>NC_132915.1:30514525-31889525 GCF_047675955.1 Chlorocebus sabaeus
GATGAGTTTGTGTCCTTTGTAGGGACATGGATGCAGCTGGAAACCATCATTCTCAGCAAACTATCACAAGAACAGAAAACCAAACACCGCATGTTCTCACTCATAGGTGGGAACTGAACAATGAGATCACTTGGACTCGGGAAGGGGAACATCACACACCGGGGCCTATCATGGGGAGGGGGGAGGGGGGAGGGATTGCATTGGGAGTTATACCTGATGTAAATGACGAGTTGATGGGTGCAGCACACCAACATGGCACAAGTATACATATGTAGCAAACCTGCACGTTGTGCACATGTACCCTACAACTTGAAGTTTAATAATAATAAATAAATTAAAAAAAATATTAATGTTATTTTAATTGGATAAATCATAATTATCTACATTTATGGGGTACAGTGTGATGTTTTGATATGTGTATAGAATATGGAATTATTGAACCACACTAATTAACATATCCATCACCTCACTAACATCATTTTTTTGTGTGTGGTGAGACCTTTGAAGTTTACACACTTAGCTATTGTGAAATATATGCTACATTACTATTGAGTATAGTTACCCTGCTTTTCAATAAACCACAAAAATGTATCCCTACTGTCTAACTAAAACTTTATATCCTTTTTACTATACTCTCCCAGTCTCCCTGCTGCCTCTGGTAACCACCATTCTACTCTCTACTTCTATGAGTTCAAGGTTTTTAGATTCTGCAAATAAATGAGATTATACAGTCTTTGTCTTTCTGTGTCTGGCTTATTTCACTTAGCATAATGTCCTCTAGGTTAATTCATGTTGTTGCAAATGACAGGATTTATTTCCTTCCTTCCTTCCTTCCTTCCTTCCTTCCTTCCTTCCTTCCTTCCTTCCTTCCTTCCTTCCTTCCTTCCTTCCTTCCTTCCTTCCTTCCTTCCTTCCTTTCTTTCTTTCTTTCTTTCTTTCTTTCTTTCTTTCTTTCTTTCTTTCTTTCTTTCTTTCTTTCTTTCTTTCTTTTCTTTCTTTCTTTCTTTCTTTCTTTCTTTCTTTCTTTCTTTCTTTCTTTCTTTCTTTCTTTCTTTCTTTCTTTCTTTCTTTCTTTCTTTCTTTCTTTCTTTCTTTCTTTCTAACTGAGTCTCGCTCTGTCGCCCAGGCTGGAGTGCAGTGGTGCGATCTGGGCTCACTGCAAGCTCCCGGGCTCACCCCATTCTCCTGCCTCAGCCTCCCGAGTAGCTGGGACTACAGGCACCTGCCACCACGCCTGGCTAATTTTTTCATATTTTTAGTAGAGACGGGGGTTTCACCGTGTTAACCAGTATGGTCTCGATCTCCTGACCTTGTGATCCGCCCACCTTGGCCTCCCAAAGTGCTGGGATTACAGGCATGAGCCACTGCGCCTGGCTGGGATTTCCTTCTTTTTGTGACTGAATAAGTATTTTATTGTGTATATATGTCACATTTTCTTTATCCACTTACCTGTTGATGGGCACTTAGGTTGATTCCATATCATGACTATTGTGAATAATGCTGCAGTGAACATGGGAGTGCAGGTACTCTTCAACATATTGATTTCAAATCCTTTGGATATGTACCCAGACAGAGGATTGCTGGAGCATATGGTAGTTCTATTTTTAGTTTTTTGAGGAACCTCCTTACCAAAATGGCTGTACTAATTTGCATTCTCATCAATATTGTACGAGGGTTTTCTTTTCTCCATATCCTTGCCAACACTTTTGTCTTTTTAATAGTAGTTGTTCTGATAGGTGTGAGGTAATATCTTATTGTGGTTTTAATTTACATTTGCCTAATGATTAGTGATTTGAGTATTTTTTCGTGAATTGTTTTCCATTTGTATGTCTTCTTTTGAGAAATGTCATTCAGTTATTTTCCCCATTTTATAATTGGATTATTTGTTTTCTTGTTATGAGTAGTTTGAGTTTCTTACATATTTTGGATATTACATCCTCATTAGATGTATGGTTTGCAAATATTTTCTCCCACTCTGTGGATAGTCTCCTCACTTTGTTAATTGTTTCCCTTGCTGTACAGAAGCTTTTTGGTTTGATGTAATCTGTTTTGCCTATTTTTGCTTTTGTTGCCTGTGCTTTTGGGATCGTATTTAAAACATCAGTGCCTGGACCAGTGTTGTAGAGCTCTTTAATTTATGTTTTCTTTCAGTAGTTTTATACTTTCAGGTCTTACATTTAAGTATTTAATCCATTTGCATTTATTTTTGTATATGGTGTGAGATAAGGATCCGGTTTCATACTTCTGCATGTGGCTAGCCAGTTTCTCAGTACCATATATTAAAGAGACTGTCCCTCTCTCTCATTGTATGCTCTTGGCACCTTTGTTGAAATTCAACAGACAATAAACACATGGATTTATTTCTGAGCTCTCTATCCTGTTACACTGGTCTATGTATCTGTTTTTATGCCTGTACCATTCTGTCTTGATAACAAAGCTTTATAATATCTTTTGAAATCAAGGAATGTGATGCTTTCACCTGAAAACATTATCTTGAAAGTCATGAACAAGACAAAGTTGCCTCTGTCACCACTTCTGTTCAATTGTACTGGCATTCCCAAACAATGTGTAATATAAGAAAAATAAATTATATGTATGTAAGCCTTAGAAAGGAAGAAACAAAACTATAATTCACAGATGATATGAATAACTAGGGTTGATTAGAAAACCATAATGAATCTTTAAGAAAATGACTGGAATTACTAGCAGAGTTTGACAATGTTGTTGGATATAAAAATCAATTTAATAAAATCAAACACATTCCTACATACCAACTATAATTGAAAACTAATTTTAGAAAGATAGCATTTATCACAGAATAAAAAAAAATTAAAAAACTAGAATTTTGCTTCCAGTAATGACTGACTAGACTATTCCAGACCAATCTTTATAGAAAAGCTAGATAACATACAGAAGGTTGTTGGAAGGTGCAGAGAGAATTTTCAGAATCAAGACCTGGAGTAAGAGGGAAGCCACAAGAGAAGTGAGTTTAGCATTTGGGGTTGCTTTTCATCTTGAGGTGAATGCAGATTCTGAAATCAAAAGCGATGGCTGAGAGATTCAGAAGCTGGCCAGAGCTTTCAGCACTCTAAACAGGGCTGGAGTGACAAAAGGAATAGGTCAAGCCCCATTGAGAAGGAGGTGCTCTGATAAACACCCCAGGCTTTCAGTTGGGACCCTAAAGAATTATATGCTAGGAGTAAGAGTGAACCTGAACAAGTCAAATCCTCACAGGACTAGAGCTCAAAACAGCCTAATTTTTATTGGATTAAGGTGATTTGCTCCTACCCTAACTGTCTGCAAAATTAACTACAAAATTAAATAATTTCTGGAGAATAATAACATCATTCAGAGTAGTATATTACTTCTATAATTTGTCCTACAATTGGTATGCTATCAAAAATAATTGAGTATACAAAAATATAAGTGTATTAGCCCATTCTCATACTGCTAATAAAGACATATCTGAGATTGGGTAATTTATAAAGGAAAGAGATTTAATTGACTCACAGCTCAGCATGGCTGGAAAGGCCTCAGGAAATTTACAGTCATGGCAGAAGGGGAAGCAAACATGTCCTTTCTCACATGGTGGCAGGAAGGAGAAGAATGAGAACTGAGCAAAGGGGAAAACCCCTTGTGAAACCATCAGATCTCATGAGAACTTACCATCATGAGAATAGCATGGGGAAAACCACCCCCATGATTTAATTACCTCCCACTAGGTCCTTCCCATAACACATGGGGATTATGGGAACTACAATTCAAAATGGGATTTGGGTGGGGGCGCAGCCGAACCATATCACTAAGACCTAATCAAAAAACAAGAGAAAAAAGATACAATACAAGCGTACTGAACAGAGAGATTCAGTTATTAGAGTTAACAGATATGGAGTTTAAAATAACTGAGATCAGCATATTAAAAGAGCTAAAATAAAATATGGAAGACGTTGGCAAAGAATAGGAAACAAGGAGCCGAATGGAAATTCTAAAATGGACAAATGCAATACTAAATTTAACAACACAATGGAAGGATTTAACAAGTATACACAGCAGATGAGAGAATGAGTAAACTGGAAGATAGATCAGAATGCAATATCTCTACTGAAGTATGAAATGATAAAGGATGGACATGGGCAACTATAGAAAGAGCATAAGAGGCGTATGAGACAGAGTGAAAATGACTAACAAAAGTTAGTGAGGGAGAAGGTGGCAGAAGCCATATTTGGAGAAGTAACAGCTGAGAATTTTCTAAAATAGATGAAAGACTTCAAGCCACAGGTTCAAGAATTGCTGTAATCCCCAAGCAGAAAAAAAATAAAAATTAAAATTAAAAAACCATATCTGGGTACATTTTCTTATTTCTTTGATTCCAATATTTTTTTTTAGCTCAGCTGTCAGTCTTGCTATTGTTCCTATGAAGGCACTACATTTTTTTCCCTCTGAGTTGCCCTACCCAATAGGTATATTGGCATATGGGTAGGAAATAGACTACATGAATAGAATAGAGAGATCACAAATGGACCCATGAATACATGGAATTTGTTATGATTATTTGGCAAAGTGAAAGCAAAAGTATATGTTTTTAATAAATGATGTGGAGACAATTGGTTATCCATTTGGAAAATAAATGAAATTTGACTCCTGCTTCACATAATATTTAACAATTAATTTCAGGTACATCAAAGACCCTAATGTGAAAAAGGCAAGACTATAAAGTTAATATGAGAGAATTATTGTGATATTATGGTAGAGAAGGACACAAGACACAAGATAATAACCAGTGAAGGGACATATTGCTGAAATTAGTTTACAATTTCAATTTCTATTCCTTAAAACACATCAAATTAAGAATTTACTTTCATTAAAAGACACCATACGTTGAGTGAATGTATTATCCAGAAGACACAAATTCCTACTAATCAATAAGAAAGAAAAACAACATTATAGAAAAATGGGCAAATGAAATAACAATTTTAAAGGATCAATTTCACATGAAAAACGAGTCAATGGACAATTTCATTACTAGTCAGGGAAATGCAAATTGAAACCTACTATTTTATACTCAACTCTTTAACAATACCAAGTCGTAACTAGGGCCTGCAGATACAGAAATTCTCATCCACTGCTATTGGGTGTAGAAACTGGTATACCATTTTGGAAATGACTTTGGCAACATTGAATTATGAGCATACCCTATGACCCTAGGACCTACCAATTCCATGACCAGATATCTACTATAGAGGAGATCTTGCATGTGAGACACAGATGTTCATAATGACACTTTAAAATTATGAACAAAATATGTAACATATTTATATAGTTGTTCATCAATAGAAAGATGTATACTCATATGCTGTAATACTATACAGCCATAAATATGAAATACTCTTTATGTGCATCAACAGGGACCAAGTTCATAAACATAATATTGAGTACAAAAAGCAAGTCACTAAAAAGAACATATTGCTATAATTCCATAATTGTAAAGTTCTAATATAGACAGTTGAATTACATATTGTTTAGGGATACCTGCACAGATAGTAAACACTATAAATTATCAGAATTCAATATAGTGGTTACCTCTAAAGAAGAGGAATGGGTTGCATTCAGTGATGTATAAGTGGCTTATGGGGTATGGTAACATGTGGTTTCTTGGAATGGATGATGGGTGTCCATTTTAAAAAATACTGCAGCAACTTTTCTTCTCTGTGTGGAGCTGGATGGTTTTGCCCAGTGAACCTGTAATCACCGACATCCTGGCAAAGGGTGTGCATCTGAGCAAGCTAAATTAGTTGAGCCAAAGTTGGTTTTAGCTAAGTCTCCAGTTGTGATTTTCCTTTGATTACACTTCTCTTGAAAATGATCAACTCACATTCGTTTGAAAACACACCTAACTCGTGACATTCAAGTCATTTGTGACCCAATTGCTGAAATATGACTTGGGTATAGCTACTTGTTTCATGAAAGCGTTGGAGACTATTTAGGACACCATTTAAAGATGTTCTGCTTTTGCCATGCCCAATAAATTCTGAAAGATTTGGGATGATTCAGTTTTTCTAAGCCGAAGGCCCCCATCCAAGGTCAAGTTATGGTTTTTGCTCCATTTGGATTCCATGAATGTCATGATTTCACCCTTCTGCACTGCATATTGTTTTATATCAGTTCTCCTGAGCTCAAGGGAACACCCTTCAGTCCAGCTGCAGGAGCCCAGGGAAGCTCCCATCCAGAGGTTTGGAAATCTCTCTCTGAAAGAAGAGCTTGGTGTCTCACAGTGTCTGTGAAAGCACAGTGGCTTTCAGTTCAAAGGTGACCCTTCCCTACCCTCCTAAGATCATCTGCTGTTTGTACAGGCTACTGGTTCTTCATCTAATCGTTTGGAGTAAATGAGGGTGAAGACCTGGAGGGCGTGTGTGTTTGTGATAGGGTATGGGAGACTGAGTTTTCGTGGACTCGGTTTTATTTATTGTTTGTTTACCCCTGCCTAATCCCCTATAATTTGTAATCCTCCCAATGAACCTTTCCCCACCTTGGTAAAAATATAGTGATTTTAGCCTTCCTCTCCTTCCTAGTGTTTTGGTGCTAGTATATACTTTGAACAAAGTATATCCACCTAAAAAATCAGGGGAGGAGAGGAGGTTGCAGGCAGCTCCCTTGGGTGAGGGCAGGAGTGAGTAGTGGGAGGAGAGAAGGATTGTTTGCGTTTTCTAAAGAGAGCTGCAAATGATGCTTCTGAAATCCTTGGTGGATAAGCCTTGCTTATTTCCTTCTGAAAATTTTGTGAATTACTGTGTTGTCCTTTATTATGCTAGCAGCAGTAGTGGCCGCTCAGGTTTCTAATAAGGAGGAGACATTGCCTCATGGCCTTATGAATTTCTGGAGGTTAAAGAATGTAAACTTAAGGCCCCATGTCCCCACCTCAGACCTTATTATGGCCTGACAGCTGGGAAAAGCATAGGAAGCAATTAAAACACCCTGTATTAGTCACAAAAGGAGATCCCAGCCCCAGCCAACAGTGAAAGGAGCAGATCTGCAAAAGAGTGTGTGAGAGAGAGAGAGGAGTGAGCCAGAACAGTTAAAAATGGAGAGATCCTACCCAAGTACTTGCCCAATTAACTTCAGCACCTGTCAGGTTGGAAATGGTTTGTAAATGCATTAATTGAAAGGGGTGTGTGTGTGTTTGGTTGGGGCAGGGGAGCAGTAATTTAACAATCCAGAAACCCAGAGAAGGAGAGGGAGGAGGAGTGGAGCTGAGCAGGGACCACTGGAAAACCATCATCCCAGAGGGGGCCCTGGTGCCTCCTCTCTGTCCTGCTGAAGGGCCTTCTTTGCTGGGACCTCTGGAGGGCAGAGAGCCTGTGACAGCTAAATCACTGGATGCCCAGGAAAGAGGCTTGTTTTTGCTTGGCCTGCTTCTGTTTTATAGCCTGATGGATTTTGGCTCTCTCTTTTCCTCTTCAGAGGCCTACAATCCGCACCAAATGTTTCACATTACTCAGTGTGAAAAACCTCCTATTCTTTCAGATTTTTTACAAGTTCATACATCCTTGGAAACTCGATATTCCATATTTCATTCTGCTTTGTGGATGTCATTGTGAGGGATGCGGGTTCACATGCAACAGGCCTCTTCTGGCTTTGATCAGCTTGACCGCAACTAATTGTAAATGGAGAACAAATGAAGGAAATATTTACAAATTTCATGGGAATTCAGGCGGGGTCTAAGCCTTTCCTAATGCCTCCATTCACAGTAAATGTTTATTGAATACTTTGACTCTACTGTGCACTTCAATATTTATATAGTATTAGGTTCTAACTTGTTCCGAGGGGATCCAAAGAATTAGTAAAATGACCTTCCCCTTCTCTGCTCTACCCCCTTCCCCTCCTGCAAACTTCCTTTCTTTCGCATTACAAAATCTGTTGCTGCCTAAAGAAAACCAACTCAAATTCCAAAGCTACAGCTGTAAGAAGGAGAAGGAGAAAAAGGGGTGGGGAGGAGGTGTTAAAAAAGAGACCGGAAAATTTAAAACAAATTTTGAGTTGCATAGTCGAGTTGGGAAAAATCAAATGAAAATGTTAAAGTTTTGTTCAAAATAAAGTCATAAATGCCTGGAGCCAAGTTCAACAGCTGCTAGGTCAGGCAGGCTAAAGCCTGAGAGGCAGCACCAACTAAGAGCTGAATATTATGCAATTAATCAGCACTTGCCTGGTTATAAAGAAACATGTATAACCCTGTCGGAAGATTTTAAATGGAGGCCTTGCCTTTCCTAAGCACACTTTTCCAGAAGAATTTCTGTTTACTCAGGAAGCAAGCTACCTTCATGGCTTCTCCCTGGAGGTTTTGGAGAGGAGATGCTCTGAGGCTGGGACAGGGTCAGCTGCCTCCCTCCAACTCCCCTGCCTCGTGGCATATGCTGGAAGCCCCATCAGACATGACCTTCTTCCCACTGCTGTCATGAGCTGCCTGCACTTACAGGGCAGCTTGGACAGATGACAGGCCAGATGCTGAAGGGAGGAAAGGAGGTGACCTCTGTCCAGAGAGCCCTTTTGCTATCACCTTCTTGGATGGCCAGTGTGTCCGGGATCTGCCAACATCATCATAATAAATGCTCTAACAACTGCTCTTTTAATGAGGAACATTTCACATCTGTGTCTGCTGTACCCTGGGTCTGTTCCACCCCAGGAATCGTAAAAGTCAGGCTAGATTCTGTTATCTATGGAGCCTGGCTTAACCTGCCATTCTCCATCTTTCCACTCAGATATGAAAGGCAAGATTCAAGGATCACAGAAACTAGAGGGTGAGTGACCCCAAACAACCCCAAATGTCTGATGATACAGGGGCATGTGGCGGGGGGCAATTGGAAGTGGCTTAGGATAGATGGCTGGAAACAGAGTGGCAGGCAGCTGAACAGAGGAATGGGACTTTGGAGAAGGAAGTCAGTGCCAAGGCTGATACAAAACGAGCATGACATCCCAAAGGAGGGTTTGGGGTATTTTATTGGTACAAATTTCTTTATAAAATCTAATTTTAACTTTTACTCTTTGAGGAGTCATTGATTTCACTGACATCAAGAAAGCCTTTTTTATGAGCACAAAAATCTGAAATCAAAGTTATTGGCTTTTAAAATCAAGGCTTTCTGTGTGTTTTGGTTTCATGGCATTGAGAAAATCCTTATCCATAAACATCAGTAGCTTCAAAAATGAAAGACTTCAACATTTCACTTTGCGGTTTTGATTCTTTCTAAACTGATCTAGAACCTTGAAGGAGGATTATGCAATATTTTTGTTTCAGAATTCAACTGTTGACATTTCCTAACATAATTATAAAAGTCAGAGAAGCATTCCAAAATTGTAAATGGTAAAACTATCTATATAAATACAACATCATAATAAAACATGTAAAATGTTTACTGTGTATGTATAACTATGATGTATTGAAAGTGTGACTGACATTTAATTAAGCACAACATATGCATTCAATATTAAGAATGTCCTAATTTGCCTAGTTTTATATGAATGGACTTTCACAGTTCTGATTTTGTTTCTTTAAAGGAAATGTCTGGTCTGGTTATACGCAGTCTATGCAAAGACCTGTTTATAAATATTCCTTTTTTATTTCATAAGCTATAATGTGTGATATATGTGGACATTCAGATGCTTTTTTTCCAATGATGGGTGTCGGGATAAAATGACAGAGTCACGATTTTATTTATTCACTCCTGTGGTCTTTTCTGCCATAGATCCAGACTTCCAAATCCAGGGAAGGGAAGGAAAAAGATCTGGCACAGAAAGAAATTAACCCTACTTTTCTAGATGTCTTCTGTGGGGAGAATCTCTTTCTCTCTGACACTGTCAGAGAACAGCACCCCATGTAGACAACCTTGTTCTTTCACTTCCCAGCCAATACTGTTTTCTGAAGAGCATTCGGCTCTCATTTGTGGAAATTTTAGGCTGCCCTCTTGAAGACCTTGCTTTCTCTCTCAAGATTTTAGGAGGACATGGCATCATGTTAAGCTTCTTCCAGGCCAGATGGAGGAATGCCGTGCGCTACTCGGTCCCTGGTTTCACTGTGGTCCTCAATAGAATAGCATTGAGCAAGACTGAATGGCTGTCAATAGATCAGTAACTGGAGTTGTGCTAAACATCTAGAAACCAGTCCCTGAAAATCCCAAATCTGGCTAGACTGGCCCTGAGCAATGTCCGTTTCACGCTCCTTCCAATTCTCTTCTTTTACCACCGGGGCTGCCACCTCTCGTTCCCAGGAGTCCTGTTTTTCTTAGATGCTCTCTTCCCATCAAAACATCCTCTTAGAGCCCTGTTTACCAGTAAATGTAACTGGATAAGAATAACAAACTTTTCATTTTGAAAGAAGACTTGCAGTAGGGAAAATGGACCGAACGGGAGTGGTGGGATAGTGCCACAGATCAGGGGCAGCTTGGAAGAGATCTGACCGACCATGTGCAAGCAGTGTGTCCTACAGGTGGTCATTTAGTGGGGGACGGGGGTCTTGTGAGTAAGGAAGTGCTCTGTAGATTCAAGGGGCAGGAGGGTGTGGTGCTTAACAACTTCAATTTTGGAATCGGACAGCCAGGTCAAATCCTGTCTTTGTTACTTATTACCTGTGTGATGGGTGAGTTTCCCCTACTGCTGTCTGCTTTGGATTTCTCATCTATAAAACTGGGCTAATGATATTGCCTACCTCATAGCTTTGAGAAGTGAATGAATTAATAAATAAAGAATATTTTGAATGGCATCTAGCACATAATAAATGGTACATCATTATTAGCTGTTTTTATTGTTTCAGGAGGCAGGAGGCATTTTCTTTACCAAAGCATTAAATTCCTACTGCTGTCTTAGCAACAGGAATGTTTATTGAAGTTAGATTTCTTTACTTTGTTAAAGAGATCCTCTACTAAGGACCTTTCCTGGATTAACAATCCTATCAATTTACATTTAGCACTCGGGGTTATTGGTATATAAATGTTTTAGTTATTTCTTATGAATTTTAATCCAATGCTATATTTATTTTTAACCATACATGTATTTTAACTATGAATTTTCCTCCTTAAGAACTGGGGGGGGGAAATCCACCTGCAATGCATTTGCAGAAGAATGCTCAATTAGAAAGATCTTCAAACTTGCCCTAGCAGCACAGGTATCCTTAGATCAGTTTTCTTCACTGTCCCTCAACCAAGAAAATGACCTTTTCCTTAATTATCTGTCCTAAAGGTGGTGATCAAAATTTTTCAGTGGTCAGACATCAAATGTATTGTTCCGAAACAAAATGAGAGGCCTTGTTAATCAGCGTTCATTAATGGAAGCAGAAAGAGGTGAATGTGGAGCAGTGTTATTTACCTTTCCTATTAAGAACTTGTCTGGAACTTCATAAACAAGGTACAGAAGACACTTATTCTACTTGTAATTTGAGCTATGAAAATTGTCCTATGTCTAGTGCAACCAGCATTAAACACACACACACACACACACACACACACACACACACACACAATTAAAAGAAGAAAAAGAAAGCTAGCAGCTTGCAAATGGTGCCTCTTTGCACGAAAGGACCACATTCCAGAATGTGGCTTATGGGACTCCGCCTGTATTAAGCTGAGCAAAATGAGGGTGACCCATAGACAATAGATTTCTTTATTGTATTGTTTTGACACAGAACAAGTGACATTCCTCAGGCCCCTTTTCATGTTACAGTCTGCCACAAAATACGTCTGTACTCTTTTTACCTGCAGAACTGGGTTATATCAACTCCATCGCTTTTAGGCTTATCTGATGACAAATGAAAATTGATACTGGTGGGGAGGCTAATGACAAGCTGGTTACCAGACAACCATTCACCTCTGTTTCAAAGTTCTTTGAGCCGTTTCAGTTTAAAACTGGAAAAATGTTTATGAGCAACAATATACTCACACTTCCATAAATACATTTATACAAGAAAAATGGGAAACTGTGAACATACGTGTTCTTTACATAATATATAATGTGTGCCAATGCAAATATTAGACATTATATTATGATTATGTGTGCATACAGATTTCTTTTGTACACCTGTTTATATGTTCTAATGTTACTTTATCTGCGTATGTTTATGTGGATATAGGTATGTGTGTAGTCAAAGCATTTTTTAAGACACTCTGGAAATAATGCATATGTTGCTCTAGAATGAACACAGTGCCTAAACCATTGATTGTGTGAATGCTGCTCATATAATGTGTAAGTTCTATGTGCTTCTATGTTTCACAATTGCTGGAAAAGGGAGGAGTTCTTAGAATATCTTCTATAATACTCCTAGTGATACCATGATTTCATTTTCTTGGAATACAGCACGAAATAGATTTGTACCTTTTTTCCCCCCGAGCACTGAGAAAATTATACACTCTACCAAATAGCAAAGAAATAAGGATCTGTTGAAACAATCTATTTTACATATTTCATGAATGATTACACAAGCATTATATCAATATGCAGTAATTACATATGCTAATACATACTTTCGATATATCTAAGTTTTCAACCGCAGATATTTTCTAGCGTGCTTTCCTATAGTTACATTTACTCTGTATGGAAATTGTATCTTAGCTTTAGCCTTGGATAAATTTCAAAGAATCACAGATCACTGGAAATGGCTCCAGATGCCACTGAATACAGAGATGGAAAACTGGCAGCTAGCGTGCCAGATTTTGCCTACAATATATATTTTTTGGGGCATTCGGTGTGTGTGTGTGTGTGTGTGTGTGTATGTGCACATGTGTATGCTGAACAGTTTTATTGAGGTGTAACTGACACACAATAAACTGCACATACATCATACAGTTTGATATGTTTCAATAGAGGTACACACCTATGACATCCATCATTTGGATAAAGGTATACACAATGTTAAATTGTTTATCCTAAAGCTGCTTCCTTACTTATTTTAACTTTGGCCTAAAGGTTTCTCTGTACATAGTGAACTGTAACCCACCTACATACGGAAACAGACTGTAACCTACTCCTGTACCAGTCACGGAATTTCAGCCATAGGTGGCCAAATGTTCAAACCGTGTGCAAATGAGGCAAATGCTGAGTTGTAACCAATCTGACCGTTAACATGCCTCCCTTTTAGTTTCTGTCCATAAATCTTCTCTGTCCACATTGGCAGCGCTAGAGTTAATCTGAACTTATTCTGGTTACGGGGGCTACTCAATTCTTTGCTCAGTTAAACTCTATTAAATTAAATTGTCTGAAGCTTTTCCTTTAACAGTGGGTAAAAACATCATCACAATCAAGATAATTCACATATTCAGCACCATCAAAGTGTCCTCATGCCCCTCTGCAGTCTCCTTTCCTGTTCTAGCCCCTCCAGGCAATTGCTCATCTAATTTCTATCATTATAGATTTGTTTGCATTTTCTAGACTTTTCTATGAGTGGAATCATAAAATATGTGTTTTTTTCTTTCTGCCTTCTTTCATTTAGCATAATTATTTTGAGATTCACTCCACAGTCATAGTAATTAAAAAGGTTTCTTCCTATGTTTATTTCCAGAAGTTTCATAATTTAGGTTTTATAATACATTAAGGTCTCTATTTTAAGTTAATTTTTGAACAGTTGTCTGAGGTATAGACAGAAGTTCATTTTTTAATGTGAATATCAATTTTTTTATTTTTTTGAGACAGAGTTTCACTCTGTCGCCCAGGCTGGAGTGCAGTTGTGCGATCATGGCTCACTGCAACCTCCGCCTCCTGGGTTCAAGCAATTCTCCTGCCTTGGCTTCCTGAGTAGCTGGGATTACAGGTGTGCGCCACCATACCCGGCTAATTTTTGTATTTTTAGTAGAGGCAGGATTTGGCCATGTTGGCCAGGCTGGTCTCAAACTTCTGACTTCTGGTGATCTGCCCACCTTGGCCTCCCAAAGTGCTGCAATTACAGGTGTGAGCCACCACACCCTGCCAGAAAGACTATCCTTTCACCATTGAATTGCTCAGCATTCTTTCAAGCTGGGGCAATTGTAGGGCTCACCTCGTTTTCCATTTTTCAAAGGATACTGCCCTTCTTTGATTGATGTCCGGTGCCTGGAAAGCCATGGTTCCATGCAGTTTGTGGATTTTTAATTTTTTTCTTTTTTTCAGATGGGAAGGTAAGTCTGATCCTTGTTACTTCATTTTGGTCAGAAAGGGAAGTCCCCTACTCAGTGTTTTTTTTTCCCCCCTGTTTTTGAAACAATTTAATTTGTTGCCAATGGATAAAAATGAGGAGATACCATAGTAAAATCTAGATTTCTGGCTTCTCTTGAAAAATCTGCAGTCGTGGATGCACACTCCACCCAACAATAATGGATTTCAGAGAAGCAGTGATTTCCCATGGCCCTCTCTTTCCTTCATCCCCCTGGGCCTGATTAGTCCAAACCTCTCATTTTATTTGGGAGGAAACAGCAGCAGACAGGCAAAGTGGGTTGGAATTCGAATCTGAGACTTCTGACTTCAAATCCAATAGTGTTTCCACAGAGATTGAGCAAGTACATTGTATTATTAGTATGGAGCTGAGCAAACTGGAGGTCTGAATATTTGCTGACAGATTTAGATGCTCAGTGCCTCTAACGCACACTCTTTTTTCATCTCCTGATAATAACCTGTGAAGTTTATTATAATTTATCTGTTGTCATATTTGGAAAGCAAACCATGTGGCAGGATTTAACTGTTACTTAATTCTCTTAAAGGAATTGTTCATCCAGCAAAATTACCATTTGAGAATTATGTTTATTTTTTTCTCATTAAAAAAAGTGCCTGCAGCATTTATATTGAGTGTTTCAATCTTTAACGAGTTCCCACCATAAAAGAAGACTGACATGACTACAATGTAGAGAATATGTTTGCAGTATTCCTTATCCATGCATAACTTTCTGACTTACATTATTGAAAATGTTCATGTCAGAATAAACTGAGAAATTCAATTTGTTAGCCTGGGACATTGTGTGATAAAAAGCTGTATCTACCATTTTCCTTTCCTGTCTGATTAGCCAAAATGTTACCAAACTCTTGTGCAGTATATGGAAATACGAGTCAAAAAATAAACCACAAAACCAGTAAGAATTATGTGAAGTAATACTTTGTAGATTTGGTAGACAGATGCATTTTTGGAAGTAAACCCACTATTTAATAAACATTGATATATTTACTCTCAATTGTTACACATGATGAAAATATAGACAATGAAGAATGATCTATAACTTTTGTTTTCATATTCTGACTTTTTCTTTAACCTAGATCCTATACAAGAAGAACTCAAAATAAAATATGAAATGACTTTGATAGGATTTTACTGCATTACCACAGATGACTATTACTAATTTAAAAGTGAAAAGGAACTGTTGAACTATCTTATGATTTTCATGTTTAGGATCACATTACATCGAACAGAAACTGTTTTACCTTGATTGCAAGAGCTATTAACATTGCCTGTGTGACAAAGAATGCTATGGTCCCCTCCAAAAGAAAAGTGAGGCTAATCCAGTCTGTCACTGATGGACATTTGGGTTGATTCCAAGTCTTTGCTATTGTGAATAGTGCCACAATAAACATATGTGTGCATGTGTCTTTATAGCAGCATGATTTATAATCCTTTGGGTATATACCCAGTAATGGGATGGCTGGGTCATAGGGTACTTCTAGTTCTAGATCCTTGAGGAATCGCCATACTGTTTTCCATAATGGTTGAACTAGTTTACAGTCCCACCAACAGTGTAAAAGTGTTCCTATTTCTCCACATCCTCTCCAGCACCTGTTGTTTCCTGACTTTTTAATGATCACCATTCTAACTGGTGTGAGATGGTATCTTATTGTGGTTTTGATTTGCATTTCTCTGATCGCCAGTGATGATGAGCATTTTTTCATGTATCTGTTGGCTGTGTGAATGTCTTCTTTTGAGAAATGTCTGTTCATATCCTTTGCCCACTTTTTGATGGGGTTGTTTGTTTTTTTCTTGTAAATGTGTCTGAGTTCTTTGTAGGTTCTGGATATTAGCCCTTTGTCAGATGAGTAGATTGCAAAAATTTTCTCCCATTCTGTAGGTTGCCTGTTCACTCTGATGGTAGTTTCTTTTGCTGTGCAGAAGCTTTTTAGTTTAATTAGATCCCATGTGTCAATTTTGGCTTTTGCTGCCATTGCTTTTGGTGTTTTAGACATGAAGTCTTGTGGCACATATACACCATGGAATACTATGCAGCCATAAAAAAGGATGAGTTTGTGTCCTTTGTAAGGACATGGATGCGGCTGGAGACCATCATTCTTAGCAAACTATCACAAGAACAGAAAACCAAATACCGCATGTTCTCACTCATAGGTGGGAACTGAACAATGAGATCACTTGGACTCGGGAAAGGGGACATCACACACTGGGGCCTATCACGGGGAGGGGGGACGGGGGGAGGGATTGCACTGGGAGTTATACCTGATGTAAATGACGAGTTGATGGGTGCTGACGAGTTGATGGGTGCAGCACACCAACATGGCACAAGTATACATATGTAACAAACCCGCACGTTATGCAAATGTACCCTAGAACTTAAAGTATAATAATAAAAAAAAAGTTTGATTAACTGTACTCTTAAAAACATAACAACTTGGAATAAAATGGTTTTTGAATTAGGTGAAAAAAAAAAAAAGAAAAGTGAGGCTATGCTTTTACTGGCGAAGGGGGCCATCTAACAGCAGGCTTGGGTGGCTGGGAATATGTCCATTGTCATCCAGTGCCTGGAGAGTGACATCGATAGGTGCAACACAAGAAAGATGCACAGGGCATGAGTCTCTGCTTTCTGGAGTTGGTCATATTTGGGTGTAGGATAGTTCACATAAGTTCCCAGCTAGTAAATTCTGCTCTTTTACTAACTTTTCACAGAAAATCCCCAAGCTGCTTTTTCTATTTCTTTATATAACTTCTCTCTATTCACCTTCATTTTCCCTCCCATCCTCTATCTTTTCCTCTCTTTCTCTGCCTCTTTTTAGAATTTGCTTAATTCTAAATTCAAGCATGTCTATATTTTTTTCTCTCCTTGAGAATTCTCCTTTAACCATGTGGATCTCTCTCCGATCCTTCTCTTCCTTCGCATGTGCTTTTAAACTGCTTGAACAGGAGATTCAGATCTGTTGTGTCTCCTCACATCTGACATTTGCAACCAGTTCCTGGCCCCAGCTTACCCTCAAAAGTTCTATTCAGGCTTAATGTCTCCTGTGATCTGCTTTCGTTGAGATAAAAATCTGTCAGGTTCTGAATTTTACAGCAATGTCATGTCTCTTTGGGTACAGTTAGTTTCTTTGTCCTCTAAGCATCTCTAGTTTGAATATTTGAGACATTGTTCTCATTTTATTTTTTCTCACTTTATTTTTCTTACACGCTCTCACCCTTCTCCCTTGTGTCTCCTCATTAACCTGATCGCTGACTTCTTATGGCCACTCACTCAACATCATTTTCTTCCCAGATGATGTCTTCTCTTACTGCATTTCCTACATCTTCATAGACAGTCTGTAATTTTTATTTTCATTGTGGGCCCAATGTTTGGAAATATACTGACAAGATTTTAATTGGATGGCTTTCTTATACCATTTGTCTTCCTTCCCTATCACTTGTGGGGTTTCCGTTATTAAAAAAATGTCCTCAGCACTAAGAGAAATCCTTTACCCCAAGTCAGTTTTCTCTAGCAATGACATTTTTCTTTTGACATTCAGTTTTGCACTTTTCCTGACTTGTTATTATTTTTGGTAACCATTCATTAGGAGATATTTATTTAGTGTTTATCTCTGTCAATTTCCTTCCAGTCTCTTTTCCAAATCCATTCTAAGCCCAACTTTGACTTCCTTGCCTTGGGGAAGGTTGTGGACGGACCTGAAGATACAGTATTAGAAGCAGCTCCCCGACCCTCTTATGATTCCTGGTTCCTGCTCTCAGGGAGATTAAACTACTGCAGGTAATTTTGCTGCTGGGGGAGGAGGAAAAGCAAGCAGAGGAAGTTGGGGAGATGGAAAGTGGTAATGGAGAGAAATATCTCCCTAGCCCAGGAGGGAGACAGAATTTTGTGGTCTGTGGCTTCCATGAGGGGGTGACCTGTGACCCACTGTCTGATGTAGCCTAAAGGAGAGGCAGGGCCAGAACTCAGGTGAGCCAAGTGAGACACTCAACTCGAGTACTTGAGGGGACTTCAAAACACTCAGTAATTAAGATAAGTAATATTTTAAACGTATTATTTAAAAAAATCAAGATTAATGCAAAAAAATCCATAATGAACAACATATCAATACTTTAAATAAAGGAGAGATTCAGAGAGGGTTGTACCTCCAGAGGATGGTGGATGGTGTGCCCAGAGTGTTGAGTTCAGACATCTCAGCAATGATTCCTGGGCTCCCAGGGACCAACCTTTAACAGTTTCTCCATTTCTAAGGATTCTGTAGATTTGAACAGTGCCATCACAAATGACACCAGTATGGACAGATTGATAAAGGATCACCTCTAAAATTTTTTAGTGTAGAAAATCCCTAGAGACTTTTGTCCAGCCATGGGTAGAAGCCCCGATAATGGGAGAAATTGGGGCCTTGCATTTGGATTGATTTTTGACTTCAAATTAAGTAAAATGAGGTATTTCTTGCACTCATTGTTTTACTGTTACTTATTTATACCAAACACAGTGCCTCTCTCTGAAGCTTGGTTATTATTTCAGGAGAAGAGTAGGAAGCTGAGATGCTTTGCTTGCTCTCCCCAGCTCTGTATTGCCTTTCCTCCTATCTCAAAAATCCACTCCTATATTAACCAGTGACTCGCTGACTCAGTGTCCATTGATGGAAAGATCTGGAAAGTGTGTGTGTGTGTGTGTGTGTGTGTATATATATATATATAAAAATAAATTAAAGGCTTCCTCTCCTTGCTTTATTCACATCCTTAAGATCTGACTTCTTTTCTCCAGTATTAGAATCAGCACTTTAATGTGGGCTCTGCAAGGTGACCTGCCTTGACATAGAGATTGTTGGCCCAAGTATTAGGAGAGGTGGATGCTGGGCCTAAGTCTGCTTCTAGCCAGCTGTGTGAATGTGGGTAAGTCTGTTTCACTCCCTGAGCCTCAACTTCCTCATCTGTGCAAATAGGGAGTTAAACTAGATGAGCTCTAGGGTGTCACTTTGACTCAACATTCCATGAGTTCCAAGGATGATTTTGATTCTCACCAAACTGCCAATTTCCAGCTGATCCATTTATAATCACTTTAAAACAACCCAGCATCAATCCCTGTTTTCACTCTGCACTTCAACATTGTAGTTTCTGTTTTCAAATTCTGCTGGCCTCCAATTGTCCTCTGTGTTGAAAGCAGATTCCTCACTCTGGCTCTCAAGAACCTAACTTCTTAGAGGAAAAGCCCTGACAAGTTCTTTGCTCTTCTTTGATTTAAACCTTGTTTGATGTTAAAGCAGAAAAAGAAGCAATAACACTTGGGGCTAATCATAAACTAGTTTCTTTATCTGTGAAATAAAGAGATTTTATTAGATGCTCTTCTAGGACTTTTTCGGCATTAAAATTTTGAGTCACTTCAAGTAGCATGATGATGTTCTTAGAATTTAAATAAGTTTATGATCTCTTTTTTTTGACCGCAAGCATCAGCTTTTAAAGTGCTCCAAGTTTTTTCCACCATCAGTTACTTAGAAATTTATATAGAAATATTGGGCTTCCAATCTGTTGCTTGGGCCATTTAAGTTTTGTAATTTGGTGTTTGACACGCTACTGTTTTATGAAGAAGTTGGAACATTTCTCTAATCCATGTTATTTTAAACATATTGAAAAACCTGAAGAAGTGTGTGTATGTGTGTGTGTGTTTTAAAGGTATAAAGTGGTCTCTCCAGCCACTGCAGCAGCCGTGAGTGTTCTCTGCTTTGTTTGCCAAAAGGACTGGGCAGGCTTTGTACTTTCTGATGCTTGGGAATTGTGAGACATGGACTCCAGACCCTGGTTTTAAAGGTGATTGGTGGAGGCCTCCTTGCCCCCAATTGTGGTGTCAGTTCCAGTTTCCTTGAGCACTTCCAGGTTATCAGCCCAGCTCTCCTCCAGTTCCTGGGGCTGCTGAAGAAGCTGTTGGGGAAAGTAGCTACCCCTGTCGAGTCCTTGCTGTTGCACAACCCTTCTCCACAGGACATCAGTGACTTCTTCCTCTTAAGCTGGAGCATTATCAGTTATACAGAAATACACTTTAGGAAACAATCTTTAGGAGGACCTGGATGAATTCATTTATACAGTCTTCACAGATCACCCCTAAGCTCGACTTCAGTTAGAGAAGGCTGTAAATTCAGCATCTGCACCGACATGAACAGGAATAGGATCAGTTTCAGAGGCTTTCTAAATACATACAGATTCTGTGATCATGTCTGGACTTTTGTATTGAATGATGTTAAACTCAGAGAGGTGACAGAGGTTATCAAAGTGAATAAAGTGAAAACTGTAGCCTGTGATGGTAAAAATATAGGCTCCAAATATTACAGAATGAATAGGAGAAAAAGGCTTTTTAAAATGCTATCATCTGTCATTTGGTATCACTTTTTGAAGAGCAGCACAGACAAGATTTTTAAAACATTTTATTCTAGCAATGCAGAAATGGCTACGCTGTGCTACACTAATCAGAGAATGTCAGATGAGAAATGCTTACAACTGTGGCCTTTTATATTACCTTTATTATGCAACATGAAGAAACATAACTTTTTAAAATGACAAAGTAAAAGTTGTCACCTTTCTAAAAACGTTAATCAACCCATTTTTAACTCAATGTGAATAATAATGGGTGGAGCTATGAAGCTAGCAATGGGAAGATAGTAGATAAACATTTGAAAAAGTGCCATGTTCTTTGCAAGGGAAGTCAGAAAAATGTGTCATTTCAGTAAAGTCAAGTTAGTTTTATCAATTGTAATTTTTGCCATTGATAAAAAGCATTAGCAGGGACAATAGCAAATCCCAGATAGACTTTTACTCAGAAATCAATTATTTAAAAGTATAAAACCAGAGGTAACATTGGTATGACAAATCTCTTAAGAAATACAATTCTGTTAGGAAAGTAGATAATCTTTTGCTTCCCTTGCTCAAACAAAGCAACCAAACCAAATTGAAAAACCTGTTCCCAACAATATAAAATAGTCCCTATGTGAAATGTAAATTATTTCTTGAACTGACCATATTTGTCAAACTTTATACTGTCTTTTAAGATAATTTTAAAATTATCTTAAATTCTACCAGGTATTAGACTTTCAATTAACACATTTTACTAAGTGTAAAAAATATACACCTAGTGTATGTGGAGACTCTTGAAGTCTTTAAGTTGAAACTTTCAATGCTTAGATTCATCTCAGTAAACAGGAACAGAGTGAGTTGGAGTAGAACTCTGTGTTTTCTGGATTCTTCTTGTGGTTTTAGTAGCTGCCTTTTCTGTGATTCTCTTTGGCTGCCTTCCCTTTTGAAATAAAGGGAAAAAAATGCTACTATTAGATGGTGCAACTCCAAGGAGAAACAAGTAACAAGCAAAGAAAATTATCCTAAAAGTAGCAGCTGCTGACCTGCCCATTCTGGCTTCTGGACCTTCACTCTAATAGGTTGAGTCCATTGCTCCAGGTGTTCATACATAGCCCTTGGAGTGATATATTTAACATGGGTCTCTGAAAATTATGAAAAGAGGCATCATGACATGAAGCATTGAGCAAAGTGCGCTTTCAGACCATGGGCATCAGGTAGATCATGCAAAGCTGGGAGAGGTGGCTCATGCCTGTAATCCCAGCACTTTGGGAGGCTGAGGCCGGCCCATCCTTTGAGCCCAGGAGTTCAAGACCAGCCTGAGCAAGAGGGTGAAACCCTGTCTCTGCAGAAAATGCAAAAAGTAGCCCAGCATGGTTATGCATGCCTGTAGTCCCAACTACTTGAGAGGCTGAGATGCGAGGATCACTTGAGCTCAGGAGATCAAAGCCTGCAGTGAGCTGTGAGCATGCCACTGCCCTCCAGCCAGGGTGACAGATTGAGACCCTGCCTCAAAAAAAAAAAAAAAAAAAAAAAAAGAAAGAAAGAAAAAAAAAAGAATCACACATCTCAGAGTCATCCTGAGGTCCAGGACTCTACCACAGTTCCATTCAAACTGTAACTGTGTGTGTGGTCTGAGAGCCCACAATTCGAACAAGACCCTCAGATAACCCTCACTGAAGTTTTGAAGCCTCTGCTCTTACAGTCAGTTTTACTGTCCCTAGATTGAGTACATCTGGGTTCAAATCCTCATTCTGCACCCTTTTAACTGTGAGGGCTAGAAAAGCTCTTGAAGCTCTCTGGGTTCCACTTTCTTCATCTGTAAAAATAGGAATCATGATAGTGCCTACCTCCTAGGGTCTTGCTGAGAATTGAGATAATGCAGTACACTTATCACTGTAGCTGGTTCTTATGAACCACTTATAAATTAGAGAGGCTACTGTTATTGCCATTATTATAAAAAGTTTTATGAAGGATATCCAAACCTCTACTCTGGTTTGAGAGCAATAAATAATGTATGGTTAAAGGAAGGAGTATTAACTACACACTGCTTCACTAAGGGGAGCCAGTAACATGCTAAAATCCATGGTTACCTCCCGAGTGCTATGGCTTGAATGTGTCCCCTCCCAAATTCAGGTGTTGCCAGTGTGATAATATTAAGAGGTGAGTTTTTAAGAGGTGATTAGCCCATGAGGGCTCCTCCCTCGTGAATGGGATTAGGTGCCCTATTAAAAGGGAGAAGTTTGGCTAGCTTACTTTTCCATCATCTGCCCTGTGAGGATACAGCATTCTTCCCCTCTATAGGATTCATCAATGAGGCACCATTATGAAAGCAGAGAGCAGCCCTCAGCAGACACCAAACCTATTGACACCTTAATCTTGGACTTCCTAGCCTCCAGAACTGTGAGAAAATAAGCTTCTGTTCTTTATAAATTACCCAGTCTCAGGTATTTGGTTATAGCATCACAAAATGGATGAAGACACCTAGGCTTGCCAGCATTTTTCTTGTCCCAGATTCTGCTGATGCTCTTTTAGATGCTCTGTGTAGTTCTTGTCCCAAAGAGTAAAAGATACAGCCCTCTGTTATTGGTTTTAAGGCCATTATTCCTGAGTTTCTGCTTTTGAAGCAGCTCCAAGGGGAGTCTTTAGCAGATGATTTACAAAGAAGTCTTTGATGTTCTCCAGTGTGTCCTGCAAAATGCTGTCAGTTTGCCTTACTTGTTAACCTTGGTGGCCTTTGAGAACAAGGGCCTGCAGCTGTCTCCCTCCAACCACTCTCCTGTCCCAGGCTGCATCCTTTTTCTGCTGGGCTGTCTTTTCTGTTGACCACAGCCTCTCCTCTATAATTGTAGAATCCCATTTTCTGAGACTTGGCGATCACTTCCTTGGGGCCATCTGAGCAGCAGAGGAATTCCTCATGCAAATAGGATAACATTTCCTGGATAACACTACTAAATATAAAATATACTTAATTATTTTTGCAATTTTTTTTTGTAACTTTAGTGACTTTAAGTTTCTTGGAGCTTAGGGGCCATATTAATGACAAAGAATCATTAATTATCATTAATTCTGAGGGCGGAAAAGCTCTTGAGCTATAATTTATTTGACTCTCTTCTAGAAAATGTTCTAGGACAAATCCAACTCTTCTAAGTACAAGAAGCATAATAAATGATAATTCTTTTTCTTTTAAGTAACATTGGCCAACACTATACATGTGATGTAAACTTGAAACTGTCAAGGTTAGTTGGAATATCCTACATTCAACATTCCTTTTTCATGACCACAGCACTAAGCCAAGGCATTAAGAAAGACACCCTGCCTTCTACAAGAGTGCATCCTAGTTGGAGAGATAAGACTCGTGGGTGGAAATAGTTTTACATCAAGGCTGGATAAGGATGTGAATAAGTGCTGAAGAATAGAGGACTTGGGGAAGAAAGAGGCATGTGTGGGACAAAATGATTTCTTAGTCATTTCCTACTTGCATTTCTTGCTCTTACCTCTAGGTGATCCACCACTGACATTGCATTGACCTTGTTAAGGTATCTGTGGGTAACATACCCACAGTAGGAATCTCGCAGTCTCAGAAAGTTGGCTCTCATTGGCTGCTGCATCTTGTTGGCAGAGGAAAGGGGAAAGAGGTTGGCACAGAGTGACCATGCAGCTGACTCTGTGTGCAGGTGCTTTGCCTGCAATACCTTATCCAAACCTCCAGCAACCTTGAAGGAAAAGAGGCACCATTTCTGTTTAACATGCAATAAAATGAAGGCTGGGAGTGTTAGTAACTTCCCCAAGCTGTCATGCAATTAGTAAGTGGGTTAAAATTCACGTGTTTTTGATGCCCTGACAAACCATCCCATGGACTATTAATATTGAAAGCCCAGAATTTTAATGGCCATGAATTGCTCTCTAAGAAAATTGACTCAAGTTTAGCAGTGGCCTTATATGCCAGGGAGCTACATAGGAGGTGAGCTGTGAGAAGGCCCAGAAAAATCAGCTATAGACTAAACCATTCATTATGGATCCCTTAGGGCTAATGGTTTCTCTCTTTCCACCTTCTCCCTTTCCTTCTTTCTGAAATTGAATGCTGTTTTAATCAGTTCTAGCTGTTATAACAGCCATTATACCATTGGCGGCTTAAACAGTACAAATTTTTTTTTTAATCACAGTTCTGGAGGTTGGGAAGTCCAAGATCAAAATGCTAGCAGATCAGTAACTGGTGAGTGCTCTTTTGCTGGTTTTCAGACCACTCTTTTCTTGTTGTATCCTTATGCGGTCGACAGAGAAATAGATAATCTCTTTTTTTGTTTCTTTTCATAAATGGGCACTAGTTCCATTCATGAGGCCTCCAACCTCATAACCTAATTACCTCCCAAAAGCTCTACCTCCAATACAATCACACTGGAGATTTAGGCTTCAACACATGAGTTCTGGGGAGATGCAGATATTCAGTCCAGAGGACATGCTATAGCTACAATGAGAATTTATCAGAGACTCTCATTGTACAACTTGCAAATCCAGGGCACTTCAAGTCTTGCAGTTTGGTTTATGATAAAAAGGTAGACTTGAAATTTCTGGTCTTGACTGGAGTAAAAGATAGAATCCTCCTAGAGCCTGGGACTCACTGGGCTAAAGAATCCAATTTCTTATGATGTCACAGAGGGCAGCATGAAGACCACACATGTCCTTGGTCAAAGAAGCCAGGAGATGGAAGAGGCTCTGAAAGGACAGGGGATAATGCCTGGATTTTATCATTTTTTGCTGCACCTCCATCTCACATGAGCAGCTATGTGCAGAGGGTGAGAATGTGTACATAGGCAGACTGGGCAGATTCTGACCCATTAGAAACTGGTTGAGTCTATGGCCTTACCACCCTGAACGTGCTCAATCTTATCTGATCTCAGAAGCTAAGCAGGGTTGGGCCTGGTTAGTACTTAGATGGGAGAAACTGGGTGAGCACCAGCTCCAAGCCAGGTACTAAACTTGCCACTTTTTTTTTCTATGACCTTAAGCTTTCCTGGGTGGTACCAGACAATCAACTCCCTCTTATCCATAAATGAGGGTCCTAGGAACCAGAATAAATAATCTCCAGGTTCCTTTGGGGAACATGAAATTAGAGCTGGGAGAGCTGGAAGATCTGAGGCAGATTCCATAAGGTGTAGTTCCTAGAGTTCCCGCTTTCTTGGGATGTCTGTGCCACTTGGAACAGAGTGCCAGTATGGTAGAGTGATAAGAACGCATGTGAGTTTTGGCATTAGAACAATCCTGAATCAAATCCCAGCTCCTCCATTTATCAGCAGCATACATTTAGGCAGTAGATAACACCCACTACTAACATTTATTGAATTTCTACCATATATCAGACACTGATCAGGTTTAGACACCTTGCAAAGTATTAACTTACACGTATTTTTCAGTATGCACAAGTAGGCTGTAGGGTACATGCTATTATTAACGTCATTTCACAGATGAGGAAACTTAGGCGTAGAAGGTTAAGTAACTTGCCTGAGGTCAGACAGCCAAGATTGGAACCCAGGAAATGTGCCTTCAGTGCCCATGCACTTAACCACTCTCTCGCATTTCTGTGTCTTTATCTGCAAAACAAGGATAAAAGTAGCTGCCTCAATATTGTGAAGATGAAACTACATAGGATATCAATATAGGAAGTTGGGACATACCGGGTACCCAGCTACTAGCAGCTGCATTCCTGCCTTCCTTCCTCATGATATACAGGAACACCTCCTTTTTGGGATGAAGCTGAAATACCTCTTGTATGTCCAGCTCTCCTTTCCTTTGTCTCCGGTGCCAGCCACCCTTTTGTTTATACTCATACCTGCAGCTCCACCTTCCTCATTTCTACCATTGTTTGTAACTCATTATGATTTCTGAGGGTGAGGCTTATTTTACACAAAATCATTTCTAGTGAGCTGCTTGCTGGCCATGTCTCTAAGGCACTTTAATCTCTTCAGTTATTCCCTACATCCCACTGAGGGGGGTAGATTACTTCTGGGAAGGACCATCTCTCTGTGTGTAGCTTTCTGCTAATTTCTGTTTCAGTGAAAATCTCTTTTCTGAGCTTTGTCTGTTGACTCTTTTTCACTTCTAATATTCAATCTGAGGTCTGCCTAACTAGAGCAAAAACACTGCTCTAGCTCTGCACCCAGCAGCCCCTGCAGAATCTGAGAATCCACTAGAGAAGGGTCCTTCCCAAGTCCCATGCCTGGGATCTCTCTGGGTTTGACTACCTTGGGGAGGGTCCGTCCTTGTTAATTTTCACGGACAACTGAGCCTGCACCCTGCACCATCCTCTCTCCTCTATTCTCTTCCAGGCTGTGTGTTTTCGGAGGCTGACACCCTGTGGACTGCATTACCTGGGATCTTGTGCCTTCTGGCTTCCGAGTGGGTTTGGCCAATGGGAGGCACCAGCAGCAGATAGAGAGGAAGCAGTAGCTATGGCCCTCCATAACAGGGCCCACCTCTCAACAGGTTCCAGTCATTCTACCTCCTCCTCTGGCCCCTTTAGTCCCTGGGGGTGCACATGGCTGCTAGGCTCTAGGTATTTTTCTATCCCTTTTGTATTCCCATAACCCTGCCCACACCTTTATGTGTGGGCCCTTCATTAACGCCTCTTCAATTGAATAACTTGGGATGAATTCTGTGCATTTTGGGTCTCTACAGATATGACATGGGATGAATTCCGTGCCTTTTTGGACCTTACAGATTTTGGGTTCTTCTCTAGAACCAAAAGGTAACTGAGGAGGAATATCTTTTATAATTCTCACCTTTGTAAGTACAATTCTTATTCTAATGAGTGAAATCACAAAATTCAAAAGAAAAACACAATATCTCTAAGTACTTGGCTATCTCCTTACTCTTCAGTGCGGGGGGGACGATTGCTCTTTTATCAGGACTCTATGAAGAGCACGGCTTAGTAGAGAAAGTTGTAGTTTAGTGGAAGAGCTCTGTTTTGGAATCCAAGTTTTTAAGATAGATTTCTAACCATGTGACTTTGGGCAAATCATAAATTTCTGGATGTCAGTTTTCTTATTGAAAATGATGAAGCCACTGAGGTTATGAAGTCTAACCTTGTTCTAAAAAGGTAAATATCAGCAAAGGTGCCACTACCTGGAACATTTAGAGTTGGCCGAGGATCTTGCTTTGGGCCGAAGGTTAAGGCTGCCCCAGGCTTTTCCTAGGGGACAAGGTTGCCCCTGATTTGGACGTCTGAGGTTTCTGGTGCACTCTTGGCCACCCTCTGCCTGACATGATTTAATTTCTACACTTGTTTCTCCCAAGCTGACGAGCCCCATTTTGACACTGGGCTGTGTGCTGGCTGCCTGTACTGGAACAGGAGGGACCCATACCCTTTAAGGAGACACAAATGTAGCAGCAGTTGAGGGCTTCCACTGACCTCACTAGGGTCTAATTTCAGGCCTACGTCCTTTGTGTCCTTAGAATAGAATAAAGAAAAAGTCTATAGATTTAAAAACAAACAAACCAAACCAACATCCACATCTCTCTTGGTGTTCAGTATGGATCTGGAGAAGGAAGGAAGAATGATTATGCAATGATTTCTACCTGTGAGGCAGTGTGCTAGGCAATTTACATCCATGATCTTATTTAATCTTTATAAGGAGCTGTATTATCCCCAATGTACAGATGGGAAAACTGACGCTCAGAGAAATGCAGCACATGGCAGGATTACTGTACTAAGGGATTAGGTGTAAGTTTTGGCTCAGTCATGGCTGTACTAAGGGATTAGATGTAATTTTTTCAGTTTGGTTGAATCACAGAAATAATTTCTGACCTTCCCAGGCTTTGCATGCAAATTTGTCTTTACTTTCCCACAAAGCTTGAGAGGTGAGATATTTCATTTGCCCTTCTCTTTGGGCCTGCTTATGTCAAAGGTTGGTTACTCTTTTCTATTTTAATTTTAATTTTTTCTTTTTGTCTTTTGACTGCTGGAAGTACACTCAGAAGCCTGCAGAGTCACTGCCTTGCTTATTGAGCGTCTTTTTTGCTTTTTCAGAAATTGCTGTACTAAGGTGTAGATGAGAAATGTGAGAAACAAGATAGGAAATGTTTCTTAACAATACAAGGCTGTGACCCGTATGGAAATGTCTCCTTCTGGAGGGAACCCAGAGGAAAAATATCTCCCTATTCCAAGGGTCACATCCAAAGCCACTCTGCAAGTGACCCGAACCCTCTTCCATCTCTAGTGGGCAGACTGTATTAGCTTTTACTTGAGATAACATCATTCACCTTGACAAAGTCAGGTCTCTTACTTCTACTTTCCCTCAGCCTTAACATTCTTATCCACATTGTTACTAGTTCCTTAATCTACTGGATGTTAGTTTCCAACTACTTTAATTTGAATAGTTGAGCTAACTATTTGTAATCATTTCTCAGGGAAATTATGGGCCATTTATATTAGAAAGAACTTTCATAACTCCAGTGCTAGAATTGAATTATTTCTCGCTGACATTGTGGCAAAAATAACTCAAGTATATGTACAAAATATCTTGTGCGTTATTTACCTTCAAATAGCCTCATCTAAAAATAATTACAGTAAACTCACACTTTCTGTATCTTGTGATGAAAAATATTGATATTTCACATACAGCATGTTTGAAACAGTTGGCCTCAACAGGCTTTTCAAGTTATTGTTTACATTTTTTTTTTCTTCCGAGTAAGGGATAAGAATGACATGAAACAACTTCACTCAGCAGATGGGAATATGGAAAAATCACGACTAATGGTTAGGCTATGTATATGTTTGGGGTTGCTTGTTTGTTTTTGTCCTACTTATCACCTCCCCAATTCTGCTAATTGCTAGCTTGTGTGTCCTTGGGCAAGTTCACCTCTCTGAACTTGGTTTTGTGCCAGTCATGCTAACATTGAGAGCCATGGCTCTTAAGTAGGAATCAATTTTGCCCCCCAGGGGATGTTTGACAATGTCTGGAGATATTTTTGGCTATCACAACTGTGTAGAGAGGTCCCAGATGCTGCTAAACATCCTACAAATGGACAAAGACTCTCCCACAACAAAGGAATATCTAGCACCGCATGTCAATAGTGCCAAGGTTGACAAATCCTGCTTTACAGGTCGTGGTTATGGAGAAATGTTAGCATCAGGTGCTTTGTGAATTGTTCAGAGATGTATAAATATCAAGTGTTACTATAGCATCTCTCAGGCATGGGTGCTAATTATGACTAACTCCTTAGTACCCAACTGCCCAAAGCACTGTTTGAACTCTGGGACTCCATTTCTTTATTGTGAAAACTTATTAGGCTTCAATGATCTCCAAGAACATTTCTGGCTCTGATAATGTACATGGGAAAAGCATTATGTGGTACTTTGGCCCAAAGTTGACAAAACCAATAGTTGCTTATTTCAGTGTTTTGTTTTTTGGCCCTCATGTAGATCACTGATCTGAATCTTTGCTCTCCAGATAATCTGAGATTTCCTAAAATGGAGGAGGCAAAGACATTTTAACCTTGTTCCTTTAATGAGCAGATAAGATTTATCTGTGGCAGTGTTTTGTTTTGTACTACGTAGAATAATAACAATGTTAACAGCAATAAATAAACAATGGAGAGTGCCTACTGGGTGCCAGACTTTTGAACACCTACTGTGTGCCAGCCCCTGCCATAGTGCTATAACTGTAAGATCTCATTTTATCATCACAGCATGGCTGGTTAGTATGATTGCTTCAATTTTACAAAAATGAGGAAAATGAAGTTCAGAGAGGATGGGGACCTTGCCTGAAGTTGCACAGTTGTTGAGGCATCCAGTTGCTTTAAAATACAAACCATGAGCACTTTCTACTTCTCTAGATTCTTACTCAATACGGTCATTATTAGAAATTTACAATGGAGAGTTAAGCGAGAGTAAAATGAATGCCAAGAAGGCAGGAGACAGCCCTGCTATTTTGTAAAAAGCTTTGTGCTCTGTGGGTAGTTGTTTGGTATCTGGTAAATTGGAGAAAAGACTGGGGGTAAATCTTGCCATCAGCCTGAGTTGTCAGAGAGCAGTAAAGGACAGTTCAAACAAGTGGCCTTTTTCTATCCTTTTCAAGTAATTCATAAAATAGCTCCTCTGGATAGGATCAGGGCAGAGCTCCAGGTACTAGTGAAAACATTATTGATGATAATCAAGAAAACTATGGTAATAATCAAGTGTCAATAGAAAATAACACATAATCTGAATAAGGATTTCAGATTATAATTGAGTGGAGTTTTGAATCTATAGGAATCAGTTATTCTCCTTTGATGAGGGCAACCATTCTTCTCAATCTGTGGTTTCAATGTTGGCTTCCTTTGGGATCTTTAACAAATCCTAATGTCTAAGCTACATCTAGGCCAATTAAATCAGAAGCCCTGGGTGGGATCCCAGCAACAGTAATTCTCAAAGCTCCCCAAATGATTTCAATGGGTAGACAAATTTGAGAACCAGAGTGCTATATCAGCGTCCTTAGACATCTGTGTATATCAAAATCACCTGGAGAACTTGGTAAAAACACAGGGGTTCAGGCCCAGCCCTTCTTCAGGGAGCCGGGGCTTCTACGAGCTTTATTAACTCTCCAGGTGATTCTGGTAAACCTCATAGTTGAGAACTGCTTCTCTATTTCACTCTTTAGGGTTTATTCTATTTTTAAATAGAGAAAGAATAACACTCTTCCTAGCTGAGGAATTGCCTAGAATAAACACTGCATGCAGGTGGGCACATTTGGATCCTCACAACTCATTTCTGGGCCTTGTGCCAGGCACTGGCAAGCTCCCATGTCCTGTAGATGTCAACCTTGTCCTCTGCAGCCCTTCTAACTCCTTTCTGACAATAGCCCCTCGTCCAATTTTGAAGTATCTCTCAGTCCTATTTGAAAGTATGGTGAATCTGTTGTTCATATGACACATTGTGAGACTTGGTCCATAAGAGATATGGTGGTTGCTCAGTCAGGAACTCAAGGTAAGGCCACTTCCTGTGACATCTTATGCCTTATTTTACCTCTGGTTGCTTTTCACAGATTTTCATGCTTTCTGAATTGCTGATTTTTTGAAACGGTTTTCTTGGTTGCTTCATGGAACAATTCCCATGCTCCAAAAATGCAGTCTCAAGCCTGCCAGGACTTATTTTGTCAGGCACTTCAGTGAGTACTCTGAGTTTAAACATCTGAATCTTTGAAGCTCAAATTATTTACATTATTCCGTAGTTTGCTTTATGTTCCTCTTGTTATATTCAGTTTTAGGGAGTTGAGGGAGGTAGAAACTAGGGAATGAGGTAGTTCAAATTTATGTATACTTTTAATTCTTTTGAGAAAAGTGGTCTTTGTTACCTGTGATGAGAAGTTGAGCGATTAGAAATTCATGAGGGAGATATAGGATTTGGAGAACACTGCAATTCATACTACTGCTTGTCTTTGGACATAGCCAAGAGTCCATAGGAGTCCTGAGTGTGTGTTTCCAGCTAGTCTTTCTTGTTGGGCAGGGCTAAAAGCTTCCAGAAAAGCAATTTCATTGGCCTAATTGTATCAGAAAACAATATTCATGTTATAGCAATTGGTGGGTGCAATATTTAGGGCTATGTTTCTTGCTAGAAGAGCCACATCTTAGGCCACTATATATGATAATGTGAATTGAAGGATTGACAATAGCCTCTCCAACCAAAAATATCTCTTTGGTGGTAGATGTTACAGTGTTTCAATGGACACAATCAGAGAGCTTTCCTTTGAGCTCATTTATCTAACAAACATTTACCAAATACCCCTACTATGTACCAGATTTTGTGCCAGGCACCTGGGACATAAAGATGAATAAGACCTGATCACTCCTGCTGGGAGATTCACAGTATAGTGATGGAGAGAGATAAACAAGTACATTCTGGAGCAAAATGGGGTGAGCACTTTCAAGTATGCATGTATGGAGCGCTGTAAGAGTCAGGTTAGAAAGAGCTTTTTTGTGGGAAAGGGCATTTTGAATTGGGTTTTAAGAGATGAGAAATTATTTTGTAAGTGAAGAAGGCCTAGGATGTTTATCGTTGAATGAAACTTCACTGAGCGAAGGATGTGCATGAAAGCCTAGGGTCCCAAATGTTGATTAGAGAAAGTAAAAATATATGTGTGCCTGGACCATATATGGATGGAAGTGAGTGTGGAGAATGAGGCTGATCAAATTCAGGAGCATCTTATATACTACACAGGGAGGGTGGGACTCTATCCTGAAGGTAATATAAAACAAATTGAAATGTTTAAGCTGGGGATGGAGCTAAATGTTTATGAATTTTGTGAAAGAATATAACTCTTACAGTATAAGATGTAGTTTAAGATAGTATAAGAGATAGTTTAAACTAGAAAGAGGCTGTGAAGTGAAGCTTTTTACAATATTTCAGGTAAGAGATGATGAGGCCATAGGCTAAGGATTTCATATATCTGCCATGTGTCCTACTACTCCTTTCTGCACCATAACAGACATTACTAGTTAATCTGTTCTGTTCCCATGGTTGTCCTAGAACTTTTCTCCATACAGCACATCAGCAAGCCACTGTTTATTAACATACAACATATAAACATAATAATAATGTTTATAATGATGAAACTTGTTTATCATCTTTGTCAGAGAAGAGGAAAAGAAATAGAATGAACATGATGACTGGCAGCTTAAATGTTTAGGCTTAAAGAGAAAGTTAGGGATAACTCTTTCTCTATGGGAGGGCTTAGGGGCATGGTGATACAATTAAATGAAACTGAGCTCAAAGGGCACAGAACATCCTTGCGGTGGAAGATGATAATTTCAGTTTGGGTTGTGTTTTGAGATGCAGGTGCAATATTCAAGTGGAAGTACACAAGAAGTTAACAACTACAAGGTGAATATAAGACTTTCAACCAGTGTTATTCAACACCTTACCCCAGACCAGCTATGGTTCTTAGCCAGGAATGTATGTCTGGAGCTTGCAAGATATTTTAGAGCTGGAAATATAGGCTTGGTATATTTTACTCTAGAATATAGATTTTGCCATTTAAGCCATGGACATCATTCAAGGAGAGGGCTATTAACTCAGAAGTCTTTTTTTTTTTTTTTTTAAAGTGTCAATACACATGAGAATAATATTAAATTAACTCACAGAAAAGTATTAGCATGATTTCAGATATCTTTCTCAAGGATTATGACCTTAGGCAGTATCCTAAAATCAATGGGATATGGAAAGTGAAAAGTGGTAGAGGGTTAAAAAGGGACACAGAATGTAGATGAGTAAGCAAAAGACAGATTTCGCTCACTTGGCAATTTTATTTGGGGTCGAGTCAATTCTTAAGGGAGGCAAGGCTTAAGAATAGTTTTGATTTGTGGCACTGTTGAATGAAGTACTTTTACTTGGTTTTATCCATAGAGTTATGTGCAGCCTAGCCTCATCTTAATATTTTCTTCCTCAATGAATAATTATATGGAAGCAACTTGGAGAGAAGACTACATAATAATATGTTAAACTGGTTTGTTTTCCTTCTGATTAAGGTACACCAGAAGTTTCTCCTCTTTGTTCTTGTTAAATCAATTAACTTGGTATCTGAAATAAACCAAGTGGTTATGTTGCCCAGAGGAGAAATAGAAATGTCTAATGTTCTATCATTTCATATGAAAACTATAGTACTTCTTGGGAGTTGTTTGTTTACCTAGGGCTGACTATAGGAAAACAAACCATCAGCCTTCAAAACTGAGATTTACCTTCTCCCTGACCATGACTGGTAGTGAAGTCTTGAGAGCTGTGAGGAAATGTTTTGGCTACTTGTTCCCCTCTCAGTGGCCTATAGTGTCTTGGAAGCGTGTGGCAGGCATTCAAGGAACGTTTCAGCTTATTTTAAATCCCTGGTTGAAAGGAGTTGAGATACAGACATGGCAGGGTGAGCCACTTGCTCTGGCAGCACAGGCCAAGCTCACTCTTGCCATCTGTGCTCAGAAAAGCTGCAGCTCTGGGCTTTCTTGGGCTTGGAGTATTCTGTCTTGTCTGCTGGTCTTTTCACTCTTGGGCTGGAAAGGGCATGCAACTGGAAGGGCTGTGTCTTAGTCATCTTTGGCTGCTATAACAAAATATAATAGACTAGGCAGGTTAAATGCAGGTATTTTTTTCTCACCGTTCTGGAGGTTGGAAATCTGAGATGAGGGTGCTACCATGTCTGAGTTTTGGTAAGGTTCCTCTTTCTGATTTGCAGACAGTCATCTTCTAGCTGTGTCCTTACATAATGAAGAGAGAACTGTCTCCCTTCCTGTTCTTCTAAGGACCCTAATCCTATTATGAGTGCCCCAGTCTCATGGCCTCATCTCCCCCTAATCACCTCCCAAAAGCCCCATCTCCAAACACCTTCACTTTCAGGTTAGAGCTTCAACATATTAATTTAGGGGACACAATTCAGTCCATAGCAGGTTGGCTGCACATTCATAAACTTCTGGGTTTCCTGGATAGCTGGATTTACTAGGCTTATTTCATACCATGTTCTTTCCAATGTATTTACTTCTTTATTTTTTTAATTGGCAAAAATTGTTTATATTTATCTTGTATAACGTGTTTTGAAGTATGTGTACACCACTGTGGAATGCCTAAATCAAGCTAATTAACATACGTATTATCTCACATACTTATCTTTTGTGATGAGAGCACTTAAAATCTACTTTCTTAGCAATTTTCAACAATATAATACAGTGTTATTAACTATAGTCACCACATTGTGCAATAGGTCTCTTGAACTTATTCCTCCTGTCTAACTGAAATTTTGTATCCTTTGACCAACATCTTTGTCCCTTTCCCACCCCAGCCTCTGGTGCCCACCATTCTACTCTTTGCATCTATGAGTTCAATTTTTAGATTCCACATGTAAGTGAGATCATGCAATATTTATCTTTTTGTGCCTGGCTTATTTTAATTAACATAATGTCCTCCAGTTTCCTCCATGTTGTTGCAAATGATAGTATTTCCTTCTTTTTTATGGCTGAATAGTACTCCATTGTGTATATATGCCACATTTTCTTTATTCATCCTTTAATGGATGCTTAAGTTAATTCCATATCTTGGCTATTGTGAATAGTGCTGAAATAAACATGGGAGTCCAGATAACTCTTTGACATACTCATTCATTTCCTTTGGGTTTATACTCAGCAGTGGGATTGCTGGATCATATGGTGGTTCTGTTTTTAATTTTTTAATGAAAATCCATACTGTTTTTTATAGTGGCTATGCTAATTTACATGTCTACCAATAGTGTGCAAGGGTTTTCTTTTCTCTACATCCTTGCCAGCAGTTGTTATCTTTCATATTTTTGAAAATATACATTCTAACTGGGGTGAGATGACATCTCATTGTGGTTTTAATTTGCATTTTCTTGATGATTAGTGATCTCAAATATGTTTTTTTCATATAGCTGGTGGCAATTTTTTATGTCTTCTTTTGAGAATGTCAATTCAGTTCCTTTTCCAATTTTATAATTGACTTATTTATTTTTTTGCTATTGAGATGTTTGAGTTCCTTATATATTTTGGACATTAACGTTTTATCAGATATGTGGTTTGCAAATGTGTTATCCCACTTCTAAGTTTATCTCTTTCTCTGTTCGTTGATTGTTTCCTTTGCTGTGCTGAAGCTTTTTAGTTTGATATAATCTGTTTTGTTTATTCTTGCTTTTACTACATGCGCTTTTGGAATCATATCTAAATAATCATTGCCTAGACCAACATCATGGAGCTTTCCTGTATGCTTTTCTCTAGTTCCTTGACAGTTTCAGGTTTTAAGTCATTAGTTCATTTTGAATTGACTTTTTTATCTGGTATTAATTAAAGGTATAATTGTATTCTTATTCATGTGGATATCCAGTTTCCTCAACACCATTTATTGAAAAGACTGTCATTTTCCTATTGTGTGTTCTTGACACTTTTGTCAAAAATCAATTGACTGTAATTGTGTGGGCTTATTTCTGGGCTATTTTGTTCCACTGGTCTGTGTATCTGATTTTATGCGAGTGCCTTGCTGTTTTGATTATTATACCTTTGTAGTATATTTTGAAGTCAAGTAGTGTGATGCTTCCACTTTTCTTGTTTTTGCTCAAGATTGTTTGACTATCTAGGGTCTTTTATGGTTCCATGAAAATTTTAGGATTTTTTTTCTCTTTTTGCTAAAAATGTCATTGGAATTTTGGTAGGGTTGCATTGAATCTGCAGCTCACTTTCGGGAGTATGGACATTTTAGCAATATTTATTCTACCAATCCATGAATATGGGATATCTTTCCATTTATTTGTGTCTTCTTCAATTTCTTCAATCAATGTTTTATAATTTTCAATGTACAGGTCTTTCACCTCCTTGGTTAAATATATTCTTAAGTATTTTGTTTTTTCTGGTAGCTATCATAAATTAAATTTTTTCTTGGTTTCTTTTTTGAATAGTTGTTAGTGCATAGAAACACTATTGATTCTTATATGATGATTTTGTATCCTGCAACTTTACTGAGTTTTTCAGTTCTAGAAGTTTTTTTTGGTAGATTCCTTAGGGTTTTCTAAATATAAGGTCATGTCATCATAACATTACCTTATATTTAGAAATAAACATGAAAGATAACAAATGTTTGTCTTAAAAGACAAGACAATTCTCTTATCTTTTAAAAACCTAAGTCAGATCTCCTTTCATCTCTACTCAGACTCCTGAAGTGTCTTCCCATCTCGCTGAGGGTAAAAGCCAATGCTCTTACATAGCTTGCAAGGCCTTTGGTGATCTGGCTCCTGAAATGCTCCCTGTGGTTCATTATTCTGCAGCCACCCTGTCCTCTCTCCTGTCCTTTAAACAATCAGGCACATAAGGCACCTCTCTAACACCTCAGGGCCTTTGCACTGGTTGCTTGTTCTGCCTGGAGCACTCAGATGTACATAAGTCTTGCTCTCTTTCTCCTTCAAGTATTTGATCAAATATCACTTTCACACCTAGGCTAGGTGTGAAATACCCTACTTAAAATAAAATTGTTGCCTGCCCGCTTACTGGTCTGCTCAAACTAGACACCCTGCTTTATTTTTCTCCATATGACTTACCAGAGTCTTACAAAGAAATCTTTATTTATTTTGTTTATCGTCTGCCTAGCCCCTTTAGAACAAAAGCTCTATCAGGCCAGAAATTTTAGTCTGTTTGGCTCAATGTAGTTTCCATGTCTGGACTCTAGGTAGGGCCTGACACAGGTATTCAATAAACATCTGTTGAATAAATAAATTTTCTTTCTGTGGCAAAGAGGGGAGTCCCTGGGGATATGGTAGAGCTGGAATTGCCCCGTTAAATCCTTTTCATTTCATGCTTTTCTGTTCTGCATTGTGCTCCACTTTGGAATAACTCAACTAAATAACCATTAGGTAGAAGACCAACCTTGCACATAGTGTTTTAGAAATTTCTATCCCCCAAATGAATTACATACTCCTAAACATCTCCCTGTGGGCCTGCCAAATGCCCCAAATAGTCGTTCCAGCATATTTATCCAACTGAAACTGCCTTGTTGAGAACACCAGTGGTAAAAATAATGAGGAACATTTGTTCAGTGTTCACCACGTGCCAAACACTGGAGTAAGCACTAATGTGCATTATTAGCTCATTTCCGATAATACTCATTTTACAGTTGAGAGACTGAGAGTTAGAATTGGAAGGGAAGGGGATTTGTTTGGGAGAAGAATGTCCCAGGGCAAGGTACAGCAAATCTGAAAGTTGAGAGGAAAGTGAGAGTACTGAAAGACATCTAGAAAGGTGGAAGTGGAGCGTGCATGAGAAATGAGTCAGGTTGAGGATGGAAGAATCATAGTTATACAGGCTTGTGGTTCATCAGCTTAGAAGTTTCTATGTAAATATCTTGGTCAATATTTCACCAATTTTTAGACTCTTAAGTCCAAGAAATTCTAATCTATCATTTTAGTCCTTCCTCCACTTTACTGGGAGTTTGTCAATTGTCTTCACGTAAAGAATTTATTTTCTTCCTGGCATCTCTAAAACTAAGGAAAAGCAGGTTCTCTTTCTAAAAAACAATATGTTTTCCCACCCAGTACGCTCATATTTTTGTTTTTGTTGATTGTCAGATACTTTTGCTTTATAAACAAAAGCTACTGAATTCATAGTTATTATTCTGCTTGGTTCTGCTCCAAAGTAATTAAATGGAACCTGGTGTCAGAAAAGTTTACATGACAATGTATTTACTAGGAATATTCCTTCACTCTAAGATCAAACAGGAAAACTAAAGGCAGTAATTTTTATCAGACTGCAAATATCTGAAGCAGTGGTTCAGGGAAGAATTGGAGAAAACCACAACTTAAGTCATAAAAAAACTATACTATTTATATAAATAAAATCATTCTAGAGTATTGCCTATCTATATCAAAGGCTTTATTTTTTTGCCATATGAGATGAGTTGATAATTAATCTGTATATATTTTTGTTGGCAGTTTCTTTAGAAAAATATGACAAAATATAAAGTATTACAAAATAAATACAAAAGGTCTACAAAATTGCAACCATATTTATTATAAGCTGAAAATATAATTCTTTTTAATACTCCAGAAGACATTATCAGACATTTACCAAATTAACATGATAGTGAAGTTTTAATGTAAACTATTAAAAAGTAGACAGCAGGTAGATAAAGCTATATCATTTCCCTGATGATAAGTTATATCATGAAGAAAATGCTAGGCTGGGTGTGGTGCCTCATGCCTGTAATCCCAGCACTTTGTGAGGCCAAGGCGGGCAGATAACTTGAGGTCAGGAGTTCGGGACCAGCCTGGCCAACATGGTGAAACCCCGTCTCTACTAAAAATACAAAAATTAGCTGGGCCTGGTGGCATGCGCCTGAATAATCCCAGCTACTCGGGGGCCTGAGACAGGAGAATCACTTGAACCTGGGAGGTGGAGGTTGCAGTAAGCTGAGATTACACCACTGTACTCCAGCCTGGGTGATAGAGCAAGACCTCATCTCAAAAACAAACAAACGAACAAACAAACAAACAGACAAACCGAAAAACAAAAAGTAAAAAAGAAAATGCAAATTAAAAGAATGAGATACCTTGAAAAGAATAAAATCATATTTTTGCAGCAACATGGATGAACCTGGAGGCCATTACCTTAAGTGAAATAACTCAGAAACAGAAGGTCAAATACTACATGTTCTCATTTGTAAATGAAAACTAAATAATGAGTACATATGAACATAGAGTATGGAGTAATAGACATTGGAGACACAGAAGCTGAGAGGGTGGGATGTGGGGAGGTGGATGAGGGAAGATAAATACTTAATGGATGCAATGTACATTATTTGTGTGATGGTTACACTGAAAGCCCAGACTTCACCACTACGCAATATATCCACATAACAAAACTGCACTTGTACCTTTTAACCTTAAACAAACAAAAATCCGAAGAAGATAACACCTCACATCTGTTAGAATGGCTATTTTGAAAAAGAGATGAAAGATGATAAGTGTTGGTAAGGAGTCAGAGAAAAGGGTCAGTTCTCAAGATTCATTTATTCATTCATTTAACAAGTATTGAATGCCAGTTATATGCCAGGCACTAGTATAGCCACTACAGTGAGTAAAGTAAAATTTAGTGGTCATTGACTCTAAATTCTGGTAGAGAAAAACAGACAATAAGCAAACCAATAAATATATATCAAATATCAGATGATAATTTCTAAAGATTAGGGGACAGAATATATGGGATGAAGATGTTGCTGCAGAAGTTATTTATCAGAGGACAAAAATCAGATTACCAACCAAATGGCTAACCAGGCAGCTAACAAAGAATGTAATGTAGTATTTATGGCTCTATTACAAGTCTGGTGACCTCTGTTCTATTTTCATCTCATACTCAATGTCTGACCCTGGGTACATAATATTTTCTGAGACCCAAATTATTCAATTGTCAAAGAGAGGGTTGTGTAAGTCAGTCCTTGAGGCCTTCTCTGGCTGTGCATTTTCAGCTCCATTTGAAATTGAATGAATGCTTAGCTGTAGACAGACAAAGTACTCAGAACCCTGTGCACTTAGTTAAGAAATCAGGTGAGAGGGGAGACTAAAATAGAATACAGTAGTTGTTATGCTTGTAGTTAAATACAGGATCCCAGTTCACCTTCCTTAGGCTGAATAATGGTCCCCAATGATATCAAGTCCTAGTCCCTAGAACCTGCAAATGCTGCTTTTATTTGGATAAAAGTGTCTTTGTAGATGTAATTACATTAAGGATATTGAGTTAGGGGGATTATCCTGGATTATCCACAAGGGCCTTAATGCGGAGAGAGACTGGACACACACAGATGAGAAGACCATGTGAAGAAAGGTCTGAAGATGCTGGTCTTGATTCGAGTGAGGAGGGAATAATCCAAGAAATGCCCACAGTGACCAGGAGCTGGAAGAGGCAAAGAAGTAATTCTCCCCTAAAGCCTTCAAAGAGAGCATGGTACTGCTAACACCTTGGTTTCAGCCTACTGATACTGATTTGGGGTTTTTGGCCTCCAGAGCTGTAAGTAAATAGATCTGTGTTGTTTCAAGCCATCACATTTGTGGTAATTTGTTATAGCAGGTTCGAGAAACTAACACAGTAGGACTAGCGCTTCCCTGTGCAAGTTAGATGTAGCCATGTGGTTGCTTTGACTGATGCCATGTGAGTGGAAGTGATGTGTGTCTTTAGGGCAAATGCCTGCTCTTCCATGCTCTCTTTACCATTTGGTGATGGAAAGTTTGGAGATGATGGCTGCCTTGTTGTCCTGGTAGATTAGAGTTCTCCGGAGAGAACCAATAGGAGACATATGTATATATGTATAATTTGGAGAAAAGGGTCTTTTATATAAAATTATAAATAATACATATTTTATGTATTGCATATATTAATTTATAGGAATTGGCCTTTGTGTTTGTGGAGGCTCAGAAGTCCTATGCTCTGCCGTCTGCAAGCTGGAGGGCCAGAAACCTGATAGAGTAATTCAGTCTGAATCTGAGGCCTGAGAACTGTGGGGTGCAGTGTGGGGAGGCTGATGGTTTAATTTCCTGGTCCAAATCAGAAGACCTGAGGATGAGGCGTATGAATTCTCAGGGCAGGAGAAGAATATCCCAGTTCAAAGACAGGAGAGTGAATTCATCCTTTCTCCACATTTTCATTTTATTTTTGCTCTCAACAAATTGGATGATGACTGCCCACATTAGTGAGGGTGATCTCCTTCACTCAGTCTACCAATTCAAATGCAAATCTCTTCCCAAAACACCCACACAGACACACCCAGAAATAATGCTTTACCAGCTATCTGGGCATCCCTTAGTCCTGCCAAGTGGACTTACAAAATTAACCATCATGCTTGGGTCTCTGAGTGACCATGTTGAAAAGAACTCCCTTGTGGATTTATAAAGAACACAAGTGTGACTGCAAAATTAATCTTTGTGGTTTCAAGCTCCTGAGACTTGGGAATTGTTTTGCAAGCCTCTCCTAGCTGGAGGCAAGGAGGCTGATTGGCTGCTGTTGAAACATTTCCAGTAACACTTTGTTGTACCTCTTGCTCTTTGGTGGTCCTGTGGTCCCTGGAACCTCTCCTCTGGCATCCCAGTGAAGCCAGGACAGTCACAAATCATTACCTCCATATCTAGCATCCCGTGTGATGATAATGCGTAATTCAAGGTTCTGTAGTCAAATACGTGGAGAAATGCTGGGTTATTCAAGGTGAAATGGTTTAATCTTCTTATAAGACTTCTCAGAGGCTTCCGCATACAGTGCGGCTCTATAGGATGAGGATATAGTGTGTGATGTTTCAAATCTCTTTTTGTCAGAGTGAAGCAGATCCCAGGTGAAACTAGCTCCTTATTGAATTGGGCCATGACACTTCCCGTGTGTATCATTAACATACCACATTCCCTCAACTGACCCAGGGGCAGCATAGGTGTAGGATAGCTTTAACGTGTCTTCCTGTTCAGTATGAGATGGACTGTATTAGATTGTTAGGATAGCAGGTTAATGCATAACTTGTAGACTATTACCTGACAGATGAGGAGGGCAGGCTTTGGGTGCAATGGTGGAGTGATTTGCCTGAGTTTTCCTTATTCCCTGCATTTTCCCCTTTAAGCCTGCCCCAAAGCCTGATTGTTCGAAGGATGCATCCAAGGGCTTGAACTTGTAAGACCTCCTTTCAGCTGTTATTTTGATTTTGGATGGATTCCACCTCTCAATTGTCTCAGATATTTTTCCATCTCTGCAATGGTTGAGATCCCAACCCTAGAGTTCTTGGAGCTCACAGGCACTAAGAAACAGGTCCCTGCTTTTTATTACCCATAGTCCTTGGAAAGACTTAAAGTGTTCTTTTAACATTCAAGACCACGTGAATCTTTATGAGAATAAAGAATGTTTGCCAAAATGAAGAATCAGCATAAAAGTTCAAGTGACCTGACTAATAAAAAAATAAATGAGTAAAAAAGGGACTTGACTGGTCCCACACTTTGTGGAGCCTGGCAAAGAAGTCTGTTCTTATTGTTGAGTACCTGTTGTAAATTCCAAAAATGGGCTCCAATTCTTCACCCCTCCCCAGATCCTCTCCCTTTATGGAGCCCTTCCCCTTGGTGTGTTGTTCTTGATTCCTCCTTCACTCTGACCTCAGCCATGTGGTTTGCTGTGGGCCAGTGGCACACCAGCTCTGTAGTTTCCATTGTTATAAATGTTGTGGCTAATATTCAGAATCACTAGATAAGAAAAATCCTTAAATGATGTACTTTTAAATCAAATGGGAAAGGGAAGAATTCCTGCTCTAAATTTTGAGAGTATATAAACTTTTAAAAAGGATGCAGATTCTACCAAAAACCTAAGCCCATGTAAGAGGAACTGGAGGAAGAAAAGGAAGTTGAAAAGTGCTGCTCATGAAGACAAAGGAGAGGGGAGTAGACCGGGCAGGTAGACCACAGGCTCCCCCAAGGCTCATGTTTACCTGCCAACCTGCACAAATGGTAACCAAAGACACAATTTTGGATTCCATATATTATATTGTCATGCATGGAATTATCTTGCCTTATTTCATCTGGTAGGGAAAGAGCATGTCTCTACGTTCCTTGAAAGACAGAAGAGTTTTTGTTGGGGGGAGGTTCTAAAAGGCATTTTTTGAGGACACTTTTAAGTAAAACCACGGGTCAGGATTTTGTTTTTCAAATAACACTGACTGAGGGAGTTCCATTTCTCCATCCTTTCTTGAATTATGTCCCCTCCTCACCACCACTGTTGCAAAATAAGGTGTGGGAAATGAGGTTGTAGATGTTCTCTTGAAAAATATCTGTTTCTTAAGAAACCATCACATTCCTTTTTCACTTCAACCTGAGATTATACCAAAAGTATGCCCATCTTTAAAATGTACAAAATGGCCCAGATGTTCATTTACTGTTTTCCCCTTTTATCTTTCATCATGTTGTTGTTTTGGGGTCATAAAGCCTTAATGCTTTGGTTTAAATGGCGGCTAAATTGAAAAGTACCTTCTGCTGGATTTGATTCCAAGTTCACAAAATTAACTTTTCATTATATTTATGCCTAGACACTGATTTTATTCTCCACCTGTCAGTTATTTTTAAGGACTGAATACTAAGTATGTGAAGTGTGACATGAAATTATGAGATTACTGTTTCAAGAGGTAAACTGAATTTGAACATGAGAATGTCATATTCTCTGGAAGTTGGGTGCCATTTCAGTAATACCATAATTGTTCAAAAGACTTTCAGATTCCTTTCTTACATTGCCTTCTGGTCTGACTTACTAACTTTAAAAACAAGGGATAAATTTTTGTAGACACTTGCTTGATAGCCCCTTGTAGCTTTCCCTACTAGAGTGTCATATGTGTGAGTGAAGCAGATTGACTTCCAGACCAGCCCATTTTAATTGTGAATATGACTAAGCAACTTCAATTGATACCATGTGGAACAGAAGAATCACCAAGCAGAAACTTGCCAGAATTCTTGACCAACAAAAGTAAGAATTACAATAAAATGGTTGTTGGTATAAGCCAGTAAGCTTTAGGGAAATTTATTATGCAGGAGTGAGTAACTGGAAAAGACTCCTGAAAACAAACAATTGCTAGATGTTCATTTTCTGGGTTATCTGACTTAAAATGGTTTATCCCTCAGTCAAGACCTATGTGTCATTGGTTCATTTTTCATATCTACTGGCAAGATCATTGTGAGACTCAGAGACACTTGTCTCTGTAGAGTGCCTGACACATAGGTGGTCAATTGCGTCCATCCACATAGGCACTGCCTCATGCCAGATATAGTAGTACCTGGCATGCAGTTCACTGCCATATCCCTAGTACCTAGTACCCTAGATCTTTCCGTGGGATGCCGACAAGATATGAACAAAGGACTATATGTTATTTCAGTTGGAAATAAGTGGAGAATACTGAAGCTGGACAAGGGGACTAGAATCTTGGGGAAGGTTTGAAAGGGGCAGGTAGAGGGCCCTTGTCATTTTAGAACAAGCAAATTTTTCTCTGATAAGATGACATGTGAGCAAGGATCTGAAGAAATTATGAGGGTCTGGAGAAAAGCATTCCTGACTGAGGGGACAGCTAGTGCAAAGGCCCTAGGGCAGGAGTGGGCTTTGCATGTGCCAGGACAATATGGAGACTGTCATGGTTAGAGTAGAGTGCAAACAGGGGAGAGTCACAGTAGTTTGTTTGGAGAGAGACCAGGGACTAAGTCATCCAGGGTCTTGTGGTCACTGCAGTGGCTCTCACTCTGGGTGAAATTGGTACCAATGGAGGCATGGAGTACATGAGTCATACATGTGGTGGTTGTTATTTTTCATTATTAGAATTACCTGTTAGCAGATGACAGGTCTAGAATTAGGCCACGAGTCCATTTAGCTTCCCAGTCTGTGCTTTGACATTCAACAGTGCTGTCTTGTTGCTTGTGATGTCTGTGGTCTCAGAGTCTTTGTAGTATAAAAGGATTTCCACTCTACAAGAGTTTACCATGGAAGATAAAGAAAGAACCTGAGATTCTAAAGACCCTTTTACCCCTCAGGACTGTGGTATTTGCCAACCTGTGAGTTTTCTCAGCCTCTGTTTATCCCTACTGTTCTTCACTTTTGCCCAGTTTGCAGGAAGAATTGAGAAATAGATAGACTTCACCCAAAGGCAAAGAATTGTTCTTGTAGAAAGTTTGAGGTTTTTTTTTTTTTCTGCCCTCCTTCCTCTTCCTGGGACTAGAAGAATATCTAGATGAAGAATATCTTATTTCTCAAAGGGGAAACGGTAATGATATTTGGCCCAAATAACCTTTCTTGGCCTTGCTACCTCCACTGAGCTCATCATAGGAGGACACAATTTACATAAGAAATGGATCTGTAATAAATTCCCCCATGAATTCCTTCCAGCAGCATGCAAACCTTTTTAGTTCCACGGTGTATGCTCATATAATGATCCTCCACCTGGCTCGGGACCTTTTTATGTGGGAACATTAAACTAATTTTGCTCGGAATGTGGGATGGTTTCTCAAGATGGCGCACCTGATTCTAAATCGCAGTTCACAAGGCTCTTTGGGAAGATGGATGGATCCCTGGAGGCTCTTTAGGCTTTTCGTTGCCCTCAGAACTTCTCTCAGAGCCCAGTTCATCTCTGAAAACCTTCTGCTTCACATTTGGTATCCCTGTGACAGCCACCAAATGATTGGGCAGGGTCAAGAAGTCAACTGACTTCCTCATATGCTTCTGCCATCACTCCATGCCTGGGTGGGGGTGGGAGCCAGCTGAGGTGCCTTGGGCTTCTGTAAGGGTGTGAGAGTGACTGGGATACTGATGGGATTAAAATATCAGTTAGAATTCTTTGCTGGGAATGGGTTAAGTGGCACATTCCACGAGTTGCTTTTGTCTGGCAGCAGTGAAACTGAGTTATATGATCTCTCCTCCATTGTTTATGACATGAGGATATGCCCTCCTTCTGGAAACAAGCTGATTCTTAGAGGTACATAGAATGGTGCTACTGAGAGACCTAACAGGGGGTTAATTACTGGGGTGCTGTGAATACAGATGACGTACACTAAAGTATTTCATCTGTCAGCCACCAAATGCTACTCTGTTCAGAAGCTAGGGGTGACTCTGAGGGAAGCTTGGCATGAAAGGTCTAACTTAATGAAAAGAATCTAAGAAAACATGAAAGTATTATGTTTGCAACTAGAGAAAAAGCTAAACTAGGGCCTTGTGGTGTTTGTTGCCTAAATGGTAACTCCTGCTGCGTTCTTAACTTTCAGAAAACCTCAGCTGAATCTAAATCTCCTGCTTATGCTTTGTGGAGTATCTCAGCTTAAAGCAAAGCCACATTATCCTGCTTGATATAGCTGGGATGATTGTGGGGTTATGAGTGTAGTCAGAAAACCCTGGCATAAAAGAGATTTTAAATGAACAGATGAATAGAGCAATCAAAGGGCCATCCAATCAGATCTAAGCAGATTAGAACTTCATGCAGCCTCAGACAGAAATAGATAGAGAGTGCTCTGTGACATATCAAAGTCACTCATCTGAGATGCTCATGTTGCCCTGACCGTCAAAAGCTGCTCTCAAGGCTGACTTCAGCTCCATTTTCACAGGCATCAGTCAAATAGTCTCCATGGAATGGGATCCTGACTTTTAGTATTGCTGCAATTTGTCTCTTACTGTTTTTCATTTAAAAGTATTTCTATGTTTAGGTTTGGATCAAGCAGTTTACAATTATTATTAGGATAATTTTCCGTGTCTTTTACTTACTGTTTTTTATTTAAAAGTATTTCTATGTTTAGGTTTTAATCAAGCATTTTATTTTTCAAAATGCTTTGATAAAATTTCATTTCAAAAATTTAGCAATTTTTATCATGAACATTTTCCTTACTATTTGTCCCATTAAGTGTGTATGCCTTCATACTCACTATAACTATTTTTTGAAGTTTTGTTTTATATTGCCAATATTATTAGATTTTGTAGGCTTTTCAAGGCATTAGCTATGTCTTATGGTATTTTTTCTTTCATAAATAAGCCATTGATTGATTCATGTGAATTACTGAAATAAGTATAACAAAAAACTTTTATATTATAGTTTAATATTGCAGTTTTATATTATAGTTTAAGATATGTGGATAGGTGGAGCTTAGAGTTCATAAATCCAGACAACCCTGGCCTCAGTTATGAACCTTAATGTCTACCTATTCTGATATTTTTAACAGTATGGAATTCTTAACTCTGCCCAATGGATGAACCACTACCAACCACAGATAGTTGTTATGCACAAATGCAAGCCAGGGTTGCTGGACGTTTTCGTTATTTAAGAAAAGGTAGAAATCAAGAATTTTGACTCAAAGTACCTGGAATTAAAATTTGATGTTTACTTCAATTATTTTTTAAAACGCCATATGGACCAAACAAGATTTGTCTGTGGGGTACTGTGGGCCTCTATATTGTGGCCTTTGGTGGGGTATGTTGGAACAAACATCAACTTAATCTTCAATTTAGGAAGCGATATGGTTTTGCTGTGTTCCTACCCAAATCTCATCTTGTATTGTAGCTCCCATAATTCCCATGTGTTATGGGAGAGGTCCAGTGGGAGATAACTGAATCATGGGGGCAGTTTCCCCCATACTGTTGTTGTGGTAGTGAATAAGTCTCGCAAGATCTGATGGTTTTATAAGGGGAAACCCCTTTTGCTTGTTTCTCATTCTCTCCCTCCCCTGCCACCATGTAAGATGTGACTTGCTCCTTCTTGTCTTCTGCCATGATTAAGAGGCCTCCCCAGCCATGTGGAACTGTGAGTCAATGACCTCTTTATAATTACCCAGTCTTGGGTATGTCTTTATCAGCAGCCTGAAAACAGACTAATACAGTAGGCAAATTAAAAAACTGTAGCAGAGCAAGGGTGAGACACTTTCTAATGAAAAGCAAATTTAAGAGTATCTAAATGATATTCATGAACCATAGGAACTAAGTAAATACCTAGGAAAGGTGATTACTGTATTATCAGGGGTGTCTCTGTTAATTTCTCAATTACCCTAATACGTGTAATTACGATTGGGAAGGGGGAGAGAAGGAATAAGCCAAGTAATAACCCTGATCATGGCATTTTCTTTAAAAGCTCCATTTTGACCCATATAGCTTATGAGTTGTCTTCTCTAAATAGTTCAACACTTAATCAGGTAAATAGATGGTGGATCCATCTGGTGAACTAACAGTATAATAAAACATTTGCTCATGATCATTTATAGTTAAGGTTACTAGCTGAGGCAAAGGGTTGTTTTTCTCAAGCCACTAATCATTAGTAAATAGAGATAACTCTGTTGCCTGAGGCTGGATTGGAGATTTACTCTGATGTAGACCCTGCTAGTTGCTTACCCAATATGCATCTTTCCATTCTTCACTAGTACCAGAATGGGGATTTTTGGGTAGAAGGATAGTAATGTGTCCAGAAAATGAACAAAAACCAAACAAAAGAAACACTGTACTTCTACTTCTTGCCTCTCAAGTGGTCATGTGACTTGCTCTGGGCAACAGGAAGTCAGGAGAAATTGCTGGATGAGGCTTGTAGAAAATGTTTTTAAAAGGAGACAGATGCACCTGACATGCACCCTTTGTCTCTCATCTGTCTTCTACTTTCTATCTGGAACCCGGAAATGATAGTGATATAATATTTGTATCAATTTATTTCCTGGTACACCTCTCTGATATTTTTTCCTCCTACATTGGTTGTCTGCATCTTTTGGTTTTCCTCTTCCTGTGGCCCTGCTTTTGTAAGACTACTTTTCACAGGGAGAAGGGAATGTTTTCAGTCTTATTTATAGAATGGTTGATCACAAATTGATTATTATAGGTAAATCGTGACCATAAACACAGACTTCTGTGACTGTATACAGAGATAGGCTCCTTCTTTGCAGTACTGATCAAGACTGTGTCCCACACACCCAGGAATTCTGTTGGATTCAACTCCATATGACTACCGTTAAAAAAGAATAAAAAAATCACATTGTGTTTATGATAGCATCAATATATTATGAAGTTCATTCCTGAAAGCTCATTCCTCAAAACTTCCATTTTGATCGTGCCAATAAGTACCTAATCTTCTAAACCTCTGCTTATAATTTTACACATTTGATGACCAGTGGAATATTGCATGAACCAAGTTCTGGCAATTGATATTTGCAAACAGTGTCTCTCTTCACTTTCCTGTTCATCTGTTCTGGACACTGCGAGGCATGTTTGTATTGACAGCCTTGGGCTCTCATCTCTGTGTTCCCGTGTTGGGTCAGATGGTAGTATGGACTGTGGGAGAATTCCCGACAGTTGCACCTATACCAGGATGGCTAAAATATCTAGACACGGAAATGACTGTAAATCACAAATATGTCTATGTGACCCAAAGAACATCCATGCGTATGTTAACTTCCCTTTCATCAGATCCCCAAAATGTCAGTGATCACACAGACTCACCTGACAGGAGGGGAAATGTGACAGAGGCATAGCTAGAGAGGAAACGGATAGGACCCTTGCCCTACTACAGTGAACATAGGATGCAAATTTTATTGTGACTTATGACATGTCGATACAAAGGCTGGACCCCTCCTGGGGCCTTGGAAGACAACTGTGCAACTGAGTGTAAGCTTTGTTAGCTTCCGGGTAAATTTGCCTTTGCTAAAAACTTGCACTGACTTTAGACACGTCTGCTTTTAGGGGTAGTGTCCTAATTAATATCAGTGGGAAAATAAATTTCTGTCCTGCTACCTTCTCACAGATACACCTGTGGGTAGACAGCCAGAGCAAATCATACATTTTAAAAGCATTTTGTTTTTTAGTTCTGTGCCACTAAAAGGTAGGCTTGGAGGTAAGAAACTATGTTTTAGCTAGGAATACATATGCATATTTAGACAATAAACAGAAGGGACTGAGTATAGAAGCAAAGAAACAAGCTATCCTGTGTAATAAAGAGGGAAGCATTTCCATTATCACTGTGGAACAAACCATCCCAGACATGGTGGCTTAGAATGCAAAGTTATTTATTCTCTTTTGTGATTCTGTGGGTTGACTGAACTCATCTCGGAAGTTCTGCTCTGTGTGAGGTCAGCAGGGGCTGTGTCATCTGGAGGCGCAACGGTGCCAGCACATCCAGCTTGGTTTACTCACACGGTGGCCAGTTGATGCTCCCAGATGGGAACTCAGCTGGGGCTGTTGGCCATAGTGTCTTGGCCTTCTTCCATGTAGCTTGTCTGCATTGGATAAGGTTCTTACACCATGGTTTTCAGAGGTTCTAAGAGAGAGTGTTGGAACAAAAATGGGAAGTGTAGTTCTTTTAGGGCCCAGTTTTAGAAAATTATATAGCATATTTCCAAAACATCATATGGATCAAAGGTAGTCACAGTCCAACCTAGATTCAAGGAGGGGAGGAACAGACTCCTCTTCTTGGTGGGCTGAGTGGTAACAAATTTGTGGCCACCAGAGGAGATAAAGGGATCCAAAGGTTTGCATTCATATAGAGTCATCACTTACATCTGGATTATAAAAATAGAAATAAACGAAGATAAGAAGACAATGCCTAACACACAGTAAAGTCTTAAAAATTGTTCATTAATTTAGAATTTATGGGCCTACAACTTTTAATGTACGTGATCTTACATTTTAGCTTCTTGAAAATGTTTATATTTTCAAATATTATGTTCTAGGCTGAGCAAAGTGGCTTATGCCTATAATCCCAGCACTTTTGGGAGACTGAGGTGGAAGGATCGCTTGAGTCCAGGAGTTCAGGACCAGCCTTACAATATAGCCAGACTCCATTTCTACAAATAATAATAATAATAATAATAATAATAATAATAAAATTAGCTGGGTGTGGTGGCACATGCCTGTAGTCCCAGCTACTCAGGAGGCTGAGGTGGTGGTAGGATCGCTTGAGCCCAGGAGTTTGAGGTTGCAGTGAGCTATGATTGTGCCAGTGCACTCCAGCCTGAGTGATACAGAGGGATCCTACCTCTACAAAAACAAAAACAAAAACAGAACAAATATTCTGTTCTAGTCTCACAGCATCCATCAAATAAAATCCTCCATTTTGCTCAGAATATCTGATAACTGTAGTTATAGATCATTTTTCTATGGTCTTGATTCTATAGATATATGGCATTTGGGTTTTGTGGGATAATTTAGAGGCCCCTTTGCTTTCTTTTACTTTTCTTTGCTCCATTAGCTTTTGTGGATGGTGGTGGGAGAGATGGTCTCTATGGCGAGATCTCTTCTAGCCCATAGGCTCAAAGGCAGTTTTTCAGTGTGAGATAATCTGCCACAAGAGGTGAACAATATCACCATGAGAGTGTTATCCCCAACCATAGCACGTGTTTGCCTCACACCACAGATTCTGACAATTAAGAGGGTAGAAAGCCAGTTTTCCAAAAACAAAAAAGTTTGAACAGTGGAAGAGGGAAATAAGGGGCTTGCTCGTCCACATGAAATATTAGCTTGAACACAAGAGGAAGCCACGAGAACCATAAAGATGAGGTGGGAATAAAAACCCCTGATGCATGCACAACTCACCTGGGATTAAAACCCAAGGCCATCCTGGAACCTGATATAACCATTCCTGTTGTAATCTAAAGCCTTGTCAACATATTGCAGGTGCACACCACATGACCAGGTGGGGAAAAAAGAGGCGAAGCCAACTGGGAAGAGATGTGTCAGTTTCATCTTCATAATACATATATCCCAAGGTGCATGTGTGCATCTGGTTTCTATTTCAGAACTTTTTACTAGTAGCTTTACAAAAACCGGGGCAGACAATTCTGTGAGTTAAGGAGACCATATGTTAACGAGGGTTTGGGAGGGACGTGGCAGTGTTGCTGAGGGACCTAGTGGGGCTGCTGGGGACCAAGAGAAAGAACCCAAGGGACCTAGGAGGGGGTACTCAGACTTGAGGTTAGGCCACCTAAATGGTCATATGTTGCTTGGCAATGCTAAATCTTCAGAGTCCAAATAATTTTGAAGACACAAATTAAAAAAAAATTGTTTTGAGGCTGATTGCATTTGGGGCACAGTGAAAATCCTTTTCTGATGTGGAACAGATTGAATTCTAGAGCTGGAAGGGACTTTAGGGTCATTCCAGTCCCAATCTTCATTGACAGGTGAATCCCTCTTGAAGGCCTTATGTGACAAATGGGATATTGGACCTGCCCAAGGTTACAGGATTTGTGTTAGAGGCATCCCAGAGACCCATATTCATGAGCCAATCCAGGGGTCTTTTCTTAAATATATTCTGCCCTTATGGAGCACTAATCTCATGAATGTGTGAAGACCCCTCAAGTCCCAGGTTCCTGGACCACTGCTCTCCCTCTGGTGATCAACTACCTTGCATTTGTCCAGTGGTCTTTGCTGAAGATCACAGTTGGAACATTTTTCTTATTGTTAGGTAAAGAGATGCCATAATGATACTGTTGCTGTAAGTCCTTCTCAATGGTTTGGCCACACAGGAATTTATTAATTTTCCTCTGGAAAGCTATTGTCTCCACTTTTATAAAGTGGTACCTGGGTCCCCCCTACTGCCATCAATACGCCAGTGCACCCATAGAGTTACTTACGATCTCTTAATTCATTCTCATTTATTCATTAATTTATTGGAGAAAGCTTTATTAAGGACTTATTTTAGGTAAGGCACCATGATGGATCCTATAGGAGCAAAATATAAAAGGGATATAAACCCCCAACTCAAGAAACAGACTGCTTAGTAGGGTTGAAAATGTAATACCTTTTTTTTTTTTTATTTTTTTTTTTACTTTTTATTTTTTTTTAGGAAAAGTGTTTAGTCAAAAATATGATAGGAGTTTGGTTTTACAGCTGAAGTTTTTGATCTGGGCCTTAGTTGGGTCAGATTTGGTTGTGGAAGAGGGAGAAGAGGCATCTAGATGGTGGAGGCTAGGTGAGTAAGGGCACTTCCTTTGTCTATTTCGTTCTCATCTTTAGAAGCTGGGGTCTTGAAGAAGAGAATGACTGGGGTGCTCCTCTGCTATTGCTACCCCTGTCAACAGTTCTCCCAACTCCTTCACTAACAAGATGATAATTTTTTTGAATTTCTCTTTCCTCTCCATTCATCCTATCTCTGACATTTTGATTGGGCATCAGAAGAAACCGGGAAACAAATTAACTGTTTCTTAATACTTACCATCACATTATCATCAGAATCTCTAAGTGTCCCATTAAAAAAGAAAAGGGACCACTCATGCCTTGTAAATGTCAGACTAGACTCTTTCCCCTGAAAGCATCTACTCTTGTAGTCTCTGAGGCTTTTCCTATTTTCTGCTTTGTTTCATTTTTCTTGAAACTTCCATGATATGCTTTTGAACATCTAGCAAACTCAGAAACATAGGACTGCTTCTCTGAGTGGGGAAAGTCCAGGGAACTCCTTTATGTTGTCCCAGTGAGTTCAAAAGGGCCCATTTCACTTTTTCTGGAGGGACACCCAAGTGAAACCTTCAAGTGATATGCCAGGGAGCAGCAGGCCCTGACGTGTGCTTATTCTTTTGGCAGTGTTGAGCTGACGTGAGCATCTGTCAGGGCTGCTTTTTTATGACTCCCGCTAGACAGCTTGAAAAGAGATGAAAAGGTTTATTGGATCTGAGGAAGAAAGTGGTCAGGAAAGAGCATAAGGTGGGTGGGGCTCCTTGCAGATCTGAAGTTCCCTTCTGATTTCTCAGAATGCATGGTTGTTTTTGCTAGCCAAGTAAGGTATGTGGTTTGTATTCTCTCTTTCTCTCTCTGGGCCATCTTTGTGAAGTATCTTAAAAATCTCTTGCCTTATATCTCTGTTTTTCAGGACCTGGAGTCAGCCTGTGAGCCACCTTTTTTGTTATTTCAAATGGCAGCAATCTCCTTAGCCCTGTGTTTTTGGAATCCTTTCTGGAAAATGCAAGAGGAAGAGGAGATGATGACTGAAGTGTTACTTCAATCTTTGTGCAGGCCCCCTACCCATCTCTTAGAACTTCTTGAAGCTGTTTGCTTTTTGTCTTATGTAGCTAACAGTACTTCTTTGGACTCTGTGGCCTAAGGCCTGTTTTTGATGCTTGTTTTAACCAAATTTTACCTATCTAATGACTTAGTCTCTACCTAAAGTCTTAGTCTTTTTCTAGGCTCTAAAGCCAATCCAGTCTTTGACTGGTTTAACTTAAGTTTCTCAAAATAAGGTATTTTTGTTGCCATTTGAGATCCGACTCTGTGACTCAATTTTGTTCATTCATTTGTTAATTTAGCAGATATATACTGACTACCTACTAGTCTCAGACATTGTCCTAGTGTCTGGGAATATGGTAGGGAAAAAAGCAGACAAAATGCATATCTTCAAGGGAGGCCATATGGCAGCTCAGTAAGCAAGTGAATGATGCATAGAGTGACGACTTAGATGGTGTATTAGGCCATTCTTGCATTGCTGTAAAGAAGCACCCGGGACTGGGTAACTTATAAAGAAAAGAGGTTTAATTGGTTTATGATTCTGCAGGCTGTATAGGAAACATGGTCCTGGCATCTGGCTGGCTTCTGGTAAAGCCTCAGGAAGTTTTCATTTATGACAGAAGGTGAAGTGGGAGCAGGCACATCACATGGAGAAAGCAGGAGCAAGCAGCGGGGTGGGAGTGGGGATGTGGGTGGGGGTGGTGCCACACACTTAAATGACCAGATCTCATGAGAATTCACTATCACGAAGACAGCACCAAGCCATGAGGGATCCATCCCCATAATCCAAACCCCTCCTAACTGGCCCCACCTCCAGCATTGGGGATTACAATTCAACGTGAGATTTGGGCAGGGACAAACATCCAAACTATATCACATGGTAATAAGTTTTACAGAGAAAAATGAAAGTGTAAAGGGATAAGATGTGGCAGTAGGGGAGAACATTACGGTTTGTAAAGAGTAGCCAGGGAATTCACTGATAAGGTAACATGTGATCAGTTGCCACATAGAGACCTTGGAGAAGAACATTCCAGGTAGAAGGAACAGCAAGGACAAATTGCCCGAGTAGAGAGTCTATTTAGACTGTCTGAGGTTTAGCAAGAAGGTCTCCATGGCTGGAGTGGAATAAGCAAAAGGAAGATAATAGTTGGAGATGATGGCAGCACGGGGAATGGAGGCTGTCAGATCTTGTGGGCAAGTGTAAGACTTTTTAGCTTTTGCTCTGAGTACGATGGAAAGGTACTGAAGGGTTTGGTTCAGTGATAAGAAATGATACCATTTATATTTTTAAGGTATTACTTTGACTATTGTGTTGAGAAAAAAATGACTGGAAAGCAAGAAAGAAAGCAGATTGGAGGCTCTTTCTAGGAGCAAGTTGATGGTGTCTTAGACAAGGGTGGTAGTGGCAGAGGTAGGAAGAAATGGGGGTTGGATTCTGGATATACCTTGAAGGTTGAGACAACAGTAGTTGCTGATGGTTTTGATGGGATAAGTGAATAGGAGAAAGATGTCAAGGACAATAACATGGTTTTTAACCTGAGGAGCTAGAAGAGTAAATGTACTGTTTGCTGAGATATCACAGAAGGAATAGGCTTCAGAGTGTGGGGAAATATCAGAAATTGGTTTTAATCATGTTGTTGGAGATGCCTATTAGATATCCAAGATGTCAACTAGGAATTTGATATAAAAATATAAAGTTTATGGAAGAAGTCAAAATGAGGATATAATTTTGGAGTATATCATTTTATATATGCTATTTAAAGCCACGAGACTGGCTAAAATCACCAAGGAAGTATGTGCAGAGAGAGGAGAGAAGTCTGAGGACCAAGTCATGGGGTATCTCAACATTTATAGCATGTGAGAGAAGAAGGAACCTACAAAGGCAGGTGAGGAGTAGTAGCCAGTGATGTAGTGAAATAACCAAGAGAGAAAGGTGCCCAAAGCCAAGTGAAAAGGTATGATCAACTGTTTCAAATGTTGCTGATGTTTCAAGTAAGATGGAGACAAAGAAACTGGCTATTGCATTTATCAACGTAGTCGTTATTAGTGACCATGACTGTGCAAAATCCTGACTGGAGAAAATGGAAGGAGACGTATCGGTGATGGAAAACTCTTCGCAGGATCTCAATGAAAATGGAAAATGATAATTTAGACCTTAACTGGAGAGAGATTTTGGGGTCAAATGAGGTTTTATATGTTTGTTTTTTATTTATTTTTGAATTTATTTGTTAAGATGGGAGATACTACACCATATTTGATGACAATGATAATGATGAAGTAGAGAGGGAAGGATTCGTATGGACTGAAGGGGGAAAATGTTGGTGTGAGCAGGGGAAAGGGGCTGAGACTTGCGGAACAATTGGAGGGGTTTGCCTTTGATATGCGCATGGAGAGGAAGACACAAAAGCACTAGAAAGTAACCACCCTGAGGGCAGAGGTTTTGTGTGTGTGTGTGCACGTGTGTGTGTTTTACTGGAAACTAGTTTTATTTTAAAATTAAGTGCATAGCACTCATCTAATTCCATTGGTGTAGACTTTAGCACCATACTTATTTGCAATTAATGTCATAACACAGATACATTTTGGTTTGCAGTCTGTACTTGAGTAGTGTTTATTTGGTGGACTTTAGTGAAGCCCTTCATACATATTAATCTCTTCACAGTTGTGTGTAACTGCTGTCTCTTGGCACATGGAAAATAATCAGTTGCTGACTGAATGAATAGAACAGATGCAGGATTTGGCTTAATATCCCTCCATGTTTCTCATTGCACCTAGAATAATATACAAATATCTTAACTCCACATAAGATTTCACTTGTGATCTGTCTCCAACCTTACTAACTGCTCCATTCTCCCTCTCACTAACTGCAGTTCACTTACACTGTCTTCAATTTCCATGAACTCTTAATTATCTTCCTTATCTCAAGTTCCTGTCCTAAAATGCTCCCCTTTTTCATTCCCCACTCTCTCCCCTTAAAACATGGCCAACATCTACTTATCCTTCAGCTCTCACCTTAATTTCCACTTCTGCAAGAAGGCCCTCTCTGCCTGCCTAAGGGTTTCTCCTGTCAATCTCTCTCATCTACCTTCTTCTTCTTTTATAACGTATATGTGTATTATCTGTATCTTTTCCATGACTTTAAGTTTTGTCTTGTTAACTGTTATGTAGCTCAACCTAGCACAGAACCAGGATCATAGTAGGTACTCAAAAATATCTATGTTATAAAAAATGGGGGCTTCCATGTCAGGAGGGCAGATTAAATACCTATTTTCCCACTGTTTTCTAAAACCCCACTAAAATGAAAATAAAGGAATAAAAATATAAAAGCATAAGAACAAAGAACAAGGGAAGTGAAAACAGTAGATAACAGGTAAATTTTTGGAAGATAAGAAACAGATGGAGGATAGATAACTGATTTAGTGGAAGAGAGAAAGTTGAAAATACCTCTTTATAGAGGAGAATATTGACAAGAAGTTAGCCATTCCTCCCTAACAAATCATGAACAGTTTCTAGAATGTTAGATGCCAGGCTTATGCCCTTCTGGGTAGGGGGTTAGAAGATTCTTCTCTGGAGAAACAGGTCTAGAAGAAAAATATATACAGATATTGTTATAGGGGAGGAGGCCCAAACAAACATCCTATCATCCTAAAATAAAGCCCAGCAGCTTACAAGCCTAGCTCAAGCAAACAGAGCTTTAAATGTTTTTTAAAAAGGCATTTAAATGACTATTTTTTGTTATTTTATTTTGAATTCAGGGAGTACATGTACAGGTTTGTTACATGGATATATTGCATAATGGTGAGGTTTGGGCTTCTAGTGAACTCGTCACCCAGATAATGAACATTGAACCCAGTAGGTAATTTTTCAATCCTCACTCCCTTCCTACTCTCCCTTCTTTTGGAGTCCCCAATCTCCATTATTTCCATCTTTATGTCTATGTCTATGTATTGTTTAGCTCCCACTTATAAGTGAGAACATGCAAGTATCTGATTTTCTCAAACAGCGCTTTTATTCTTTACTTTTCATTATAAATGGATGGTCAAAGAGCAATGGATAGCATGAAATACTGAGACTATAAAAATATACTATATGCTGAGAATACAAAAAGAAGAAATGTGGAAGAAAGAGATGATTCAGATACTAGAAGAGGGAAGGGAAGATACTGCATTTATGAATTAAGAAAATGGTACTCCAAAAAAGACCAGAGAAAAAGATTAGAAAGTAATCCCCTGACAGGCAACATTAAAACTAATAGAAGGGATAGGCATGGGAGATGAAGTCAAATTGCTCCTAGAAAGTAGAGAGAATGATTAAAATATACTCATAGGAGAGAATACTTAAGCAAATTAGAGAATTGGTACAGAAATCAAAATGACCTAAGATAGTAGGATTTCCAGAAAGAGAAATGGGGGAGATTTTTCTTTCAAAGAAATAATACAAGAAAAAAAAATTTCATAATGAAAGGAACAGGAATCTCCATACTGCAAAAGCCCACTTAGTTCCTAAAATCATGACCAGAGCCAGGATACATACTCATGACAAGAAAGAAGGGGAAATCCTAAAACCTTGCAGAAAGCAAAACACAGGTCACTTACACAGATGAGAAACTGAGATAGCATTGTTCAATCGCAACGATAGAATAAATACAGACCATCATAGAGCAAAGCCTTCTAAATGTGGAGAGAAAGGGATTTCCAACACAGAATTATATACCTGGGGAGACTCATAATGAAGCATGAAAATAAAATAAAGACAGAAAATTTTAGATATGCAAATTTTAAAGAAATCTACTTTCCGTGCTTCTTAGAAGCTACTGGAGGAAGTTGTGGGGTCTGGGAAATAGAAATTGCAATACAGTAAAGTGGTGAGGGGAACTTCCAGGATGGCAGGAAGGAAAACCTTGGGAAATCAGCTCTGTGGCAGGACTGGAGAACAACAGTCCGGTCTGGAGCAAGAGAAGACAAGAAAAAAAATGTAATGAACAGATTTACCTAATATTTGAAAATATGAAAAATTATACTGAGGGCCTCTAAGAGAAGGTAGGAATATCTGGTCATAAGTGCCTAGACATCTAAACAAATCCCACAAAAAGCAAAACTTTCTATGCTAAAGGTAATCATGCTTAATACTTGTCACACAGGTGAGCAACATTCAACAGTCACAATAATGTATATGGTGAAATGATGATGAGCCTGAACAGTGCATTATATCAGGAACTGTGGAAAAGGTTAGTGAAGGTATGAGGAAAAGTGCTGTAAAAGAGCTAAAGTCTCCTCTACCACAATGAGAAGTCAACATATAGTGGTTAAAATTGAAATTGGGAAAGAATGACATAAACACAATATTTTAAAAAATTTAGAAAAACTGAAAAATTGCTAATCATGTTGAAAGTAGGTGTTTCTGGGAAAGAGGATGGTGGCAAGGAAGGGAGGGGTGAGTCAAAAAGCTATTTTTTTTTGTTATATACCTTATTGCATGTTTACTTTTTAAAACTACATATATTTATGACAAATAAGTAAGTATCAACTTCGGGAAAATTAAAAATGACTGAGTGAGTGAGATACAAAGCAGAGGCTCATGGCATCTCTACCCTGGGATGTGAGTGGGGGAAAGAAAGGGAATCGGCAGCTAGTTTCCCCTGGGTCAGTGCATCTGATTACAGGAGTTGACTCCTGACTGAGCCCACCAGGTTAGGTTAAATAATGACGTGTGTCCTCCTCTCTTGGGAGTAATGTACATCCCTACACTCACCAGAAGGTCTGCAGGATGTTTTCACTTGAGTAGCATGATATCAAATATGATTTTTTATTCTTTGTAATTCAAACCTTTGGCCTGGATTTAAACACATACAAAAGTCCCTCTCAAACCATGCCCTTAGCATTTACAAATGTTATAATCTGGATGGGAAAACCAGAGCTGTTGGCAGGGAGGTCAAGGGGAATTTATTTACAGTCTTGTCTCTACTCTGACTTGACCCATATACTTGGGCCTCAATCCCCTGTATACTCTTATTGACTTCAAACAAAAAGGGTGTACCTCATCATCAGGGGTCCGAGAGGTAAACAGAGATTGGCTTATTGGAAAAGCAATTCATCTCTTAACTAGGAGAGAAGAAAACTGCTCTAATGATGTAGGATATAAATGGAAACCAGAGCCCTGTTAAACTCATAACCTGAGTGAGCATTCTTATCTTTCATGTTCCTTTTAAATCAACATGCCCATTAAAAATATATATATATTACATGTGATATCATTTGAGGAGAAGAAATTTGATTCTTTTAACAGGTCTGTTCTTTGCTAGGTGTTATACTCAGTTTTTACAAGGGGGCTCCACAGTGTATTTCTGGACACCTTGTATACGGCTGATAAAGAGTGAAAAGCTAACATCATTTGTAGACTGAGGACCTGAACTGTGATGCCAAGTGTGGATATAATCAGTGGGACAGTGGTGAGTCTGATTAGATATTCCATGTATACTGATGACCCCTATTTCACCATAAATTGTAGTTCAAAGATGTGGTAAATGGGGCAATGTGGTGATCTCCATGTGTGAGTATATAGAAGTGTGTGCATACTCATACACACATATGTTTAGAGTAAACATGTACACATTTATGGCAAATATAAAGCCATAGTTAAGAAGAAAAGGGTGTAAGATCAGTGGAGTAAACCAAAGACAGGAACTTGGGATTGTGGCAAGGGAAGGAGATTAGAAGTTAGAGGATTCATACTGAAAGGTGAAAGTAAAGCCATTTTGTAGGGCTGGAAGGGTTTTTTTGCAACTGCCTTCTGCTTATAAACAAGGAAGTGTTGCCCTGGGGGAAGGAACTGACATACTGGGAGAAGGAACTGACATATTCAGGTCACACGGTTAGCCAGTAACAGAGTTAAAACTAGACCATGACACTGGGTCCAGTGTGCTTTGCAATTTATTCTGTTCCTTGAGTGGTCAAGTAGTGACAAGAGTCAGAGGTCATGGTCAGGCTTTCTTGTAACCATAGGATGGTCAGAGTTCACGTGGGAAAAGGGTGAAAAGGTTAAGCATTGACTGCAGTGGCAATGACCTGTCATCTGCCAGAATTCAAGCTAGGAGGCTAAACAGGTTAGAGATGACTGAAGATGAAAAGAACTTCATCTTGAATGCATGTTTTATGTGTGAATCCATACCAAGTGGGAGCTTGAGACAAAATGGATTGATAGAAAGTTTTATAATTACTTTTTATGTCTCAGAAATAACCACAGTATAGTAAATAAGAGGTGGCTTTCAAGAATTGACTGAGAGTGTTAAGACTGGCTGATGGCAAAGCATGTAGAAAGGGATTGGGAGAAGGTATTGGGCTTAGGGCACAGTGTCAGGGTCCAGTCATGGAGAGGAGTCAGGCACTCTTTGAATGAAAAGAACCAACATTTGTTTAGTTGTTGTATGAGAGTCCCAGCTGGAAATAGATGGCACACTCAAACTGCGTAAAAGAGAAGTTAATAAAGGAATGATTTTCAAAAGTGTGGTCAAGATTTAGGGAAAGCAACACTGATATTTCCACTCTTGAGGGCTGGCAGCAGTGGAGCCCTTAATACTCAAGGCCAGAAGAGACAAGTGAGTCAAACAGGCTCTGGGGCCTGGAGACAGCAACTGCAGCTCTAGGAAAGTGTTACTGGCAGATTTTTGATGTAAGGATGTAGCCAAATTATGGTGATCTGGTGGGAAAGGAGTCAGAGGGAAACAACAACCACCACCCTCATTTCACTTTTCTCCAGTGCTCTGATCTCGTACCACTCTCTCTATCAAACCCTACAAGAAACTGGAAGGTATTGGGGTTCACTGATGGAGACTCCATGGGTCAGTCTCCTAGGGAAGAGCAGGGAAGAAAGTGAATCCCAAGTGGCAAGTACAGGATATCCAACACAGGGGGCTTGAACAGTTATGACACATTTCCCGTAAACTGGATATTGATTTATTATCGGGATAGACCTGTTTCTTGAGTGCTATGGTCTGAATGCTTACATCTGCCCAAAATTCATAAACTGACTTCCAAGTTGATAGTATTAATAGGTGAGGCTTTCAGAGATGACTAAGTCATGAGGCCAGTACCGTCATAAATGGGATCAGTGAAGGTCCTTTAAAAGAGGCCCTGAGGGCTTATTTGCCTCTTCTACCAGATGATAATGAAGCAAGCAGGCACCATCTATGAAGTAAGGAACAGGTCCTCACCAGGCATCAAATCTGTCTTGATCTTACACTTCCCAGCCTCCATACTGAGAGAAACAAATTTCTGTCATTTCCAAGCTGCCCAGTCTATGGTAATTTGCAATAATAGCAGCCCAGAAGAACTAAGATATTGAAAAACAATTTTTTAGGAGAGTAACTTATGCTAACATTACACAAAATTACCAGGCTTTGGAAATGATGGGAAAAAGTCAATTCTGGGAGTGCTCCTTATCATGTTTCCATGATTATTTTTACTGTGTGCCACTGTCCTTTAACTTAACATGGTAAGATGGCTTTCTCGGGTGGGTTGATGAATGGAAAAGCCTCACTTCACCTTCTATGCTTTAAAAAAAATTCAGCTGTCTTGACTGAATGGAATATATTAGCCACATGACAAAGTCTACTATGATGACCCAGTCTCCTTTCCTTTAGTCCTGACCCATGAAAACCATAGTGGTTTCCAGGTGTAGAGGAATATGAGACTATTTAATTTGGAAAGTGCATGGATTTTAGTGGAAGCAGGAGCACTTGTTCCCCTACAGCCATTTTCTGCAATATAAGGCTAAAATCTTCCCTCACTGTTTGTGAGTTTAGTAAAACATTTTATGAGCTCACCGTGGGGTATTGAGACCTATTAACAAGTAATTGGCCTTATAAGACCCTAATGAATAAAGTAGAATAACTAATAACTCATATACACTAAGAAACACAACGGTCAAATGAACAGGAATTCTTAGTTGAACATTTGATGGATTCTCATTGTTACTGGAAAGGCGTCCCTATCCAGACCCCAAGAGGGGGTTCTTGGACTTCACACAAGAAAGAATTCAGGGCAAGTCCATAGAGTAAAGTGAAAAGAAGTTTACTAAGAAAGTTAAGGAATAGAGAATGACTATTCTATAGGCAGAGCAGCGGCAGGGGCTGCTCAGCTGCTTATACTTGTTACTTCTTGATTATATGCTAAACAAAAGGTAGATTATTCATGAGTTTCCCAGGAAAAGGGTGGGCAATTTCCAGAACTGAGGGTTCCTCCCCCTTTTTAGACCATATATGGTAAATTTCTGATGTTGCCATGGCATTTGTTAACTGTCATGGCACTGGTGGGAGTGTCTTTTAGCATGCTAATGCATTATAATTAGTCTATAATGAGCAATGAGGATGACCAGAGGTCACTTTCATCATCATCTTGGTTTTGATAGGATTTTTTCGCTTCTTCACTGCATGCAGTTTTATCAGCAAGGTCTTTGTGACCTGTATCTTGTGCTGACATCCTATCTCATCCTGTGACTAAGAATGCCTTAACCTCCTGGGAATGCAGCCTAGTAGGTCTCATACTTATTTTACCAAGTCCCTATTCAAGATGGAGTTGCTCTGGTTTGAATGTCTCTAACATCATCACAGTAAAGAAGTGATGATGATATAATGATGTTGATGCTGATGAAGGTCAACAGTTCTGGAGTCCTTACTATGGGTAGAGGAGAGTTTTACATATCAACAACCAATGAGTAAGTCTGTATTTTACATAGAGGAAACAGGCATGGAGAGGTTAAATAACTTTTCTAAGGTCACACAGCTAGTAAGTGATAGAGGCAGAATTCTTAGTTCTAAATGTGATTATTTCGTAAATTAGGTGATGAACAGGAGGTATCTTACTGAACAAAATATCAATAAGTGTTTGGCCTTAGTTTCTTTCTCTGTAAAGTGGGGTTAATAATAGAACCAGCTGCATAATGGATAAATGATTCATGTAGGAAAAGTACTTAAAACAAGACCTGATGCATTAAGGGAAGCAGCTTCATATAGTGGTTAAGAACACAGATTACTGGGATTCAAAGACCAGCTCTGCTATTTACTGGGCAGTGTAGCTTGGCGAATAATTTAATCTCTCCAGATCTTGGTTTTATCATGTAAAGATAAGGATAATAGTAAATAACTCATAAGGTTATATATAAATTAAATGAGTTAGTATTTGTAAAGCTCTAGAAGAGTGCTTGTTGAATAAAAGTTAGCTTTTGTGGTTCAAGGCACCCATTTACTGCTACAGTGCTTGAAGCACATTGAAAAATTCCTACTCCTTTCTTCTTTTTCCTTTCATTATTTATTACTTCATTAAATCTTCTGCATGTCCTTTACCTCTTGAATAACATTTTATAATTCCTCAGATTATAGTTTGTGTTAAATTCTAGGAACTTTAATTTCTTGGCTAATGTAGTGTATGCTGTGGTAGAAATCCAGATTCCTTTTCAAAATGGAGACACTCCTTTTCCCAACTCCCAGGAATTTAGGCTGCCAAAGGCTCATGTCCAACTTCCTCTCTGGGAATTGCCCTTGGCCAAAGGGAGCTGTCTCGCACAAGGTTACATACTTTCCTGAGGGAAGCCCACATCTAATAGCTGGTCCAAATGGGTTTAGGAGGGCATAGCCCCAGGCTTCAATTAGGGACATCTTTGAAGAACCATTTCAGCTTTAGATCTTCCAATAAGACCAGCTGAGGCAGCAGCTGCAAATGTATCACAGTTCAACTTTTTTCTGTGCTGAATCCTATTGTCCTTGCTCCCACACAGGTGTGGTGCCCAAAACAACTCCCAAGATTGCATGCAGAAGATTTACTGCATGCAAATCTTCATATCACAGTTGTTTCTGACCTGTGACGGTTTGTACCAGGAACTATCCTCAGAAGCAGATTTCAAAATGGAATTTTGGAGCTGGATTCTGTCAGCTGGCTGTGAACGAATCTCCATTTAGTGGTGGTAGATGGAGCATTGCCAACTCCTGGCATGTGGTTGCAGAGCAACTGTTAAAATTTCACTGGTGTTGAACTTGGATGAGACACAGGTGGAAGGGACTACACTGCTGATTGCAGTATTTCAAGCTTTTGAGAGGGTCATGTAGTATTTATAAGAACTATAAAATTGGATCATTCTTGTCGGGGCCTATGGAGATACTGGAAAAAGACAATGATAGGCTGAGGGTGATTAATTACCAATTTAGGCCTAAGTGTAAAAGCCAGAGAGCGCATGGTAGCATATAAAGAGATTCATCTCTTACAGTTAGAGAACAAAAAGAATGGATGACCTAGGGCTTTGTTCTAGATTGTTAAGGGTAGCAGAGCACCAGGGAAGGCCAAAGTCTCCATGCCAGCAAGTCTGTTCTGCCAAGTTAGGACTCTCATTCGAAAAAGTGAGACCTTGAGTTTCAGCATGGTGACAATACACTGCAAAATTCTGTGTGCTTTGCTTTCTCCCTGAGCCCTCTGCACCTGCAGAGGGCCTGCTCCTCTCTGTTATAGGCTAGCACTCCCTCCTTTTTGCAGAAGATGCAGAAGTATTTGTCTTGGATGACAACTTGTAGCTCTTTTAGGATCTACCTCACCACCTTCCTGGCCATCAGACCAATGATTACGGTCATATTACAACCTAACCCAGGGGAAGTGCTTTTATACTAAGAGAGGAAAGGAATTATACCTCTAAGAAGCTGCAAGACTAACCTAACTTATACCAGCAGGAGCTGGGAAAGTATGGCTCCTATGAGTGCTGAATCAAGTGTGTATGTGTTGGACAGGGGGAGTGTAGGAGAATATAAAGAAGTTTATTAACATGGGAGCATTCTCCTATAATAGAGGATTTAGCACCTGGAAAGGACATAAGAATATGATGTTAACATGCAGCTAGAATTGCTCTTAAAGATTGGAGGAGGTGATGGTCCACATTAAGTAAAGTAGAGATGCCAGAACTGCCATGGCAGATGGTGGACAGAGAAATTAAAATGCTCACAGAAGAGACCATGCTACAGTGGGAATACTATATAAGTCTGAAGAATCCATCAGTCAACTATATTCTGTGTGAGAGTTTAAAGGACACTCCACTTACCAAAGTGATAATGCACTGGTGAGAGGGATGCTGGCATTGTTGAGAGGCTCAGTGGTAGCCATCCTCTGGGGCCAGGGCTGATAGAAGGGATGCTGTTATAGAATGGGCCTCTAAATAAATAGGGTTGATAAGAGCCTGATATATAGGCCAAGTGGTGGCACTTGCCAATCAGAGAAGGGTAGGAGCACTTCTTGTAATTTACAGCAAGATTGGAATGACAGCAGGTATGCCTGATTCACAGAAAGTTAGGGAGATGGTTAATAGAATACAGAGTCCTTGAGGTAAGACAGATGGGAGGCCAAGGATAGTATTACTTAAAGAAATCAAGAATAGATTATTAGAAATCTGAGGGCAGCTTCCTCAGTAGAAAGTTGCAGTTCCTAGCCCTGCTTCAAGACCTGAGCTAGGTCGGCGCAGTAGCTCACACCTCTATTCCTACTACTTAGGAGGCTGAGGCAGGAGGATTGCTTGAAAGCCCTGGAGTTTGGGACCAGTCTGGGAAATACAGTGAGATCTCATCTTTTACAAAACCAAAACTGTGGCTCATGCCTGTAATCCCAGCACTTTGGGAGGCCAAGGCGGGCGGATCACGAGGTCAGGAGATCGAGACCATCCTGGCTAACACGGTGAAACCCCGTCTCTACTAAAAATACAAAAAAAAATTAGCCAGGCATGGTGGCAGGCACCTGTAGTCCCAGCTACTCGGGAGGCTGAGGCAGGAGAATAGCGTGAACCCGGGAAGCGGAGCTTGCAGTGAGCCGAGATCCCGCCATTGCACTCCAGCCTGGGCGACAGAGCAAGACTCCATCTCAAAAAACAAAACAAAACAAACAAAAAAACCCCGCCAAAACTCAAAAATGAAAAACCTGAGTTACTCTTCACACCTGACATCTAAATATTCAAGATGGGACTAAGTATTCAGGAAGAAAGACTTACGAAGACAAGTATATACATTAATTTTGCTCCCACTCATTTGGCAAAGGGACCTGTGGTCATTTACTTGGGAAACCATACGTTGTGAACAGGGTGTAAATCAAGTATTTTGAGGACTGTTGGACACATATTCCAACTTGACATTGATTTCCAGGGCCCCAAAGCATTATTACTGCCCTGCTATTAAAGTAGTACATATGGGGGCCAGGTTATAAATGAGATACTGGCCAAGTTTTGCTCATGTTGGGTCCACTGGACCCAGGGACCCATCCAGTGGTCATTTCTTTCATCCCTGATTGTATAATTGGAATGGATACCTTTGGTAATTGAAAGAACCCCCATATTAGTTCCATGGGCTATGTGGTAAGAGATTTCATAACGAGGAAGACTAACTGGAGGCCTCTAAATCTGCCCTATGCCTGCTGTCTAGGATAGAAAATAAAAATAATAGCACTTTGCAGCAGAATTACAGAGATTAGAGCCACCCTTCAAGCCCTAACTAATGTAGGGCTGGTGGTCTCCATCATATTCCCAATTAACTACTCTGGCACTTAATAAAAAACAAGTGACCCTCAAGTATGGTAGTGGATTTCCACAAACTCAACCAAGTAGTAGGCCTGATTGCATATGTTTTGTCAAATGAGGTAACCTTTACAATTAATATGACCTCATGTACATTATATGTGTCCACTGATTTGGCAAATAGTTCCTTTTATATACCTATGAAGAAGTAAGGCCAGATGCAGTTTGCATTCACATGGAATAGTCAACAATATACATCTATCATCTTGTCCCAAGGCTATTTTCACTCTCCAGCCCTCTGTCATAATACGGTCTAAAGGAACTACACCATTTGCTTATTCCATAGACCCTCACATTGGTCCACAGTATCGATGACATCCTGTTAATTGGACCAGATGAGAAAAATGTGGAAAATATATTAGAAGTGAAAGAATCAGAGAAACGATTCAAGGTCCTGCAATATTAGTGAAATTTCAGGGGTCTCATGATCTGGTACATGCCAGGGCATCCACTTTAATAAAAGGAAAAAATATTGCATCTTTCTCTTTGCATCATGAAGAAGGAAGCATAACGTCTGGTAAGTCTGTTTGGGTTTTGGGGGTAGTATATGTCACATCTGAGAATACTACTCTGACCAGTTCACCAACTGACAAAAGAGACTGCCAGCCTTAAGTGGGGCCAAGACCAGAAAGGGTTATGCAGTAAGCTGAGAGTGCCTTTAGGTCATATAACCTGCTACATCCTGTGATATTAAAGGTAATTGTGTAGGAAACGAGAGGCCTTGTGGAGTTTATAGAAAGCTGCAGGAGCTCATTCAATTGCATCTGTAGCAGAATATAATAAATTTTTGAAAAACAGCTCCTGTATACTACTGGGCACACTATCAGTGCCCGTAGAGATGGACCACCTGAACATGAGTCATGATGTGGCCACCATGAGCTCAGTTCTCAGACCCACCATGTCTTAGGGTCAGGCAGGCCCAACAGTAATCTATTATAAGATAGAAGTTGTACATCCAAGATTGATCATGAACATGGTCGGGAGTGAAGTTGCTGAATCACATACCCAGAGTGCCATGTCATCTACCACCACCCCCGCTTCTCTATCTCAGATCCTATCTGTGTGGGGAGGGTCCTAATATCTAGCTGACAGGAGAGACAAAAGCCTGAGTTTGGTTCATGCATGGGGTGGTTCAATATGTAGGAGCTGAGAATGGTTTGTGGTTGGACGGCAGCCCTATTTATTTGTGTCCTTGAGAGAAAGCAGTAAGATAAATCCTCCCACTGGGCAGAGGATTGGCAGGTACATCTGGCATCCACATAGTGTGGAAAAAGATGTGACCTGATGTAAGAATATATATGGATTTATGGGTAGTGGCAGATGGTTGGTGGTTTCCAAAGACCTTGGACGAATATTAGAGTCAAGGAGGTTTGGGAAGTAACAGGCATGTGAATGACCTACGAGAGTGGGCATGAAATTTGAAGGTCTTTGCATCACTTGTTATTTACCACCAAGAGTATCCTTTGAGGAAGAGGCACTACGCAGAATGAGTCAAATAGCTGATATCAACAAGACTGTCACTGGCCACTCCATCACTGGCACAATGGACTCAAATAGAGTATCCATGATGACAGGGATGGGAAGTCCTGAAGGGTCCAAGAGCATAGGCTCCCACTCACCAATGTTGTTCTAGCTCTTACTGTTGCTGAATGTCCAAACTACCAACCTGTCCAACCTAAGCCCCTGATACAGCACTACTCTTTGAAACCAAACAGCCACCACTGTGGACCTCTTTCACTCAGAGGGGGAAGGAAGTGACATAATTTTAGGTTTGGGGACTGCCTTTCTTAATGGAAGGACCATGAACACCATCACTATCTGATGCCTCATAGAGTGTTTTATTCACCAAAACAAGATACCACATAATATTGCCTCAGACATGAGGCTCACTCATATCAAAAGAGGCAGTGGCACATGACTATAGGGTCTGCTGGTCCTATCATATGCCACATCACTCAGAAGCCATCAACCTGCTATGAAGGTATAGCTGAGGTGCCAGTTTGGAGGTGATGCCCTGCAGGAAAGGAGTACCATCCTGCTCCAATTAATTTACGAAGGAATTTGCTCCAAATTAATTTACGAAGGCTCTAGGGTCTAGGAACCAGGCAAGGATTGGATGTTAAAGGTAGCCTATATTATTTGTGATTCATCTGGAGGAATTTATGCTTCATGTTTTTGCAACTCTAATCTCTTCAGTTTGGTCTTAGAGGCTCTCAAAGGCAAAATATGTGCACTGAAGACACGACAAGGATCCTACTACATTTTAAACTAGGCTGCCACCCAGTCACTTTGGGCTCCTTGTGCTAAGAGATCAGCACGTGAGAAAATGAGTCATCGTCCCAGCAAGAGTAATTGATCCTGAGCCTTAGGAGAAGATAGGGCTGCTCTTATACAATGGAGGCATATCAGAGTGCCTTTGGCATCCAGGTGCTCCAATGGGATGTTTCTTGGTTCTCTCCCACACAATTTTAATAGTAAGTGGACAAGTGCAAGCAGCTACAGCCTGAAAAGGACATGTGGACCAGGGGTTCAGACCCCTTCGGGATGAGGGCCTGTGTCTCCAATTGGTAAACCAACAAACCCTGCAGAGGTGCTAGCAGAAGGCAAGGGGAATCTAGAATGGATGGTGCAGAAAGGATACAGTGAGTACCAGGTGTATACCCCATGACCATCTGCAATTGCAGAAGTTCTAATTTGTCTCTATAACTGCCCACCTGAGTGCCCACAGGAATAGATGCAAACCAGAAAGATCCCATGGGAATTGTTTTCTGATGGAGTAGACTCACTATAGGAAGCTATTGGTTTTGAGTGACAAGGTGTGGTCCCTAGTAAATCTGTGATGTACCCAGGTCTAACTTTAGGAATGAGGTTCTTATTTCCCCAGCTGCCACAAGTGATGGCTGCTGAACATTTGTGGCTGAGCTCCTTCTGGAGAAATGCCCTCAGCTGAATAAAGCTGCCTCTCCCAGGTTTACACCTGTCTCTGGACGAAGGTTGCATTCTATGACTGGCCAAGGGATGGGGACAACTGTCTGGGCTCCTTTGCTTCAATTTGGAACATCATTGATGGGCCGTTATAGCTTTAGAGCCTTCTGTGGAATTGGCTGAGGCTGTTACTACTACTCTACGGTTTAACTCTTCCTTTATCCAATTCTGATTTCCCTGCTTCCTCAGTTATTCTCCAATTAATTCCCTTCATGCAAATCTTCATCCCAAAGTCTGTTTCCTGAGGAACCCAAACTACACCAGGTAAGCAATCTTTAAACTGGAAAATATAAGAGATGCCTACACTTCTAGTCCTGCAGAGAGTTTAATTAATTTCAACATTTTCACAGCAGGGACTTTTCCTAACATTGCTGTTGGCTTTTAATGTACCCAACATGCATTCTAGGAGTCCTCGATCCCCTTATTGCATTAATTAGAGACAGATAAATTCTATAAATTCTCAGCTACAGGAAAAGTGTCCACTCTGGAAAGCATGTGAATTTGCATTTTTCTATGAGCTTAGTTAATCGGTGGCCCTGCCAGCTGTTATTTTGCCCTCTGGATGCTGTTAAAGAAAAATCTGATTCATTGTTGTGTGCTTGTTGTACTGGCTCGCCATTTCCACACAGATTGTTTTACTTAGCTCTTAAAGTAAGATTGTGAACTAGATACGATGCTCAATTAACAGATAAGGAAAACTGACCCTCACTGAGGTCGAATATCTTATCAATACAACTAGCTAGCAAGTCTTTTTAGTCCAGATTCAACATCAGATGGTGACTCCAAGTCCAGTATTGCCTTCTCCTTTCTCACCTTAATAACGTAGTCTCTCCATGTGTGTGGATTTATATCTGGTTGTGGACCGTGCCTGAGTGACTCTCTATATTAAGTAATCACCTGCAATGAAGTGGGGTATCTTGAAAGCCTTTGGAACACTCCATGTCCCTTTCTAACTGGCATGAATTCACTCTAAGTCGTGGATGTTTCCCCCACTTCTGACGAGCCCCTAAGTCCTGGCTGGGAGTTGCATCACTACTCTTGGCTAAACTTCTCTCTCTTAGATGAGAATGTCCAGTGAAATACTTATTTATGAGGAGCAATAAATATGCTGTGGAAAAGCTAACCAAAGAGTTTGTTTGTTTGTTTTCTTCTATAGTCAGTATTACCTGGAAAGTCACCCGGCTTAGTTGTGATGTAAATTTGCGGTCCTTGACTGGGAAAAGGCTTGTTGGCGAAGTCTGATACTGAAAAGTAATCTTCTTCAGGAAATGAGCACCAAAGAGCTGTTATTCTGTGTAATAAGAAAGAAACAAAAAGGATCCCAAGAGAAGTAGTTTGGCAACTGATGTTCAATGGTCATTACAGACTGAGTGCTCAAATAAAAATACCTTCAAACCCTGAAGAGTGGATTTCTGTGTTTTAAATATAGATTCTTACTTTTCAAATGGGACTGTTTCCAAATGACCTCCTGACTTGAAGCGGGTAGAGTTAAAGAGCAATTGAAGGCACTTGTGTGGTGGGAGGAAATGAAAGAAGACTAGCTGTGCAAATGGCAGAATACATCTTCTGGTGTTTTGTACTTGAAACAAAAAACCCACAAGCATACATGTAGGAATATGGAATAGTAAATGTGTTGTATCCAACTAATGTTTGATGGCAAATTATCATCAGTTTCATTGGTTCAATCTAGAGGACTCAGTAGGACTCATAATGAAGCTGGCCTCTTTGGGAGGTGATATGCGGCAAAACTCCAAAAAGTCTGTGTGGTTTTTCACTTAGAAAATCTCCACACCTCTGAATTGTTTAAAGAAAGAAATCACCTTGCCATGCAGCATCTCATCTATGTAAGTCAATTCATTTGGCTGGTGGAGCTAAACTTACGAAAGCAGTTGGTGAGACTGATCTCACCAGGATGGCCAATTCCTTGGCTTTTCTTCAAAACACATATAAAAAAAGAGACATTTTTGCCATTTGCCCTGAAAGTGTGACAATTTTATATGGCTTCCAGGAGAAGAGAGGATGAAGAAATAGCTCCCATTAATTCCACACACGAATGTTTCCAAAGCATTTGAAAATTCTATATGCATTGTTGCAACTGAATTTACTTTAAATAGTACCAAAAACATAAAAACCAAAGCCCTTTTCGTTAGTTGCCTCATTCATTACATTTTCACTTAAGCACAGCATCGTAAAAAGATTTGCTTCAGCCTGATTTCCCCCTTTTCCTTACTTCTACCTAGGATTTTATTTTCTGTTTGGAAAGTTTTAAGTTTAAACAAATCAGTTTGTAATGACTAGTTACCTAAACTAAAAATCCCTTTCAAATAAACAGGCATCTTTTGAGTGTGGTTAAACATTTAAAAATCATTGAAATATACATTTATTGATTCTTTCAACTTGTTAAAGTAAATTAAAACGGAGACCAGGCCTGAAGAATCCCAGAGTAAGCTTAACCTTGTTTGATTTGCAAACAGAAACAAAAAGAGTTATTTCTCATAAGTGCCTATACTAAAGAAACTTAAGCTCAACCAATCAGAAGCTGCCAACTAATTTGTAATTATATCACTAGGAAATTTCCAGTGGGAGAGACCAAACAAGACAACTCTATAACTATAACCAATCAAATACATTCTTTGCTTTACCTCTGTGTTCACTCGGTGAAAGCCTCCCACTGTGTTCTCTTGGTGGACCTCCCAAACCACTTTTGGTTTGAAGCTGCCTGATTAATGAATTGTCATTTGCTCAAATAACTCTTAAAAATTTTTTTATTGTGCCTCAGTTTACCTTTTTAAAAAACTCAGTATGTGTTGAGTTACTGCTCTGGCCCAGGCACTGCTCCAGGTAATGGGTGTCAGCCTAAGGTAAGAAAAGTGTTGAAAACATGGTAGGAATTTCAACATTTGTTGAACTTCCCTGTACATCAAGTTCTGGTCTTTGAGTGACTGCCACTGCTGTGGGAAGTGATGGGAAAGATGAGAGCTGTTGGTGAACTACAACATTTTTTTAAAGTGCTTAGTTTCATTGGTGCTTTACTTTAAAGAGGTATCTCAAATGTTTAAATGGAGCTGCATGAACTAAAAACATCTTGAGTAATCTTAAAGCATGCACCTCCTTAAACTCTTATTGAGCCAATTCCCTTAGAACAAATTTCCCTGTCTAAAATACGTTAGCTAATTAAATATGATAAGAATGTGTAAAAAGTATTAGTTTTGGTTGTAATCAACAGACTAACGCCAGATAGCTGGGGAGAAAAGGGAAATTTATTACCAGGAAATATGAGTTCTCTCAGGAAATCAAAAAATGAGCATGCACAGGACTCACTGTCAGGCTTCTTTCTCCGTCTGTCATCTCTGCTCTTCCCTCTCTGCATTTGGTCTCTTTGCAGACTGGCTCTCCCTGTTTCTGCAGTTTCTGTGCTGGAAACCATGGCAATTGAGAAGCCTCCGGTTTCATTCAACACAAGAACCTCCACCAGTATAGATGGAAAACATCCCTCAACATAAGAATTCCCAATTCTCTGACCCAGGTTGGGCCACATGATCACCCTGGACCAATCAGCTGAGGCTGGATGGGCGGGGTCACTTAGAAGAACTGGACTGTTAGGAGCCCAACCATGTGGGTAGTTAAAGGATGGGGAAGTCGGTTCCCCAGGGTTTAATCCCAAGAAAAGGTGGCTGGAGGGTCTTTGGAAGAAACTATGCTGTCAACAGAATAACGCGACTTTGTCTACATGTATTACATATACATTTAAAAAATTGTTTTGTGAGATATTCTGGCAATCAACTGAGATTGGCAAACTATCATCTATGGGCCAAATCTGTTCCATGACCTGTTTGTGTAATAGTCCATGAGTGACATTTTAAAATGTAAAAAAAAAAAAAAAAGACAACTATGCAACAGAAATTATCTGTTGCCCACAAAGCCTAAAGTGTGTATTATCTGGGCGTTTACAGAATAACTTTGCTAACCTTGCTCTACAGCAGGCGGATGAGCATGCAATTTCTGTGTGTGGTTCCCTGGGTGTTAATCCTGGCTCAGCCATCTAGAGGGAGAACTAAGGCAAGTTGTAAAACCTATCTGTGCCTCTTATTTGTAAAATAAGAATAATAAAATACTGCCTATTTTATGAAAGTCATGCAGCATAAATAAATACATGTAAGTAATCTATAATGATGGCTGATAGTAGTTATGAATGTAAAATATTATGTCCAATCATATATAATCCCTGATGTGTATATATACAGAACATGTTCATATATATAATATCCCATACATATTTATGTATAAATGAGTATGTATCACAAATTAATAAATACATATTCATATACACACATATATACAAGTGTATGCATATTATATTTTTGTAAATATAATTGCCCATGAAATGTACTCTTGGAGAATACTATTAGAAGGAAGACTGTAATGTAATGATTTGAGAAGGAAACAGGTTTTTTTTTAAATGAAAATTCCCAGCTCTCTTTCTCTTTCTCTCTCTGTCTGTCTCTATAATATTATATATATTATATGTTATATATTATTATATATTATATATTACATTATATATTATTATATATATCTTAAATCTCTCTCTCTCTCTCTCTTTAACAGTCTTAAAGCAAAACAGAACTATATTTGGACATGGTCAGATTCAAAACCATATCTAACCAAATGATGTAAATTTGACTTTGTGCTAAATGTTATTCCCTCCTTTAAAGGCAAAATTTACTTTCCAACACTAAATGGGAACATTCCTATTGTGGCAATACTAATGTTTCAAAATTAAATTTAAAACATTTACAAAACTCCACAGATGCCACTTCAAATGTTTTTCATAGTTCTCATTCAATGTAATAGTACAATATAAATATCTAAGTATGGATTAAAATCTCCATGAATATAATTATCTACTCTATATGAGTGCATTTTTATCCAGAAACAATCCCAATCTCAATCTCTCCCCCCTGGTTCTCTCTGTTCCCCACCCCCAATATTTACATAAGTCTGTATACACACTGTATATAATGTATTAGGGAGCATGTAAAGCCAAAAAAAAAAAAAATAGAGGCACAATGTATATTTATCTGTGACCATATTTTATATTACATACTGTCTGCAAAAAAATCACCCTTGTAATATTTTTATCAGGAATAAAACCTAGGGGTGAAAAAGTATATCTTCCTGACTTTATGGTACTTCATTTAACACATGTAGCATAAAGGCCCATTTGGAAAAGATCTTTCTGAAAAAGAGGTTATCTCATCAATCAAGCGCTTCCTGTGTATGTATTGTAAATAATAAATGTATACCACATGTGTGGCTGGAAGAATGCTGGAAAAAACTCTACTGGCATGGCGAGAAAATGCAGCTAAAATAACCTCTCCTACCAACCCAGTTCATTCCACTCAGCAAAAATTGGGGAAGCCAAATTCATCAATATTGATTTCAGGTTTCATCAGCAGGGATTTTTTGAGTAAGACTCTTTTAGTTACATTTTCCATTTGACATTTCTCATTAGACTCAAAGCTTTCTCTGTGCATGTCTTTTCATGTAATTCAAAACCTAGCTCATCAAGCAACCTTTCCAACAGAAAGAAACAGGAGACTCGTTTGCTTCTTGAAAAAGTAAATTTCTATATTTAGACAGTCTTCATATGTCAATCCAGAGTCCCTGCTTCCTCCTTATCCCATTTTTTGAAATAAAGATTTTATTTGTTTGTTTTGGTTTTTAATCAGTCACAAAGAAAAGTACCATCTCCTCATCAGACAATACTGGAAATAGCATAAGGCATGGATTCTGAGGGATCACTCTGCTGGGAATTTAATGGAACAGAATGCTCTTGTTAGGGCTTTTGGAGCAAAATCATTCTGTCCTGTTGACTCCGGAATTCCGATCTGTTTATCACTCTGAGTGACTTTTACTTTTCAGTCTCTGTGTCCATAGGCTGGAGAATAAATCACAAAGTATCTCAGTGTTCAGATGAGTGTAGACTATCATGTTGTTGACTATGCTCATCTTTTTTCACACCTTTGCACCTCTCACCTTCCTCCCAAGCAGTCCCCATAGTTGTGGTTTAAAAAAAAAATTTCTGGCCTGGCATGGTGGCTCACACCTGTAATCCCAGCACTTTGGGAGGCCAAGGTGGGTGGATCACAAGGTCAGGAGATAGAGACCATCCTGGCCAACATGATGAAACCCCATTTCTACTAAAAATACAAAAATTAGTTGGATGTGGTGGTGGGTACCTGTAGTCCCAGCTACTCGGAAAGCCTCCCATGTTCAAGCAATTCTTCTGCCTCAGCCTCCCAAGTAGCTGGGATTACAAGCATGTGCCACCATGCCTGGCTAATTTTGTATTTTTGGTAGAGATGGGGTTTTACCATGTTATTTAGGCTGGTCTTGAACTCCTAACCTCAGGTGATCCACCCACCTCAGCCTCCCAAAGTGCTGGGATTACAGGCATGAGCCACCATGCCCAGCCTATTTGTCTGTTTGACATAGCCCTTCTGACAGCTGTGAGATGAAACCTCATTGTGGTTTTAAGTTGTGTTTTTTAATATCCCGAATAAGTCTCAGAAAAGAATCAATGTGGTAAACTAAGAAACTTAACTCCTTAAAGAGAGTTAAACAGCTTGGGTAACATAGTAAGACCCAGTCTCTACAAAAACATTTTAAAAAATAGCCAGGCATGGTGATGTGTGCCTGTAGTCCCAGCTGCTCGGGAGGCTGAGTTGGGAGGATTGCTTGTGCCTGGGAGGTCAAGGCTGTAGTGAGCCATGATGATGTCACTGCACTCAGCGTGGGTGACAGAGTGAGACCCTGTCTCAAAGAAAAAGAAGATAGTTAATATTTAATATTTTAAAAACTTACTTTAATGCAAAAGACAACTTCTAGGTTCACAAGCATTCACTCCCCTCTGTGAATAGGCACGATGAACACTGATCCTGCTCTTGTTCTAGGGGTAGGCACTTGATCCAAATTGGGCCAACTGGGTTCTTGCTCCTGGAAATCTGAGACAGGGACTGGAGGGTTCAGGTACCCAAAGCTCCTTGAAGCCAAGTTAAGAGTAAATTAGCTCTTTAGAGAGAGCACAGTCATGGAGACTTTAGGGATGTCTTGGTGTCTATTTTCTCAAGACTTCCCTGTTCAACAATTCCTTTAGTTCCAGCAAATTACTACTCTTTGCTTAAACTAATCAGAATTAATTTCTGATGCCTGCAGCCAACATAACAATAACAAACATATCTTTTATTAATTGATAATGCATACAAGATAATCAATTTAATATTAATTTTAATGTGGATACATTAGGAATATGAAGGATGGAGTAATTGAATGGGAAATACTGATGACCTGAAAATGTTTGCCTGATTAAAGTAACACATAGAAGTGGATCTGGTCCAGTTATAGAATTGTACAAATGAAAATATGCTGATTTATAATTACCTTCACCTAAACTGGAGAGTCTTCAGCTTTGTAGCTCCTTGACATTCCTGGATCATTCAGAATCAATAATCCCAAATCCTGTTACTGAGATGGCTCTCTGTTCTGTATGCAGATGGACAGTGACTCAGAATCTTTTGGTGCAGTAAAGCAGGAGAGTGGGAAAGAAAGACAAAAAGTAAGCTAACTCATGCAGCCATCAGCAAAATCTAGGGATTTTTGTCAAGGTATTTTCTTTCCAGAAACAAGTGTTCATTTCCCTCACTACTGTTGTACTTATTTATGAAATATGATTGTATGAAGTATTCTTATGCTAAGGCCTGCATCTTATTCACCTGTGTCTCTAGTGCCAAACAGTTCTTGGCACACTATGGGCTCTCAATGAGTGTTAGTTGAACAAATTAGTATATATGATAATACAAACCATGTCACTTTGCTTGATATATTACTTGAGGTCCTAAAAGTTTTATGAAAACAGAATTCTTGTTCATTTAATTAAATTTTACATATATAATGTCAGGTGTTGTTTAAGAGAGTCTTATTACGAATCACTGTGGGATGAAAATCATCATCTCCAATTTATACTGCTGATAGTTTGTGTTGCCATGTCACAGATTTGCTTATGACACTTCTCACTTGAAACAATGGAACTTATCTCTTGAAACAATGGAATGTGATTGTAGCTCCCTGAACTTCAGGTTTGTATCTGTCAAAAATTAAAGTAGGAAATTCAGAAAAGCAAGCGGTTGGTGGAAGAGAGGAGAGACTCATCCAGTAGGGGACTGTCTCATAGGGGATTTACTGATCAGTTAACAATCACAAGCCAGATAGGAGGAAGGCCAGTTCCTTTTCTTTTCATCTTATAGATTTGTAGATAGACATAACATGATTCATAAAAAGAAGGTGGAAAAAAGCAAAATGAGACATTTTACTCTTTTCTAATGATCTTTGGTATGTTGGCATGCAAAATCTAACTGCTAGGTTTAATTATATTTATGAGATCTGACTACACCTTTTTATAAAACTGATTTCCTATTTATTTGCTTTTCTTTCAGAATAAAAATGAATGTTCTAATTGTGAAATTTGGTTTCACCTTTGAATCCCTCATAAAAATTAGGATACCATTAAAATGTACTGTACTTTAAAAATATTTTAAAATTTAATTTTAGGCTCCTTAATAATAGTAGGAGGCAAAAGTGCTTTGCAGTGAATCTGGCAAGATGGCTGAATAGGAAGAGCTCCAGTCTGCAGCTCCTAGAAAGACCAATGCAGAAGGCGAGAAGATTTCTGCATTTCCAACTGAGGTACTGTTTCATCTCTTTGGGACTGGTTAGACAGTGGGTGCAGCCCATGAAGGGCTAGCAGAAGCAGGGTGGGGCATCGCCTGACCCGGGAAGTGCAAGGGGCCAGGGACCTCCCTCCCTTGGCCAGGGGAAGCTGTGAGGGACTGTGCTATCCAGCCCAGATATTATGCTTTTCCCACGGTTTTTGCAACCTGCAGATTGTGTGCCTACACAACCAGGGCCCTGGGTTTCAGGCACAAAACTGGGTGGATGTTTGGGCAGACACCAAGCTAGTTGCAGGATTTTTTTTAATACCCCAGTGTCTCCTGGAACCCCAGCGAGACAGAACCGTTCACTACCCTGGAAAGGGGGCTGAAGCCAGGGAGCCAAGTGGTCTTGCTCATCGGATCCCACCCCCACTAAGCCCAGCAAGCTAAGATACACTGGCTTGAAATTCTCTCTGTCAGCACAGCAGTCTGAAGTCGACCTGGGATGCTGGAGCTTGGTAAGGAGGGGAGCATCCACCATTACTGAGGCTTGAGAAGGCGATTTTCCCCTCATGGTGTAAAGGAACCTATTGGGAAGTTTGGACTTGGTGGAACCCACCGCAGCATGGCAAAGCAGCTGTGGTCAGACTGCCTCTCTAGAGTCCTCCTCAGTGGGCAGGTCATCTCTGAAAGAAAGGCAGCAGCCCCAGTCAGGGGCTTATAGATAAAACTCCCATCTTCCTGCGACAGAACACCTGGGGGATGGAGCAGCTGTGGGTGCAACTTCAGTAGACTTAAACGTTCCTGCCTGCTGGCTCTGAAGAGATCAATGGATTCCCCAGCACAGCACTTGAGCTCTGCTAAGGGACAGACCGCCTCCTCAAGTAGGTTGCTGACCCTTGTGCCTCCTGACTGGGAGACAACTCCCAGCAGGGCTTGACAGACACCTCATACAGGAGAGCTCTGGCTGGCATCTGGCGGGTGCCCCTCTGGGACAAAGCTTCTAGAGGAAGGAGCAGGCAGCAATCTTTGCTGTTCTGCAGCCTCTGCTGGTGATACCCAGACAAACAGAGTCTGGAGTGGACCTCCAGCAAACTCCAGCAGACCTGCAGAAGAGGGGCCTTACTGTCAGAAGGAAAACTAACAAACAGAAAGTAGTAACATCAACATTAACAAAAAGGACACCCACGTAAAAACCCCATCCAAAGGTCATTAACATCAAAGATCAAAGGTAGGTAAATCCATAAAGATGAGAAAAAACCAGCACAAAAGTGCTGAAAATTCCAAAAACCAGAATTCCTCTTCTCCAAATGATTGCAACTCCTCGCCAGCAAAGGCACAAAACTGGACAAGGAATGAGTTTGATGAACTAACAGAAATAGACTTCAGAAGGTGGGTAAAAACAAACCCCTCTGAGCTAAAGGAGCATGTTCTAACTGAATGCAAGGAAGCTAAGAACGTTGATAAAAGGTTATAGGAATTGCTAACTAGAATATCCAGTTTAGAGAAGAACATAAATGACTTGATAGTGCTGAAAAACACAGCACAAGAACTTCCTGAAATATACGCAAGTAGCAACAGCCGAATTGATCAAAGGGGAAGAAAGGATATCAGATATTGAAGATCAACTTAATGAAATAAAGCATGAAGACAAGATTAAAGAAAAGAGAACAAAAAGGAATGAACAAAGCCTCCAAGAAATATTGGACTATGTGAAAAGACCAAACCTATGATTGATTGGTGTACCTGAAGGTGACGGGGAGAATGGAACCAAGTTGGAAAACACGCTTCAGGATATTATCCAGGAGAACTTCCCCAACCTAACAAGATAGACCAACACTCAAATTCAAGAAATACGGAGAACACCACTAAGATATTCCTTGAGAAGAGCAACCCCAAGACACACAATCGTCAGATTCACCAAGGTTGAAATGAAGGAAAAAATATTAAGGACAGCCAGAAAGAAAGGTCAGGTTACCTACAAAGGGAAGCTCATTAGACTAACAGTGGATCTCTCTGCAGAAACCCTGCAAGCCAGAAGAGAGTGGGGCCAATATTCAACATTCTTAAAGAAAAGAATTTTCAACCCAGAATTTCATAAATGAAGAGAAATAAAATCCTCTACAGACAAGCAAATGCTGAGAAATTTGTCAGCACCAGGCCTGCCTTACAAGAGCTCCTGAAGGAAGTACTAAATATGGAAAGGAAAAACCAGTAACAGCTACTGCAAAAACATACCAAATATAATGATGAATGACACTATGAAGAAACTACATCAACTAAAGTGCAAAATAACCAGCTAGCATCATGATGATAGGATCAAATTCACACATAACAATATTAACCTTAAATGTAAATAGGCTAAGTGACCCAATTAAAAGACACAGACTGGCAAATTGGATAAAGAGTCCAGACCCATTGGTGTGCTGTATTCAGGAGACCCATCTCATGTGCAAAGACATACATAGGCTTGGAATAAAGAGACAGAGGAATATTTACCAAGCAAATGGAAAACAAAACAAAGTGGAGGTTGCAATCCTAGTCTCTGATAAAACAGACTTTAAATCAACAAAGATCAAAAAAGACAAAGAAGGGCATTACATAATGGTAAAGGAATCAATGTAACAAGAAGAGTTAATTATCCTAAATATACATGCACCCAAACAGGAGCACCCAGATTCATAAAGCAAGTTCTCAAGACTTGCAAAGAGACTTAGGCTCCCATGCAATAATAGTGGGAGACTTTAATATCCCACTGTCAATGTTAGACAGATCAACGAGACAGAAAATTAGCAAGGATATTAAGGACATGAACTCAGCTCTGAACCAAGCTGAATTAATAGACATCTACAGAACTGTCTATCCCAAATCAACAGAATATACATTCTTCTCAGCACCACATAGCACTTATTCTAAAATCAACCACATAGTTGGAAGTAAAACACTCCTTAGCAAATGCAAAAGAATGGAAATCATAATAGTCACTCTTTCAGACTACAGTGCAATCAAATTAGAACTCAGGATTAAGAAACTCACTCAAAACCACACAACTACATGGAAAATGAATGGCCTGCTCCTGAATGACTATTGGGTAAATAATGAAATTAAGGCAGAAATAAATAAGTTCTTTGAAACCAATGAGAAATAAGTAAGTTCTTTGAAACCAATGAGAACAAAGAGACAATGTACCAGAATCTCTGGGACACAGCAGAAGCAGGAAATTTATAGCACTACAGTTTAGAGGGAAATTTATAGCACTACATGCCCACAGGAGAGAGCAGGAAAGATCTAAATTCAATATTCTAACATCACAATTAAAAGAACTAGGGAAGCAAGAGCAAACAAATCAAAAGCTAGCTTGAGACAAATAACTAAGATCAGAGCAGAACTGAAGGAGATAGAGAAAGGAAAATCCCTTCAAAAAAGTCAGTGAATCCAGGAGCTGATTTTTTGAAAAGATTAACAAAATAGATAGACTGCTAGCCAGATTAATAAAGAAGAAAAGATAGAAGACTCAAATAGACACAATACAAAATGATAAAGGGGATATCACCACTGATCCCACAGAAATACAAACTACCATCAGAGAATACTGTTAATATCTCTATGCAAATAAAATAGAGAATGTAGACACATACACCCTCCAAGACTAAACCAGGAAGTAGTCAAATCCCTGAATAGACCAATAACAAGTTCTGAAATTAAGGCAGTAATTAATAGCTTGTCAACCAAAGAAAGCCCAGGACCAGATGGATTCACAGCTGCATTCCACAGAGGTACAAAGAAGAGCTGGTACCATTCCTTCTGAAACTATTCCAAACAATAGAAAAAAAGGGAATCCTCCCTAACTCATTTTAGGAGGCTAGCATCATCCTGATACCAAAACCTGGCAAAGACACAACAAAAAAAGAAAATTTCAGGCCTATATCCCTGATGAGCATCGATGCAAAAATCCTCAAAAAAAATACTGGCAAACCAAATAAGACAGCACATCGAAAAGCTTATCCACCACAATCAAGTCAGCTTCATCCCTGGGATGCAAGGGTGGTTCAACATATGCAAATCAATAAAAGTAATCCATCACATAAGCAGAACTAATGGCAAAAACCACATGATTATCTCAATAGATGCAGAAAAGGCCTTCAATAAAATTAAACAGTCCTTCATGCTAAAAAAAAAAAAACACTAAAAAAGGTCGGTATTGATGGAACACATCTCAAAATAATAAGAGCTGTTTATGTCAAATACGTAGCCAATATCATACTGAATGGGCAAAAGCTGGAGGTATTCCCTTTGAAAACCAGCACAAGACAAGGATGCCCTTTCTTGCCACTCTTACTCAACATAGTATTGAACGTCCTGGCCAGGGCAATCAGGCAAGAGAAAGAAATAAAGGGTATTCAAATAGGAAGTCAAATTGTCTCTGTTTGTAGATGACATGATTGTATATTTAGAAAAGCCCATCATCTCAGCCCCCAAACTCCTTAAGCTGATAAGCAACTTCAGCAAAATCTCAGAATATAAAATCAATGTGCAAAAATCACAAGCATTTCTATACACCAGTAATAGACAGCCAAATCATGAGTGAATTCCATTCACAAATGCTACAAAAGAATAAAATACCTAGGAATACAACTTACAAGGGACATGAGAGACCTCTTCAAGGAGAACTACAAACCACTGCTCAAGGAAGTAAGAGAGGACACAAACACATGGAAAAAATATTTCATGCTCATGGATAGAAAGAATCCATATTGTGAAAATGGCCCTATGACCCAAAGTAATTTATAGACTCAATGCTATTCCCATCAAGTTACCACTGACTTTCTTCACAGAATTAGAAAAAACTACTTTAAATTTCATATGGAACCAAAAAACAGCCCGTATAGCCAAGACAATCCTAAGCTAAAAGAACAAAGCTGGAGACATCACACTACCTGACTTCAAACTATACTACAAGTCTACAGTAACTGAAACAGCATGGTACTGGTACCAAAACAGATATATAGACCAATGGAACAGAACAGAGGCCTCAGAAATAACAGCACACATTCTACAACCATCTGATCTTTGACAAACCACCTGACACAAACAAACAATGGAGAAAGGATTCCCTATTTAATAAATGGTGTTGGGAAAACTGGCTAGCCATATGCAGAAAACTGAAACTGAACCCATTCCTTATACCTTATACAAAAATTAACTCAAGATGGATTAAAACTTTAAGACCCAAAACCGTAAAAACTCTAGAAGAAAACCTAGGCAATACCATACAGGACATAGGCATGGGCAAAGACTTCATGACTAAAACACCAAAAGCAATGGCAACAAAAGCCAAAATTGACAAATGGGATCTAATTAAACTAAAGACCTTCTGCACAACAAAAGAAACTATCATCAGAGTGAACAGGCAACCTACAGAATGGGAGAAAATTTTTGCAATCTATCCATCTGACAAAGGGCTAATATCCAGAATCTATCAGGAACTTAAACAAATGTACAAGAAAAAAACAACCCCATCAAAAAGTGGGCAAAGGATATGAACAGACACTTCTCAAAAGAAGACATTTATGTGGCCAAAAACATATGAAAAAAAGCTCATCATCACTGGTCATTAGAGTAATGCAAATCAAAACCACAGTGAGATACCATCTCACACCAGTTAGAATGGTGATCATTAAAAAGTGAGGAAACAACAGATGCTAGAGAGGAGGTGGAAAAATAGGAATGCTTTTACACTGTTGGTGGGAGTGTAAATTAATTCAACCATTGTGGAAGACAGTGTGGCGATTCCTCAAGGATGTAAAATTAGAAATGCCATTTGACCCAGCAATCCCATTACTGGGTATATACCCAAAGGATAATAAATCATTCTACTATTAAGACACATGCCCACATATGTTTATTGCAACACTGTTTACAATAGCAAAGACTTGGAACCGACCCAAATGTCCATCAATAATAGACTGAATAAAGAAAATGTGGCACATATACACCATGGAATACTACGCAGCTATAAAAAAAGAATGAGTTCATGTCCTTTGCAGGGACATGAATAAAGCTGGAAACCATCATTCTCAGCAAACTAACACAGGAACAGAAAACCAACACTGCATGTTCTCATTCATAAGTGGGAATGAGAACACATGGACACAGGGAAGGGAACATCACACACCATGGCCTGTTGGGGTTGGGGGGCAAGGGAGAGAGAGCATTAGGACAAATACTTAATGCACGCGGGGCTTAAAACCTAGATGATGGGTTGATGGGTACAGCAAACCACCATGGCACATGTATGCCTTTGTAACAAACCTGCATATTCTGTGCATGTATCCCAGAACTTAAAGTGTAATAAAAAAGTAGTATGAGGCTAATTTAACTTAATGGCTTATAAGTGCCAATGGGTTGGTATTTTGACTGTCATTGTAATTACTACAATGTCCAATTAGATTAAAAATGGCAAGTTCTTTTTTATTCTCTTAATGTAAATATGACCTATTTCCACAGAACTTTTAGAATGTACAAAGTTTTCCTTCCCCCCTGTAGCAACACAGGCTTTTGGAATCTTTTTATATGGAGATCATGTATTTCTCTTAAACATTTTTTAAAAAGCTTTGACTTCATGGCCAACACCAATTAATGACCTCTTTTTGTGAAAGGATGATACACGCTGAGTATACAGGGCCTGCTGTAACCTAGAGATTGTTTTGATATCATATTGAGCCTCAGTGCAGAGATGGACCTTTTTGCGTTTGAAAGATGGTGGATAGAGGGTTCACAACTGCCTGGGCAGAGTTGGGATAATCTTTCACATTCCTACCCTGAAAATTAAATTAAGATAAAAGAGCAACCTTTGCAAGAATAATTTTTGTCATCTGCAAATTCAGTAATTGTATTAGTTTCCTGGTGATGCCATAACAAAGTGCTGCAACTGGATGACTTAAACAAGAGCAATAAATTCTCTCACAGTTCTGGAGGCTAGAAGTTGAAATCAAGATGTCAGCAGGAGAATCTGTTTCTTGTGCTTCTGTTTGTTTGTGGTGTCACTATCAGTCTTTGGTTTGCAGCTATATAACTGCAATCTCTGTCTCCCTCGTCACAGGGCTTCCCCCTGCCACCGCCGCCGCCCTGTGTCTTCACATGGTGTTGGTACAAAAAAAACCAGTCACATTAGATTAAGAGTTTACTCCAGTATGAGTAAATATTGGAACCAGACAATAGGCAAATTTTAAAATACAAACATAATTCCAGGAAAATGTTGTATAAAAGAAAAGCAGGGTGATGAAATAGATCAGTGGTTCTCAGAGTTTGGTCCCTAAATTAGCGGTATCAGCATCGTCGGAGAACATGTTAGGAAAGCAGAATCTCAGCCCTCACTGAAGACTGTCTGAATCAGATGCTCTGGGGGTGGGACCATAAGCCCTATTTCCAAATAAAGTCTCATTTTGAGGTACTCGGGTTAGGACTTCAGTGTATCTTTTTGAGGGACACCACTCCATTCATAAGCCATTATTGAATTTTTTTTAAGGAAGTGAAGTGCCTCTCTTTTATTTTTTTAGTTATGGTAGAAGTGTTTGATGAATGCCCTGGAGTCTAGGGAGAAGTGTCTCTTCTCTGGAAACACTTGAAGGTTTCCAGCTGAAAGAGTACAAGCTATTAATGTATTGCATGTATCTATCCCAAGTTAAAACCCATTTCACCATGGGCTTCCTGGAATCCTAGACAATGGTACTGCAAACAGCAAAGAGGACTTTTAGTCCTGGGCTTGGCAACCCTTATTGCTGGGTTTTGAGTTTGTTTTTTTTTTTTTCCTTTTTTTTTTCTTTTTTAAAATCAAATTTGATCTTGTGAGGAGCTTAATCTTTATATAGAGGAACGCTGAGTTGCTTTCCTCAATACAGTGGTGGAGGTGGTAAGGCCCTTTTCACATCCACCCTCTTCCTCTCCAAAACTTCAGAGGCACCTCCACAATCCCAGAGTCAGAATCAGCCAAAGAACTTATTAATAATTTAGATGGCTGGGTCCTCCTTCCTCCCTGACCTATGGAATGTGACGCTCAGAGGTAAGAATTTGAATTGCGAACACACTTCCCAAGTGATCCTTTATGTTCACTAAGGTTTAATAACCTCTTTCTTAAGAACTTCACGGAGCACAGTCGGAAAACCTCTAATCTAGTCCAACCTTGAAGATGAAGAAATAGCCCGCAGAGGAAGCTGTCAGGCAGATGAGGATGGTTAGAAACAGAGCCAGGGCTCCCCCATTTGGCTGGCCTCCAGCATCTCTGCAAGGGCAGTACAAGAGGCAGCTCTTTGTTTTCTAGCGAAGTGGGAGAGAAAGTCCACCTCTGAACTCTTTCAGAATGTTTCCCATACATTAATTATCAGTAAAAGGTATTTGTTTCTTTATTTTGATGGTGAAAAATAAATCTATTACTCGTGTTTTCACCTAATAGTACACCGTATTCCCCAGGGTCGGCATTTAAAAAACTTGTAAAAATCGATCTCCAAGAGCTAATGGCTTTGACGGAGAGGTAAGGATTTTGGTTCTAAGCCCTTTCTGTTAACTAATGGCTCAATAACAGGACTGAAATCATTTGGGACTGAAAGGAATTCCTAATGATGAAGGAACGTCCTAATAAGAAATGAATGGGATAGTGCCATAACCCCGAAATCTTGGCGCTTTCAGCCTCGTAAACCTGCCGAAGTCCATGAAAACAGCCTTTGTGCCTCCTGTGGCACCACGTGTGAGAGAGATCCCAGATTTCTTATGAAGCGAACTGGCTGGAGCAATGTATCTGACCGTGTGAGGTGACACACACCAGGTCTTGGAACTGCCTGTAAATGAAGGTCCCTCTTACTGTTTGGCACTGAACTCTGGGCAGGCGAAGTCAAGGGGACTTTCCCTTTTTTTTCATATTGGTTTGTTGTTAAAGGTATGCAATGTAACTTGGAAGTGGATTAGAGAAAGGGGATCCCATGTCCATTGCATGCAAATGTAACTTGAGTTTTTAGTAGAATGTAAAAGTGAGACAGGGCCCTAAAACCTCTTAATTTTAAACAATATGAATCTCCACTGAAGTCTCACCAGGCTGTGTGTACAATGTTTTAGCACAAGTCAATAAACTAATGTTTTTGTGCTGTTTGTTCTTTGGGGAACTGTCTGGGTAGCTAGCCCCATTTCCATCTTTTGCTTGTTGGGAAGTGGCGAGTGGTCTTACAAAAGACAGACGGGGTTTTTCAAGACTCAACATTGTGCCCAGTCTTGAAAGCTACACTCATGACTGTTCATAAGGAAGCTGCTACCATTGTGGCATGTGGGTATGAGCCAAAGGGAAAGGTTTCCTTTTTAATTTATGGAGGCTGTCGGCTTCCTCACTGACACGAATGTAGCTGCACCTTTCTGATAACAGTGCCACCTGGCACCTTCCTAAAGATGGATGCTCCACTTGATGACCCATTTGTGACAAAGAGAAATATAGCAGCTGCATGTCTTGGATTGCTCGTGCCAGCATGGTGAGTGTGCCTTCTCTCTCTGTGGGCAGCTTTCTAATTGCAAGCAGTGCCAGCTACATAATTTATGAGGCCCAGTGCAAAATGAAAATGTGAGTCTTCTTGTTCAAAAAGCAGGAAAAAAACTTCATTAAAGGAACTAAACTGTAAGGCTTCTCCCTGTCTTCCTTCGTATTTCTCTCAACTTGGTATTTGAAATTTACAGTTTAATGTCATTTTAAGTGAAGAACAATTAAAAATTATTAACATGAATTTTGCTGTTTATATTGTACAATGCCAGTTTTATAGGCAAATTTAAGATCATTTAACTCATAGGAATCATGAAAATTACACAATGGGTATTTCATAGCTCACGCATGCATATGTCTTTTGTTCTCACAAGAACAATGGAATGGCTGCATAAAACTAACCCAATTGTTTTCCTTTCACTTCTTGATTCACCAGTTTGTACTAAGACTCCTCACTTTGGGCTTACTGAGGGATAAGGAAGAACCGAAAGGAAAAAGGAATTATGGGTTTCCCTATATGTTCCTGTCTATGCCGTATTTTCAGCATACGTAGTTGGGCAATACAGAGAAATAACATGGATAAGAATGTATACAATAGGGTTCCTTGGTAGTTCTTGTTACTTAGAACATCATTGCATTCTTTCTGCATCTGAAGCAAGTTCTAGTTAGAATGGAGAACATGGCCACTCTGGACTGTCAGTGTCCCTGCTTATTCAGTTGTAGACATAACATGCTTACATTAAACTCCCTTTGGATTATGCTGAACGCCCATGAATTACAAGTCCACCAGACTTCTGGGCTCACAGGGCATTTCAAATGCCATTTGTGAATGGAAGAGCGTGCACATTACCTATATCTCCTTTGTTCATGTGCCTGCTCCATTGTCCTATTGGATTTCAGTTACAAAACACAGGTTCAAAGATAAAATTACTAAGAATTTCAAGATGGCAACAGCAGAGCATTAAACCACATGTGGGACCCTTCTGAGCACAGAGACTTGTGTGGCTGCCCAGGTCTCATAGCCAGGAAGCCATCCCTGATGGGAAGTTGTAATCAGAAAGTGTTTGGTAAGCATGAAATAAAGATCAAGGACTTCAGGAGACCTTAAGCGACCATTATGGGGCATTGAGACCAGGGCATGTTCTAGTTCAAGTGACCATTTGGGTCATGGCTCAGATGTCATCTTCTTAAAGGTTACTCCTAATCATCCGTTCCAAAGTAACTCTCCCTTCATCATTCACTATTACAGCAATGGGTCTCAAATTTCAATGTGTATGGCTGATGGTCCCACCCCCAGAGCATCTGATTCAGACAGTCTTCAGTGAGGGCTGAGAATCTGCTTTCCTAACATGTTCCCCGATGATGCTGATACCGCTAATTTAGGGACCAAACTCTGAGAATCACTGATCTATTTCATCACCCTGTTTTTCTTTTGTACAACATTTTCCTGGAATTATGTTTATATTTTAAAATTTGCCTATTGTCTGGTTCCATCGTAAGAAATTAAGCTCGCCTCCAACAGGAATTGTCAACTAAGTTTAACTGCTATGTCTCTAGGATTCGGAATATGCCTAACTTGTTATAGGTACTCAAAAAATATTTATTGAATTAACAAATGGACACATGACCAGGAAGTTCAGTGGGTGAAAGGTTTTTTAGATGGTGGTGATTGGAGTGCCTCTGGGCCACAGAAATACTTGTATCTACGCCCAGATAGGAGGTGCTGCTCATCAAATTTGCTTCTAGGCAAATAAAATACAAAGTTGCAAATCTAGGGGCAGGGAGCAGTAATCATGAAACATGATGCTAGTGAACCAACAGGATAATTTCAATAGTAGGGATAGGAGAGCTGCATGATTTCCTCTAAGGCTTGAGTATTTGGCCATTGCTACAACAGAATAACATGCAAAGCTCCCTCCTGTGCCTAGGTGAATTCTATGGCCTCAGCAACTCTGGGCATGAGGGGTGTCTGCATGGCTTCTGGTTGACCAAAAGCAGTTATTTAAGCTAGACTGTGTATTGCAGACTGCAAGCCCTGCTACCTGTGTGTTTATGAATTGGAAAGTGTAGGGATAAGCATAGCAGTTTACCCTCCAAGATGAAAGCTTGGGAAATGACCATGGCTTTCCCAGTTGTCCATTCTGGGGGCTGACACACTCCAACTCTGCAGCCCTCGGCAGGCTGGAGACTTCCAGGGCTAGTAACTTGGTCACCTCATGAGCTGCTCTTTCGCTTAAACATATACTACTGAACCACTGAGCCTCTTTGACCCTCTATAGCTTAGAAATTATTCAGCATTTTGGTCAGCCTGACTTGATCCACTTTTCTCTCTACATTTTTCTTTATGATATAGATTTTCACGTCATCTAGAAATACCCCTATGAGCTGCCTTTCAAATGACTTTGGCAAAAGCAGTTCTGAGGACAGGAGTTTCTTTGAAACTCCCAGAACCAAAAAGTGAACAATTCTTTTACAAGAAGTCAGGTTAAAGGGGAGAAGGGAGAACCAAGACTCCACAGTGGGCAACTAAGAATGCTTCTGTTGCAAGCATGTGCCTGGCTACTTGGCTACAGTCAGAGTAAGTCAAGGTGACGGGCAACCTGGTGAAGCCCTGTAGCCTCTTGGGAAGAAGTCCTTGCTGTTGGTTCTTAACCCCTGATGTATTAAACTCACTCCTCCCTCCAACCTCCAGATAATCTGATTTGCTGTTCCTAGGGGAGTGTATTTGGTCTGCATAAATAAGTACCACAGACTTCTTTTGGGGGTGGCTTAGACAGCAGATATTTATTCCCTTGAAGATCTGGAGGCTAAAAGTCAGAGACCAAAAATTCATCAGGGTTGGTTTCTTGGAAGGCCACTCTTCTTGACTTGTAGCTGGCCATTTTCTCCTCTTTGTCACCACGTGGTCTCTCTGTGCTTGTCTGTGTCCTAAACTTTCATTATAAAGACACCAGTCAGATTAGAGCTCACCCCAAGAACTTCATTTAACCTTAAGTACCTCGTTAAAGACCTTGTCTCCATATACAGTCATATTCTGGAATCCCGGGTGTTAGGACTTCAACGTGTGAATTTTGAGGGGATGCAATTCAGCCTTATCAGGTGGGACCCCAGGAAGTTGTATTTCTAGCATTTTCTCCAGGTAATTTCGATGAAGCCAGGCCTAGAGCCCGTGTTTGGTAGCTCCTACAAACACCTGCTAGTTCTGCAACCTCCTCCACTGGCATGACCCTCTCTTTTCTCCTTTGCAAATGAGAGCTTCTCTGCCAGGCCAGCTGACTTTCAACTAGATTGTAACAGATATGCTCCGGAAGGAATCAGTAACCGAATACCTTGCTGCCTGCAAACATAATCTGGGTTTGTTTGTGGCTGGGCTTCTGGGTATCAACCCAGAGACATTTCATTTCCAATGAACTATGTTCTCAAAAGCAAAGTTGGTTTGCTCTTTGTAGAAAAACCTGAATCTGAAGACAGGTTGTAAGTGAAGCTTAGTGTGCTGGAAAATGGATCAGATGTAGACCTAATTGCCTGTAATTTATCGTCTGTGGTCACAATTTAGTCTGCTTCCCAAGAATCCTCATTAAATCTTCAACCTCAGGATACCCAAAGGAGTGGTGCAACACTAACAAGCATTTGCCTGAAAAGTCAATCTTCAGTATATATTTCTCTCATATAAATCCTTCCTTTCTTCCACTCTCAAAACTGTCCATATGAATGCAAATAACTCATCTATAGTAGGAGCCACTCTCTCTGCATGTGTGTTTTGGATGTAGGGAGTATGGGGGTGAGGTAGGTTGGGATTAGCCTCCCATCATCTATGTGAAAAAGTTTAATTTTAAAAGCACACTCTATTTGCCATTTTTTTCTTTTTAGTTTATGAAGCGGTAAATCTGCTCCTAGGTGGAGATAGTATTTTCCTTTGAATTTTGTGGAGGAAGAGCAGTTTTTGAATTGTGCCTGGCGTGTCTCAGGGATAGTTAAAGTGATACATTTTCTTGACCAATCCTGCTATATTAACAGCAGTGGCACCAATATCACAAGTTAAATATAGAATTTTACTATTGGTGTGGGATGTCAAGGTTCAGCTGTCCTCAGCTTTGATTTTGCACCAAAAGGAGGCCTAGATACAGGGGCTCTATCATTATTCTAGAGAGTTTGAAAATATGTGGAAATGTGTTTTAGGGGGTCACGTGTGTGGGGGCATTCCTGAAATGCAACGGAGGGAGGCAGAGAAATGAGACATCTCATTCTGTTCAGAACAGGTTGGCACAATGAAGACTGATGCACCCAAAATGCTTTTAACAGGCCTCCTGGGAGCCTCATGATGGATATCAAAGCGTGAATTTTAGGAACAGCAAAGATGGAATGAAAATTGCTGTGATGCTTCCTTTCAACCCCTCAAGCACTGAAGACAGGCTGAGGGAAGAGGCCGGCCTGGCTTGTCCTACCTAACTTGTTCAGGAGGAAAGTGGGAGCAGAAGAAGCCGGCAGATCTTGCCTGTGCTTTGATCTCCAGGCCCTGCCTAGTTTGCACTTGGCACAGAACCTGCAAACTCGAGACAGTGCCCCTGAGCCTTAATGCTGCTGGCTTAGGAGAGAGGTGAGGCCACCCAAGTAAGCATTATCCCCACCCAAAGAGAAACGTAGTCCCATGAAGGCAAGTCAGCCAGGCAGGGAGGAGAGTGTTGGGTAGAGTAAAAAACTGAAGTCCCAAACTTCTCAGAAAGGACAGAAGAGTATGTGGTTCTGTTTACTACGGGGCATGAATGGAATATGGGAGAACTATTCTTCCTTATTTTTTGCACTTCATCTGTATAAATTAATACAAGTATTTTCCTCATGACTTCTTCCATTCCTTGGTGTCATCCTCAAGGGATAGATCTTCCTCTTTGATTCCATTTTATTTTTAAACTTGTTTCTCCTGGAGTGGGTACTTTTTTACCCTTAAAATAAATACTACAAACTTTCAGTTTAATTCCACATACTGTTACATTTCACCAAAGGGTTAATAAGTAAAAAATGCTTTCTAAAATTTATTTTTATTTGCTTTAAAGTTTTGGAAAATGATTATTTAAAAAAGCAACAATTGCTTTTGCAACCACCCCCTCTATTTGTGGGTTGTAATAAGATACCTCAAATAAATTTGGGAATAATTTTGAAAATAATCCTTTCCAAAAATGACTTAAGGTTGAAAATAAGATTACTTCTCAAGTAATAGAAAGCATATATTATTTTTACATCTTGAGGTTCAAGAATATCTTATCTTTATAGTAATGGTTGGCAGTGTGAGAACAACGTGCAACACTTCCTGTGGATATAGTTATTACTCAAGTGTTATAATCAAGAAATACGAAAAATCTAAATTTGATTTCATGATTTTTCCGAGATTTTCATTCTGTATGTGTCGCTGAGACTCTCCAAATGCATTTTTTCCTATGTGAAGAATAAACTAGATCTTATTACATTCAAAACTTCCTTTTGACTGCCAATGGGGTAATAAATTCAACTGTTCAATTTTACAAACATGCATCATGTGTTTAAAGTAATCTTGTAGGTACCTGGATGGGAGATGCCAAAATTAATAAGCTATATTCTTATTTACTATCTGTTAGGAAGTAGAGGTGAGAATTGACATAGCTGGAATCTAACTAAGGCAGGCTTCTATCAGTACTGCAGTAAATCTGTGAAGAAGAAATGATGTGCTATGGAGTGCACAGTTATTCAAGCAATATGTATTTAACACTTGCCAAGCCAAGATCTCACCTGTGTACTGGGAATACAGTGGGAAAAAAAATGTACCGTCTCTGCCCTCTTGGAGCTTAGAGGATAGGGAAAGCATATGTGTCCAGAAGGGACAGATTCTGGCTGGAATAACGAGGAGAAATTTCATTGCAAAGACCATACTGGGATTTTTGTGAGAAGGAAGGTAGTATCTCAACATAGAAACATCAAGGGGAAAAGCATTCCTGAAACAGAACAGAAGCTCAAGGTAGAGACTTTGGAGAATGTATTTGGAAGTGGAGAGTAAGTGTTAGATGCTGGATCTCATATACTGGAGCACAGGATGAATCTAGAAAGATTTAGAGATTGATTCCATGCTGTGAAAAACTCTTAGTGAGCACACTTTACTTGATATTTCATGAATCATGAAGTGACAAATATCTCTTAATGGTGGAAGTATTTCCCATTAAAGTTTGTAAGGTAAGCACTTTTTCCCTTCTTGTTGTGAGTAGTCAAAAACAAACAAACCGTGGAGAAAGCATTTTTTTCCCTTCTTGTTGTGGGCAGTTAAAAAAAAAAAAACCTTGGAAAATTTTGATTAGGAGGATGTTGTGATCATACGAGAATGGCGGTGGCAAGAGGGCTGTTTCACAGATCTCTATTATGGCTACACTCCCCTCCTGATTCCCAATGAACAGGCCGTGGTAGACATATCCCCCATGGGTAGGTAATGTCTAGAACATCAGATCACCTGTGGTGCAGCAATAGGGCCAAAGTCTTTCTTTCAAGAAATTTGCTATTTAGCCATGTGACTGAAAGTGAAAGGAGGCCAAGAAGTGGAGTATGAGCCACTGCAATTCAAAGGCTTGTATGAGCCAAAAAATGAGTAACTGATGATGAAGAAGCCATAAGAGGGATATGAATAGTGTAATTAAACAGAGAGGAGCAGGGAACATGAATAAGAAGATGATACAGTGACACCAAGAGCGATTTATATTCATGACCACGAGAGTTAGAGGGGTAGCTAGGAAATCCATCGAGGCAGAACATCTGTGTTTTGGTAACTTGAGGGATGTGGGGAGGGGAAGTTTGTGATGGGAGAAAGAATTTAGGAGAACTCATTAGCCAGGCATGGTGGCAGGCACCTGTAATCCCAGCTACTCTAGAGGCTGAGGCAGGAGAATTGCTCAAACCTGGGAGGCAGAGGTTGCAGTAAGCTGAGATCGCACCACTGCATTCCAGCCTGGGTGACAGAGCAAGACTCCGTCTTAAAAAAAAAAAAACAAAACCCTCTAAGATTCCAACACTGAGTGACTAGATTGGTAGTGATTCTCTTGCCTGTGCTAGAATGCAGGTGTAAGGGAATTTTGTAGAGGCAGAAGGTGCTGAGTTCTTCCTTGGGCAAATTGGGTGGATACTTGTGGAATATCTATGCAGAGATGCACAGATGAATAGTCCTGTGAATTTATGACTTTGAAGAGAAATCAGTGAAGGGGAAGGGAGGCAGCATTTATAGTGTCTTACTATGCAGCAGGTACAGTGCTAAGTGCTTTACAAATGGATCTTCATTTAGTTCTCTGGAAAGACCATATAATTTGCCTGTTTGTTCTCAAATCCAACCCCTGTTTGCTAGCTCTGTGTTGCATTGAGAAAGGCTGTCCTTGAAAATGACTTCTGGCTTGATTTGACCAGTGGAAGGGATGGTGGGAGATTGGAGGGCTGGAGAAAGATATTTCTCTCCTCTCTGCTTCCAGTTGCACCTCCAGTAGCAGTAGCTGCCTTTTCTTTTCTTTGGTACCCTCTCTAACTGGACAGAAAAAGAAAAAGGGGAAAAAAACCCCACAGTCAGTATGCTAAATTTGACTGCATCTGCATATAAGAGAAAAAACTTGCCAAGAAGTGGCTTAAATAGATATATATATATGTGTGTGTGTGTGTGTGTGTGTGTGTGTGTATGTCTGTTATATAAAAGATAGGCAGTTCAGACCTATTATGGTAGCTTTGCAGTTTCTTTAGGGACGTAGTCATGTATCTCTGCTCAGCCATCTCTTACATGTGGTTTCTACTCCCAGGGTATCCTCATGGTCCAAAATAGCTGATGAAGTTCAGCCATCATATCTGTGCTCTAGGCAATAGGAGAAAGAAAAGGTGGAGAAAAGGATTATCCCTCTGATGCCTCCACTTGTATCTCATTGGCTGAAACATAATCACATGGCCACAGGAAGCTGAAAGGGAGGCTGGGTAATGGTGTTTTAGGTTGGTCATAACTACTCAGCTATAAATCCAGGCTTTTTTGGATTTGAAATTGGACCTTGGATTTGGATGAAAGAGGAGGGATAATGGACAGTACACAGCATTTAGAAGTCTCTGTTTCAGCTATAAGGTCACTATTATCCTCATTGTAAATATAAGAAGTGGTTCTAGAGAGCCTAATGAGGTCTCACAGGTGGTACATGGCAGTGCTGATATTTTATCTCAAGCCTCTCTGACTCCAAAGTTCATGAGTTTTTCTCTATAGTAAGTGTAGGGCTGGAGAGGGAATGGAGAGTCCACCACATAGAGCTGATGACTGAAACATGAGAGAGGATGGATGCAAATTCCCAGGAAGAACATGGAAATAAAACAGAGGGGCTCAGGAGAGAAATAAAGAACCAGAGGGGCTGGGGAGGCCTAGAGTTAAAGGTAGAAGATGAATAGCCATTTGGGGAAAATAAGAGGAAAGGTTGAAGAGGAAGGAAGAAAGCCAGAGAACCAAGGCCCTGAGCAACCAAGGAAGCAGAAGGCTGAGGCGGCAGTTTCACAGTGGAGGAACACTGGCCTTGGATCAGGGAAGTTGGGTTTGGTTCTGAGCTCTGTCATTCTTTGATGACATGACCTTGATAGTTCTTCCACAGCTTGAACCTCATTACACTCATTTCCTGGTAAACAGAAAACATGCCCAGGTCATTGGTGAAGAACATCAGAACCATTTATTTTCAAATGCGGATACAGGTCATATTGAGGAGGGTGTTCTGCAGGCTATGTACTCTAAGTTTAGAAACACTACTTGATAAAGTCTTGCTCTTTTAATAGTTTCCACTGCCTTGGATGTGGCCTGGGTATAGGAGTTGTAGTTTATGGTGCATGTCTTAATTCCAGATCACTGTTTCTAGCTCTGTTTACAAAATAATTGTGAAATAGTCAAAGGCATGGAGAGGTCAAGCTATTTCCTCCTTTAATTCACTGCAGAATAGAGGGGCTCTGATCTATCAGAATGTACCCACACATAGAAAGGGTCTCTGACACTGGACAACTTCAGCTGTCCACCTGTCTCCCTGCACTCCTCTCTCTTTGGAAGCCTCTGGCCATGGACTTGGCTAGTGAGTTCCTCTCCATTCCTTAGGAGAAGGTGCTGTTATTGCATTGGCCCTCTCTGTGATATTGTGCAGTACTCTGCACATTTATAGCTTGCATAAATATTGAATAATAATAAATAACTACAAGAGAGGAAGAATATTATAGGCTGGGGAGAGTGAAAGATGCTGAATTCATTATTTAAAGGCCAATCTCAGGCCTCTTGGCTATCTCCTTCAAAGAGATTTGTTTGCCAGCTGTGTTGAGAAATATACTTTCCATATGATGAGCCCAGAGAATCAGCCAGTTTCCCTACAGAATGCTTTTGGAGTATCCTCAGGAGGGCTTGCAGAATCCTTAATGGCGTTTCAGAGAGGATAACCCCTCACGCCTCCTTGGCAACTGGGTTAGTGGAAAGCCCTGGGGAGAATGGCTGTAGCAAGACGATGAAATTAGAGGAATGGGCTAGATTCTTTTTACTTCATTTTACTTTCTGATTCCATGTGCAAACAGGGCAGCTTTCCAACCATTTTATGGATGCATTGTTGGCTGAGAAGGTCACTTGCTTTTCACTCACAATGATCTTGGCTCAAGGAGGGCATTTCTTGTTTAATACGTAATCCAAGTTCAGTGTGTCAATCAGATGCTATCTCCTCCATCTCAAAGACATTTTTTAAAAATCTGATGTTTATGAATGAGTTAAGACAGACAACTTATTTCTTAAATTTGAGGTATGGTAAAATATTGAGTAAATATTTACAGAGCTGGGAGACTGGAAAAACTGTAATTTAAAGAGAGCAATATGCAAACCAGTTGGGCTCACATCCTTTGTAGTTCTGACTGGCTGCAGCCCAGCCCAGCAATGGGGGTGTTTAGTAAATAAAACTAATACCTCCTTGATAGCATGATCAATGTCTGCATGTTGTACTGAAAATGCTTCCATTGAACAGATTGGTTTCATTCACTCAGAATTTCACATTGTATTCATCTTGTGATGGGAGAGAGGAATTCCCAAAATCTTGAATAAACAAGAACTGGTACTGGCCTTGCCCATGTGTTCCTTGCCTTTTATGTCAATGCACCCTTGCGATCGCCCACCTAGCTGGTGAAACCTAGTAGGGGCAGGAGGAGGTGGAAGGTGCGCTGGGCCGCAGTCGAAAGCAGGGGATAAAGGTGGGTAGAAGTTACAGTTTTAAGAACAGCAGCTCGATGATGGTCTTCTCAAGATGTCAAGGCTTTGGAAACCTCAGTGTGGATCTGGCTTCCTAGTGGTAGCTGGTAGCAGCTGGCAGCACAACTGTATAAAGTGGGAGACTTTTTCCAGAGACAGAGAACTGTTTGCAACCCAAGACTTGGAGATCAGATTTTAGGATTGCAGCTTTTTTTCTAACAAACAGTAAATGACACAGGATAAAAACTTTTCTAACTTGTTTTTCGACTACCCTCCTCCCCTTAAAGAAAGACTCTTAAGCAGAGACTGTGGCACCCTTATCCTTGAAGACTCAGGCCTGTAAGTGAACTAGGGAGATGTGGAAGGGGCCTTCTCTAATCACTCTGTGTAGGAGGACTGACCAAAGAAACCGCGACTGTTTCTCGCAGAGAAGAAAATGAATATCACTAGCTAGGCCTTAGTTGCCTTCAGATGTTCGAAGAAATATTACAGGGGAGAGAAATCTCTCTCTCAGAAAGGCCTTTCCTGACTTTCTTAACTTACGATAGGCCTCTCCTGTATATCGATCTGCCTTTGGTTAGTTTCCTTCATAGCACTTCTTATGACTTGCAATTATTTTATTTCTTAGTTTTTTTACTTTTTACATTGACTTCCCTTTCAGGAGAACAGGGATCATATTTATATAATTTATATGAATATTTTTTTTTATTATGTCACAATTCACTTCTTTCTCTTTAGCCCTGGTGTGGTACTGCACATAGTTAACATTCAGTAAATATTTGAGCAGAGGATGGGTAAAAAGGACAGCTCAGGAGATCCAGGGTGATGCTGTTGTTCCTGAAGGGACAGACTCTTCTGAGGGTGTCTGCTTCCTGTCCCAGAGTTACAAGTTGCTCCTAATTCCACTACTAATCCTGCCAGTTGAAGTATAATTCCCCACTATGGGTCACCTGGGGGGTCAGTAAGAACAAAATCAGTGAGTTGATACAAAGTTTCATTATGTATTATGTACATAAAAAGTAACATGCACTTAAGAGTGTATCTTAAGAATAATTTTCTTTTTTAAAAAAATAGAAGCCAGAATGTAAAAAAGTCTCTCCCTCGCCCACCCCTGCTCCTCTCTAAATACACACAAAGAAAGAGTAGGCAGTTCCTCTTCACTTTCAGGTATTACTGGTAGACAGCATCGGATTGTAACTCCAGCCTGCAATCAAGCAGACTTTGCACCTGAAATGGTGAGCTACTTGGTGAGATGCTGAGGAGTTGGTTGTCTGTCAGTTAGCTTCCTTGGGTTAATATGACAAAGGGCTTCCACTATGTTTTGAAGCAAAACAATGACAATGACAACCCTATTCCCCCCACAAAATAACAAAGATAGTCTTGAGTAAAACAATGCTCTGCTCCTAGCTGTTTGTTAACTTCAAATGTATGACATGGTCTCTTCCAAACCAGACATTTGAAGAAATTGAGCCTTTGTTGAACCAGAATTGTGCTATCTTTCTCAAAGCGGCAATTTTGTGAGATTTCTTGAATTGAATGGTATATCATGGAAGCATTCTCTATATGGATTCAAAACTCAGGTCCCCAACCCTGTCTTTGACAGATGCATTTTAAGTAATCCAAGAAATGGCTCCACTTCATCACATACCACAGAATTGAAGGGCAGCTTCTAATAGTTACTCTGCCCCCATATGCATGTCAAGGGAGTTTCTCAACGGTGAGTAGAACACAGGAAACAGAAGTTGTGTAGCACTTGAAGATCTGACTAAGCCCATCAATGTCTATTCTGGATGCAGAAGCGACATCAGTTTTCTTCCTGAAAATGCAAGAAAACAACATGCACATTCTTCAAAAGAAAGAGCCACTGAACAGTCAGTGGAATAAAGTCCAGGGCCTGCAGCAAGAGTTTTCACCACTGGTATAAAGGACTCTCATTATTTTCCTGGCTACGGATCCAGGAATTTAGACACATTTAAAGACAACATGCCCAGAGTAGTCCAGATTGACAGTTCTTCCTAAGTGGCCCAATGGGGGTCATGTTCTCAAGTGTTTGGTGAATATTCAAGAAAGATACCATCCTACTATTACCTCTTCCCTGTCCACTGAAGGGAATTTGGTATTGTCTGCTGGGTCCCTCATGCCTTCTTCATTGGGCAGATTCTGGATAATGGATGAAGGGAGGAATTGAGGAGAATCAAGACAGGCTTCATTTGATTTTCATTAGAAAGCACCAGAGAGAGAAGGATACAAAAAGGGTGAAAAGGTGAAGAATCATTGAAGTTGATGTGACCAGATTTGGAGGAGAGTTAGAGTGAAGAAATAGTGAGTTTTGGGGAACAAGTCCTCTTACTGTGAGAAGTAAGAAGGCATAGAAAGAGGATTGTAAGAATTTGGTCATACCTATGAATGAATCTTTCTTTGACATTTTTTTCAAGGTATTGCACTACAGTACCACATAGCTCTGCAATAAGTTTTGGATCCCAAGTTGATTGATATTTGAATGCAAATCTGTGTCCAAACTGGGTCACATGGTAGCTAGGCTTTGTAAGGGTTGCACGGTTATAAACATGCATGTGAATGTGCACAGTCATTCTATTCTGTGGACAAGATCTCATGAATCACTGCAGGAAGGAGGTACAACAATCCTCTTAATTAGGAAATAGATGTTACTACTGAAGTCAGGATTCAAGACATTGCTGTCACCATGACAGCCTAATTTGATATTTTCATTTTCTCAGAGTCAGTGAGGGACCTGAACTTTCAGTGAGGCAGTCAGTGCTATTCTGTTTGGTTTTCTGTATTATCCCAGTTGTTTTGAAAGTTGGAAATATACTTTATGCTGTAAAGGAAAAAATACCAATATTTTTAAAGGAGACTCCACCATCTAATTAAACCAAATGACTTTAAAGTAATCATTCTTTAATTGGTGGGCTAAACAAATTCTGCTGTAAGATGATGTTAAAAGTGGATGATAAAGAAGTCAAATAGCCACAATATTAAGATTGCTAGGACTTAGCAATCTATCAATTCCTTATGGCTTTCTTGCAGCAGGCAGGGGGCAAGTTTTGGTGAAGACCTTTTGGGAAGTGTTTTGTTTTTTATACCATTAAAATTTGTTTCACCTATGACATTTTTTAAAGGCTTTATGGAAGTTCCATTTTCTAGGGTTTCAGAGTAGTGCCATTTTTTTAGTGCTTTACTGACATGATATTAGGAGAGGATATAAGTCTCAAAAGAGCAGTAAATCTTACCTTAGATATTTTAGTTGGGGTTACAAAATCCCCATAAATCTAGAACTTCCAGTGCTAAGTTCTTGGCCTACTTCTAAAATGCTTTGGAATTAATTGCCCCCCAATGTGAGGTAGATTCAACCTCGGGATGTATTCCAAAATCAGTGCAAGTCCTTCTGGCTTCCCATGGCTTCTCAATATCTATTCTATATTCCTTCCATTCACTGCCATCACTGATGAATCCTTTAATGTCTACCATCCATCAAAATGAGCATCACTTACCACTTCATAACTTTTATGTTCTGACTTAGCATGTAGGGTCTTTGCCTAGCCTCAAAATACCAGATCCTACAATGTATTTGTCATCTTTACTGTATGTTTAGTATTTAAAAGCACTGGGGTAAAATGCATGGCAAATTTCCGAGACCAGTAAAAGGGAAGATCATCTCAGAATGATTCCAAGTACTCTACTGCCATTTATGTTTCAGCTCTCTGTTTTGTTGGTCACTGCTTTATATCAATTATTTATAAAACTAGGGTTTTCTAGGCACGATGTTTCCTAGTAAAGTTCCTCATTCAGCTCAACCAAACCTAATGCATTTGTGTTTAGGAACCCAAAGTGAGAACCACTGTGTCTTACCACTTTGAGCAAAGGAACAAACTTAGAAGAATGATACAATCTACTGAGCATGCCTAGAGAAGTGGATGAATAGAGGGGATTTATCAGTAAGACTTTACAGGTTTGTTATTTGTCAACCTGTCTTTCCATTTGCAACAACAGTCTTCTCTGGCTTATGTAAATCACAAATGTCATAACATCTCCACCCATACCAAGACTTCATTGTGACTTTGATTATGATTTTTAAATCAAATAAGAATAGATTAGAGATACTGCTCTGTTAACATTTGTGCTTAGCTCATTTTAATCACAAGAGCAAGTCTTTGCTGGTTAGTCTGGGTTACGTTACAAATCTAGAAAAATTTCTGGAATTGTATATTCAGATATGCTTTTTTGTTTTCTTCTGGAGACCTCTTAGAGTTATGTTTGAGCTTCTTGATGTATATTTTATACGTTAGCTTCCCTTCCATAATTCTCACCTCTTTGTCTTTCTGTGTTGTGTTCTGTGCAATTGAATCAATTGTATCTTCCAACTTACTAAATATTTATTTTATTTTCTTACTTTTTTTTTCTTTTTTTTCTTTTTTGTTTTAGAGGTAGGGTCTCACTGTCACCCAGGCTGGAGTGCAGTGGTAGTATCATAGCTCACTGCAGCTTGAAACTCCTGGGCTCAAGTGATCCTCCCACTTTGGCCTCCTAAACTATGTAGTGACATTTTCCTCCTTTCTGAAATTTTTAGCCATTAAAGGTAATAAGGTAATAGTGTTCTGGTTGCTTGGCCAGAAATCTGAACCTCAATTCAGGGATAGGGTAAGAAACTTATGATAGAGTGTATGACTTCTTCAAAACTGTGTGTTGAGTAGGTGTAAAGGTAATAATTTTATTTATACTAGGTCCTCTGGCTTCTTTGAATACAGTCATTCATAATCCTGCAAAGGTGATTATGAGTTTTCCTATCTCACATAATAAATGTTCAAATGAGTCGCCTCTGGTTCCATTATTTCTTGGGTTAGATTCCTACCTTGTGAGACTGTGAGGATTCTCCCTATAATTTCCACTAAATAGTGATGTATGTAAACAAGAGTGTGTTAAAGGATTGTGGCCAAATGGGTGTGTGAAGCCACATGTGGCCCTTTGTTATACATCACCGCTGCTCTTTCTCCCTTGTTTGTTCTGTAAATCATCAGTAGCAGCTTGATTCCATTCAAAACTTCAATTAGGTGAAACAAATAGACTGTACCTATCCAGCTCAAAGCCCTGAAAGAGCAGAGAGTCGAATATGCAAAATGCATGAGAGAGAGAGTGAGATCCTTCATCCCTTTGGGGGAGATCAGGGAGCCTTAAAAAAAGCTATTTTGTTTGTCATTAGATTAGATGTTGCATTAAATACATTAAACTGGGGGTGGAAAAGTAGGCACATGTATTTCATGTATTGTTGCACAACACATTAAGTTGTGACAGGCACACTTTGTTGTTGGAACCTCCAGGCTCTTTCCTACCCCAGCCACTAGTGAGAAGGGCAATCTTCCTAGGATGGGAGCCAGGGCCATGCTCTCTAGCCTCTGTGCTGGGGTGGGGGGTGCCCCATCCCCTACTTTGGAAAAAGGACTCCAGAAGCACGAATGCACCTTTACGATCCAAGTGGTCCTCTGCACAGAGACTCTCTCGATTTGGCATTGCTGTGGTTAGAGGGTCAAGGTGATCAAACCTGCAGCGCACTTGTGACATTTGCTGGCAGAAATAAGGGGATGTTGGCTTGCTTCCACAGTTGTTCATTTTTAGGAAAGCTCTCAGAATGTGGAAAATAATTCTGCCTTCATTTTCTCTCACTTGTATCTTCACTTTGCTTTACTTATAATTTAGGTATGATATTTATCAAAAAAAAGTTCTAGTTTTAAAAAATGTATTAAAATTTGCCTCTATTGTTATACGTATTTTTTAAATGTGCCTAGCATATTAGAACAAAAATGTTAAAACTTGAAGACCCCCAGTGATCATCCAGTTTTTCAGCCTCTTTATAGATAGGGAAACTGTGGGCTGGAGGTTCTGAGACTCCTGGGATATCATTCGATAGCACTGTGATTCTAAAAGTGCGATGATCTTGGTCTCTGTTGTCAGACTGCAGAGCTCTTTTTAGTGTACCAGGTCACCTGATATGTTTGTGGTCATAGAAATTCTTAGGTCACAGTCTCTGTGAAACAGAGTTCTTCAAAAATATTTAATTAAATCAGTTTGTACTATAAACAAATGAGTGTTCTTTCAGAGTGTAACTTACCTTTAGTTTTCATTTATGGTCTTTGCAGCAATAAATATATCTGTACAATAGCTAGACAGCCTCAAAGAAAATATTTTTAGTGGAAATAAATTATTTTTCTTCCATCAGTTTCCCTAGGTGAGACTGAATTGAGAATAAGGAAGATAGAGAAGATGACTGCAAGCCTGTGAATATTCCATATAGGAATATGGAGAGCGATTTTGCGGTTGATAATTTTGCTGCCTTATTTTCTGACAGACCGAGTTTCAGGTCCTAAAAATGTAATATAATCATCAATCTGAAACCTTTTTACAGCATTTGTCAAATTCATCTCTTTTTTAAATTCAGAAAAATCAATTTTTGATGGATAGAAATCTCAAGGCCCCAGAAAGCAGGCATCCCTGGGGTTAACTTCCTCTGTAGTAGGCACAGGGCTGTACATGAGTGTTTGAATTAATATTTTGATGTTTCCCAAGCTTCATTCTTACTTGAGTAAAGGGGAGAAGGGAAGGACTGGGGAGGTCGTTAGCAGTGGGAAACCCTTTTCAAACAGAATAAGGAAGACATCACTTTTGATACCTAACCCCAAGCCAAACACAGAATGTTCTAGCAGCCTTAAGATTTCTAGTTTAATTGCTCTATCTAAGACACTAACTTATATGCCCATCCCCTTGAAAGCTATCAATCTGAAATTCTCTTTGAAAGTCAGGTGGCTTGCTTTATACTCAGCAGGCGTGTTCCATGGTAGCTCTGTTGTCCAGAGCTCTCAGCAGAAAAGTTTATGCTCTTTGTAATTCTACATCTCTTCGTCAAATCTCTTTGTAATTCTACATTGATCAGTTGGGACATGGAAGCTGAAAGAATTTCAGGCCATGCTGCAACGCTGTAAAAAAAGTTCTCTGGAGGAAATTTTTTGAAAGTTCTCTGGAGGAAATTCTTACTCTTACCCTATTTGTTTACTATAGATAAAATATACGTATAATAACATTTATTATTATAAATATAAATATTTATTTATTATATAATAAATAATTCTAGATAAAATCTCAGAAATACTCTGGTGGCAAGTGTAGACTGGCTTTTAAATATCTCTACTTATCTGAACATCTAGGTACTCAATCTATGTAACTTGTATCATTGGTGCTGAAGTCAATCATTATAATGTGGAAAGAAACCCCTTTTCCATCAAAGTCAAGGATGCCTATCCTTGCACTCTGGAAAAATAATATTTATTATAAAGGCAATTGTGACATCCAAAACCACAGTTGTTATCAAGTTCTTCATACTCCAAGATCCTTTACGTAAGAATGGAGGGAATAAATTTCATAGTTTCATTCTTTCGTAGGTACTGGAATTACCATTTCCAATATACGTGTTATTAAAAATTATCTTGAAATAATCAAACAGTCAAAGGGGACATTGGAAATGAGGGGGTGAAAAGACTATAGGACTCACAAGTAGATAGACCTGGGTTAACACACTGCAGGTAGTAAGGTGGTTGACTTGGCAAGTGAATTGGCTAACCTTTGTAATCTCAGTGGTTTTACCTGTGAAGTGGGACTGATAAAATTATCGCAATGTTGTTCTAAGAATTCATTGAGACAATGCATGTAAAGTGTCTGGCTTATTAGGAACTTAATAAATACTGATGTTTCTCCCTGTTGAAGACTTTAATACTGCTTTTGATTTATGTGCTGATTTTGTCCTGAAATTGTTTTTAGGTCCGGTAGTTTTTGTTGGCTCAGTTGGGAGCTCTGAATGAATGAAAATCCCAGGCAACTCTGACGCTGGGCTGGATGAGAGATCCATTCCCAAGAAGTTCAAGGAAATCAATACCTTCCTAATTTCTTCACTCGGTGTAGAGTTATATGTGTTGCCCCAAATTCTGATACTCAAGTCTGATAACAGTGTGGTGATTTCCAGTGTTAGAAAACCTACTCAATGTTATATTACTCCTTGTGTCCAACATCTTAAAACAGCTGTGGATAAACTGATTTTTCGAGAGGCTATGGAAGTTTAACAAACTGTTACTCTATTGCCTTGGGTAGAGATGGTTAAGTGTGGGAGTCAAAATGAGGAAACACCACCACCAGGGAGGACACTAGAGATAGGGGTTCATACACACAGAGCTCGCAACTTGTGCAATGATATTGCAAAGTCATGTTTAAGTGGAGACTCAGACACCAGATGTGTACAGCTGCAGTAGAGGAGCCAACCCAGCCAAAGAGAAAAGCCCCATGCTGGTTGTTTTGCTTTTGAGTGAGAAGGAAAGGGAAATAAATCTCTCACAATAGAGAAAAAGAAGATAGTTAATGTTTATTTTTTATCACTTTTTTCTTTTCCTTTATTTTAAAGTCTAAATGGGGCCATTTGTCTTTAAAGTGCTTTACCTGATCAAGAAATACATGAGCAATTCTATATCAATAAAAAAAAATGTGAAAGGTTCTGCAGATAAATGTTTGGTTCAAGTGGCTTAAGACAGGTTCCATTTATTCAACAATCTATACTTTTTAAAAGGCTATACTTTTCTTGAGAGTTCCTTCAGTTCATAGCATGAAGAGGGATGAGTTGCTGGTCCTATATACACAAGTATTGCTTTTATAACCATATTTTTTTCCTCTTTGAGAAAAGATTTCATTTAAACCATCATCAACAAATGTCTTTGCTAATGGTCATATATACAGTGGGACTAACTTTTCTCTGGGGAAGTTAGTCCATTGAAAATTATTTGCTGTAACTTATTCCTTACCACAGGCAATATCATGGTCTAACAGAAAAGCATTTAAAACTTTGTCATGTGTTATTAAGGAATATTTACACTTGTGGGTCTGTTTTTAAGATAGCCAGAGCACTTTTGTAGCTGAGTTACAAATAGAACACATCCAGACTAGGTTTGTTTATTTATTTAGGCTACTCCTTGCAGAGCAGGGCTAACTCCTAAGCAGTGTTCCCAGCCTAGTCTAGGCTTAAATACAGAAAATATAAAGCCCAGAATCCTAGTTTTCAGAGTTTATATCTACAAGGCTAACTTACCTGTGAAATTGGCTAGAGCTAGAATATACTTGATTACAACCCCTTTTAAACTGAGCTTCCCATTGCGTCTATACATATATTGAAGACTGTAAAGAAGGAAAACACATAATGTTTTCTTAAAAATGTCTTAACTTTGGAGATTCATTATTTGTTATCCTAAGATGCTAGTATATCTGAAACTTGCATTGTCAAGTTTCAGATATACTAGTATCTTAGGATAACAGTAAAAGACAAAGGTTAGACTAGCAGGGGAATAAAATGCACAACAATATCACCCCTCCCTTCCTGCGCTCTTATTTGAAGGAAAAGACTGGAAAAGATGCTTGGTTTAAACCACATGGGAAAAACATCTTTTCAGCTGCAAACTGCCTTTTACATTTTAGCAATGTAAACACATTGTATGGGAATACCAGGAGCTGTGCTGCCTCCCTGTCCAAATACTGCACGCAGGTAACGCTGATAACATGGACAGACTGCCTGGAACACAGATACCATCTCCCAGGGCCCAGGATTCAGAGGCCTAGAGGTAACACTGGTGTTTCTAGGCTTCTGCAACAGTGAAGGACCACTGCCACCTGTGGACAGCAGCAAGCATTAGCGACATGCTGCAGGCCGAGTGAAGTGTCAGTGTCGTATTATTATGGTGACAACAAGGCAACCTGGCGAATCAGATATTCCCAAATTTTCCCAATAAGTGTTTTATACCTCCATGACCTGGGATGGGGCTTTTCACTGCAAATCAATAAGCATCCTTCAGACCTTATGTATGTAGGACATGGTCATCATGTGTTAATATAAAACCACAGAGAAGGCATCTTAAATCCTAATGCCTTTGAGGGGCAGTTAGATCATGTAGATGTAAAATAATAAGAGTGATCAGGACAGCAAACTGGAGACCGCATGCCCTACCGAGAGGCATTCAGTTTTGTTTATTTACTTTTTAAAGAATGTACTCTATCAAGCAACACACATTTGAAGCTCAGATTCAGCCTGCAACCATCTAGCGCCAGAGGTCTTATGAGATCCCAGGTGACATTTGTGCACCCAGGAGCAAAAGTCTAAGCACGCCTCATGTACTCATTCATTAATGTGGTAATTCAACTCATTCACCAAAAAATACTTATTGCATCTTTGTCTTATTCTAGACATCACTCTATCTTGATAGACAAGTTGAGAAAATAGATTTTAAACAAATAATTACACAAATAGAATTACATTTGTAATAAGTGAAATGAATGAAAATCCCAGGCAACTCTAAAAATGTGTATCATATTTCATAACATGTGCTTGCTTATAAATTACATCACTACACTATATACCTCTAAAAAAAGAGAAGACCCTGCCAATTAAGTTATAGCTCTGTGCTTTTTTATACATTTCATTTCATACTTAAGGAAAGAATTCATTTTTTACTTAGTGCAACATAGAATTTTTATCACACATTCTTGTGCGTATATATAAATTGAATAAGGCATTTCTAAAACCTTTTCACATTGAGAATTGAACTCATTTGAAGCAGTTTTTGACACAGAGTCATCAGCGTCCACGCTTTTGTATACACTGTCATTTTCCAGTCAGCAAGAGAGATGGACATCAGCATTTTTTGAGAGTGCTCTACTGTTGTCTGTGAGGTGTCTTCCTAGCAGCTGACACTAACTCTCGAAGTTTAGATACTCGTGTTTTGTTATTTTATTTTATTTTTTTTTAATAGAAATAAGCTCTCTCTCTGTTGCCCAGACTGGAGTACAGTGGTGCAATCGTGGCTCACTGCCGTTTCAGCCTCCTGGGCTCAAGAGATCTTCCCACCTCAGCCTCCCCAGTAGCTGGAACTACAGACCTGTGCCAACATGCCCAGTTAATTTTTAAAATTGTGTGTAGATATGAAGTCTCACTATGTTGTCAGGGCTGCTCTTGAACTCCTGGCTTCAAGCCATCCTCACACCAAAGTGCTGGTATTACAGGCCTGCATCACTGCACCCAGCCACTGGTGCTTTCTTGATTTTACCAACAGGTGCCAACGGAAGCTTTTCAGACATTAATTAGGATGTCTATACTTTCCTGCAACAGTCCTTTCGTAGTTTATTGATTAAAGAGAGAAGGGGCAGTATTTTCGGAATCACGTTGCCGGAGCTAACACTCACATTCACGCACGTGCCAGCAATGAAGATCATGTCAGGATGCCCACTGATGCTGAGTGGAGGAAACTGGAAGACCCCATTGTTGGAAAGTCACGTCTTGATTTCAGAATGTAAAATTATGAAAATAATGATCAATGAAAAAGAGTCACTGTATGATCCGACTTGGTCTTCAGGATCAGTGGTTTTCTCTTGGAGGAGGTGACATTTAGGCTTAGATTTGAAAACTAAGAAGTTGTTCAGAAGACAAAGTGGGAAGTGTGATCCTGATAGAGACAGGACTGGATTACAGGCTCATCTGGACACGAAACTGCAGCAATGCTACAATATTTCCAGAGTAAATGTGAAATGTGGTAACTGCCATCCAGGTTTTTGTACATGAAGGCTCACCGTCCTGAAGAAATGAAAGTAGGTCTCACCCTCACTGAGACTGAGAGGATTTGGGAGTGCACAATAAAATAAAACTATCACCGGTCTGTTTCTTGAGTACTTTTAATATGTGGTTACACAAGTTGCTTGGCACAGCTAATATCTGAAACTGGCAGTCACGGTCATCTGAAATTCCAAAACCACATCATGCCTAGGGTGGTGATAGTGTGCTGGTATCGTGTTGTGCATAGTGTATGACAAATGATAGCCTTTGTGATCTAAATGCAAAGCTCTTCAATACATCTTCTCACCCCCTAAGAAGTTGTCTTGCTTAATAATTGATAAAAGAAACATATGAAGGTTGTGCACATTTTTCAGAATATTGGTTTTGCTTTAACCAAGTGAATTGAAGTGTTTATAAATCTGTTTCTGTAAACAATTTTTATTAATAGAAAACTAGGTTTACCCCACTCTCAGGAGAGAAACATCGAACAAATATTTAAAGACTATCTGTTTGAAGGAACCCCAGACACTCAGTCCTCCAGGTCACGGCCATGTCTTTAGCTGTTGCTGGCCTGCAAGGAGGTTGGCAAGTTCAAGGAACCAAAGGAAGGGCAGGGCATCTGGGACATGGAGTAGATGATGAGAGGGGAGGGAGGAAGGAGCAGACGCTCATCCAGGATCATGCCATGGAAACTCCCTGTTAAAGATTTTGGTCTTCATGTTATGGGAACTTTGGAGTTGTCAAAGGGTTTTAAGCAGTGAACTAGCATGATCATATTTGCACGTTTACTGTGTGGCTTCTGCAAAGCTAACTGTCTGTTGGGAGCAAGTTATTTTCTCTCCAGGAAAAGCAGAGTTCTTTCATGCGGCAATCTGGATTTCAAACATGGGTGAACCTTCTTTTAGGTGTTGCCTAAAAGGGGTATGTGAAGATTATTGATCATTCACAGCAGACATTTGGAAATTTTGCAGAGCTGAAATGAACAAACTACACCAACAATAATAAATCTATAATTAATCAGATCCCAGTGAAGTAGAGCCTTCAATGGTTTTATTTCTTTTTTTCCTAATTTCATTTTGGATAAATGAATGAAATAATACATGAACAAAATCAGAATTGGGGATCAAAACAAAATTTCCTGTGTTCCTAGGGAGAGAAGAGATTCCAATCAGTCTATACCATATGAATAAACTCTCAGGTAACACACAATAAGTTGAGTCTCAATATATATTTAAAAAGCAGCTGGTCGCAGTGGCTCATGCCTATAATCCAAAAACTTTGGGAGGCTGAGGTGGGTGGATCACCTGAGGTCGGGAGTTTGAGACCAGCCTGGCCAACATGGTGAAACCCTGTCTCTGCTGAAAATACAAAAATTAGCTTGGCATGGTGGCTTGTGTCTGTAATCCCAGCTACTTGGGAGGCTGAGGCAGGAGAATCACTTCAACACGGGAGGTAGAGGTTGCAGTGAGGTGAGACCAGGCCACTGCACTCCTGCCTGGGTGACAGAGTAAGACTCAGTCTAAAAAAAAAAAAAAAAAAGTAATGACAATAAGGCATTAAACTGTTAACGACAGTTTTGATTTGTTTGGTGGTAAATGCTTTTTTTGTTTTGTTAGAGAATAGTGAAATTCATTTCAAGAACACTCAATGACGGACGAGAACTTATGACACAGGTGAGTTTTGGCTAATCAGTAATTCCTCTTAAATACTTCTGCACATAGCATTTGAAGTAGGTACTGTGTTTATTTGTTCATTATCCTTTTTTTTTTTTTTTTTTAGACAGTCTCACTCCGTCGTCAGGCTGAAGTGCAGTGGTGTGATCTTGGCTCACTGCAACCTCCGCCTCCTGGGTTCAAGCGATCCTCCTGCCTCAGCTTTCCAAGTAGCTGGGACTACAGGCACGTGCCACCACGCCCTACTATTTGTTAGTATTTTCAGTAGATACAGGATTTCACTATGTTGGCCGGGATGGTCTCGATCTCTTGACCTCGTCATCTACCCGCCTTGTCTTCCCAAAGTGCTGGGATTACAGGCGTGACGCACCACACCTGGCTTCATTATCTCTTTTAATTCTTTTAAAAACATTTTGGGGCAAGCATATGATTCTCATTTTATACCCTTTACCTGAGCATTGCATTTAAATGAGAATAATTTTCATAGTAAGGATGAAAGCTAACATTAACACAGCACCTATTATGGGCTAGGAACTCATTTAATCTTCGTAACAGCCACCGGAGCGGGCACTATTATGACCTCATTTTTAGAGATCGGAAAATGAAGTCACAGAGAAGTTAAGTAACTTGTCCAAGGCCATACAGCCTGTAGGGAGTGATGGATCTGGAATTTGGGCTCAGAGTGTCTGGTTCCAGAGTCTGTGCACTTTACCACTACACATATCAACTCTTTAAAATTAATGCTTTTTGAAAAGTCAGTTTATGATATATAGATATGTACATACACAATCTTTTTCTTTTGAACACTTTCACAAACCCCTTTAACTGGCTCACCCCAACATAAAAAATATGGGAGATTTTTGAAACCTAATCCAACTTTATGGTATAAGATGAGTAGAGTTTAAAAGCAAGCAGATGTTTGCAAAGCATATAAAATTCAAAATTGCTCTATACTTGATGTTATTTGGAACACAGGCATAATTCTTTTCAAATATGATTTTTATCTAAATGGTGTCCCTTAAAACTTCATTTTAACACTCAAATGATCCCCAGCTGTTCCGGTAGATTGGCCCCTGCTGGGTCTGTTTCCCAACACTTCCCATATTCCACCATAAATATTCATGATGCAGTACTCCTGCCACCCAAAGGGGGGCCAGGATTCATTTTTATGAACTCCTCTCAACTGGGATTAGCATCTTTCACCTATTACCAACTCCTGAGTTATGGTTTTGTTCTGCCATGGTCTCCGTTTTCTTTATTTTTACTGATATCTGAGAAGCCTGAAGAGAATGTGAAGTGTTAAAGAAACTTCTAATCCCAGGAAGTTGGCCTAAGGAGTATACAAAATCAATTTTTAAAATTCAATATCTTATTCAAACTGTACACCCAGACCAGTGTGAAACCACTGTTTTCTTACTCTGCCAGATTTCCTAGGCAACAGCACTGCCTCTGTAAGAGGTTTGTAAACTTCATTTGGGGGCTGGGAGTGGGTAAGATGGAGAAGTGAAATGGAGGGGATGCCATTTCCACAGACAACACATGCTTGGGCTACAAAAACGATAGATTTTTTTCCATATGATTTATGTTTGAATGTATTTAGACCTCAGAAAATACTAGGAATAAATTTTCTCCTTTTTTCTTTTTAGTTAAGAAAACAACATTTGGGATCGTGAGGTGGCAGGAGAAGTGTGAATTTTCCCATCTCTGCAGTTCTTTCTCTCTTCCTCTCATCTTTAGTGGGCTTTGTAAATCAGACTTACTGTTTACATATGCCATGTTTATAATATATTCTGATGCAACCCAGAAGTGCTCTTGACCTCATCCAGACCAAAATCTGGAAACTCTGACAACTTGCCTCGTCAGGAAATAAACACTTGGTCTTTGATGTTAGACTTGAGTTCTTATACCTGCTTGGCACTAATCAGTCAGATAAACTTGGACACAGTATTTAACTTCTTGAAATCTCTATTTTCCATTCTTAAATAGATGGGAATATCAGCCACAAAGGCTTCTTGTGAGCAAAGTAAAGTATGTAGATAGAATACTCAGCACAGGCCTACATAAGAAATGTGGGTTCTATCCCCTCTTCCTCTAAGAGACAGCAGCTACTTTGAAGTTGGAGGAAGAAGTGAATAGTGAAAGATGAATAGTTGGACCTTACCATACTGGGGCACAGTAGTCACAGTCCACTTTTCATGGCTTTGCTGCATTGCAAAATGGCAAGAGGTTGGCTTCTGAACGTCTTGGAAATACCATCCAATTCTGTAAATGTTTCTACCATAATATGAGTGAGTTGTGAGGAGGGACAGACTGAATGAACTACACTTCCAGGGTTGATTGACTACATAGCAGACTGGGCAGAATTTTCAACTGGTCTTTCTGCAAAGGCTATTCTATTCACTTGAAAACTCACTGGAGCCAACTGATTACCACCAACTACTCCTCAACTCCACCAAGACTACTTCAAGAAGGAGGTGCTGAAAGAACCATTACTTATCAACAAGGATGGATTATCATCTACCTCGACATGGATCTCACTAAAAAAACAAAACAAGGAAAAAACAAAAAAATACCTACTGATACTGATACTGTTCCAGTCAGAAGAACTGGCTAGAACAGAGTCAATGATTCAAAAAACTGGAGGCAGTACATTGGACTATTTAAAGGATAGAAGGTTAGTACACATTTGTAGTCATATTGCTGGCGTTTGACTCCTGTCTTATTGCACCTAACACTGTGACATTAGGCAAATCATGTAACTTTTCTGAACTCGGGTTTCTAATAGCAGTAGGACCTGCCTTATATGATTGTGTTAGGGATTAAATGAGATAGTCCAGGCAAAATATTTAGCACACTAAAAATAGTGTTGGCACAATACTCAATTTATATTAGCTTAAATTTTTTTCTGAAGCACGTAGCTGAGAGCAAACATTAGATTCCCATCCTGTATTTCATTCATAGGGCAAAGGAGCTACCCATGGATACTTAATTGATCGTGCTGGCAGAGACTTGGGTGGAAATGCAACAAAAGTATTGAATGTCCATTGAATATAGAAAATAGTTGGACCTTACCATACTAGGGCACAGTAGTCACAGTCCACAGTTGTCAAAGTCCTTGACAACACTGAAGGTTTTAAAAATATGTACTAGTACCTACATTTTGGAGAGTGAAACTTGGTGGATTGTTCTGCTGTGTGTTGCTAGGTGACTCTCTGTTTGCATTTGGAAGGTGCAAGCATGCTTTCCAATGTGTGTGCATGGAGTGGTCCTTTTTTTGATATGAAATGGCAGTTACTATACACAGAGCCTGGTGTCACCTGTGATTGCATTTGTTAAGTATGATTGTCACTCACCAGGCAGAGCTATTGGCTATTTCAATCTCAGGCAGCTTCAGGCTTGCCCTATTCTTTTCAACTGTGCTTCAGCATGTATTTGGAGCATTTCTCTAGCTTTCATTGTTTCCAGTTACATCATTTGGTCCCTCTTGGACTGTCTCATGGTCTGCTATGCCACTGAGGAGTCTAGCTCTGTGAGGTAGTGAGTATTGTTTAGATGCATTCCAGTACCATACTGGATGGTCATTTTGCATCAGTTAAAATTCACTTAGCTGACTAGTACCAATAATAACATTGTTCAAAATACTGTACATAACATTGTAGTGCGCTGTTTTTTTCCTTTGTTTTTGAGACAGAGTCTCACTCTCCCGGCCACCCAGGCTGGAGTGCAGTGTTGTGTTCTTGGCTCACTGCAACCTCTGCCTCCTGGGCTGAAGCGATTCTCCTGCCTCAGCCCACCAAGTAGCTGGGATTACAGGCATGAGCCATCACCCCTGGCTAATTTTCATATATATATTTTTTAGAAACAGAGTTTCACTGTGTTGCTCAGGCTAGTCTCGAATTCCTGATTTCCAGTGATCCACCTGCCTTGGCCTTCCAAAGTGCTAGGATTACAGGTGTGAGCCACTGCTCCTGGGCAACATCATAGTGCTTCTGATGTGACAAACATGGCAGAGTAGGGTCAGAAACTGATAGGGAGAAACATCATCACGACCCTTGTCCACTCAGTCACCCTTATCTGTTTCCTCAAAAAATATACATTAAAAGAACATTATTTGGCTGGGCATGGTGGCTCACACCTGTAATCCCAGCATTTTGGGAGGCTGAGGCGGGCGGATCACGAGGTCAAGAGATCGAGACCATCCTGGCCAACATGGTGAAACCCCATCTCTCCTAAAAATACAAAAATTAGCTGGGTGTGGTGGCACATGCCTGTAGTCCCAGCTACTCTGGAGGCTGAGGCAGGAGAATCGCTTGACTGGGAGGCGGAGGTTGCAGTGAGCCGAGATCGTGCCCACTGCACTCCAGCCTGGCGACAGAGTGAGACTCTGTCTAAAAAAATAACAAAAGCAAAAGAAACAAAACAAAACAAAAAAAACAAAAAAACCCCACATTATTTGAAAAAGAAGTGGAAGTGTTGGCGAGGAGCCTAGTACAGTGTCTATTACCCATCTGACATGTGACCTCTTGGACTGTGGCTAAGCCTCTTTTGATAGAGCATGAGAGGCAGAAATCGACTGAGTTCATGGAAAACTGTGGGTCTAGGTTGGGCTATTTTGTGCTCAGGTCAGCAGGTGAAGCACCACAGGTGAACACGGTCTTGCCAACTCTGCTCGGAATTGAACGCTATTCTGGCTTGTGAGGAGCTGGCAGTTCCTTGTCTGCTCCAGGCATCATTGCTCAACATGGCACTATCAACATGATCTAGGGGAAGCTCCTGCAAGCAGCTTCAGTTGACATTAGTTCAGTTGGAATAGGAGGGGAAAAATTGGAGACCAAGAGTAACTGTGGCTAAGAAAGTGGTTTACTTTGGGGACCCCAGAACATTCTGAGAGAAAGTTCAAGGAAGTTTCTCAGTTCCTACATGGTCGATCTAATAGGTGATAAATAGAAACTGCTAAAACTATTGTAAATTGGGTATTTAAATTCAATGTTGTGACCGTAATTTTTATTATAAAACTTTTTTTGTAGAGGAATGTATAGGTGGAACCACTTTTGGAGTAGCCCCTTAGATTGAAATGGAAAAGGATTCTAGGGGAAGTTTGCAGAGTTAGTAGCCCACAAATAATTTCTTTACTATATCATCCATAAGTAAGTTTTGCATCCAAGTAATTGAAGTCAAACATGTACAACTTTCCTTATAACATTATTTGTGTGTTTGATTTTATTTTTTAAAAAAATTTCAAATAATGATGGATCTTTACAATAATCTGTAATGAGATGGTTAGTGATCTGAAATAATATCACTCCAAACTTAAATGTGTTGGCTGTTAAAAGAGCTGTTCATTTTTAAGACCTTTCCTGATCTGTTTTCACTTTTAAAAACATATATTTGTGAAGATAAAAGGAAAAATTGCCATAAAGTGCCTAGCACGATAGGTCCTAAATAACTGGTAGTCTATTATTTCTATAAATTATAAAGGGCCTTACTTCATACATTCTGTCAAGGCAGGATTTTGGGTGTGGGCATTCTGTTCTGAATATAGAGGCATCTTAATAAGAATAGGATTTTGGTAACAGTGTCTAGGTGCAAAGGGGACTCTGAATGCATGTTAGAAATGCACCGTGGTGAATTAGGAGGCCATATTATACCTTTCTGCCCATAGATCTTTCTCTGGGAGCTACTCCCCCTATGACCCTTGATGATAGGAAGGCCTGAGGAGCTATGCAATTCAATTACCCAGTCCCCTAATTACAGAAGATTGAATGATGAATGGTAACATGAACCAGATCAGGCCAATCATACTACCTCTTCTAGAGTTTTAATTTGGGCCACTGAGGGAGATGGAGCGTCTTAGTTTGGTTTTCTCCAAAACTCCAAGGCCAAGATTTAATTGCAGCAGTTTATTTGAGAGAGGATCTCAGGAAACATCTGTAGGGAAGTGGAGAAATGAGATGGGAAAGCAAAGATGGCAATAAAAGGTGAGTCATCGGTCAGGTGTGGTGGGTCATCCCTGTAATCCCAGCACTTTGGGAGGCTGAGGCGGGTGGATCACCTGAGATCAGGAGTTCGAGACAAGCCTGGCCAACATGGTGAAACCCTGTCTCTAATAAAAATACAAAAGTTATCCAGGTGTGGTGGCAGGTGCCTGTAATCCCAGCTACTTGGAGAGCTGAGGGAGGAGAATTGCTTGACCCCGGGAGGCCGAGGTTGCAGTGAGCTGAGATAGCGCCACTGAACTCCAGACTGGATGACAGAGTGAGACTCCATCTCAAAAAAAAAAAAAAAAGACTAATCAAACAAGTGACAAGTTTGGAATTAGAGCTTAATCCAGTTAGGAGACTCTGGTACCCCATGTGGAATATGTGTCTCAATTATTCCATCCTAGGGTTAAAGGAGCTAAGATATTTATCCATCATTTACTATGAGTTATTGGTTAAAGGAGTTAAGACATTTATCCATCACTTGGTGTGAGTTATTGGTCAAAGGCTGCCCCCAGGAGGTATTAAATCACATGCATTTCCTGTGGGCAGAGGAGACCCAAGTCCAGAGATAACACTGGGGTTAGGAGTTGCCGGTGCTGGCATGGCAAATTGAGCCAGCGGTATGGAAGTCTTCAGGGCCAAGGGGATATGAGGAGGGTCATGACAGAGCATGATATAGAGTCAGTTTGTGGCCAGGAGATGAGCCGTTTAAACAGAGTGTCTGAAGGCAAAGTTGTAGGCATGTGTAGGCTAAGGAACAAGAGAAAACTAGTCTTCAAACTGAAAGCATGTAGTAGGTACACAGACAAATAAAGAAGAGGGGACATGTGGTCTCTGAAACATGGCAAAGGCAAATTCGGCCAGTGAAGATGCTCCAGTTCACAAAAGATTCAGCTGTGTTTGATTTTTCTGTTTCTAGATTGTATATGAATACCTGGCCCCAGCCCTTCTTAATTTTGCTAACCCAAGTGTTAATTATTCATAAGATGTGGCAGAATATATTTTCCAGAAATGGCTAGCAGTATTTTCAGTCTCATATTCTCTTTTGTAACTCTAACACTCCCCCATCAGAAGGCAGAGTCTATTTTCCTGCCCCCCTACCCACCCTGAGATTATGTAGGTCTTTGTGGCTGCCTTGGTGCATAGCATCTGGTGAAGAGCTGCTGCGTGAGTTCTGATGCTCAGCCATAGAAGGTGGATCTTCTACTGGGCTCTCTTTCTTGGCATGCTCACCCTCAGAATCCAGCCCCCATGTTGTGAGAGAGCCCTGAACATATGGGGATGCCACTTGTAAGCATTCCAGCTGAGTGTCTCTGCTGAGGTCTCAGTCAGCAGCCCGCATTAGTCCCTAGCTATGTGGGTGACTGAGCCTGGAAATAATCCCAGTGCCCAGATTTTGAGCTGCTCTTGTTAACACCGTGTGAAGCAGAGATGAGCCATCCTCATTGCACTTCACTCTAGCTGCAGAATTGAAAGCAAGTTAAATTTTTTAAAAAATCACTAAGGATAACTGGAACACAAAATAAAATAACCTATGTGGATTCATATGAGTTATTCCAAGTGGTTCAGGGTAGTATGAATCCATGCTTAGGTGGTCACCCATTTGTTAACAGTTAAGAGTCCTTTTCTCCTCCCAGCTCATCAGCACTACTGGCGTCTTATATGGGGGATTTGTCGTAACTCTTACTAGTTCATCGTACCAAACCCAGATCAGCAAACTCTTACCCAAACTAGTGTGTGTTATTACTCCTTACAATCATACTCTGGACCCTTAAAGAAGACTTAGACCCTGAAGCTCAAGACGACTTGGGGCTTTTTGTACATGCCATACTTTGTGCCTATATTTTGTCAGCAACTGTGCTTTCCATGCATTGTCTCACTTAATTTTTGTCAAAATTCTGAGATATAGATATCACCTGTCTTTTATAGTTGAAGACTCAAAGATTCAAGAAGATTAAATGACTTGTTTAAGACAACACAATACATATCAGAATTGGGATTGGACGCAGTTCTGGCTGCTCTCACAGCCTGCATTCTTCCCTCTGTGCTGCTCTGCCTTCGTCTTGGGGCTTCAAAGGACTTGGGATTCACAGTTAGTGAAATGTGAAAAGTTATGTTTTGCACTACACAGACTTTGAGAGTTGGCATGGTAACATAACCAATAGTTACACCTTTGGTTTATGAGAAATTACTTTCTGAAGTTAAAAAATTTATCACATCATAAATAGAGGTGCTCTGCTTGTATACGTGCATGTATATATACATACATATATAATAATGTATATATAATAGATTACACAAACCATATATCATTATATATATAATATATATTACACATTACATATATAACTTTACATATTACTAGATATGATATGTCTTTACTAGGTCAAATGCTGTTATATATAGAGAATCCATGTTTGTGGTAAGAATTAATAATTTACTTGTGCTGCTCTGTGAAAAATGAAGCACTGCTTTATATATGGCTTATAAATTACTGTCATTCACCTAATTTATTCAACATTTATTGATTGCTTGATTTTAAAACATTTTATTTTGAAATAATATTTAGATTTGCAGAAGAGTTACACAGATGGTACAGAGCTCACAATATCCCTTTACTCAGCCTCCCAAAATTAACATCTTACACATGAAATTAGCTTGGGTACAATACCACTGTCTAAACTATACACTGTGTTAAACTTTCACCAAATATTCCACTAATGTTCTTTTTTCTGCTTTAGGATCGAATCAAAGTTACCACATTGCATTCAGTCATCTTCTCCATTGCATGCCCCTTTCTCAGCCTTTCCTTGTTTTTCATGACCTTGATACTTTTGAAGAGCGCTTACCGGGTATTCTGTAGAATGTATTTCAACTGGGTTTGTGTATGTTTTCTCATGAACAGACTGGTGTAGTGGGTTTTCTGGAAAAATGTCACAGAGGTGAGTGCCTCACTGACCTTCTCATTGCATCACAGCCTGGACATCTGGCATCAACATGACTTACTTCTGATGATGCCAACCTTGGTCACTGGGTTTAGGTAGTGTCTACCAGGTTTCTTCACTCTAGAGTTACTATTTTTTGCTTTCCACATTCTAGAAGTGAGTCACTAAGCCTAGTCCACACTCAAAGGGAAAGGAATAAAGCTCCACCTTGCAGAGGAGAAATATGATTGATTGGTTTTTTAATGTGGCAATGAGAAAGAGTGTTTTCACTCCTGGAGTGGCCTATGGATCCACAATATTAGTGGACCTCTGGCTTATGGAAACACTTCTGGGAACTTAAACCTTGAGTCATCCACATTTGTAGTTTCTTCATCATGGAAAATCTACCTGATAGAGCAATGCCTGTTCTTATTTGCTGTGTGATTGAGAACCAAGTTGTAAGTCTTCTAAATGTTCCCTTTTCACCCCTGAAAGAAAGGGCTCACGCTCAGGTTTGCTTCTTAAATCTTGAAATCTGTAATGTTTGATATAAGGCATATGAAACATTATTTTTATGTGTATAGAACTTCTTTTCCCTGAAAGGAAGAGAATATATTTTTTACTTTTTTTGAGACAGGGTCTCATTCTGTTGCCCCAGCAGGAGTGCAGTGGCACAATCACTGCTCACTGCAGCCTCAACCTCCCTGGGCTCAGGTAATCCTCCTGCCTCAGCCTCCTAAGTAGTGGGGACTACAGGCACATGCCACCATACCTGGCTTATTTTTGAAATTTTTGTAGAGATAGGGTTTCAGCAAGTTGCCCAGGCTGATCTTGAATTCCTGGGCTTAAGTGATGCACCTGCCTCGGCCTCCCAAAGTGCTGGGATTACAGGTGTGAGCCACTGTGCCTGCCAAATATGTCTTTTTTATCTATTAAGTTTCCCTGACATCTAGAAAATAATAATAATTATTATAAATCATAAAATGTATAAATATATAAACATATGTATACACATATTTATATGTTCTATATTATTTGCATTATTATTTTGTAAAAACATATAAATTTGTTAATATAAAGTTGTAAAAATTATAAACATTATTAGATAATAACAGTGATTCCCATTAAGTACCTCCTATGTGTTTAGCATTATGGTTGATGTCATAAAATCTTTATTTTTAATCCTTGCAAAAATATCTATGAAGGAAGTATTACAATTTTCATTTTACAGTAAAAAGAAGATGATGTTCAGGTGGAGAAATGATCATTCCCAAGATGACATAGTAAGCAGCAGGGCTGGGATTTGAATTTGGGGCTCTTTTATCATGGGTGCTAACCCAGTAAATGTTTGCAGATTGACTGATTAAAATTGGTTAGAGGAAAAACAGTATTTGAAGATTGGGCTAGCAAGAAGTATTTCAAAAATTACACACCATCACACATGACTGAAGAAGACAGGTGTCAGGCTGTGCTGGCATAAAGAGGAAGTGCCACTTCAAGTCTGTCGAAAGAATCACAATGACACTCAGGTGGATGTGTGAAAACAGCAGCTATGTTCTGACTTCTGCTAGGCCAGAATCCCAGCTTCCACTGCTCCCTGCAATCATGGATAGTGTATTAGTCTGTTCTCATGTTGCTAATAAAGACATAACTGAGGCTAGGTAATTTATAAAGGAAAGAGGTTTAATTGACTCACAGTTTAGCATGGCTGGATAGGCCTCAGGAAGCTTACAATCATGGTGGAAGGGGAAGCAAACACGTCTTTCTTCACATGGCAGAAGGAAGGAGAAGTGCAGAGCAAAGGTGAGGAAAAGTCTCTTATAAAACCCTCAGATCTCATGAGTACTCACTATCATGAGAATAGCATGAGGGTAACCTCCTCCATGATTCAATTACCTCCCACCGGGTCCCTCCCACAATACGTGGGGATAATGGGAATTCCAGTTCAAAATGAGATTTGGGTGGGGACATAGCCAAATCATATCAGATGGGTTATATTATTTAATCTCATATCCTTTACATGCCCCATAAAAAAGTGATTCCTCTATCTCATATAGAAGCAGAAAGTAAGAAAGATAGTTTTCTTAAAATATCTTCAGAGATCATAGAATGAGAAAAAAAAAAGTTGTGATAGAATTGAAGCTCTCACAAAATAATCAAAGAACAATACTAGATGAGATATAATGGAAAGAGGTAAAACCAATCTCTCTCTCTGTTTCTCTGTCTCTGTGTGTGTGTGTGAGGGAGAAAGAGAGAGAGAGACAGAGACAGACAGAGAGAGAGAGAGACAAAGGGAGAGAGAGAAAATGAGAATATATGAATATGAATCTCCCAAAACTTTAGCACAAGCAATATTCCATATCTATATTTCTGGAAATAAGTTTAATTTTTATTTTGTGCCCCTTCACTACTATCCTGTGGGGTACTTCACTTTGCTTATTATTTGGCATTTTCCCCAAACTGCCTTGTGTTGAAATGCCTAGAGATCTCAATACTGACCTCTCCACTTAGGACCCCATGAAAATATCCAACGTCTGGCCATAGCGTCCCTTTGGGTTAGGACATATCTTCTGTACTCTGTGTGGAATCAAGATACCATCACGAGCCCAACTGTTTTCAACTCAAATGACCAGGGACGTCCAACCATAAGGGTTAGAAAACCCTAGCAATCTTGTTTCACAGAAATGGAAACCTCAGCTCTGGGAGGAATGTGTGGGCACTGGTGGCTCAAGGCTTCATGAACTAAACTGTCACCACTGCAGTTTCAATGGAACAGAAAGTTGAGGGCACCAGAGCACAATTCTAGCACATGCATGTCCCATGAGAGAAATCCGAGTTACCACTCTGAAACGGACTTGGGGATTCCCAGGCGCTTCTTTCCGTTTCTCTTTCTTGGTTACTTGGTTTAATATTTCAACATCCATCCACTGGGAGACACCAAGAACATCCTGTTGTCCTACGCTACCTGGGTCTGCTCTGTTGCTGGAAGAAGAGTTGAATGGGCCATGCATATTGACAGCCACCTTTCCGAGAAGGGTTGGCCCTCATGGTCTGCAAGTTGCTGTTGTTCCACAAAGTTTGGTGGTGCCAATATGTAGGCTGAACACAGGTCTTTTAGTTTAGCCATGGTGAGGTGTATGTAACTGAGCCCAGAGGACAAACACATGAATCTATGCATGGCTGCTCCCTCCTTGACACCCAGCAACCACCATCCCCCTTTCCTTTCTTCTGTGTCTTCATTCTGTAATTTTAAAGTGAAAACAGAACTTCTACTCTGTTTTCTTCTTTCCAGTATCCTTTCTCAAGGATTACTGTCTGTCACTCTTTCTTCCTCAGTGTTAACAGCACCAGCCTTTTTAAGTGTTAATTTGGGAAATAAATCAGTTCTCGTCTGTACTTCCAGGCTGATCTAGAGAGTGTGATAAGACTTCAGGTTACACTCAGCAAGCCTGTGCCCGGTGGGTCGAAAGGGTACGCAGGGCTCTACCCTGTTTCTCAGCTCTGCATTCATTGATTTGATACAGTTTCTTCTGTTACTGCTGAAATGGGGGCAGGGAAGATGTGGATTAATAAAAGCATGAAATAGAATACATGTGTAAAATGCGGTAAATAACAAGGAAGGGTGGGAGTGAGGAACAGAGGGCAGAAGAAGCTTGTTGTGTAAAAACGAAGATTTCTGTGGTCGATCCTGTCGTTTATTTGGGAAATCATAGCATGGGCACCTTAAGAAATTCACTGAGGACATTTGACTGATGGATTTCCAAATGAAAATCATGCCTGAGAAATGAACTTCCAGGTGTGCATGACCACTTAATTTATATTTCTTTCCCTTGTTAATGTTGCCACAGGCACAACTTTTATAAGGTAATGAATATATCGTTTGTATCACTCAGGTTAGGTGCTCTGCATTCAGTGGGGTGTGAAAGAAAATGCTCAGTTGGTGGAAGCAAAGGCCTTCCTCAAGGATCATTTTGTCTTTATGGCAAGACATGCCTAAACTGTTTGGAAAATACTTAAGAACTTGATAATGGTCCATGGAGGTAATGTATTATATAAAAAATAACGATTCACTAAAAGTATCTACATAGTTGTTATTATTTTATCTATGTTTCTAGGAAAAAAACACTTCCATGTTGAATGAAAACAGATGTTGCATTCTGGTTGCCATGGTTTTGATGACTGCTGTCATTATAAAGCAGCTATGACGTATCTGAGCTCCATCAGAAATTGTATAAAGAGACACAGGACCAAATTCCTGACTTTGATGCTAAATAGATGCATCACCTTTTACAAATCTATCAGTCAAGGCCTCATATCTGTGAAGAGAGTAAGTTGGTCTAGATAATTTTTATTTCCTTTTTATTTGTAAAGATTCTGTGATTCTGAGTCACAAAGATTTAATAAGCATTGATCTGAAGCAACACTGTAAAGTAAATTATTTATATTTTGTCTGACTGGCCATTCATGCCTTCATGAGTGGCAAAGGAGCCAACTTTTAACTTAAGTTGTGATGGGGAGGAAAAAATCCAATTGCTGCCTCTTTAGCCTTTTCTTACTAAAAGAAGGATCAGACTTTCCTCGTCCTAAAAAAGTCATTTGGAGAATGTTCACTTTAATTACATGCAATTTAGTTATTTTAAGTGGCATCCTTAGACAAGGAAAAGGTGAACTGAAATTCCTTCAGCATAGACTAGCACATGTCAGTGCATAAAATCTTGCTCAACTGTAGGACAGGACTTCCAAAACTCCCTTGTCAGATATTCTTAACTGCTGAAGCAGGTCATCCATTGCCTTCATGTTTTCTCACTCCCCAAAAGGGCTTATTCAGTTGGTCTTTTACAAATTATCGGAAAGCATCACAGTTATTCAAGATTCACAATGTAGTTCACTTGTTTACAAATGACTTTTCCTTATAATGTATTTTTATGCCATCTTATATTTTTATTTGCTTCTTCTTATAAAAATAGTGCAGGCCGGGCGCGGTGGCTCAAGCCTGTAATCCCAGCACTTTGGGAGGCCAAGACGGGCGGATCACGAGGTCAGGAGATCGAGACCATCCTGGCTAACCCGGTGAAACCCCGTCTCTACTAAAAAATACAAAAAACTAGCTGGGCAAGGTGGCGGGCGCCTGTAGTCCCAGCTACTCGGGAGGCTGAGGCAGGAGAATGGCGTAAACCTGGGAGGCGGAGCTTGCAGTGAGCTGAGATCCAGCCACTGCACTCCAGCCTGGGCGACAGAGTGAGACTCCGTCTCAAAAAATAAATAAATAAAATAAAAAAATAAAAAATAAAAAAATAAAAATAGTGTAACATTACAGGGAATTTAAAAGCAGTATCAAACTCCTATTATGTTTTAATCTTCAACAACTTTCATTTTGCATATTTATTTCCAGTCATCTCAGTGGAAAATCTGTGTTTACACAGTTATCATCATTCTGTTCAGGCAGTGTAAGTCTCTTTTCATCACTGCCAGTGTCGGTAATTTTGAGGCTTACTGGGCTGAAGGGTATTTATACAGTTTTATGTGTGTGCTCTAACTTTCTTCTTCCTCTTCATTTTTTGATATTTCGCTTTTGAAGGGGTAGATTCAGAACAAAATAAAAAGAAAGACTAAATGTTAAAACTGAATAACTCTGTATCCAAGTGAATAAATCGGGATGCATCCTCTCTCCAGAGCTGGAAGTCAGATGGGGAAGGAAGCATGTATTGCCTAATCATTGTTGAAAGAGGAAGGAAGGAGAGGACTTGTTGCATGTGGAAACAAGCAATTTTTTTTAGCTTGCTCTGTAGCCATCATCTGCCCTGTGCCTAAATTGTTGCTTTTGGCTTTCTTCCATTAAATAAAGATTATCTAATCTCTTTCACTTTGAGTTCTGTTCATGAAGATGGTACCTATGTCTATATTTATGAAATGAATGGCCTCCTGTTTGGCCGACTGATCATTTGTCAAATGCTGAGAATGACTTCATTAATTCTTGGGCTGCCCTGCTATGGTTGAAATCCAAGGACTTCCAAGATTCTAGAATCACAGGCATTAGAGATCATCAAACACAACCTGAGGCCCAAAGTAGTATCCACAACACAAAATTTCCTTCCAATTGAGTCATTCACCAACTTTCAGTCTTCTAGGGGTAGGGGGCTCACTACCTATGTATTGTTCTATTCTTTTAGAGATACAAATTAAAATACCTATGGGAGTTGATCAGGTACCATAGATGAATAAAATAGTCCTGGAATAAGAAAATCAAATGCAGAAATGGATTCAAACCGTTTTTATTATTACTGAACTATGACATAAGGATGTAACATGATATAAATATGCAAATGTGTAAATATTTTAAATCCAAGGTAGAAAAAGAATACAAATTGAAAATAGAAACATCGAGTCTTTCAACACAGCATCCTTTGTATGCATATTAAACCCATATGCCTTCTCTCCTTTTTCTTGAAATGTGGCTTTTTCAATCTGTCTTTTATTTTCCTACACTTGATATAGATGCAGATTCAGAGAAATAATTCTCTACTGTAAGGAAAAAAAATGGGTGAGCGTGATGCTAAGTGGCAACTGATATTAAACCCCAAAATCAGGAAGGCAACAGGCCTCAAGTCGGGTCTGTGGTGACCTGACGAGCTCATGCTCCCTCCAAAATGGGCAGCCACTACTAAACTCCAGATAATTGTTGACATGTGCTGACACACAGGAATGTGGGCCGTGGTTACCAATCTTCCCCTTTCTCAAGAAAAGTCAGGAATCTGAATTTTTAGTAGAGTCCTCTAACTTCTAAATGTTTTCTATTTTAAAACTCTAATTGGGCCAAATAAAACATGTGTGGGGCCTATGTGATATTTGCGAGCTGCCATTTTGCCTCTTCTAGCTTATTCTAGGGATTGGCAAACTATGGCCTGTAGGTCAAATCCAGCTCACAGCATGCCTATTTTTGTAAATAAAGTTCTACTGGAACACAGACATGCTTATTTGATCATGTATTGTCTATAGGTGCTTCTGCACTACAGTGGCAGAGTTCATTAGTTGTCACAGAGATCATATTGACTGTAAAGACTAATACCTACTATCTGGCACTTTACAAAACAAGTTTGTTAACCCCTTGTCTAAAAACAAAAACAAAAACAAAAACAAAAACCAAAAAAAAAAAACTGTTACAAATCCCTTCATTGTTTTTGAATTAAAATCTGCCTTTCTATAACTTCATTCATTGATCCTGTGTTTGTTCCTGATCACCTTTGGACATTTACAGAAGATATTTGAATCCTACTGAGGATATTTAGTCATGAGATCATCCAGGATGCACTGAACATCTTCCTGGCCCAAAAGCTGTTACCCAAATTAGACCTGACTTCTTGGACAAGTGATGTGTTTTGGAATAATTCAAGACATGACAAATTCAGCCAAAAGGTGGGTGAAGCTTGTTGGAAAATTGCAGAACTAGAAAGAGCCCAAGAGGTGGTTAATAGGAAGACTGGGTCAATCACTACATACTATGTGAATTCAACCTGTGATAGGTTGACTGATGGCATGTCCCCTATGCAGTCTAAATTCCTCATTGCTCCTAGAATAATAACTGCATTTTGTTGTATGGCCACCATGTTCTGCGCTATTCAATCTGGCCTCTCCATTCTCTCTGCCATACTCATATTGCTTTAGTCACATGGGTTCTTTTCTAATTGTTCAGACTTTCTAGCTGTTTCCTATCTTAGGCTCTTAGCATTTGCTATTTTCCTGCCTGACACACTTCCATCTCTTCAAGGTGGAAATTCCTTTCTTTTGGGTTTAGTTTAATGTCACCCCTTAAAGACACATTCCCTGACCACCACCTCTAAGATGACACATCTATTTCTAGAAATTACCTTTTAGCATACTTACTCACTAATCAAGTTCCTAAAACTTATTTGTAATAATCTTATTCATCTGTACACTAGTTTACTGACAGTCTCCTCTATTGGAATTTAAGTATCTTAAGCAAGACTCTTCTAGTCTTATTCAATGTTTTTTCTTAGGATCTAGCAAATTGTCGGCACCCCAAAATATTTGAGGAGTAAATAAATTATACATCAGCAATAGTTTGGCATTATATAAATTATACTTGTGTTTATTTTGTTTGACAAATGATTTTGCAAAGTCCATCTACAGCATCTTAAAAAATAACCTTCTTCACTTTGAAAGAATGCTTTGAATTAAATTATGTCTGCTTAGTAATAACTCAACATTTCTATTTTGGGTGAGCATTTTTTAGGCGTACCCGTAAGCGGAAACCAGTAGGCATTTACTAACATGTTGATTATTTATACATTATTAAAAGACTATTTTCTATCTGATGCTTTGTCATACACAAAAACATATTGCCAAAACTCTTGTTTGTGCTTCTCCTGCAAAATGAAAATCAGAAGGACTTAGTGGTTTTTCACTTTATTTTACAGACAAGAAACTGAAGCCCAAAGATTTCTTAAGGTTACATAGCCAGTTAGCTGCAGAGCCAGGAGGACAAAGCCAAATTGCTACATTCCCACCTTCTGTACATTTAATATACTGTATTTTTTTCCCTTTGATGGTTATTAGTTTTTTTAATACATGCTAGTGGCAGTGAGAACACCCTATGTCTGAATAATAGTACATTTTTCTTGTTTTTAAATTTTTAGTTCTGGGGTACGTGTGCAGGATGTGAAGGTTTGTTACATAGGCAAACATGTGCCATAGTGACTTACTGCACCTATCCACATTTTACCTAGGTATTAAGCCCAGCATGCATTAGCCATCCTTTCTAACACTCTCCCTCCCCAACCCCAACCCCCAACAGGCCCCAGTTTGTGTTGTTCCCCTCCCCATGTCCATGTGGCCCCATTGTTCAGCTCCCACTTATAAGTGAGAACATACAGTGCTTGGTTTTCTGTTCTGTGTTAGTTTGCTGAGGATAGTGACTTCTAGCTTCATCCATGTCCCTGCAAAGGACGTGATCTCATTCTTTTTATGGCTGCATAATATTCCATGGTGTATGTGTTCCACATTTTCTTTATCCAGTCTATCATTGATGGGCATTTGGGTTGATTCCATGTCCTGGCTATTGTGAATAGTGGTGCAATGAACATACTTATTCCTGTATCTTTGTAATAGAATCATTTATATTCCTTTGGGTATATACCCAGTAATAGGATTGCTGGGTCAAATGGCATTTCTGATTCTAGCTCTTTGAGAAATAGTCACACTGTCTTCCACAATGGTTGAACTAATTTACATCCCACCAACACTCTAAAAGAGTTCCTGTTTCTCCGCAACCTCACCAGCATCTGTTGTTTCTTGACTTTTTAATAATGGCCATTCTGACTGGTGTGAGATGGTATTTCATTGCAGTTTTGATTTGTATTTCTCTAATGATCAGTGATGTTGAACTTTTTTTCATATGTATGTTCACTACATGAATGTCTTCTTTTTTCTTTTGAGAGAGAGAGTCTCCCTCTGTCACCCAGGATGGAGTGCAGTGGTGGGATCTTGGCTCACTGCAAGCTCCGCCTCCCAGGTTCATGCCATTCTCCTGCCTCAGCCTCCTGAGTAGCCCCAGCTACAGGTGTCTGCCACCACGCCTGGTTAATTTTTTTGTATTTTTAGTAGAGACGGGGTTTCACCATGTTAGCCAGGATGGTCTCAATCTCTTGACCTCATTATCCACCCACCTCTGCCTCCCAAAGTGCTGGGTTTACAGGCGTGAGCCACTGTGCCTGGCCATGAATGTCTTTTTTTGAGAAGTGTCTGTTCATGTCATTTGCCCACTTTTTAATGGGGTTGTTTGTTTTTTTCTTGTAAATTTATTTCAGTTCCTTGTAGACTCCAGATATTAGACCTCTATTGGATTGATAGATTGCAAAGATTTTCCACCATTCTGTAGGTTGCCTGTTCACTCTGATGATAGTTTCTTTTGCTGTACAGAAGCTGTTTAGTTTAATTAGATCCCATTTGTAAAGCAGAAAAAACCAAAATTTTTGCTTTTGTTGCAATTGCTTTTGGCGATTTCTTCATGAAATCTTTGCCTGTGCCTATGTCTTGAATGGTATTGCCTAGATTTTCTTCTAGGGTTTTTATAGTTTTGGGTTTTACATTTAAGTCTTTAATCTATCTTGTGTTAATTTTTGTATAAGGTGTGAGGAAGGGGTTCAGTTTCAATTTTCTGCAAATGGATAGCCAGTTATCACAGCATCATTTGTTGAATAGGGAATCCTTTCCCCATTGCTTGTTTTTGTCAGGTTTGTCAAAGATCAGATGGCTGTGGATGTGCAATCTTATTTCTGAGTTTTCTATTCTGTTCCATTGGTCTATGTGACTGTTTCTGTACTAATACTAGTGTCCGTTTTAGTACTGGTTATTGTAACCTTATTGTATAGTTTGAAGTCTGGTAGGGTGATGCCTCTACCTTTGTTCTTTTTGCTTAGGATTGTCTTGGCTATATGGGCTCTTTTATGGTTCCATATGAGTTTTAAAATAGTTTTTTCTAATTCTGTGAAGAACGTCAATTGTAGTTTAATGGGAATAGCATTGAATCTATAAATTACTTTGGGCAATATGGACATTTCTTGATACTGATTCTTCCTATCCATGAGCATGGAATATTTTTCCATTTGTTTGTGTCTTCTCTGGTTTCCTTGAGCAGAGGTTTGTAGTTTTCCTTGAAGAGGTTCTTCACTTCCCTTGTTAACTGTATTCCTCCGTATTTTATTTTCTTTGTAGCAATTGTGAATGAGCGTTCATTCATGATTTGGCTCTCTGCTTGCCTGTTGTTGGTGTATAGGAATGCTTGTGACTTCTGCACATTGATTTTGTATCCTGAGACTGTTGAAAAAAAAAATAGCTGAGTGTGGCATGCACCTGTAATCCCAGCTACTCTGGAGGCTGAGGCAGGAGAATTGTTTGCACCCGGGAGGCAGAGGTTTTGCAGTGAGCCAAGATCATGCCACTTCACTCCAGCTTGGGTGACAGAACAAGACTCCATCTCTAAAATAAAAATTTAAAAGGCTATGTACAGTGTGATTCCATTTGTGTCATATTCTGGAAAAGACAAAACTATAGGGACAGACAAGAGATCAGTGATTGTCAGGGGTTTGGGGTGAAGGAAGGGGTGACTCTGAAGGGGCAGCAGGAGGAAATGTTTTGAGGTGATGGAACTGTTCTGTGTCCTGATTATGATGGTGGTTACATGACTCTGCATTTTTCAAGCTTGTAGAACCGTATAACTAAGAATCAATAAGTAAGTTTTGCTGTAAAAAGAATTGTACTTTTTTCTGTTTAAAGTATGCATTTCCTGCTGGATCACATGCACGATCCTACTAGATCCACAATAATCCCATGAGAAAATTCGAACAATCTCTATTCTATTTTGTAAAATTTGAGAAATGACTAAGTATAATTTTGGATAGCAGTAATGACATGACCAAGGTCTCACATGTAGAATATGGCAGAAATGGAATTTGAATCTATATATTTTACTAGATGTTCTTTTTTATCCTTTGATATAGTACTTGCCTATCCTTGTTTTTCTTTTAATGTGGGGTCTGGAATACTTTTCATGTGAGCTCAGTATTGACTAAAATACTAGTTGTTTGCGGATTCATAATGATGGCAAAAACTTTATGTAGTGATTAATATATATAGTCATGATTCTAAGTAATTTACATTTATTAACTCACAATCTTGGCAAAAATCTTATGAGGTAGATGCTAGGCCTATACCCATTTCAAGGTAGGGGAGGCATGGAATGATCATCAACCGTGCCTAAAGTAACACAGATAGTGAGTGGTAAAGCTGTGATTTGAAGTCAGTGAGCCTGGCTTCAGACATTGCCTTAACAACTATGCCAGGGTGCTTACTTTCTGGCCTAAAAATGTATAAAGCTGAAGTTATAGGCATGTTATGAGGCTGAGCTTAATCCCTGGAGAGCTTGGATCAACAGGGCACAGCAGAGTTCTAGGCTGCTGGGGTTATCCATCTCCTCTCCTGCAATGCTGTCCTGGCCCATGGAGAGGCAACTTCTGCTCCCTTGTAGGGGAAAAGCTGAGGAAGGTGCTTTCCTCTTCACATAACCTGCTAATTGGCTTCTCTCCATGGAGTAGGAGGGATGTGTTTGGCTGCTGAGATATTCAAAACCTGCCCAGCACTGGGCCATGCTAATCGTACATAACCAACCTGGATCACCAGGGTGAGGTGCCTCCTCCCATTATTACTGGCAAGGTCTCTGTAAGGACTCACACTGTAAGGACAGAGACCTTGCCAGTAATAATCAGCCTGCCATTTGCTGTTCCCCCCACCTCTTATCTGCCTCATGAACTAGTGGTTGTCCTTAGTGTTGGAAGAGGGCTCAGGTCTTTGGGAATTTGACCAAATATCTTTCCTTCGCATCAACCAGAATGGCAGGGGCAGTGAGGAGAGGGGATTCAGTGCAGAGATGCTGGGGAAAGGGAGTTCACTTTGGAGCTTTGGCACTCACAGATGAGGGAAGAGCAAGGACAGGTCCTCAAAATAGGCAGTTTTGTGACTCTTATCAGGGAATGGAATGCAGAGTAAGAGCAGATTTCATTTACTGAACAAATATTTGTTGAATCTTACTGTGCACCCAGGCCTTGGGCATTTAGCATTAAACAAAACAGACATTGTCCCTGCTTGTGCAGGCCTCACATTCTAGTGAAAAGAGACAACAAACAAGTGAATAGATGAATAGGATAATTTCAGAAAGGGAGAAGTGCTCTGAAGGAAAAACAAATTGTCACAGTGATCAGAGAGGGGTAGGAGAGGGATGACTTCAATGTAGGTGGCCAGAGGAGCCCTTCCTAAAGAGGTGATATTTGAGTGATGAAGAGTCAGCCTTGTGAGCTGCTTGAGAAGAGTATTCTTGCAGAGAAAATTACACCATGACCTGCCTTTCCCTTCCCCTCCCTCTTCAGCCATGTGATCAATTTCCCAAGTGCCTCTTCCATCTTAGAGGGTGTGTCTGCTCTTGTCTCTCCTAGTTGGCCTGATTCCACCAGTGAAGAAAGCTCTGGCATTAACAGATGTCAGTAAAGACTATCGGGTACCTAGTTGAAGCAACAGCTCCTCTCTCCTGTGAATTTCTTAGTCCAATCAAAAAAGAAATGAGGTTAGCTTGGCATGGTGTGTTTTTAGTGAGCCCACGATTTCCTTTGCTAAGAGCTCAGAGCCATCTGTTTAATAGTCTATTTTTGAAATCACACAGGGATTGATGTTATGCGCCTTGGGATTGAATCTTTGAAATTCAACAGTCCCCTTCTTTTGAAAATCTGGACAACATTTGTAAGTTTGCAATCTTCTGGAACCACGCCTGCTTTCTATGATTCCTCCAGGATCACTGACACTGGTTCTGTGACCACATCTGCAAGTTCTTTTAATACCCTGGGATCTTGATGTGCAGCACAGGAAACTTCAACTCATTCACTGCAGCCATTTCCTCTGTCTATCCTCATCTTTCTTTGGCAACAATCCTTTCCTATGAATATGTTTGTTATATGTGGTTTTCTGATTAGGAAAGTAATGCATATTATAGAACATTGTGAAAGATAAAAGCAGGAAAAAAAATCACTCATGTTTCCAGTACTTAGTGATGATGACTTATAACATTTTGGGATATGTCTCTTTAACTTTCCTTCTATCACTGTCCCCATACACACATATACATGCTCACACACAAATATTCACATACATGTTCAAGTGTGTATATTTTAAAAATGGGGATAGTAATGCACGATCTGCATTGTAACATGATTTTTTTCACTGAAAATACATTGTCAACATTAATCTTTACAGGTTGAAAATTGCTTTTTATGACAGAAATGATGCAAGGAAAATAGGATTGAAGAGCTCTTTTACCTCTTGGCCATAGAGCATTATATCACTTGTCTCAAGTAGAAGTAATTCACCAATTCTTCACTTTCTCACTTTCTGTGCTGACTGTAACTAAGGAAGTCCTGTGGGTAGCCCCTTGTAGAGTAGTGCCTTTTCTGGAGATTGAATGAAGAAGAAAGAGCCCATTTTCCTGTCTCTCCTGGGACTTTAAAAACTCATGTTATCCTTGCAGTTGGGCTGTGACACCGTCTTGCCTTTGGGATTGTGTAACACTTGAGGCAGTACATTTGTTTAAGTAATTTACCTCAGGTAATTAGTTTCATGCCAGTTAGTGGAGCCTTCTTTCATGGGTCTCCTGGGAATATCTGAGAGAAGAGATCAGCATCCCTTCCAAAAACTTATGTTAAGAATTGCAGTTTACAGAAATCTGTACACAATGTACACATCCAACAATAAACAAGGAGGTGTCTTACAGGTATTGGAGATTTGTGGGCCACCTCAGGCTGCAAAACCCAGCCAACCGCTGATTCTGCTCCTGAACTGATGGGCAAGATTATGGGCTGTGCTGGCTTTGATGTTGAGCCTTCCAGCTTCCTGGGTCTTCCTGCAACCTCTGTCCTCTGAAACCTTCGCAGTTCAAGATGGCATGGTTCTCACTGAGCTCTTCAGTGCATTCCTGTACTGAACACTCCTTGCTTCCAAAACACACACCCCAAACTGGAAACATGAATAGAAAACCCTCTGTGCTTCATTTAAGCTAAATTTTCTTCTTTTTGACAGGAATCCAAGAGCTCCTGACTCTGTGCACAACCTGCACTTTGCAGAACCCCTGTCAGTATTATGGAGTGAGTGAAAAGGATAATTTAATTTTTTTGAGGGGAGGGGACATTTGTTTCTGTCCTCTCCACAGCTCTTTGAGGAATCGTTTCAGGTCTTCCTTGAGCTATTCTGAAAGGCTGACCCTCTAATAACCTTTCTCTGTATTATGTTCCTACGTTGCATCTGACTATATACCCTTTTCCCAGTTTCTGAAAACACCAGACATCAATCTGGGTTCATCAGAGTGGCCCTTTTGTAGCTTACAACTTGTAGGCTCCAAGAGGGTAGGGGCCATGTGTGCTGGTCATGCTAATTCTCAGGGCCTACCAGAATGCCTGGCATTATAATATTAAACCTGCTTCATGCCAGGCATTCTGTTAATATTATTCACTAGCTTGACAAGTGCAACTTGATTACTTACAACATGCCAGGATATGTTTCAAAACCTGGGAGTGTCCTAGTCAACAAAACAGACAAAAATCCTTTTATGGAGCTTAAATTCTCATTAAGGAAGACAGATAATGAAAACTGATTATAATAGTTACATATTATGATAGTACATAGTAAGTGCTATTCAAAAAATAGAGCAAGGTAACCAGATTGAGATGATGGAAGTTGGTAAGTATTAATTGGGTCATCATGGGATGCCTAATTTCAAAAGCTGATATGCGAACCAAGACTGGAAGGAAATGAAGGATTAGCTATGTGGCATCTGGGAGATACATGCAAGCAGAGAGCATCTAGGCCAGAGGCCCTGGGGAGGATGGGAGCTTTTTTGGCAAGTTCAAGGAACAGTGAAAAGACCAGTGAACATGCATAATTTAAAGGGAACATACTAGGAGATGAAATCATAGTGGTAACAATTGAAAGTATGAAATTGCCATCAGTTGAGATGGGGAGGACCATAAGTGCAGTAAGTTAGTGTGTATGTGTTGGGAGGAGGGGAGATAAAAAATACATATGGGGCATTTAATTTTGAGATGACAATTAAATATCCAAGTACAGAGGGTGAGTAGGCAGTTGGATATGTCAGTCTGCAATTTGGAAGAATAGGGAGATTTCAGTAGCTAGCTGGTTTTAAAGCCAGGAGACATGATTTCAAGTGATTATTCAACAATAGAGAAGGGGAGGGACCAAGAGTGGGGTCATGTCATGGGATCCTCTACTGGTAGGAAATCTAGGAGAAGAGAAGAAACCAGCAAAGAGCCTGAGAAGGAGCAACCAGTAAGGATGGAGGAAAACCAGGACATTGTAGTACACGGAAGCCAAGGGGGAAAAAAAGATTGAACAAAGGCCTTTGGTGTATTCCTTTTGATAGATTTTTAAAAACTCATTTACCTGTCTTGTAGGTTATACCTTTCTCACTTCAGCTACTCCTTAATAATGGCTTTAACGTTCCTCTATTTCTGATTATTTTTCTGTCTGACATCCTGTATTACCATCATGGATCGTTTGCAATACAGGTACTATCTATTTCAACAGCTACTCCTGCACCTCATTCTATTTGTGCTAACATTATCTGGCCTATAGGGAAGTGAAACAAAGTATGAGCATAAAAACCAGACTAACCAAGGCACCGACACAGGGCACACGGATAACTATGAACATTAAAAGAAACCTGGAAGCATTATATCTGGTGTCATTTTATCCAAGTCTCTTAATGTGATGTTAATCTTCATGTATCAGATCAATTGCTCACTCTCAGGAACTGGAGGGTGTACATCAGAACAAAACCATCAATCAATTTAAGATGTTTATATTGATGAATATCCGTCAAAATAAGAAATAGCACTTTCTATATAATCCACTATAGTAAGCATAATTAAATTTAATAAAAATTCTAGAGCAGTAATTCAACTCAAAAGATTCATTTGAGCAAGTTTATTATATAGATTGTTATGGCCAATGGAATAACTCACAGAAATAAAAGATGTAATCTCTACCTATGTTATTGGTAATGGCTTAGCTGCCAATAACTTGAGACTGTCAAGACAACAATATGAAAATAACAATTACTTAAGTAATATATTAGTGATAGTTTAGTCTTATTTGAAATTTAAAACGACCCTGTGAGGTACAACCCAGTCATTTGACAAAGGAGGAAATGGGTCCAAATAGATTAAGTGATTGATGATGCTCATATAACTTGTTATTAGCTATTAGGACCAGAACTCAGATCTCCAGATGAGCATTTTAATTTCTTCCCCATAAACTATATAAACTCGGTAAATACTTGTTAAATGTACAGTGAAAGAATGCAATAGGAGTAAATTCTAACAAAACTTAGCCGTACTTTTTAGTTGGAAGCTGAGGGATTGGGCTCAATGGAATCATTGTAGCTGATTTTATAATACCATGATCCTATGTGGTAACTGCTTACAGATATTGGGGTAGATCAACTCTTTGATAACATGGGAAAGTGCTTCACATCTTAGATTATGATTGCTCTGAGTTTCAGATTAAAATTTGTGGTATTACACAAGACAACTTCATGCAACCATATTTGAGTGGTTCTTAATGACACATTTACGACCACTTGGTGGCTGAGTCATGAGGAAAGATTACTCAGGGTTGCAGCAGATGTCATTGTTAATTTTCCCACTTGAGGTGATGAGTCATAAATTGGGTTGGAATTTAAGATTAAGGCAGAGCATATGGGTGAGACCTCACACAGCTCATAAATTTGGTGTCCAGAGAGGCAAAAGTATGTCAAAGGGAATACTTAATGAACCTGTTATATAGTTGAACTTAGTGGGTTCAACACATATAGCATAAGCAATGGCCTTCCAATCCTCTTCCTTAAAACTATACAGGGTTTTACTTGGTTTTTGAGATAGGGAGAATATTTTATATATATATATATTCCTTGGCATTTTGATGTGGAAATTTAGAACAAAAAAAATCAGCTGTAACATACTTGATAGTATTGCTTTTAGAGATGTAGCCTACACATTTTTTGGACCATTTTGGGGTGTAAATTTTGTCAAAAACAGAGTAGTTGTGGTATATAGAGTTTGCATAAATAAGTTGAGAAATTCCTCGGATGACATTGTGCAGCATAACACAATTATACACCTGTTGGAGGGCCTAGAAGCATGAGTGTGCTCAAGCTATAATTGAAGGTTCATGCATATATAGGGATGTGGTAAGCATTTCATGGGCTGCTTACAATGGGGCTGGGGTAGGGTGGGGAGAAGAAATCAAATTTCATGGCGGGGCTCAGCTGTTGGAAAAATCCCATTAACATGTGTGAAGCATTTATTGAATTCAAACAAACAATTATCCAAGCTTATATAGATATTGTGAAGTGCTATGGAAGAAACAGGTTGAAACTATGGGTGATGGGGAAGGAAGAATACCTTCAATCCCATCACATCATCTATAAATGTCCCCCTTAAAGAGCCTAGTTAAGAAACAGCAAACCTCTGGGAGGCCTGAAATTAGCACAACAAAAAGAAATGTTATACAATATCATGGTTGGCCACACTTTGCATAACGATCAACTCCAAAGAGTATATCATACGCTAGCCCAATCCCTCTCCTCCAGGCCTTTCAAAACAGCATAACACAGGCACATACATTCAATAAGATAATGTATTTCAATTTATAATGCATTTAATTTAATTGAATAATAGTATCCTGCCATAGCACCTTACTAGAACCCAGAAAACCTAACATGCTAGTGTTACTCTCCACTCCTAACATAGATTTAAAGAAGGTGGTAATAGTGGCCATTTGTGGCCACTCTGACACACGTTCCTTGGAGGGTCTTACTCTTTCTCGCCAAAGAGGCTATAAAAGCACCTAATCACATACAGTACTTTTCCTGAGAGGTGCTCTGATAAATCTACATTTTTCTATCTAGTGCACTATTTAGCCAGCGATGATTTAGTGCCCCTTATAGTAACAAGGCAATTTCCCAGTTGACCTGCTTCTTAAAAGTGCTTTTTCTACAAGTTCTCTTATATGCATACTTAAACATTGCAGTTTTCAGATTCACTTTACACGTTCTCATTTACTCCACAGATAGCTGAGGCTTGTCTGCAATTTACACACGCACAGAATGAGACTCAGAGAGGTGGAGATTCCCAGGTATGATGAGAAGAGAAATGAAAGTCAGCTGTGATCCTCTTAACCACTAGGGGGTCCTCTTGCACATCCGGTGAAATGCTTTGTTTAATCTGCAAACGTTCTACTGGTTCAGAGACCAGTAGGAATGGACGAGTGAGGCTTTAAGGCAGAAAGGAGTGAGGCATGGGTGTATTTTGGGGCCCCTTGAGTGCTGCAAACAGCAGAAACAAACAAACAAAAAAACCTAATAAGAGGATAAAGCTTTTTAGGGTATTTTCCCTATCAGGGCATGCTCTTGGATAACATGCCTTAAAGGCAGCAGAAGGAGCCTATGCTTTGTGCTTCCGCTTGATGTGGACACAGAGCATGGGGAAACACTGGAAGGAACACAGGAAGAAAAGCAGGTGGGGGGTGGGGGTCATATTTTTCTTTGGGCACTCTAGGAGATTCTAGGACACCGGGTAGAGATGTCCCTTCCATAGGGATCTGAGGCTCGAGGGAGCTGGCCTGCAGTAGATGTATTCATTCAGGGTCATTGGCCTTGGTGTAGAAGTCGAAGTGGTGAGAGTGGAAGAACTTTCCAGGGAAACATGGGTAGAAGGAGAAAGATAACAGAACTAGAACAGACCTCATGGGAACCTTGCACAATCCAGGCTAGGCAGAGGAAGGGGAGGAAGCAGAAAAGACTGAGAGGGAGAGGCGAGTGACTCAGGAGGCCACCTGACTCTCGGTAGACCAAGAGGTCAGAATTCCACAAAGTAGGTTGCTTAGGGATGTGAAAGTGCTTTATAGAAGTCAAGGGCAAAGGGATTTAAGTAGTAGCTATTGGATCTGTCAATCAGGAAGTTACAGAAAACCAACTGATACCTTACAGTCTTCTCCTTGTGTCCAGAAATGGCACAAAAATGTATCAGACCGTGTGTCTGTTTTCTAACACAAAGCCCCCAGCACACACGTACAAGATAGAATTGTTGCTCCTCTGTGCCCCTCTCCCTGCCCCCCGCCATGCCTGAGATGCCCTTTCTCTCTTCTCTCTAACCATTTTATTTCTACTCCTTTCTCAAGGTGTGACTCCCTCCTCCCTCCTTCTCCGACTAGCCTCCTGGCACTTGCTGCTAACACACTTGTTGTCTATAAGCCTTTGTGGGTTCATTACCTCAATCAAAGGCCCATGCTGATCGTCATCTATTTGAGGACAGGAGCAAGGTTTTCTTCCTCATTCTGTTTGCCCCAGCTTTCAGCATGGGGCCTGAAATACAGGGAAGACTCAGAAACTATTTGAACGATTGTTAAATATTTGCTGCTTAAATTACCACAATTAATATAATCTTGGATTATTAGAATTTGAGGGGCCCTTGACAATCATAAGAGACAACACATTCATTTTATTTCAGTTTCCAAGAGAAAAATAGAAACTCTGAGTTTAGTAACAAGACTTCACAGCTTGAAAATGAAGTAGTGCGAATTTGAATCCAGGCCTGTTTAATTTCAGAACTCATGTTCTTGCTGCTACTCAATGCTGTTGTCTCACCAGCAGCCCATTATTTGTGCATTTACCAACTAAAATTAAACATGCATTTAATGAAGTTCAAAGTTCAGTTTGGTGGGGTGCACGTCTTTCTACCCAGATCACGTCAGGCATCCTCATGCATTCTTTGTCTTGGTTGCATTTCTGCCATTTCCTTTGCAAATTAGAGAAGCACCAGGGAAATAAATGTCAGGCTTCTGTGGCAGGCTGGGAGGTCAGCAACCTGGTGTCTGCAATTCACACAAACCACAACAATGGGAGTACAAAGTGCAAATGTTTGTCTAACAATTATTATACTGAGTGGGAGCACAAGCAGCCTCATCTTTGCAAGAACAGTGTGTGTTTGTAGAGCTTTCCAAAGCGGGAGTAGATTTTTACCCTGAAGTTTTTTCAGATCAGGAAATAAAAGCGGGCTTCCCAGAATCAGCAGGGGAAAATCTCATATCTTCAATTAGCAGGCACTTTAGTGTGAAGAGACAGTCTTCTTGAACTGGAGTGGGAGTGGATGGAAAATAATTTCTGGACAATACAAATGTTAAGAAATGAGGTGTTTGGACACTACCTAGAATCATGTTGTTCTCAGATGACCCACCTAAATCATGGGAAACCTTGGAGCTGGTGCTCAGTGGGGACTAACAGCTGACAGCTGGGCAGTAACTCAGGTCAACTGACAGGGGAGAAGAAGGTACAAACTCCTACTCATCCCTCAGGACCCCGTGTAAGCCTTTTTTCCTCTGTGAAGCCTCCCTGATACCCCCAGGGACAGAGTGAATTACTCTAAAGAGCACAGATGCCTTCCACTGTGTTATGCCTTGCACCATATTGTATTTATCCATGATTGTCTCTCCTCCATAGGACCGTGAACTTTCCAAGGCAGGGCTGACTCTTATTCACCTATGCCTACCCAGTGCCAGCTACTGTCCTTGGAACACCAGAGGAGTTCAGTAAATGTGTCAAATAAATGAATGACAAATCTTGAGGTGCTGAGAGCTGACATTTGACGAAACTGTGGCACGTGTTTTTATGAACTGTAAAAAATGGGAAACATTTGTGATACTAAGCTTCCCTTTATTTATCCAACTCAGCACTGCTCACAAAGCATGTTTACCTACATTAGTTCATTTAATCCTCCCATAAATCTTGTGTGGTTGGGAGGGACAACACTTTCCTTATTATACTGATCATAGAACTGAAGCTCAGAGAGTTCACACAATTCATCCAAGGTCACACAGCTAGCAAATTACACAGGGAAAAGGAGGCCCAGGGGTGTAATATGAAAAACAGTAATTTATTCCCTCCTTTCGGCCTTCTTCCCTTCATGCCTCTTCTCCTTCCCTCCTTATCTCCCTCCCTTTCCCCCTCCTACCTTCTTCCTTTCCTTCTTATCTCCCTCCCTTTGTTCTTTCCTTCCTTTGATCAATCCTGTAATTGAATCTTGGCCCAGTTTTCCCTATCTGCATAAAACTGAGAGTAGACTTTTCCTCTCTGACCTCACTTTCCTTATCTGTGAGGTGGGGATAACTATAAGCAGCCTTTCATTTGAGACAATGTAATTATAATAGATAATAAGTAACATGTATGGGTTACCATTTGCTTTGCAGTCTTTTTTTTTTTTTTTTTTTTTTTTTTTTTAACTTTCAGAACAGTTTTAGATTTACAATAAAAACTGTGAAGATAGTACAGGGAATTCTCATATATCCCATACCCTTCTGGCACTATTTTTAAGTGTTTCACATATATTTTATTTACTTAAAGCCCACAATAACCCTGTGAAGTATTGGTCTCATTTTACAGACAAAGACATTCAACTGAGAGGTAAGGTAATGTTGCATCGACTGCTGAATGGCATTGGAGAGGCCAAGTCACAAACAGCCTTGGCAGTCTGACTCCAGGTCCATGCTCTTAACTGCTGTGTTTTCCTGCTCTCTGGGAGATGAGAGCATAGGCCTGGGCCTAGCCACAGTGGGTGTGTCATTAGACTTAGGACCCCAGTCTTTTAAAATATAGTCTAATCTTGTACTATCACACCCATGGTGGTGTTGACAAAACTGATAGAATTACCTTTTGTCCATCCTACCTACCGTTTAGCTTTCAACATTTAAAGTTGCCTTTGTATTTATTTAAAATTGACTCTTCTCAAATGAAAATTTTAGGAACAGTAGAACTCATCGTAGATTTTGTTGGCATCTCCCTAGGGACGTATAACCCATAAATCACCCAGTTTTCTAGCTTTCCTTAAGAATCTGTAAGAGTGCAGCATGCTGAAAGGGAGTCTTTGTGGAATGTAGTGAAATCAGGGCTATTGAGACATATGTTCATGTATATGTACCTTGTCTCTTCCAGTAAAGGATGACAGAGGGCACAGAAGCCACCAGCAGATTCTTAGGAAGGAAGTAACAGGAGTGGAACTTCATTTTCCCATGGATTGTAAAGGGTGGGAGAAAAGCCATATAAACCTCTAGCCTTCCTAAAATGCCCTTTAAGCTTGTAGTGAATGATAGTCATTCCTGGCAGCAAAAACTTATTTTCAAGAGGGTCTTTCAGGTTTGAGAAATGAGGTAGTGGCTATGATATTTCAGGAAAAGGGGAAGGAACATTTTTTGATATTTGGGGGAATATTTTGATGTCAATCATTTTTAACTGATATAAGAAATTCCAAGGGGAAAGCTGAACTATTTTCAAATGACTGTTGTCTTTTGAACTGTGTTTTTTGAATAGCCTGCTACTCAGAAACACAATGTGTGAGATATCCTTATATTTCCATTATACAGAACTTTTATTGCAATGGTCAGATTAAATAGACACATCCTACACAGTTTTATTATAGTAACTGGAAAGATTGTTTAACTGGGACTTTGGAATAGCAACAAAAATTGTGTAGAGAAAAACTTACCTCACTTTGCAATAAAAACTATATACACTTTGGAGTTGATTTAGTACAAGCATGTAATTCTGTCTTGAAGAATATACAGGGTGGTCCTGCTATTGATTTCCAGATTCTTCGCACCCAATGATAGATGAGAATCTGTTTTCCTCTGGTTTAGTCCAAAGTCTTCTGCTGGCTTCATGTTAGTTCTCATGACTTGTTGTCTTGTGTTCTATCTTGTCCCTACTTGCTGTGGTTACATTTTGTGTTCTCCTAAAATATATATGTTGAAGTCCTAAACCTCAATATGATGGTACTTGGAGGTGGGGTCTTTGGGAAGTAACTAGGTTTACATGAGGTCATGGGGATGGGTGCCCTGGGTTGGGATTACTGTCCTCATGAGAAGAGGAAGAGAACAGAGATGGTTTTCTCTACCCTATGTGAGAATACAGTGAGAAAGCAGCCATCTTCAATCCAGGAAGAGGCCTTTACCAGAAACCAAACTTGCTAGTACCTTGATCTTGAACTTCCTGGCCTCCAGAACTGTGAGAAATAAGTGACTGTTGTTTAAGCCACCCAAGATATGGTATTTTGTTACAGCAGCTTGAGCATGCTAAGACACAAGTTAAACTGGTCTATGCCAGGAATGACAGCTTTTTGAATCAGGCATCTTACTTTCAGTCTCTCCTTTTGATATCCCAAAGTTCATCTTCAGTAAAGTATTTAATAAGATCTCATGAAAAATTGTCCCTGCAAATTTTGATTTTGCTTTCTTCCAGTATGACTGCAAACTAACGACTTTACCTGCAGCAGCCTTTATTCCGCACAGTTTCCTTCTCTGCCTTTTGCTCTAGCTGCTCTAAAGGGAGGGTGTGATGTTGTTTAATAAGGAGCAGTTACTTCTGCAATGGACTCGGCAGTAAAACTGGCTTTGACTGCTGGACAGAAATATGTAAGCCATGAAGTTTCCTATGTAACACCATTAAGTACTTCTGAAACAGCATGAGTTGGTGGAGTGCTGCAAATTAACCACTTCATATCCAATAACCTATGGTCTATAAGCATTATTACTTAAACAATTAGAAATATTAGGGAAGAAAGATTTTTCACCACTTCTGTCTTAAGTATTGAATTGAGCCTTTTTCCTGATACCTTGAGAAAATGTGCCACATCATAGAACAGAGGGAAGTATGTGATAAGTACCTTTATTCTTAAAGAGAATGCCGGGATCTTCTACACGTTTGCTCAAGGCTCCCTTACCACCCGTAATGCCCCACCTCTAAGACTATTTCAAGGGAGGAATAAAATGGGAAGAGGGCTCATGGAAGTAGAGAGCTTTAACTCGTCCAGTAGAAACAAGTAATTACTTCTTTTTCTTGTTGGAGGTGGTAAAGGAATGCTGTGTCCTAGGCCCAAACCAGGTCCAAGTGTGGGTAGTTCAAGAGAATCACTCATCATTAACATTGTAGATGACAATGCAAAAAGCCTACAGGAAGGGGAGAGAGCATCTCAATTTCAGGCTGTTTGCTGAGGAGGCAAAAGTTGTAGACCCAGTCACGGCACCAGAGCAAAGCACGGTGAGAGAGATATTAGGAGAACTTAGCGTGATCTCGTGTTACCTGCATGTACACAAAACATGCCTCTTTCCACGGAATTGTAAAGGCAGCAGTTTGGCTAGAAGAGCCAGTGATGGGAGGGCAAGGGAGAGTCAAAGCAGAGCATTGCATCCTCTTATTGGTTGATATGGCCAAGATGTGGAGCTTCCTAGGGCCCAAGTGGCTGCTGCAGAAGGTGACCAGCTCTAGCTGTCTTGTTGAAATCCAAACCAAAAGCACAACTTCCAGAGCAAGGGGACTTCAGTAAAAGAGACTGTAGAGTGACTCTCTGGGGCAGGAGCTGGGGGTGAGGGGTATCTTGAGGTCAGCGGAAGAGCACCTCATCTATGTCAGGGAACAGTAGTGCAGGTACCTAATGGGTCTCTGAAGCACCAGAGCTTTGTGTCGTGTCAAGGTTAATGTTTAAACAAGCACTACACATTTGCTCTTTTCTATTTCCTCTTACTTCATCCCTAGGAGCCCATTACAGAATGGGAAGAATCAAGGACAGAAGGAAGGAGTGTGCCTCATCTCCTTTCAGTGTAGGCACCTGAGCATAGGTCAAGCCTGCGGTGGAAGAAGGAGGGAGGGTAAATTTTATGTGAAATCAGAAGTTCACTTTTTAATTTTTGGGAGTCAATTTTAATGAAACAGGATATAACAAATGTAAGACTGGTGAAGAACCTGAAACCCAGTCTAGATGAAAACACTATTGAAGAATGCTTCCTACTATTAAAAGAAAAAAATCACAAATGCTGAAATGTCTGAAAACAAATGGCTGGATGTGATGAACAGCTAACAACAAATTGAGAACCAAAGTCTATACCATATTTTATATAATAAATCTGTGTATAAATTTAATGCATAGTCACAGAACAAAAATCATGATGTAAAGGAATAACCTGCAATAATTATAGTGAATGCAGCATAAAAGTAAAAAGAGAAAAAAAATTAAAGAGAAGTGGATAGATACGGAGAAATCAAGTATAGTCCAATAAGTATCAATCGACATTCCTAAATAATAGAATCTAAAAATTGAACCATTCAAAGACATAATGCTGGAAAAATAATCTGACATGAAAGAAGAATTTCATAGGCAAAGCAAAAAACAGTGCCAGGAACATTTGATTCAGAACAATAAATATCTAGACATACTCTGGCTAAAAGAATTAATGTAAACAATAACAATTTTTTTTTAAGAAAATGGGTAGGAAAAACAGGTCATCTACAATGAGAACAAAAATCAGGCTTAAGTCTTCTTTGTAGCACTATTTAATGGCAGAACGCAAAGGAGAAATGTCTACAAAGTTCTGAGGGAAAGAAAATAAAAGCAGACCCAGGAATCGTGCATCCATCTACTTGTTCAAATATAAACAGAACTGTCAATCTCAAGTATACATGAAATCAAGGAATATAGCACTCGTTAGCACTTCTTAAAAATCAACTCTGCAATAACATCTTGCCCCAAAAAAAGATGAACCAAAAGAAAGAGCTCAGGAACAGAAAATACTTGGTAAATCTAAATATAAAATTAATTTAAATTTGAATATAGTATAAATTTAGTAAATTGAGCAAAGATAGCTAGAGAACAAAATGAAAAAGAGATAAACCATGGCAAAGTAAGTGTGCTATATCATCCTATATGGAGAGAGAAGAGAGGGTGACAGGAAATGGAAATATTTTAATCTGGTGGTAGTGGGAGAGACAGTACTTCCTAAAATATTTCTCCAAAGTTCAAACAGAAATTATGAAACAATTAAGAGATTGGAGATTTTCTTTTTAAACTTCCTTAAGTCTCTATTTCAGACAATATAGGTGGCTACTTTCTCATAATGCGTCTAATGCGTAAGACATATTTATAAAGAAACTATTAATAATTATATTGAAACATGGTTATCACGTTATTAAAAAGAATTGTTTGATATCGAAATAATTGTGCTTCTTTATTAATGCACTAAATAACCAAATTCAATAGTGGGTTTAATAAATATTATAATCTAAAGTAGTGACAAGTGTTAATGGTATTTTGAAATGTCTGAAACACATGTAACATGATATGAAAATGTCTGTCACAGGTACTGTCAATACTTCTGTGATTTGCAGTCTTCCTTCATAGTTGAGTGAAATGCTAAATTTCAATTAGAGATTAGCAAAAATGAAGATGTGATTTTTTATTTTTCTCATTCAGGTTCACAGACCGTCTGAATTCTTTCTTTCCACAGGTTTCCAGGCATCCTTAGACTTCCATATTGAGACATTCTTTTCTAATGCTAACATAATTTAGAATCTCATATTTTTTCATACTTGAAAATAGTCTTAAATATACAAATAGATGAAATTACTTTTTCCTCTGTCCTTAAACAGTGATGAAATGAATCACTTTTCCTCTCATTATATTCAACTTCCAGTGATTGATTTGTAGATAACAGTATCAGTTTTAAGTGTCCTTATCTTGAGATATTTAGATTACAAAAAGAAGAAGAAAAGGCTAGGAGAAAATTTTGTTTTCAGTCTAAATTGCCTTAGGTAGGTATGAACATGGGAAATAAGAGATGTGGCATTTGCTTGCACACAATGCCTTCTTTCTGGTTCCTTGGTGCTCACTAGCACTATATTGGGTAAATGAGAAATATCCCAAAGAGTTATAGTTATGGCCTCTATAATTCCTAGTGTAATTAAACATTTCAACACAATAGAATTTGAAAATAATACATCAATTATAATTTTCCTACTGAAACCATTGAACTTTGTCAAGTAGAAAAAGTACCACGTTTTTTTTTTTTTTTTTTTTTTAAAGAGGATCTTTATTTTGCACAGCAAAATAGAGAGGAATGTACAGAGATTTCTCATATAGCCCATGTCCCCACATATGCATAGCCTTCCTGATTGCCTGGTGTTATGATGTATATTTTCTTTTTATTTATTTATTTTATTATACTTTAAATTCTAGGGTACATGTGCACAACATGCAGGTTTGTTATGTATGTATACATGTGCCATGTTGGTGTGCTGCACCCATTAACTCATCATTTACATTAGGTATATCTCCTAATGCTATCTCTCCCCCCTTCCCCCAACCCCCGACAGGCCCGGTGTGTGATGTTCCCCTTCCTGTGTCCAAGTGTTCTCATTGTTCAATTCCCACCTATGAGTGAGAACATGAGGTGTTTGGTTTTCTGTCCTTGCGATAGTTTGCTGAGAATGATGGTTTTCAGCTTCATCCATGTCCCTACAAAGGACATGAACTCAACCTTTTTAGGGCTGCATAGTATTCCATGGTATATATGAGCCACATTTTCTTAATCCAGTCTATCATTGATGGACATCTGGGTTGGTTCCAAGTCTTTGCTATTGTGAATAGTGCCGCAATAAACATACATGTGCATGTGTCTTTATAGCAGCATGATTTCTAATCCTTTAGGTATATACCCAGTAATGGGATCGCTGGGTCAAATGGTATTTCTAGTTCTAGATCCTTGAGGAATCGCCACACTGTCTCCCACAGTGGTTGAACTAGTTTACAGTCCCACCAACAGTGTAAAAGTGCCATATGTTCAAACAACTGACTCTACTGAAGCTGCAACTTTAGAGACAAACAGAAGGAAACGCAAGTCTGAGGGGCATAAGGTAAACCTTGGCAAAGTGGCTTTCTTCTAGGATGAGAGCCTGGTAGACATTTATATTGTTTTCAAGCTAGGATTCTCTGCAGGGTGTGGGATAAAAAGAATTTTACTGCCTATCCAATGCATTGAACCAGTTTTTTATTCATACATTTTTAAGGTTCACTTGAACTTGACTTTGTCCTCACACTTCCATGGCCATTCTGACTTCCTGTTATTATCAGCCAATGAGTCCAAAATGTATCATTTTCTTCCTTGTTCTAGATGGTCTGTATATGCTGTTCACTCTTATATTGCATGTTGGGCTTGCTCTGTCAATCAAAGATAGACTATTTCTTCCTAAAGCAGCCTGCTTGGGTGGTCAGTTGGCCTCTGGGTTTCTATACAATAATGTAAGATGAGAAATTACTCAACACATGCTGAGTTATATGAGGAACATTAATGGGACACTTCCTGGGATAGAAAAGGATGGCCCCATTTTTCCCTTTGAGTTTTTTAAAGGTTCCACTGAAAACACTTTAATAAATATAGGAGTCAGGCAATAAATACCTCATTGTTAAATAAAAAAAACTCCATTGTGATTTAGACAGCAGACATATCACAGTTCTTAGACAAAAGTATCACAGTCCAGGAATTTGTTTTCAAATATTCATTTATAATAGCAAGAATAAAATATGCTACTAGATGCCAGGCACTGTGTATTGCAGTGGGTTTCTGCCAAAGCAATAATCATAACTTATTGCCAATAAGGTTCCAAAATATATAATAGATTTCTAGGTAGTTGGGTGTGTAGTGAATATATATAATTGGCAATGCCTATGTCTATGGTGCAGAAGTCTGTGTAGTGTAGATAATAAAGTTAGTTACCAATGAATAAAGTAGTGCTCAACTCTAGGAGTGGCAGGTATCTTCTGTATTCATGAGAGATTTACAGAGTAGATTAGCAGACTTTCTGAAAACAAAGACAGGTATGAGAGACTTTGAATTCACAAGTATAGCACTAGACTCTTCTATAGCAATATGTAAATTACCTGCCTGTGTCTCCTGTTGAGTAAACATATTCTAAGAAGGCAGAAGTAGACTCATTTTTCATGAGATAAATCTAGAAAAGAAACCAAGTAATGAGAAAGTAGAGCTCCCTTGAGAATAAAATAGGGGAAGGTGCAGAAATGGTGACTTCATAAGAAGATGAGACCAGAAAGCACTACGGAATGTCCCTTTATATCTGCATGCAAGAGTTTGGCCAGTGTTGCAAGAGATGATATCTTCTGAGTTAGCAGACATAGTTTGTTGGAAGCATTCACATTTTAATTAAAATCTTGCATAACTTATATCAATTTCCTACTCTCAGTCTTCCATGTTGTCATGAAGATATTTTTTTAGATGGGATTAACATTTAAATCATTAGACTTTGAATAAAGCAGAATACCCTCCAATCAGTCAAAGATCTTAAGAAAAAAAACTAATTGAGATCTCCCTGAGGAAGAAGAAATTCCAGTCTGGCAGGAGACTGTCTTCAGACTCTTCCTTGGGTTCATCAGCTCTTCCTTGGGTTTCCAACCTACCTAACTACTCTGCAGATTTTGAACTTGCCAGCCTCCACAATCATGTGAGCCAATTCCTTGAAATAAATTGTTCTCTCTCTCTTTCTTTTTTTTGTCTCTGTCTCTCTCCCTCTTTTCATGCACACACATGCACACACACACACACACACACACACACAATTAGTTCTATATCTTCAGTGAACTATCATTACTACAGGTCCTTACCAGAGTCTCTTTCAAAAGGATAGAGGATAGAGGTCTCCAACTCCAGAATACTCTCATGATATATTTGGGGGACTAGGCAAAAATTGGAAGTGCTAGTGAGTCCTTTTGTATTTGAGACCTGAAATGGGAAGTGGCCCTAGCCCAGGACAAGCAGGTTAAGGCAGGGTCTATTCATTGGCAGATGTCTCAGCACAAAAGGAGCTTCTGATATCAGCTTTTGCCCAGGAAGTAGATGTGTATATAAATGGAGCTGGGAGCAGTTAGCATGATGCCATCTCTCTATGCCACCTCCTATCTCTTATTATTGCTGTCATCTATTTACCAGTGGGTTATGCCACCACAGCCCACCCTCAGCTCCCTGACAACTTTGGCTCCTGACCCTAAATCTACTGCCATTTTTTGTGACTTCAACATCTACAACAGATGACCCATCCAACACCTGGTTCTCATTCCCTCACTTCCTTATATCCAACAACATACTATTTATTTTCCACCCCACCACAGTCAAGTTTCATCTTGGACCTTATCATCACTGGTGACTGCTCCAATTCCAACGTCTCAATTTCAAATTTCATTCACTCCGTACACTTCTTTCAGCTGACTTGCTCTAATATCCCTCTTCCACAATTCTTTGACCAAGACGACACACAACTCCCTTGATCTATTGCTATCTCACTCTCTGTCCATGTCTTCTCATTTTGCCTGCCCCCTTTCTTGTTCAATTTATCATCATCTGGTTCCCACTGTGGTAACACCATGGCAAATGCCTTCAACTAGGTGGAGGAAAAATGCATGCATCTCAATGAGCACTTGAACCTAGGGATTCCTAAAATACTAGGCCCTCATAATTTTGAAGGGTAGTATATTCTTAGGAAAGGTGATGAGGTAGCAGGGGCACTTAAAGGCCTTCAGGGAATTGGAAACAGATCTCAGCAAGTAAATTAAGAGTAAAAAGCATTTTTGTTTGTTCGTTTGTTTAAATTTATCAGGTTGGGGGCTCCTTGTAGATGACAAGAATTAACCTTGACTTTCTGAATTCCCTCAACTGCAGTAACTTTATGCAGCCACCAGATCTGAAAATCCTTCCTTGTTCTAAATTCACACAAATAGAAAGACTTTTAAAAAATGACATTCAGGCATTTTGTGGGACTTACTGTTTCATATCGAGCAAAGAAGCGTTATCATCACAGTTACATTTGCTGGTGGCTGACTGCTCACTTCCAAAATCATCTACTCACATTTATTCCAGGGGGTTGGTAGTTCAAATAATCTCTAAATTGTCTGCTCATGTAGGTGAGCTAATAGCCATATATAACTATTTAAATTAAAATTAATTGAAATGAAAGAACATTAAGAATGTAATATTTTGGTCACATGAGCCATATTTCATATGCTCAGTAGCCCTATATGTCTAGTGGCCAGCATATTGGACAGTGTAGAGAAACTTTCCATCATCACAGGAAGTTTTATTGCACAGGAGCAGAGACTATGGCCCCAGGCCAAATCTGGCTCCTGGCTTATTTTTGTATAACCTGCAAGCTAGGAATTGTTTGCAAACTATCGCAAGAACAGAAAACGAAATACCACATGTTCTCACTCATAGGTGGGAACTGAACAATGAGATCACTTGGACACAGGAAGGGGATCATCACACACCGGGTCCTATTGTGGGGGGTGTGGGAGGGATAGCATTAGGAGATATACCTAATGTAAATGACGAGTTAATGGGTGCAGCACACCAACATGGCACATGTATACATATGTAACAAACCTGCACGTTGTGCACATGTACCCTAGAACTTGAAGTATAATAATAATAAAAAAAAGATTTTAAAGAAAAATATGTTACAGAGACTGTATGTGGCCTGGAAAGGCCTAAAATATTTCCTATTTGGATTTTTACGGAAAAAAGATTGTCAACCTTGTCTTAGATAACAAAGCACTTAGGTGTGGATGTTTGTATAATGTAGTTTGGAATGTTACTGCTCATGGTCAAGAATTTTATTTGTCACTATATTATGGTATGCAATTTAGTATAATACATGGTTTATGCTATTGGGCACTAATTCAATTAAATACTTACTGAAAAAATTTAAAATGTCAGTAGCTAGAAATGCTTAGATGAATAATACATTCAAGGAATTCACATTTTATTGGAGTATGTTGATGTACAAAGTTCTAACTATAGCACTAATTAGACTGTAAGTACTACTAATAATGGTATTAGACACGATGGTATTTGAGAGGAGAGCAGGGAGTGAAGAATTCTGACTAGGGCTGTCTTGCTTGGATGTAAAGAATGCAACATGTAAGTGGGACTTAAGGATGAGTATGAATTAAATAGAGAGGCAGGGAGAAAGGAGTCCCAGGCTATGGAAGTGGCAGAAGCAAATGTGTGGAGTGGTGAAAACACAAGAGGCATCTGAATAATTGCCAAATAGCTGAATGTGATTAATCATAGGATGAAGAGTAAGTGATGTACCAGGGAAACAAATAGGAGTCAGAGTTGGTATTTGATGAGAGATGCTGGTTTTCTATTACTAGGCAGTGAGTGGGCAGACTCACAGGTCCTCAGAAGAAAGCCCTAATCTGTTGGGTACCTGAAGTATTACAGAAAATGATATACCCATTTTTTAATCCCTCTAGGTTTGGGATCTGTATTTACCAGATGTGATCAAGGGCTTTGAAGCTGCAGGAATGGTAGATTCAGGGACATTGTAGCAATGGGAAATTGACGCAGCCACCTCTAATGATTTAGCTTGACAGTACTTTTCAGTTTCCATGCTGCGTTGGGCACAGCAAGTCATGTTTGGTGGGAAGAATGGATTATAATGGTGGTCACAACCAAACAATTTTTAAGGTACAACCATAAGAATGTATATTTTGCCTGAGACTGCAGAACAAAACTGAAAAAATGTCCCCCTCTGCACAGCTATTGCACTGTTGAATTCCCAGGAAACCAAGCAGAGTGATAGAGTCAATGTAAGAATCATAAAACTATCTAACAGAAGGGCATTGGATCTGATGAACTTGCACCTCTCCCACCTCCATTTGCTGGAGTTTTATGATCATGAATACTTGACAAAGGGCTTAACTGAGCCCTCTGAAATTCTAGTATTTTGTTTCTGGGAACAAAGCAAGTAGCCTGTGGGCTTCTTAAATAACATGCATGGTTGATCCAAAACTCATGAGAGTTTGGATCTTTCCCTTTGCCACATGATGACATCTGATGTCTTATTATTAGCTGCATTTGTTTAATTTTCATTTTATTTAAAACACAAGAGACTATCTTCTTTAGCCAATGGCCACAAGGACCAACTATAGGACAGGTTATGCCAAGTTTAGAAACTATTCAAAATTCATGGATAGAAAGTTTCAACCTAAACTCAAACCTTTCGATGTCTGTGTTAATTTATATTTGGCAAACAATAATTTCCAGGTTTTAAAAAGGAAAAACACAACAAGATAAACCTTCCTTCAAAGCATATATTAAGGCCTCTTGGATACTGTATACTTCTGAGAAAAAAAAAAAACACTGATGTTTTAAGAGAAAGTCATTAAGAAACGTATGGATTAAATTGCCCTCAAAGGACAGAAAACTTTAAAAGTTAGGAGGGAGTAGGACTTTCCAAAAACCTGCTGATGTTTTAAAGACCCCAAAGTTTGGAAGAAAAAGGAATAAGCCCAACATATACCCATAAAATGAATGTCTTTATTTCTAGTCAAAATTAATAATCACCAATTTGTCTCCCACTATCTCTGCTTCATGGATGATGAAATTGAGAGAGTAGGTTGTTAAATCATGCCACAGGGAGATACAGGATTAGATATCAGATGATGATGTCATTTGCCCATGTTTCTGAGTATGATAAAAGGAAACTGGTGGAATGGTTTGCCTGAAAGTCCTAGACATAGTGACCTGGCATCCTGGCGAACTTCTGCAATCCTTTGGTCAATTGTCCCACAGAAAAGGGCAAAAGAAACATTGCTTATCCATAAAGTCTAGATTTTGGGCCACACACAAAGGATTATAAGGTATACTCTTTATATCTTGATGCAGTAGTGCTGCATCACCAATACATTTAATGTGTGTAAACTCAACTCTGAATGCCGTCCAAAATGTAAAAAGAGAAGAGGGGAGCGAAAGAACAAGAAAATGCAGGTAATTCCAGTGCCATTCTACTCAGTGAGCTTGAGACGGGAGACCAAGCTCTTCAACCTCAGGTGATCTCAATTCCTACGTAACTTCCTTAGTAAGATCATCTTGCTTCGCTGAAAGTAATTCTAGTGATTAAATAAACAGACATAAATATTTATAGACAATGACCCCAGCGTGTAACCTACCTACTATGACTGCAGCTTAACTAAAGAAATGGTGATTTATTTTCCAAAGATAACTGTAATGGATTCACTGAGAAACTGTACATTGACTTTCCATGTGGCCCCTTTCTAAAGACTTTTTTAATAACAATTTTGATATCCTTCATGTTCCTTTTCTTTTGCTTTGACTTTAAAATGTAGCCCCTGCATAAGATGGTGTCACACATTTTTTCTATAGTTGCTGCATTGGCATTCATTTCTAGGCCTAACATGAGTTTTTTGAAACCCAGTAGTAGCTTTGGGCTAGTTAAAATTTCTCCTCTCTGTGCATTTGTGAGCTAGCCCCCTTGTTCCTCATCCCACTGACAAAAACACCAAGACACCTCACAGCTGCTGACCACAAAAATCCCTAATGATCAACACCAGAGTCATGTAAATAAATTCTCCCCTTCCCACGTGTTTCTGTAAACTAACCAATCCACAACCCCTGGGGGAAAGACTAAGTGTTATCACACGTGGACCTTAATAAGGGCATAGTTCCAAATGCCTTTATTAAGAGGTCCACGGGTCCTCTTTTCCTCGCCCCTTAGTTACCTGCAGGCTGGGCTCCTTTCCACCTCTTCTCACTGGCCTCCTGTTTGTACCCCTGACCTCTCCGGGATCTGTAAGTAATATGTTTATTCTGTTTCATGCATTTTGGTATTACCTCATTGTGTCTCACCTGACTGACACACTCCAATCCAACTTGTCCCCATCAGGGCTCTCCTAGAAAGTGGTTATCTTGGCTTATGGCCCCTTGAGGTCTAGAAAAGACTAGAAGGCCAGACTAAAAATAAACCATAACAATAAAAATCAAAACAGAAGGAATTTTTCCACTATTACCCACTTGTAGAAGCCCAGTAACTGGATGAAGATGAAGGAAATTCGGAGAGTTGGGAAATTATACCTACGTTATAGCATCGTCAGTTAATGTTAAATAGAAAACATTAAAGGAAAGAATATAGAGCTGGTTACAATAAAACAAGGGCAGGCTTTGCCATAGGGGTTTCTTGTACATATTATTTTGTCTCTCAGATATTAAGCCTAGTACCCATTAGTTATTTTTCCTGGTTCGCTCCCTCTTCCCACTCTCCACCCTCCAATAGGCCCCAGTGTGTTGTGTTCCCCTCTATGTGTCCATGTGTTCTAATCGTTTAGCTCCCACTTTAAGTGAGAACATTCAGTATTTGGTTTTCTGTTCCTGCGTTAGTTTGCTGAGGATAATGACCACCTGCTCCACCCATGTCCCTGCAAAGGGCAAGATCTCATTTTTTTATTACTACGTAGTATTCCATGGTGTATATATACCACATTATCCAGTCTATCATTGGCGGGCATTTAGGTTGATTCCATGTCTTTGCTACTCTGAATAGTGCTGCAATGAACAAAACAGGTGCATGTGTGTTTATGATAGAATGACATGTTCCTTTAGGCATACACTCAGTAATGGGATTGCTGAGTTGAAAATGGTATTTCTGTTTTTAGGTCTTTGGGGAATCCCCACACTGTCTTCTACAATGAGAACCCTGATTTTCTGTATCTGGACAAAAGACTAGGACATAAGAAAGAAAATTTTAGTGGAAGGAACTAACTGAGGGAGACAGATTGCACAGCAGACAAGGACAAATAATGGGAGGGTGGAAACAAGGGTAAGTGGACTTGCCAAATAAATAGGCTCAATAGGAAAGAATTGTTATGTGGATATGCTTATGACTTTTAAGCATTTGACTTGCAATAAGAGTGTGGTTACTGTTTCTAATGGAAAATGGCAGACACTAAAAACACTGAAGATCAGCTATGAAGCTGAGCAGTGATATTAAAACAACACAGGGTTTGGTGTCAGATAAAGTGACATTTATAATGATTTTTATCTGCAAAATGGCTCTAACAATAGTGCCCAGCTCAATGGATTGTTAAAAGGCTTAAATGAGATATGACAAGGTGCCCAGCATAATGCTTGGCAAATAGGATGCAGAAAAACCTAATCTTTACTTGGGGGTATTCAGAAATTATCTACATTTAGATGTCTTCCCAGATCTCATACGACCTTGAAATAAAACTCCATCTTCCTGGATATAGAAAGTAAGGCTGGATGTAAGGCTTTGGGGTTAAAATAGGCTTGAACTTGAATCACTTCTACATCTCTAGCTGCTTGATACACCTCAGGCAATACCTCGATCTAACTTTCACAGGATCAAATGAGGTAATACACACATTAAAAGACTTAACACATGGTTTTCACTTAGAGAATCTTTGTTCCTTTCTCCTTCACTCTTTGTGTTTTTGAAATGTCTTAAATAGCTTTAATAGAATTTTTTAAAAGTTAGAATTACTTTTGCTCATGATAAAGATCTGACATATTTTTAACTGAAAGATGACTTCAAATATTTTTAATTAGCTTTTTTTTAAAACTATAGATCTTGAATTTATAACAACCTTTTTCACTGTTTTCAAATATATTCCATCTTTTCACCTCAGATTTGACTACCTAATATTTGTGTGTATGTGTGTATACATACATATAAAACCCATCAATTTTAAGTACCTATACAATTCAGTAAATTTTGACAATTGTATAAAGTCATACAACCACGGGCACTATGATGTTATAAAATATTTTCGGCACTCCAATATGCCTTCTGGCATCCCCTTTGCCACTACTGGGTTTCTGGTAAGCACTGATTTATTCTTTTCCTTAAAATATTTTCCCTTTTCTAAATGTTTATATTACTGAAATCATAACGCATATAATCTTTTTTTCACTTAGCATGAAAATGATAGGATTTCATTCTTTCTATGGCTGAATAGTGTTCCACTGACTTTATATACCACATTTTGTTTATTTATGCATTGATGGACACTTAAGTTGATTCTTATCTTTGCTATTATGAATAATGTTTCAGTAAACATGTGATTGCAGTTGTCCCTTTGATATACTGATTTATTTTCCTTTGGGTAGATATCCAGCAATGGAATTGATGGATTGAATGATAATTCTATCTTTAGTTTTTCATATTGTTTTCCATAGTAGCTCAACTAGTTTATATTCCCACCAACAGTGTATAAGTTCCCTTTTCTTCACATCCTTACCAACATTTGCTACTTTTTGTCTTTTTATTCATACCCATTCTCACTTGGGTAAGGTAATATCTCATTGTGATTTTGATTTGTATTTATCTGATTAGTGATGTTGAGCATTGCTTCATACACCTAATATCCATTTGTATGTTTTCTTTTGAGAAATATCTATTCATGTTCTTTTCCTACTTTTAAATTATTTGGGTTTTTTTTGTACTGTTGAATTTCTTGTATATTCTGGATATTAATCCCCTGTTGGATGAATAGTGTGTGAATATTTCCTCCCATTCAACAGGTTGCCTCGTCAGTCTGTTATTTCTTTTGCTTGCAGAAACTTTTTAGTTTATGTCCCGTTTGTCTATTTTTGTTTTTGTTTCATATGCTTTTGAGGTCTTAGTTAATAAATTCTTCACCTAGACCAATGTTCTGAAGAGTTTTCCCTATGTTTTCTTCTAGTACTTTTATAGTTTTAGGTCTTAATTTAAGTATTGAATCCCTTTTGAGTTGATTTTTGTATATGGTGAGAGACAGGGATTCGTTTCATTCTTCTGCACATGGCTATCCAATTTTCACAGTAACATTTATTGAAGAGGGTGTCCTTTCCCCAACTTATGTTTTTGTATGCTTTGTCAAAGATCAGTTGGTTGATAAGTATTTTGTTTTATTTCTGGATTTTCTATTTTGTTCTGTTGGTCTATTTGCCTACTTTTATACCAGTACCATGCTGTTTTAGTAATTAGCCTCATAGACTTGACATCTGGTAATATGATACCTCCAGCTTTGTTCTTTTTGCTTAGGATTGTTTTGGCTATTTGGGCCCTTATTTGTTTCCATATGTATTTTAGGATTGTTTTTTCAAATTCTGTGAAAAATGGTGTTGGTACTTTTATAGGGATTGCATGGACTCTAGATTGCTTTGGGCAGTATTGTCATTTTAACTATATTCTTCTGATCCATGAGGAAGGGAAGTTTTTCCTTTTGTTGGTATCATCTTCCATTTCTTTCATCGGTGTTTGGTAGTTTTTCTTCTAGAGATCTTTCACCTCCTTGATTAAATTTATTCCTAGGTATTCGTGTGTGTGTGTGTGGCTATTGTAAATGAGATTGCCTTCTTGATTTATTTCTCACCTAGATTCTTATTGGTGTATAGAAATACTATTGATTTTTATATGTTGATTTTGTATCCTGCAATTTTACTAAATTCATTTATCAAGTCTAAATAATTAGAGAAATATTTGGATTTTTCTAGATATGAGATTATATCATTAACATAGAGGAACAGTATGACTTCCTCTTTTCCAATTTGGGTGCCTTTTTTCTCTTGCCTGATTGCTTTGGCTAGGACTTCCAGTACTATGTTAAATAGGAGTGGAAAAGTGGGCATCCTTTTCTTGTTCTACTTCTTAGTGGACAGCTTTCAACTTTTCCCCATTCTGTATGATGTTAGCAATGGGTTTTTCATATATGGTCTTTATTATTTTTGAGGTACATTGCTTCTATGCCTAGTTTGAGAGTGTTTTAAATCATGAAAGGGTGTTACATTTTTTCATATCCTTTTTCTGCTTCTATTGGGATGATCCTATGGTTTTTGTCCTTCATTCTCTTAATGTGATGTATCGTTTTTATAGATTACTGTGTGTTGAACCATCCTTGCATCACTGGTATAAATTTCACTTGATCATTGTATATTTTCTTTTGGATGTGCTGTTGGATTGTATTTGCTATTATTTTTCTGAGGAGATTTTCATTTGTGTTCCTTCAGGATATTAGTTTATAGTTTTCTTTTTTGTTGTAGCCTTTGGTTTTGATATTAGGGGATGCTGGCTTTGTAAAATGAGTTAGGGAGAATTTTCTTTTTTTTTTTTTTTTCATTTTTTTGGGAATAGTTTCAGGAAAATTGTTATTCTGCTTTTTATGTTTAATAGAATTTGGCTGTGAATCCATCCATTCTCAGGCTTATCTTTGTTGGGAGATTTTTATTACTGATTCAACCTTACTACTCATTATTGGTCTGTTTGGGTTTTCTTTTTTCCTGGTTAAATGTTGGTAGGCTGGCTCTATGTATCCAGGAATTTAATTTTCTCTAGGTTTTCCACTTAGTCAGAATATAGCAGTTCATAATAGACTCCGATAATCTTATTTATTGCTGTGATATCAGTTGTAATGTCTTTTTAATTTTTCTTTCTTTCTTTCTTTTTTTTTTTTTTTTTTTTTTTTTTTTTTTTTTTTTTTTGAGGCAGTCTCACACTGTTGCCCAGGCCGGAATGCAGTGGTGCGATCTCAGCTCACTGCAACCTCCGCCTCCCGTGTTCAAGCGATTCTCCTGCCTCAGCCTACCATGTAGCTGGGATTACAGGTGTGTGCACCCAGGTAATTTTTGTATTGGTAGAGATGGGGTTTCACCATGTTGGCCAGGCTGGTCTTGAACTCCTGACCTCAGGTGATCCACCCGCCTTGGCCTCCCAAAGTGCTGGGATTGCAGGAGTGAGCCACCATGCCTGGCCTCCTTTTTAATTTCTGATTTTCTTTATTTGGGTCTTCTCTCTTCTTGGTTATCCTAGTTAGAAGCTTATCAATTTTGTCTATCTTTTCTAAAAAACAACTTTTTGTTTCATTGTTCCTTTGCAATTTTTAGACTATTTCATTTAGTCCTGCTCTGATCTTTGTTATCTCTTTTCTTCTGTTAGTTTTGGATTTGCTTTATTTTTCCTCCTTTAATTCTTGAAGTGCATTGTTAGGTTGTTAGATTGTAATCTCTTTGCTTTTTATATGTAGGTATTTGTTGTTATAAACTTTCCACTTAGCACTGATTTGCTGTATCCCACAGGTGTTGTGTTTCCATTTCGATTTGTTTTAAGAATTTTTTGTGGATTTTCGTAGTTTCTTCGTTCACCCAATGGTCATTCAGGAGCATGCTGCTTAATTTCCTTCTATTTGTATAGCCATTTTAAAATTGATTAGATAATTCCATTGTATTGTCAGCTCACAATTTGTTTAGACATTAACAAGTTGATAGGCATTTGCATTTATTTAATTTTGAGGATATTGGGAATAAAACTGCCATGCACATAAATGTATAAGTCATGGTGTAAACATATATTTACATTTCTCTTGAGTAAATATCCAGATGTGGAATACTAAATCTTATAGTAAAAGTTTGCTAAAATCTATAAGAAACTCTTAAACTGCCGAAAAATGATTGTTGCATTATGCTTTCTCACCAACAACATAGAATAAACTTTAATTTCTCCATCTCTCTCACAATACTTGGTATTGTCAGTTTTTTAAATGTTTAAATGGATGTGTATTACAACACAGTGTAGCTTTTATTTGTATTTTCCTAGTGATTAATTATGTTGAACACATTTTTATGTGCTTATTTACCATTCACATATTTATTTAGTAGAGTGACCATTCAAATCTCTTACCCAAATTTTTACTAGTTGTCTTACTATTCAGTTATGAGAATTTTTTATAGATTATAAATACAAATATTTTGTAGGATATATATTTTACAAACATATCCATGTATACACATATATAGTTTGCAATTTTATTTTCTTGATACTATCAAAGAGCAAATTTTATTAATTTTGGCAAGATATAATTTACTTTTTATGTGTCATACTGTTTATGTCCTATTTTAAGAAATATTTGCCAAACCCTAAGTTTTGCTGTTTATCTTCTACCTACTTTTTCTTCTAGAAGTTTTACTGTTTTAGCTCTTTTATTTAGGTCTCTGATCCATTTGGACATATTGTATGAGGTGAAGGTCAATGTTATTCGTTCTTAAAATATGGAGGTACTATCATTCTAATACAATTTGTTGAAAAGAATTCCCTTTGCAATAGCACTATTTTGGCACATTTGTCAAACATCAATAGCTAGTATATGTGTAGCTCTGTTTTTGGACTTTCTGTTTCGTCAATCTATGTGTCATTCCAATACCAGTCTGTCTCTTACTGTAGCTTTAGAGTAGACATTGAAATTAGATAGTGTGCATCTTCAACTTTGTTGTTCATTTTCTTAGTTTGTATATTCTGGATCATTTGGGTTTCCAGTGGATTGTGGCATCAGCTTGCCAATTTTTACAAATAAATCAGTTGGACTCTGGTTTCTTCTCAGATCATATAAATCTTTCACCTTTATGAATAAATCAGTTGGAATTTTGCTTAGCAATGCATTGAATTTATAGGTCAGTTGGGAGAAAACAGACATTTAACAATATCAAAACTTATGCTCAGGTGAATGATATAGCTTTCCACTTTTAGGTCTCCTTAGTTTGTCTCTGCAATCTTCTACAGTTTTCAGTAAATAGAACCTGCACATATTTTGTTAAATATATTCCTACATTTTGTGTTTGATGCCACGGTAAATGGTATTTTAAAAATTTCACATTCTATTCTTATTATTGGCCTGTTCAGATTTTTTAATTTCATGATTTATTCATGGTAGGTTATATTTTTCCAAGAATTTATCCATTTTTTTTCTAGGTTATCCAATTTGTTGATATATAATTGTTTATAACAGTCTTTTACAATCCTTTGTACTTCTGTGGTGTCAGTTGTAATGCCTCCTTTCATTTCTGATTTCATATCTTTGTGTCTTCTCTCTTTTTTCATAGTCTGGCTAAGCACTTGTCAATTGTGCTTAGCTTTTCGAAAAACCACCTTTAGGTTTGCTGATATTCTTAAATGACTTTTCTTCTCTATTGATACCTGTTCAAATATTTATTTCCTTCCTTCGGTTAATTTTAAGCTTATTCTTTTTTTAGTTCCTTGAGGTTTAACAATAGGCAGGTTTCTTGATCTTTTTGATGTAGGCATGTAATGCTATAAACTTTCCTCTTGAGCTGCTTTTGCTGTATCCCATAACTCTTTTGTGATGTTTCAATTTTCATTTGTCTGAAGGCATTTTTAAATTTCCCTTTTAATTTCTTCTTTGACACAATAGTTGTTCAGAAGCATATTGTTTAATTTCCATGTACTTGTGAATTTTCCATGATTCTTCCTATTATTGATTTCTAGTTTCATACTATTCTGGTCAAAAAAGATACTTGATATGAATTCCAATCCTAAATTTAAGGCTGGTTTTATGGCCTAACATGAGCTATCCTGGAGAATGTTCCATGTGTGCTTGAGAAGAATGTATTCTGTTGTTGTTGGATGGAATATTCTGTACATTACTAGATTCATTTGGTCTAAAGTGTAGTTTAAATCCTATATTTCTTTACTGATTTTCTGTCTGAATGATCTGTTGAAAGTAGAGTATCGAAATCTTCTACTAGTATTGTGTTGCAATCCATGTCTCCCTTCAGATCTCTTAATGCTGGCTTTATATGTTTAGGTACTCTAACATTAGGTATAATGTGTATTTATAATTGTTATATCTTCTTAATGAAATTATATATATATATATATATTTATAGTTGTCATATCTTCATAATGAATTGACACCTTTATCACTATATGGCATTTGTCTCTTTCTACAGTTTTTGACTTAGTCTATCTTAACTGATATAAATATAGTTACCCCTGTTTTCTTTTGGTTTCCTTTCCAATGGAATAACTTTTTTGGTCCTTTTATTTTCAGTGTATAAGTGTCCTTTAAAGTGAGGTGAGTCATTTCAGGTAACATAGAGTTGTGTCTTATTTTTATTTACTCAGCCAATCTATACCTTTGGTTTGAAAAATGTAATCCATTTACATTCACCATAATTATTGATCAGTAAAAACTCACTAGTAAAATTTTGGTTTTTTTTTTTTCTGGTTCTTTTGTAAATCCTTTGTTCCTTCTTCCTCTATTGCTTTTTTCCTTTATGGTTTTATGGTTTTTTATAGTAGTATACTTTCATATCTTAAGTCTTTTGTGAGTCTACCTTAGGTTTTTGCTTTGTGGTTATCCTGAGGCTTACATAAAATATTATACTTAAACGGACTATGTTCAGCTGATAACAACTTAATTTTGATTACGTATACAATTTCTACACTTTTACTTCCTCATCTGCCATGTTTCATGTTTTTATGTCACAATTTACATCTTTTTATTTGCATCTGTGAAAAATTGTAGCTATACTTGTTTTTAATACTTTTGTCTTGTAACCTATATACTAAGGATGAAATTGATTTACATATTGCCATTACTGCGTAAGATATTTGAGGCTAATCTATGGAAATATAATTGAGTTTTATGTATTGGCCTAGTATCCTACAATCTTAATAACCTCACATATCATTTCTAGGAGCCTTTTCGTAGACTCCTTAAGATTTTTTACACAGACGACAATATTCTCTGTAAAAGACAGTTGTAATTCTTCTTTTCTAGTCTGTGTCTGTTTATTCTTCTTGTGTTGTGCTGGCCATGATTTACAGTATAATGTGGAATGGAAATCATTAGAGCAGACATTCTTGAATTGCTCTTTATAAGAGGGACAGCATTCTCCTATCAAGTGTAATGTTAACTGTAGGTTATTTTTAGATGTCCTTTTTCATATTGACAAAGCTCCCTTTTATTCCTAATTTGTTAAATTTTAAAAATCAGGAATAAATATTAAATTTTGTTAAATTCATTTTATGGCTATTGGGGTGTTCATATGTGTTTTCTTTTAAAGACACTTAAAATGAAGAATTATATTTATAGATTTGCAAATGTTAGCTTGCTTTGAATTACTTGGATTAACCTTAATTAGTCATAATGTAGTATCCATTTTGTATATTACTAGGTTTAATTTGCTAAATTTTTGTTAAACATTATTTGCGTCTCTGTCCATAATAGATATTGTTTGGTACTTTTCTTTACTTGTAATTTCTTTTTTTGGCTTTAGTGTCAAGACAATGCTGGTCTCATCAATGAGTTGGGATGGGTTCCCCACTGTTGTACTTTCTGGAAGAGTTTATATAGAGTTGTCATTATTTATTTTTATGTCTTAACAAAATTTTCCAGTGAAGTCATCTGTGCTTGGAGTTTTCTTATGGAAAGTTTAAAAACGATGGATTCAGTTTTTGAATAGACACAAGGCTTTTCAGATTACCTATTTAGAGTTGAAATTTGGTAGTTCGTGCCTTTCAAAGAATTCATCAATTTCATCAGGCCAAGTTATGGACTTACTTTCATAAAATTGTTCATAGCATTCTCTTTTTGATGTATGTAGGATTTGTAGTGATGTCATTGTTCTTCCTACTGATACTGGTAATTTGTATCTTCTTTCTTTAGGGTGAGGGTGGTCCTTAATTTTTATGTTTTCACAAAATAATATGTAAGCATTAAAACTTTTTATTTTTACTTTATATGGTCCTATGGAACTGAATATAATTATTTTTGTAACCATAAACATTTTTAAAATCTATCTTTTGAAATAAAATTAATAGAGATTTTACTATATATGTAAGTTTCTTTAAGATGATTAACAGTTATTGATTTCCAATCCCTATTTAATTGTCATTTCCATTTTACAACTGAAGAATTGGTGGTCAGTGTATGAGACTTGAACTGTTTTGTCCAAAGTTCATGATTTCTCCAATCAAGAAGCAACAAAACTTCAATGAGACTTTTTTTTGACACCTACAGAATACATAAAACTAACTTTGATTATACTCATTTTAGACTAAGGAACATAAGAAATGTGTCCTAGAACATGAAATAAATCAATGACCGGATCAGAAATAGAGCCTATGCTTCATGACCATATTTCTTTTTCATTTTTTAAGACAATGAAAAAAAAAATCCCCAAGCACTGAAAATGTATTCACAGCTAATTTTTCTTTTTTGTGTTAGCATACTGGTTTTGTCTTAAAACATTTATAGTTCAAATGATTTACATCATATTTTATGTAACAGTCCCTCTTTAAGTCTCCAGTTGTATTTTTTTAAAACCACTTTGAAGTATAACTGACATACAAAAAGCTGTACCTAATTAATGTATACAGTATTGTTGAATTTGAAAATAAGTATATACTTATTATCTCTTCATTAGTCTTTCTAGAGGTTTATCTAGTTTATTGATTTTTTAGAACAGCTTTTTGATTCATTTTGTGTTGTCTGTTTTGTTGCGAAGCACTGTTTCAGCTGCATCTGACAAATTTTGATATGTTGTGTGTTCCTTTCATGCAGTTCAACTGTTATTCCCTTTGGTTTCTTTGAGCAAGGATTATTTAGATACATGTCATTTATTTTTAAATATATTAGGATTTTCATGTTCTTTTCTATTAATGACTTCACATTTAAATATGGTTTGATCAGATAATGTACTTGTATTAAGTTCTTTCAGTTTACTGATACTTGTGTTATGGCCCAGAATATGATCTATTTTTGTAAATGCTCTGTGTGTTCTTGAAATGATGTCTTGACAATTATGTATATTGCAAAGTGTTCAATAAACAATGATTGTGTTGTTCAAGTCTGCTATATTTATACTGATTGTATGCCTACTTATTCTATCAATTATTGAGTCAAAGTGTTTAATTCTCCAGCTATATACTTTTAGATTTATCTCTTCTTTCAATTTTATCAATTATGCCTTACTATATTTTAAAATTCTGTTTTAAAGTGAATATACTTTTCAGATTGTTATGTCTTGTAAATGATTTCTTCATTATTATAAAGTAATCTCTAACACTGGTAGCTCTATTTTATTTAAAATTCAGTTTATCTGATAACATAACTACTTCATCTTTCCTTTGTGTTTATATGGTATTCTTCTTTCCATTCTTTTACTGTTAACATTTGCCTCTCTATATTTAAATGGGCTTAATGTAGATAGAATATGAGGTCTTCTTTTAAAAAAAAAAAAAAATCTGGAGCCTGGACCAGTGTCTCGTGCCTGCAGTTCTCAGCATTTTGGGAGTCTGAGAAGGATCACTTGAGTTTGAGGCCAGCCTGAGCAACATAGTGAGATCAGGTCTCTATTTAAAAAAACAAAAACAAATAAAAAAAAAAACAGGCTGGGCACAGTGACTCATGACTAATCCCAGCACTTCAGGAGGCTGAGGCAGGCAGATCACCTGAGGTCAGGAGTTCAAGATCAGCCTGATCAACATGGAGAAACCCGGTCTCTATTAAAAATACAAACATTAGCTGTGCATGGTGGTGCATACCTGTAATCCCAGCTACTCGGGAGGCTGAGGCAGGAGAAGCGCTTGAACCTAGGAGACAGAGGTTGCAGTGAGCCAAGATCACACCATTGCACTCCAGCCTGTGCAACAAGAACGAAACTGTCTCAAAGTCACCTTCGCTCCAGTTCCCAACAAGTTCCTCAATTCCATCTTAAGACCACCTCAGTCTGGACTTTATTGTCTATGTCACTATCAGCATTTTGGGTAAAGCCATTCAACAAGTCTCTAGGAAGCTCCAAACATTCCCACATTTTCCTGTCTTCTGAGCCCTCCAAACTGTTCCAGCCCTTGCCTGTTACTCAGATCCTAAGTCGCTTACACATTTTGGTGTATCTTTTGAGCAGTGCCCCACTCTACTGGTACCAATTTATTGTATTAATCAGTTTTCATGCAGCTGATAAAGACATACCTGAGACTGGGCAATTTACAAGAGAGAGGTTTAATGGACTTACAGTTCCACGTGGCTGGGGAGGCCTCACAATCATGGCGGAAAGTGAAAGGCACATCTCACATGATGGCAGACAAGAGAAGAGAGCTTGTGCAGGGAAACTCCTTTTTTAAAAACCATCAGCTCTCATGAGGCTTATTCACTATTGTGAGAACAGCACAGAAAACCAGCCCCATAATTGAATTACTTCCTATCGGGTCTCTTCCACAACATGTGGGAATTCAAGATGAGATTTGGGTGGGGACACAGCCAAACTGTATCATAGATTTTTAGGTTAACAGTTATTTTAAAAGAGGTAATTGTATTCTCTTATGACTTGAGTTGCTTTTAATGTGAAATCTCCTTTCAGTCTTGTCATTGTTTCTTTAGCTACATTTCTTTATCATTTGTTTTTAAAAACTTGCCTATGATATGACTTGCTAAGGATTTCTTTGTTTTCTTCTGCTTGGGGTTTGTTGACTATTTTGAATCTGTATGTTTATGGTTTTCAAGTTTGGAAAAAATTCTGTCATTTTTTTCAAATAGTTTTGCTTTCCCATCCCAAACTCCTTCAAGGACTCTAATTGCATGTTTTTAGAATGTGTGATATTTTCCATAGGGCTGTCACTTAGCCTATTGAATCTCTATTTCACTGTGGATAGTTTTATTGCTATGTCTTCTGGTTCCCTAACTTTTTCTTCAACAGTGTCTTCTGATTTTAATTTTTCACTTCATACATTGCATTACCTATAAAAATTAGTTTGACTTTTCACTATGTTTCATTTCTGTTTTAACACTCTTGTCTGCTACATTCTGTCATGTCATTTCTGAGTTTTGTTATTTTTTTCTTGTTGAAGGTCACATTAGTAAATTTTTTTTTGTGACAGTCTTGCTATGTCACTCAGGCTGGAGTGCAGTGGTGTAATCTCGGATCACCACAACCTCCACCTCCCGAGTTCAAGCGATTCTCCTGCCTCAGCCTCCCAAGTAGCTGAGATTACAGGTGCATACCACCACACCCAGCTAATTTTTTGTATTTTTAGTAGACATGGAGTTTCACCATGGTTCCCAGGAAGGACTTGAACTCCTGACCTCAGGTGATCCACCTGCCTTGGCTTCCCAAAATGTTGGGATTATAGGCATGAGCCACTGCACCTGGCCAGTAACTTTTGATTGGATGAAAAATGTCTGAATTTCACATTCTTGGATGCTAGTGGTTTTTAAAAAAATTTTGTTTTATAATCCACTTAAAATGTAATCAGTTTTATGTTTTTGAAGCTTGCTTTTAGTTTTATCAGAGCAGGTCCAGGAAATGTTAGTTTAGTATGTATTTGGCTACACTATCAAGGATTCACCTGGTAAGTTTTTACTACTCAGGTCTCACTTCTCTGTTCCTTAGCTGCTATGTGTTAGACGGTGTTTCCATTCAGACCGTTAGGAATCAGAACTAGCTTGCTGGTTCACTGAGTGCCAGAGATTTCTGCCTCCTCTTTTCCAGCAGAATTTCTGTGGTATTCTGGCTGGGAAAAAGGCATAATGTAATCTTGGATAAACAGCAGACAAACTGAAATTGAGGAAGACTCTATAAAAATAATTGGCCTGTATTCTTTGAAATGTCAAGGTTATGAAATCCAGAGGAAAAACTGAGGAATTTTTTAGATTAAAAAAATGAAGATACAGGACAACTAAATGCAATGAATAATCCTGGATTAGATTTTGGACTAGGGTTTAAAAAAGCATTTAAAGGACATTATTGGAACAATTGTAGAATTTTGAATATAAACTGTGGATTAGGCAATAGTAATGTAACAATGATAAATTTCCTGATTTTGATGGTTGAACTGTGGTTGTTCTTGTCCTTAGGAAATACATGCTGGAGTATTTAGGTAAAGGGGCATGATGTATGAAACTTACTTCAAAGGGTTTAGGAAATCACACACATACTCCGCAAGCAAACAATAAGGCAAATTGAGCAAAATGCAAATAAGTGTTGAATCTGGGATAAGGGTATATATAATTTTTTTTATCTTTCTTGTAACTTTTCCGAAAGACTTAAAATTATGTGAAGAAAATATTACCAAAAATGAGTTGGCTCAAACACACAGGATTGAGTTTCTTTTCATTGCTAGGTACACCTTGCTCAGCTTCCTGGAAGAGTTGATGGTTTCAATCTAAACATAGAGAAAGTAGAATGATTTATAATTATCTCCTCATACCTCTTTCCAAATCAAATTGACCCACAGTTCAGCTCAGCAGCCCTCTGTTGCCAGAACTGACGTGATGGTAGCTTATCTTTGTCAGTCAAAAGAAAGTTTGCTGCATGCCTTCATGCCACTCCCCATTATCTAGGGAATGGAACTGACACTGAAAGAGAAGAAGCATAAGAAATAGCAACCCTTTCTTCCTAGAATCATTCATCATGAGCTTTAGTAGCAAAATGTTCCCAAACTCTTAGTACAGCCTCATGAAACTAGAGCTGACTTCTTGCTAAATTCCATTATTAGTCACAGTTCTGTGGTCACAGTGCTTTTTGGTTAGTTTTTCTGTTTTTGTTTGTTTAATAATATTTTTCAAGACTGTAACAAGTTATTATGGATGGAGACAGTAAAGTTTGGGGCCAGGGGAGAAGAGGGAAGCAATTGTTTATCATCTCTATCACAGGTGATCAGACAGCACTAGAGGGGCAGAAAATCTCCCAGAAAGTGGTGAGAGTTGTCAAATTTGGTCAAGCAGGGACAATGTGGGCAGTGTTACATGTGAATGAAGACTTTTCAACGAGAGTGGAAGGGGGTGAGATGTTTAACAACCCACCCAGAGCTGCTTTCAGCTTCACTCACCTAGTCAGGTTGTGGATGGCCCCATAACCCGTTTTGTGTTTGCTTGTTAACAGGGAAGAATGCGTCTGATCTCAGTGTCTTGTCCAGGTGATTAATGGGGATGCTGTTGCAGAGATGCATGCTGCTTCCTTCCATGTAGCTTTGGTATCAAGTAGCACCAGCTCAGTTACCAGGTTGCATTATCTTACAATCAGTAAAGGAAATCAGGGAGAATCCCAGTGAGTGTCCTGGACTAATGGTGATGTTTAACAGGGCAGGAAGCTGAGCTGTAAGAGTGATGCTGGAGGATCATATGTTTGGATTCTTCAATCAGTTTAAATAAAGTTTGGGTCAGAATCATGGACTGTCACTATGCAGATATTGTTCCATTATCCTCCCTAACATATCAGCTTTTATCCCAGGAATACGCTTAACAGTTCCAGATAAGTTGAAGGATAAATATTCACAGGGCTGTCCCTAAATGAAATGACTATTTCATGTTCTGCCCTCATGCTCCAATTTTTTGAGGGACTCTTTCCTCTCATGTCTTCCCAGTAGAGTCAATCTTGTATGAGCCTTAAGATTTAGGATTGCACTCTGGAAGGGTGAGGGTTTAAAGGAAAGTGGTCAAGTACTGACCTACATGACTTAAATAGTCTCTTGTCAATCTACAAACCTTCTATATGTGTTATTACTTCTATTTTAGAGATGAGGAATCTGAGGCAGCTTCCAAAAAGATAAACAACTTCCCCCAAAGCAAACAGGAAATATATGAATGAAGTAGGGTTCAAGCCCAATTCTACAAGACTCAAAAGTTGCCTTCAGCACCAGGCTGTGGAGATGCAAACCTCTCATTCCACCTCTATTCTACTCACAAAAACTGTCACCTAAATCCTACCTCTCCTTCACTCTAAAATATATATATTGAATACTTTATATGCTAACTGGTCCAGGTGTTGGGAATACAGTGCCAGTAAGACTAATACGATTGCTTCTTTCATGAAACTCACTAGGCAGTGGGAGACATGAAAATATATAACTAAGCCCAAAACTATAATTACAGAGTTAGATAAGTTTTATAAAAGGAAAAATATATGATAGAAGATACATGTGTAGGGAGGTGATCTTTTTATTTGGTTAGGGACAGGCTTTCTGAACTAGTCATATTGAGGCCTGAGTCCTTAAGGGTGAGAAGCAGAAAGCCATGCAAAGCACTGAACATTATGGCAAAAGGATCAGCAAAGGTAAAAACCCTGAAGCAAGGAAGAAATGGTCTGTTCATGGGGCCGTTAAGTAGACCATGTTGGGAAAGCATGGAGGGGAAGGTATGAGATTCAATTAGAGATTGAAGCTAGAGCAAGATCGTTAGATCATGTAGGTCCTCACAGGATTTTCTTGCATGCTAAGTGCATGAAACAGGTGCCAGTGATCATGTCACTCTCCTGCTTAAAAAGTGAGTTCCAAGGTCCAACTCTTTTTGCTTGTGTACCTTCTACATTGCCTTGTATTGGTTTTGACTTCTCATTACAGGCCCTCTTGATGATTTTAGGATAAATGACGGTACTGTTAAGCAGGGAGATCCTAGATAACTGTCCCTACTATTTCACAAACAATATCTTTTACCAGTAACAGTTGTCTCCTCCAACTTCCCCAGGAACTTTTGATTTGGTTTCAGTTCTCATAGAGTCTGTCCTGGAGACACAGGAGGGAGGAGAATGAGTTAGGGAGCATTTCAGCAGGTTTCTGCCTCCATTCCCACCCTTTTATTTGTGCTTCAGCAAATCTAATCAATTAAAGTTTTTTTTCTAAGGACCATGCAGTTTCAGACTTCTATTGATTTTTCACATCTTTTGCAAATCCTTTGTATGTGTTCTTGGTTCTTCCTAGAGTACCATTTTCTATACTTTGCCTGGTTGGCATCCTTTAAACCAACTTTTCTTTGAAGACTCTCTGAGAATTATTCTAACTAGTCATGTTTCTTTTATGCACTTCTATTAGTTCCCTTAACACATTTTAATTGTTCATACACATGGTTCACATACTTAAATGTATGAGCTTACTTGGGTTATTGACCTTTTTCATTCGTCTTTGCATCCCTGGCACTCAGCTTAGTGCCTAGCTCAAAGTAGATTTTCAAGAAATTCTAAATGAATGCCTAGTGGAAGTTAATGCTCTGTAATTAACTCAGAATTGATATGCATGGTCTTAGGCAAGTCATTTAGCCTCTGAGACCTTAGTAAGTTACATAATTTATACTACTACATTTTCATGGTTTATTTTATAATGCTAATATTTATTGAGTACTTGATTGACTGATTACTTACTCTGTACAGGCGCTATACTAGGGGCTTTTTAGATGGATTATCTCAATTTACCCTTATGTCAACCCCATGAAGTAGCTTTTAGATATTATCCTCAGTTGACAGGCAAGGAAACTGAGTCCCAGGGGTGAAAAACGACTTGTGCAAAGTCACACAAGCTGCTAGAGTATAAGAGATTCAAACTAACTATGTTGCACTCCAAGGCCCAGGCTGTCAAGTGTTCTTCTGCTGAATTGTTTTCAACTCTCTAAATTAGTGGATAAAGTTAGTATTTTCTTTTCTTCTCTTCTCTTCTCTTCTCTTCTCTTTTTCTTTTTTTTTTTCTTTTTCTTTTTCTTTTCTTTTTCTTTTCTTTTTCTTTTCTTTTTCTTTTCTTTTTCTTTTCTTTTTCTCTTCTCTTCTCTTCTCTTCTCTTCTCTTCTCTTCTCTTCTCTTCTCTTTTCTTTTCTTTTCTTTTCTTTTGTTGATGGAGTCTTGCTCTGTCGTCCAGACTGGAGTGCAATCTCAGCTCGCTGCAAGCTCTGCCTCCCAGGTTCATGACATTGTTCTGCCTCAGCCTCCTGAGCAGCTGGGACTACAGGTGCCTGCCACCACGCTTGGCTAATTTTTTGTATTTTTAGTAGAGACGGGGTTTCACCCTGTTAGCCAGGATGATCTTGATCTACTGACCTCATGGTCTGCCTGCCTTAGCCTCCTAAAGTGCTGGGATTACAGGTGTGAGTCACCATGCCTGGCCTAAAGTTGATCTTAATGAGGTTAGCCTTTTCTCCTTTTCTTTCTGATTTAGGTAATTGTCAAGCCAATATAGATGATGATTTTAAAAAAATTAATCTATTTTTAAATTGACATATAAAATTATATGTATTTAGTTTGTACAACAGGATGCTTTGAAGCATATATACATAGTGAAATTGTGAAATCTAGTTAATAAATTAATGTTATACGGTAATTTTGTGGTGAGAAAACCTAAGGCATTTTTCAAGAATACATTGTCATTAACTATAGTCATCATGCTATACAAGAGATGATTTGAACATAATCTCTCTGGCTGTGGACATGTATCTCTGAGCCAACAATAGCCCAAGCCTCTCTACCACCTAACCACCCCAGCCTCTGATAACTACCACTCGACTCTCTACTTCTATGAAATCAACTTTTTAAGATGCCACATATGGGTGACATCTTGCAGAATTTGTCTTTCTATAACTGGCTCATTTCACTTAATGTTTTCCAGATTCATCCATGTTGTGACAAGTGGCAGGAGTTCATTCTTTCCATGGATGAATAGTATTCCATCATGTATATATACCACATTTTTTTGCCTATTTATCTATCGATAAACACTTAGGTTGTTTCTATACCTTGGCTACTGTGAATAGTACTGCAGTCACCATAGGATTGCAGGTCTCTTCCACATACTGACTTCATTTCCTTTGGATCTATATCTGGTGTTGGGTTTGGTGAGTCCTGTGGTAGTTTAAAATTATAATTTTTGAGGAGCCTCCCTGCTGTTTTCCATAAGAGCTCTACATTATGGTTTACATTCCCATCAACAGTGTACAAGGGTTCCCTTTCCTTCACATCCACACCAAGATTTATCTTTTGTCCTCTTGATAATTGCTCTTCAATGAGGTGATATCTTGTGGTTTTGATTTGCATTTTTCCGATTATTGATGAGCATTTAAAAAATTATACCTGTTAGCCATTTGTAGATCTTTTAAGAAATGTCTGTTCAGGTTATTTGGCTATTTTTAGTTGGGCTATTCGTTTCCTTGCTATTGAGTTGGGCACCTTATGTATTTTTATATTTATCCCTCATCAGATACATGGTGTACAAATATTTTCTCTTCACTCTGTTGTTTCCTTTGTTGCACAGAAGTGTTTTAATTTGATAAAATCCCATTTGTCTATTTTTGCTTTTGTTGCCTATGCTTTTGGGGACATATTCAGAAAATCATTGCCCAGACCGATTTCATGAAGCTTTTGCCACATGTTTTCTTCTAATATATTCATAATTTGGAGTTTTACATTTAAGGCTTCAATCCATTCTGAATTGATTTTTGTATATGGTAAAATATAAGAATTTAATTTCATTCTTTTGCATGTTGTAATACGGTATTTTGTTTGTGTCTGTTTGCTAAATGTGATGGTTGGGGAAGTGGGGTCTCTTCCAGGCTGAGGTGAGACTCAACTTTGAGTCTTTAACAGGATGTTCTGAAAATTAGGTCTAAAGTGAACTTTTAGGAAGGGTACATTCCACCACCAGGAGTGCTCCATCTGCTAAGATAATCAGGAAAGACTGGCACAGCACAGGAAAGGGAAGCTGGTTGTGAGAGAATAGTGGGGAGCTAGTATAGGAGGTAGCTGGATTGAAGAGAAGGGGTAGAGGCCTCACAGTAAAATGTAACCAATTTTAAATCCAAAGCCTTTGAAGCAAAAATACTTCAACCTTGAAACATGACTATATTTAATTAGTGGAGGTTTAACATCATGATTCTACAACTTAACACTGGGGAGCAAACAAAGCTCAAATTACAAATCTCACAGAAATGACTATGGCAGCCTGAAAGACAATTCACTCAGGTAAGTAGGATCTTATAACCAGAATAGTGCCAAACACCTGGCCTGCATTATAGCTGTGGGTCTGTCTTGGTTTCTGCCTAGATCAGCTACCTTAGGAAGGATGGACATCATAGAGTAGGGAGGAAGAAATCAGGTGTCACTCGGATGCATTTTAGTAACACATAGGTGGCATTGAGTTCTATAGTTCAGAGTAGGGTTGAATGGCAGCTGAGCTGCATACAGTGGAGAGGCAGACCATGGAGAACTGAAAAAACATGTGTGAACAAATGTACAAGTTAGTGTCTTCTAACTCCTGGCTTATCACAAAATGACCAGCGCTGCCCTAAAGGTCAGGCCCCAAACCAGAGGTCTAGTTAGGAAGGTTGTCTGAATCCTGTACCATCTTCCTGTTTACACTCTCCATTCTTCTCCTCAGACAAACCAAGGCCATTCCAAGTGCTTTTCCCTGTTTGACTCTTGAAGGGCTGCTGCTGATGATAATCAGAAGAGTCATCAGTTCTGTTTACCAAATAATCTCATTGCTATAATTCGGATGTTTGTCCCATCAAACCTCATGTTGAAATTTGATCCCCAATGTTGGAGGCAGGGGGTGGGGGACTAATGGGAAGTGTTTGGGTCATGGGGGTGAACTGCTCATAAATGGATTGGTGTCATCCTATGGTAATGAGTACGTTCTCACTCTTATTCCCAAGAAAGCTGGTTGTTAAAAAGAGCCTGGCACCTCCCCCTACTCTCTCTCTCTTGCTTCCTTTCTCACCACGTGATCTCTACACACGTCAGCTCCATTTCACCTTCTGCCATGAGTGGACGTGGCCTGAGGCCTTCACCAGAAGGAGATGCTGGTCCCATGCTTCTTGTATGGCCTGCAGAACCAAGAACCAAATAAACTTTATAAATTACCCAGCCTCAAGTTTCTTTTATAGCAACACAAGTGGGCTAAGACACTCTCACACACGCTCTATCCTGGAAATCCTGAGGAATAAGTATTGTTACTATCCTCATTTTATACCTTAAGAAATGGAAGCTGAGTAAAACAAAATTGTTTGCCAAAGTCCGCAGGCTAAAAATCGTCATAAAACCATCATTGTTAAGAAAGAATCAAATAATTTAAGTGCAATATTTGTCTTTGCTGTCCTCCTTCCCTCCTTTCTTCCTTTCCTTCAAGTGTCTGTTGGTTCTTCTCTGCCTCCTTCCCTCCCATACCTTCTACCTTCCTCCTCTCTCTCCCCTTCCTCTCCCTCTCTGCATGTCTTTCTCTTGCAATGTATCTATCCTCCTGCACTCTGCTGCTATGAACATTCATGATGAGTTGTGTGGACATATATTTTTATTTCTCTCGGGTGGATTCCTAGGAATAAATTTGCTGGATTACATAACTCAATCTTATTTGAGGAATTGTCAGCCTATTTCCCACAACAGCTGTACCATTTTACGTTCCTACTGGCAGTGTACAAGTGTTCCACTTTCTCCTCATCCTTGCTAACACTTATTATCTCTCCTTTTCAGTATAGCCATCTTAGTGGGTTTGAAGCTGTAAATCCTTGTGGCTTTGATATGTATTTTCTTGAAGGCTAATTATGTTGAGCATCTTCTCCTGGTGCTTACTGACCATTTGTGTATCTTCTTTGGAAAAATATCCATTTAGATCCTTTGGCTCATCTTCCCATCTTAAAAATTGGATTGTGTATCTTTTTAATTCCTGAGTTGTAATTATATATATATATATATATAAAATTATGTATATACATATATACACACTGTATGCAGCAACCGGATATATGATTTACAAAACTTTTCTCCCATTCTGGGCACTGTATTTTTACTTTCTTGATAGTGTCCCTTGAAGCCCAAAAGGTTTTAGTTTGATGTTCAGTATATGTTTTTGTTGTTGTTGTTGCATTTGCTTTTGGTGTCATATCTAAGAAAATATTTTCTAATTCAAGGTCATTAAGAACAAAGTTGAAGGGCATACACTTGCTGATTTCAAAACTTACTATAAAGCATCCCTAATCACAACTTTGTAGTACTAGAATAAAGATAGATTTATAGACTAATGGAATAGAATTGACAGTCCAGAAATAAATGCATATAACAACAACCAATTGATTTTTGAGAAGGATGTAAATAATATTCATTGGGATAAAAAATGGTCGTTCAACAAATGGTTCTGGGAATTCTGGAAATCTATACTCAAAGAATTCGGACCCTTACCTAAAACCATATACAAAATCAACTCAGAATAGACCAAAAACCCTGAATGTAAGAACTAAAACTCTAAAACTTAGAAGAAAAATAGGAGTAAATCTTTATGACTTTGGATTGGCAATGGATTCTTACATATGAAAGAAAGCATAAAGAAAAAGTAAATAATTTGGATTTCATAAAAATTAAACTTTTGTTCATCAAAGGACACTACCAAGAAGGTGAAATAAGTTACAAAATTGGAGAAACTGTTTGCAAATTATATACTTGATAAGAGACTACTACTCAAAATGCATGAAGGAATCTTATAATTCAACAATGAAAAGACAAACCAATTAAAATATATACTGAGGACCTGAATGAATGCTTCTCCAAAGAAGGTATACAAATGGCTAATAAGCACATGAAAACATGCTAAACCTTATTAGTCATTAAGGAGATGCAATTCAAAAGCACAAGGAGATATTACTTTACATACACTAGGAGGTCTAGAATTTTTAAGAAAGGAAAATAAGTGCTAGAATATGGAGAAATTTCAACCCTCATATATCACTGGTGTTGATGTAAGATGGTTAAGTCATTTTGAAAACAGTTTGTCTGTTCCTCCAACAGTTAAACAGAATTAACCTAAGGGCTATCAATTCCTCTGCTAGGTATATATTACCAAAACTTAACACAAGTATTCAAACAATAATCTGTTTACAAATGTTCATGCCAACACTATCCAGAATAGCTAAAATATGGAAACAACTAAAATGTTGATTAACTGAAGAATAGAAAAGCGGAATATAGTGTATTTGCACAACGGAATATTATTCAGCCCTAAAAAAGAATTCTGTTTTGATACACACTACAACTTGAGTGAACATGGAAAACATTAGGCTAGGCAAAGAAGCCAGACACAAAATGTCTAATTTTATGTGATTCTGATACAGACAGCAGACAGGGAAACACTGGTAGAAGAGAGTGGTTCCCACCCTCAAGCCTGGAAATTCATGGCCCTAAATGGGAACAGGCATTCCCTTTTTCATGCCCAAAAGTTGTCTTTTGACCACCATTCCCCCTTATGCTGTACCCGTATAAACCACAGACCCCAGGCTCCAGAAGCAGACAAGGAAGAGATGAACAAAAGAGCAGAAAAACAGCAGAACGGCTTGGGAGAGGGAAGAGGAGGAATGTCTGAACATGGAGGGGAGTTTGGCTGGGGACGGCCAGAGAGGAGATTGGCTGCTGAATGGCTACGCTCCAGGGGAAGATCATCTTCCCACTGCATTCCCTTTCCAGCTCCTCATCTACCCCACTGAGAGTCACCTCTATCACTCAGAAACTCCACATTCATCCTTCAGGTCCATGTGTGGCTTGATTTTTCCTGGATGCTGGACAAGAGTTTGGGATACAGAAAACTGTCACACTGGCACTCTGCCCTTGCAAAAAGGCAGAGGGTCCACTGAGCTGTCTAACACTTAAGCCACCTGCAGATAGCAAGGGTAAAAGAGCACACTGTAACATGTGCCCACTTGGGCTTTGGGAGTCACAGACACCCACACCTGGACACTGCCATGGGGCCAGAGCCCAGGGGCACTTGCCCAGGCTCCCACATCTGCCCATCTGTGTGCTCCCTCTCCCTTAGGGGGTTTGAGCAAATAGGACAAGCCATAACACTGTCATATGTCCTGTGAGATGGGTCAGGGAACTCTCCCATTTCAATTTCATTTATATGAAATATTCAGATTAGGTAAATCCGTAAAGACAGAAAGCAGATTAGTGGTTGCCAGTGCCTGATGAAGGGAAAACAGGGAGAAATATGAAAATGTTTTGGAACCAAATGGAGTAACAGTTGTACAAAACTGTGAATGTATTAAATGGCATTGAAGTGTATATTAACAGTTAATGTTATGCTATATGAATTCTACCTGTGGAAAAAGAAAAGTTAAAGATCCTGAACAAATACTAAGTCAAACGGGACACTAAAACAATAGGCATAAACCAAGTACACCAGTTCGGAGGGTAACCCTAACTTCTGCATGTTAGGGCGTAAGAGTATTGAAGCTTTTAAAAAATGTGTAAACATACGTTTGCTATATACTTTATTAATTTGTCATTACCCTCTCAGTTCTTGTCTAAATCCAGCGTACACTGGCAATGTTCTTCTCCTGTTCTTTCCTCCACTCAGGAATTTGCTATAGATTACCAGTGATTTCCTTTTATAGAAGTTCCCAAGAACAAATCTGAATGTACGAGTCTTAATTTCAGTCAATTGAGAAGCCAACTTCACACTGAAATTTCCAAGAGACAACTGCCTCTTTTACCAAAGTTAATATATGGTTCACACTTAGATTCTTCATCTTTTTCCCAACATCTCACTGAAAATCAGGATTACAGACTCAAATGCTGTCACTGATGAGGAAGGAAAAATTAAAGAGTGTACAGATGAAGTATGATAGGAAGATGAGGGTTTCTAGCAAAACGAGATGCTCTACCTAAGGAAAGTCACCCTTTAAGACACTGTACCAGCTAAACAAGACTGATCTACAAGCCAGAATTCAGCCCATCATCTGAATGTACAACTTCTGGAAGTAAATGCACTGTCATAGAAAACTCTTTTCTGTGCTCTTGCTCAGAAAGGTTTGATGGAGATAATACAGAGAAGAAAGATTGTTTTTGTTAAAAGCTTTGTAAGTGAAAATAGTTCAAATTCCTTTGTTCCCTTTATTTTATGGGATCATAGAACCTTAGACCTGGATGGGAACTTTGAGTCTCATTTTCCACTTAAGTGCAGGACTCTTCTCAGTAATACCTCTGACAGAGAGCCCCAGGTGTCATTTAACACTTCTTGAATGAGGACTTCACAATACATAAAGGCAGTCATTTCGTTAGTGGCCTGCTGAAGTTGTTAGAGGGTGATTTTCGAGATGAGCTGTGTTCTTACTTGCCTGTTTCTCCCGTCCATCTTGATTCTCCCTGTTGTCTGGAGACAAAATGAATCCATTCCTGCTTCTACAGGTTTTTCCTTCAAATATTTGAAGATTGCTCTCAAATCTCTTTGGTTTTATCTTTTCCAGGCTAAACTGTCCCAGTATTCAGTCATACCTCATTTTGACATGATTTGCAATTCCTTGTCTTATAGAATGCAATCCTGCAATAGCCCTCTCCTTCATCACTACCCTTTTGATTTTTGGTATTTTTAGAAAAAGACATGCAGTCCAAAGAAAATGTGAGAACAAAGCACGGTAAGACTAGTGCTTCTAGTGTTCTGAACTTCAGCTCTTGTTCTATGTTCTTTACCCCCTTTAGATTGTGTGCTGCATGAAGGCAAGGACTGTGTTTTTCTGATTCATCATACTGTTCCCAGCACCTTATACAGTACCTGTAATATAAAAATTCCCAATACATAATTGTTCAATCATTTAATAGTTAACTTATGTCATTGTCTCTTCATTGGCTAGATGCAGAGACTGGAAATAAAATTTTGTAATACCTGGTCTTGTTGGGATATCCAGTTTTCTTTTCTCTTTTCTTCCCTCCCTCTCCTTTTAAAAATTTCTCCAAGTTTTTAGAAATCTTTAGAGACATAAATATTATAAACTAGTGAACTCATGAGAGCATGTGAGCTAAATGCCATCTGTTTCAGGGAAATACTGTCCTGTGCCAGTCAGTGTTTTTCACCCAGTGAATTCCAACATGTGCAAAAACTGGAACTAGAACAGAAGTACTTTATCCCTTAATGCCTAGATTGCTGCAGAGCTCTTTTCCTTGGTAAATTTGTGTGAACGTGTGTGTGTGGTGTGGTGTGTATTTATTGCATGTACGAGTTTGTGGGATAGAGAGTAAGCCTCGTGGCCTGGGAGTGGGGCTGATCAACTCTGCAGAGCTGTGGTTACCAGCTCGCTCATGTGTGAAATAACTGGAATTAACTTAGCTATTGCCATACAGTGAGTGATGGGTGGAATTGGGAATCAAACGCAGATCTTGTGAGTATAAATGCAGTGCTCTATTTCATGGGTGTTTCTTTTTAAAATGTAAAGATGAATATCCTCCAAATTAATTTGCCTTCTACTTTCATGAATGATTTTATTTTTCTGGATCAATGGCCCTTGGTGGAATGAAATTTCACCAGCTCTGGACTACAAGGCCCAATTGTCATCCTTTATTTCTACTTCTTAGAAGTATGGACAGCTGCTTAATTTGTAGCAACCTGGTGCGTTTGCAGATGCTGGGACCCTATTTCTTGCACCCAGAATCCAAAACTTTATGGGGTATAGAAATTTACATTTTTAACTATAAACTCAATTCTTTTCTATAGGCTAGAAAGAGAACATGGTTTTTGTGTGATTGTTATTTTGTCCGGGGTATTAATGAGGAAAAATAAGCCCTGGGAAATGGTTTTTGATGTGGGAAGAGGTGCTGGAAGTGAGCAGAAGCTTTGTAAAAATATCAGGTGGCAGGATTTCTACAAACAAGGGGAACAAAGGAACAAATCAAGAGTAATTCAGAGGTCTAAGGCCAGCTAATTTGGGGCAAATGGCTATGCTCATCTAAACGACTGGCATCACAGGGACTTGCACAGTAAAATGATTCACATGAATATGGATGATGAAAAAACATTTAACATTTGAGCAGCTACATATATTCAGGTACCTTTATTTTAAAAATAGAATCATTAAAAGGAGCGATGAATTTATTAGCATGGAAAAATGCCCACAACACATTAAGTAGGAAAGACCTGCTTAGATGGTGAAAGTATAAAGAGAAGGGCAGAAGTGGTTACTATGACAGTTTTCTTAGTGGCTACCTTTTTGAGAAGAAGAAAGGGGCACAGGATTGTGAGGGTAGCAGGAATGACTTTCTGGGATGTTGGTGCTGTACCATTTCTTGGCCCCTGTGCTGGATACACAAGACACTTGCTTCATGATAACCCATCAAGATGTATGTTAAAAAAAGTGTGTACTTTCCTGACTTGCATGTTATCTTTCTCAGAAAAATAGCTAAATTTTGAAGTTTTAACACCAGCACCTTACTATTTCAATTGTTTCAAATTCATTCAGGAAAAATGCCCCAATTTAGCTTCTTATTCCAGAAATGGAAACTTTAAATGTTCACATTTATCTATGATTCATATGACTTGATTTTAAATGGATGGTATGAGAACTCTCTTGAAAATAATTTGCTGGTTTAATAAAACATGCTATACTCTAGAACTGAATCAGGATTTCTCAGCTTAAAACCAGTTCTTGAGTCTTTGGTCTTTATCTTTCTCTTATTTTCTCATTAAAAATTGTTACCCCTGTATTATTTTACATTTTTTTTCCTTAATTCTAAAAAGCTGATATTTTACAGGTCCCCTGTGTGGTTTACAAGCAGCTTTGCCTGGACTGTTTGATTTGATTTGATTTGATTCAGAATATTTCTCTAAGGCAATAGAGAGGTTCCAACTAACCTCACTCTATCCTAGGCTCCTCACATATTAAATGAGGGAAATTAACTTAGCTATTGCTATACAACAAGTGATGGGTGGAATTGTGAATCAAACTCAGATCTTGTGAGTATAAATGCAGTGCTCTATCTATTACATGGGTGTTTCTTTTTAAAAGGTAAATGCAAGTGGCATCCAAATTAATTTGCCTTCTACTTGTCAGGCTCATAAATGATTTTAGTTTTTAGATTACTGGCCATTGGTGGAAAGAAAAATTTAACAGCTCTGGACTACAGGGCCCAATTGCCATCTTTTATTTCTACCTTGTAGAGAAATGAAGAGTTGCTTAAATGAAAAACTACGTTTTACATTCAATGAAATATACATACAGAAAAGTGTAAATTGGTGTGTGTAGCTCACTTGATTTTCCCCAAGCAAATATAACCTTGCAACCGGCACCTACATCAAGAAAGACAATCTTTTAACGTCTCAGATGTTTCCCTCATATTAATGTTCAATCAGTATCCACATCCAACGCCAGGTACTGTCATGACTTTGGCACCATAGATCAGTTTTGCCTGTTTTTATGCCTTCTGTAAATTGAATCATATAAGATGCTTTTATGGCTTCCTTGGCTCCATGTTACATTTGTGAGATTTACCCACATTGTTATCTGTACTTACAGAATATTCATCCTCTTTACGGCATAGTATTTCATTGTATGACTATATCACAATTTTTCTATCAACTATTGATAGGCATTAGGTTAGTTTTTGGTTTGGGGTTATGAAAATCAGAATACTATCATTCTAGTCTAGGTCTTTTGGTGAACAGTTACACATATTCCTGTTACGTATATGGCTAGGAGTGGGATTGCTGGGTCCTAGCTTATGAAGTGTTCAGACTTAATAGATATTGTACAAAATTTTTCAAACAGGTTTATACTCCCACTGCTCCATGACAGCCAGCTTGGAAGAGAGTTGGGGTTATAAATGCCCTACTCTTTCTATCTTCTGATTTCTTGCATGTGCTTTCCACTGTCTGAGCCCAACCTGAAGCTGCAATAATACATTACTTGAGGTCAGCCTCCACAATGCTGAGCAAGGGAAGGGGGCTGATTCTGGAGACTGAAGGGGAAGGCATCCAGCTCTTCCTCTCATTCCATGCTCCTGGAAAAATTGCCGTTTTTCTTCTCTGCATGAAGAAAATTTTTTTGACATCTTCTCTTATTTTAACTAGTAAAAGCACTTAAAAGAAGTAAATGGAGTTATTCGGGCGGGCATGGTGGCTCACGCCTATAATCCCAGCACTTTGAGTGACTGAGGTCGGTGGATCACTTGAGGTTAGGAGTTCGAGACAAGCCTGGCCAACATGATGAAACCCGGTCTCTAGTAAAAATACAAAAATTAGTCAGGTGTGGTGGTGTGTTCCTGTAATCCCAGCTACTCAGGAGGCTAAGGTATGAGAATCACTTGAATTTGGGAGGCGGAGTTTGCAGTGAGCCAAGATCGCACCACTGAACTCCAGCCTGGGCAAAAAAGCAAGACTGTTTCAAAAAAAGTAGATGGTGTTATTAAATATGGATATGTGAACTTTTTTATGTTCCTGGATTGTTGTCCTATCTGGAAATGGCATGTCTGGACATCTTACACTTAGATCTGTAATGTGAACATGCTTTTTCTTATGTTCATATTTTTAGTGCTCTCATACTCGATGCATGCATTGTTTTGGACAGAAAAGTTTTGGGGAATGTGAAATAGTAAATGGTAAAGTAGAACCAAAATAGCACATGTCTAACCATTCTAATTTAGAAAAAGGGAAAATACATAGGGAAGGGAATATGAAGGCGTAAACATGTGTTGTATGTTTACTATGCGACAGGCACTGTGCAAGCATACATTTTCCACAGAATAAGAATGGTGCTCAGAATTCTGATTCTTCAGCACATATATGATCCATTGTAGTTACTGCCACAACTACTCCATTCTATCAGCTGCAATGTATCAAGAAAAGGGTAGTATCAGGTATAGAAGTGAGTTCTGGGATGCATGAGCAAGTTGCAAGCGTAGGTTGCTCAAGTTCTTAGTGTGCCCACACCTGTCCAGCTGTCCGCCCCCTCCCCACCTCCACCCGTAGCCTGACCTCCCTCAGTCAGCCCTTTTGGCTTTTTGGGGCTTTCCATGACCAGGAGTCAGAGATGAAAACACTTCAGCCTAGATAACAGATGAACCTCTCCAATAAGACAGCACAGGTGGATTGCTGCAATATTACAGCCTCTCACAGGAGGGGCCCTGTAGAATGGTGGGCGAGTAAACACTCCCAGTAGGCAGAATTGAGGCAGTATATCTTGTTCGATGAAGATGTGGCTAAGGGCAAGATTTACTGTGATTCCTGAACAGAAGGTAATGGTCTGGCCAGATAGTCAGGATACTGTTATGTGCAAAATTGGGGAATTGATGCTAACTGTGTCATGCCAGGCAGAGAAACACTTGATTTATGGGAAACAGAACGTGTGTGGCCCAGAGCAACAATCACAGATTATTCCGTGGTACCTTACTACCCACTGGGAACAAATGCCTGTGTTCACAGCCCTTGCTGGGAGGGCGTGTTTAACCAGGCATTCTTATATCTGGTGACTCACCTAGACCAGCAGATAGGACTGGCATACGCTATGAGGGTGGATGGAGAATGACAATTGTCTGGGCTAAAAAAATTACATTCTCTTGGAGAATTTGAACTTAGTATGGAAAATCACAGGTGGGTTTCAGAGATTCTAGATGCAGACATAGGGAGACAACAGGCCAGGTTACTGGTAGAACATCAGCTTCCAAACTCTAGATGTCAGGCTGCCCAGACTTCAGAACATCCCTCCCGCCTCCAGTTCCCTTTTCTAACAACTATAGTGATGCCTTATTTCTCATTCTGGCATCCAGGAAGTCTATATCCTTACAACACCTAGAAGTTTGCTTTAACTCAATTGACTGCAGTTTCATGCTTTCAGCTGGTAAATCCTTGGTATTAAAACAATTAAAACCACGTATTGGGTCTTAGGCATCTAGGGATTGACAATATGTGGTTCCTGCTCACATTTTACCACTGAAAAAATTTAAAAAGTAATTTATGCTACTTAATTTGATACATGTTAAAATTGATATAAATACAGAAAAAACAATAAAAGCCAAACAAGGAAATGGCTAAATCTGTCAGTGAGTTTCCTGTGACGTGAATGATCAGGGTCAGGGTCTGTCACATGCTCAGAACCCTTCCTAATCACTGAAGGGAACCAGGTAGTCATGTTTGTATAAATTTTGCAAAAGGTATTTTTACTGCAATTAATATCCATAGTCTTTTTAAAGTTTTATTTTTTTGAGACGGAGCATCTCTCTATTCAGGCTGGAGTGCAGTGCCGTGATCTCAACTCACTGCAACCTTCGCCTACTGGGTTCAAGCCATTCTCCTACCTCAGTCTCTGAGTAGCTGGGACTACAGGCACATGCCACCATGCCCAGCTAATTTTTTGTATTTTTAGTAGAGATGGGGTTATTTGTCCTTTGGGCTCTGCAAAACTAGGATCTGCCCCTTCTGGGGAGTTTAGTAATGACTTCAGAGAGGAGGTAACTTTGAGCCAAATCTTGAAGGATGAAGATATTTCTCAGGTGGAGAGGGCAGATGAGCTAGGATAGGCAACAAGAACTCTGTGTCAAGGCATGGCACACATGTGAATCAATCTTGATTGTTTGGGGAACAGACAATAGTTTGAAGCTAGAGCTGAGTGGGTGGTGGCAGGAAGTGGGTAGCACTGGAGTTGAAGAAGGAATCTGGGAAAGGGGGTGGAGCCAGTGATGCATGCAGACTCATGTATACCATGCTTAAGATCTTGGATTTATCATGTGGGTGATGGGAGATGGGAGAAAGGGATGATGGCATGAAGGAATCCTAAGTAGCTTTCTTAGATGGAGTCTCCCTACACACCCCAAATATTTCTAGTTCTAGAAATGTTCAACAAGATCAGGAAGCTTGCAAGCTTTTACAGATGCAGTAACTTTGAGAAGGTGAGAACGTGGTCATAGAGAAGAAAGCAATAACATACATTTGGAGAGAAAGGTAATACAATGGGTGAGAATAAAAAGTAAATTGAATTATTGTAAAAACGCACAGTTGAAAATGTTGAAGGCCATTTCCAAAATGTCAGGGAGGAAGACTAGAAGGGAGGTGGAGAATGAGAAAAATATTTTCATCAGCCCCTGCTTAAAGCATTCATTCCCATAGTGTCTCCACTGAGAAAAAGATGAGACACAGTCCAGAAGAAACAGGATTTGGTTGGAATTTTCCCAGCACCCTCCACACGTGCTTGTGTAAAACTGCATGCCTTAAGTGCTGCTTAGTGTAGGTCGGGGGCATAAGGTCCAAAGTGGCAGGGAGGGGTCCTTTCTAAATGCCCGCCTCTTCATGAGCTATGACTCTCCAGCCACTAATTCCACACTTTTTCAAGAAATGCAACATAACTCATAGCCAGTCAGCTCTGGGATTCCAGCCTGTGGCTTTGCACGCCCATAATCCTACTATCTTGATGACAGTTGCCCTATCACTTCTGCTCCATAATTCTTATCTGGGCATGAGAAGTTTTTACATTGCATTTGAGGCTAAGACTTCAGCAGCAGTAAGTTAAATCCAAGAAATAAGCATGCAACATTGTACGTGTGTTTCTATAAAGCTGTTGTGTCAAACAGACATCCATTAGGTGGTTGCCCCAGATGTGGCCACTGGTAGATTTCACGCATTAGGGAGCTGCTTTTTACCTATGTTTGCCAAATCCATGGCCCTGGTGAGACATACATGGAGCCATGACAGAGGCTCATGACTTCAAACCCCTACATCAAGAAGAGTTTTCCTTATGGGTGCTCTGTGGTCTGCATGCAGAAGCATGCAATCAACTTCATTGTTAATGAAGCTCCTTCCAAATTGGCATCACTTTCTGCTTCCTGTATCTGATATCATGGGAAAATGGCAAGTCTGGGCAGAGGGCAGCCACCAAATAGGTAAGAATTAGAGCATATTGTCTTTGCCTCCACTTCTACCTCCATAGTCTCACAGTATCAACTCCATGTATTTTAGCAAGAAAAGACAGAGTCAGGAATAAGCTGTGATTCAACTGACATTTGTATTAGCTTAATGAATCTAACATTTCTTGGGCTCTTATAAGGCTATGATAAAGCCATTAAAGCCCAAATTTCCCACTTTTCAGAGCAAGGAGGCCAACTTAATGCTTTGTGAGCCAGAGAATATAGGCTAAAGTTTTCTCTTCTACATCTTTGGTCCTTCAACAGAGTGCCAGTAATGGCTCCCCAAGCCCATGTCCAGACAAACTTCCATCAGGACCCGAAAACCAGGGATGAAGCCAGGGTATTTAACCTATTTATGCCAAAGGTTTCAGTTTGCTGAATTGCAGACTTGTGAAAGATCACACCTTGACGATGACCTTGAGCAGTAGGATATAAATAACTCCCACATGCTTGGCATTCCAATAATGGAACATCAGGCATAAATGGATGTGATTAAGATTTTTATGCATGGATGCACTACCACTCTCACGAGCTTCCTGTCCAGGAGGGCCTTCAGTCTCTCAAGTCTACTTGGTACAAACTCTGAAGTCCTTCCCACTCCTACAAGCCACCCCTCAGGGTGAGCTGAGATCAGCCGTTGGGGTACAGTGGCCAAAAGGAATTGTCCTGGGGGTTGGTTAGCAAGCAGGAGAGCAAAAGGTGAGAAGAAAACCATGTACAGGGTTTTTACACCTCCAGCTGAAGAAGGTGAGGCATAGAGGTGTCATACCATTAGGGGACGTATCTGAGTCATAGCACCAAAGTATGTTAGTTAGCAGTGGCGAATCTGTACAAGTCTGCAGAAAACTTGATTCTTGCCTCCTCAGAAGAAAGACTTTGGCCCAGGGACATAAAGCAGAGTGAGAGACTGAGGCAAGTTTTAGAGCAAGAGTGAAAGTTTATTAAAAAGTTTTAGAGCAGGAGTGAGAGGAAGTATACCTGGAAGAGAGCCAAGCAGGCGACTTGGGAGGTCCAAGTGCTGTATCTGATCCTGGACTTGGAGTTTTAGACATTGGCATGGTTCTGGGGTTTGCATCTCTTCTCCCTTAATTTTTTCTTGAACTGGGCTCTCTGCATGCACAGTGGCCTGCCAGCCCTTGGGAGGGGCCGCATGTGCAGTGTGTTCACTGACGTTGTGCACATGCTTATTTGAGGTGTTTTTCTTTACAGTCAGGTGTTCTCAGAGGAAGGTCATATACCAGTTAAACACCACCATCTTGCCTCTTAGTGTGCATGCTTGAGACCGCTACCTTGCTCTTGAGATCTTATGGGGAAGCTGATGATCACGTTTTCTATCTATTAGGAAACTGCTTTTCCCTGGTGCTGGCTGCAAGCAATTATTATTTTAAAGAGACAGTTTAACACCTACCTGACCATCACCTGATGGTCACCTGACATTCCTGGGCAGGGTGGTGGGTGTAGAATGGGGGTGGTGGCGGGGAGTGGAGTCAGTGGTTAGGGATGGCAGGGGGGTCTCTCCTGCCCTGTTCATGTCTGCCTACCTACTCTAACACTGACATCATGACAGGACTCCGATGTACCAGTACAATATACACGGCCGATGCCAATTATGACTGAACTTTACAGGCAACAAGTTAAATCTCACAGTGTGTATCTCTTTAAAATTATTCCCTTTTTAGTAGAACACTGTCACTTTTACTCATCACTTTCCCCATTACCTCAATATTAAGTAGAGCCTGATGTTGAGCACATGGACCCTGGAACCAGACTAGCTGCATTCTAATTCTGACTACTCTTATTTCCTGTGTGACCCTAGGCAGGTGAGTTACCTGACCTCTGTTTTCCTTCATCTATAAAGAGAGTATGATGAATAGTAGAGAACACTATAGCCTGCTTACTTCCTCATTCCCATCATACAGATGAAAAACAGGTTAGGGAGAATTGTTTTTAAAATTGAATTAATTTATATAAAGAAACCACTACATACCTGGTACATAAGTACTCAAAATGTTGTTATTGAAACTGTTAGCAGGAAATGAAGTCCCCAGTATCTAACTTTGGAGAAAGATTTCCGCCAAGAGATGGTTCAAAGACAGCAGAGACCTTTATAATGGGAAATAGGGACCAGAGAGCTTATTGTAGGGGAGAAAAATAAGTACACTTCAAGGGAAGAGTGGGCTGAACCTATGGGAAAACAGCTCTGAGGATCTTGCACCATGAGTTTTATCAGGTCAGGCTCCTCCTTCAGGTTCCCACTTCTGTCTCATCTGTCTTTTTTTCTTTGTTTAGTTTTCATTTCTGCCTTAGTTCCCCACCTTTGTCCTCACTTAGTTTCCTCCTAGGCTTTTGCGACCCTTCCTTACTGTTGACTAATGTGCATACGTGCGCCAGGAATCAATACAAATCTTGCCTAATGATGGCATTGCTTGTTACTGCCACTCCAGGAAGGCTGTATAGCAGTCAAATCTATATTTATTGCAACTGTGTATCTCTTAGGAATTCCCCCTTTGTACTAATCTATACTTACGGTGGTGGTGTATCTCTTAGGAATTTCCCTTTTTACCCTTTTTCCTTCCTTATCAGTCTGTACCTTGTGAATTCCTGACATTTTACTTGCAGAGTATTGGGGAACTTAAGAGGCATTCTAGGGCCTTCCTCTCTGCCTAGGCAACTCTTCTTCTTACTCACACGTGACTAACTGCTCACCCACTCCAGCAGTAGCAATGCTATTAATATGCAAATTTTGGATGGTCCCTCAGGCTAGAGACTTCCCAGACTTCCCTTCTGCTCATATCTGGCTTTCTGCCTACTCTGACATATCCACTGGCTTTTGCAAAATCTGAATTTACCTTCCCATTTCTTTGGAGGCAGTTGTGGAAGGAGTGGGGGCAATGGAGTCACAGATTTATTTGGCCACTTGCTAGATCATGACCTTGGTTAAGTTCCTCCCACCAGTGGATTACTTTTCTTTCCATAAGATGTTCATATTAACAACACTATGTGCCACACAGTAAATATTCAATACGTATTTCTTTTTTTCTTTCTTTCTGTTTGATTCACAGACCTCTTAAGACAAAGAGATAATCCATATGAACTTCTTATTGAAGAGGGAATCTCTTTTCCATGTGTTCTAAGAAAAAAAATGGGTAATGGTGAAAGCTTTTAGCTAAGAAAATGTATTGAATGAGGATAAAGGCCCCAAAGCTCTGCTTTGCTCCTGATAGCAAGATAAATATGGGGGAGGGGTTGATGAGCAGTTAACTAAGGGTAACATAGCACTGGAATTTTTCCTTTTGAGCCTAGAATTTAGAAGTATGCCACTTTATTCGGCTGTCTTCTTTGTAAAACACTGTAGGGTACCAGGAGGAGATGGGACTAAACAAGAGATCAGAGACATAGTCCCTTTTTACAGAGTCAACAAACATGTAGTATACTGTCACATAAACTCCCAATAAGACGAAGATGCATAGTGGCCAAGTGATATGGTTTTGCTCTGTCCCCACCCAAATCTCATCTTAAACTGTAGTCCCCATAATCCCCACATGCTATGGGAAGGGCCCAGAGGGAATTAATTGAATCATGGGAGTAGTTACCTTCTGCCATGATTATAAGTTTCCTGAGACCTCTCCAGCCGTGCTGAATGGGGAGTCAATTAAACCTCTTTCCTTTATAAATTACCCTGTCTCAGGAATGTCTTTATTAGCAGAGTGAGAACAGACTAATACACCAAGATAAGAAGGAAAAGGGATAAATATATGACCATATACGGAGGACTCATGAAGTCTAATCAGAGGCCACATGAGCCTATTCATTTGATTGGGGTATAAAATATATAAAAGGGACTCTGCCTATTTAACTCCAGGGAAAGAATCAACGGAGGCTTAATTAGAAGACATATTCCCCAAAGCAAGAAATAGTTAGACAATTATAATACTTGTTTATTTATGTGGTAAAAGTTATATATGAAGCCAAGAACCATAGCATTCAGCATAATTTCATAAAATTCAAACTGTATTGCTAATTAAAAAGATGAACAACCATGAGCATAAATGACCAATTAATTTATAGGGTCTGTCTTTTTTTTTTTTTTTTTTTTTTTGCTGGAGGATAACTCAAAATCCAGAAACCTAATTATTGGTAGCAAACCTTGCAAAAGAGGCATAAGCAAAGTTCTGGGACATTGATAAAGGATGCTTAGGGTAGACCTGTAGCCTGAAGCTCCTTCCTCCCTCATTAAGTTGAGGGCTCGCTCCTCTGAATGTCACTTTGCAGTATCTGTGCTAGAGGGTGTGTCTATGAATAAATAACATAATTAATAACTTCTAAGAAGACAGGGAGATATTAATTTTGCTGCTAATAATATAAGACTTCTCTGGGTCAGTGTTTATTGTTGGTATCCATTTGGTTTGGCTTTACTAAGCTGCATGCTAAAAGTGCAAAAACCAAATCTCTCCTAAATTCTATTCCCTTATCATAAAATGCCTAGAACTGCACAGCTCACTTTGGGCACTTTGTAAATGATTATTGGAGACAGAGGGATTAAATTACACATAAGCATTCTGCTTATCTTATAGGAAATTATACTGATCTCGTAACAGCTCTTAGCCCAAGGTGTAACTTAAATTTTCTAGCACAGTGTGGACTCCAGAAACTGGCAACCCAAAGGATTAGCTGTAAATGAGACCCACGTAACATCTGGGAATGGTGGCCATCTGGTTCAAAGAAAGTGAGCCCAGTTACTGGACTGTGGAAAGTTGATTGTTTCCAGACCCTCTGTTCTTTCTGCGCATCTCTGAGCTATTGGAATCCCAAGGCAACTTCCACAAAGCAAGCATGCAAACAACTGCATGGAGACCTGTAAGATGCTTGACAGCTTTTGACCATTAAGCCAAAAGGGCAGTGTATGCAACCCAATGTCCCAGTTGTCTCATGGCCCATCAGCCATTGGTTTCTAAATCTCAAGTTCTATAATGGAAGAATAGGGAAGCTCATCAGTGATCCTGCAGACAAGGATACATTCATCAAGGTAAGGCTATAAGACAAGGATGGTTGAAAACTTTATGGTCATGAGAAAACCATATCTACCCCTGCCAAGATATCTTTATGACCCTCCTTCTAAAAACCACTTTGTTCTTTTACTCTGAGAAGTTTTACACTCCATCAGACTAAACACCTCTCCTTTTTTTGTTTATCATGGATATTATACTTCCCTGTGTTCTATTCTGAAATGGAAGTATGTTAGGTAATATAACTCCACCTACATTCATAGAAATCAGTGCAATACCCTAAATGAAAAATAAGACAAAAATATAAAGAAATTAATAAAATATTATGTGTTTGAACATGTAAGTTTTTGTGTGCAAGTAAACTCTATGACGTAATTGTAACTATACAAAGAACATTGATCTATAAGTGCAGATTGTTGCCCTCAAGAATCACAAGTGAATTGCTACTGGTGATGCAACTTTTCTGAAGTGACGAGCCATTCTTGGTAAATAATAACATAAAGGTAATCTTCCCTTGATTTGAAGGTAGCTGCATTCCAAGAAAATTCAGCATATATTAAAAATAAGAAAAAATACATGATGTTTATATTTTAAATGGAGTTAGGTTCTAGGCTTATTTAATTTTAAACAGATGTTTCATCTATATGGATGCCTGGCAAGACATTCAGAAATTATGGAAGATGTGAAACAATTCTTCATTGGGAGGGATTATTCCATATATTACACAAGAATTTGCATCTTTGACCACATCCAGTAAATACCAGCAGCAGTTTCCACCCTACAATTCCATAATCATTGTGACAACCAAAAATTCTCTCTGAAATTTCCAAAACAACCTAGAATGTAGTTGCATTAGCTCAAGTGCTCAGAAAGCAAATGCTATGATGGGATTAGACATGTAAGAGATTTAAATCATGAGGGAAAATTGAGAGGGAGCAGGAGGATGCTGGGAATACTGTCTGACCTTGATGTAGGTTTGCCTCTTAAGAGGAAAGAGAAGGAAGGAAGGAAGGAAAGAAGCTCTTAGACTGTAGTGAAGGTCTATGAAAGTTTTCACAGGGTCAACAGGAGACAAAGTTGCCTATCAGAAGAGTCTGAGTCCCACCTCTTTTAAGAGTGTGCCTGCCTTAGTTTTCCTGCCAAACTCAGTCATTGGCTGGAAACAGCCTGTAGAGAGCATGATCTTGGCACAAATACAATGGTGGATTTCAGAGGACAGACTTCTCCGGCAGGAGATCGGAGAGGTGCATTTTCATGGCCACCACCAGTGTTCCTCTTTTCTACCTATATAACTTTACCTGAATTTCAGCTCAAATTCCAGGTCTCATCTAAAATTTCCCTAAACACTTCACATTCATAGGTTTAATGTGTAGTTTCAACCAATTTTGAAAACCTAGGAGACTCATGGTGGGTAATAATTGGAAATTTAACTGAGATTTTGTTTTGAACTCCAAGAACTATGAGGCTGGCTTGCGTAAGTGAGGCATATGGCTAGTGACTGACTTTAGCTGACTATTCTTCCTCCATATCTCATGTTTCTTTGTGAACACAACAACTATAGTATCAAAGTTTTTTTTTGAGTGTAATTTTTCCCATAAAGAAACATGTTGCTGGTGCTGGTAACGGAAGTAAAAAGCAACTGAAGAGTTACAAAGAGGTGATTGTTCCTAGCCAGAAATAGGGTACATTGCATAAGATTTTCATCATATACTGAGAAAATCATCGGGGTCTGGCAGTGCCATTTAAAGTTTTGACTACATTTTATGAAAGTTTTATGTGATATATTTATTTGGGAATTCAAGAAAAGTCTTGGGACATAATTCTTAGGATATGGAGAGTCTTTTATACTGCTCAAGCTATATTGTATGCATCTTGTCTTTGTGCTGTAGATAGTGTGACTTCCCAAGAGTAGGAAGTATTTTATTAGTCCATAGCTCCTAGCATGGATCCTTTTCCAAATATACATTGCTCAATAACACCCCAAATTTTCAGATGCAAATGTAGCCCACACAATTAACGGGAAATAAATGGTAAAATGGCAAAATGAACTGTAGCAGCCAGGGTTGATACTGATTTCTGCTCCAGTTTCAACCCTAAATGCCAACATGGAAGTCACTCATTCCACCAAAAGTAAGTAGATTACAATCCTTCCCTCATCACTACTGTAATCTTCTTAAATCATCATAGCTACTTATAGGCAATTGACAAGAGAGTGCTCAAAGAAGGAAAGAAAGTTTTCAGCTATGTGGTTGAAAGGAGAAACCACTTCCTGGATACAAATTAGTTGTCACAAAGCATTTAGTCAATAGTGTTGGAGGAAAGTGACCACTTTTGAATAGAGTAGCTAGGATATGGGAGGGGGGCAGGGAAGTACTGGGTAGAAAAAAGGCAGGTCCCTGATTCTAGGGCTCCACCCTCGGACCTGTGCCCACAGACCTAGGTGTGGACGGGCACTCCTGCCTTCATGCCCAAATGTTGCATTTTCCAAGACCACACTGGCCCACCATGTCCCATCCCGTGCCTGTAAAAACCCCAAGACACTAGCGGGCAGCGACCACGAGCAGCCGGATGTCGAAAGGAGCACATCAGTGGAAGAACACAGAAGTGGCTGGACATTGAGAGGAGCATATTGGTTGGAGCATGCTGACCAGCACTGGTGGACTGGCAGGCCATCAACTGGTGGAACAATGTGGAGTTTAACTGGGGCGGTCGGAGGAGAGCCCAGGCCACCAAGAGACCCGACTCCAGGGGAAACCATCTCCCTTCTGGATCCCCTATCTGCCGAGAGCTATTTCCACTCAATAAAACCTTGTACTCATTCTCTGAGGTAATGTGTGATCTGATTCTTCCGGTACAAGAAGGCATACAGAAAGCCCTCTGTCCTTGTGATAAGGCATGGGTTTAATTGAGCTAATACAAGCCACCGATGGACGACTAACCCAAAAGAGAACCCTGTAACACACACCCACTGGGACCTCAGGAACTATGAACATTCACCCCTGGATGCTGCCGTGGGGTCAGAGCCCCATAGCCTGCCCATCTGCATGCTTTCCCTTAGAGGTCTGAGCAGTGGGGCACTGAAGAAGTGAGCCACACCCCCATCATATGCCCTGTGCGAGGGATGAGGGAACCGTTCATGTTTCAGCTTGATCTTCCTTTTTAAAGAGAACTTAGAATTTTTGAAAATGCAGATTGGTAATCTGGGACCTTCATATGGGTAAGTGACCATCACCATGCAGGCTACTGTGGGGCACAGCAGCATAATGAATACACAAAAAAGGAGAAACAGGATCAGGATGCAAGAGAAGTCCAATAGGGCCATTCTCTGAACTGCACCCCCTGGGGAGTTCACCTGGAGTTATAGGGATGAGGAACTGGAAATACACAATCAGAATTCCATTATGCAATGCAGGTTGTAGGGCATAGTTATGTTGAGGTCAATGTATGCTATTTTCATTTCATATAGAAAGTTGAATACTTCTTCAGTTAAAGCATCCCTCCAGGTATTGCTGTATAAAGGAGCAAACCAGGTACTCCATTCTAACCATTGTGGTCAAGATATTGCTTCTCAGATTCAGCTGATCCAAGCAAGGTGGGTTCCTTTAGCTAATGCTAAAACTTTAAAACCTTAATAAATTTCATTTCTTTCTGGGTGGGCTATTTGTTACACCAATTTCCAAAGAAGCAGAAAAATCATCTTTTTTCCAAAATGATTCAGTAGGTCAGTACTAAGTGGTCAGGTTTTCTCTAAACTGTAATGTTTGCAATAAAAGGGGCTGTTTAAGTAAATTTTATAATTCTCACAGTACTTAATAATCTGCCCAACACACCATTCAATTAAATATTTGATTATAATAAACAATAAGAAAAATGAATGAGGCTTTTGGACACCATCATTGTGGAAATGATCAGGCACTCTAGATTTCAAATTGTTTGACTCTGGGGTCCTCTTAAGCATGTTTTTGGCTCTGAGTTTTCAGTCGTCAGCTGACATAATGAGGACATCATTTCAAAACTGAAAGAAGGGAAGCCAAAGAGTCTCTTCATTTTAGAACCACATAATCATATTAACTCAAGAGGAAAAACACGTTATTGAAGAAAAAAAATTCCTAAAAAATCTTTTTAGATGCTCTTAATTCCATGATTTTCTGAATTGTTTTAGTTGTACTGTATGGTTATTATGGTTATAGCCTCGTTCTTTTCCTTTGGTAAAGCAGGCAGAGTGATGTTCGATTATCACATGGTTCTATGTTTGTCCATACCTTTTTTCATTGTAAAGTGTGGTGAAAACATTTTAAAGTCAGTAGTGGTCAAATGCCAAATACTGTGTACTTGTACTATTTCAGAGTTCAATAGGTACTGATTAATGATCTAGTTTCCCCTTCCAAAGACGGTAGCAACCACAAATCTGAGGCAGCATGCTCCTTTTAGCCTCTCTGGACAAAGATATCTATTTGCAAGTTATGAAATATCCCATTTCTGGTTGTTTCTTCTTGTGTTTTGTTAGCTGTTTTAAGATCTCCCTTACTGTGATCAATGTGAGTGTCCCCAGGGCAGGGACTATGTTCTAGTCATTCATCTTTAGATCCCCTATGGCACATGGTAGAGTGCCTGGAACAGTAAACGTGTTGAATTCAATGAAATTGAAGGAGGACAACAAAGTCCTTGCCCTTTCAAAATAACTGACTGAAGGAAATTTCCAGTCTTCAGTGTCTTTAGGAAGTTTAACTAGAATGGGTGATATTTCTGGAACCCAGGCTTTCCTTTGGAGTTGAGAACAGAGTCAGTGGCTGGACTTCACATTAGAGCAGCTTTTCACACACTGGATTTAGGGGATGTTGTGGGAAATATATGGAAGGATAGGTAAATGACTATGTTCTGATAGTAGGGACACAATTGTGTTTAGGCCAAAGTTGTGCTCAGCTTGCAGCTCTCTAGAGGAAGCAGTAAACTTGGTGTAGTAGCAAATGCCAGGGCTTTGGCATCTGCCAGAAATAGACACAAATGTTAGCACTTAGCTGTGTGACTGAAAAATAAAGATACAATATTATATCCGCTAGAAATTTTGATGTTGGGCATGGCAGAAGTCCACCTCAGACTGATGTAAAGCCAAAGGCATTTTATTGGCTCAAGTATCATAAGTTCAGGGGTAGAGTCCAGAGGTTCAAACCTTGTACTTGTGTATAGTTTCCTTGAATCTTTTATTCTGCCTTCCTCTATGTAATGGTTTCATGTTGGAGTTGGCTTTCCTCATGGCATAAGAATGGCTGCAGGAACTACAAGTTTCATATCTGAATACTACCAAGTCCAGTGGAGGAAAGGAAACTCCTCTTTCCCAGAAGTCTGAATATACATTTCCTTGCATCTCATGAACTCTGACTGGAATGCTTGCCATCCTGGAACCAGTCACCGTGCCAAAGGGAGTGTTGTGGACTGGATTCTGTCCCCTCCTGAGCTCACATGTTAAAGTACTAGCTCCCCAGTGACTGTATTTGGAGCTAAGGCTTTTGAGGATGTAATTAAGTAAAATGAGGTCATAAGTGGGCCCTAATTCAATACGACTGGTGTCCTTATAAGAAGGAGAGATTAGAACAAGCACAGAGGAAAGACTTTGGAGACAAAGAAGAGAAGATGGTCATCTGCAAGCCAAAGAGCAGGGCCTCACCAGAAAGCAGGCTGGCCAATGCTTTGATCTTGGGTTTGTAGCCTCCAGAAATTTATTTTACGAGAAAATAAATTTCTGTTGTTTGAGACATCCAGTCTCTGGTATTTATTGTGGCAGCTATAGCAAAGTAATACAGGGAGACAGGACACATTGATTAGTATGCACCAATCAGGATCTAATCCTAGTAATGGGAGTACGGCCAGCTTCTTTCTTTCAACTTCATGGTTAAGAATAAAGACAGACAAATTTCCCAAAGGATATTCTAGTTTCTGTTTCTAGACAGAGGAGAAATAAATCCTGAGTAGCCAAATTGACATGCCCATTATGTACACTTACTCTATGGTTTCTGAGGAGAATTAAATAAAACAATATATGTAGTACAAAGCGTGGTTGATTATAGATACTCAATAAACATCTATGTCACCCTTTCCTGCTTTCTTTGTCTTCTATTAAGACCAATTCTATTTTATCTCTATAATTTTGCTGAACTGGTTTCCTAAGAGGCCAGAACTTTCCAATTTCTTGCACAAAGCCCATGATTTTCCTTTATTTCTATACATTCTTTTGGCCCCTCAAAGAAAAGAAGTCTTCCTAAATTTTAGCAGGATTTGCTTCATATTTTCCTGGTGTGTTAGAAGTTTCTAGAAAATGAAGATGCATTAGTTAAGGAGGTACATGGAGTTTCTTTCCATCGTAGGGGTGGAGTATCATCTTATTAGAAGTCAGGTCAGTGGGAACCCACAGGGATGATTGTCAACTGGAGGCAAGTGAAATAACAGGCATGTGAGTCAGTTTATCAGGAGCCCACATAGCCTGCATGATGTTCTGTAATTAATTAATTGTCGATGTGGTGAGAAAATTACCCTCCTATCATTCCATGAAACAGTGGGGTTGAAAAACATGCAGTGATGGGGTCTAAAAACCAGAAGTAAAATTTGAAGGTCCCTCACCTCAACTATCTGAATGGACTTCCTCCTTTAGGCCAAGGCCCTCTAAATTAAACCTGAAAGGCTGGTTCAGGGCATGACAGGAGGGGGCTGGCGTTCGAACATGTCTCATTATGCCCTCCTCCCTTTTTGAATTCAGGAAAAGCCAACCAGCATGTAACATCAACACAGACCTTAAGTCTGATAAGAAACACTTACAAGTATGTCCCATCTTTTGGCTTCCCGGGCCACATCAGAGGAAGAATTGTCTTGGGTCACACATAAAACACACTCACACTAATGACAGCTGACGGACTTAAAAACTATCACCAAAAAAAAATCACAAAAGTTTACGAATTTGTTTTGGGCTCCATTCAAAGTCATGCTGGGCCGCATGTGGCCTATGGGGGACAAGCTTCATTTACAATCTGTTCTCTCTGAAGCCTGCTACCTGGAGGCTTCATTTGCATGATAAAACTTTGGTCTACATAACCTCTTATAACCTAAACATTCCTTTCTGGTGATAATAACTGTTTCAACCAATTGCCAATAAGAACATTAAAAAATCCTACCTATAATCTAGAAGCCCTTTGCACTTGCCACTTTGATGGACCAAACCAATGTATATTTGAAATGTATTTGATTGATGTCTTATGTCTACCTAACATGTATAAAACCAAGCTGTGCCCTGACCACCTTGGGGACATGTTCTCAGGGTCTCCTGAGGGCTGTGTCATGGGCCATGTGTTTACTCATATTTGGCTCAGAACAAATCTCTTCAAATATTTTACAGAGTTGGACTCTTCTCATGGACAGGTGGGAAGATTCAAGTCCAGATTCTGCCTATGAATCTGAGAGGTCTCACTTCAGAATTTGCTGATCCTTGGTTTCTTCACCTGCTACCGACTTCACTGTGTGTTCTAGATGGTTGCTTTTTGCCCCTCTAATCGTCCCCTCACTCTCTGCGCTCTGAAGTCCTGTGTGGACTTCTGACTTCTGTCAGTCTCAGCCAATGAGGAGTGCTAGCAGAAGAACCAAGGAAGGGAGGAGGGATAAGGCCAGCTATTGAATTGTCTGCCCCTTCCCTTCCTCATCAATCTAAGGTCACAGGTCCCTGTCAGATCCTGCAGAGCTCTCTCTGACTCTGGGTTCCTGTGACCGTTTTCTCCCCTCCTTCCTTCAGCACTGGGGAGAGGAACAACACCCCAGTATAACTGGCCCTGCCTGGGGCACTGTACTGTCTTACTGTTTCCCCATACCCAGCCTACAGCCTTGCACATACTTTGTTAATAATCTGTCCTTAAAGTACTCATTTTGAGTGTCATCACCTTACTGCAGGGATCCTGACACATGGTCATGTACTACTATTCATGTAATGTGTCACAGCTTACAAAACTCTTCAAGATAATCTTAAGTTATTTTACTTTTTAATGTATGTAGTGATTAAGTGCATGGGCTCTAGAGTTCCTAGAAATATGACCTTAGGCAAATTGCATAAGTTCTCTGTGCCTTATGTTCCTTTCTGTGCAAAGTGGTGATGATAATAATAGTATCTATCCCACAAGTTTATTATTTTCCTTAGGCTAAAACAAGACATGTACTGAATATAAAGCACTCAGCAAAAAATCCCTGGGTCCTATTAGTGCTCAGTGAATCTTACCCATTGCTGGTAGGAATATTTGATTATTCTTACTGCTTGTCTGCTGCTTCAAGTTGGATTCTCCAGAAGCAGACACTGAGATGGAGTTTGGGGTGCAAAAGGTTTATTAATGATCAACACCTGTGAAAGGTAATGAGGAGAAAATAGGGCTGAACAGAGGAAGAAACTGACCTGTGAGGCAGGCCCGATGAAGCTTCAGTCCTCCCAGCAGTGAACTCTGGAGTGACTATTGCCCATCAACGTTCTATATTGAACCAAAATGGACCAGCCTTTTTATCCCTGCCTCCTTCAGTTGCCAGGAGTTGGCTGTACAGAGAAGGGCATGACCTTCACTACCTCTGTGCAGCTGAAGTCAGAGAAGGAGCTGATAATTGGAAGCTGTCTGCTTATGGTCCCCAGACAGGCAGCAAGTTCATCCTTGAAGGGGAATCTGGGTTGGACAATTCTGTTGACTATACTGTCTTTCACTCTTCCATATACATTCAGGAAGCAACTTCTCCAGGATCTGATGGACTTCACTTACTGAGGGGAAATAAGAAGAGGGAGGTTAGAGGGATAAACTGCAGTCCATGCTGTTGTAGTTGGCTTCAGAGCTACTAGTTGGTGCTCATTTCCCTCCTTCACTATTCAGCCTAGGTTACCTTCCCCTCTGCCTCAATGGCTTACCTGTTAATTAATGAAACCCAACCATCATGTTGAAGGGGAGCACCTAAGCACCCGGTCATTATGCCCTTCACAGTCTAGGGTTACTGTACTTGTCTATTTACAGTCAAATTGGGCAAGGGAGTACCAAGTGAATCACCTGGGTTCCGTGTGTATTCCTCCCTGCCTCTGTGCACAGCAGCCCTACCTTCTTCTGATGATCAGGGTCAATTGCCCCTGCCAGTGTTGTGACTCCTCTTCTTGCCTATCGGTCTCTGTCCACAAGTCACAAATTCAGAGTGCCCAGGTGGCAACTGTAGCTGACAATTTAATAGGACTCTTGCGTTGTCTCCTAGCAGTGAAAGTGTATCTCATTTGGCAACCAGAACTTCTAACTGTCCAGAGCCTAGAGTTGTGGGAATAGAAAGCACAAAGTCCCCCTATGGGTGATAGAGAGTGATAGTAGGTGGGGCCACTACTGCCTCTTCCCTTTGGTTTCCACACACACATATTCTTCCTATTGGAGACATAATGCCATGTAGCATTTGATTCAATTCATATGCTACACCCTGAAGGATGGCAACCCATCATTATAAATTACTATATATGGGGCTGGCACTTATGCCTTTGGCAGGCCATTCTAGCACTCTGTCAGGCTGGTAGTTCTTGGGTACCATGTTATATAAGTCCAGAAGGATCCCAGCAGTGGGTCCTGGGCCCACTCCCATACCTCTTTTGCTGTAATGTGATTTTGCTGGTCTGATTTGAAATTTGTGGAATCCCATGCCTTTGGAGCAAGCACTCCTTACCCAGATAGTCATGTGGATTAGACCTTATGGGCAAGAAAGTAAAACCTATATATGAGTAAATTGTCTATTCCAATGGGAAAGAACCATTGGCCCTCTCAGGATGAAAGGATCCAATGTATGCAGCTTGCCACCAAGTGACCAATTTGTGTCTTTGAGGAATGGCACCATATTGGGAGCTCAGTGATGGTCTCTGTTGCTGGTGTATTGAGTAATTGATTGCAACAATTGCTGAATCAAACTTCACAAGTGGAGTGTATGCTGTTGGGCCCCCATTTCTGCCACTGTGGTCACTAAGTTCATGTCCCATTGTGTCAGCACTGAGGTGGCCAATGACAGAAACTAGCTGGTATTAACTGGATAAATAATTTTGTCTGGTTGGTGTCAACAAACACATTTTAAAAATCTTCAGTTTCATGTTCAATCCCATATGTTCATCCACATGACTGAATCCCAAATTCCTTGCTTTTGATCTTCCAATTTTTTCCCTTCCAGACCCCCTGCCAGCTGTCCAGGCTATTCAGTGCTACACAGCAGTCCATATATATCCTAAATTTGGGTCTCTTCTCTTTCCGACTAAGTGAATGACTCATGCACTGCCCAAAGCTCTTCCCATTGGAAGGATTTTTTGTCTTTACTGTCATTTAAGGCTATCCCTGAAGGTAGTACAGCTGCTTCCACATACAGAGCCAATTCATCTGTTAGCCAAACAATTTTTTCCTCCTCTTTTAGCTGGTCATGAGGGATTTCTCACACAGATATAGATAGGAGCTGAAAGAGTCATGCTTTTGTAACAGTGTTGGACACCATGGGAGTCTGAGCTACCTCCATGTTCACATTGATGCAAAATATAATGCTTTCGTCTTATGATCAATTGTTGCTGAGCCCATTTGACTTTATGATTTGGTGTATCTGGTAAGACTTAACTAATGATGGGCAGTTTTAGTATGGTCATTTGTTGTCCCATGCTCAGGAATTCTGTCCCTCCCGTAGCCTAGTAGCATGTCAGGGGTTATTTTCAGAAGGCATATGCTACTGTGCTGTGAATGACATAACCTTGCTCCAGAATTCCAGGTGCCTGTGTTGAGATGGGGCTTGTTGCAAAATCCACAGTACACCTCTTCCCACAACTGAAATCTGCAATATTTAATCTCCACCAATATGTATGATCTATTCCATGTGTCAGGATTCTAGTCTTGTTTTGTTTTTTCCAAAGAAGGCCTTGACATTGGTTTAACCTATGTCCCTTGGCTGAGCATTTAACCGCATTTAAATTCAGCTTGTCTGATTGGGCTTGGTCCTTGGCTTTCTTGGTCATTCCTCTGTATCCAAAGTGGCCCTTTGTCTTTCATATCTGGCTTTCAATTCCTTGAAATTAAAATTTCTCACTCAATTTCATACTCACTCTTAAATGTTCATTTTCTTTCTGTAGCACATCAGTGGTCCTTTGCAAAAGGTATTAATACCTTAGCTTGATAGCTCTGATTTCCTTCACATGTATCAAATGCCTGACACATTGCACCCATTAGCCTCCCTTCCACTGGCTCTCGATTCCAATTCCTTCCAATAAAACTTTATGACAAGATCCCATCTTGTCATTTTTCCTCAGCCTATTTCTAGAGCAACTCTCACATGTTGGGTTCTTTGGAGTTTAGGACATGATGTTTATGGTTGACCACCTGCAATAGGAAAGGCAGGTGGGGAAGCAGGATTGGACAAGGAAGAAGTTGCACTGCCAATGCTTGCCTGACAAAGTCTCAGCCTGGTAGGAAGTGAAAACTGCACATCTGAGTGTCCCACACCAAGCCAAAGTGGCTTGACCTTTAGACCCTGCCATTCTCAGCCACCTCATAGAGCCTGCTGCAGGAAGTGTGTGGCCTTGGGCAAAGTGGTTCTCTGCAGCTGAGGCAAACCCTGAAGAGGCTGATCACTGGAGGCTGTTTGCTCATTGCATATGAAGTGGTATCAAATGTAATTGCAAGGCCACTTCTTCATAAGTAAAATGTCATAAGATTCTCTTTTGATGGGGAGAATTATCAGCTTGATACAGAAGAGCTTGGATCACCATTTCCCCAGAAGCATATCATTAGTTCCATGAGAAATGCTATGCCAAAAAAAAAAAACCTCAAGGCAATTTCATTTGAAAAAACTTGATGCATTACATCCTTCTCTTGGAGATTCATGGTGACAATGACATATTTCAAGCTTTGAGAAGTCCTGCATGAAAAATACATGTTAAATTAGTTTAATTCAGTGTTTCTAACATTTATTTGATTATGGGAACCACCCCCACCTCTTCGTAGGTAATATCTGTCAAGAACTTGTGGAAATAGGATTCACAGAAACATACTTAGGACAATGCTGGACTAGAGCACTTTCAGTGGTGGGCCCCAAGGAATCAGATCACCTCTGTGTTACACAACCCACATATCTATTGACAGATAAGTGGATAAAGAAAATGTGGTACATATACACAATGGAATATTATTCAGCCTTAAGAAAATCCTGCCATTTGGGACAACATGGCTGAAACTAGAGGATATTATGCTAATAATCCAGTCACAGAAGAAAAAGTACTGCGTGATTCCACTTAAATGGTGAATCTAAAATAGTCAAACTCATAGAAGCAGGAAATAGAACAGTGGTTACCAGGGTCTGGGGAGTTGTTGTTCAATCGGTATAAAGTTTCAGTTATGCAAGATGAATTAGTTCCAGGGATCTGCTGGACAGCATGGTGCCTGTAGTCCACAATATTGTATTATGCATTCAAAAATTTGTTGGGAGGGTAGATCTTGCACGTTGTGTTCTTAACTAACACACAGACACAGAGACAGACAGACAGACGTAGGAAACGTTGAAGGTGATAGATATGTCTTTTGCCTTAATCTTGTGTTAATAGTTTCACAGGAGTATGCTTGTATCCCAACTCATCAAATTGTATGTATTAAATTTGTGTAGTTTATTACATATCAACTGCACTTCAATAAAACCTTTTTAAAAATCACACCTGTATTATAGTGGTACTAGCTTTATCCATCAAGCCTAACCCTGGAACTCATGGAGGGTCCCTGGAAATGAAAGAGGTTTGAAACAGGAGAAAGTGTTTATTGAGGAACTGGCACTGCCCCTTCAAGGGAAGAAATGAAGTGCTCATGTAGACAGGACAGTCCCCAAGCACAGGAGGAAGGTGGTAAATGATTGCAGTCAGAGCCTGCAGAATAAGAGTGCTGCTTTCAGGCAATGGTTGCAGAGGCTGGGATCCATTCTGCAAAGAGTAGACAGGAGGCTGCCCTTCAACAGGCAGATGACAGGAGGGTTCCATAGTCAACAGCAGGACACATGGGCCAACTTCCAGGCCAAATGGATGCCTTGGACTCTGGCTGTTCCAGCTGTTGCTTTTGGTCTTTTCATATAAACAAATCTAATACCAGTTTAGAGAAATATTTATACCAGTAAGCACCATGAATAAAACATGTACTTGGAATTGTTTGCATATTACATCACTTTGGAAAAATCATGACACCTGTTTGCACAGTATTTACTGATTAACCAATTTAAACAAATCATGTGTAGAGAATTCGAGGAACAATTTAAGATTGTATTATTTTCCCCATAAATGGTCTCTTTTATACCCATGGAACTTGGAGTCCATAAACATTAGATTATAAGTATCTAAATACAGTTAGGTGCCTTTCAAAAGCAGCAGGAAAGAAAACAATATGGAATGTTTGGGGAGAGTAAATGGTCAAAAGGTCATGGAGAAAAATCAGTGGCATCCCCAAAGTGGGAAAAGCAAAACATATCTATTTTTTTCTCCTTTCTGCAACATCACTTTTCCCCCTACAGGATTCATGCATGTGGCTGTAAAGGCTTTATCAAACATTCATTTACATGATATTCTGAATAGATATGAATTTTTATTACATAAAATTATATAAGTGGAAACACATGCATTCTCCTTGTTTCTTCTTATTTCTATAGTTACATTTATAAAGAGTAGCTTCTTCTCTAGGAAGATGTGTTTATCTGGTAACTCTCAATGTCAGACAAGTAGTGCACCACTGCGGATTAACACATCCATATCTCTCCTTCCATCCTGTGCCTTCTGTAGGTTCTGTATTTCCTGGTTCCTCCGGGATTTACATCTCTCTAGAACCATGTAGCTGAGTTTTGACAACAGAACATGGTCAGAAACCGTGTGTCCTCTTGTTGACCTCCAAGCTTAATGCATTAAAACCTCCTCCATAATCCTTCATCTTGTCTTCTGCTGTCCACCGGCAAGATGCAAAGGACCTGGCAGAAGGTTCTGAGGCTGCAGGGCAGGGTGATGCTACATGGAAGGGCATCCACTGACCTGGAGCATGCACATTGCATTTTGCTTGAGTAAGAAATGAATTTACATTTGGTGAAGCTTCTGAGGTTTCAGAGTTTGTCATAGGAACCAGCATTTCTTATGTTAAGTAACATAACAAGAGACTTATCATTGTGTTGATTGTCCTTAAAGAGACAGTTTCACAAACAAGGGAGGGGAAAAGTAGAGACAGACTAAAAGTTTATATGTATATACACATAAATTTTTTCTTCCTCCTCATTAAACAGAAATAAGGATCTCAGAGCTTTATTTACACATTCATTTCCCCACTGTAATATCACATCAATCCTTACTTTTTACAAATGACAACACTAAGGCTCAGAGAAGGGCATTGATTTCCAGTGTCATATTAGAGAATGGTGGAGCTGGGACGTGAACTCAGTTCTATTTCTACTATGCTGTGAGTCAGTACGTATTTTATCTATTTCATTTTGCCAAGAGCTTTGGAAAACCAAAATGTAATGAATGTTAGTGAGGCAATGATCAAGACAGAGAGCTAGGCCCCTCATCCAAGCACAAAATAATTTTGTAAACTTAGACAAATCATTTAACCTTTCTGTGCCTTATTTTCTCATCTGGAAAAATTTAGATGTTGGCCCTACAACAATTTGCAAAATGTACACCACAAACCTGCAGGACTTCAAAGAATTCCTGGACAGGAATGGTGGGGGAGAGAAAAGTGTCCTGGACTGTAGCCTACACATCCATATCAACCAGGACAGCTCCTCATGACCTTTTTGTGTATATAAGTGTTCCTTTGGATACAGGTTTATATATAAGGTTTTGTTTTATCAATGTTTAACTGCTAATACAATTTCAAAAATTGGAAATTGGACTTCTAGGTCCATGCTTGCAATATTCTAAAGAGGGGCTCACAGCAGAGAGATGTTGCTGAAAGGATTGCCTGGATTAAGTCTTTGGTTATTAGGTTTTGTCCAAAGCATTCTCAATTCTCATAACTCCAGTTCATTTGATGGACTTCTGTTTTAGCTGTGCTCTTTTGAAATGTCACTCTCCATAGTGCCCTACAGAAGAGAAAATTCGATTATTCAAAAAACCTCCACTCCAAATGACATCACCAATTTGCTCTACCTTTCCTGTCCTCTTATATTCCACCCCCAGCCTTTTGCAAACATAATTCAAAATTAATATTGCCTCTTTCATCAAGACTGGAATTTGAGGCTTTGCTTGAAATCACCTTGGCATATTCCTTAGGCCAGGGGTGATGACAAAGTGAGACCTGAACATGCTGAAATGATGGGCCTCTTTATTGCATCTCAGGTCCTGCCAGCTCTCCTTTCCCAGGTTTCTAAATTGCTGAACACTCAAACTCCTGTTGTACTTCCTTCTTTGGGACTTAAACTTATCTTGTCAGATGTTAAAAGGCCAAATGGTGTCATGAACAAAGTGGCCATGGGTGGCAAGGATGGAGGGCATGCAGGGGCTCAGCCAAATGTATTTCTACTTACCAAGGTGGACCTGGTTACGGCCACCACTGGATACCCAAACAGTTAGCAGTGGAGGCCAACACTAGCTTCAATATGGTACCATTCCCTGGGGTGATCAACTAGCTACCTGGTGGCAGGAGATTCAGTATGGTTTAGGGAGATGTGTTTTGGTGCCAACTTGACAAGTGGTGGACTTAATTTTATGTGTCAACTTGACTGGGTTAAGAGTTGTCTAGGTAGCTAGTAAAACATTATTTCCTGATGTGTCTGTGAAGGTATTCCAGAAGACATTAGGATTTGAATCAGTAGATTGAGCAAGGAAGATTTGCCCTGAGTAAAGAAAACTTGAGGGCATCATTCTATCCTTTGAGGACCCTGATAGAACAAAGAGGGGAAGGAAGAGCAAATCCTGTATTTCTCTTCTTGAACTGGGACATCTGTCTTCTTCTGCTCTCAGACATTGGAGCTCCTAGTTCTCAGACCTTTGACCTTGGGCTGTGAGTTATATCATTTGCCCACTGGGTTCTCAGGCTTTTGAACTTGGATTGAATTAAACCACTGACTTTCCTGGTTCTTCAGCTTACACATGGCATATCACGGGACTTCTTAGTCTCCATAATCGTATGAGCTAATTCCTCATAATAAACCTAATCTCCTCTATCTATCTATCTATCTATCTATCTATCTATCTATCCATCCATCCATCCATCCATCCATCCATCCATCCATCCATCTACCTATCTACCTACCTACCTACTTACTTACCAACCAACTATTATCTGTCTACTATCTATCTGCTTACTATTAGTTTTTTTTCTCTGCAGAACCCTGACTAACACATAGGGGATGGATGGTGTTATCTGAACAAATAAAATGTAAACAATCTATTTCAGTGAGGACATCAAAATTCTGTTTGCAGGAGGGAAAATTCTATCCAGGGTATAGCTCTTCATTGATTGTATCTTCTGAGTTATGTTTGGTACTCTTAATATCTGAGGAGAGCAAAACAAATTATACCCCAAAACCAAAAGGCAAACAGAATGAAAGGAGAAAGTACAAAATATTAATTTAAGTGGAAGTTAAAATTCATAATAGATCCTTGACTCTTAAGAGAAATTCCAAGGATTTTCTAACTGATGTCCACATAAATACTTTTTATTGTGGTTAAATTTACAAACATAAAATTAGCCATTTTAAAGTGAACAGTTCAGTGGCATTTAGTACATTTCCAATGTTGTGCAACCATCACCTATATCTAGTTTTGAAAACAATTTTGTCATCCCGAAGTAAAGTTCCATACTTGTTTAAGCAGTTACTTTCTATTACTCTCTCTCTTCAGCCTCTGGCAACCACCAATCTTCTTTCTGTTTCTGTGTATTTACCTATTCTGAATCTTTTATATAAATAGAGTCTAACAAAATGTGACTTTTTGTGTTTTGACTTCTTTCATTTAGCACAACATTTTCATGGTTAAATCACGTTGTAGTCTATATCAGTACCTCCTTCCTTTTTTTGCTAAATATTCCAATGTATAGAGGTAGCACAAGTTAAAAATCTATTCATCTGTTGATGGAGATTTGGGTTTAGACTATTGTGAACAGTGCTTCTATAAACATTTGTGTACAAATACTTGTTTGAACACCTGTTTGCAATCCTTTTAGGTATATACCTAGGAATGAAATTACAATGTCATGGAATAATTCCATGCTTAACTTTTTAAGCAATTGAGAAAACTATTTTTCACAATGGCTGCACCATTTTACATTCCCATTGGTAATGCACAAGGGTTCCAATTTCTCCATATTCTAACCAATACTTGTTATTTTCCATTTGTTAAATGCTAACCATCCTAGTGAGTGTGAAGTGTTATTGTGGTTTTGATTTGCACTTCCTTAATGATTAATGATGCTGAACATCTTTTTAAATGCTTCTTGGCGATTTGTATATTTTTGGAGAAATGTCCATTTAAATTCTTTGCTCAATTTTTGATTGAGTTGTCTTTTTATTAAGTTGTAAGAGTTATTTATGTATTCTGGATACTAGCCCCTTACCAGAGATATGATTTGCAGAGATATCCTCCCCTTCTGTAGATTTCCTTTCAACTTGCTTGATAGTGTTATTTCATGCACAAAACTTGAAAAAAATTTGATGATATCCAATTTATACATTTTTCTTTTGTTGTTTATGTTTTGAGTGTCATATCTAGGAAGCCATTGCCAAATCCAAGGTCATGAAAATTTACTCTCTTTCTTCTAAGAGTTTTATAGCTTTAGCTTTTATATTTAGGTCGTTGATCCATTTTGAGTTAATTTTTGTATATTGTGTGAGGTACAATTCCAATTTTATTCTTTTATGTCGAGATCCAGTTTTCCTAGCACTATTTGTTGAAGAGACTGTGTTTTCTCCATTAGTCTTGGCCCCCATGTTGAAAATCAATTGACCATAGATGTATGGGTTTATCTTTGAACTCTCAATTCTATTCCAGATGTTATCATATGTTTGAAAATTGACCTTGAGCATAATAAAGTTGTATTCATCATGCAACCAAGATAATTCCAAATTAATTAGGCTAAAGTTTTTGGGAAGTTTTTCCAGTCAAGGTGTAAGAGCACTTTGCATCAGCCATCAATGGACGCTCAACATGGAGATTCTTTCAGGGTTAGATTGCTCTGTAGCGGCATCTGCTTTCCTTCAATATTATACCTTCAAACAAAATTCCAGTACACGTTTTCTGTCTGAGTCCACATATGTCAAGTCTACATGACTCATTTTAGATTCCCTGATCTAGACAGTCTCAATATGAATCACCTCTTCCCATTTTGCTTTTCTGCTACCAACTTTCCTTCTCCCACCTTCTATGGTTTGTAAATACTTTCTTTACTTCTTTTCAATGGGAACTAAGTACTTAGAATGAATTTTATTCTTCTTACCTTATCTTTAAGGAGCACTCATTTAGGTATAAGTTAACATGCTTCTGGAAGTTTTTAGGGGAGTTCTTGTAGAAGGGAAGAAAATTATAAAGTAACTCTGTACTTTACACTTTTGAAAAAATGCAACTGCAGCAAAACATTGGAAAGTCAATCAAACAGTGGTTAGCAAACTCTTCAGATCCTTTCAGAAAAGGTCATATGCCTGATTAGGTTTGTGATTGAGGACGACACTGGAGAACAAGGGCTCCATTTGATGTCAAGTGTGCACTGCCTTTGTTATGCTACATGCTAGATATTTTTGATAATGGCGAAAGATTTTGCTTCCTGGATTTGCCATGAAAGCCCTAATTTTAAAAATTGTAGTCCTTGGCATGGCATCAAAGCACCTGCCTTCTCCTTAAATGGAGCTGCTTTTGGGAGTTCCTACTTAGCCACTCAACATGGACAAGGTGTGAAACCATATTGCATTTATCTACATGACAACCACAATCCATTTTATTACTAATAGGAGCCATTGTGTTTCCTTTTGAAAGAACAGAGTTGGTGGGAATGTAGTAAAGTATGACCATCTCACATCTGGCCCCTAATTTATGTCTTTCAAATCATGATGGGTTGGAGGAAGGCAGTGACAGAGAAATTTCAAATATGAATCTGAACTATTGATGTTAAGACTTTCATGACATTGTCGAACAAAATAAGTGCCTAAATATTGCTCTTTGTGAGTATCATGACTATTCATTTGCCTCCTAATGTAAGGATGTTAGAAGGGGGTAGGCAGGTACAGGTAAATCTAGAAAAATCATTGGGAAAAAAAATCTCCTTTCCCAACATAGCTAAGTTATGATTTTAGAAATTAAGCCATTCGTGTAAATGGAGCTAGCTAGCTCCATGGTGATTCTAGCCTTGCAGCCGTATACTTAATGCCTGCTGCTTGCTCACATGTTCTTCTGTCAGCTACCCAATGCATGAGATTCCATTCCCTCGAGTTTTCTTCCTCCCAGTTACAGCTCTGATTACCTCCAAAATGAACGTATAAGTAGACTAATACTAAAGTTATTAAACAGATTTATGCTTTAGTGTAAATGAGAGTTTGAGCTTCAGGGTTCTGACATTTTGATAACTGGGTCTGATTTGGGGAATACCGTGCACAGATTGGAAAGGGGGTAGTAGCTCAGTCTAATGAAGCCTGTGTTGTGGAGTAACTACTCTCCAAATTTTCCTCAATTTACCTGGATTGATGACTGACTTGCACTTGTTGCCATAGGCAGAATTTCATTTCGGCTCATCAGCTGTTGGGAAAGGTGGAGGAGAGAGCGCTGAGTTTGAGCTGGAAGATCTCTCAGTCACCAGCTGTGTGATTTTAGACAAGTCATTTGATCTCTCCAAGCGTCTGTTTCCACAGCTGTAAAACATGGCTAACAATTCTCTCTCATTGATGTGAGGATTAAATGAGCCAACACATAGAAAGGACTATATACTTGTATATCTATTATTATCTGAGGTATTTAAAACATCAGAAGTGAGGTGTAAAATCTTGCAATCCACTCATTAGCTCTGTCAGTGGAGAGAAGAAGAACGGATTAAATCTGGCAGGTACTAAGCTTCAAGTTTGATTTAAGTTTCTTTCCTTCCACTCTCCTATTTGCAAAAAGTTTTCTTCCATTGTTGAGAGTCACTGGAGCTTGGGCCAATTACTTGTGTTGACAAGTCATTAAAGAAAGTCATATAAGCATCTGGCTCTGGAGTCTACGAAATCAACGGCAGCTCCAGGGCCTACCAGGTAGTGTGTAGTTGGAAAAATCTGTCCCCATACTGGGAACACATGGGCCTGATAGTAGAAGCCTGGGCGCCATTAACTCTGCTTTCAAGACTGAAGGAGATTGAAAGATTAGCAAGCTGAACTTTTAAATGGGAATCTTGTTTTTCTTTTAAATATTTCATTATTATTATTAACAAAGATATGGGCTTCTTTACAATATGTACTTACTCAGAGCACATGACTTATTTATAATGGTCACCTGAGATTTACTTAATCCAAATATATATTTATAGCCATTATTATATTTTGTTCACTACATAATTATTTTAAAAAATTTGGAAAATCTGTGTTTATGTTTTCACATTATGCAAAGAGGTCCTTTAAAGTCAAAACATTTAAATAACAATACAAAATAGTTAACTGAGAAGTAAACTCACACCACAGAATTAAGTGGGAAGACCATTCACTTAAGGCAGAATATATACACCACCAACACGTATACACATGCATACAACACCTATACATAAACACGTACACACATAGACATGCACACACATATTTATGTTTGGAAGATATTTATACATATATAAATACATATACATATATACACACAGATATATAATGGTATGCTGATAGTGTTTAACTCGATCCTCAAACATAACAAGTCTACAAAATTCATTGTTTTGCAGTTTATCAATTTCCATTGTGTAAATATTCCCATTGTGGCTGATTTTAAGCTACCATGGTGATGTCACTGAATGTGGAATTGGAAGACATGTGGACCATCAGTTCTCACCAACCAGTATGGGCTGGCTTCAGCACACTGCTGGATAGATGCACTCAGAGTATAGCCACTGGGTGGATACATACAGATGTCAATGAAGAGAGTCAAACTCTGTAAAATATTTAAAGAGATTTATTCTGAGCCAAATATGAGTGACCATGGTCCGTGACACAGCCCTGAGGAGGTTCTGAGAACAAATTATGGTAAAGAAACATGTTTTGGGGTAAAACATTTTGATTTTCTTCTTTATCACATAGTGTTATGCCAGAGTCAGATTGGAAAGTGTGGGTGAAGGATTACCCAGGTGCCAAGGCAAGAGACTGAAGGTACAAACTATAGCAGTATAATAAAGAAAATAGTTAGAATAAATAATATTTATAACACAAATTAGATATAGAGATGATTATGGACAATTATCAATCATTAGTATAAACATTATTAATCATTAGTTTTTTTTTTTTTTTTTTTTTTTTTTTTTCCTGAGTAAAATTATTTTTTTTTTTTTTTTTTTTTAAATTTATTTATTATTATTAAACTTCAAGTTGTAGGGTACATGTGCACAATGTGCAGGTTTGCTACATATGTATACTTGTGCCATGTTGGTGTGCTGCACCCATCAACTCGTCATTTACATCAGGTATAACTCCCAAAGCAATCCCTCCCCCCTCCCCCCTCCCCATGATAGGCCCCGGTGTGTGATGTTCCCCTTCCCGAGTCCAAGTGATCTTATTGTTCAGTTCCCACCTACGAGTGAGAACATGCGGTGTTTGGTTTTCTGTTCTTGTCATTAGTTTTTAATGTTACTCTGTTACATTACTAATATAACCTAGGAATAACCGGTGGGTATAGGGTCAGGTGCTGAAGGGACATTGTGAGAAGTGACCTAGAAGGCAAGAGGTGAGCCCTTTGTCATGCCTGTGTAAGGGTCACTTGAAGGCTCCTTGGTCAAGTGGTAATGCCAGTACCTGGGAAGGCACCCATTTCTTAGCAGACTGCAAAGTCTCCTTTCTTTGGAGGAGTCAGGAAACACTCTGCTCCACCAGCTTCTTCTGGGAGGCTGGATATTACGAAGGCCTGCCCGCAGTCATCCGGAGGCCTAAACCCCTCCCTGTGGTGCTGTGCTTCAATGGTCACACCCCTTGTCCACTTTCATGTTCCTTCGGTACTCTTGGTTCCTCTTTGAAGTTCGTAGTAGATAGCGGTAGAAGAAATAGTGAAAGTCTTAAAGTCTTTGATCTTTCTTATAAGTGCATAGAAGAAAATGCTGAGGTATGCTGCCTTCTCTCTCTGCTTCGGCTACCTAAAAGGAAGGGCCGCCTCTCCCATGATCACATGACTTGCTTGACCTTATCAATCACTTGGACAACTCACCCTCCTTACCCTGCCTCCCTTGTCTTTTATGCAACAAATATCAGCGCGCCCAGCCATTCGGGGCCACTACCGGTCTCCGCGTCTCGGTGGTAGTGGTCCCCGGGGCCCAGCTGTTCTCTTTATCTCTTTGTTTTGTGTCTTTATTTTTATTTATTTTTTTGAGACGGAGTCTGGCTCTATCGCCCAGGCTAGAGTGTGGTGGCGCGATCTTGGCTTACTGCCAACTCCACCTACCGGGTTCAAGCCATTCTCCTGAGTAGCTGGGACTACAGGCACCTGCCACCATGCCCTGCTAATTTTTTTGTATTTTTAGTAGAGACGGGGTTTCACCGTGTTTGCCAGGATGGTCTCGATCTCCTGACCTCGTGATCCACCCGCTTTGGCCTCCCAAAGTGCCAGGATTACATTGTGTCTTTATTCCTCACAATCTCTCATCTCCACACACAGGGAGAACAACTGCTAAGCCCGGTAGGACTGGACCCTACAGGAAAGTAAGTCATGATATATAGGGTTAAATAAAACCCATCTGATGAGAATTTATGGTTTGTAGGGCATGACTCTACAGACCCCTTAGATAGGAATTTGGGCAAGGTAAGAAAAAATTAGAGCTTAGTCCTCACAGATGTAAATGAAGTCTAAAAATCACACACCATGTAAGTCTACTATTAGTTCTGGAATTGATGCCCAGCCTGCTCTTACTAGGGAATTGCAGAGCCCTTTAGGTACAGCCCGAGAGAATTATGTTTGGCTTATCCTCTGCTTTTTCATCTTCATGATTCTTCACTAATCCTCTTCAGTATGAAGCCTTCTAAAGGGTTTTGTATAGATCAATCATGGAAGGGATTCAGCTGGGCAAAGTACCATTATTCCAGATTATCCAAGAGAGTTTATAGTTGCAGATGATTCACCAATAGCCATGGGGGAGCTCCTGTGGTTAACGATAGTACTCTGCAGTGATGGCAAATAGGATATTATTCATTAGTGAGCACACATATGCACATACTCACATACCATTCTACCTTTTCTGGGGAAAACCTGTGCTTGTTCTCTTTCTGCAGAGCAGGCCTACAGCCAGGAAAAGAGGTTGCCCATGCACTGTGATTTAAGGTTGGTAGGAAGCCTTCTTCCTCTTTCCTCCCTTCTAAAGAATCTTCCCACCAGCCTGGACCACTTCTTCATTTTATATTTTCTCCTCTGCCATTAGGGATTCTTTTGTTCCCATTAATAATGTTTTCCTTTTAAAGAGCTCAGCTTACCTGAGAAGAGGGAACAGTAAGATGGGAGCTCAGAAATGAAACAGAGGCAAAAACTCAAAGATAAGAATGATTCTTGCACAATGTGGCCTGAAATAGCCTGAAGATGATGCCTTATTTCCCTCATTTTCCTGGCTCCCTGCAGCTTGTCTGCCCACTTGTAGATCCACCCACAACTCATTGCCCAGTCAGTTAATGCTAACTTGTAGACCCACCCGGTTCCTACACCCTGAATCATTTTGAGGGCTTCAGTAATAAGTCATTATTAATTTATTAAATCAACATTGAACATTGACCCTGTCCTTGAAGAGCTCACAATTTCTTGGAAGAAACATTAAGAAAACAGGATAATTACCTTGAAACTATATACTTTATCCTACTGGAGAGTTATTTCCCAAGGGCTTATGAAGCCCAGAGAAAATATCCAGCAATAATTAGTGGACATCCTGGAATTAGAGGAGCCTGGGTTCAAATACTGACTCTGATGTTTTCTAGTGGTGATTCTTTGGGCAAGTTGTTTAACTTTTCTGATCGTAAATTTTCCTAATAGTGATTATTATATAGGCCAATAATATCAATTACACTGGAATGTAACTTTGATGTAGACAGGCACTTTATTTTATTCACTGTTATGTCTCTACCAAGTAGAACAATGTCTGGCACATAGTAGGTGGTCAAAATACACTGATAAAATAAGCCAGTTAAAGTGCCTAGTACAGTGTATATAGGTACTTGATAATAGTAGCTTTATGTTATTCTTTTCATTATATTCTCAGAGGAAATAAGCAGTAATTCTCCCTGTGGGATTAAGAAACGGTTTATAGAATTATCATCTTAAATGAGATATAAGAATTATCAGCAAGAGGAAGTCCAGTGGGAACACCAGGGAGAGAAAATAGCATAAACTATTGCAGTGATGAATGGTCTAACAATTCAAGAAAGAATGAAATACTAGACGAAATAGAGACATGGTGGCCCCAAAGTGGCCACAGCCATCCGCTAACTCCACTGATAATCTGACTCTTTTTGGGCTAACCACTGGGTCTTCGTTTTTGTTCCCTAATAATGATTGCCACTTACGTAGTGTTTACTGCATACCAAGTACAAAATGTATATCAATTTATCAAATCCTTGTAACAATTCATTGAGATAGATACTATTATCCATTTTAAGACAAGGAAAGTAAGACAAAAAGGAATTTACTAATTCACGTGAATTAGTGCATGTTCACAGCTAGTCAGTAGAAGAACTGGGCTTCAAACTTAGACATTTTAGCTCCAGCATCTTGTTCACCTCACCTACACTAGGCAACTTCTTAGTCATAGTCGGATTTTGTGGTCAACTAGTAATTCTCACCAATTATCTCCAGGCTCACAGGGAGATGGGATGTCCTTGAAATTGTAGAGAGCTATATTTTTCTTGAGGCAACATAATGTGATCAGAAATGATCTTCCAAGGTTCTCATGCTCTTTCCCATCTGTAAGAAGGTTTAACTACAGGATAATGGATCCTCTGTCAGCCTAAATTGCTGAGTGGCTGCATGGAGGACAGTTGCCTTGGAAAGATTGCTAGGATCACAGTAGTGTTTAAGAAAGAAATTTTGCTAAAGTAGGTTTGGGGATTGTTTGTTACCTAACCTCTCTTGACTGATATAGCTGCCTTTGCCCAGACCTTCATGCTGATTAAGTGGGTCCAGGGCTCAAATTCTGAGCTAACATTTCATTTCCAGACCTTGCCTCATCCCATTCACCTAGGGTCCCCTTGCTCTCATTTTTGGGGGTAATTTGAATAATATTCCAGTCATTTCCTCCTAGATTATATGCTTATTTGCCCTTGCTAATTCCACCTCCCCAGGAGCTGAAGTTCTGGCTCACAGCCCTACCTCTACATTACCCAGTCAGATATCTGTCTGGCTATGTTGTCTGACATTCCCCACATGGTTCTGTGATATACCTAGATAAAGCACTCTTCCCAATTTCTTGTCTTCTGAAAATGGCACTATAGAGTGTTTCTAAGTATTGTAACATTTTCTTGGTAAGCCTGTTAGGTAGAATCATTATTTCTCAGCCAAACTCACTTTGTTTCCTTATGGGATCTGTGCTAGTGTCTGATTCCAGCTTTCTCTAGCACTGTCTCTTATTTACAGCCAAGAATCTTGGTTTATCTTCTTAGTTAAAGCCACTATGCTTGTGCCCATAATGTCCATGCTAGCAATCCAGAAACTTCATGGGTATTGATATAATAGGCTCAGCTTCCAATTACCCACTTCAGCATACCTTATTCCTTGGGTCCTTTAAGTGTTCTTCCCCTTCTGCTACTACCAAAGATGAAAAAATAAAATAAAATAAAATTGACACAGATATTTGATACCTAAAACTTAGACAAGGAACCAAAAGAGAAAGTTTCTAAAAACCAGAGTAAAATCTTGCTTTAGTTATAAATAATCATGGCAGGTAAAATTCTGAGATAGCCTCCAAGAATCCGACCCCTTGGAGTACATGCTCTATATACGTCCTGCCCCTTATGACAAGGACTTGTAAATACAATGGGAGATCGTTCCCATGGTTATGTTACATTTTATAGCAAAGGGGATTTGTAGATGTAATTAAGGTTTCTAATCAGTTGACTTTCAATTTATCACAAGGGAGATTTTCATGGGCAGGCCTTATAAAATCAGGTATGCCTTAAAAATAATAAGCAACAGCAGCTGCTAGAAGTGAGAAAAACTTGTGAACTATTCAACTGAGGGTGCCACATAGTTAGAATCTGAGAGTCATTTCCAGCTGACAACTAGCAAGAAAATGGGACCTTCATCCTACAACTACAAAGAACTAAATTCTAGCTTCAGATAAGACCACAGCTGTGGCCAGTCTCTTTATTTCAGCTCTGCATAATCCTGACCAAACAACCCAGTTAGGTTGTACCTGGAATTCTGACCTACAGAAACATTGAGATAATACATATGTGTTGTTTTAAGCTGCTAAATGTGTGGTGATTTGTTATGCAGCAATATAAAACCTTATAAAATAATCAATTGCTTAAGTGGGGGGACAAGAGATAAATAATTGGATACTAGTATATAAAGACAAATGAGGTTTAGTAAACAAAAGGTCCATAGAAATGCCTTTAAGCTGCTAAAAAGAAAAAGAAAACTTAAAATTTTGCTGAGTGAGTAAACAAATAGTTTCACTGACCTCTTCTAAGAATAATTCAATGTAAGTTACATAAATATATTTTATTTAAAATTATTACTTTTAACAGCTTTATTGACAAATGACATACAATAAACTGCACATATTTAAAGTGTATAGTTTGGTAAGTTGTGACATAAATGTGTACCTGTGAAATGATCACAACAATGAAGATTGTGGTCATATCCATCACCCCCAAAAGTGAAGTCCAGCTTCCTTTGTGATCCCTTTGTAATCTTGCTGTCCACAACAAGAAACATGCCAAATTGGCCACTTAAATCAAGACTGTGAAACAATGTTCAGCTCTTTCTTATTTTCTCCACCCAGCATACATGTTAAAGCCAGTGTCCTTTATAGTTGGCCGTCTAAAGTCTGACCCAATGTAGAACCTGTGGGGTAACTAGGGGATAATAGGAAGGGGCACAAAAAGACCCCCACACCCCTATTTTTAAACAAAAGATTATTACTGTAATAACTTAGTTATGAGTTTCAATATCTGGATATGACAAAGTTTACCAATCATGTTCAGATAGTAATGCAACTTTTACAATGCATTAATTAGGAAAATGAGGTATTCTTTTCACTTTGTCCAAGTTCAATAACCTATCCATCCAGATCTCTTACCTTCTAGCATGGTTTACATAGATCCATTAGCCTTTCTTCCTCTGGTTCTCCTCCAAGATTTTTGGATCTACCTGCTGGACAGAAAATTAGCAATGAAGAATGACAACAGCAACCTCTTTTTCCCTTGGTTATCTGTTAAATCATTCAGTTAGGAAATAATAACTTTTCACAATTTAGTTGAACATATTTTTACTTCAAAAATATAAAGGATAGTTAAAATAAGCTTTTTTCAGTGATGTATATAACAAGGATTATCTTAATTTTTTAGAGTTCCTGGAACTCAAATTTCAAAAAGAGAATAGTGAAAAAATTAAGAATAATTATTTTTGATGGTTCATATTTCACCTGTGTGAAGGTCAAGGTCTTAAAAAATAGCTTCAAGTCATTTTACTTTGCGAGTCTCAAAGTTTGTTCCTCAATATACAGTATGAAGTTGTACAATTGAGTATGAGACAAACCTTTAAAAAATCCACTCATTATAGTATAAATTCTTTCTCACCCTAGATGAGACAATATTCCAGAAACAGTGCTACTGATGTTTCCTGCTTTATAGCATTTTATAATTCTCCAAAGCACTTCACTTATGCTACTTCTTCTGATACTTTCTGTATTGCTATGAAGCAGGGAAAGTAGTTCTATTTCCACTTAAAGATGATGGAAGAAAACTGAGGTCTGAGGGATGAACTGACTTGACTAGAGTTGGTTGATGGTGTTGCTGGGATTAAAATCCAAATTTTCTAGGCTTTTCCCTCATCCAGGACTATTTGTGTTCATTTTCCTGATAAGCATAATTTTAGAAAACTGTACCAAAGAGTAGGTAGGAGAATATATGTATTTTATTATCTTACATTACATTCTAAATGAAGGAATTCCTTATAAGCCATTTCTCTGTCTCAGACAAATGAAACTAGCAAAGTTACATGAAAATAAGAGTTTTTACTAAAACACTGTTCAACAACAGTCCAGAAATAGTTAAGGGACAAAAATCAAATACCCTGTGTGTAGTTCCCTCTTGTGTAGAAAAAAGACAAAAGAATGACAGTTGTACAAGTTCCTGCAGGCAAAGCAAAGGCTGGAACTTCTCCTCCCCATCTGTGTTTATTATGATAAATACTGTTTAATCTTCCACCTTCACTTCCAATTGCTGGATTTTTTTTTGTAAAGATAAAAAAATGATGACAACATAAAAATAGAAGGCAAGGCCCACTTAAGAGTCCTCATTGTCTGTAGAATAATTCTGAACAAATCTCTGCTCTGGGCACTACCTGTCCTGTCAGCTCCTTAGTGAAGGAGAAAGACAGAAGAAGGCCCTGAAATTTCCATGTGAATAGAGAAAACCATTTCTCAGGTCCACAGCTCAGAGTAACATAAATGAAACTGTTAAAAGACATTCACCAAAGGTGGAGAAAACCGACCAAACAAAAGGCAAAAAAAAAAAAAAAAAAAAAAAAAAAATATTTCCTTGGCCAGACAGTGCCAAGAGTAGAAAATTAAGATTGTTTAAGGTCAAGAAAGAAAACTACTACCACACTGAAGTGGGTGATATGACACTAAGGCAGCCCCTTGCCAATGTCACAAGCTCTTATGGCTATGGGAACCCCATCAGTTGGTAGTATGAGCAGGACAGGTGGAGAAAGAAGATGGAAAACAAGAAGCCACATACCAGCGGTTATGTGGGTAAGACGAAAGGTGAAGTCATTTGAGCTCTCACTTTAACCTACTGGGCTATTGGGCCTTGGAACTGTAAGGAAATGTAATGGCTTATTTTGAGTAACTCGTGGCTTTTGTGTTATTAACATATGGATACACCTTTTGTTATTTTTTATTTCAATAGCTGTAGGGGTACAAGTGGTTTTTGGGTACATGGGTAAATTGTATAGTGGTAAAGTCTAGGATTTTAGTGCACCTGTCACCTGAGTAGTGTACATTATACTCAATGGGTAACTGTTCATCTCTCACCTTCCTCCTATTTCTCTGCTTCTGAGTCTCTAATGTCTGTTATACCACTCCATATGCCTTTACGTACCCATAGTTTACCTCCCACTTATAAGTGCTAACATTCAGTATTTGGTTTTCCATTCATGAGTTACTTCACTTTGGATATTGGCCTCCAGTTTCATCCAAGTTACTGTAAGAGACATTATTTTATTTTTTATGGCTGAGTAGTAGTCTATGGCATATTTGTACCATATTTTCTTTATGCACTCATTGGTTGACTGATGGGCACTTAGGTTGATTCTACATCTTTGCAATTGTGAATTCTGCTGTGATAAACATATACGTGCAGGTGTCTTTGGATAGAGTGACTTCTTTTCCTTTGGGTAGATACCCAATAGTGGAATTGCTGAATCAAGTGATATGTCTACTTTTAGTTCTTTGAGAACTATCCATACTCTTTTCAATAGGGGTTTACTAATTTACATTCCCACCAGCAGTATCTAAGTGTTCCTCTTTCACCACATCCTTGCCAACAATTATTGTCTTTTGGACTGTTTCATAATGGTCATTCTGGCCAGGACAAGGTAGGGTAAGTGGTTTTGCTTTGCATTTTTCTCATAATTAGTGATGCTGAGCATTTTTTTTTCAGATTTTTGTTGGCCATTTATATATCTTCTTTTGAGAGATGTCTGTTCGTGTTATTTGCCTTCTTTTTCATGGGATTATTTCTTTTTCTTTATGACTTGTTTGAGTTGCTTGCAGGTTATGGATATTAGTCCTTTATCGGATGCATAACTTGCAAACATTTTTTTCCATTCTGTAGGTTGCCTGTTTACTCTGATGATTCTATCTTTTGTTGTACAAAAGCTTTTTAGGTTAATTAGGTCCCATTTGCTTTTGTTTTTACTTCATTTGCTTTTGGAGTCTTAGCCATAAATTCTTTGCCTAGGCCTATGTCCAGAAAAATATTCCTGTAGAATTTTGATGGCATCAGGTCTTAGATTTAAGTCTTTAGTCCATTTTGAGTTAATTTTTGTATATGATGAGACATAGGGATCCAGTTCCACTCTTCTACATGTGGCTATCCAATTTTCCCAGCACCATTTATTGAGTAGAGTGTCCCTTCCTCAATTTATGTGTTTGCATACTTTGTCAATGGTCAGTTGATTGTAAGTGTTTGGTGTTATTTCTGGGTTCTCTATTCTGTTCCATTTGTTTTTGTATCTATTTTTACACCAGTAGCATTCTGTTTTGGTTACCATAGCCTTATAGTATCATTGCAAGTCAGGTAATGTGATGCCTACAGATTTATTCTTTTTGCTTAGGATTGCTTTAGCTATTCAGGAGTTTTTTGGTTCCATATGAATTTTACATTTTTTTTTCTAGTTCTGTGAAAAATAATGTTAGCATTTTGATAGGAATTGCAGTAAATTTGTATATTGCTTTGGGCAGTATGGTGATTTTCATGATATTCTTCCAATGCATGAGCATGGGATGTATTTCCATTTGTTTGTGTCATCTATTATTTCTTTCAGCAGTCTTTTTCCATTCTTCTCATAGAGATCTTTCACCTCCTTGGTTAAATATATTCCTAGATATTCTGGGGTTTTTTTGTAGCTATTGTAAAGTTTTTTGTAGCTCTAAGTTCTTGATTTCATTCTCAGTTGGTCGTTCTTGGTATGCAGTGGTGCTACTGACTTACGTTCATTGATCTTGTAACCTGAGACCTTTACTAAATTTATTTATCAAATCTAGGAGTCTTTTGGAGGAGTATTTAGGGCTCTCTAGCGATAAGATGATATCATTGGTAAACAGAGATAGTTTGACTTGTCTTTTCCAATTTGGTTGCCCTTTATTTTTTTCTCTTGCCTGATTGCTCTGACTTGGACTTCCAATACTGTGTTAAATAGAAGTGGTGAAAGTGGGCAACCTTGTCTTGTTTCAGGTCTTGGGGGAAATGCTTTCACCTTTTCCCCAATTAGTATGATGTTGATTGAGGCTTTTTGTATTTTGAGGTATATTCCTTCTATGCTTATTTCTTCAGGGTTTTTATCATAAGGGGATGCTGGATTTTATAAACTGCTTTTTCTGTGAGACACACCTTTTCCCTTCACCTTCTTCCTTCTAGCTTGCAATTTATCTTCCAGCCTTCACACATTTTTTTCCATGGCTCCAGTTTCACCAATGTGTCCTCATTTAGGTGCATCAATTTTCTCAGATTAAATCAGTCATATGCCTGCAGAAAATCTGGAACTGCTAAGAAAGCTCTCCTTCCTCTTCCTCGCCTGTGCTTATGCTAAGCTGGGACCATTCAGTCATCTTGCCTACTATGACCAGCCCAGTTCCACTCCATTGAGCTCTCCATGGGTTTCCTCTTCTCTCTCCCTCTGATGTCAGCCCCTCTCTAATGTTCTTCTAATGACTCTGCCTTTCATCTTTTCTACTCCATTCTTTCCTAAATGTTTCCATCAGATTAGTCTTTCCTGGATACGCCTTCACTTAGATCACTCTTCAACTGGAAACTTCTCAATAACTCTTACATATGTGAGAAAACCGAGTTTGGCCTTCAGCTATGTTGAGGGAGATAATCTGTTGCCTTGGGTCAGGAGAATCTCTCTCTGCCTATTGTTTCTGAGGACACCAAATGAAAGTCCTAACTGTCCTCTGGCCCTGAGGTGTTTTTCTAGCTAGTCATTTGTCATGGCAACAGCAGCCTGACTACCAAGACTGCTTGCTCTTTGAGCGGAAGGGGACTGCCTTACTTATTGCTTGCTACAAAGAGTGCTGAGCCTTTGGCTGTGGATTCCTCAGTGGCACCATAACCCACTGCATGCATAGCTGTATTTGTGTCCATTGCATCACCCCTTTGAGAAAACGGGACTTTGGATAGAGGAGTGTATTAGTCCCAACTAATAGGATAGATGTATATATGAATGGGAGTTTATTAAGGAGAATTGACTCATAGATCACAAGGTGAAGTCCCACGATAGACCATCTACAAGCTGAGGGGCAAGGAAGCCAGTCTGAGTGGTTTGCCAGGGGCTCTCAGGCCTTCGACCACTTCCCTCAGGAGAAGCCAACAGTGCAGCCTTCAGTCTGTGACTGAAGGCCTGACAGTCACTGGCAAACTACTGGTGTAAGTCAAGAGTCCAAAAGCTGAAGAACTTGGAGTCTGATGTTCAAGGGCAGGAAGCATCCATCACTGGAGAAAGATGAAGGCTGGAAGACTTAGCAAGTCAGCTTCTTCCACCTTCTTCTGCCTGCTTTTTCAGGCAGTAATGGCAGCCAGTTGTTTGGTGCCCACCCACACTGTGAGTGGGTCTTCCTGAGTGTGGATCTTCTTCTCTCAGTCCACTGATTCAAATGTTCATCTCTTCTGGCAACACCTAGAAAAACCCAGATACGCCCAGAAATAATACTTTGTATCCTTCAATCCAATCAAGTTGATACTTAACAGTAACCATCACAGGGAGCCACTGGGACTGTGCTGATACTCCTGCTGTTCATTATGCTGTGAGGAATGAACCATCCTGCATGATCTATTGAGTCTTGTTGTCTACTTCTGCCAACTGTGAAGTTTGGCACGCTGACCTGCTTACTTGCTTAGTCTAAGGGGGTTGGTTCTTTCTGACCAGGTGCTTTTATTTATTTTTGTTTGTTTGTTTTATAATCTATCTTCCACAATTCTTTTTAGTACTGGATATTTACTGTTTAATGGATCAACCAATCAATCAAACTCATTAAACCAATTTGTTTAATGAATCCTCAGCACCAGCCAAATTAAGCTGGGCTCTTTTCACTTTGAAACCCAATACCCAATACTTATTCACATCTGCTTATGCCTTTTCCTTCATTTCTCACATCATGACTTGTCCAAATTCTTCTCTTCCACTAACAGCCATCTCTACTGCTACCGGCCATCATAGACTGAGGTAATTAATCTCTTCTTCCTTTGTTCCTTTGACCTCCCATAGGACATTAAATGCACCTCTCATACAACAGTGATTACTTTCAGTATTTGTACTTATACATTTAGGCATTTTCAATTATCTTCCAAAACCATAGGAATTTGTTAGATACTTGACATATGTCAGAAAGGGAACTATTTGTAGAAAATGTTGGAAATGCAAAATGAATAAAATATGGTCCCTACTCACATTAACTCTCATTCTGTAGCAAAATAATCTTGAATAAAGTGAATAAGGATATAAATTATATCACAAGAGTGTTTTACTAAATTCTTATGATAGTACAGCAGGGGCTACAATTCTCCATGAATGGAAGGTCTGAGAAAGCTTTAAGGAAACTTTGTCGCTTATACCCATGGGCATGGGGCTTGTCTACCTTCCTTACTAGTTTAGTTTTTAAAAGTCTATATTGTGTCATCTTGAATCCCTCACAATAAACCAAAGTATTCATTTATTTAATTAATTTAGTTAAATAGTTATTTAATATTGAATATAGGTACATTTATTGATCACTACTAGGTACAAGGCAATAAACTAAGAACTAGGTAACATATATCTTTTTATAAAGGTACTCCTGCTTTAGGGAAATGCAACCTCTTAGCAACTGATGTCTGTAGGGCTATACAGAGAGGATCTCAATCTCCTATGGTGATGTGTACCATCTTTATTTAAGATGTTCAGATTTAACTTACAAATAAATCATTGCCTTAATATAATTTATTTCAATAGGATCGTCACCTTATTTGTACAGTTTTGTATGAGGCATACTTATATTCATTTTTAAAGGCTCAGCTCAAATGTTATCTCAAAGTCTTTTTTGATCTGCACACTTAGAATAACTTAACTGTTCCCTGCTCTCCGCTCCTATGTCATTTGTTTGTATCTTTATTATGTCTCTGTGTGTTTAATGCTTTGATTTCCTCTTTAACAGTGAGCTCCTTGAAGGGAAGTGGTTTTTCTGCATTTTACTAGGGCCTCTCAAACTGATTGGCACTTAGGAAGTACTCATTAAATATTTAATGAATTCATCCAAAACTGTTCCCCATCTAAACTTCTGACAGCTTGATCAAGCAACTGTGGTCAAACATAATTTAGAAGTGAACTTTAAATGTTATTGTGACTAAGGACCTGCATTTAGAATATGACCTGTCACAAGTCAATCATATGAAGACAGCCCAATAAAAAATAGGCAAAGGTTTAATTAGACACTTTATAATAGAAAATTTACAAGTGATCAGTAAGTCATGAAAAAGGTGGTCAATATCACTACTCACCAAGAAAAAAAGGAAATAAAGCCATAATAAGATACCATTTCATGACTTTGAGAATGGCTAAAATGAAAAATGGCTGACAAAATCCAGTGTTGGTCAGATGTGGAGCAACTGGAACATGAAAACATTGTTGGTGGGAGTGTAAAATGTTACAACTACTTTTAAAACCAGTTTGTTACTTTCTAAAGCCAAACATATACCACACTTACAATACAGCCCAGCAATTCCACTCTTAGGTATTTACTTACCCATGAGAAATGAAAAGCTATGTCCACACAAAGACTTCATAAATATTCATAGTAGCTTTAATCTTGAAACAATCTAAGTGCCTACCAACAGGTAATTGAATAAACAAAATGGGGTATATCCATGCAATGCAATTCTACTCAATATTTAAAAGAAATGGATACAGATACATCCAATAACATGAATAAAATTCAAGATTGTTTTGCTGAGTAAAAGAAGCCAGACTAAAGATATGACACCCATGTCTAATTCTATTTATGTAAAAATCCCAGAAAATGCAAACTCATCTATATTGACACAAAGCAAATGAATGGGTTGCCTGGGATGAGATGGAGGTAGAGATAGATAGAAAAAAGGCCCAAGGAAACTTTCGGGGGTGATCACATGTTTGTTATTTTGATTATGGTGATGGTTTTGCTGATGTGAGTGTGTATGTGTGTGTATGTGCATGTGTTTGTGTGTGTCTGGGTATGTCAAACCAATCAAAGTGTACATTTTAAATATCTACAGCTTATTTTCTATAAATTATGTGGCAATGAGTTATATTTCCAGAAAGCAAGAAAAGTAGTATTAATTTAAAAAAATAAATGCCACCATGTCTCATAAAAACAATGAAAAATCAAGTGACAAAACACAACCTGAAAAGCATCATTTGAAACTGTCCCTGATAGTTGTCATAATGTTGCCACACTGAGTACAATCCAAACACAATTGAAGGATGCCTGCCTCCACAAATAGCATTTGGAACTCATTGAGATTGGCTGCATGGCACAGACTATGGGACTAACACAAGAAACACTGGGGAATGTTTAGGGGACTTTTGTGTTCAATTCAGACGTTAGGTTGAAATAAAGCTCATCTGAGAAATCTCTACAGCACGTTTTCCCTAGCCTGAAATTCCTTAATAATGTTGCTGTTAGAGGACAAAGCAAATACTAGTATCATCCTTGTTGGCTAGCAATATTACAATAGGCTTTTACATATAGGAATGATGTTTTCACTGTGAAGCTATGTAAGGGTGAGGAGTGATACAGTGGGATTCTGTCCTCCAGAAGTGTAGGGCCTAACGGGAAAACGTGACATAAATACCACCAAGAAAGATGTAGTTTATAAATTATGCACAAGAATCAAGAAAAGATGCACAGACAGTTGAGTGAACAGTCTTCTGCCTTTGTGAGCAGGCTGAACAAAAGCTTCAGAGCTCAGAATTTGGCATTTGGACTTGGGATGGCCAGAAAATTCTACACAATTTAAAATTTTTTAAATTTGGTTTATATAAATTTGATTTATATAAATGTAAATAAAGTGTGGCTATGATTTTGGATAGAGATACGCTCAGATCTTCTCCTCTGAGGCTGTCCATGGTATGAAACTCACGCTCTATAGTGAAGAAACCTTTGGCTTAAAGACATTTTAAAGAAAGGAAAAGATTGAAGGTAGGATTGTAGGTGTCTTGAATAAATAGTGTTTATAAAGCACATTTTGGAAACTTATAGTAGATGACTTTAAGATGCTGTGTGTGTGTGTGTGTAAGACAGAATGGGAATTAGGGAGAGGGAGATAAAGGCAGAGACAGAGAAAGATAGATACACAAAGCCTGACATAGAGAGATTGAGCTAGCAAGAGCAAGTGTGCGCATGTATTTAGAAAACTTCCATGTGTGTCTTTGGAAAAATGACTCTTTTTCTTCCTCTATCTTTTTTTGTTTTCTTTTTTACCAAGAACTTTTCCTAAATTTGTCATCTTAGTCATCAAAGATGACATGAAAGAGCCATGCATTAAGTGGCAAGGAGAGTTGACTTACCTGCTGTATTTCTGCGACACCTGTGGAAGAGATCTGTTAGTCTTAACTTGCAGCTGGAGCCCTAACAGTAGTGTCAGTCATCAGGTAGAAGTCAATAATGAAAGAATTTTAAAAGCCTGTCCATATTGCCATGCCGCCCAGATTCCTTAAGTGCCATGAGAAGCAAAATTCTGACAGGGATTTTTTTGTTTTTGTTTTTTACTTTAATCAACTTGGGAATGATGTGGCTTCACTGAATCTATGAAAAGAAAGAAAAAGGAAAAAGAGACAATGAAATCCTTGTCCTTTTTGTATGTTTGGAGAGCTCTTTGTGGCTACTAATATGGGATTTGTTTCAACATAAAAACTGGTTAAGGAAGTGGGAAGAAGGGGGAGTTCTTGGGAACAGAGGATAGAAATAGATTTCATAAAATGTCTTGTGTCTTGGGACCCCTAGCCAGTCCTGAGTGACAGGGCATGGCCATCCTGGAGACAAAAATATTAATATTTGTGCTCCTAGGAATGGGTACAAATATATGACCAGACTTTTTTCTTTTCTGTGGCTTTTATTTGTTCAGAATCATCAGTTCCTTATGTGTTTTTTCTTGTGTGACTTAGTGTTTTCATCTCCCCAGGTTTCTTTACCTCTTGGGTAGCATACACCTGAGGACTGAATTTAGACCACTGGGTTCAGGTTCTAGGTTCACCACTTACTACATGTGGGAGTGTAAACAAGTTATTTAACTTCTCTGCATCCCAATTTTCTCATTCATAAAAGTGAGAAAAGGAATAATAATAATTGCATAGGAATTTGGAAAGAATCTGTCATGATAGTACCTGTGCATTGGAAATGCTTGATAGCTGTTAGTCTTTTATGGTTTTTATTTCTCAGTCTCAACTGCCTGCCTTTTCCTCTGCTTCCTGCACCAGATGGACATCCTCAGAATAGTATTCACGAACCCACAGCTTGGTTAAGTAAGGACTCAGGGAAAGCTGGGTCCTGCTAATTGTCTTGGGTCTGGTTACTCAAATGTAGATTCTCAACATAGCAGTCTGGTAAGAACAAACATTTCCAGACCACCTGTTTGTCTAAGTATATGCCACAGCCCTGGGAGCAGAAAATGAGGAGGAGGAAGAAAAGAAATAGGAAAAGGCAGAAACAACATATTCTCTTTTGAGGCTGCAATAAATGAAAGCATTCAGAAATTATTAATTGAGAAGCCAGAGTAGAGTCCCTGTGAATTACAGATATTGGTATTAGAAGCAACACGGTATGAATACAATAACGTAAAACTCAGTAAGCGAACATAAGTTACGAGAAAGGGAAAATTTAAATGGGGAAAAAAAATACATCAAAACATCAATAGCTATTATCTTTAGGTAAAGAGATTGCAATAGATCTGTTTATATCTATGTCTGCATCATGGTTCTTTAAGGCCAGAGGCGTCTTAGCAAGTAACATTGACTATTCATCTGTGGACGGACATTTGGGTTGTTTCTAGATCTTGCCTATTGCAAATAATGCTACAATACACATGAAAGTATAGATGTCTCTTCAAGATCCTGATCTCAATTCTTTTGAAGATATACCCAGGGGTGAGAATGCTGGATCATATGGTAGTACCATTTTTAATTTTTTAAGGAAACTCACCAACACTGTGCATCCTTTTGTTTATAATAGCCATCCTAATAGGTATGAGGTGATATCTCATTTTTGATATGCAAATGGATAAACAAAATGTCATACATACATACACAGTAATAATATTCACTCTCATAAAAGAAGAAAATCCTGTCTTTTGTACCCTTCAACATGGATGGATCTGGATGACTTATTAAGTGAAATAAGTCTGTCACAGAAGGATAAATATTGCATGATTCCTCTTATATGAGGGATCTAAAATATTCAGAGGTATAGAAGTAGACAACAGGATGGTGGTTAACAGGGTATGGTAGAGGGGAATGTGGGGAGTCATAGTTCCATGGGTATGAAGTTATGGTTGTGCAGGAGGAGTAAACTCCAGAGATTGGCTATACAACACAGTGCCTGTGGTTAACAATAAGGTGTTGTATATTTAACATTTTGTTAAGAAGGTAGATCTCATGTTGTGTTCTTATCACAAAAAAAAAAAAAAAAAAAGAACAGAGGGACACAAGGAAACTTTTGTAGGTGATAGATATGTTTATTACTTGGACTGTGGTGATAGCAACACAAGTATATACGTATGTCCAAACTTGCCAAATTGTTTACATCAATTATCTGCAGTTTTTCTATACTGATTATCCTTCAGTAAAACTGGAGTGCGGGAAGAAAAAGCAACACTTTGAGAGCCTTGGTTTTAAAACAAACTAAAATGTATAATGTTTTCATGATGTTTTGACCTCCAAGAGATGCCACATTTCTTTCAGGGAAAAAAGATGAGTGCTTTGGGGCTCCAGAAATCTTGGTATTAAAGGAGCAGACTGCAGAAAATCACAGATATAAAACAATGACACAAATATTTGTCTAACACTTTGAGCTCTTCCTTGTAATTTATCTCATTTGATTCTGGGAATAACCCTCTGAGGTAGGCAATATGGCAAGATAATTTACTGACATTTATTTCAATGAATGGGTTTATCTATTCATTCGGTGAATTAATATTTATGAAGTCTTGGTATGTGCTGGGAATTTTGACTAGCACTAAGGATAATAATAGGATAAATGGGGCAGGATTGTAGTTGGGGGAGACAAACAGTAAACCGATAAATAGGTCCAAAAGATAGTTGCAGATGCTAGAGGAAATACACAGGATCTAGAAAGACTTTTAAAAATAGGATTGCCTGAAAAGACCTTTCTGAGGAAGAGATGGTTGAGCTGGGACTCAAGTTATCAAAAAGAGCCAAGCTGTTCACGGAGTTGGAGAAGGAATGTTTGAGAAAAAACAACCACAAGCATAAAGTCCCTGAGGCAGGAAGGAGTTGGAGCGGCATTAGGAGCAGGAAAGATGGTACTGTGGCTTGATAAATGTGAGGTAGGGGCAGGAGAAACAGAAAATGCTTCTCCCCCAGGCTTACCGAACAAACATTAGTGAGGTCCTTGGTACCTCCTTGCCTAGGGAAATCTTGTAAAAACTGATGGAAATATAAGACTCTCGTGGTCTTTTAGAAAAGCTTTAGCTTACTGTAGAATATGATAAAACTGGAAGGCTGAGTGGTAAGAGAGGGAAAAGTGCCTCTCCTTGGTTGTTGATTAACAGTTCCAGAGGCTGGCAGCATACCCATTCATTGGATGTATCCTGGGGAGATGGGATGAATTCCAGTGGGAATAGTTATATGGCCACCTGTGGAGGCCAAATGCGGGCCACAGGGAATTGCAGTCAACTCAAAGGTTCTGAGTCATGCCATGGAGAAGTCACTTGGACCACCAGACCCAAAGGGACCATTCAAGGTGAGTTAAGAGGCACTCAGAAGCTACTCAGGTATACCAATGACCAGTGAGCCTCCCCTGTTCCTCAATCTTTTGGCATGGAGGAAGACGCCAGGAACTTGGCCCAGCTCCTGAGGGTTAAGGAAGGAAAGGTAGAAAATAATGACAAAAACTGACAATGTGTGAAACAGGGTGTGGGGGCAGAAATAAGTTAGTTGCTGGTTATTTTATGCTTGTCCCACCCCTAGATCCTCTATGCTCTTATCTTTTCTGCTCTATACCTGGAAGGCCAAACCCTATGGTATTTATCCCCATTTTCTCTTGACCTCTGACTTATACTTGGATTCAGCCAATAGAAGACACTGGCAGACACAGGAGGGTAAGAGAATGGATTCAACTAATGGGAGACACTGGCAGATAAATATGGGAGGGTGGGAGGAGCAGGATTTCAGGTATTTACTGTCCTAGCTCCCTTTCTCTTGGTCATTGTTTCTGGTAGTGCCCGTGTTCCTGGGGTCACAGCTCCTGGTTATCAGCCCTGCTTTTAGGGCTCTAGCTCTCCCACTGACGCTGGTGACATTTCTTCTGCCCTCTGTCCAGAGAGGCTTAGGAGAGGTCATAGATTGTTGCTCTTACTAAGCCTTGTGTAGCTCTCCTTTGTTTCCTTAACTCTGCCCACATCTGTAAATAGCCCTTTCATCAAATCTCTTCAAATAAATAAATACATTAGAGTGGGCCATCTAGTTCTTGCAGAGACTCTCATGGACTGAAAGAAAATGAAGTGATAGCTCTTACAAACTCAAGTCTGTAGAATGAAATCCATACCTTACGTGTTAAGATGGGAATTATTCTTCCTTATTTTACAGATGGAGAAAGGTTTAGTGAGTTGTCCAAGGCACACAGCTGGTAAGTGTCACAGCCAGGACTTTAACTCAGTAACTCTGACTTGGTGTTTTCTTCTATATACCAAACATATTAGAGCTAAGAAGAACATGTTTCTCACCACATACAAATTAGGATAGGGTAAAGTACTTGCTAATCATCAAGGTACAGACCCTTAAGAGGCAAGATTGACGTCCAAAGAGAAAATGCATTTGTTCACAGAGGAAGTTTCCACTGTTAGGAGCTTTCCAAATCCTGCAATGTTAAGTAGCTCCCTGGTTGTCAGCAGAGTGGACATCCATGGTCAATGCCACCCTGGCTTATAGGCAGGAGCAGGAGAAATGGGCTGTAGCCCTACCAAGTTCAATGTGGCTTCTCCAGTTCAAGTTTTAATAGCCATCAATTAAGTGTTTCAGACAAACCTACCCTTTCCTTTACTAGTTGACCTATTAAAGAAATGTGCAAAGACTTTTAAAAGTTTTTGTTTTTGTTTTTCCTTGCAGACAGAATAGCCCCAGTGATCCTAAACTGTGTACCCACAGGTCTTTTAGTTATGTGCACAGTGTTTTTAAAGGTGAAGTTACTGGGTTTTGCGTTTAGTTTGAAACCATGCCACCCATTTAATCCCTACTGCCTCACATTTGGTGCCGTCACTCCTGTATTTGAAGGCCATGCTCTTTGCAGTCATTTCAATTTGGGGGCCTTGATCTAAACCCACACCAGAGAAGAGAATATTTTCTCCATTAGCAAATGGTCATCATTATGCTGAGAGTCATTAGATTTTGCTTTTTCCTGCTATTCTTGGAGTTTGTCTGCAAAAGGCCTAGAATTAGGCTTTTTTGTTATCATTTAAAAAGTTTTTATTCAAATATAATTTATAGGCAGAAAAGCGAAAAATGCTGTGTGCAGCCAAAGTTTCACCAAGTGAACACATCCGTTTAAACACTACAATATCAAAAAGCTGGGCCTACTTGTACCTTAGTGGTCTCCTTTTTAACCCTTCCCAATCATTCCATTCTTCCACAAAAGTAACCGCACTTCCTGGGGTCTATGACTATTGTGAATTTGCCTGTTTGGGGATATTATATAAATGGAATCACATAATATGATTTTGTGTCTGGTTTCTTTTGCCCAGTATTATGTTTGTGAGTTTTATTCATATTTTTAGTGTAGCTAATCCATTCTCATTACAATATAGTATTAGTTGCATGATTTTTATCAAAAGATAAAAAGATTTTATCAAAAGTATTGATGGACCATTTGTGTTTGTTTTTCTGCTATTACAAATAATGCTGCAAGGAAGATCCAACAAATTTTGGTGCACATGCAAACATATTTTTGTTGTATATCTACCCAGAACTGGAATGGCTAGGCCAAATAATATACATATGTTCAACTTTAGTAGATAAAACTAGCTGCCAAAAATGTATTTAAATCTCCTTAAATAGCATATGAAAGTTGTAATTTCTCAAAACCTTTGCCAACACTTGGTTTTGTTAGTCTTTTTAGGTTTAACCATTCAGATATACATTTAATTTTTATCTCCCTGATGACTAATGAAGCTCAACATCTTTCTCTGTTTTTTGGCTATGTGGTATCTTCTTTGGCAAAGAGCCTGTTCAATTCTTTTCCTATGTTTTTGTACTGTGTTATCCATATTTTTCTTACTGATTTGTAAAAATTCTTTATTCTTAATGAATGTTTTATTAGTTACAGATAAAGTGCATATCTCCACAATGGAGGCTTGCCTTTTACTCTCTCCATGATTTGTTTTGTGGATACTTTCAATGATTTTAATTATCTCTATTTTTGTGTGCATTTTCATCCTTTTAGACATTACACTTTTCATTTTCTGCACATCTAAGACACAACGGGGCTAATTATATTTGTAAAACCCCTCAAAGTTTAGCACAAATAAACAACCTGGGGGTCTTCACTAAATCCAGGTAGATCAGAATTGAATTAAATTGTAGGGCATTAAGCTGGTAAATTGGTTGGGGTGGAAAAAAATACCTCACACATTTGGTGTCAGAAGTGGTATTGAGAATATAAATAGATCATAGTAATGTTGTAATTGAGTTTTCTTTTTAGAGGAGAACCCCTGACTTTAGAAATACATGCTGAAATGTATATAGATAAAATTGTATGATGTTGAGGATTTGGTTCAAAATAACCCAGAATACAATAATATTGGACATAGTAGATAATTGTTGAAGTTGGTGATAGCTACAGAGATTTTTTATACTATTATCTTTACTTTTCTATTTGAAAAGTTAAGAGAAATTACAGGTATTTGGTCTAGCTAGCTCTTTCAAGGGATTTTTCTATGAAGGGAAGAGGAATATAAGATATTATCTGGAGACAACTATAGGATCAAAGAAAATTGTTTTGTCTTGTGTTGAACATATTACCTTCCATGCTAAACCATCTGTGTAAGGTATTTGGGAATACTCCAGTAGAGAGTGAAAATTTGATATGCTAGAGAGAAAAAAGATAATATTTCTGTGGCAGCAAAAAATAGGAAGAATATTCCAAAAGACAGCATTACATGGGCAAAGGTTTTAGGACAGCAATGAGCTTAGAATATTCTAAGAGCAAGCAGAAGACTAGAGGGCTTGTAGTGAAGTGACTAAGAGGAGGCTGGGCAGTAGGGCCAGATCTTTCAGGGCCTCCAAAGCCATTGTAAGAAGTTTGGTATTATTTTACTGGTAATGGAAAGCCAGTGGATGAATTTAAATAGTTAAACTTTAAATTGGTCTGGCATGCTGTGTGGAATAGACTTGCATGTAGGCAAGGTAAGTGAGTGAGTGTGTGTGTGTGTGTGTGTGTTGAGGAATGAGGCAAGTGTGGAGGCAGGAAGAGAAGTTTGGAGACTATTTCAGTATTCCAGATGAGAGATAATCATGGCTTAGACTGAGATTGTTGAAGTGAAATATTATGAGTTAAATTATATTCCTTCAAAAAAAAAAAAAAAAAAAGGTATGTTGAGATCCTAATCCTTGGTACAGACTGTGGCTTTGTTTGGAAACAGGATCATTGAAGAAATGATTAGTTAAGATGAGGCTATACTGGAGTAGATAGAGACCTTAATTCAATATGACTAGTGTCTTTGTCAGAAGACAGCCATGTGAAGACAGAAACACACAGGAGGAATACCATGTAAAGACAGAGAGTTGGAGCAATGCATCCACAAGCCACGAAACTCCAAGGAGTGCAGGCAACTCACCAGAAGATGAGGAGATGACAGGAAAAATTTCTCTAGAGATTTTAGAGGCAGCATGATTTTGTTAGTGTTTTATTTTGAACTTCTAGCCTTCAAAATTGACAGACAATAAATTTTAGTTGCTTAAGTCATCCAGTTTGTGGTGTTTTGTTATGGCAGCCTTAGCAAACTAATATGGAGATGGTGAAAAGTGACCACACATTTTGAAGAAAAATACATAGTAAATATAGTATATTACTAATATAGATTATAACTTAGAATTATTAATATTAATTTATTATAATATATTAAATATATATTGATTAATGTAGTTTTAATTTATCATTCTATATGACACATATTTTATATATAGATTAATGTAGTTTTAATTTATCCTACATTACAAATATCTTTTATATATTGATTTAATGTACTTATTTAGGAATTATGAATATTTATTGAAAAACAGAAAAAATGCAGAAAAAATGAATAAATGTTCACGTTTGAAAGGTTGGCATCTTAAAGGTGCCAGTGACCCCCCAACTTAATCTATGCAATTTCAAAATAAGTCACAGAAAGATACTTCAATGAGGAATAATAAAAATGGGATTGTTCAGATAACAGCAGGTATCAAAATTGTTTATAAAGCTATAGTAATAAGACTGTTGTGGTATTGGTACAATGTCAGAAAAAAATAGATACAAATGCCAAGAAATAAGCCTACATAAATATGAAAAATTGGTATATTTTAGTAATACAATGAATGGTAATACAAAACAATAAGGAAAAAAATGGATCATTCAATAAAATGCCAGGAAACTATAAAGAATATCAATATATGTGACCCTTACCTGAAATCACAACAACAAAAATGTATTTCTGAAGGCTAAAAACATAAGATAAAATATCTAAGAAAATACAAAATAATGTATTTGTTGTTTAGTGACAAAGAAGTATTTTTAATGAAAATACCAAAAGTAAAATCCAAGATAAAAAGTTTATAGATTTCAACTACATTAACATAAAAATTTTCCATTAAACGACTACTTAGGGTTAGAAATAAATGTATCAGATCAGATAGAAAGATGATTAGGCCACACAAATATAGTCAAATTGTGGTATCCAGTTTATTTAATAAAATCCAATAAATCAGTAAGAAAAAGAAAAACAAACAGTAGAAAACTGAGCAATGGATATGCATGGGAAACTCATAGATGAGGAAACCCAAGGGGCCAGAAAACATGTTTAAAATATATTCAATATAATGAGTAATTAGGGAAATTCAAATTGTAACATTGATATCATTTTATCCACAAATGGACAAAGAAATGCAAATCATACAAGATAAATTGAAGAAAATTTTAATTGAAGGGCAATCTGGCAATGTGGATCAACACTGGATTTGTCCTTCAGAATCTATCCACAGAAAATAATTGGGCAATTAACCGAAGATGTACATATGGTGATGTTCCTTGTAGAATATTTTTCATAACAGTGAAGATTAGAAACAATGTAAATATCTGTCAATAGGCGATTGATTAAATAATTTTAGATGCATTTAATCAATGACAAACTATGTGACCATAAAAAAATCTAGATCTTTTTTGGTCGCGTAAGAATATTTGTGACATATTGTAAAGTGAAAGTAAAAAGATTACCAAAGGGTATTTAAATGTGTGATTTATTTTTATTAAAAAAATAAACCTTTTGGGATTATATGTGTAAAAGCCTAGCTCTATTTTAAAGTGTGCAATAAGATCATAAGTAATGAGTTCACATTATAATGAATATGTATAATTTTTATAATGAAATATAAAATATTTTGACTTGAAGATAAGGCACTAAACAACTGAAAAAAAGAATTATTTTAAGCCAAAGTCAGAAATTTGAACAGTTTATAAATACAGTGAGCTCACATCATCTGTTCCTAGAAAATGACATACTATCACTTTCTGACTTTATCTGTACCTCTCTCCAGAAAAAAAGAAAAAGGTGTAAAGAATTAATATCTCAAATTGGTAGTCAATAGATAAAATACAGAAAAGTAGATCATATTTTCCCACCAGGGACCATAATATCACCAATGGGACAAAAATTGGTTCTTGAGGGGTGAAAAACTGTTAGCTATTATAATGGTTTGTGGCCCTCCAAAGCTTAACCCTACCCCCCAAAAATTCCTTAGTTTTTAATTTCCCTATTAAGAAAAATTAGCCTAATTAAAATATAAATTATTTTGCCACCTTTATTGAGATATAATTGGCAAATAAAAGTTGTATATATTGATGTTTCTTTACATGTGTACATTGTGTAATGGTTACCACAATCAAACTGATTAACACATGTCACATAGTTACCCTCTTATTAGTAAGCTAAGAACATTTCAGATCTCCTTTTTTTTTTTTTTTTTTTCCCTTGAGACAGAGTCTCACGCTGTTGTCAGGCTGGAGTGCAGTAGCACGATCTTGGCTCACTGCAACCTCTGCCTCCCAGGTTCAAGGGATTCTCCTGCCTTAGCCTCCTGAGTAGCTAGGATTACAGGCACCTGCCACCATGCCCGGCTAATTTTTTTTTTTTTTTTTTTTTTTTTTTTTTTTTTTTTTTTTTCGTATTCTTAGTAGAGACGGGGTTTCACTCTGTGGGTCAGGCTGGTCTCGGCCTCCCAAAGTGCTGGGATTACAGGCGTGAGCCACTGCACCTGGCCCAGATCTACTTTCTTAGCAGATTTTGAACATACCAAATGGAATTTTAACTATAGTTTAACTATAGTCACCTTGCTGTGCATTAGATCTTCAGAATTTCTGTACTTGCATAACTCAAACTTTACAGGTCGTGGCGGTCATCTCCCTACTTGCCCCAGTCCCATTCCCTGGCAAATACCATACTACTAATTCTGTCACTTTGATTTGCATTCCCTGATAATTGGTGATGTTGAACATTTTTTTTTCACATATCTTTAGGGCATTTGTGTGTCGTCTTTTGAGAAATGTCTACATATGTATTTTGCTCATATTTTAATCAGATTATTTGTTTTCTTGCTTATGACTTATGTATCTTAGATATTAACCCTTTATCTCATACATGGCTGATGAACGTTTTCTTTTATTCCACCAGTTGCCTCTTCATTCTATTGACTGTTGTCTTTGCATACAGAAGGTTTGTATTTTGATGCAATACCATTTATATAGTTTCACTTCTGTTACTTATAATTTTTGGATCATATCCAAAAAGACATTGCCCAGGGCAATATCTAAAACATTTTTTCCTATACTATATTTTCTTCTAGTAGTTTTACAGTTTCAGATCTTACATTTAAGTATTTAATTCATTTTGAGTTTATTTTTATTTATTTTTATTTATGGTGTGAAGTAAGGGTCTAATTTCATTCTTCCGCATGTAGATATCCAGGTTTCACAACACTGTTTTTTGAAGAGACTATCCTTTCCTCATTACGTGTTCTTGCAAGTGTATAAAAGATCAGTTGTCTATAAATATATAAATTTACTTCTGGCCTCTCTATTTTGTTCTATTGGTCTATATGTCTCTTTCTATTCTAGTACCATAATGTTTAACTTACTAGAGCTTTGTAGTATAGTTTGAAATCAAATCGTGTGATGAGTCAAAATTTGTTCCTTTTTCTCAAGATCATTTTGGCTATTTAGGGTCTTTTTGTTTCCATATGAATTTTAGAATTGCTTTTTCTATTTCTGTGAAAAATATCATTGGAAAAATAGCATTGGAATTTCTGTGAAAAATAGTATTGGAATTTTGATAGGCATTGCACTGAATCTATAAATTTCTTTGGGAGTCAATTGCTTTGTATGGACATTTTAACAATATTAATTATTTCAATCTACGCGCATAGAAAACTTTCCATTTATTTGTGTCTTCTTCAATTTCTTCCATCAGGGTTTTATGGTTTTCAGTGTACTGATTTTTCACCTTCCTGGTTAAATTTATTTCTAAATATTTTTTGGTGTTATAGTATATGAGATTGTTTTCTTAATTTCTATTTTGGGTAGCTTGTTATTGATGTCTAGACATGCAACTGATTTTTGTATGTTGATCTGGTATGGTGAAAATTTACAGAATTAGTTTATTAGTTCCAACGGTATTTTTTTGGAGACTTTAGAATTTTATATATATTAGATCAAGTCATGTGAAAAATACAGACACTCTATACTTTAACTGTTCCTCCCCCTGCATTTTGTGTTATTGATTCAATTGGCCTCTTTTATTTTCATATATTAATTAACAAATTATTATATAGTTATTACTTACTTATTTTGACTTTTATATGAGTTGAAAGTAATTTATGTATCACCATTGCAGTATTTGAGTAATCTAATTTGAAATACATTCTTTTGTTTACAGTCAATTTTATATTTTCACGTGTTCTTATGTTGTGTCTGTTCATTTCAACTTGAAGAAGTTCCTTTAGTATTTCTTATAAGGCAGGTCTAGCGGTGATGAACTCCTTCAGCTTTTGTTGCTCTTGGAGTCTTCATTTCTGAAGGGTAGCTTTCCTGTGTATACTATTCATTGGTAGGCAAGTTTTTCTTTTGTCTTTCAGCACTTTGAATATATCATTTTTCTCTTTCCCAGCTTGACTTTTAAGGATTTCATTATAATGTATCTCATTAAAGATATCTTTATGTTTAATATTTGGAGATCTTTTGACTTCATGGTCTGGGTATTTATTTCCCTTTCTAGATTAGGGAAACTTTCTATTATTTCTTTAAATAAGCATCTTGCCCTTTTTCTTTCTCTGCTCCTTATAGGACTCCCAGAATGCACAAATTAGTTTACTTGATGGTGTTCAATAAGTCCTATAGGCTTTCTTCACTTTTTAAAGTTCTTTTTTCTTTTCATTCTTCTCACTGGATAATTTCAAAGGACCTGTTTTTAAGCTCACTATTTTTTTCTTCTACTTGATTGAGTCTGCTGTGTTGAAGCTCTCTGAGAAATTTCTCGGCTTCATCCTTTTGTTCTTCAGATCCAAAGTTTGGCTTTTTTTATGGTTTCTACATCTTTGCTGAACTTCTGATTTTGTTCATGTATTGTTTTCCTGTTTTTTAAGTTGTCCTTCTGTGTTATTTTATAGTTTGATGAACTTACTAAGAAAAGTATTTGGAATTCTTTGTCAAGCATTTCATAGGTCTCCATCTCTTTAGGGCTGGCTACTAGTACTTTCTTTTGTTCTGCTAGTGGTGCCATGTTTCCCTGATTATTTATGATCCTGTGGCTTTGCATTCATGTCTGCACATTTGAAGAAGCAGGCACTTCTTCCAATCTTTGAAGACTGGCTTTGGCAGGAAAAGCCCTTCATCAGTCAACCCATCCAGAAGTTCTGAGCCAGTCAGTTGGTAGGGTCCATGGGTAGGTTTGGTACTATGGTCCTCAGGTGGGTTGATCTGATGCCTCTGTCAGTGAGTAGATCTGGCTCCTGTGTCCACAGGGGCTGGGCTAGTGTCTGGATCCACATGGGAAAACCTAGTGCCTTTCTCTCTGTGGGCAAGCCTGGAGACTTGTTCCATGGGTGCAGGCCTGGATCTTGGTTCCACAAGCACAGCCTGGAGCCTATCAGCTAGGTGGGCCTATCAGCTAGATTCACTCAGGTGGGCCTATGCATACGAGGTCTGGAGTATGGGTCCACTGGGGTGAGCCAGGAGCCTGGGTTTGCGGGGGCCATCTGGAAGCCTAAGTCCACAGGGGCTGATATACTGTCATGGTGCTGCAGCAGGCCTTGAGCCTGAGTCTGCAGGGTCCAGCTTGGCGCTACGGTGGGTCTGGCACCCAGGTCCATGAGGATAGGCCTGATCCTGAGTTTGTGGGGTCTGTCTTAGTACTGTGGTCCACTCAGGTGGGCCTGGCACCTGGGTCCACAGGGGAAAGCCTGTTGCCTGGGACCATGGAAGTGAAGGAGGGAGCAAGGTGAGTGTAGAGCTGAATCCTTGGATTCTGGGTCCATGGGGCTGGCCTGGGGCTTGGCAGGTCTGAAGCCTAGGTTTATAGGGGAATGGCCTGGTACTGGTGTGGGCTTGGAGTCTTGGTCTGTGGGTGCTGACCTGAGCACTGGGGCTGTGGAGCCAGCTTGGAACCCAAAGCCATGGGAGCAAGTCTGGTGGCAGGGTTCACTGAGGTGGGCCAAATGCTGGGGTTGATGGTGAAGTTGGGTGCTCACTTCAGTCTCCTTTCCTTACATAAAGGTTATCTTTCTTTGCACTCTGCTGTGTGGGCTTGGGGGAGGAGTGGTTGAGGTAATGTAAAACTGTCCTTCCTATTCTCTTTAATGCATATTTTCTTATTTCTGTGCTTCAGCCAGGTGCTGTAATTTCTTGCCTGGATTCCTTAACTCTTGTGAACGTATTTTTATGCATGGAAGTTTGTTCAAATTAATGCTTCCGTGAGGAGATAAGCTCTGGATACTCCTGTGCTACCATCTTGCTGACATCACTCTTCAAATGTAAATTATTTTAATTAATTACATTAAATTATTTATAGCAATAAAATTTAAATTAAGATTTTTCCTTAGGGCACAATAATGACAAAGATATTGAAAAATATCAGACTATATGAACTAATTGAGGGGTGCTTAATCGCCTTCAAGGAGGTAGTAGAGAATTTAGTACTAGTTTTTCTCTCCAGATAGTGATTCAATTTTTTTTTTTAATTATGGTTTTTCTGGATATAAGAAAAGGGACAGGTTTGGAAGATTACAATATTATTTGGAGACATTGATCTTGGTCACTATTACTGATAAAATTCAGCCTAGTCTATGTCTATAGACACATAATAAGATTGCATGAAAGCTGTTAGGATCTAAGTTTTCTACATTGGATAACTTCTTCCTTTCACCCTTACCCTCGCCTAAGTTTTCCCATATCATTATCAAATCCTCACCATTTGTAGAACTGTCTACCCCCTCTCACTAGCCATCTACTGCACACACACACTGCTACACAGACACACACACACACTCTCTCTCTCTCTCTCAAATACAAAGGTGGGGGAAAGAATGGTGGCTGAAAATATAGCAATGACAGCACTTCTTTGTGAATGGGCTCAGGGAAAAGATGTACTGTATATGCCAAAGGATTTCACTAAGTTCTTGATGGATGGGAAGGACAATGGAGGGAGGGACTCATAAAGGATTTATGGGGGCCAGGATTAAGGGAGCATGTGAGAATGCCGTCACTAATCTGGTTTGAGGTAAAAGAAACATGTGGAACATTTCAATGAGACATTAACTAATGTTTTTGCACAGGTGCAGCTGAATGGAGCTAACACCTTATATCAGATCCTCTTCATGTCGTCCAGGATGTCTGGGGATACACAAAGAAAGGTGGTGCAGACAGGGAGGCAAGAAAGGGGAGGGAAACCATTTCTACATTCCTTAGTTGCCAGTTTTAGAAATGTAGCTTCACTCCATACCCAGAATGTGTGTGCCTGTTTCTATCCACCCTGTTAGCCACGAACTTTCCCAGTAGCTATTAGTTCTCTGATATTTTTAGCATTGTTAATGATGCATAGAGTAGGAAAAGAGAATAAGTAAAGGGAAATGAACAGCCTGGAAAAGGCTACTGGGGCTACTGCCCATTTGCAATCCATATGAAGTTTAGAGATTTTGAAAATTACTTGCAAGATCTAACTATATTGTACCTTCAGGGAAGATAGATAGAGAAGAGAAATGGATAGAGGATAGAGCACAACAGATAAAAATAAATGGTTCTAGGACTTTCTCCTTACAATTGATAATCAAATTCCCTGCTTATTTTTCATTATAAAGCAGACAGATGAGCATGTAGAATACTAGGGCTCCAGAGAAATCAAATCAAGTGGGTAACAATCTCTCTTATGAATAGTAACTATTCACTCACACGCCAGATGCAAATTGAACACCAACATGTATGTGATACCACTTTGTACTGTTGACAGATATACATCTCTTCCCTTCTTCATTTGGTTAAGAAACATTATTGATCACTACTATTCTATGCATGGCGTTGTCCTAGAGGTTGAGAGGCAAACAGATATATGAGACATCACAGAATAAAATGGAGGCCAATTCAATGAAAGAATCCAGTGGCTATCAAGGAAACCTAGGTGCTAGAATAGGGAGATTAGAAAAGAACCACCTAAAATAATTTCCAATGGTGTATTTAATTTGTTTACATAACATTCTTATTTTGAAATAATTTTAGAATTACAAAACATTGCAAAGTAGTACAGGGTGTTCCCATATACCTTTTTCCCAGTATCTTCTACGTTACATACTTGTCAAAACTAAAGTTGGCAGGGCGCAATGGCTCACGCCTGTAATCCCTGCAATTTGGGAGGCCAAGGAGTGCAGATCACCTGAGGTCAGGAGTTTGAGTCCAGCCTAGCCAATATGACAAAGCCCCATCTCTACTAAAAACACAAAAATTAGCCAGATGTGGTGATGGGCGCCTGTAATGCCAGCTACATGGGAGAATCGCTTGAACCCAGGAGGCAGAGGTTCCAGTGAGCCGAGATCAAGCCACTGCATCCAGCCTGGGCGATAAAGTGAGACTCTATCTCACAACAAAACAAAACAAACAAAAACTAAGAAGTTGACATTGGTACAATTCTATTAAGTATTTGAGTTTCACCAGTTTTCCCACTATTTTCCTCATTCTGTTCTGAGACCTGATGTAGGATACTACATTACATTTAGGATGTGCTTGATTTTAATATTGTTTCTAACCATTATGATTACCTTATCATGGTTGAATATTTCATAGTGGGCAGAGTGAATAATATAACTGGCGCCACCACCTAGGGTGTTTTTGTGGGTCACAGAAATCTTGATCACGGTGTAACTCATGTATTATTCTACCAATTGGCTAAAGAAGCTGATTTTGAACCTGGCTGATGACAGCCTTCACTTTTCACCTTCAGCTTGGTAGATAAGTGTTTTTTACTTATCCACAATTATTTGCAGAAACTTACAAAAAAATGTGTATATATAATTGAAATGGGCCTGACAGCTAATCTATTTCAATCCACTTATTTACAGCTGAGGAAATTGAGACTTGAAGCTTACATGATTTGCCCAGGGTCCCTCAGTGAGTCAGTGGCAAATTTGGAATTTATCTTTGGCTCTTTTTCTCTCTTTGGAGAGGCACACAAATTGTTCCACAAATCCTACAAAAATTATATACGTATAGATACGTATATGTGTGTGCGTATATATATGTATGTATATATTTTGGCACAACAGAACAATGGTGTGAATACTTTTGGAGAGAGTGAAAGCATTTATTTAAGTTATCCTCTTTTTCCTCATCTCAAGCTTAATACTGCTTGTATAAAACATGTTCTCTGTTGTAAAGCACCTTTACCATCTCTGCATGTGTGGCCTTTGGAGAATACATATCCTTTTTTTCTGGATAATTGCCTGTTCTCAACTTTCTACCACACTGTTTCAAAGAAGTTGGACTTCTCAAGTCTTTGGAATTTCTCAACAACTACTTCATATCTCGCTTTGTTTGGGGGTTGGTTAAGCTTTCTTTTCCTTCTTTTCTATGTTCTTTCTTTCTTCTCCGGTTTTGCTTTACCTGTGTTAAGTTTTAGTTTGTATTTCCTTGTATAACTAAGAAAACTGAACTGTGGTCAGGTACTTCAAAAGAAATGCCTGTGGAAATCGTAAAATGATTCTGCTTAATCCACTATGATTAATTTTTCCATAACAATTTTGAGTCTATTAGGCTTGTTTTTATAGCAGTTACTGAAAAAGGATGTCTGTCAGGCATACCATATATTTCTTGTAGATGCTGTTGTTAACGAGCTGAAGTCAACATATCACTTTTCAGTTTTAAAGTGGTAGGTATCAGATGAATAACCAGAAACAAAACTTGTCAGTTGTGTCTGGAAAGTCATTGTTCAACACGCATTATATAAAACAAAGTGCTTCACTTTCAAAGAGAATAGAGCTCAGTATTTTAAAATTCATCACCTAGCCTCACCCCACACAGAAACAAATAAGACTATATTTTTTTGGAGTATATAGATGAATTTAATAAAACAAAGGCTTAATGATCAGTTAGAAATGTAAGAAATAATAATCTATTTTTGAGTGAACTATTTAGTTATATCTAGAGGCATATATGAAAAGAACATTTACTTTGGAGTCAGGCATAACTGGATTTAAATACAAGCTCTTCAATTCATTTTCTGCATAGCCTTTGGTAAGTTATTTATTACTTTTGGAGATTCAGTTCCTCCCTCTAAAGCACTTCTCATAACCAAATTGAAAGTGAAAATAAAAAAATATTGACTTTTCTATACCTTCTTAGCATTTTGCTATACTCCATAAGCCAGAGTGATTTTAAAATCATATCTCTTGAAGTTATCAAATGGATAAAAACCTTATATTGCATATTTAATTCTAGACACAACTCAGCACTCTTTTTCATTTAGTTAATTCTACATCACATCTACCCCAGAAGACTGTAAACACCTTGAGGTCCTGAGCGACAACATACACTTCTTATATTTTGGTTTTTCTACATCTATTGTGGTGCCCCTTGGAAAATAAGGATTAATAAGATTAAGAAATAAGCTGAATTGAATTGGGTGGAATAGTCTTATAATGATGAAAAGGAATTTTCAATTAAGAAATCCTCTATGGAATATAGAGGACAGGTTAACTATCTATAATAGGCAAAATAATGTTTCCTGCAAAGATGTCATAACCTAATTCTTGGAAACTGTGAAAAAAGTTACTTTAAATGTTAAAAGGGATTTTGGAGATACGATTAAGTTAGATTATCTTTTATTACTTTGGTGGGCCAAAACTAATTATTTGAGCAATGTAAGACTTTTACAGAATTGTAAAATAATAAATTTATGTCAATTTAAGCCACAAAATTTGTTTATTTGGTATAGGAACAATAGAAAAATAATACACTATTTCTGTAAAATGCCCTTAATTTAAGGAAAGGAAAAAAGAGATAAAATGATCAAGGCATAACAGACTGGAAATTCTTAAGAATATGTTTTATTCCGTTCTTAGAAATTCAGCAAGGAGCTTAGTGTCCTAAAATAAGAATAATAAATCCAGAGATATACTAACATCAGAATCTAAGAGGAAGTCAGTGTTCTAGTGATAAGATCGAACTAATGGTCCATAAAAGAATAGCTCTACTTCCATATGGACTGTGGAGACTGAAAGACCTGATAGAGCAAAGGCTTAGGGATAGAAGTAGGGTCAATTGTCTAGAGCCTAGGACTTAATGAAAGTTGGGTTCAATACTGGTAGCATTATTTATTAGCTTTATGAATTTAGAAAAACTCCAAAACTGGTCTAAGCTTTAGTTTCCTCACCTGTCAAATGACAATATTAAACATGTATTGGTCAAGAGGATGTCATGAGACACATATGAAGCTTCAGCACAATTTTGTGCACAGAATAGCATTTAATAACCACTTGCCATTTTCATTATTCTTACTGGAAATGAATTGATATTACTGGTCTCTAGCAAACTAAAATAGAATAGCTGTAGATTATTTGATCTATCAAAGGGTTTTTCTGTGTATCAGACGCTATATCAGGCACTTGGAAGAGAGCAACAAATAAAACATAGTCATACCCCTCACTAAGCTTAGTGTCTCCTAAACAGTAGTTCTTTTTAAAAACAATAGGTTGATTTAATGTTTTCAGACAGTGACAAGGAAACTGAGTGCTGAAAATATAAACTTCTGATTTACTTCAAGAGCATGTAGTCTATGTCATAATATTAATATATGATCATTGTAATGAAAATCATACATAAATGTTTATTGAGTTTTATGTTATTTAGAAAGTGACAGCAGAATGTCATTTATTAATGTCAGACAATTGGGAAATCATGATGTTAGTGGGCTATTTGGGGAAGTGCTGTATTTTTGTCACTGCAATTTCTCTGGGCCCAAATATACCATTAGAAGTAAGTTTGTGCCAAAATCTCAACAGTTGTTAAAGGTACAATTTGACAAGAAAAAAAAATCACTTCACTCAACCAGCAAATGGGTGAAATAGTTTCTATTGAGAGAATGATTTAAACTTCCTCAAGCAGTATATGAAGATAATAGTTCTTATTTTGAAGTTCTACTATAGAAAGAAGACAGGAATCAGGACCAAACGAGAGTCTTTGAAAGCAAGAAATTCTACATGTACACTATTTAGGGCCAGTGTCAGCCATGCAGGGGCAAGGAACAGAGTGATAGTTTCTTGAGAGCTGGTTAGTTGTCATAGGGCTGACATTATCACAAGCATTGTCTAGAGATAGCCCAGGACAGTCATAGAAAATGTCGTTTGTATACTATTTAAAACGTTTTAAATCTTTGCCTATCAAATAGGTATACAATTCTATTTCATTGTAGTCTTCATTTGCATTTCCCAGATCACTAATAAAGTTGCACATGTTTTTGTGTCTGTATTGGCCATATCAGTTTCCTCTATTCTATAAATGTTTGTTCATGTCTATTCCTGTCTTTTGCACATTTTTCAACTGGGTTGTTAGGGCTTTCCTTTTTGATTTGTAGGGAGTTATATAACCTTGATATTTAATTGGTTTAGTGAGTTGAATGGTGGTCCCTAAAAGGTAAATCATCTGGAATCTGTGAATGGGCTTTCTTAAAAAAAAAGAATCGGTGCAGATTTAATTAAGTGAAGGATCTCAAAATGAGTTCATCCTAAATTAATCTGACTGACCCTAAATCCAATAACACATCCATAACAAAAAACATTATACTGGAAGATCTAATCAGGGCAATTAGACAAGTAAAAGAAAAATCAGGTATCCAGTTTGGAAACGAAGAAGTAACACTATTTCTATTTATAGATGACATAATCTTATATGTATAGAAACCCTAAAGAATTCATAAAATATTATTAGAAATAATGTAAAAGGCAGAATTGTATTATACAAGATAGATAAAAATCTATTGTATTTATATACATTAGTAATGAGCAGTCCAACAGGAAATTAAGGAAACTCTTTTTTGGTATCATAAAGACAAATAAAATACTTAGAAATAAATTTAGCCAAGGAACACTGAAAACTAAAAAATGACATCGGAAGAAATTAAAGAAGACCTAAAAAAAAATGAATGAAATTTGTGTTCGTGGTTTGGAAGACGAAATATTGTTATGATGGCAATACTTCCCAAAGTATTATAAGGACCTAGAATCCAGAATATATAAAGAACTCACAAAACTCAATAATAAACAGACAAATAATGCAATTAAAAATAGGGAAAGCATTTGAACAGACATTTCTCCAAGGAAATATACAAATGTCTAATAAATGCAAGAAAAGATGCTCAACATTCTTGGCCATCAGGGAACTGAAAATTGAAACTGCTATGAGGTACCACTTCACACCCCTAAACTGGCTATAATAAAATAATAGATATTAACAAGTGTTGACAAGGATATGGAGAAATTGGAGCCTTCAGACATTGCTAGTGATAATGTAAAATGATACAGTTATTTGGGAAAACAGTTGGCAATTCCGTAAGAAGTTAAACATACCATTACCATATGACCCAGCAATTTCACTCCTAGGAATATGAGAATTGAAAATACATGTTCAGATAAAAGCTTGTTATACACATGTTCATATCAGTATTATTCAAAATAGAAAATGGAACAAGTCAAATACTCATCAACTGATGAATGTAAAAATAAAAAGTAGTTTATGCAATGGAATATTATTCAACTCTACAAGAAATAAAGTACTGATATTAATCCATACCACAATACAGATAAACCTTTAAAACATCATGCTAAGTGAGATAAACCAGTCATGAAAGACCACATATTGTATGATTCCACTTCTATGAAAGGTCAAGCATAGGCAAATCCATAGAGACAGAAAACAGATGAATGATTGACTGGAGGTGGGTGGAGAGAAGAGAGACGATTGCTTAATGGGTATAGGGTTTCTTTTAGGGTGATGAAAATGTTCTGGAATTAGATTGTGGTGATGATTGTACAACATTGTAAATGAACAAAAGATTACTGCATTGTATACTTTAAAATGGTTAAAATTGTGAATTTTATGTTATGTGAAAATTACCTTATTAAAAAGAAAAAGAGAAATATTGCTCTACAGTTAACCATTCCAAGCAACTGCAAAGGAAAAGAACACACAGGAATGCATGGAAAAATTGAGGTGCCCATCCTGGAGCAGGGGCACCATGTTAGAACTCCATTAGCTAGAACACAGTCACATTCTGTGCCTCACCACAAGGCAGGCTGGGATGTATGGTCTAACTGTGTGCCCAGGAAAAAGAGAAAATGAATAGACTTTGCTAAGAAGCCAGCAGTCTCTGCACACTACAGAAACAGAATCTGTGGAAATGGGCTCAGAAATCTGCTGGTTAAACTTCCCATATTACTCTCATGCCCATGGATGTTTGATGACCACAATTCTAGATACCCAGGATCCAAAATTCTCTCTCTGCCATTCTGTGTGCAGGCTTCCATTAATATGTAAGAAAGCAAGATGTAGAAAGAAGTCAGAAGTATAAAAAGAGTTCTGAGGTAAAGGATTCAAACATTAGAGATCATATGTTTGAACATGTTGGACGTTTACACCAAACCAAGAATTTGAAAGGAAAAAGCGAACAGTCTCTCACTGATTCACAGATGAGCACAAAATAAAAAGTTAAAATTTTAGTAGTTAAGGATTAGTTCCAAGTAGTTAAGGTACAGTGGTACCTTAAATCCATACTTCTTTTAATGATGTGAATAGATATTTTAATATGAACAAAACGTTATTTTTAATAAGAATGGTGTTTTGGAACATAAGTATGATTGAACAGAAATGTGTAATATTACTATGTGCTATGTCTACAGCCAAAGTCTACATGTTAAAATACAAATTCACAACCTAGCCAATACTCCTTGTCTACTCTCAGATTTTCCTTAGTGCAAAGAACTTAAGAAATAAATTATTTTTTATTTCCCATTTTATGGATGTTAAATGGGTGATAATTATAATCTTACCACTAAAGTAGAGATCTAGTTACATCACTACTAACAACAATTAAAAACAACAATAACAAAACCCCAAAATGGCCAAAAAAAATTGGTAGGCATCTAGATGGCTAAATGTAAAAATACATCCCAGAATACCCATGTGAGAAATGTTAGAACTGACCTTCCTGGGAGAGGTAGAAGTGAGTCTACCTCTAAAATCTAAAAGAAAAGGATTAATTGCAAATATGTGGAAGAACTGTACCAGTTAGCTTTCTCCAGCTACCATTCTGTTGCCACTTGCTACCTCAGGCAAAGTTTTACCCTCAGAAGGAGAAAAATATGCAGAGAAAATAAGTGAGTGAGGAAAGTATGGGGATGGAACAGGGGGAAAGAGAGTAGAAGAGACAGAGACACACAAGACACACACACACAAATACACACCCACCCACCCACACACACAGAGAACTTATAGAATAAAAGATTTAAAAGCTGTATCTATTACTCAGTTAACATCATGCCTAATATTTACTATTGAAAGACTAAATGCTTTCCTCCTAAAATCAGGTTATAAAACAAAGACGTCCACTTGAACTACTTCTCTCTTTTTTAAAGTTATGGGATACATGTGCAGAATGTGCAGGTTTATTACATAGGTATACATGTGCCATGGTGGTTTGCTGCACCTATCAACCCATCATCTAGGTTTTAAGCCCTGCATGTATTAGGTATTTGTCCTAATGCTCTCCCTCCCCTTGCCTCCAAACCCCCGACGCCCTGTTGTGTAATGTTCCCCTCCCAGTGTCCATGTGGTCTCATTGTTGAACTCCCACTTATGAGCAAGAACATGTAGTGTTTGGTTTTCTGTTCTTGTTAGTTTGCTGAGAATGATGGCTTCCAGCTTCATCCATGTCCCTGCAAAGGACATAGACTCATTCTTTTTTATGGCTGCATAGTATTCCATGGTGTATGTGTGCCATATTTGCTTTATCCAGTCTATCATTGATGGGAATTTGGGTTGGTTCCAAGTCTTTACTCTTGTAAATAGTGCTGCAATAAACATACATTTACTTGCTCCACTTCTATTCGGCATTGTACTGGAGGTTCCAGCCAGGGCGATTAGGCGAGAAAAATGAAAGACATTCTGATTGGAAAGCAAAAAGTAAAACTATCTTTACTCGCAGGTGACATGATTTGTATGTTGAAAATTCTAAAGAATCCCCACAGAACTATTAGAACCATTAAATGAGTTCAGCAAGTTTGCATGTATAAAATTAATATACAAGCATAAATTATTCTATTAAGTAAAGAACAATCTGAAAATGAAAATAAGAAAATTCCATTTACAATGTCAACAAAAAAATAAGGATAAGTTTAACAAAATTAGTGAAAGATGGTATTCTGTACACTACAAAAGCATTGTGAAGTCAATGAAGATCTAAATAAATGGAAAGACATTCCATAATCATAGGTAAGAAGACTTAATATGGCAATACTCCTCAAATTGGTCTACAGACTCAATGCAATCTTTATTGAAATCCCAACTAGGTTTTTTTTTTGTTTTTGTTTTGTTTTGTTTTGTTTTGTTTTGTAGAAAATGACAACCTAATCCAAAAATCATGTGAAAATTCAAGGAACCCAGAATAGCCAGACAATCTTGAAAAAAAAGAACAAAGCTATAACTCACACTTCCCAGTTTGAAAATTTACTATGTATCTGTCATAATCAAGACAGTGTGATACATAAGCATAGTTAGATCTGTGGAGTAGAACTAAGAGTTCGAAATAAACCCCTCACATTTATGGTCAGCTGATTTTTGACAGGATATCAAAATAATACAACAAAGGAAAGAATAACCACCCTGGCACAACTGGATTGCCACAGGCAAAGGAATGAATTTGGACCCCTTCCTTATACAATATATAAAAATTAACTCAAAATGGATCACAGATCTGTTGTAAGAACTAAAACTATAAAACATGGAGAAGAAAATTTAGAAGCACATCTTTCTGAGCTTGTATTAGGCAATGGTTTCTTAGCTATGACACTAAAGCATAAACAAAAATAAAGAATACATTGAACTTGATCAAAATTAAAACTTTTGTGCTGCAAATGACAATGCCAAGAAAGTGAATAGATAATCTAGAGGATAAAATTCTTGCAAATTGGAGATTTGTATCTAGAATATATAAAAACTCTTCTATATTACAGTGTATGTAATATGTAATATATAAATAATAATATATAATATGTAACAGCAAAACAAAGATATATTTTAATATATAATATCAACAAAGTTAATATATAATAAAATGAAGAAAAATAATCCCATTTTAAATGGCAAAGGATTTAAGTAGACATTATTTCCCCAAAGAATATTAACAAATACCATGTGAAAAGATTCTCAACACCATTGTGGAGCAAGACAATAACGTGATAGTACTTCATATGCATTAGGATTTGGATGCCATGACTATAATCAAATGGCAATAATTAAAAAGATATATCCACAAGTGTTGAGGAAGATGTGGAAGAATTGGAATTCTCATACACTACTGATGATAATGTAAAAATGGAGCAGCCACTTTGGAAAATAGTTTGGTAGTTCCTCAAATCATTAAACATAGAAATCCCATATGACTGAGTATTCCACTCCTAAGTGTGTATCCAAGAGAAATGAAAACACATGTCCAAAGAAAAATGTACACTAATATTTATAGAAGTAATATGCATAATGGCCAAAAAGTGGAAACAGCCCAAATGTCTATCAGCTGATGAATGGATAAATTCAATGTATTGTATCTATACATATGAATGTTATTCATATATAGAAAAGAATTAAGTACTGATTCATGTTACAGAATGCATGAAACTTGCACACACCACACTAAGTGAAAGAAGTCGGTTACATAACAGGCTACATTAATATGAAATATCTGTAATAGGAAAATTTATAGAGACAGAGTTGATTAGTGGTTGCCTATGGCTGGGGAGTAGAAGTCACTGATGAATATGAGATATCTTTTGAAAGTGTTGAAAGTGTTCTAAACTTAGATTTTCATGGTGGCTACACAACTGTATGAATGTACTAAAAGCTTTTGACTTGTACATATTAAATAGGTGAATTTTGTGTGTTGATCGTATTTCAAGAAAGATATTAAAATATATACTGTCTAATAAAATTAATCTATTTCTCTCCAAAGGAGTTTCGTTTTCCTCAGGTGCCAGGAAAATAATTTAGCTATAATGTCACACAAATAATAGTTTTTTTCCTCCATTTGTGTGTGTGTGTGTGTGTGTGTTTTCCTTTGTGGGGATGCTGAGGAAAGCCCTAACATAGGAAAAAAAGTGGGGTAAAATACTAACCTAACAGGCCCTGTCTCTCTCTGCCCTGGCTTTGCCATCTTTGGGCCACAGAGCCATGAATTGACACAGCATGGCACTTTTTCTTGGTTCTCCCCTTTCATCACTGGGCACTTTTTAAATGGCTGCTGCTGTGTGATATGCGATATGCTATGTACTGATAGATGCTAATACGTAATGACCTGGTGGGGAGGTGAAGATAGATGTTTTCTCTGTAAATAATAGCATGTTAGATAATTTGCCCAGGGTCATACATATCCAACAGGGATAGCACAAAGGGCTTTAGAGCAACTGAAGAGTGTTGGGGATGACTCTGGAGGAGCTGGTTTGTAAGCAGTGTCTTGAGTAGGAGTTGACTGCTATGCCTGGGTCAGGCTCTCATGGCCCCTTAGCTGTTTCATTGGGAAGGCTTCCTCACACATCCTTGTCTCTGTAGTCTTTTTATCTAGCAATCCTCCACATAGCTGCCAGGGAATAGGCATCACTTCCCTTGATTTACAAGCACTCTGTATCCTTAATGGCTAACAACAGAAAACCTTAGCATGTGTATTAGTCTGATTGGGCTGCCATAACAAAATGGTGGCACAGACTGAATGACCTCAACATCAGAGATGTATTTTCTCTCGGTTTTGGAGCCTGGAAGTTTGAGATCAGGGTGCTAGCGTGGTCCGGTTCTGGTGAGGGGCCTCTTCTGGGTTGCAGACTGGACTTTTCCTTGTATACTCATATGACAGAAAAAGCGAAAGATGGAGTGATTTCTGTGATCCCTTTCATAAGTGCACTAATCCCATTACAAGAGCTCTACCCTCATGATCTAATTATCTCCCAAAGGCCCTACCTTCTAATACCATCACATTAGGGATTAGGATTTTAACATTTTGGGGGAACACATTCAATCCATTGTATAACCTCCTCTAGAGTCTTCTCTGTCTCCAATGTACTTTATGTCCTTATTAATTAACCATGTGACCTGAACAAGTTTCTTATTCTGTACAAACCCCAGCTGCCTCTCTGTAAAGTGGGGATAAAAATAACAACATGATATGATCTATCTTAACGGGTTGCTGTCAGGATTAAGCAGGCCAAAGCACAGGAAGTACCTAAAGCACACAGCGGGAGTGCTATGATTAATATTCTTTGTTATATCTCCCATGAGTAAACCTTGACATAGGGGCATAGCCATCTCTTTTATTCAGCATTTTATTTCTTTTTATTTCCAAATAATATTCTGTTACATAAATTTACCACCTTTTGGTGTTTCTTTTTAATTTTATTATTTCAACAACTGTAAGGAGTACAAGGGATTTCAGAATACATGGATGAATTCTATAATGGCGAAAGTCTGGACTTTTAGCGCCACTGTCAGCTGAATAGTGAGCATTGTACCCAGTGGGTAGTTTTTCATCCCTCAGACCCCGTACCTTCCTCCCTTGTGAATCTTCAGTGTCCATTATAACATTCTGTGTGCCTTTGTGTACCCATAGCTTAGCTCCCACTTACAAGTGAGAACATGCAGTATTTGGTTTTCCATTTCTGAGTTACTTCACTTAGGACTGTGGCCTCCAGTTCCATCTAAGTTGCTGCAAAAGACATTATATCATTCTTTTTCATGGCTGAGTAGTATCCCATAGTGTATATATACCACATTTTCTTTATCCACTCATTGGCTGATGGGCAATTAGGTTGGTTCCACAGTTTGCAGTTGTTGAGTTGTGCTGCAATATGTGTGCAGGTGTCTTCTTTATATAATGACTTCTTTTCCTTTGCGTAGACACCCAGTACTGGGATTGCTGGATCAAGTGGTAGGTCTACTTCTAGTTCTTTGAGAAATCTCCATACTGTTTTCCATAGAGGTTGTACTAAGCTATACTCCCACCAGCAGTGTATAAGCATTCGCCTTTCACCACATTTTTGCCAACATCTGTTGCTTTTTGACTTTTTAGTGATAGCCATTCTGGCTGGGGTAACATGGTATCATCCCATTATGGCTTTACTTTGCACTTCCCTGATGATTAGAGATGTTGAGCATTTTTGCATATGTTTGTTGGCCATTTGTATATCTTCTTTTGAGAAATGTCTGTTCATGTTGTTTGCCCACTTTTAAAGGGATTATTTCTCTTTTTTTCTTGATGATTTGACTTTCTTGTTGATTCTGGATATTAGGGGGACATGCTCACCTTCTTATGCCTATGACACGGTACACAACTATGGACTCAATAAACAGCGATGGACCAATCAGACCTGAAAGGATCCTTCCACATCATCCTCTAACTCACGCATTTCAAAGATCAGTTTATGGAGTTCCAGAGATAAGGAACTTGCCTGGGGACCCACAGTTAATTGATCATGGGGCCTGGGTTCTGACATCAGAAAAGTGCTCTCTACTCTTTCTCATGTTGCCTTGTGAGCTCACAAATTCAGAGACTCGTTTTTTTCCTCTTGGGCAAAACACTGTTAAGACTATTGCAATGATTAAGTGAAGACGAGGAAGGGTTGCTTATTCCCTGAGCAAATATGTGTGATGTGAACCTGCCTGAGGGCAGAAGTTCTATAGGACGCTGCTGCTAGGCAGCTATGGCTGCATGTAACCACCAGGAAGCCTCTGCCCATGCCAAATTTCATCCCAGAACACCTCCCCTCTGTGGCCCCATAAATCGCCGCAGAGGGTTTGCCAGATTGGACCAACCAGTGCATGGTTTTTTGTGTTTCTGACAGTTATTCAACTGAGTTATGGGCCATTGAACATGAACCTGTGCATTTCACACAAATGCTCTGAGACCTCTGAAATTTGTGCAGACTCATCAGAATCTGAGACTGATACAAAGTTTGTGACCCAAAGATAAGAATCTAGAGAACTATTAGAATACCTAGTCCTCTCTGCATTTTAATCTCCCGGGACCTTTTTAAAAAAAATGGTCTTGTTGTTATTTTCTTGTTTAATATTGAATGAACACTTCTGACACATTTAGTAGGAGGAGGCTCACAGAGTACAAGAAGCTCTAATTTATTAAGGAAGTTCCCACTTTCTAACTAGCATGTTAAGTGGCTTCTTGCAAGCAGTTTAACCTTTCCGATCATCAGTTTTCTCCATGGTTTCTAAGATCTCTTCTAGTGTCAACGTTTCCTGTATCTAAATCTGCCTTATTATGTATTGAAGTGACTCTTCAGGGAGTGTCTCTGACTAACTTTTTTGATAATCACATATTCCTATGACTGGCAGTTGTACCATCTCCCTCTGTTTCATACAGAAGTGGGTGAAAGAAAAACACAAGATTGGCATCTGTTCTATAACAGGAGATTTCACGACAGAGGAGAAAGAAACAGATGGAGATTTAACTCTTAACACTGCCAGTAACATGCTATGAGGCTGTAGTTTCATTACACAGTAAATATCCAATGTGCTTAGCAAAGTGAACTATACTTGTTAAATTTAGGTGTTTGATATCTATATAATGCACCTAGTACAGTGCTTGGCATACAATAGATGCATACTACATACTGACTGACCATCTCTCTCCTCTTTGCTGTTCCTGCTCCTCAGAAGGGACCCCAGGTGGTTGGGTGGCAGCTGCCGATCTGGAGCTTCTAGTGATTTGGTCCAGAGCTCCCCTGGGGACCTATCTTATTGAGCCAACCTCCTCTGCTTGCAGAGAGCTAATTGGAAGTTATACCTCAGATAGCTTCCTTGGAAATTCTATGTTTTATAATCAGGGGATGCTCACTCCTGACATTGTTTAGTAATTATTTCAAGCTGGACATTACAGGCAAACTAGAAGGATGGTACTTTGGATGGAAAATATCTAGGGTAAGAGATTACCTAGAAATTCGAGATCAATTCAGAGTTTTTAATCCCCAAAAGGCAGGTAATGTGGAGAAACTAGCTTGAGAATTAATTTGTTTGCTCTCTGTGTGTTCAATTTTTTGATACACCTTCTATCCTACCTCAAAGGCAACGTTTACCAGAAATTTTGCTTCCAGGAAGCTTTTTCTCCTTTTTAAAACAATTTGTATACTGACCAAATACAATGCATTTTATTGCCTTAGCCCTGGAATTTCCTAGTATAATGGTGACAGAATTAACTTCCTGTGATGCTTAGATATACTTTGCTCAGTAACAGGCCCACAAGCACTAAGATGCCTCAACTATCACGTTGCATTTAAATAATCTATTCTTGTTCACAGAATCTGGGGAGGCAAGTGGTGTATGGGAGATTCTCTGTCCTCAAACTCATGCAAACACTTCTCTGGCAGGTGACAATCTTTTCCACAAATTATTCATGTACCTGGTAAATTCAACTAGCTGCCTAACACAAGGACAAAGCTCAGCACCTGGCAGTGTTATTTTGGCCTTTGCAGGGTCCTGCCTCAGCATATGGATGTGACTATTTCACCAAAAAGTGATTGTCTTTGGTTATTACAAGCTTTTCAGGCAATTTCCCAAGGCAATATTTAATGGAGAGAAGGATGTCCCAATATCCTTCTCTCAGTTAAATAGTTGGGAAATGTACATTTCTTGCCAAAATGCTTTCCGGGAGAAATATTTAAACCAAAATTTACTTTTATCCCTCTTTCCCCACCTCCTCATTCCTACAGATTTCTTGGAAGATGGAAAGAAAATTTTACAATATGGTAATGTATTTGTCTCTTTGTTTAGTTATATTTGAACAAAAATAACAGATTTTGGTCCCTCCAGATGTTAACTTATTGGCTTATTTTAAAATTATGACCAAGGAATTTCTTATATTTTTGTACACTTATTTAGAATATCCTGTTGTTTATGCTTATTAAATGCTGTACATTAAAGATAAAATGTGTATATTCATATTTGACTCATTAGATGACCTCAAAACATTTATTAAGTAGACCATACAGAAATCCAGCTATTTCCTTTGATGAGGGAAGGACAGTCCTCCTCTTTCCCAGGCAGAGCCTGAGGCCAGGAAAATGGCAGGTGAAATCCCTTCTTCTGCAGCTGCCTCTGGCTCTAAATCCACAATTCATGCCCACCTCCGAAAACACTATGACTTGGCAACTTAGGAAAACTGCAAAACAACTATATAGATTTGGTTAATTTTTATCAATAAATATAAAATTTCAATGAAATAATTCCAGTTTTAAATATATACACATATCTGGTTGGACGTGGTGGCTCATGCCTGTAATCCCAGCACTTTGGAAGGCCAAGGTGGGCAGATCACTTGAGGCCAGGGTTTCGCGACCAGCATGCCCAACACAGTAAAACTCCAACTCTACTAAAAATACAAAAATTAACTGGGCATGGTGGCGGGCACCTATAATCCCAGATACTTGGGAGGCTGAGGCAGGAGAATGGCTTTAACCTGGGAGGTGGAGGTTACAGTGAGCCGAGATCATGCCACTGCACTCCAGGCTGGGCAACAGAGGGAGACTCCATCTTAAAAAAAAAAAAAATTATATATATATGTGTGTGTGTGTGTGTGTGTGTGTGTGTGTGTGTGTGTAATGTATAATTATGCTTCCTAGGTTAGGTTTCCCCAGAAGTATATCCTGAGACATAGATTCAGGGTGAATATTTCATTTAGGTGGTGATCCCAGGAAGTACTGGTATAAAGTAAGTACACAGTGTGTTAATTAGCAGGCTAGTGTTGGAACAACTAAAGCTCAGTGCTGTTAGGGTAGATATTTTAGTTTAAGTTGTCACAATAGAGGAATGGAGAAGGCAGGGTATTGATCCACCAGCTCTTAACTGTCAACGATTGAAGGTTCATCTTCTGAGGGGGTATAAATGCTGAGCACTCCCAGCTTGCCCTGTGTCTGCCTAGCATGTTCTTTTAAGTGGAGCGTTGCAGGTGCTACAATAAAATACTGCCTTGGAATGGTGAATGCCAAGTGGCCACACCTGGACACTAACACCTACCACATATGCAATCTAATGCTTTCATAAAAGGAAGTTGAAATGGGATTGAGGAGTAGCTGTGAGTTGTGAAGTCAGATAAATGCTCCAATAAGATGGACAGGATTTCTCTCTTAATTCTAATTGCACTATCATTTACACAGTGCTGTAGGAATTAAAATAACTTTTTAATTCAGCTAAAATGAGAAACATTTTCCTTTGTGGCTATTCTTGTTCTTTTCTACCTTTCCTATTTTTTCCTATCCCTTAATTGCTAGCACCATGTCCTGTACATAATAGGTACACAGAAATGTTTTTCTACAGCTCTTATTTCTTAATGCCAATCTTCTAACTTCCAAATGCAGCCTGCACTTTCAGGCTCCAGCCTTCCTTTGCCTCTTGGTATTTTACAGAATCTGGTCTAACTTCTGATTTCATACATTAGGCTTTAATGAGGCCTGCCTTGGCCAATGGAAATAAGCAACTGTCTTATTTTCCAATCCCCTTTTAACTCCAGCTTGTCACTTCTGGTTCTTATTTGTTTAATTGCAGCAAGTTTTCTACCCTGTAAATTTTAATAAAGTCCCATCAGTCCTCTCTTGTCCTAAGCATTCAGTTCTGCCTTGACTCTGAGGAGGACTGGGATTCAACTCCATCCCCGATCCCGGGACTTTTTTTTTTTTTCTCAGGGGACCAGGTTTGGGCCAGTATTGCTACCTGCATCCTTAACACTGACAAACCTTCTGACTTGAGTAGAGATAACAACTTAAATGTAAAGCGTCTATTCACTACCAATGAGAGGACTTTTGTTTTCTCAAGTACTAGGAAATGAAGCAGGCTCTCATTCTAAGAGAAAAAAAAAATCATCTTATTGTTACCTCATCTATGAAGCCAAAGGTAACGTATAATTCTTCTGTGCATCTCTAAACTCCTTCTTGATTTAAAACTTAGATCCTAAGATTTTTTTCTCCTACAGTAAATACTTTATAGTCAGCCTTCAGTCTGTGGCAAAAAGAGTGAAAAACTGAAATAGGAGGCTGCAGTCCCAAATCCACAATTAAAAATTTTCCCCAACCCATTGGTTGGCTGGAGGTTAAATCAGTGACATCATAGCAAACAACCAACCAACCAACCAACACCTAAAACGACTTATTGCTTTAGGAATGGGGACTATCTTTTATATTGTCACAGCCATTCCTGGTAAAAGCTGAGCCACAGATCAGAATACTTATATTAATAAATAGTATAGGAAAGAGACTCCTGAAAAGTCAGTAGACTGTTTGGCATGTCCTTATAGGTCCTCAACCCTTTTCGAAAGACCAGACAATGTGTGTAGAGAGTCTTTCTAGTTCTAGGACTAATTAGTCACGTAAATATGGACCAGGGGTGTGTTTGCCTGTTTCCTAGACTGTACAATAGGGACGTATATGCTCTATTCACCTAGCAAGAGCTCAGAGAGGACAAAATAATACAACAGAGGGAAAGCTCTGTTTTGTAATCACAGAAGTGACAATTACCGAGATGGATTCTTAAGGAGGGAAGTAGGTTGTAAGGTCATTGATTATTTCAGCCATAGCAATATTTAATTTCTTCCTGAGTCTTGCAAACATACAGAATTTTAATTTTTTCTATAAGATATGGAAGATCTGATTCCTTTTAGCTGCTAACCCTGCCCTGAATTCCCAGCCTGTTGTTCTCAGTCAAGACTAGGAGAATGTGAGGACCCTGCTTTGGCAGGAATAAGATGTAGACTTTGCTCCTCAGTAACCAGATGCTTAACATCAGTTTATGGCTATAAAACCTACCATGCTATTAAGCATATTCTGAAATGGAAAATGCTTTTTCCCCATTAAAAGATTTATTTTGTACGTTGCTGATACCATAGTTGCCCCGAACCATTGCTGTAAGGTGCTTATTTGGCCCTTATGAAACTTGGAGGTATGTTTGGTTTACTTGCAGAGCGTAATGAGAAGAACTCACGTCCTAGACCCGTACTCTGGCTTCTGCTTTTCCTTTGTCATAGCTAAGTCCACTCTACTGAACTAGAACACTGTGCATGAATGTGGTAAGTGCCTACTGTGTGTCTGATGCTCTTTGGGGCTCTGGGGAGGGTGAGATGGGTTATTGTGGATGTGTTCCTGATAAACAGACATGAATACTTCTCCCTTGGCAGCCTGAGACATCTGCCGAATTTGGGAGCATGACTATCCTTGTTAGCATAGCCACGGGCTCAGTTTAGTTTCTGCCACTATGCTATTGTTTATTCTGTCCCTTGATGAGGCCTGGGGAGATGAGCATCACTTTCTCTGATGTAGAGCCAGTGGCCCCCAATACTAGTGAGGGCTTCTTCATCTTTATTGTGCATGGACTCCTTTGGAAGTCTGATGAAACCAAATAACTCTTCTCAGAGTAATATTTTAAATGCATAAGAAAATACATAGAGTTATGACAGAAAACAATTACATTAAAATTGACTTTTATGATGGAAAACTCAAAGGTAAAAATCCCTATGGGTGAAGAATCCTTTTTTGATAAAGAACAATAGTACTAAGCAGAAAGAGATTAAATATTTATATGGGTCTTTACAACACTTTTCCTTGAAGTGCTTACAGGGTTTTATTAGAAACATTTGAACTGTGATAATATCTCTCCAATATAGACACAAAAACCTACTCAGTTAAAAAGCTGCTACAACAGAAGGCCTCACCTCTAGCTTTCTCCCTGCTGCGGCTTGCCAATGGAGTGGGCCAAGACTATCCCAAATCTCAAGTACCTGACCATTAAGGAGAGTCCCAGGGGTGTAAGGTGGTGTTGCTATTAATAGTGTTAATATAAAAGCTTGGAATGAGAAATGCCAGAGGTTTCATTTAAGACTAGGTCAAACCTAGCAAGCTTGGAGAGGATGGAACAGACAGACAAAGCCAAAAGTAGTCCCAAGAAGTGAAATATGGATCTACAGCAAAGGTGGGTGAAAAAAAGCATTGAAATCCCAGATTGGGTTAATTTCTAATTTTGCCAACTATGTCATAGCATAGTTCTGATATAATTTAAAGTATCTAAGCCAAGAGAGAATTAAGTGGAGTTTTAAAGGTAATAGTAGGAATATTCGGTAGTGTAGTACAAAAAACACATATTTTATGTTTTCTCCATGTTAATAAAAATTCCCATTTTTGCAAACAAATTCTAGTCATAAAAAACAAACTTGGAAATGTCCTGTAAATTTTGTTGGCCAGCTAGGATTGTGTATTTATTTCTAGTTTCTTACTGACTACTTTAAAAAACTTGAGGCAACAGATAATAAGTCATCCTCATCTACATAACTGCTTAAGAGCCACATTAATTCTGTGCTGTGAACCCCTAACTTCCCTCATTAAACCAGTCTGTCCTGAGCAACAGAGGCACCTAGTGGTTGTTACAGGAAACTCTCTAATGCTGTTTCTTTAGTTCTTCTTAATCCGTAACCTGCAGGATCTTCAAGAGAGCTAGTTAAAACACAAATTGCTGGACACCACTCCCAGAGTTTCTGATTCAGTAGATCTAGGATGGGGCTCAGTAATATGCATTCCTAACAAGTTCCCAGAAAATTTAGGAAAGCAATGCCGCTAGTCTGGGAGCCACACTTTGACAATTTCTGCTTTACCATAATGGTCTTTCTTCTAAGGAACATATGTAAAGGTGGTATGCCATGATTCTCAACACTTTTACTGACTACAGGTCAGCTAATTTCACACTTTAGACCATTTTTTTTTTCATGTGGGCACACAGCTTCTTATGTAACTGCATATTTGTACCATGTCTTGTCTAGCATTTACCCAAGACATCAAGAAAAAAGATCTTTTTCTGTTTTTCCTTTCTTTTCATTTTCTTTCTTTCTTCTGTTCTTAATTGAGATTTAAAAAGGAAAGGAAGAACCTGACATGGTCTGATAAACATCACTGGTTAACACATCTGATTAAATAAATAACACCACAAGCTTTGAAATTTGCTAATTGCCATTATATCCTGAAGCCTTAGAAAGTGTCCAATTATTCTTATCTTCACTAAAGTTTCCACTTGCTTCCACATCTTCCTCTAATTAAAACGTGTTTTCATCAAGAAATGATATGCAGAGTAGAAAATGTTATTGTATTATTTTTGTTGTCATTAACTATTTTGTTGAAAGCAAGCATAGAATCTCACAAACACATTATGTGTTGAGATTTTGAGAAGCCATAAACATAATTTATATGCTTATTTCTCTGTGGAACAGGCTCTAACTTCTAAAATATAACAACTTATAAGTGAACCTTTGGAAACTACCGATTTATAAGTTTATAAAGGCTCACACAAGGCTTTGGCAATTCAGTTGCCTTGTGTACCTATAGAAATCATAAAAGAATTAATAAAAAACACAAGCAACAGAGAAGTAGGTCTGTTAGTCACAAGCAAATGGGAGAATCTGACTTACCCCATAACTTTCAGAATTGTCGTGGTGGTATTTTTAAAGTCTTTATCTTTTTATTCAATGTTAGGAGCATTTTGAAAATAAACCTACACAAACAACTGCTCCTCATAGTTTCATCTTTTCAAAAACAAATCCCAAAACTGAAAAACTTCATGAGACATTGATGCATGTGCAGCTTCCTCAGAGCCAGTGTGCAATCCATCCGTCACTTCCCCCCAGCAATTATGTCTCAGACTCTAAAATGGGAAGCTCGAGTATCCACTCTTGTTGGAGATGAAAGATGTGTGGAGGATGCCCTGACACCACCTTTGTCAGTGTCTCCACAGCCAGAGTGTCTTTATAGGCCACGTGAAAAAATACTGAGGACTAATTTGTCAACAAAGACTTTCTTTGAGGTTAGGCAGACAAGTGGATTCAAAACAATTGTATGTGTGAGTAACATTGGGCATGCTTTTTTTTTTTTTTTTTTTTTTTTTTTCTTCCCGGGAAACAGCCAGGGCTTTTGACATAGCAAAGCCACAAGTGTGGAGCATTGATTTAGTAGGACCTTTGTGACTGACAGTCTCTTAGATCTCTCGATCTGTGGGAAATAAAGAAAGCTTATAAGATAAACTGAGGTGTTGATGCTTCCTACGTCTGTTTCAAGGTTTCTTCTATGAGGAAAGATGGAGCCATAATTCTCCTCTCCATTCAGTCCTAAGACCCAGCTTCTGTAGCCCTAGGCGGGATAAGATATTGGTTTATGGAAAATGGATATTTAAGATCATAAAGGTATTGCTGACACCCACTTACCCAAAGACACAAGCCCTGGAAGGAAACATGGGAGTTAATACCCTGTTACCTCTCCATGGGTCTTGGGATTCTGGTTCCAACAATGTTGGGATGTTTGTCTCTTACTGAGAGTGAAATTCTTTGGAGACAAGGTTATGTGACTAACTGAGACTCAATCTGGTGCTGAGCTGCACCAGAATGCTCTGGCCAAGAGTGTTCTCTTCATACACTCCTGTAAGGTAACTAAATCCTTATCTCTTAGGGGCACCTGCTGTGTTGAGTATAACAGAGGATGTCAATCATGCTATAATCAATAGAATTCAAATTTAAATTATCCAGCATTATGCCTGCTTGCAATTCAAAACCAAACTCATCAGTGGCAAAGATTTCATCATCTTATCAGAAAAACTCTCTTGGAATTTATTAGACTCATTATACTTGTGTACTTAATTCCCACCAAGACCCCAGTGGAATTATCTTCAGATCAGCTTGTTTATGATAAGCAGTCCAAAATGACCTTCAAAATCCTGGACAAGCCTGAAAACCTGAGAAGCATGACAGTCTTCTACCAGGAGCAAGGGATTTTCCAGGTTGGGTCCCCTTTTGTTTTCTTCCTCCTTTGCCTTCAGGGTGGGATTTCTACCAACTGTTGGTATTCTTTGGTTCCAGAGCTCTTCCTTTGCGAGGTAGCTCCAACATCCTTATACTGGGGAGAGTCCAGAGAGTCCAGGCCTGCAGTGCAGAATACCAGCGCCTCTCTGTGTCCAGGAGGCAACACGTCTGCATTTATCATGGTCGGAATAATATCAACATATGCAAAAAGTGACTGCTGCCTTCAGGTCTCCAGCACCCAAAAACAAAAATAAGTCTAATAAACCTAATATATTTTCCAGTGCGTGTCACAGAAGTTTGGAAAAACTCCTTAAATTGCTTTTCTTTCCATTTTTATGGCCCTGGGAGGGAGAAATATCTATCAAATTTAATATATGTATTTTACTTTGTGACACTTCCAGATTCAGCCATATCATCTGTAATGAAAACAGAGCAACCTTTAAAATTTAAAAAAAAAAACAAAAAAACACAGAAGTCCTTTCTACCAGAGACATGGCCTGAATCAGTGCCAAAGATTTCAAGCTGGTGAACCAGCAAAGGAGTCAGATAAATCAGAATGAGTGTAACAGATCTGATCTATTTCAGCTTGGATTAACCTCTTCACTATGTCTTTAATGGCCAAAAAGCCTGGGTCACAGGAGTAAAAATGTCTAATAAAGCAGAACCCCGGAGAAAAAAATTAAAAGAAGCGAATTGCATAAAGAAAAGTGAGACGTGTGACCATGGCAATGCATGACCAGGCTATGGTGAGGATTGAGAAAGGCGAGGGAAACATTCTTTACCATGCCAATCCAAAAGGCAGATTTATTTCACTTGTATATAATAATTCCAGATCCCAGTGACAATTTACATTACTTAACAACAGCTGCTTGTAGGTCAGGTAACAATAGCACTGAATAACCTCGTAATGAACAACTGTGGATTTCACATTGGTGTTAATTGCATTTCATGCTCTTTGAAAGCCTCAAACAGGCAGTGTGAAAAACACAACCAGGTTCTTCTTTGCTTATTTGTTTTCCCCTGGGAGAAAGCCTTTCCAAATCCTCAGAAGGAGGGTGGAGGGTGAGAAGATGATCATGCATCACAGACCAAGAAGGTCTTTCTGGGCAACAGTTTGTGGATGTTTTCTAAGAATGAAGGACACCCATTTAAGCTAAAAGGAGTGGGAGGAAATGGTAAACCAGTCCATTCTTGGGGGCTGACCAGGACTGAACAACATTTTGTACAAGATGAGCAGGGAAATTAACATACAGGATTTACCCACTCTGTGTCAGTCATGTGTTTGGTTTAATTCTGCAACTTAAGTGTTATAGTGACTGGAACAGCCCAGATCAAATTCCAGTCCTGTAGGCTTTGGCTGGATAAGTATGCTAGATCAGTGTTTCTCATAATTTAAAGTGCATATGAATTACCTAAGATGTTGCCAGAATGCAGAGGCTGGTTCAGCAAGTTTGGGGTGGAGCCCAAGATTCTGCCTTTCCAAGGAGCACCCAGGTGATGCTGAATGCGGTCAGTTTTCGGACCACATTTCCAAAACTGGGCTGTAGACTCAGGCATTTCAACAGTTGTAAGGATTTCTGACTCTGAGCACCATTAAAATTGTCAGCTCTCTGGGATAGGAGATGTTACACCAGATGGCCTCCTATAACGCTGAATGACTCAATGCAAAGTTAAGTTGGGCCAGTTTCTGATTCCTTCTCCTCATAATTCATTAGAGTTACTCCAAAAAAATGCATTGTTCTGCGACTACTAGCTTTGTTTACATTTTCCCAATAGATATTCTCTAATTTACCTGTGGATACTCTAGAGACAGCTATGACAAGGTTTTGACTGTGTGTCAAAGTCTGTGACCCCTCCTCAGCTCTGATATTCACTAGTATTTATCAGAGACACGAAAATATAAACTTCAAGCACCTACACACTTTCCCCTTTGAAGACTCCATTTTTATTTAAATATTTATTGAGAAGGAAAACAGTATTGGCAAACAGGACCAGGCTAAGAATGGTAACTTACCATTACAGTGTGAGATTTAGCATAGTACATTCTTACTTTATATAACTCCTTGGTTTTGTGATAAGATCAAGAAGCTTTACATGAATTTTGTTACAAATCAATACAGAATGTTAACACATGTATTTGATTTTTAATTTTATTATATACATACGAACTTTTATTATGAAAAACATGAATTTTTAGGAAATATATCTTTAATGAAATTTATGATATTTTCCCTCAAAACTACACAAACTGTGTTGCATTAGAGATGTCTGTAGGATATCAAAGAGCTGCTCACCACAGAGCTGGTGAAAATTCATGACTTAGTAGGGAGGTTAGAACTAGACGCAGAGGTAAGAGGACTTTTCACTATAGTGATATTTAGAATTGTAGGATGGAAGAAAAATTCAGCGGAATATTGGGGAATGTCTCCTTCTGTCTAAAATCTCATCTGCTAGCAATAAATACCCCATTTACATGATGTAATTATTATGCATTGCATGCCTGTGTCAAAATAGCTTATGTACCCCATAAATATATACACCTACTATGTACTCATAAAATTAAAAATAAACAAAATCTCCTCTAGTCCAGCTGAGATGCTCTTTCTTTTACAAATCTCCCACTCCTAAGTAAAACATTGAGCAAGATAATTAAAGTTGAAAGGGACTTTAAAGTCATTTAATATAATGAGGGTGACCACATGATTTATCTTCCAAACTGGGGCATTTTTGATAGTGAAATGAGGTAGAACTAATAATTATGCTAGAGAAACATGTAAACTAGAACTGTCCTGGGAAAACTGAGATGCATGTACACCCTAAATATAACCCAATCTTCCAATGAGGTTAAAAATTCACCCAATCTTGGCGCGGTGGCTCACGCCTGTAATTCCAGCACTTTGGGAGGCTGAGGCAGGTGGATCGTGAGGTCAGGAGTTTGAGACCAGCCTGGCAAACATGCTGAAACCTCATTTCTACTAAAAACAAACAAACAAAAAATTAGCTGGGCATGGTGGCACGCACCTGTAATCCCAGCTACTCACAATACTGAGGCAGGAGAATCACTTGAATCTGGGAGGCGGAGGTTGCAGTGAGCAGAGATTGAGCCACTGCACTCCAGCCAGGTCAACAAAGGGAGGCTCTGTCTCAAAAACAAAACAAAACAACAAAAAAAAAAAACACCCAATCTCATCTCAGTTGGTCATCTGAACTCTTTGCTACAATACCTGAGTAGGGGTACCCATTCCTGCACAAAGGAGTTTATTCCACTGTTAGATAAATTTAGATTGTTTTGGTTATGAGAATGTTCTTTCTACCATTGCTGTGGTATTTGCAAAACATTCCCTTAACTTCCTGCTGCCACTTTGGGCAACCCAAGACAAGTGGGCTCCCTCTTCTTTGTGTTAGTGCTCAAAGGACTGAGTGATTTTCTCTGTTAGGCTGAGTTCCTCAAAGCTACTTTCCCGTCTCTCCCACTGTGTGTGTCTCCCCACTAGTGAATGATTGACTCAACTGATAGACGAATCCCTCTACAAACAATCTAAGTCTTAGGAAATGTCCTAATTAGGACTATTGGAAGACATCTAGTCCAACCCCTCATCCAGTGTTCCTTATCCAAAGGAAATCAGAATTTCCTCTAAGACACCCCTTCCAAGCTGTTTTCTATTCTGTCTTTAAACATTTCCAATCAATGGGGAACTTGCCGCTTTCAGAGGTAGACTATTCCCTCTTTGCCCAACTCATGACTGAAGAATGTCCTGCCAAAGCGCTTCAAAGTTTCATGATACACTCTATGGGAAATTTTGTGATAGGAATTTTGAGCTTAGAATTTTGGAGTCAGTCATAAGACAAAATCCATGTTTAGGAAATACATGTACATTTAGAGTGAATCATTATTGTCTTAATGTATTCAAAAATAATTGTTGACCATGCATTACTTTTCAGAGATTAACCAGGTATGGTGCAGAGTCCCAAGAAAATTGTCATCGAGGGAGAGAGGATAAAATTATATGATAGCTCTTATATAGCATTTTATTTTTATTCACTTATAAAACTTACATCGGCGTAAAAGAAGGGGAGACCCAATGTTGGCAGGACAGGAGAGATTCCTCAAAGGAAGTAGCAGATGAATAGGTCAACAGTGTTTCTCTAGACAAGATGGAGAAAGATACCCAGCAGAGAGTATAAGATGTGCAGATACAAATGTCTTTTTTTTTTTTTTTTTTTTTTGAGACGGAGTCTGGCTCTGTCCCCCAGGGTGGAGTGCAGTGGCCGGATCTCAGCTCACTGCAAGCTCCGCCTCCCGGGTTTACGCCATTCTCCTGCCTCAGCCTCCCGAGTAGCTGGGACTACAGGCGCCGCCACCACACCCGGCTAGTTTTTTGTATTTTTTAGTAGAGACGGGGTTTCACCGTGTTAGCCAGGATGGTCTCGATCTCCTGACCTCGTGATCCGCCCGTCTCGGCCTCCCAAAGTGCTGGGATTACAGGCTTGAGCCACTGCGCCCGGCCACAAATGTCTTAAATTAGATGACCCAACAGTTCTCAGAATTCATTCCACTCATTGATTTTCAGATTAAGTGACTTGGCTATTTTTATGTTTAAGAATGAGATTCTTAAATTTGTTAACACTGTATCTTGTAAAGTGAATGAAGCTGACTTCACAATTCTTAAAGTCTGCCACGAATGTATTCTTGGAAGTCTTTGTTCTTGTACTTGTAGCATAGAGATGTGGACTAGGTAATCTCAAGATTACGTTGTAACTGGAAAACTCTATTAGTCACATGGGTGCAGCAGCAAAAAGATTCCTGGATTGGGAGGCTGAAACCTCTCCTATGTCCAAACTTCACTATAAATTAGCTATTACAACTGAGAAAAGTCCTTCTTCTCTATAAGAATTTCCTCCTTTGTAAAATTAGGACTACACAAAGTAATTGTTAAAGTTCTTCCTGGACTTTGCATTTTATGATATTATCTCCTTCCTTTCTTTGAGTTTGCTCTCCATCCTTTGTAAGGAAACTATCTTCCTTTCTTTTCTGGTATATTGTGTAATGTCCATGTTAAGATTTGGGAACTGACTTTGCCTGAGCTTGAGTGTGACCAGTGGCCAATTCCATTGATTAGAGGGAGCTGAGGGTGAAGGGAAACAGGCAAGGGTTAGGGAAGGTAGAGACAGGTAGAGATTGCCATGTGTCTCAGTGCAGCAATCTGAATAGGAAGTATCAAGCCTGTAAGAGATACATGGTGAAGCTTAGCATTTTACTACATTTTCAGTATCCTCAACCCTGGAAGAATAATTCCCAGATTCCCAGAATTAACTCATAACATCCTTCTCTCAGTATTTCAAAGAGTGTCAAATTTGTTTTTTTTGATTACGACAATTTTAAACATACTGAGAAGTATAGAAAACAGTATACAGACACCAGTGTACCTACCACCCAAATTTAATATAATTTGTCTACATATGAATTTCAGGTCATTTTTCTTAAAAGAAAATATTACGTTACAAATATAACTGAAGCCCTAGAACACTCCGCCAAATTCCCTCCTCCCCAGGGGTAAATACTCTCCTGAAGTTGACATATGTCATTCTAGTGCATATGTTTTTTACTTCCACACATGTTTATTCTTAAAATACACATGTAGAGTGCTATATTGTGCATTTCAAAATTTCTCATAACTGGTATTCTCTCTCTCTCTCTTTTTTATTTTTAAAGACGGGGTCTCACTCTATTGCTCAGGCTGGAGTGCAGTGGTGCAACCATGGCTCACTGCAACCTCAACTTCCCAAGGCTCAGGTGATCCTCCCACCTCAGCCTCCTGAGCTTCTGGAACTACAGGATTGCATCACCACACCTGGCTAATTTATCTATTTTTGTAGAGATAGGTGTTGCCATGCTGCCCAGGCTTGTCTCGAACTCCTAGGCTCAAGTAATCCACCTGCCTTGGCCTCCCAAAGTGCTGGGATTACAGGCCTGAGCCACCATGCCCAGCCATAATGGATATTATTCTCTATGAATCCTTGTGTGACTTTTTTTCAACTGACACTGTTTTTTAAATATTTGCCCATGTTGATACTTGTAATTGACTCAACATCACATTGATATAGCATTCCACTGTATAAATAAACCTTCTCTCTTCTTTATTCCTTCCCATATTGAGGGCTGTTTTTCTTTTAAAAAAATGAAAGATCTGGGAAGAAGAACCCAAGTTTAAGGACCCTTTCTTTGTGCTTTTGTTATGTGCTAGCTATATATGGGCCTTTCTTTGTGCTTTTGTTATATTCTAGCTATATATGGGCCTTTTGTTGCATTTATCCTGTTGTTTTCTCATAATTCATTATCTTTTTTCCTGAGTAGACTAAAAATGCATAAAGGCAGTTTCAACTCATTGATGCATGCATACATTCAAGAAGCATTTAATTACAGTTATGTTTTGCTGAATACTTCCAGAATAAAGAGAGATAGCCTGGAGTAAAAGTCTTGAACTGGAGGTGCATGAACTAGATTCACCACACAAAGCAGTCTTACTTTGTTTATAATTAAGCTAACCTTGAAAAATGGAAAAACCACATAAAAATCTGAGGTTCTGACTTCTCTTGAAAAACTGCAATACCACCTTATACTGTTCTTTGTTGAAAACTGGGCGGAGCTGTATAGTGGCTTTAGATGGGGCAAGCATTCTTACTTGACCCACTTCCCTCATTTATGGTGTCTGGGCCTTGTAGCCCTTCAAGTTGGTCCTTCTTCACATAGATGAAGATGGGGGAGCCAGGGCTGAGATCATATCTATTGAGGCAGAGCATAAGGCCAAGAAATGGAGCTGTCTAACTAGTAAGGTGAAGTGTTGGAGTACTGACAATCTCTATTTAGCACACAAGTAGTGTTTTGTTTAATCTCCCTTAACAGTTGTGTTTGTCAGTTTATCTTTGTATTTTACTCAGTTTTTGTGTCTTGTGAAGTATTTGATTCATGATATAATGTCAGTGTCTGCTGTAACTTCATTATATGTTTTGACAATTCTAAATGGTCTCATTTATCTCATGTAATACTTTTCCCTCCAATTCTACCCTCTTAAATATCAACAATATCCATTTGCTTCCTTTTTCATTGCATTTGCATGATGAATCTGTGCTCATCTTTTTTTTCCCATAACTTTTTAGTGTCGTTTTGTTTTATATGTCTCCCATATATGACACAGTTTTGGTTTGGAGATATTTATCTTTTGATAGAGAAACATAACCATGTTATACTTATTATCTTTGTGTTTTAAGAATAAAATTTAAGCAAATCAGATTTAATTTATATTGCATACCTTGTCTTGTTTTATGTTTTCCAATTTTGGTGCTTGCTTATTTTTTCATGCATTTTCAGTTGACTTTATTTGTACCGTGTGATTACACTCTTATGGTTAGTTTACTTTTTTAAGTAGTGGTCAGGATACAAAATAATTCTGATTCTCAGTGTATTATAAATTGATTTCTGATTTATAAAATTCATAATTAACTGTGCATTTCCTTGCCAAAGTTAAAAAACTAACTTTATTTGGTCTATCCATACCCAAGGAGCAATTTAGCATGTCTCTATGCCCCTGTTCCTCTTACTCCTCAAAACTCCTTTCTGTCAATTTAATCAGGGGTTAAAGACATCACTTATGATTATATCATTATTATATTCTTACAATACTAGTCATATTTTAAAGAAAGTCTGATGTCATTTGATTCTATACATTCAATGGGTTTTCCTGCACACTTGAAGTCCTTTAACTACAATCTCCCACCCCTTTAGTCTTCTGTGTAAAAAGAAGAGCCAAAGGGAGGAAGAGGAGTTTGTATAGCTGGCAAGGTTGTTGCAGTGCAGTGCTTAGTTGGGTACCCAGTTTTCTGGTCTCTCTACCTGCTTCAACTTAGAGTAAGCCCAATGGGGATTGGTGGATTGAATGAGGTGTTTCTTAATAACAAATCTTAATGCTTTAAAGCATTAAGTCTCTTTCTCTGCCATGAAACCTTGGAGTCCACACATTACAAATGGTATAGCTATAGGAAGGCTGCCCAACATGCATCAGCTTCAAATGACAGAGAAATAACTTTTGTTGTGTTAAGCTCCTTAGGCTTCAGAATTGATTTGTTACCATAGCAAAGCAAAGTCATACTGAATAGTATCACTTCCCACTAAACTGAATAGAGGACCTTTCCTTTTGCCTCCTCAGCATGTCTCCACTGGAATCGTTGAGTTGTTTCTCTATCTTCTCTGCTAGACTATGGGTGTCTTAAGGAAAAAGATTGCTTTTTATCTCTGTGGACTCACTGCAATGCAATGCTAATGCACACTAGCAACTCAAGAATGCTATGCTCAATGCAATGCTAATGCACACTAGGAACTCAAGAAATACTTGCTGGATTGAATTGCATTTTGATTCTTCCCTAACCATAGACAGGACAGCCATTATGATATCCATCTTCATAGGGACTCAGAAGTGCAAGATGACTCTACCCAAGTTCACTCAATCCACTAGACATCAAATATGCTCCTCATATGCTCAGCGCTTGTGGTTTGTGAGGCTGCCAAAGATGAAGCTTGGGTCAGTTAAAACTTTTTCTCTTCTCTCACTTTTATCAATCAGAGCCCCACAGAAAACAGATGGCATCTTTGTGTGGGAATTGTGAAGAAATTTTTCGATGAAAGAATGATTTAGAGAAGTGTGGGTAGGGATAAAAGAACCCAACAAGGAATATTGAGGCACCCAGGCACTAGCATGAAGAATAATTAGAAATGGTGTTCCTGGAGCCCATTTGAGAGCTGCAGCCAAGGAAGGCTATGGCAGAAGCTACAGTCACAGAAGAATATGGTGACTAGTATAACTGCAACAAATCTAGGAGTGCAAATTATCAACACCTCTCTCCTTCTTCTGCTAGCGGGCTCTTCTGTTCGTGTTTTCATGTTGGTCAAACCTAAATGATGCCCAAGAGTAATGGAGTCCAGGTGATGCAGTCTCTAGAGGTCAGCCTCTCAGAGAAGGGATGGCAATCATTCAGGGAAGAGAGGATGAAGGATAACCAGCATGTACCCTCAAATCAGCACCTGAGACTTGGTGAAGATTTCCCTTCCAAGCAGACTTCTAGTGAAGTGTAGAAGGTAAGGTGAAAACTCAGTTCATTTTAGCACTGGCCTTTAACTCATCCTTCAAGGCCAAACTGATAAATCATATCCTCAAGGAAGCCTTCTCTAGACCCTTCTCTATGTCCCCTTATCTTCCAATGCCTAACTCTTTCACAACACTTAACAAATTTTGCTGAAGTTGTATCTATGTGTCTGTCTCCCTCACTGGACTATAAGCTCCTTAAGGATAGGGACTATATATTATACACCTTTGCATCTAACATAGTGTCAGGCATCTAGAATTGCCCACTTTGTGCCAGAGATGTTTTACTCAACAGTATACATTTTCCACCAAGTTCTTAGTCTTCAAACTGCAAACTTTCTCTTGCATGGCACTGAGCATGCCTATGGCCCAGAGAAAACTGAAAAACAGTGGCTCATAACACAGGTTTACAAAATCAACATGATGAATGTAATTGAATTTCTGGTCCATTGAGGGAAAACATGAAATTATACAACTGCTGCATGCATTATATTGACCAGACATCTCAGTCAGATCATTGAAGAACAGCAGCATGAGGCAGGCATGGTCCTGCTTGTAATGCCTATGGGTACTGGTAGTCTGTGACTAACCCCCCATACAGATAGGTAAGCTGAGGATAAAGAGATAACTTAAATTTTTCTTTCAGATTTGCTTAGTTATGCAGTGTCTTTATATTTGTAGGCAGTGCAGGAATAGTGCAAAGTCCTTGAGCCTTAAGATTAAACTGATTTGAGGTTAAATTGTAGCAAACCACTTGATGAGCTTGGACTAGTTTCTAACCCTTTCTGAGCCTCAGTTCCACATGGAGTTGTGAGAATTAAATTGAGCAACTTTTTGTAAAGTACATGGTTCAGTGTAGGCACTTGCTGTGAATTTATTCCTTTTGCTTTACATTAGGGTGCCATACTTGTGGACCAAAGATGAGAAATGAGAGCCTGCCTTCCATCCTACATATACTATGGTGGAAATTTAGTTATGGGGCTGTATAGGTAGATATAAGATACCAAATGGAAATAAGAAAATCCTTGGAATATAATTAACAAAACAAATATCTGAATTGCTTGAACCACAACAACTGGATCAGGTCTAAATCTCCTTTGCATTGATGTGCAAATACAAGCTGTCTTTGAATCAGGGGTGCGGGGTGGGGGGGAGGTGGGTGCACCTGTCTTCTCACCCAAATTTCCTGTGCTCTTCATTTCATTATAGCCCTTCAGTGCCCTTCTTGGGGCTGTTAAAACTTATTTCCAATCACGTCTTCTTCTTTACAACCAATGCTCACCACAACCACACAACACAGTGAATAAAGCTGATGTAGAAGGGAGGTACAAAATCTTCCAAATAAAATGAGGAATGGGAAACAACTTTGTCTCCATTCTCTGCTGTCAATTCTTGCTGAGTGTCAGAACACAGTCCCATAGTAGACAATGCCATCTTGTGGTTCTTGTGAAAATCATTCCTTGGAAAATTCAAGAAGGTCATTGTTTAAATTTTACCACTAGTGTTCCTTCCTATCATATTTGTGCAGATTAAATCATCATCCCCTGAGGCTTCACCTAACAAAAACAAGAGCCAGATTATTGATAAACGAGAAGGTCACTTTAAAATGGGAAAATCCCACTACTCTATCTCTAAAGAGTCTTAGCACATGTATGCTTTTGGCTGAAAGATAGAGGCAGGCTGGCTTCGTGGTTTGTTTTCCTTGGGAAGCAGTCACACATAATTTTTTATAATAACATAGCCTGGCATACCAATTCCCATGCCACACTGTCATCCTGCATGTCAGCACTTTGAGTATTGAATCCTGTGCAGAAAGCCCTTATCCGCACTTGTCCGAAAATGTTTCCTCTGGGTTAAAACCCGCACATAAAGGTTTCAGCAGCAGCAGCAGCTGTTTGGGCCACTTTCTGGAGTTATGTGAGTACTATGGGTTCAGTTATATTTCCTTGGAACATAAAAATAGGAGGTTTTGGTTTGTTACCTTTGAAACCTCAGGGAAATCAAAACCAGAGCTCATTTTGGATGCTGAAGCGATTAATCCATAGTGCCCTCTGAGTTGAAGTCATGATTTGATGCACTGGAATAGTTTCTGCAGCAATGTTCTCTCTCTTCTATTTGTAGGTGATCAGAAACAGCATTTTTAAAAAATCCCACAGTGGGATACAGAGTATTCTTATATATAAAAGCATACCAATTAATGGGTTTTTTTTTTTTTTGTTTATAACCCAATTCCAGTGGAATCTATTAAAAGCAAATGTATATAAAAATGTGGTTTTAAATTATTAACGTTTAATTTGTCATATAGTATTAAAAACACTTTGGTAACATTTATGGGAAAAAATAGACTATGTTTTGGAAGGCAACTTGCCCTTTTAAGATCTCAAATATTCTCATAAAATTAACTTACGTTTTCAGTCAATAGATATTTTTTGAGGCCCTACTAAATCCCAGATACTCTATGAGGGGTTGGGTACCAGAAAATAGTAAGACATGGTTCCTGCTCTGAAGGAGTTTACAGTGCGATGGGAGGAACAGAGAAGTAAACAAGCAGCTACAAATGCATGTGGTTAGTTCTGTAATGGGGGAAATTATGGGCTATATGAGCAAACATTGGAGCAACACAGCATCCAATCTTAGTAATTGTAGGTTTCTAGACAAAATTAAAGATGAGAGAGTTCACTAAGTGAAGGAATGAGAAATAATATTCTGCCCAAAAATAATAATGTACAAATATCTAATATAAAAAGGATCTTTGACTCAGAGAATAAGAAGTACTTAACTAAGGTTCACACAAAGAATAATAGATGGACTTGATTCAAAACAGGAGCAATTGAGCCTTCAAATCCATATCAGTAACTGTTCCCAGAATCCTGAGGACAGAGGGAAGCTCTGGAAGGGTTAATAAAGCTAGAAGGACAAACTGTCCTTATTTTTGTGGAACTTTCAGAGTTCTAGCACTGAAAGTTTTGTGTTTCAGGAAACCCCTCTGTCCCAGAAAAACCAGGGTTGTTGGTCACCTTAAATGTTCCATGATATAGTTTGGTTTTAGAAATATTACCATGGATATAAGATGGAGACTTGATTAGAGGGAGTGTGACAGAAAGGAAATCAGTTAGGAGGCTGTGGAAGTGATATGGGAGAGAAATAACTGTGGCCTGAACTGAAATAATGGTGATGAGGATGAAGAGAAATGAACTGATTCAACAAGATATATTAAGGCAAAGACTAGACAGAGGTCAAATTAGACTTGTATGGTGTATTAGTCTGTTTTCACACTGATATAAAGAAACTAACTGAGACTGGGTAATTCACAAGCAAAAGAGATTTAGTTTACTCACAGTTATGCATGACTGAGGCGGCCTCAAGAAACTTACAACCATGGCGGAATGTGAAGAGGAAGCAAGGCACATCTTATATGGCAGCAGGAGAGAGAGAGAGCGAAGGAGGAAGTGCTGCTTTTAAACCACCAGATCTCTTGAGAACTCACTCAGTATCAAGAATGGCAAGGGGGAAACTGCCCCATGATCCAGTTACCTCCCACCAGGTCCCTCCATTGATATGTGAGGATTACAATTTAAGATGAGATTTGGGTGGAGACACAGAGCCAAATCATATTATTCTGCCCTAGCCCCACCTTTTCACATTTCATAGCCTATCATGCCTTCCCAACAGTCCCCCAAAGTCTTAACTCATTTCAGCATTAACTCAAAAGTCCAAATACAAAGTCTCATCTGAGACAAGGCAAGTCCCTTCTGCCTATGAGACTGTAAAATAAAAAATGAGTTAATTACCTCCAAGATACAATGGGGGTACAGGCATTGGGTAAATGTTCCCATTCAAAATGGAAGAAATTAGATAAAACAAAGGAGTCACAAGCCCCATGCAAGTCCAGAAGCCAACAAGGCAGTCATTAAATCTTAAAGCTCCAAAATAATCTTCTTTGACCCCACGTCTCACATCTAGGGTGCACTGATGCAAGGGGTGGGTTCCCAAGGCCTTGGACAGCTCTGCTCCTGTAGCTCTGCACAGTATAGCCCTGTGGCTGTTTTCACAGACTGGCATTGAGTGCCTGAGGCTTTTCCAGGTGCACAGTGCTTGCAGTTGGTGGATCTACCATTCTGGGGTCTGGAGGGTGTTGACCCTCTTCTCACAGATCTACTAGGTAATGCCCCAGTGGGAACTCTGCTTGGGGACTCCAACCCCACATTTCCCTTCTGCATTGCCCTAGTATAGGTTCTTCATGATGGCTCTGCCCCTGTAGCGGACTTCTGCCTGGACATCCAGGAGTTTCCATACATCCTCTGAAATCTAGGCGGAGGTTCCCAAACCTCAACTCACATTTTCTGCATATCTGCAGGCCCAACACTGTGGAAGCTGCCAAGGCTTGGGGCTTACACTCTCTGAAGCAATGGCCTGAGCTGTACATTGGCCCTGTTGGGCCCCTTTTAGTCACAGTCTCTTGAATGCTTTGCTGCTTAGAATTTTTTTCTGCCAGATACCCTAAATCATCTCTCTTGAGTTCAAAGTTCCACAGATCTCTAGGGCAGGAGCAAAATACCATCAGTCTCTTTGTTAAAGCATAGCAAGAATGACTTTTCTCTAGTTCCTAATAAGTTCCTAATCTCCATCTGAGACTACCTGAGCCTGCCCTTCATTGTCCATATCACTATCATCATTTTAGTCAAAACCATTCAAGTCTCTAAGGAAATTCCAAACTTTCCCACATCTTCCTGTTCTCCTGACGTTATATTCTGCTGGCCTATAGGTCTTTGTTCCAGAGGGAAGAATGCTGCCACCAGGAGACACAACAATGATTCCATTAAACTGGAAGTTTAGATTGCCACCTGGCCACTTTGGGCTCCTCCTACCTCTAAGTCAACTGGCTAAGAAGGTAGTTACAGTGTTGACTGGGGTAATTGACCCAGACTATCAGTCTGAAATCAGTCTACTGCTCCACAATGGATGTAAGGATCAGTATGTGTGGAATACAGGAGATTCCTTAGGGAATCTCTTAGTATTACCAGGCCCTTGATTAAGGCCAATGGGAAACTACAACAACACAATCAAGGCAGGACTACAAATGGCCTAGAACCTTCAGGAATGAAAGTTTTGATTAATGCATAAGGTAAAACTCCATGACCAGTTGAAGCACCTGTTAAAGGCAAAGGGAATACAAAGCGTGTAGTAGAAGAAGGTAATTATCAGTACCAGAGACAACCATGTGACCAGTTGCAGAAACGAGGACAGTAATTGTCAGTATTTCTCCCTTACTTTGTTCAGCATGTTTGTGCACGTATACACTTGTACTAAGAAAATATCTTCATTTATTTCCTTTGTTTTTCCTTTATCATGTGACATAAGATTTATTGACTTCATATTGCCATTTAAGTATTATTAACTTTATGCATTAATGATAGCACTTAGGTTAAGCATTCGTGCACTTCCAGTTGTACAAAGGATAGCTGTATTATGTTAGGTGTAATTATGACCATATTATTATCATCTTTATTTGGAGATTAAGTATAATTTCAGGAGATATGTATGGGTTCAAGTTGACAAGCAGTAGACTTGTGATGGTTAATATTAAGTATCAACTTGATTGGATTGAAGGATGCAAAGTATTGTTTCTGTTTGTGTCTGTGAGGGTGTTGCCAGAGGAGATTAGCATTTGAGTCAGTGGACTGGGAGAGGAAGACCCATCCTCAATGTGAGTGGGTATCATCAAAAGGCTGCCAGTGTGGCTAGAAAAAGCAGGTAGAGGAAGGTGAAATAAGCTGGCTTGCTGAGTCTTCCAGTTTTCATCTTTCTCCCGTGGTGGATGCTTCCTGCCCTTGAACATCAGACTCCAGGTTCTTTTGCTTTTGGACTCTTGGACTTACACAAGTGGTTTGCCAGGGACTCTGAGGCCTTCAGCCACAGACTAAAGGCTGCACTGTTGGCTTCCCTACTTTTGAGGCTTTGGAACTCAGACTGAGCCACTACTGGTTTCCTTGCTCCTCAGCTTGCAGACAGCCTATTTTGGGACATCGTCTTGTGGTCATGTGAGTCAATTCTCCTTAATAAACTCCCTTTTATATATACATGTATCTTATTAGTTCTGTCCTTCTTGAGACCCCTGAAAAATACATATGGTGCAGGAAGGAAGAGAGTAGTGAGGGAGAATGAAGCATTTAGGATAATTCTTAGATTTATGGCTTAGTTAACTGGGTAAGTAGAAGTGCTAAACACCAAGAGAGGAAACTAAAATAGAAATGAGTTTGGGGAAGAAAATGATGAAAGAATTTTGGAAATATTGATACGTGTGAGGTGCCTGTGAAATTCTAAGTAGACTGATCCTATAGACAGATAGTTTAGGTGAGAGATTTGGGTGAATGCCTAGATTTGAGAGTCTTCTAGATATAGATGGTAACTTGGGAATGGGTGAGGTCACCAAGGGAGTATGTGAAAAGATTAAGAGAGGATAGCTAAAGTCTGTAATTAGGATTTTGACATTGTCAAAGCAAAGCACAGAGGAAACTTCCAGGAAAAGGAAAACCAGACGAGAATAGTGTTATAAAAGCTAAGGAAAGGGGGGCTTTCAGAAAGAGGGAAGTGGCCAACATTATTAAATGATGTAGAAACATTTAATAAGATGAGGATAAAAAGTGCCTATTGGGTGATCGTACCACTGCACTCCAGTCTGGGCAACAGAGTGACACCCCATCTCCAAAAAGTGCCTAGTGGATCTAGCAACATAGAGCTTATTGATGACCACACGGAGATCAGTTGCAAGGGGCCCGAAAGGTAGAATCAAGTTTATGGTGAATTAGTGACAGGTATTGTAAATAAAAGGTAAAAGTAGAGATAGAAATTGCAGATAGATCTTTCACAAAGTTTGATTGAGACAGGATGGAGAGATGATGATAGCTAAAAGATGATCAGGGATCAGGGAAGATCTTTTTCAAGATGGAAGCACTCAACCTTTAAATAGGACAAGTGTCTTCATGCTGTATCTGAGATAATTCTAGCAGTATTGTGACTACTGGACCGCAGAATTCAGGCTCTCCTGAGTGTAGACTGCTATATCCCTGTTTGAGAATGACTGATATGCTTCTCTGGAGACTTGTGCCAATGGTAACACTTACAGCAATCATCTCAAACTGGTATAATAACTTCAATAGCCTTTCAGCTGGTCTCTCTTTCTCTAATATTTCCAACTTCAAACCCATTTTACACCAGTAGTTTGTGACCCTTTAAAACTGTAAACTATTGAACAACCACTAATATAACTACACAAAGAGATACTATTAAAAATGCTATTAAAAAGTAATATGGGATTCTCAAAATTGTTCAGGTAACACACAGGAAGACAGGAAGAGAGAAGCATGGGAAGAAAAATCAGAGGCAAATGAAAAGCAACTAGCAAAATGGCAGATGTGAGCTCTACCATATAAATAATTACCTTAAATTTAAATAGTCTAAATATACTAATTATGAGGCAGAGATTGGCAAAGTAGATAACCTTTTTAAAAGATTTACTACCAAAAACATAATACATAAAAAGAAAAAATGATAAATTTGACCTCATCAAAATGAAAAACTCTTGTTCTACAAAAAACTCAGAGTGGGAGAAAACATTTATAAACCATACATCTGACAAGTAATTTGTATCTGAAATATGTAAAGGAATCTCAATACTCAGTAATTATTTTTTTAAAAAATCCCTGTAATCCCAGCACTTTGGGAGGCTGAGGAGGGCAGATCACGAGGTCAGGAGATCGAGACCATCCTGACTAACACAGTGAAACCCCGTCTCTACTTAAAAAAAAAAAAAAAAAAAATAGAAAAAATTAGCCGGGCTTGGTGGTGGATGCCTGTAGTCCTAGCTACTCAGAAGTCTGAGGCAGGAGAATGGCAAGAACCTGGGAGGTGGAGCTTACAATGAGCCGAGATTGTGCCACTGCACTCCAGCCTGGGTGACAGAGTGAGACTCCAACTCAAATAAATAAATAAATAAACCAGAAAATGAGTAAATACATGAACAAACATTTAGTTGAATAGGACATACAGATGGCCAATACACACAGGAGAACATGTTTAACATGGTTAGTGATTAGGGAAATGCAAGGCAAAACTGCAATGACATGTCATTACAACCTATAAACAAAACGAATTTTTTATAGTGGCAACACCAAATGCCAGGAAGAATTTGGAGACAATGGATCACTCATACATTGCTGATGGGAATGTAAAATAGTACATGTACTCTACAAAATAGTTTGGCAGTTTCTTTTAAATCTAAACATGTAATTCGTATAAGACCCAGCAACTGCACTCAGAGAAATGAAAACATAGGTTTACATACAAAAAAAGTACATGAATATTCACAGTAACTTTATTTGCAATAGCCAAAGACTAGAAGCAACTCAGATGTCCTTCAATGAAAAAAAGTGGTTAAACACACTGCGGCATATCTATACTATAACACACTACTCAGCAATTAAAAAGGAATTATGGAAATATACAACAATCTGGATAAATCCACAGAGAATTCTACTGAGTGAAATAAGCCAATACCCAAAGACTACATACCATTGATTCCACTTATAAAACATTCTTGAAATGAAAAATTCTTGAAATGGAAAACAGACTAGTGGTTTTCAGAAGAGAGGAATGGGGAAGGGGGAGGGAGGGAGAGAGGGAGGGAGGGAGAGAAGAAGGGAGGGAGGGAGAGGAAGGGAGGGAGGGAGGTGTGATTCTAAAACAGCAACCCATGGGGGATCATTACAGTGATAGAACTTCCTGTATCTTGACTGTATTAATAAAGACACAAACATGTATACGTGATAAAAGCACATAGAACTCAAATCACAGACTGGGATAAAGTATTTGAAAAGGACGTACTGATAAAGGATAGTTATCCAAAATATACAAAGAGCTCTTAAAACTCACCAGCAAGAAAAGTCAGAGGAAGCAAATAAGAAACAACTAACAAAATGGAAACCAATAGGAAAATGAACTACCCGATTTAAAAATGGGCAAAAGACCCAAATGGACACTTCATTTAGGAATATATACAGATGGCAAACAAATACATGAAAAGATGCTCAACATCATTCGTCATTAGGGAATGCAAATTAGAACAACAATGAGATACCACTACATAAGCCTATACGAGTGGCCCCACATCCAAAACAATGACAACACTAAATGCTTGTGAACATGTGGAGCAACTGGAACTTTCATTGATTGCTAGTGGGAATGTAAAATGGTACATCCTCATTGGAAAACAATTTGGCAGTTTCTTAAAAAACGAGACAGACTCTTACCATAACATTCAGGAATCTTGTTTATTGGTATTTACCCGAAAGTTGAAAACTTACGTCCACACGAAAACTGCACATGGATGTTTAGAGCAGCTTTATTTGTATCTCTCAAAAACCAGAAGCAACCAAGATGTCCTGCAATAGATGAATGAATAAATACACTGCGGTACAGACAATGGAATGTTACTTAGCACTAAAGGAAATGAGCTATCAAGTGACAAAACATGGAGGAATCTTAAATGGATATTCCTAAGTACGAGAAGCTAATCTGAAAAAGTTAAATATTGTATTAAGCATATGACATTCTAGAAAAGGCAAAACTATGGAGACTAAATAATGCAGCCAAAAGACACATGAAAAAATGCTCCTCTTTACTGATCATCAGAGAAATGCAAATCAAAACCACAATGTGATACCATCTCACGCCAGTTAGAATGGTGATCATTTAAAAATTAGGAGACAACAGATGCTAGAGAGGACATGGAGAAATAGGAACACTTTTACACTGTTGGTGGGAGTGTAAATTAGTTCAACCATTGTGGAAGACAGTGTGTGGCGATTCCTCAAGGATCTAGAACTAGAAATGCCATTTGACTCAGCGATCCCATTTCCAGGTATATACCTAAAGGATTATAAATCATGCTACTGTAAAGACACATGCACACGTATGTTTATTGCGGCATTATTCACAATAGCAAAGACTTGGAACCAACCCAAATGTCCATCAATGATAGAATGGATTAAGAAAACACGGCACATATACACCATGGAATACTCTGTAGCCATAAAAAAAAGGAGTTCATTTCCTTTGCAGGGACATGGATGAAACTGGAAACCATCATTCTCAGCAAACTATCACAAGCACCGAAACACAAGCACCGAAAACCAAGCAATGCATGTTCTCACTCATAGGTGGGAGTTAATTAGAACACACAGACACAGGGTGGGGAACATCACATACCAGGGCCTGTCGGGGGGTGGGGGGAGTGGGGAGGGATAGAACTGGGAGAAATGCCTAGTGTAAATGATGAGTTGATGGGTGCAGCAAACCAACATGGCACAGGTATACATATGTAACCTGCATGTTGTGCACGTGTACCTTAGAACTTAAAGTATAATAATGAAGATAAATAGATAGATAAATAAATACAAATTCAATGCTGCTAGAGGTTGGTGGAAGGAAGGGATGAATAAACAGGGCACAGAGGATTTTTAGGGCAGTGAAACTATTCTGTATGATACTATAATAATGGATACATGTAATTACACATTTCTCAATGCCTACAGAATGTACAACACCAATGATGAACACTAATGCAAACTATGGATTTAGGCCACAAAGATGTATCAATGTAGGTGCATCACTGGAAACAAATATATCACTGTAGTGCAGGATGCTGACAGTGGGAGTGTCTGGGCCTCGGTGGAGAAGGGGGGATTGGGGGACTCTCTTTACTTTCTGCTCAATGTTTCTGTGAACCAAAAACTGCTTAAAAATAAAGTTTGTAAAAAAAAAAATTACATAGAACTAAACACAAGTACAAATAAAACTGAGGGAATCTGAGATTGGTTGCATTAATGTCAATATCGTGGTGATATTGTTCTATCATAGTTTTATGATATCACTGAGGTATCATAAGAGATATTATTGGGGAAACTGGGTAAAGGGTTCATTTGGTCTGTTCTATTTCTTACAACTACATGGGTATCTACAACTATCTCAAAAGTTTAATGAAGAAATCTAAACTAGATCGAGTCTCCATTTTGTTCAAAAGCATTCAACTTTTCATATCCCTTAAAATCAGAGCTGCAAAAATATACACAACTTACCCAACAGAAGGCAGGAAAGAAATGGAACAAACATGAATTTCAAGATGGAAGAGCTCAACTGAATCATTGATAATTACATTAGAAATTGACTAGACAGCTTATTAAGAGGCATAATTTTTAAAAATAGATTTAAGCTAATAGAAGACCCAACTGTATTTTTGTAAGATGTACTTAAAATATAAGAAAACAAGTATTTTGAATGTAAAACTGTGAAAAATAGTGGCTGTAATATTACACAAAGTAGACTTTGATAAAAAATTACCAAAAGTTAAGAAAATTGTAATGTTGAAGGCACCATCAAGTTCATGGAGAACAATAAAAGTACTAAATGTATATCTATCTTTAAACTTCTATATACATGAAGGAAAATTTGGCAAAAATAAAGGCAGATATAAATACATGCAAAGCATAGTTTGAGATTTTATTTTTTTCCTTTTTTTTTAAAATTTATTTATTATTATTATACTTTAAGTTGTAGGGTACTTGTGTATGTATACTTGTGCCATGTTGGTGTGCTGCACCCATCAACTTGTCATTTACATCAGGTATACTATGTGTGGTATCGTTTAGCTACATTTTTGTGCTACTTTTATTGATCACCTTAGTGATGACATAATTTTTCTTTTAAGTAATCATGGTCTACATTCAAATAATATTATATTATTTTTGAAACAATGTAAGAATCTTACAACTATATAATTAAATTCATCCTCTCCCACTCTTTGTCTACTTTCTTATATTTTGTGGCTATAGACCCCATAACATGTTATCATTTTTGCTTTAAGCAGTCATTAGTTTTTAAAATATATACGTATATAAAAAATGAAGGCTCTACAAAAATAATTCTTTTATGTTTACCAAGATACTTATCCTTTCTGCTATTCTTCACTCCTTCCTTTAGTGGATCTTGAGTTCCATCTGCTATCGTTTACTTTTGGCTAAAATAATTTATTTTTGAATACATTATAGTGTTGAATTGTAAATGTTTCAATTGCTTGAGATTTAATTTCAACTAAAAAATATTAAAACTCTTCCCATGGAAAACTTCTGCATTTGGAATGAAAAAAAAAAAATCAGAGCTGCTTTCTGTATTGTATATGGTCTTACATAGTCTACTCTTTGTCCTCTCTCTCTCTCTCTCTCTCTCTCTCTCTCTCTCTCTCTCTCTCTCCCCCCCCCCTCTCTCTCTCTCTCTCTCTCTCTCTCTCTCTCTCTCTCTCTGCATGCACGTGTGTGCGCACAGGCTTCAACCATAATGACTTTCTCTCTGTGCCTTGGATAATCCAGACTACATTGCTCTCTGAGCCTTTACACCGTGCCTTCTGCCTCGACTCTTCTCCAGGTCACTTCTATGGCTGCCTCTATCTTGTTCATTAGTTCCAATGTCACTATTTCAGAGGATATGTTCCTGATCATTCTATTTAAAATGATTTTCCCAGAGACTCTGTCACATTACCTCTGTTACTTTATGTATTGTAGTCACAACTGGAAACTCTCTACATTTTTATTTGCCTTTCCCCCCTTACATATCCTCCTCTGCAGAATGCATGTTCCATGACTCAAGGAATGATTGCTTTGTTTCCTACTGTGCCTGGTACCCAGCTCAGTACCTGATTCCCAGTAAATGCTCAGTAAAGATCTGCTAAGTGAATGAAGTTTTTTTAAATGCATGAATGTCTCAAAGAAGATACCCATTTAAATGGGAAGAAAATTAAGAGAAAGAAAAAGAACTATAGCTTAAGGCCTCCAGAATGCAGCTGTTTAAATTGCACTTTTGCTGAGAAATAATAGCTTTAAAGGAAGGAAGACATATTGCTTGGTAGGAACCAAAATCAATTTCCCAGCTTTTCTGAACATATGCAGAGGTGAGTCTGAAAAGTAATTAACTACACGTTCCCACTCCCTATGCTCTGGGTCTGTGAGTAAGGTTAATGTGCTCTTAGAAAGAAGAGTCCCTGTGCCTCCTAAGATGAAGGTCTAAGATCTGAAAGAATTACAAAGCATGTGTTTTTGGTACAGGATGCTAGGATGTTTTATTCTAGTTCATTGTTAAATCTATTATTTGCCTGCTGCTTGTCTGATAGCTCCCTCATTTCAGTAGATTTGGTGCCTTGAATGTATGAGAATGGTGAAGTACGAAATAAAAGACGTCCAACTTTTTTTGGGGGGAAAATGTGTTTACTCACCAAAGCAGCACTTTGGCCTGACTCCATCAGGTAAAAATTGTTCAGAAGCAAAGCTCAGAAGAGGGTGGCAGGCATTGCCACCCTCACCCCTCACACAACACATTCTCCTGATGTTTGCTGCTGCTGCTAGTCCTCTGGCTAGACTAGGAATGATTTCTCTATTTCCTGCTGTCTTCGTTCAAGCTACTATTACAAGATACCATAGACTGGATAGCTTAAACAATGAAAATGTATTTCTCATATGTCTGGCAGCTAGAAGTCTAATATCAAGGTGCCAAATGATTTATTCCTGGTGAGGATCTGCTTCCTGGTTATGTCCTCAGAGGTGGAGGGGAGGAGGGAGAGAGAGAGAGAGGGAGGGAGGGAGGGGAATCAGGCTCTCTCCTATCTCTTCTTATAAAGGTGCTAATCCCATTATGAGGGCTCTACTCTAATGACCTATTCACCTCCCAATGTCCCACCTCCAATGCCATCACATTGGGGATTAGGGGTTCCACATATGAATTCTGGGGAGCAACAACATTCAGTCCATAGCTACTGCCAGCCCTATCTTCTCTCTTCTGCCTCCAAGGTGGGTTTACCAAGATGTAATTTCTGAATACCCAGCATCCATCTATAACCCAGGAGAGAGAAATATATGAACAGTGAAGCTTGAGTCAGAAACCTCAAACTCTCTCAGTGGATATGACAACTGACCTTCACAAAGTCCAGGTTGTCTGCCAAAGGGTAGAATTCCAGTACCCCCAACTCCTCCTCCTAAAACAGCAAGGTTTTCATATGTTTTCTTTGTTGCCTTCTTTGGAAGATTAGATTTAGAAATAATTTTTGAAAGAGTTATTTTGCTTTGCCACAGAAGTTTGAAAATGGCTCTAGCATACTTCTGAATTTCCTCCTGGTTTAATAATGGCCAATGAGCTAATGAGTCAGTCTTCTTTACTAGACACCCTTCATAATTCAAACTTCTAAGCATCAGGGTGATTCAGGGCTCAGTCCTCAGCTCTCTGGTTTCCCCTCACTCCTGAGGTGTCCTTTCCAGTTCCTTGACTTTAAATACTATCTACATGCTGATGGCTCACAGACATGTGTCACTGGCCCCGACGGTGCCTCTGAACTCCAAACTTCTCTGTGCAGTAGCCCATGAAGCTTTTCCACCTCAATGTGCACTGGACAGCTCAAGCCTAACCTGTCCAAAACTGAATTTTGGATAGAGCCATTGATTCTATATTCTTAACTTTTCTCCAAGTCATACCCCATATTTCACCCCTCAATGAGTCGTGAATCTGCCCTGTCTTCAAAATATATCCCATCACATCTCACCACCTGCACAGTATCCTCTTTGTCTCTTGTGATTTCCTGCTGTGCTTCCTGACCGTTCCCTTAATTTCTACTCTGACCCTCTGCAGTCTGTACAGAGCAGCAAGAGAAACCATTTCAAAAGAAACCATTTCAAACTATAAATCAGATCATAGCATTCTCCTACTGAAAATCCTCGAGTAGCTTCTCATTACCCAGGGAATAAAATCCAAGCTCTTTACTGTGGCCCAGGAGGCCCCACCTGGTCTGGCCCCTGCCCCTTCTCCAATGATTCCTTTTTCTACACTCTCCCATAGCTGCCTGCTCCAGCTACACTGGCCTCTCCGCTGTCCTGCGCTCCTTCTCAAGGTGTCTGCACCTGCCTTTTCTTCTGCCTTGACCATGCTTCCCCCAGGTATCTACATCTTTTGTCCTCCACTTCTTCAGAACTCAGCTCAAGTGTCTCCTCCTCAGACAAGTCACTCCTGACCCTTCCACCTAAAATAGCAAAGCCCCTCACCATCATTCCCTGTTCCCCTGATACAAATGGCTCCCAACTTGTGATGGGTTGACTTAGGATTTTTCAACTTTATGATGGTGCAAAAGTGATAGCTTTCAGTACAAACCATACTTCAAATTTGGAATTTTGGAATTTTGATCTTTTCCTGGACCAGCAATATAAAGTTTGATACTCTCTCTTGATGCTGGACAGTAAGTAGCACGGGAGGCACAGCTCCTAGTCAGCCCCACCATCATGATCCCAGGGTAAACAACCAATAGTGTACTGCATTGCTGGATAATTTAGCCTAACTGTTGGCTAACATAAGTGTTCTGAGCATACCTAAGGTAGGCTAAGCTAAGGTATAATGTTCAGTAGGTTAGGTGTAATAAAAGCATTTTTGACTTATATTTTCAATTTACAATGGATTTATCAAGCTGTAACCCCATTGTAAATGGAAAAGCATCTATATTTCTTTTCTAAATACTATCACAGTCTGATTTATATTACATTCAATATGTTATAGTTACTATACTCTGTTTATTCATTGTCTGTTTGACTCACTAGAATGTAAGCTCCATGAGGGCAAGGAATTTCTCTTATTCGTTCTTATGTCTCCAGCCTTCAAAACAGCACCTATTATAGGGCAGTTGATTGACAAATAGTTGCTGAATAAATTATCTAATTTTTCAGATAAGAAAATTAAAGCCCAGAAGATGTAAGCACTAAGAGGTAAGAAAGTGAAGCAATTGCTTAAAAAGATAAAAACTCCAAATTGTTTTCCACAGTGGCTGAACTAATTTACATTCCCACCAGCAGTGTATAAGCATTCCTTTTTGTCTGTAACCTTGCCAACATCCATTACTTTTTTTACTTTTTAATAATAGTCATTCTGACTGGTGTGAGATGGTACCTCATTGTGGTTTTGAATTGCATTTCTCTAATGACTAGTGATGTAGAGCATTCTTTCATATGCTTGTTGACCAAGTGTATGTCTTCTTTTGAGAAGTGTCTGTTTATGCCCTTTGCCCATTTTTAAATGGGGTTGTTTTCTGCTTATTGACTTGCTTAAATTCCTTGTAGATTTGGAACTTAAAACAGAACTACCATTTGACCCAGCAATCCCATTACTGGGTATATACCCCAAGGATATAAATCATTCTACCAAAAAGACACGTGCACTTGTATGTTTATCACAGTACCATTCACAATAGCAAAGACATGGAATCAACCTAGATACCCACAAACGGTGGACTGAATTTAAAAAATATGTTACATATATACCATGGAATACTACACAGCCTTAAAAAAAAAAAACAAACCATGTGCTTTGCAGCAACATGGATGCAGCTGGAGGCCATTATCCTAAGGGAATTAACACATGAACAGAAAACCAAATACCACATGTTTTCACTTATAAGTGAAAGCTAAATATTGAGTACACATGGACCCAAAGAGGGTAACAATAGACACTGGGGCCTACTTGAGGGTGGAGAATGAGAGGAGGATGAGGGTTGAAAAACTACCTATGCTCACTATGTGGTGACAAAATCATTTGTACAACAAACCCCAGTGGCATACAATTTACCCATGTAACAAACCTGCACATGTACCCCGAACCTAAAAGTTGAAAAGGTAGAAAAAATCTAAATATTATGTTCAATGCACAGAATTTGTTGACCAAAATAAATTGTCACATTCACGTATAAGGCCAAATAAAAAATCAGCATTTCCCTTCTTGCCTGGTTATATTAGAGAACTAGTATTTCTGGAAGCAAGAGATACCAACCTGTATAGAGACTTTTTTCTCAGTTTTCCAGTGACATGAGCAATGACCAGATAGTTGAGATAACATGCAAAATAAAATTAAATAATGTGAGGCCTAGGAATATGAAGTGAGGCAGAAATTGTGCAGTAATACCTTAGGAATAGTCACATTCCGAGGGATGCACCTCTACTTTGAGATGCTGTGGTCTGAGAGGAGCTTCCTTGAGAGTAAAGGGGAATAGAGGTCACATCCATTTGTGCTCTGTGAGCAAAAAACATGTGGGTGCCCAAACAGAAGTAGCCAGCCATGCTATTTCAGGGTTAAAATAGATGACTGAGGGACCAAGAATAGATATGTCTGATAGACATCACACCCTATCTATAGTATTATATCAATAGCTCACTTAATAATAGGCATTTATGAGAAATAAATACCTATAGATACTTTGCTCTCCTTTAGAGGGCAATTATTTTACAAAACAAAAAGGATCATTGTACTGATTTCTTGATAATTAAAAAAAATATTTCCAATCTACTCATTCTGTGGCTATTGCACCACAGAGAAAATGGGAGGAATATCCACTGGAAGGTCAACTGGTTGTCTCTGTGGAATCATCAGTGAATCCCGAATTGGGTCTCATCAACCTCTTTGGCCTTTAACATTGCTGTGGCTGACAGGCTGTTTTATACAATCCACCCCTTCCTACCTGCACGTGCACACACATGCAGACCTTCATACTTGTTCGCATCTGGTAGAAGTCAAAGTCTTCCTGGGAAATGCTGTGCCGTGATGGTGGGAGTCCAAACAAGCCAATCCTGAATATTGGGTAGTACCCAACCTGATATCTTAATTGTACTGCTAGGAGAGAGAACAATTTTCTGTCAACAGTTTTAGTATTAGCAAAGTCTGCTCACTCCTGGAAAAGATGTGCTGAGAAACATAGTACTATTGAACTTGACAAGGCCTGACTCTTAAAACTGGGTTTGGTTTCACATTGTATTCTTTTTTCCTTCTGAGTTTAATTCAGTGGCCATCTCTTGCAAGCAAGCAATCTTCCCCCATTTCCGCAAATCCACTTAAAAACGTAGCCAGTTTACTTGAGCCACATCACTGAAGTGCAACAGTGCTACATGATACAGGTATGTGCTCATCAATTCCTTATTGATGGAGGGGCTTACCTGCCTTATCTTTCCACTGTACAGTATACTTTGGGGGAAGGCTCAGAATAAAATCAAAATTTTAAAGTCTATAATCTAGCATTCTCTAGAACCTCATGTGGGGCATGTTAATGAAGCAGTGGCTCTGGTCCATGGCTGCCCATTAAGATCACCTGGCAACTTACAGAAAACACCAGTGCATAGGCTCTGTCTGCAGGGAATGGGACTTCAGTGGTCAAGCAGGAGCTCAGGTAGAGGGCTTATTATTTTTAATGCTCCCAAGGCACTTCCTATTTGTACCAAGGAATGGCACTATTTGGTGAGGGCAGATTTGAAAGCATGTTTCATCGTATACTAATTGTATTATCCTGACCAAGTTTGCTCATTTTTGAAAAGACAGGACTAGCAATGAATACTTCCCTAGATTCTTATTCCCTGGATGGGATCGCATTTTCCCCATTTGGAACTGATATCACTGCTTGAACTCTGTAGGTTACTATTTAACAGGTCAAAGATTTAGATTTCCTTTTGTAAAATGGGGATTTTTATAAGTATAAACATATAGGTTTAGTGTGGAGATTAAGTGAAATAATGTGAAAAGTACTTAGTCTGGTACTTGGCACATGTAAGATTTCAGCAGGCCTTAGCCACTCTGTTCACTGCCTAGCACAGTATCTGGCCAAGGGTAGACTCTATATAAACCTAAATAATTTCCTCTCCTTCCCTTCCATCTATCACTGTCCCCTACCCTGATCTCTATCCTTATAATTCGGGGCCTTGGCATTTAGTAACCAAATCCCTCTACAGGAGATTAAGATGTCCAAGTACAATTTTGAATTCTGTCTCTTTGAAAATGATGGTGGATTAAAGAGGATATGATGTGTGTACTTGTGGGACAATGGATATATTTATAGATATAGTTAAGATATTACTTAGGTTCTAGTTTTTAAAGTAAAGCATTTAAGCATTGGGCAATGCCAGGCACCTCATAGAAACCACGAACATTCATAGGACCTTATTACTCAAGGTGCGGTCCTTGGACCAACAGCATCAGCATCTCCTGGGAGCTCGATAGGAAAGCATGTTCTAAGGCCCCACCTCAGAACTGCCAAATCCAAATCTGCATTTAAACAAGATGTCCAAGTGATTTGTGTGCACATTGAAGTGTGAGAAAGACCGCCATAGGATGATGAAATGATGGCTGACAATCAAAAGTACCCATGGACCTAGTTTACAGGGGCTTTAGGATCAATTCCTCACTGCTACTCCTGACCATCCTCAGCCCAGGCTGCTAAATCAGCTACTAGGACCACATTGTTGCAGTGTGAGGAAAAGCTCTGAGTCTGAAGTGGCTCTAAACCAAATCCCTCTAGTGTGAACATACAGACCCCTGGCCCTATTCACAAGCTGTGCCTCGCACCCCATCACCTTTTTCCCATACCCAGATCTCCAGATCTCCAGATCTCATACTGACCTCCTGGACCTAGGGCTCATTGCCTCAGCCTCTGAAAATTCTCATACTTTCCCACTGGATCTGGCAAATGATGATGCTCTTTCACTCCTCATTCTTGACTTTCCTCTTTTGGCTACAGTTGGCTCTTATGTTCTCTTCTTCCCACTCTGTGAAACAGCTCTACCCGGGAGGTGAGGACTCTAGAACTAGACTGGCCACTGAGAAAGGAAATGTGGCTAAGGAGGCAGAGTCAAGTGGGCTGTTGAGGGCTGCTTTGACTTTTTCAAAGTCATCTGATCCTCAGGCTGGCTCTTTAGGGGTGCAGGCTCTCTGGAGCAATGTTTCTTAGAGGAGGTGTGGGGTGGGAGAGGGACTCTGTGAACGCTGCCAGGGTAACCCTTGTTTGGTAAAGGGAACACTGCAAGGGGCTAATACCACTCCTGATTTTCTCTTTAGGAACTGCCATTTTGAAATGGCCTTTCAGGTTCTGGACTTTCTCCCTGTCTATTCATCTTGACCAAATTGGTTAAATAAAAGACACTCTCTGCTTTGCAAACCACAATTATGTTGGGAATGAAACTCAATAAAAGCTGCATCTGATGTGTACATCAATAGATCATTCATTCAGCAGTTTCTAAAGAGAATCCACCAACCTGCCCTTATTTTCCTGCAGATATGGTATTTTTGTTTATTTTAGTGACTATTGTTTGGCATCTTAAATTATGTATTTTTTATTCCAGTCATTTCACAAGCAAACTGATTTCACTGATAGTTAAATTCCCCCAAAAATGGCAATTTCACCACTTATTTTCATGTTAGTAGGAGATGGCCTGTGGATTATTAAGCAGGTGTCAGCTCTCACCCACCCACATACCCTTCAATGCAATCGGAAAAAGATGTCAACAGTTCTAAGGTGTGCCCAGATGATATGGAGTTCCCACAATCTCATATTTGGAGGCATATATCATGCTATTTATGCATATGGGTTAGCTCAAGTATTTGGGATTTGTTTTAAAGCCTACTGAATTAATTTGAGGAACTCTGAATGCAACAATACAGATTTTAATTGGCTATGTTCTAGTAATACATGGTTTTATACCAAATTAAAATATACTGTTATTGGTATTAGTTTAGGTTTTAAATAATATTTTATATTTCACAAAGCCCATTTAAAAAGGTATTTGACTAGAACGAATAATACTCCATGAGACTGGCAAATTCAGGAAAAGGCAGTCTGTGGCATCTTATACCTATAAGTTCAACTGATGTGGGGGGTTGGCATGACCCATTTCACTTGATGAGCTAATTATTCCCATTATAATCACACCTTCCTCCAATGCAGTAACACTCACATATTACCAATTAGGCAGATACTTTTTCATCCAGTCCCTAATACAGTATTTTTCAAAATGCCAGTTACAATCCTTTAGTGAGCCATAAAAACAATTTAGTGAGTTTTGTACGGTATCTAAAACAATAGAATAGAATAGATCAGAGTGCCTCACAGGCAAACTTCAGTGATGTGTATGTGTGTGTATAATTATATGGTAATATAGATTATATTGCTTATTATGGGTTGTAGTAAAAAAAAAAGTTTGAAATACACAAATGAACCTAATATTGGTTCCCTCTTGAAATTATTCCATGATTTGGACATCAAGGATTTTTATCTCTTAAAAAGCCCGAGTCATTAGATTGCTACAAAGCTAATGCCTATTGCCATGTCCAAGGAAAGGCTCTGGATCTTCTAGTTAATTAATAATACTGAGAATTATCTAATGATCCAAATCAGAGGTTTTCAAAGTGTGGACCCAGGATCAGCAGCATCAGCTCTCAACATCACCTGGGAACTTGTTAGAAATGAAACTTCGTAAGTCTCACCCTAGATCTGCTGAATTAAAATTTTAGAAAAGGGGCCAGCGACCTGTGCTTGAACAGGCCTCCAGGTGATTCTGATGCATGCGAACATTTGAGAACCACTGGTCTATCCCTACATGCAACCCAAGTATGAGTCTAGATTTTGCTTCTACTTGTTAGTATATGACCTTATCCATCTGAAAATCCCATCCCAAGTATTTCTGCAGGGCCTCAGAGGGTGCCTCCTATATGATGATTAAGTCTATTCAGTTATCAGATGACATCCAACAATGTTTTTCTCTTCTCTTGCCTGCAGCCTCCTGCCCTTGGTTCTGCTAAGGCCTGCTGGGTACTGAGACTGCCTCTGTTTGGGCTTGCTATCTCCCATTGGTGCCACGAAGGCCCGGAAATGTCGATGCTATACGTGGCTACTCCACAAAGTGGGAGAACACAGCATAGTCAGAGGCAGGGGCTTATTTTATGCAGAACAGTATAAACTCATACTAAATGGTTTTGTTTGAAAATATCACAGTCCATCCAATTCATTAAAGGCTCTTTAATATAATTTGATACATCAGTAATTCTTGTGTGATTTTATGTCCATTTTATGTACTTTTTAGATCTTGAACAGAGTTAGCTTTTCTAATCTTTCCATAAATCTTATGAGGACTAAATAAGATGACTTAGATAAAATGATTTTTAGGTGTATGGCACAAAGTATGCATTTGGTTTCTCTCTGGCAAGATGAAGACCCTTAGCTGTTAGTTTAACAAGGTACAAGACTCTTCCTCAAATGTAAGTGTTCTGGTTTCCACAATATGAGCCCTAGAGTTTAGGGGACTACACGCATATACTTACATGAGGTTTTCAATCCGGAGGGGCTAAGTAGTGTTTTCCAACAGAAATCCCAGTGTTTAAGTGTCATAGAATTTTCTAAGGACTCAAAGGGCAGAGAATAGTAGGCTCTTTAGGCTAAAAATTTCTGCCATCACATCACATCTCACACACACACACACACACACACACACCCTACAAACATCCCCACCCTGTACACCACATACTATATATACACATGGACAGACACACGCACATGCACACCTTACACACGCCACACATAACCATGTCCATACCACACACCACTCCACACTTTCCCCCATACCATACACCAAGCACAAATTCACACACATACATAACACACACACACACACACACACACACACGCAGAGTCAGTAGTGTCTTGCTGCTATGAATTCTCTCTGCCCTGCCTCTGAGGCATCATCTGGGAGATGAGGCAGCCATGTCTTTTCCTTAACCTCTAGCCATGAGAGTAGGTGGGAAAAATGTACAGTGTGGTTTAAAGAAATGTGAATAGATCATTTATCGTGGAAAAAATTAGACATAGTTAGAAAACTAATCTAAAAAGATTTCAACTCCAAATCATGTTATGAGATTTCAAGCTCTCAAAATATAGATATGTCTTGGCTGGGTGCGGTAGCTCACACCCGTAATCCCAGCACTTTGGGAGGCCAAGATGGGAGGATTGCTTGAGCCCAGGAGTTCAAGACCAACCTGAGGAACATGGTGAGACCTCTTCTCTACAAAAAAATTTTAAAATTAGCTGGATGTGATAGTGCACACCTGTAATAGCAGCTATTTGGAAGGCTGAGGTGGAAGGGTCAATTGAGCCAGGGAGATCAAGGCTGCAGTGAGCCATGATTGTGCCACCGTACTCCAGCTTGGGTGACAGAGCAAGACCCTGACTCAAAAAAAAAAAAAAAAAAAAAAAAGATATGTCTCTCTATATAAATTATCCCAGAACTCAGGAGAAGAGAAAAATTCCCAGTTCACTTTATAAAATTAACATATTGTGGAAGCCAAAGCTAGACAAAGAAATGGCAGCAAAACATATCAATTGTACCAATTATTATAGGTGTAACACTTCAAAATTGAATGTTAGCAAATAGAATAATCCCTCAATATATTAAATGAATGATACATGATAACATAATACTTTAATTGAAGAATATATAGTTCAATATAAATAAATCAAATAATATAACCCATCATATTAGTAAGGTAAACAGAAAAATACATGATCATATATATAAAAAGTTATGTTGGTATAAGTTGACATTCATTTTTTTTTCAATCTTTTTATTGTAGTAAAAGGTACCACATACAAATTACCATCTTAAAAATTTATAATTGTAAGTTCAATATTATTAAATCTATTCATAATGTACAATAATCACCACCATTCATCTCTATAACTCTTTTCATCTTGTAAAACTGAAACTCTGTACCCATTAAATGATAACTCCTCCCACTAGTGGGCAACCACCATTCCACTTTCTGTCTCTGATTTTGACTAAGTATCTCATGTAAGTGGAATTATACAGCATGTGTCTTTTGTGATTGGCTTATTTCACTTAGCGTAATGTTCTAAAGGTTCATCCATGATGTAGTTGTAGTATATGTTAGCATTTCCTTTTGAAGACTGAATAATGTTCCATTGTGTGTACATATCATATTTTCTTACCCATTAATCCATCAATGGACACTTTGGTTGCTTTCATGTTTTCACTATTGTGAATAATGCTGCTATGAACATAAATATGCAAATATATTTGAGATTTTGCTTTCAGTTTTTTTTATTTACCCAGAAGTGGAACTACTGGATCATATAGTAATTTTAGTTTTAATTGCAAACTGTCATACTGTTTTCCACAGTGGCCGTACCATTTTACATTCCCACCACCAAGGATTCCAATTTCTCCACATTCTTGTCACCATCTGTTACTTTCCGGGGTTTTTTTTTTCTTTTTTCTATAGAAACCATACCACTGGATGTGAGGTCATATCTCATTGCAGTTTTCATGTGTATTTCCCTAACGAATAGTGATGTTGAACATCTTTTCATGTGCTTACTGGGCATTTATATATTTTCTTTGGAGAAATGTCTATTCAAGTTCTTTGACCATTTTTGATATGGGTTGTTTGTTTTTCTTGTTATTGTTGAGTTTTTAAATATAGTAGTTCTCTATGTAGTCTAGATATTAACCCTCTATCAGACATATAATTTGCAAATATTTTCTCCCATTATGTGGATCACTTTTTTGCTCCACTGAAATTGTCTTTTAGTGTACAAAATTTTACAAATTTTGTGAAGTCCAATTTATCTGTTTGTTGTTGTTGCCTATGTCTTTGGTGTCCTGTCCAGGAAAATGTTACTGAATCCAATTTCATTAAGATTTTTCTCAAATTTTTTCTTCTTTCTTTTCTTTTTTTTTTAATCTCAGAGATAGGGTCTCACTCTGTCATTTAGGCTGGAGTGCAGTGACATAATCTTGACTCACTACAACCTCTATCTTAGGGCACAAGCAATCCTCCCACCTCAGCCTCCTTAGTAGCTGGGACTACAGGTGCATGCTACCACTCCTGGCTGTTTTTCTTTTTGAGACTGGGTTTTGCCATGTTGCTCACGGTGGTCTTGAACTCCTGAGCTCAAGTGATCTGCCCACTTTGGCCTCTCAAAATGCTGGGATTACAGGCACAAGCCACCACGCCCAGCCTCTCCCATGTTTTCTTCTAAGGGTTTTACAGTTTTAAGTTTTATACTTGGGTCTTTGAGAACTCTTTGTTAATTTTTATATGTGGTATAAAGTATGTGTCCAACTTCTTTTTCTTGCCCGGTACCATTTGTTGAAACGTTTTCCCATTTCAACAAATGGTGAAACACAGTTTTCGCATTGAATGGTTTTGGCAACCTTGCCAAAGATCATTTGACCATATATGTGAGGGTTTATGTCTGGACTCTGTGTTCTATTCCGTTTGTCTATATGCCTGGCTTTATTTCAATAGTGAACTGTTTTGATGACTGTAGCTTGGTAGTTTTGGAATCAGAAAGTGTGAGACCTCCAAGTTCGTTCTCTTTCAATATTGTTTAGGCTATTTGGGGTCCCTTAGGGCTTTCCATATGAATGTTGAGATGGATTTTTTTGTTGCTGAAAAAACATCCTTTGGATTTTGATAGAGATTCCACTGAAACTGTAAGCTGTTTTGGGTGGTATTGACTTTTTAACAATATTAATTATTCCAATTCATGTACATGGAATGTCTATCCATTTATTTGTGCCTTCTTTATTTCAGCAACGTTTTGTAGTTCTCAGTGTACAGGTTTTTCTCCTCCTTGATCAAGTTCATTTCTAAGTATTTTATTGTTTTTGATGCTACTGTAAATTGATTTGTTTTCTTGATTTTCTTTTTGGATGATTCACTGTGAGTATATAGAAATGCAACTAAACATTTTGTATTGATTTTTTCTTGAAACTTTGCTTAATTAGTTTATTGTTAATTCTAACAGGGTATGTGTATGTGTGTATAATCTTAGGGTTTTTTATGTATAAAATCATACCATCTGCAAATGGAGATACTTTCACTCTTTCCTTTCCACTTTGTATGCCTTTTATTTCTTTCTTTTGTCTAATTGTTCTAGCTAAGACTTCTAGTACTACATTGACCAGAAATGGTAAAAACAACATCCTTGTATTTCACAAAGAAATTTCACTTTGTCATGGTGTATAAGCCTTTTAATGTACTGTTGAATTCAGTTTGCTGGTAAGTTGTTGAGTATTTTTGCATCAATATTCCATCAGGGACATTGGTCCTTAATTTTCTTTTCTTGTATTGTCTCTGTCTGGCTTTGGTATCGGTGTAATGCTTACCTCATAGAATGTGTTTGGAAGTGTTCCCTCCTCTTTAGTTTTTAAGAAAAGTTTGAGGAGGATTGGCATCAATTCTTCTTTGAATGTTTAGTAAAATTCATCAGTAAAGCCATTGAACCCTGGGCTTTTCTTTGTTGAGAAATTTTTGTTATTCAGATTTTCCATTTCTTCATGATTCAGTCTTGGTAGGATGTGTACTTCTAGGAATTTATCCATTTCATCTAGTTGTTGGTGTACAGTTCTTCATAATTTTCTCTTACAATTCTTTTGTTTTTCATAAAATTTCCAATCATGTGCTTCATTTTGTTTGATTTTAGTTAAGTCTTTCCTCTTTTTTCCTTAGTCAATCTAGCTAAAGACTTATCAATTTTATTGATCTTTTTGAAGAAGCAAATCTTGGTTTTTAAATTTTCTCTACTGTTTTTCTATTCTCTATTTTGTTTATCTCTGTTCTAATATTTATTATTTCTTTCCTTCTGCTAACTTTGGTTTCAGATTGTTTTCTTTTTCCAGTTTTTTAAAGTATAAGGTTAGGTTATTGATATCTTTCTTCTTTTTTAATGCAAAGGTTTGCAGCTGTAAATTTCTCTCTTGGCACTGCTTTTGCCGCATTTTGTAAGTTTTGATATTTTTTTCATTTTTATTTGTTTGGGGATATTTTCTAATTTTTCTTGTGATTTATTATCTTTTCCAGCTAGTGTTTGTTTAAATCTTCCCATGCATTAGTGATTCCTTTGCTTACCATTATTTCTGTATTCATGCCTTTTTTTCTGGGATTATTTCTTTTCTTCTGAGGTTTATCTTTTAGGAGTTCCTTTGGTGAATTAGAAGACCAATTTAATTTCTTCGTGCTCTCTATTTTAATTGCTCTGAAATACGTTTATTTTATCTCATTTCCTTTTTTTTTTTTTTTTGAGATGGAGTCTCGCTCTGTCGCCTAGGCTGGAGTGCAGTGGCACAATCTTGGCTCACTGCAAGCTCCGCCTCCTGGGTTCACGCCATTCTCCTGCCTCAGCCTCCCGAGTAGCTGGGACTACAGGCGCCCGCCACCAGGCCTGGCTAATTTTTTTTTGTATTTTTAGTAGAGACGGGGTTTCACCGTGTTAGCCAGGATGGTCTCGTTCTCCTGACATCGTGATCCGCCCGCCTCGGCCTCCCAAAGTGCGTGGGTTACAGGCATGAGCCACCGTGCCCGGCGTCTCATATCTTAAAAAGTGGTTTCACTAGTTATAGAAGTCCAGATATCAGTATTTTTATTTTATTTTATTTTTTAAAATTTATTTATTATTATTATACTTTAAGTTGTAGGGTACATGTGCATAACGTGCAGGTTTGTTACATGTGTATACTTGTGCCATGTTGGTGTGCTGCACCCATCAACTCGTCATTTACAGATATCAGTATTTTTAACATATCGTGTCACTGTCTTTGGCTTTCTGAGGTTGCTATGGTAAGCGGAATAATGGCCTTCCCAAAATGTCCGCATTCTAATCCCTGGAATCTGTAAATGTGTTACTTTACATGATAAAACGGACTTTACAGATGTGATTGAGTTAAGGATCTTGAGATGTGGAGATTCTTCTGGATTATTTGCATACACAAAATAAACACAAGAGTCATGATAAGACATAGGTATCAGGATTAAAGTGAGTAGTAGTAAATATGATGATAGAGATTGGTGTAATGGGGCTGTGGAGTGCGGACAGCCTTTAGAAGCCGAGAGGTGCGAGGAACAGGTTTTCCCTTGGAATCTCTGGAAGGAACCAGCTCGCTGACATCTTGATTTTGGCCCCATAAGATTCGTTTTGAACTTCTGACCTCCAAGACTATAAGAGAATAACTGTATGTTTTTTAAGCCACTAAATTTGTGATAATTTGTCACAGCAGCAATAAAAATCTAAGGCAGCTTGCTGTTGGTCTAATTATAGCTCTACTTTAATAGCTGTTGTTTTAATCTCTGGCTACTGTTAAAGTTTTCAGTTTTGTCTTTGGTATTCTGTAATTTTATTTTGATGTCTAAGTTTGGATATCGTTTTATTTATTGTGCTTGAGATTCACTAAGTTTTCTAACTGGTGTCTTTGATCATTGTTAGGAAATTTTCACCCATTGTCTCTTCTATCATCGTCTCTCCTCCATTCTATTATCTCCTCTTGGAAATCCAATTATGTTTGCAGGTCTTTTCACCCTATCCTCCATGTCCCTGTTTCTATGGGCTACATAAGCTGTACTTTCTCAAATCTCCTTTCCATAGTTCCTGTTTACCTGTCTAATCTTCTGTTTATTCTGTCCACTGACTTTTTAATGGAAATGGTCATATTTTACGTTTCTAAAAGCTCTATTTGGTCCTTTTTCAAATATATCTGGTCAGTTTTGAGAGCCTTATATTCTTTTACCACAGATTCAACATGGTATTTTATTTCTATAAACATAAAACATACTGATTTTATATTTAGTGTTCAATCATTCCATTATCTGCAGTTTTCATAGATAGAATAACGTGCTTTGTTGTTATTTCTTATGACTTGCTCATGGTGGTTTGTTCCCTCCTGTGCTCAGCGAGTTTTTGAGTTCTTGTGCCTTGTAAATTTTATGATGGATTTATGGAAATTCTTTTAGGTGTTTGTATAAACTGTGGTCCTCCAGAAATAATTTACATTTGCTTCTGCTAAGCACCTTGGAGAATTATCAACCAGGAAAAACTTTAAACTAAATTTTAGTTTAGAATTTTGTGTCACACAATCAGTATTAGTTTAAGCCCCACACCTCTGTGTTTTATGAGCTTGTGCATAAGGATTTTAATGGGATACTTTATTTTTACTCTTCTCTATCCAGGGTGAAGCCAAAGGCATGTCAAAGTCATCTTCTTTCTCATGGTAGTTTCTTTTCTAGGTCTATATTAGTCCATTCTCATGCTGCTATAAAGAACTACCTGAGACTGGATAATTTATAAAGGAAGAGGTTTAATTGACTCACAGTTCTGCAGGGCTGGGGAGGCCTCAGGAAACTTACAATCCAGGTAAAGGGGGAAGCAAACACATTCTTCACATGGTGGCAGGAGAGAGAAGTATAAGAGCTAAGAGGGAAATACCCCCTACTAAACCACAGATCTTATGAGAACTCACTCACTGTCATGAGAACAGCAGCATGAGGTAACCACCTCCATGATTCGGTTACCTCCCACTGGGTCCATCCCATGACATGTGGAGATTATGGGAACTACAATTCAAGATGAGATTTGTATGGGGACATAGCCAAACCATATCATTGTCACCCACTGAGCATGCCACATGTTTGATCACATGTGAATGGGGGTGAAAGTTTCTAATTAGACTTCCCAATCTGCCTAGGTCCAAGGCTTTGCCTCTGTCATGAGTTCATTAAACCCAGGACCTGAGTCACCGGGGACTGGCAGATATCTCAAAGGCAAAACAGACTATAGTATTTGCTTATCAGCTACTGAGATTTTACTTCTTGTATTTCTAAGTGTTCTTTTATTTTCCTGGCAATTCATGTACACATTAAGAAATATATCATCTGTATTTTATGCAGCATCTTTAGGTGTGAGGCCTCTAAAAAATCTAGTGTCCTATATTGTCAAAAAGATCCTCGTATAATTTATCTATCCCTGTGTAACATATTATCCAATACTTAGTGTATTCAAACAGGAAACAACTATTGTAAGTTATGTATGTCAGGAATGTTTGTGCAGCTAATCTCTCTGCAAATCTGCAATCAATGTGTTGGCCAGGGCTTTTGTCACTTCTAGGCTCTACTGAGGAAGGATTTGCTTCTAAGTTTACTCACGTGACTCTTGGAAGCTCATGAAGTATTCATTTCATGACTCACCCACATGGCTGTTGACAAAACTCATGTCCTTCCTGGCTATTGGTTGGAGGCATTAGTTCCTTGCAGTGTGGATCTTTCCAAAGGGCAGCTCACAACACATCAGCTTGCTTCTCCTAGAGTCAGGACTCTGAGAGACGGAAAGAGGGAGAAAGTAACAAAAGAAAAGGTGAGCAACAAGGAAGTCACTTTTCGTGTAACCTAATTTCAGAAGTGACATCCCATGACTTACCATCTTCTATTCACCAGAATCAAGTCACTATTTCTAGCCCATATTTAATGGGGGTGAGGGAGAAATGTATTTACATAATGTGAATACCAGGAGGAAATAACCATTGGGGACCATTTTATTCTATATTATTACTTTTGTCTTTTTTTTTTTTTTTAACTTTCATTTTAGATTCAGGAAACACATGTGTAGGTTTGTTACCTGGGTATGTACGTGATGCTGGGGTTTGGGATATGAACGATCCTATTACCCAGACACTGAGCATAGTACTCAACAGTTTTTCAGCCCTTACCACCTCTCTCCTTACCACCTCTAGTAGTCACCACTATCTGTCATTGCCATCTTTATGTCCCTGAGTGCCCAATGTTTAACTCTCACCTATAAGTGAAAACATGCAGTATTTGGTTTTCTGTTCCTGTGTTAATTTGCTTAGAATAGTGGCCGCCAGCTGCATCCATGTTGCTGCAAAGGACATGATTTTGTTTTGTTTTGGGGGGGCTCTGTAATATTCTATCGTATATATGTGCCACATTTTCTTTTTCCAATCTACCTTGGAGTAACCATTTTAAAGATTGCCTACCTCACTTCCATAAATCAATATTTTTAAATGAAAACCAAAGTGAAAAAAATTAAGAAAATAAATAGGGAGTTTTTCAAAAAAGAAATTTAAATGTCTGATAAATATATTAAAAATTTACAACTCTCCAGTAACCAAAGAGTGTTATTTTAAATAGTAATTAGGTAATAATCTTTATCAGATTGACAAATTTTTTAATGCCAAATGTTGAGAATATATAGAAACTAGCAAACTTGAACAATGCTGGTAGGAGTATAAATTAGTATCTATTTTGTAGTTTAATTCGGCAGTATGTCTTAATACCCTTAAAAGCCTAGGTATCCTTAAAAATCTATATATTAAATCCATATTAAAAATTCATTGTTCCCAAATTTCACATTGAGTCACTTTTCCTAAGGAAAATTATAAAATAATAAAAATATTCGTGTAAACTATGGCCGTATTTATGATAAAATCATTGGAAATAAATACCTCTTCTAAAAGAAGGCATTGGTAAATAAATTGCCCCACGTACTCATAAAAGAAAACTATGCTTGTGTTAAAAATAATATTACAAATCTGCTCACATTAACATGAAAAGAAATACCCAACATATTGTTTTGTAAGCAAAATAGTGTATATTGTATGATTCATTTTTATTACACATAATGCTTAAATACATGTATATGTAGAGAAAAATAGCAGACTATAGGTAATGCTCAAAAACTTGTATATGTAGAGAAAAAATAGCAGACTATAGTAGACTGTAGTTAATGAGGTCATCTATGGACAATGGAATTACAAGTGATTTTTATTTTCATCTTTCTAATCTGTATCATCTAAATTCTCTATAATAAACCTTTATGAACATAATTTTAAACAAAAAATGTTTATTTCTAAAATAAAAACAAAAAGTATAATCCAACTAATCTATAAGAATATATAACTTTCTAATTAGTAGTTTCTTTCTAATGTTTTCATTAGAATTTCAGAAATATACATTTGTCACTGCATTGAAGGTCAATGTGTAATGCCAATATTTATTTTGTAGCCAGGAGTCCTGCCGTTAAGAAACTCTGTCTCCTGACCCACAGATAAGTATGCAGTTAATCTAATTTTCATATTGTTGCCCCATTATCAAACTAATAATAAAAATAATCAAACTTACCAGATAGGATGAAACATACAAAGCAATTTTCACATCACCAGTTTATTTAGTCATCAAAATCCTACTGTTGTGAGAGGTATCACAATCATTGTCCATTTTACAAATGAGGAAATGAAGATTCAAAAAGATGATGTAACTTATCGAAGACATGATTGTTAGCAAATGGAAGAGCTGAATCTAAGAACTGTGCATCACTGACTCCAAGTGCTGGATGCCCTTTTAGCTTCCAAGACTTTGGTGCACCCACTTCATGCTGAGGCATTCTGCTAACTGCAGGAAACAGATGGATTAAGAGGGACATTACTCTATCTTTGAGAGGTTTACATTAAGCCCTACAGTTACTCTTCTCACCTACAGATTGTTCTGCAAAAAGATGCCTGGAACAGACCATTCTTTATAATATACACACCCAGGTGTTTGAACCCATCACTTGCTGACTAAGCCTATGTCCCTTTCATGTAATGATTTCCATAGCTGCATTTTATATCTTGGCAGTCTAGTGTGGCTGGATTATCTAAGTTCCAGCACTTGCCTTAATTTTGAACACTGTGCAAAGTTAAAGCTCTTCGCGTGTACCAATAATTGGAGTTGGAGTGGAGGATCTATGATGCCCAACAGGTTACTGTAGCATCGTAGAGGAAAATGCAAAATGGTCCTCATAGGAAAATATATAATGTGACCTCACAGCACTGTTCCTTGACTGCAGTAAGGAGTCAGGAAATGGTAGCTGGAACCCTCTGCAGAGCAATCTTAGAAATTTGAATTAGAACTATTGAATTTAGTTATTGCTTTAATTTCTACTTGATTTCCACTTTTAATATCTCTGCCACTTTATGGGAACTAGTATGAAGTTCTATTTTCTTAGCTGTGTTGTGTAACATTCCTTATCTACTTGTATTTATAAAATACCCTAGCTCTGTTTTAAGAAAAGAAGGTGCCATGTGTCATTAAAAAGCACACTTCTAAGACAAAAAGAAGAATTCTGGGGCGGAATTGGAATCAAATAGCCCATTTTAAGTAGTTTGGTTTGAAGTGTGATCATATTAACTTTAATGAATTTAGTTAATATATTAATTATCCTCAGCACATTTCATCTATATTCTTAACCCCCATTTTGAGATAATAGTAATAGTAATAATAAATGTACTCATAGTCCTTTGTTTGTTTTAACTGGCATGCAAAGGGAGGGATCAGTCCATTGTTGGGCAACTGTAGTGTAGGAAAAATAGAAGTGGGATATGATTCAAGTGATTTAGTGGGAATAACAAAAATCCTTGTTCCCCATCCTACTAATTGTGTGACTTGGATAAGTCACTTAGGCTCCCTGAACCTGTTTCCTATTTAGCAAATATGCATAACAATAGTTATCAAGTTGCTCTAAGGATCAAACAGGATAATTCATATAATGATATTAACATATATTTATTGAAAATTTACTACATCTACTGTTTTAAGTCTTTTAGGTAAATTATTTAATTGTCACAACATCACCCTTTCAATGAATACTATTATTTCCATTGTTATCCCCAATATACAGATGAGGAAACCAAGGCTCAGAGAAGATATAAGAATTTGCTCAGTGTTATGTTACACAGCTGATAACAAAGCCAGGATTCAAACCCAGGCAATCTGGCTCAAATGCTCATACCCTTAGACAATGAGCTGTATTGCCTCTCAGGTAAAATCCCTTATTGGGTTCTAACTCATAATGGTGCACAGTGAAAAGTAGTTCTTATTATAGTTAATGTCTGTAAAATGCGCCTACTAAAAACCACCTGGCAGGGCCATAGTAAAGATAAATGAGACCTGTATATCAAATTACATGACACAGACCAGCCTCTAAATATATGCACCACACCTTGTGGATTCCATTGTTTATAGCACAGAGTAAAATAAAAGAGCTAAGCTGGGTGAAGTTTAGAAAAGACCCAGAGCTGCATCCTGGGGTACAACAGAGCACTTGAGGCCACTATGGGTTTCAGAGGAGAAGTGAAGGCTTCTGTTGAATCCCTTCTGCTATCTTATTCTAGGGCTTCAGCAGATGGGAGCTCCAACTTCTAGCTATTCATCAAAAATATCTTCTCTGACCTGAAATTGCCACTGCAGGTAGGATTTCATGGTAGAAAATGTCTTGTGCTACCAGTAAAGGCAAAGGAAAATGATTGGATATGTTTTGGTGCTAAGAGGAAAGAGTCCATGGAGAGATGGTTATAAGAGCAGAAAAGAAAGGGACTAGTTGAGTATTGCAGTTAAAACAAAGGGCTTTGGACTTCAACACACTTAGATTCTATCTCCAACTTAGCCACTTACGGTAGTTCTTTACATTTACACTCTCTAAGATGCTATTTATTTATCTCTAAATGGGTATAATAATACTTCCTACCTTGTAAAACTATTAGGAAGATTAATAGATAGTAATAGATGCTAATAAATAGTAACCAGCACACAATGAAAACTCAAAAAATATTAGCTTGTGCTATGATCCTGGAAGGCATGGAGGTTGGAGCTGCCTGAAATCTGAATCTGCCCATCAATATAGGTGAACCAGAGCATGGAAAGGGATACTAAACTCTGAAAACCCTGCCAAAGAGGTGCAAGAGAGTCGCCGTGGGTCCCAGCAACCAGAACTGCCTATTTAAAGGGAAAGCCCGCATCCTTCCTACCAGTTCCAACACACGATGATTTTGCAATACACTGTTTATTAGACAACTCTTGGCATTCATGAGACCAAGATAGAAATTGACAGGCTAAGAGTTAGTCTCAGCTTAAATTCAAGGAGTTTGTCAACTCAAGCCATGAAAAAGCCTCCTGTATAAAGGTAAATTCCATTAACGCCAATGGGTGTGCATATGTAAAGGCGAGATGGGTGCCTCTTCATGTCATTTTTACATTTTCTGGCACTGCAATTTTTCTCCTTTTAAAGCATTCTTCTTAAAGACATATGTGAGCGTTGACAAACTAGACAGGAAGCTTGGGGAATATGAATACGTGTAAATAACAAGTCAGACATTTTTTAAGGATGTCATTTATTCTAAAGTGTGTAAGAATTACTTCAAAGCCATTAGTGTCTAGAATTCTCTAAAGGTAGAGACACGTTTTAAAAACACACTTTTTCAATCAGACTTTAATAGTGTTAAAGGCATATCTTTTTTTCAATGAGAAAGAAACAAAAAATATTGCTTTTGACCTGACAAACTATAACATTCGCCCGTAAGCTTTTCATAAGTATCTCAAACACAACGCCTTGAGGTGTTCAGCCATAAAGAGTTACTCTGATTAGAAATGTAAAGGCAAAAAAAGAAATTATTGCCAAGCTGAGGTTCTATATTTGAGGATAAATTAAACCTTGAACAGCATTTGTTGTTTGGATTTCGATTATTGCAGATTTTGACCTGTTACTTTTGTGTTCCCTGCCATCTGTGAAATCATAGGCAAAGAATGATTCTTCTTTTTTTCACTCATTGTCAAATCATGTGTTGGGCATCTTTGCATTTTAGTGTTCTCTAGATGACTCCACTCATGACACAAAACAAGAATAAATATTAAAGTGCCAGTGTTAAAGATTTTAAGTGAATCCTGAAAATCTGCTGGCTTTTAAGAGCAAACTTCTCTTCACCAAAGGATGACTTAAAATAAGAAAGATAATAATGGTACATCCCAGCTGTGTTTCATTCTGGCTGTTTTCACAAACTTCCCTGTTCTCTTGGTGCTTCCTTTCCCAAGTATTTCAGAGAAAGCTGGTATCTGTTCTGAACTAACACCTCACCCTACAAAGACTTAAAGGTAACTGTTTTTCATTCTTCGCCCTTTGCATGCCCTCTGAAAAATTACAGCCTGATGTCAATTGCTTCTCATAGTGGATGGGGAAAATGGGTTCAAAAGAAAGAGAACCTTTGCTGGATTTAGATTTTTGCTGATTGTGGGAACTGGTCTAATTTCAAATTGCAAACAGTTGCCTGAAATGAAGTAAGTGTCCTCCTCTCTCTCTCTCTCTCTCTCTCTCTCTCTCTCTCTCTCTCTCTCTCTCTCTCTCTCTCTGTCTCTCTAATGTGAGAGCAATGTGAAGAAATAACTTTGTCAGAAAAGTCTTCCCTAACATTTTTATGTTTGAAATACAGGAGAGATTTTGTTTCATGCCACCAAGAATGGGGAAGGAAAAAGCCAGAGAGAAGACAGGAAGTATGAGAGAAAAGGAGAGAAAGAAAAACACTGTATAAACACTATGTGTTGTTCCCAACCTCTGCCCCAGTGACTTATTTGCTCATTCATTTGAACATGTACCTGGAATTAATTTTAGTTACAGCAGACAAATGAGAATGATACCTGCATGATTTCAGGCATTTATTTCACCTTGCCCGTAGTTCCAATGAGTAGAAAATGACTTTCAGACCAGGCAACTTTGTTGGAAATGACAATTTTGCGATGCCTATAATTCTGAACCCTTTTCACCACTTTGTGAGAAACACTACTCTTGTCAGCAAGTGACCAGTTTGTGAGGTGAGATGATAATTAAATAATACTTCTATTTCTCTGTTGGTGTATTGAAGTATTTGAGAATATGTGACATGTGATATGTTCATGGAAATTGAGACAAATTACAGTTACTTCAATACAAGTTCGATAAACCCATCTGAAAAAAAATCTGAAGATTAAATGAATTAATCTATGGGAAATACTAGAACAGAATGTGGAACAGAGTAAGTGTTCCATAGGATTAAGTATCATTATTATCTAGGCTTTCTCATCTTGTCAGAAACACTATTTTGCTTTGAAACTACATGTTTAAAGGTATTAGAAAAAACTGGAAAAACAAGTTGACTTTAAAAGGAATCTGGATGATCAAATTGTCCCAGCAGACAAAAGTAAGTTTGGCCTTCCACACACTGGAAATCTAAGTTTGCATGTGTTCTAAAGTCATTTCTGATCCATATTCAGTGAAATGGATATTAACCTAGAGATGTGGCAAAAAAGATATAGGCACTGGTGTCTGACTCACATTCAACCCCTGCCATATTCTTTGTGATTAGGGCAGATTCTTTATGTGTAATCCTCAGTAGCATCCTCTTATATAATTTCAATGTTTATTTTAGATTCAGAGGGCACATGTGCAGGTTTGTAACCTGGGTATATTGTGTGATGCTGCAGTTTGAGGTACAAATAATCCCATGGGAATAGGTAGTGAGCATAATGCCCAATAGGTAGTGTTTCAGCCCTTGCCCTCCCTCTAATAATTCCTAGTATCTATTGTTTCCATCTTTGTGTTCATGTGTACCCAATGATTAGCTCCCACTTGTAAACGAGAACATGTGGTATTGGTTTTCTGTTTCTGCATTAATTCATCAGGATAATGGCCCCCAGCTGCATCAGTGTTGCTGCAAAGGACATTATTTTATTCATTTTTATGGCTGTGTAGTAGTTCATGGTGTATAAATTCCACATTTTCTTTATTCAATTCACTGTTGATGGGCATTTAGGTTGATTCCATGTATTTGCATTGTGAATAGTGCTGCAATGAATATACAAATGCATGGGTTTTTGTTTTTGTTTTTGTAGAGTGATTTATTTTCCTCTGGGTACACACCCAGCATTGGGATTGCTGGGTAGAATGGTAGTTCCATTTTAAGTTCTTTGAGAAATCTCCAAACTGCTTTCCACAGTGGCTAAACTAATTTATATTCCTGCCAACAGTGTATAAGTGTTTGTTCTCTTCACAGCCTCACTAGCATCTGATGGTTTTTGACTTTTTAGTAATAGCCATTCCAACTGGTGTGAAATGGTATCTCACTGATTTTGATTTGCATTTCTCTGTTGATTAATGATGCATTTCTCTGATAATTAATGATGTTGAGCATTTTATAATGTTTGTTGGCTGCTTTTATGTCTGTCTTTTGAGAAGTGTTTGTTCATCTCTTTTGCCCACTTTTTAATGGGGTAATTTGTTTTTGGTTATGAATTGTTGATAAGTTCCTTATAGATTCTGGATGTTAGACCTTTGTTGAATATATAGTATGTGAATATTTTCTCCCATTCTGTTGATGGTTTCTTCTTTTGCTGTGCAGAAGCTCTTTAGTTTAATTAGGTCCCACTTGTCAATTTTTGTTTTTGTTATAATTGCTTTTGAGGACTTAGTCATAAAGTTCTTCCCAAGAATTCTGATGTCCAGAATGGTATATCATAGATTTTTTTCTAGGATTCTTATAGTTCAAGGTCTTACATTTAAATCTTTAATCTACCTTGAGTTAATTTTCCTAGATGGTGAAAGGTAGGGGTCCAGTTTTATTCTTCTGCATATGGTTAGGCAGTGATCTCAGCACCATTTATTGAATAGGGAGTCCTTTCTCCATTGCTTATTTTTGTTGCCTTGTCAAGATCAGATGACTGTGGGTGTGTGGCTTTATTTCTGGGTTTCCTATTCTGTTTCATTGGTCTATGTGTCTGTTTTTGTGCCAGTACCATGTGTTTTGGTTACTGTGGCCTTATAGCTTAATTTGAAGCTGGTCAATGTGATACCTCTAGGTTTGCTCTTTTTGCTTAGGATTGCTTTGGCTATTTTGGCCCTTTTTTGATTCCACATGAATTTTAGAAGAGATTTTTTTTCTAATTCTGTGAAAAATGACATTGGTAGTTTAATATGAATAATGCTGAATCTGTAGATTGCTTTGGGCAGTGTGGCCAATTCATAAGTATGGAATGTTTTTCCATTGTTTTGCATCATCTATGATTTCTTTCAGCAGTGTTTTTTAGTTCTCCTTGTAGAGCTCTTTCACCTCTTTGGTTAGATGTATTTCTACGTATTTTATTTTTTTGTAGCTATTGTCAATGGGATTGCATTCTTGATTTGGCTTTCAGCTTGAAATTTAATGGTGTATAGAAATGCTACTAGGTTTTTTTTTTTTTTTACATTGAGTTTGTATCCAGAAACTTTACTGAAGTCATTTATCAGTTCTAGGAGCCTTATGGCAGGCAGAGTCTTTAGGATTTTCTAGGTATAGAATCATATCATCAGTGAAGAAACGTAATTTGACTTATCTTTTTTGTATTTTATTTGGAGGCCTTTTATTTCTTTCTCTTGACTGATTGCTTTGGCTAGGACTTCTACTACTACGTTGAATAGGAGTGGTGAGAGTAGGCATGCTGTGTTCCTGTTTTCAAGAGGAATGCTTCCAGTTTTTGCCCATTCAGTATGATGTTGGCTCTGGGTTTGTCATAGGTGACTCTTATTATTCTGAGATATGTTCCTTCAATGCCTGGTTTCTTGAAGGTTTTTATCATTAAGGGGTGTTTGATTTTATTTAAAGCCTTTTCTGCATCTGTTGAGATGATCATGTGGTTTTTGTTTTCTACATTGTTTATGTGGTGAATCACTTTTATTGATTTGTGTATGTTGAACCAATCTTGCATCCCAGGAATGAAACCTACTTGATCCTGGCGACAACTTTTCAATGTGCTGCTAGTTTGCTAATATTTTGTTGAGGAATTTTTGTCTATGTTCATCAGAGATACTGGCCTGTTGTTTTCTTTTTTTGTAGTGACTTTGCCAGGTTTTGGTATAAGGGTGATGCTGGGTTTGTAGAACGAGTGAGGGAGAGTCCCTCCTCCTTGCTTTTTGAATAGTTTCAGTATAATTGATACCAGCTCTTCCTTGTATGTCTGGTAGAATTTGGCTGTGAGTCCATCTGGTCTGGAGCTTTTTTGGTTGGTAAGTTTTTTTTATCACTGATTCAATTTCAAAATGTGATATTGGTCTGTTCCAGGTTTCAATTTCTTCCTGATTCAATCTTGGGAGGTTGTGTGTTTCCAGGCATTTATCCATTTTCTCTAGATTTTCTAGGTGTGTGCATACAGGTGTTCATAATAGTCTCTGAGGATCTTTTGTATTTCTGTGTAAGCCTCAGTAGCATCATCTGTGTAATGAGAATACTTGTACCATGGTTGGATGAAAGATAACATGAAAACTAGTTACAGTTTAAAATGGATTCATTTAAATCAGTTGTGACATAAACATGTTGTTTGTCTTTTAAAGGACAAGAAAAAATTACTAAATCATCTAGAAATATGGCTATTAAGGCCTTGACTTCTAGTCTTGGTTCTCTCTAGAATTGTTAACAAGTACATCGATCTGTTGGTTTATCTTTCTATTTGAGATAAGGTGCTTTCTTTCTGTAGCTTTCTTCTCTTTCCTCCTACATGAAAGATACACCTCATAAGATTGCTGCCCTGTGGGATGCTAGGGAATCAGGTCACATCCTGACACAAGAAGAATTCTATTCAAGACATGTGCAAAGAGACATTAGAACATGAAGGAGACTGGGCGTGGTGGCTCACGCCTGTAATCCCAGCACTTTGGGAGGCCAAGGCGGGTGGATCACGAGGTCAGGAGATCAAGACCATCCTGGCTAACACGGTGAAACCCCGTCCCTACTAAAAAATACAAAAAATTAGCCAGGTGTGGTGGCGGGCACCTGTAGTCCTAGCTACTCGGGAGGCTGAGGCAGGAGAATGGCGTGAACCCGGGAGGCAGAGCTTGCAGTGAGCCGAGATCGCGCCACTGCACTCCAGCCTGGGCGACAGAGCGAGACTCTGTCTCAAAAAAAAAAAAAAAAAGAACATGAAGGAGGGAGCCACTGAAGTTGCCTGCAATAGTGAAAAAGCTTTAGGGAGGATAGTTCATAGAAATCTTCCTTTCATTCAGGAATGAAGGTGTCTTCGGGGGAAGAACATTTTTGGCTAATAAGGCATAATGAATAGCATTATGATGAGGACTGTATGTACCTATTTACTATTTACTAGTAGTATTGGTAAACAAAAATATTTGCTTAGATAAAAGACTATATATCATATATAGAATATAAAGCGGAGGACTATATGTACTTATTTACTAGCAGTATTGGTGAACAAAAATATTTGCTTAGATAAAAGACTATATATCGTAATTAGATAGTATTATTCAAAAGCAAAATTAAAATGTTTAGAAATTTCACTTCCAAGATGAATGGCAATATTTATTGTTTACTAAACACTCTGTCCTGCATACTGTGTATGTTTTAACTCACTGAGGATACTATTATACCCATTTGACAGAGGAGAAAACTGAAGCAAAGAGATGTTAAGATATTTGCCAAAGATTACACGTCTAGGAAGTGGAAAAGCTAAGATTTGATCCAAGACAGTCTGGCTCTGGAATCTAGGCTCGTATCCATTACACTCTACTTCCTCTACAGCAACAATCTGGAGGTTGAAATATCAAGGCGTTATTTCCAACGCTTTAAAATATTATTTACACTACAAACTAGTCTAGGTGATTTTCTAAAAACAGGCCTTCGCAGCTTTGCAGTCCTTGCCAAAGCACGTAAAATGTGAGTTTGGGAGATTTACCAAGAATTTGAAAATCACTTTCAGATTCCTTTGTAGAATTTCATGGGAATGGGAGAAGAGACTCCAGGTTCATTATTAAAAGCATTTGGCATTTCACCCATCTATAGTAAGGAGGACACTGAGCTAATTTCTTTCATGCTGACTTAAGTTAGCCATTTAGTCAATCGATAGTTCCCTGTTGCAAGAGGCAATATGGTTGGATTTATGTTAAAAATTAACAGTAATGAAAATCAGAGGGAAGTTGGGTCCAAATGTTTTCCTCCTTTAGAAGTGACATCATTTTCCCCAGTGATAGCTTTTAAGCTCTCTTTCCCACTTATAGCTGAAGAATTTGGTTTGGTTGTTGTGACATTCAGGTTGTCACATTAAAAATATTATTATTATTTAATGACTTTCTAACTCTCACTTTATGCTTGCTCAAACCCAGGGTGATGAACTCACTGCTCTGAGCAGCCTTGTTGTGGCCAGCTGCCCTCCCTTTGGGGGTGCCTGGGCTCCTCCACCCTGAAACACCATCATCTGGGAATTCTCTAAGGGTCACTTCTCTTCCATTCTTTTTTCCTCATTTTCCTATTTACCTTTCTTTCTCTCCTCTCCTTCCTCTCACACACTCCCTGCAAAATGCTCAACTCTGCCTTTGGTTTTAAGAATGGCCTTGATTACAAATGCCTGTTCAGGCAGGCCCAGCCTCCCAGACAGAAAACCTGCCGTGGCCTTGGCGGCATCTTCAGTGGTACCTCGAGCAGTGCCGAAGAAGCTCAGAATCTGCTTCAGCTCTTGTTTCTTGATTAGGCCCCAGAGCCAAGGCTTCCAGGAGGAGCCTCACTTGTCAGCTGTCAGTCAGGAGGCAACCCATTCCTCCCAGGCGCTGCCCCTGCCACAGGGGGGTGACCAGACTGTAAAAATGAAATAGACTTCAGTGGGATGCCTGAAATTCATTTTCTCCCTCGGATGCTTTCATCTCACTCATTTCACTGTGTTTACAGGCCCACAGGTTTCCTGAGGGCAGCCATGATTTAGATTTACAGTTCCCCAGGCAGTCTGATTCTGAGGAAAAGTTATAACACCTGTAATGTATTACTGTCTCCTAGAGGAGTAAAGAATGTCAGGGGCTGTGGAGGTTGGCTACCCCAGTAACTGCAGACTCTCTGCACTGCAGCACTGAAAAAATTGCAGCCTTGGCTGGACCAGCCTCAGCCTCTCTCACTACCTACCTGCTCATATGCACACAACACACTCAAGTTTTTAGAGATCTGGGGTCTGTGTGTCACGGCTGCATGGCCATTTTAATGTGTAGCTCTACAAGGCTCTGTGTAACAAAAGTCCAGCAGCCAAGTCCCAAAGAGTGGACAGGACAGAGAGAATTCAGATATAAGGCATCAAAACTAGACTTGATTTTTTGGGGAGTAGAAACACAAGACAATCTGGCTGAGATGAGAAAAGGGACTGCAGTTAGCAAACATAGAGGCTCCGTGTGAATGCTTGCCTCTCATTGATCTATTTCACTTAAAATTGGGTGCATCTTTGCCAGGACGAGATAAAATCAGCATTCAGCTGAGCCTTCTCCAAGGGGTGCCTGCAGGGCCCTAAGCCAAGTGAGAGGAAGGCGATGAGTCTCTGCCCTGCAAGGTGCCAGTTCTGGTCATTGTCCAGTAGAAATTCAGCTTCCTTGAGAGTCTGATTGCTACTGCTGAGCTCAATACCCACTTAGGAAGCAAAACCACAACAAAATCACTTTCTGAAATAGAAGGAGCTGATGGGCACTTGAAAAGTTGAACCAGGTTTATTCTACAGCTTGCCTCCAGCACAGGCTCTTGAACATGGAGATCCAAAGGCTTCATTGTTTTTCCTCACGGTGCCCTGTCCTTGTTCTCAAAGATCCAGTCTGAATTCAATTCACTATTCCAGCTATGTCTGTATTGCTCTCACTTCCCTAAGGGTGGACAAGATCCTGAGACACTAGTTTGCTTCTGTATTGCCCTTTCCCTACCTCCACCCCTTCTTGTTTTGCTCTGCTGTCTAACCTGCCAGAGGGGCTGCTGGCTCTCACTGTGGGATGCTCAGGTCAGTTAGCATGTGGATGATGAAATAACTGGACAGAAACCCACATTTACCTACAGAGTTAAATGTGGCTTATTAATAATAAAAATTTCTATAGCATCAGAATACTGTGTCCACCAAAACCCAGTGATATTCTCACATTCTGAAAGGACATGATAGGTTCTAGCATCAGTATTTATTTTCCCTCTTCTGTCACCCCTCCTTTAATAGGCTGAAAGTGTAATTGATCTCTAGGTCTTTCCATATAAATTGTAATTTCAGGGTCTTCTATCTATGAAATGCTCTTAAGATCTAGACCCTCTTTCTTGGCATGAGTCGAGGACATTTGTCTCTTCTGGAGCGGGCCGAGGAGATAGGCCAGTTCTCAGGTCATACCTAGTCAACCAGGCATGGCAACGCTGAGGAAGCTAAGCTTGCTTCTAGAGAACACAACAGCTTCTATGGACTTTTAGACCAAGTTCTGCAGAGATTGGGAAGCGTGAGGCTAGGTGAGCCAAGGCCCAGTAAAAAAAAAAAAAAAAAAAAAAAAAAATTTGTGTTGGACCAGATATTTGAAATACTTCAAAATATAGGAATTCTATTATGTACATTCTCAAATTGTCTCAATTTTCAAATTTTAGGAGAATGGAGTAAATGACCAAAGTATAAAGTTTATTCAACTATTTTATTTCTCATGTATCTAATCAAAAGAACAACCGTCAAAAGATGACACTCAGTGAAACTTAACATACAGTTAAACAGAACACCTCATTATTAGGGTAATCTACTTAATATTTTACTCTAATCAAATTCAGAAAAGAAACTTTAATGGAATATTTTACTGGTTTAGCATTGATCATCATACTGGAATGATATAGGTCAAAAATTTAAAAAACAAAATCAGTAATTTTTCTTTTAATTAAAGACAGTTTCGGAAATTTATATCTCAATAAGCTTCAACATACCTTTCCCATTCACCCTACACCCTATCTTTTATTGCTGGTGATCCCTTTCTTTCCTCCACCAATGCTTTTTTTCTTTTTTCTGGTTAAAGAGGTTCACCTTGCCAAAGAAGACAGGCAGGCTCATCAGTTTGGATAAAGACTCCCAGAAGGATATGCCAATTTGCAAATACTAACGTAAAGTAAGTGTTCAGCAGAAGAAAGTAAGATTAAATTAGGTGTGTTTTGCTTCCATTCAATTCAGTTTAGAACATTAATAATCTTAAGAGCATTTCCTGTTTGCTTATATGTCATAAATAAGATGGTTTAAAGATATTACAACATTCTTAAGGCAAAATTGCAGGTATGAATAATAAGAGCTTCCATTTATAGTAGGGTTTATATAGGCCAAACTTTGTGCTAAGCACTTTACATGAATTATTTTCTTTAAGGATAAAGAAATTGAGGCCTGAGAGGTCATGTAACTTGCTTAAGTTTACATAGCTGGGAAGTGGCAGACCCAGGAATTCAATAACCTAAGACAGCCTGGCTCCAAAGTCCCTACTCTTAAATACCATATTTCCCATAATGAAAGATCAACAAATGTCAAGTCATTCTTATGATGAATGGTATATTCTGAATATGTATTCTGGAAAAACTCCATATTTTTAGACCAAAAAAAATCCACTTTAATTTACTTTTCATAACAAGGACTGTTGAAATGCAGGTGCATTATGGCCATTCTACACAGGATTTTTGACAGACTGTTTTAGTTCTGAATCCTCAGTGTTGATTTTCCTTCACCATGGGCGTGTGGCTTGGGATTTATGTGATTTTTCTTTACCATGTTCTACTGTGGCCAGATCTCATCTTGCAGACCCTGTTCTCCAAATTATACACAGGTCTGCATCTTATGATGACAGCAAACCCAGGGAGAAAGCGACATTTAAAGAGAGATGCTGGGTAACTTCCCTAAAGATACAGGTTTCATTTTTATTCTTCCACAAGATATTACTGCCATGATAGCACTCTAGGATGGCTTGGGACAGCTACAGCAGAATTTCTTGCTATTCCTATATTAAGCATGTGTTCTTAGAAACAGCTGGTGTGTTACAAATGCAACTGAGTGCCTTAAGAAGTGGGATGATTGGAATCCCACTCCTAAGCACACAGGCTGTCGATGTTTGAGATTTGGTAAATGAGATAGCAGTATGGGGTATGATGGGACCTGACAGGGTGGAGTATAAGAGTAGGAGCCAAGCTCCATGCCTCCACGGACTTTGTGAACCTGTGTCTTTCACCTAACGTGGACCGTGGAGGACTGTTGTAGGAAGTAGTTAGTTTATATTTGTCAATCAATTCTCAGATCTTTGCAGTAAGATGTTGGCTGAGAAGAATGCTTTGTGACAGTCTTCATGGACAAACATGGATGGCATATGGATAGCTGTGAGCAGTCATTCTTCATTTCTTCTGAGATAAAATGGTCAAATTAGTGTGGAAGGACTTTTTATTCCGTTAGATATTAGGAAAATACCCTAACCTTAAGGCACATATTGGCAGTAGATGCTGCCACATATTTCATCTTCTATTAAAAATAATCATAACTAACAATTATATGGTATAAAATTTCAATTTGATTTTATATACATTGTCCAGTTGATCTTTCAGAAAACAATTAAGTGGGTAGAACAAGTATTACTGTTATTGTCCTCATTTTAAAAGATGAAAAAACTGAGATTCAAAGAGGTTAAGTGACTTGTCCAGTTTATTTGCATAACAAGTAGTGTTATGTTCATTACTGTTCACCTTTCTTCCTTTTGACTCCCTACTTTTGGGGTCCAGGAGAGTGTGTCCCTGGTTCTTCATTTACCATTTGATTATTCTTCCTCAGTATAATTTTCTGGATTTTTTTCCTGTCTTCCCTGAAGTATTGGCATTCAAGTTTTTCATTTTCTCTTTCCCTTCTCTCCCTTTTTTGATAAACCGTCCTTGGAAAAACTCATCCATCCTCTTTACAAACCAAAGATTGGTTTCCTCAACATTCATTTCAACCTCTTCCTATTGCATCCTTCCATACAATAGAAGTTGGGAAACTAAAAAAAAAAAAAAAAAAAAAAAAAAAAAAAATCACATTTCCCAGACTCTCTTGCAGCTAAGTTTCAGGGTACAGAATAAGCTTCGCCAATTAGAAAATACATAAGATTTTAACATCTTTATTGAGATATAATCCATATAACATACAATTCATGCACTTAAAATGTATAATTAAATGGCTTTTGGTACATTCATAGGGCTATGCAACCACCATCATAATCAAGAAAATATGTAAATTTTGAAAGGCAAAAGGCCAAGGCCATCTATTTGCCACTTCTGATTGTCACTGCTGGCAAGCACTGGGTTTTCTTGGCACCACTTTTGTAGTATCCAGTCACCAGCTTCTTGTATGGCAACAGGCATTTGCAGCAGCAGTGGTGGCTTCCTGGTGACTTGATTGAGCCTCCTAATTATTATGGCAATTGTAGCTTTCCGGGCATATTATTTCTGCAGCCATTTTCTAGGCATTGTTACTGAAAATTCAACTTAGAACTCGCTCCTTCAGCCTTTCCAATGATTTCATAAAACACTTAACCCCCATATTAATTTCTTTGCTGAATAAAGTAGCTAGAGTGATTTGTTACAAATTAATTGATTTGAGCCCAATGTTTTATCTTTAACTTCCAACTTTTTACTAATCTCCCATCTTGAAAGGCATTCATTGTCAACATGCCCCCAAATGAACTCATTATCCTCAGTCACAGACCTTGTCTCCCTCCTGATTCTCTTACTTCAGTGAATAGATCTACCTGATAACCCATTTACCCTGCCAGTAACCTTGGAGTTTTCCTTAACTACTTTCCCTCAAATCTCCCCTTTCATTTTTTACAATTAGTTTATCAGTTACCAAATCCTAGATCTCAAGGTTCTCTGTCATCTCTGCAACTGCCTGAACCCCTATTCTCTGTTGCTCAGATTGTTAGGAAGAGTAGCTTATAACTTAACTTATTCCTCACTAGCCCTTGTCACACTCTCAGATCATCCCACATGGAGGCCAGAGTGATCTATCTAAAGCAGGGGTCCCCAACTCCTGGGCTATGGACTGTTACTGGTCTGTGGCCAGTAAGGAACCGAGCTGCACAGCAAGAGGTGAGTGGCAGGCAAAGTGAGTGAAGTTTCATCTGTATTTAGAGCCACGTTCCATCACTTGAATTAACACCTGAGCTCCACCTCCTGTTAGATCAGCGGGGGCATTAGATTCTCACAAGAGCCCAAACACTATTGTGAACTGCAATGCGAGGGATCTAGGTTGCGTGCTCCTTATGAGAATCTAATACCTGCTGATCTGAGGTGGAGCTGAGGTGGTGGTGCTAGCTCTGGGAATTGGCTGCAAATACAGATTAACATTAGCAGAAAGGTTTGACTACAGAGACTATAATAAATCAATTGCTTGCAAACTCATGTCAAAACCCTATCAGTGAGTGGCAAGTGACAATTAAACTGCATCTTGTGGCAGACTTTACAGTGGCAAGTGAGTTAATGTACTTCAATTGCACAGCTGCATCTGGTGGCCTCAAAAGTATGTCTAAGATAACTTCAAATCTCTGTATGTTCTGGGTTAAAGTTAAGGCAGAATATCCTGAGATTGCCACAAAAGCACTGAAAAGCCTACTTCCATTTCCAACATCCTATCTTTGTGAAGCAGGGTTTTCTGCAGTGACAGCAACCAAAACAAGATTACAGAGTAGACTGGACATAAGCAACACACTTCGAATTTCACTGTCTCCCATCGCCCCCAGATGGGACCATCAGTCTAGTTGCAGGAAAACAAGCTCAGGGCTCCCACCGATTTTACATTATGGCAAGTTGTAGAATTATTTTGTTACATATGACAATGCAATAATAGTATAAATAAAGTACACAATAAATGTCATGTGCTTGAATCACCCTGAAACCATCATCCCCTGCCCTGCCATCCCCCTTCCTGTCCCAGTCCCTGGAAAATTGTCTTTCACACAACTGGTCCCTGGTGCCAAAAATGTTGGGGACTGCTCATCTAAAGCACCGATCTCATCATGTCATGTTCTTTCTTAAAATCCTCCAGTAGTTCCTCTTGCCTAGAAAGTAAAGTGTATGTAAAATTTAAGTTTCCTTAACATAGCATTCAAGGCCCCTTATGACTTGGGCCCTGTTTAGCTCTCCAGATCTTTTCTGTGCTATTTCTTATTTTTTTGTATTTTGTACTTTAGCCATATTGAACTATACACCATGGCTTTTAATGCTCTCTTATTTTTGAGTATGGAGTTTCTCAACCTATTTTACTGATGAATTCTTATTTGTTATTCAAAAATCCTACTCAAGTGTCATCTTTGTGACTATGAAGACTTTACCGATCAACTCCCCTAAATGACTCCCCTTGCCCCACAATTCTCTCTTCTGTTTGCTGCTTTCTATTGTTGCCTATATTTCACGTGTCATGTTTGTTTACCTGAATTCTCTCCCATTAGTCTGGTACTGTGTCTCACTACCTGTGTACCCCAAGTGCCTAGCATAGAACCTGACACAGAGTAGATACTCAGAATATATCTGAAGAATTTAACTACAGTGGAACCCAGTCCCAGACCCAGTAATCTTTGACCAAATGTTTAAGATAAGGTGGATAAGCCAAGGCACTCTTCTTTAGCAATTCTACTTTTGGGTATATTCACTTCTGAATCCAAGAAACAAACAAACAAGCAAACAAAACCAAAAGCAGAGATTCAAACATATTTTGCACTAATATTCATAGTTACATTATTCACAATAGCCAAAATGTGGAAACAACATAAATGGCCATCTACAGATGAATGAATAAATAAAATGTGATACACACATATGATGGGACATTATCCAGCCTTAAAAGGGAGTCAATTCTGATGCATACTACAACATGATAAAACTTAAAGACATTGTGCTATGTGAAATAAGCCAGACACAAAAAACAAATATTATATTATTCTACTTAGATACATATAATAGTAAAAATTCATAGAGGCAGAAAGTAGAAGAGTGCATATCAGGGCCTGGGGGAAAGGAGAATGAATACAAGGCTTCAATTTAGGATGACAAAATGTTCTGGAGGAGGATAGTGGAGGTGGTAGCACAACAGTGTAAATATACTTCACGCCACTGAAGGGTACATTTAAAACGGACAAAATTATAGATCTTATGTCTGTTTTACCATAATGGCTGTGGTCTGAATGTTCCCCCCAAAATTCATATGTTGAAGTCTAATCACCAATATGGAGGTATTCAGAGGTGGGCCATTTGGGAAGTAATTAACTCATGATAGCAAAGCCCTCATGAATGAGATTACCACCCTTATAAACAAAGGCCCTAGAGAGCTACTTTACCCCTTCCACTATGTGAGGACACAGCTAGAAGGGCACTGTCTGTGAACCAGAAAGGGAGTCCTCACCAGGCACTGAATCTGCCAGTGACTTGATCCGGGACTTCTCACCTTCCAGATCTGTGAGAAATAAATTTCTGTTGTTTAAAAGCTACCCAGTCCCTGGCATTTTCTTATAGTACCCCAAATAGCCTAAGATAACAATATAAAAAAAGCAGTATTCTGATCAGGATACAGGAGTTCTATTTTCAGGTCTTTCATCATGCAGCTATGTATAATTGAACTATCTGATACTCTACTTTCCTAGGACTCAGTTTACTTATCTATGTAGTAAAAAGCCTGGAATAATGGCCTGACATTTCCTTCTAGCTATAAAATTGTTTTCCCACCCACTGGAGGATCTAGTTCAATTAGGTTGAAGGTCCATGTCAAGAAACATACTGCAAAAGATCCACCACATCACAGCCTGAAAGAATCTATAACTTTTCCCCTACAGGCTCATAAAGGCCAGTTGATTTTCAGCAGAATGGTCCTAGCAATGGTTGACCAGAGTATATGCATCCTTTCTGTCCATAGCAGATTACAAATGGAAAAGAATATGTACCCAGGATTCAAATAATCATTCATTCAGCATTTATTATGTACCTGCCATGTGTCAGGGACTCTACTAAGTGCCAGGAGTATAGATATCAGTAAGATGTGTGGATCAGAGCATTTATATAATAGTAAAGTAGGAAACACTGGCATATTAACAAATACTTAAGATAAAAGAATTCTATATTAAAAAGCAAAATAGAGATGTACAAAGAACTAGGGATTTGTAGGGTCCCTTATTGCCTGTGAGGAATAAAACATCACAGAGAAGGTCAATTTTGAGCTAGTTTTGAGGGATGAGGAGATCTTGAAGCAGGAGCTGAGTAGTAGAATTCTTGATTTTCTTCTTTCTTGATCTGCTCTCTGTGTTCATGTTGCCCCATCACGGCAGCTGGGGTATGAGAAGAATTCACAAAAGTTGCTATATCCATGGTAGGATGGCTGCTATAAATAGCATTTTTCCTTAAATCTTATTTCTTCTGATACATTCTCAAAAATATACCCTCTCTTAATATCCTTTAAAGACCCCCTTAGGCAAAGATAAAATATTACCCACAATCTGCTATTCTCTTAATAGCTTTGCCAAAGTTTGCTGTTCCAATGTCAACAGTCATTATATAGCGTGGCTTTCAATTTGGGATTAAACTTCTTTTATTCTTGCGGTAATCAGAAAAGTAATTGGATAGTTAGTATGCTCTTTGGAATTACATTGAAAAAGAATGAGGTTCTGCCAGATCCTGTCATGGAAGAAGAAAACAGACACGAAAGGTGAAGAAAAAGCTCCTGAAAGGGAAGTGCTGACAGGTGACACCAGTCACAAAACAGACTTGCAGCACCCAAGGGGCACCAGCTTGGGAGATGTGCCAACATTGGCCTGTGGGTCCCAGCAAGCATGAGCTTGAAGGGAACTAATTAATTAAAGAGTGTCAAACATGTTGTCAGCGTGCAGACAGCAGAAAATAAAAATGGACTTCACATGGTTTGACCAGTAGGGCAAGAGTAAGATCATACTGAACTCATAAACTCTTTTTTCTGAAAAAGATAAGTTCTAGCACATTTTAATTCTATCATGGTTAGAAGACAAATTGCTATTTAAAATTCTGGCTGAAATAGTGGCTTCCTAGAAAGAGAGAAAGAAAAACTAGTATTTACTGAGCACATACTATGTGCCAAACATTGAGAGAAGCCTTCTGGACAAATAAGTTGACACTTCAAGGGGCACAATTTGCATTGTAGTACATGTGAAGTCGTGCAGGGTTTCAGCACTTCTGCCATTTTGTGCGTGTCAACTCATTTAAACCGTGTGAAAGCTCAGTGAAGGAGATGTTATTTTTACGGATGAGGAAACAGACCTGGGTCTTAACTTTAGCTCCCCAATGTATTAGCTATGCTATCTTTGAATGTTACTTAACCTTGCTGAGCTTAGAAGTCCCTCCTTATTCCACTATCCCATATGGATGTCAGATGGCAGCCGTTGCAGTATAAATGGCTTCCATGGAAACAAAAACTAAGGAAATTGTCTTAAGTCTGTTTTGTGTTGCTATAGGAGATAACACAAACTGAGTAATATATAAAGAACAGCAATTTACTTCTTACAGTTCTGGAGGCAGGGAAGTCCAAAGTCAAGCAGCCTATGAGGCCTTGACCTCGGACTCCCCTGCCTCCAGAACTGTAAGAAGTAAATCTCCTTACAAGGTCAAGTATCTTATAAGGGCCTTCTTGCTGCGTCATCCCATGGCACAAAGCAGAAGGGCAAGAGAGCAGACACTTGCTAGAGAGGAAGGGAGACCAACTTACCCTTTTATCAGGAAACCACTGTCATGATAACTAACCTACTCCCACATTCATGGGATTAATCCATTTATGTGGGCAGAGCCCTTATGACTTAATCACCTCTTAAAGGTTCCAGTTCTCAAAACTTGCATTGGGGATTATATTCTGAACACATAAGCTTTGAGGGACACATTCAAATCATAAAATGGTGATCCTGGATCCCCAGATTCATATCCTTCTCACATATGAATACATTAATTCCATCTCAATAACCCCAAAGTCTAACTCATTCTGGCACCAACTCAAAAGTACAAAGTCTGAAATCTCATCTAAATCAGGTATGGGTAAGACTCAGGGCATGATTCATCCTGAGGCAAATTCTCTTCTAGCCATAAACCTGTGAAATCAAAACAAGTTACCTACTTCCAAAATACAATGATGGAACAGGTATAGGATAGACATCCCTATTCCAAAAGGGAGAAATAGGCAAGAAGAATGGGTAACTGGTGCCAAGTAAAAACAAAACCAAACAGGGAAAACAACATTAACTTTTAAAGAATAATTTTCCTCCAACTCCATGTCCTGTATCCTGGGCACATGGGGGCCCTCAAGGCCTCAGGCAGTCCTGCCCCTATAGTTTTGCTGGGAGTAATCCACCCAGCAGCTTCTGCAGGTTGGAGTTTTGTGCTAGTAGCTTTCTCAGTCTGGGATTACACACTGGTGACCCTACAGTTTTGGGGTCTCATGAACTGCCCAGTTCTATGGCTCCAGTAGACATTGTCCTAGTGAGGATTCCTCAGTGGCTTTGCTCCTACAGCTTCATGAGACATCCCCTAGTAGGGGTTCTGTGTGAAGACTCTGCCTGGGCCCCTAGGTTGTCCATGACATCCTTTAAAATCTATGTGGAAGAAGCCATGACCCCAAAGCTTATATTCTGCATGCCTGTAGTATTAGCACCACGTGGATGCTACCAACATTTATGTAATGTACCTTCTGGAGTAGTGAGCTGAGATGCACTTGGGCCTAACTGAATCATGGCTAGGGCAGTTGAGTGGTGCTGTGTCAGAATTTTGGGAGCAGAGTTCTGAGGCAGCAAAGAGCAGCAAATGCAGAGGACCTTCAGGCATCTCTCTGGAAACCTTGCCCTCAAAATCCTAGATTGCCTCAAAACATCTCTGAAATGTCTTTGGGTATCATTCTCACATTGTCTTGATGATAGCACCCAGCTTAATATCTTTAGCAAACAATCACTTGGCCATGCACTTGGTTTGCTCTCCTAAAGATGCCTTTTCGCTCTTTACATGCTAGGCTGCAAATTTTCCATATTTTTACCTTCTGTTTATCTTTTAATTATAAATTATGTGTTTAAGTCATTTCTTGTCTCTCACATCTTATTGTATGCAGTTAAAAGTAGCCACATAGCTCCTTCAATATCTGCCCTAAAAATGTCTTCTGTCATATATTCTAGTTCTTGAAGTTTGCCTTCCATAAAGTCCTCAGGTATGGACGCAATTCAGCCAAATTCTTTGCTACTTTATAACAAGGATGAGCTTTATTCTAATTTCTAGTACCTTATTCCTCAGTTCCATCTAAGACCTCATTGAAAGTCTTTACAGTTTATATTTCTACTAATATTTTGATTATGACCACTTAAGTAATTACTAAGAAGTTTCAGACTTTCCCTACATTTCATTTCTTCTGAGCCCTCAGCAGAATTGACCTTAAGGCTCCACTCATGGCAGTCTAGGCTTTTTCTAGCCTGGTTCTCCAAATTCTTTCAACCTCTTCTCATTACCCAGTTTCAAAGTCACTTCAGGTATTTGTTATAGCAGAAGCCCCACTTTTCAGTATCAATTTTCTGTCTTAGGCCATTTTGGGTTGCTATAACAGAATACTACCGACTGGGTAATTTATAAGGAACAGATTTATTTGCTACAGTTCTGGAGGCTGGAAGTTCATGGTCAAGTTCCTGAATTTGATGAGAGCCTTCTTGCCACATCATCCCATGGCAGAAGACCAACAGAGCACTTTGGTTCAGGAAAAGAAGGGGGCTGATCTTATCCTTACAAACCATAGCAGAAATAGTCCTAATGCTTTAGACTCGGCTGGCCTAAGCAAAATGCTGACATGGACAGAATTTGCCTTAACCATTTTTTTCCCTCATCAAAACTTTTCTCCTCAAGGTATGAGCTTTTTAAAGATCTTCCTGTCTTCAAAAATCTACTCTCAAATTCTACCTTTATATCAGGGCATAAAATTCCCATGAAACTTTTTCGGTGTCAACTCTTTCAAAAATAAGTAAGCATTGAACTAGGGTCCTTTAGTAGCCATTGGCCTCTGTCTGGAAACCTGAGAATCTTACCTGAAAAAGTTTTCCTGCTAAGTTCTTTTCTTTTCTTTTTTCTTTTCTTTTATTTTCTCTTTTCCTTTCCTTTTCTTTCTTTCTTTTTTTTTTTTTAGACAGAGTCTCACTATGTCATCCAGGCTGCAGTGCAGTGGCACCATGTTGGCTCACTGCAACCTCCATCTCCTGGGTTCAAGCAATTCTCCTATCTCAGCCTCCGGAGTAGCTAGGATTACAGGCATCTGCCACCATGTCCAGCTAATTTTTGCATTTTTAGTGGAGATGGGGTGTCACTACATTGGCCAGGCTGGTCTCAAACTCCTGACCTCAGGTGATCTGACTGCCTTGGTCTCCTAAAGTGCTGGGATTACAGGTGTGAGTCACCACACCTGGACTTTGTCAAGTTTCTTAAGGAGTCTGTTGTTAGCATGGCATCTTCATTTGTGGCTGCTTCTAGAATTAGGCTCTTAGATTCATATTCTTCCTACAGAAGGGTACTGTAGTGTCTGTTTCACCCATAGGAAGATTTCTGGCTCTATTACCACATTGTCCTCTTCAGTATCTTTACATTTTGGTGCTGTCTTTGGGCCCAAACATAAGGTTAAAAGCACTGCTCACAACAGAAAAGGATAAAAGAAGGAAGAGCAAGTACCTCCATGCCCATCCAAATGAGACCATCTTCACAATCCATTGCCATGCCTTGTCTCTATGGTTTGTTGTATTCCCCTCAGGAATGAGATACACCATATTGGGCTGTGCTCCCTTTCCTAATCTAATCAGACTTGGTTATTTTTCCTTATACACAACAGACTGCCCACTGATCTTACAATTGCAGAAATAAAAATAAATAAGTAAAATAGTTGTTCTTTACAACAATGTTGGACATTCTTGGTTTCATCAAAAATAAGAGAAATATAGAAGACAGATGTTTAGGCTTCAGGGTATTGTTAAAGGTGGGGATGGAATTTGGGTGACCCATGATATTTCTTCATGCTATAAAATCACACTAGCAAATAGTCAACTACTTCATGTAACTCGAGGCTATTCTCGCTTAGACTTCAATAATAATTTCTCCCTTAACCAGTGGGCACCATTGCCACTTACTTAAACTATTCCTACAGAGATGATTCATGCCTGCCTTCAGGTTTCTGTCTGCTATATTCTCCTTCAAGGAGCTTAGAAAAACAGGTTTTCATTTTGTTTCACTGTCCTGAAACTTTTGAAAGAACTGAAAAGAGAGAGGGAGAGAAGTAATATCCACTGAGTACCGATTATATGCTTGGCTCTTTGTATAAATGACTTCACTAAATTCTTCTTAAAGATACTGTGTTGCAGTTCTTATTATTGCCATTTTACACAGTTGGGAATGCTACATCCTATACATTGTGCTGAATTTACCAAGTCATTCACTATAAATAGCAGAGCTGTGAAATGAGACACTCTCTCATACCATCTCACTCTACCATTGCCTCTGACACTCTCAGTCCTAGTCCTAGACTTTCCTCATTATCTCCATAATGTGAGGAAACTGGGAGGAACTTATGTTCTGTGGGAGTTACCTTTGGTTGTATATTTACTGCATCTGTCTTTGGAAATTATTGTTAATCCTAATCCCAAACGGCAAAGCAGTTCAGGTCAGAGGAAAACAGAAGAAAAGCTGTGAATCAGCAACAGGAAATCAGAGCTGAGAGAGGCTTAGTTTCTTCCCCCTTTGGAGACAAGGGGCCCTGAGGCCCACAGAGAGACTGATGAGTATGATGAGTACGATGAGTACAGGGTCACATAAATCATTAAGCTCAGCTTAGAACCCAGATCCTCCAGATCTGGATGGCTGGTGCTTCAAAGAACATTCATATGACCACATGCAGCGTTTCTTCCTCCACATAGTTCCACAGTTTTCTATCTCTGAGCCTTATAGTGGGGTATGAATGCAGCCGTTAGGGGTGTGCTGAGAAAAAACAATCCAACATACTGCATTGTTTTAGGATGTCATGTTATTCTGTTAAGGACCCTAGACATTCACAGGACATTCAACCTCAATAACTGGATATATACACTACCAAGATGAGTTAGCAGTGCAAGTCCTAGCACATGACACCTTGCTTGTTTTGATTTATCCATTGTCTAAACAATGATCTAGAAGTTGGATTCTACTTCTAAATCACCTGGTTTTTCATTGTAAGTGACAACTTTTGCATTTTATTAGCCTGGTCTACTTTTTAATAAGCCTTTACAGGACTAATATATCATAAAAACATCATTAAAACATTCCTCTCTACTGGTTATAAATTGCCTTGATAGTGCTATGACTATATCTCCCAAAGCACCTTTGACAGAATGAGCCTTAAGATCCAGGCATGTCATTGTCATAGCAGAAGGATGACATTGCAGCTGGCCTGACTCCTTCCCCTCTGCAAGAAAAAGACATATGGTGGTACAAGAAAAGGAGACAGACAACTGTCCAGGGCATCATCAGTGGGTATGTCACTGATGAGCTAGCTGTTAGACTTTAGAAACCCACTTAACTTCTCTGGGCCTCTTCTTTATCTGTAAAATAAAATCTACCTTGTCTAGCTCACAAGGTTGCTGTGAAGAGCAAATAAGACAATGCATATGAAAGCGTTTTAAAGAGCAGGTTGGCCTCTTCAGAAAGAAAACTCTGACAGATTTTAGTACACAGGTTGTTTATTGGAGAGTACCCTTGGGAATCACACCTCTGAAAGAAAAGGAAGCAATGTTGGATAGAGGGAGAAATGCAGAAATTATACAGGCCCAATGACAACCTCAGACACCCCCACAAGAAAAACTAGAGCTAGCTAGGACCATCAGCATGGTGTCAACTTTTGCTGAAATGGCCAAGCCTTTACGGCTGACATCAGTTAGTCATTGGATGTCAGTTGCCACAGGAAGGGGTGTGACTTAGGGCCATGTGGCTCTCTGCAGCTTAGGTATGAAAGATGAAAACTGTCTACTGACAGAACTCCTAGTAACTGGGGCAAAATTCTTTACTTAAAGAGAGAACTTGGTGATACATCACAGTGTCCACCACAGTCCACCCCTTGTGCTGTCCAAATTCACATCTTCATTTACATTCAGGAAACAGCTATTCCAGCATTCCAGGGAGCCTCTTTTTGGGGGGGGGACATGAAAAAGGAAGATGAGTAGGATAAACTACAGGCCCTGCTGTGCTGCTGCAGCTGATATCAAGCCCACAAGAGATACTTTTGCTCACCCTTCTCCACTATCTATCTCAGATTCTCCTTACCTCTGCCAGTACCTTTGTTCATCTTATTTGCTGACCTGGCATAGTGACTGAGATCCTCAAGCTTGATGGGTTTGAACACCTGGTCCCGGTGAACTTCTCAGGCCAGGCTTGCTTTACCTGATCACTTCCTTTCATGATTAGGCAAGTGAGTACCAAGAGGCATGCAAATGGATCTCCTGGGTGCCAAACATAGTCTTGCCTGCCCCAGTTGTGTAAAACCAGCCCTCTGATGAGGGTTGGTCCCTACACACAAGAACCATGAAATGAGCAGATGGATGCTGTAGTTTACTCTGTGTCTTCAATGTACTCTAGCTGTGTTCTCTGGCTGGAATGTTCCCCCTTGGGTGACCAGGACTGCTAAATCCACACAGTCCAACATTGTGAGAATGGAAAGCATAAATTTTCTAAGTGGTTCCTTAAGATTGATAGTAGCTGGACTGCTTCCACCACTTGATTCACATGCTTATGTATTCTGAATATTGGAAACAGAGCCCATGTATAGATCTTTAGTTCAAATTATAGTTCAGACTATAATCTTTAGTTCAGACTCTGCTGTGTCCTAGAGACTGGCACAGAGTTCTTGTAAGGTACAACTTCTGAGCTGGTGCTTCAGCCTTGTCTTCTGCAAGCTATTCCAACACTCTATCAGGCCAGCAGTGTCTGAATGATGAGATATATGGCCAGTGAATCTCATGGTCTATTGTCTCTTACTGTCTCTGCTGTATAGGGTCCCATGGTCTGATTCTCAGATATGTAGGACCCTGTGTTGGTGTATCAAACACTCTGCCTTTAGGAATATTTTCTCTCACAACTCTTTTTCAGGATTAACCCTGACTGAAAATACAGTTTAGCCATCCACTTTCAGCTTTGACCACAGAATGAACCAACACATTCATCTGTATTTCATGGGTCTTTTTTCCTTCGGCCAGCTGTTCATAGGGATCTCCCCTACCTTTTCCTTACTACTGGGCCTGTGATCTGACAGAGTGATGCCAGTGCAACAATGGTGGATAACACTGGAGTCTGGGCTCCATGCAGCTGACTTGCATCTTCCATTTGCCCTGCTTGTGCTGGATTCCAGATGCCCCACGTACATCTCACTATGTGTTATTCTGGGCCTGTCTGACTTCATGACTGGCTGGATCTGACAGAAGCCAGTTTGTGATAGGCCATTCTGGATGCAGAGTCATTTGATGTCCCATGGTCAAATGCTATATCTATCAAGGGTTAATAGCATGCCAGCTGTTTTTCAAAAAGTGAATAATTCTGCAGTACAAATGGCATGGCCTTACTCAGGAAGCTCGGGCACCTGTATTAGTCCCCCACTGGGCTCGTCATAAACTCCATAAGGCAACTTTTCCCACCACGGGCACCTCTAATAATACCACAGGGTCTTCGGCATGTTTGAGTTGCATCTTAAACCAGCTGCTGGAGGTCCTGTTTTCTACTTTGGGTTCTCTAAAAACTAGCATCCTTCTTTAGACAAACGGAAGCAGTATTCTCAGGATATGTTGCCTTCAGAACATGAAAACGTCTAACACTCACCAATCTTCCTTCTTTGTGGTAGGAAAAGTACAATGAAATAACTTGACTATTTCCCTTTGGATGGCATGACCCAGCACGTCCCTAACCACTGGATCTCGTAAAATTGTACTAATATTGCAGGCCTCTTGATCTTTGTAGGATGTATCTAAATACTGGAGCACATGTGTCGTAGTAAGGCCTCCAAAGTGCTAGCCACTTGTTCAACTCTCTGTAGGTCAGCCCCCCTTGGTTATCACTCTGATCTTCCTGTTCATTATAATAATCACATCCACTTGTCTTCCAAGTGGCTTGGATCTGGCTTCTGTGGTTTGGGGTCCTATCATTTCCACTGCTGTCAGTGAGCCTAAGTCTATAATGGCTTCACCCAACATCTCAGGTCCATAGACAGGAACACCACTGAGCTTTTTAGTGGTGCTGGTGCCCTTCTCACAAGAGCAATTTTATGGCCTCAGCAACTGGTGTATCCTCTGGGTTTCCCATGCAGCATAATCATCTGGTGGGTTTTCTGGCTTTACATAGTATATCCGCTCCAGCATGCCCACTTCCCTATGCCTTTTGTTCCCTATCTCCACCAACTGCCTGAGAATTCCACATTTGAATCTCACTCAGTGTGGGCCATCACTTTTTCCAAGTTTCTAGAGCCATCCTAGCAGCAAATTTACACTTTCTCCTCGGGTCCTTGCCAGGCTGTTAAATCCTATTTCTCAAGAGAATACTCCCAAATTTTAAAACTCTCCCTTACTCAATTAAATGTTCTCATCCTTTTGATCAAATGCCTCAAATCTAATCCACATTTTTTTAAAGCTCCTGCCACACTTGGTGGCTAGGTTTTACAGTTCCTATGGGGTGTGTTCCCTTTCTCCCCTTATTAGGTCTAGAATGTCCCCAGCTGGGTTTTCCTGTGATTTAATCCCAGGGGTCTGGAGAGGAGTCAGCTCCAGGGAGGGGGACACGTCTTTTCGCAGGAGAGAGGCCTTTTTGTATACTTTAAGCAAGGAAATAAGGTTAACGGGGAGTGCTGGGCCATTTCTGCAGACTCAGGGAATTTATGGGGACCTAAGTATTTGAGATATTCAGAGCCACCAACCAGCTCTTTCCATCCCCTATGTAAGGGTCCCAGGTTTTCCCAACCAATGTCCTGACCATGAAACAGCAGTCCAGCCTTGGTTCAGAATTTAGCCTTCTTGGGAGGTTGGCTACATTTATTATTAATGTTCCAGCCCTGGTCCTAAGCATTCTCTGCCATTCCATTGCAGGAGAAGAGAGTATCTTCATGTATCAGCAAGGAAGCCTTCTTGTTTTCGTATTTGGCTTTCAGTTGCCTGTTAATTGCTCTTAGCCTTTCATCATCTTTTTCTAGAATGTCATCCAAGCTAAGTATTAATCATTGAAAGCTACCCCTAAAGTTACTTTCCCCTCACATTTTTCAAAAGTCTGGTACATTGCACCAGTCAATGTATTCCCATCTACCTATATACCATCCCAGTTCACCCCAGGTGAATTATTTCTATTGCTGCACACTGTGAGATGTGCTTTAAATGTGGCCTTTTTCAGTTTTCACATCAACAATGTGAGGTTTGGCAGTGGGATCTTCCAAACCCCAGGCTAAACAGCAGGCTCTTTTTTTTCGTTTGAGGCACAAAGAAGTAGGAAGACCCACAAGTCCCATCATGCCATTCCCGATATACAGACACTGAAGTCAGTTCTTGCTTCATTTCTTGGAAAAATGTAGTTACGTTTGCAGAGCATAAATCTGTGAAAACACAAAATTAATACATCATATCCATCTTCAAAGTATCCACATTTGGGAATTGGGAAACTACAGTGAGTATTTTTTCTGCAACAAATCAGAGACTAAGCCAGACACTGAAGCCCCAGAATGCACCTGTGTTCGACAGTTCTATCTGGGGAGTAACCCGCCATGATCTACTGCACTAGCTCTTTCAAAGAGAAGCCTCAGAAGGGAGGAGAAGAATGTCTGAGGGTTTGTCTGGGGAAAAATAAAAGAAATAATTGTTCTAGAAAAAGAGGAGAAATTGGTATTTCACTGACAGCCCAAGTTGCACAGGAACACTTTAAACTTCTGTGGCCAGTATCCTTCATCTGAAAATCACCAACTTGTTTAAAAAACCCTCATCTGGGGATTTGGTTGCCTGCAATCACACAACCTGAAACTGAATGTGTCTAGATACCCATATGTCCACAGCAGGGGGCCCTGGGGTACTCTGGTGGGCTGCAGCATGAATTTTGCTCACCAGCATATGCATGGGAAGCAGCTGAAAGAGAAATCCATTTTTCAACATAAGTTATCAGTCATTAAGAATGAGGAGGGATGTGGAAATGAGATCATGATTTCGATAGGCCCCAAGGTGTATGATAGAGGGGGCACTTCTGCCCCAGACTTGGCACTTGACCACGCTGTACACTGTCCCCAATTTTGGCTCCCTTAAGATAGAGATAACATGATCCTGTCTAAGAACAATACATGTGGCCATGGTGCACAGAGCTTTGGGGGGGGTGTGTGTGTGTGTGTGTGTGTCTGTGGGTAATGAATCTAAAACCCTCCCTTCAAATTGAATTTGGTTTAATGTTTTTCTGTCTGCACCTACAGTATTTAATTTCTCTCTCATCTTATTTAACTGTGAAATTGTACTCTTTCACTGGTAAAGCATTTTGGCATGCTGCAGGGATAAATGGCATTGTGGAAAATAAAGCTGAGTTATGTTGTAGTAATAATATTAAAGCAGCTCAGAAAGAGGCTTAGTAGCACCTGGCATAGTGGGTGGCCACGTGGACTGGAAGTCAAGGACCTGAGGGCTCATCCTCATCCTACCACCATATACCAATGTGTGCCTTTAGCCAAATCATTTATCTTCTTTGGGTTCCTGGTTCTTTATTGACAAAATGGACAGATTGTAGGTGATATGCAAGATCTCTTTCCACTTCAGCAGATTCTGGTCTGCATCACTTTGCAGAATTCTTTTATTCACCTGCAAACATTCACCTACCATTATGTGCCATTTGGGGTTTCAGGGATAAATAAGCTATGGTCCTGCTTCCATAGAATTCAGAGTCTAATTCAAGAGGGTCAGCAGTGGCATGAGGAACGTAAACATACATTAAAATGACTACAACACAATAGCCATCAGAAATATGGAACTTTTAAGGACAGGGTAGTTAATTCTGGGTGGTGGAGTGAGCAGATCATGTCATGAGTTGCAAGATAATATAATATTTATCTGGATAATAGGCAGGAAGTTTGCCAATTAAAAAGGGTGGGATGTACAAAGATCACTCCAGGCTAGAAAAACCCCAGGTACAAAGGGACATAAGCCAGACATAGAATGGCATGTTTACAAGACAGCAAATAAGCTAAAGGGGGAATGGTGGGCCACGATACTGGCAAAAGTTACATTGGGGGTACCTCATGCCTGATCATATAGAAAAGAGGGAAGTAAGTTTAGTTATTGCCCACGTAGTACATATAATACAGATTCGAAATAGGGAGCATTTATAGAAACTGTTGGAAAAAGAAATAGATGTGGTTGAGGGAAAAAGGTGACATAACAATTATTCCTGTGGTGGTAGAGTGGAAAAAGATAAAATAATAATGATTCTCGGTTTCAAGCTTGGTGACTAGCAGGAATACTTCCAGCAACAGGTACCAACAAATTCAACGAACAGTTATTTAAGCCATAATAGAATTGGTTATTTTCTGAATAGGAAACATGGAATGAAATGGTTTTGGAAGATAAAGTTTCTTTTTGGAATCAATGCTTTCATCATGATCCAGAGCACTTTGTTCATGTTTGAAGCTATGTTTTGGGTGCATACTGATTAAGAATCGTATTATCTACCTGGTAGACTGACTACCATATTATTATGACACGCTACTCTCTATTGTTATTCTTGCCTTAGTTCTATATTTATTCTTGCCTTAGAGAATAATTGTGAAATATTAGTACAGTTACATTGGCTTTCTTTATCTTTTTCTAGAGTTTGCATGATGTATGTTTTTATTTTGAATTTTTCTGTGTATTTACAATTAAGACATTTCTAGTAAGCATCATATAACTGGGTTTTGTTATTTTATCCAGGTGATAACATTAATATTTTACATAGATTAGTTAATTTAAAGGTAATTTCAGACATATTTAAGATTTTATCTACAATCTTACTATTTTTTTCTTTTTGATCCACCCACTTTATGTTATTGTCTTTTGTTGATTTCTTTTAGAATAATCAAATATTTTTAGTATTTAATTTCTCCCTTCAAGATGGGTAGTTATATATTCTTTTCCAATTTTGGGGGGAGGTTACAGTAGAGATTACAACATTTACCACTGACTGATTATAGTCCAAAACAAATTATTACCATTTCTGTCTTTTTGTTATTTAACATTTATATTTATAGCCTTCTGCCTTTTGTGTTATCATTGTCATGTATTTTAATTCTATAACTATTTTAAATTTCACAAGATAATACTCTTATTATTCTGTACAGTCAGGATTTATTTATATTTACCCACATTTTACCATTTCTGTTGCTCTTCTCTCCTTTTAATACCCTGTGTTTCCTTCTGGGATTGCTTTCCTTCTCTCTACATAACTCATTTTACTATTTCTTTTTAGGGCAGATTTGCTGGTGAATTATTTTAGTTTCTGTTTGTCTTAAATTTGTTAGTTTACCTTTTAGTTTTAAAGGATAAAATTCTAGTTAGTACTTTCTTTCAGCACTAATGATGTCATTCCAATGTTTCCTGATTTTCATTATTTTAATTGATAAATCATCTTTCAGTTTTATTGCTGCTTTATTGAATGTAATGGATCTTGTTTTTCTGACTGCTTTTGTGAGATTTCTCTTTACTTTGGTTTTTGGTGTTCTTTCTATGATGCACCTAGGTATGGTTTAAGTTTTTATTTATGTTGATCTGTCTTTCAGTTTACTAATCCTGTCTTCTACTATGGACTGCTACACTCATTCAGTGTCTAACCCATGTAATGAATTGTTAATTTCAGATGTTTGTGTAGTGGTTCTGAAATTTCCATTCATTTCTTTTTTATAAACTCTAATTCTCTGGTGATATTACAAGACTTTGATCTACCTTCTGCATCTTTTCACCCATTACATTAAATATATTAACCATGATTATGTTTAAGTTATTTTCAGCTAACTACAGTGTCTGTCTGTGTGTCTTTTGTGTGTATGGCAGGTGGGGCGTGGCACACACATGCTTGCATGTGCATGCACAAGCACATGTTTTCCTCTTGGTTTTTAGTCGTGTGATTTTATTGGTCTTATCTTTGGTCAGGTAGATAGAATAGTAATTGATTACCTCCCTTAATCCATTTAGGGACACGGCTGAATCAAATTTAGTGTCTCTAGTAAGACCTAGTCTGTCTCTGGTTCATGCTGGGCCTCCAAGCTTTTCAACTAAAATCCTGCTGTGTTCTTTAAGATCCTTCCATGTGGTGCACACTGTATTCCAATATTTGTCTCATAAAACTATTCATGTTCTACTCTGCTTTTCTGCTTAGATCTTTAGCTTCCTTCTCTGCCCAGCCCCAGAATTCAGCAAATGTTCTTAAAGAAAAACTAGTTGCATGCTAAATTTCACTCCCCTACTTCACCCCAGGTCTCAGCCAAAAACTCTGCCAGTTTCTCTATTCCCTAGCAGCAATTGGTACAAATCCCAGAATCTAAACCTCTTGCCCAAGCTCAGAATCACTAAATGCCGCCAGATTAAAAATGGTTGCAGAATTAAGCTCACCTCTTTGAGATCTTTCCTTGTCCAGTTTTAGCACACACAGTTCTCATAGCATCAGCAGCTATCCAATGCCTTTAAACAAATAATTGCTGCATTTTCTCTGACATTTTTAGCTGTCATCAGTGGGAGCACTGGCCTGATGCGAAGTATTCCAACCATCAAAAGTGGAAGCCCTTCCAAGCCTTTTACGTAGTTTTGCTTTGTCATCTCAAGATGAGAACTTTCTACCTTGTGCTTTTTGTCTCCTGATTGTAACCTGAGGTACTACTTATATCAGTAGGCCAGCAGGAAAGAATGGGATGGATAGAAAAGAATCTTCCATTTACTTTGAGAAACCACCAAACATGTTTTTCTTTAGCTCAAATAAAAGAACTAGGTCACGTGCTCACTTCTGGTTATGAGGGAGTCTAGAAAAGTGATTATCTTGCAAAGGGGAATAACATTGCCATTATTGGCAATATTAATAAGCCAATTATGGTTTATTTTCCAGAACTGGGCATTTTGCCACCCCATTCCAATTAAGGTTCTATTATCAGGGAATAAAGGTGGTGTGGAATGACCTTTGGATGAACAATCACATTCTACTTCACTGTGGTTAAAAGAGATGGGAATGTAGACAAAAGAGTATAATAAGTAGTCAGTGTCCTGCTTCTTGAAGGGATAAATAATATATAAATGACAAGATATTCATTTTGGATTCAATGATTGGAGAGCAAAAGTTAAGTATGCCCAGTTGGTCTTTCCATTCCCTTTACTGACTTCCATACCTACTTGTGTGTCCTATAAGATTCAAGGACAGAGACTGTGTTACTTCATTTTGTAGTTAATATGTTGTCAGACAGAAAGCATTCAATTGTCATTTGTTAATCTGAAGATAACTTTAAAGATTGGAGAGGATTTGAATAGTTCTAGAGGATAGGGCAACAGTTACAGTGATGGCATGGGTGTGTGCGGGGGGGGGGCGGGGGTAGTAAGTGGTTGTGAGGTCTGTGTGAGTGTGGGATATGTGACGGCTAGACAGTGTGCAACAGCCTAGCTCTGTTGGAAAGTCCATGCTGGTGATAAATGAGGCACTATCTACCAGGGCTGAGCCTTTAAGAGTTCTTACACAAATAGGGTATGGAATGATAGGTATTTCACTGGGCATAAAAGGAAATCAAAGAATAATAAATGAACTAGCCCAAGGTCAGAATATATAAGATAGAATATATTACCTAATCCATATGGCCACCCCAACTCTCCAACCCTCTATTAAAACAAAATTCTTCCAGTGAATTTTAGGGAGTTTTGAAAGACATTCTTTGACCTAGACACCAGAGAAGTTATACACAGCTAGACTCCACTTAATTGCATAATGAATGAATCAACTCTTTTAAATCACTTTACAAAATCCCATACACTATCACATTTCCTTCCTTGTAACCAATACCTGTTAAATGCAGTCCTCATAGAGAAATAATTCACTTCATTGTATTTAAGAAAAAAATGCCCAATTGGAGTTCTTTAAGTGTTGCAGTTCTAATTATCTCACCCCAAATCCACTGTGAAGTGATAATTAAGGGCTAAAAGCTAAACCGATTACTGCAAAATTTTCTCCTGACAGCCATTTAATAGCTAATCAGGTGTTAAATCCCCAAATTATGCATTTCTCAGCAGCGCACTGATCACAATAAATTTTAAAAGTTTGAGTTATCAACTCGTCTTTCACAACTTTGCCCCAACACACCAAAGCTAAAGGAATTACCAATTTAGAGGATTCAAAATTCTTAATAATTTATTCCATTTCTCGACTTAGAATGCTTGTTTTCATTAATGATCCTAAATCTCAGTTCTGGTGAGAGCACCTTATCATAAGACCTGCCTTTGCCCAGTGAAGAATAACACATCTTATTAGGATCAACATATTAGAGTTGCTTAATTTGCATATTCATAACACCTACAACTAGGCAGTGAAGGTCATGGAGCAAGTATATATACTAATGGTATTTAAAACCATGTTATATGGCTTTACTAACTTTAAATGTCCTGAGTTTTCACTGTTATATTACACATGCTCCTGCTACAGGGGTACAAGCAGTCACACCATTGTTCTAATACTGCAATGTTGAATCTGTGGCCAGAAACTCTGAACTTCACTCTAATGGAACCACTCACACCACATCCAATCTACAGTGACCAGATAGACACCTTTCAGAGATAGAGTGTGAAAGGGAGAGCAAAAGAGTGAGAGCAAGAACAAGAGTGAGAGAAAGAGAACAACAGTATCTATGTGTTAATTAATGTACCATCACATACACCCTCCTAATGTTGAAGAATTGTGACCTTACATCCCTACTGCAAGAACTAGGGGAGGTGCATTAATAGGAAAATTTTATTTAAGTAGACCAAGTGGTTTATATACATAGCATGTGTGCAAATATATATATATATACACACACACACACACATCTATGTATAATTTTTCATTGTTTTGAACAATTCTGGAATAAAAGTAATCTATAAAGGCTATCTGTGGTCAGTTTCCACATTTTAATGATAAAACCAGTGGAGTAATATAACACATTTATTTCAAGGTCAATGGTTTTCAACCAAGGGAGATTTTTCACCCTAAAGGATATTTGACAATATCTGGACACATTTTTGTTGTCACAAGTGGAGAGACGATATTATTTGGCATTTAGTGAGTAGAGGCCAGGGATTCTGCTAAACATTCAACAATGCACAGAAAAGCTCCCAGCTGACAACAAAAAATATCTGGCCAATACTGAAACGGGATAGTTCCCTTGTCCCCTTCATAGGACTCCTGAAGAGCGTGGCTTGTTTACTCAGTCTGCAGCTGTTAACCCTTCACAGGAGGCGGCGCACGCAGGTGAGTGGATGCAGGGGCCGAGATGAGTGCTTCTGGGTGCTGGCAAAAATTGAACTCCGTGCAGCCCCACGGCAGCATCTGGCGAGGGTGGGGGTGTTATCCATGACCTCTGAATCCCCAGAGGACATGTGTTATAGTGTGCTCTTTTAGCTTTGCCATCCAAGGATGGCTTGAGTGTTTAATGGCTCAGTGTGACAGCCCTCTGTATCTTGAGCTCTGGTTTGGCATCCAGGAGGAATCAGGTCGCAGGAACGAATTGAAGGTGGTGAATGTGGAGGATTTTATTGCAAGTGAAAGTGACTCTCAGTGGGATGGGGAGCTGGAAAGGGATGCAGTGGGAAGGTGGTCTACCCCTGGAGTTTGGCTATCCCTGGCCGAACTCTTCTCCAAAGTCTCGCCACCAAGTCGTCCCTTTAAAGGTAAGCTGCTCCTCTCTAATGTCCAGATGCTGCTTCGCTCCTTCTCCGCCACTCCAATGCTAATGGAGCCTGGGGTTTTATGGGTATAAGATAGGAGGCAGGGCAGGCCAGGATGGCTTTGGAAAAGGCAACATTCAGACTGGAAAACAGGAATGCATGTTCTCACTTTGGGCCACGGGTCCAGGCTTGAGGGTGGGGCTTCGCCATGGCTGAACCCATCTCTGTATGGTATTTCCCTGCCTCCTGTGACTATTGATAATGCCAACAGTGCTAAGGCTGAGAAACTCTGCTCTAGACTAGACTCCCAAGGCTTTGACACTTCACTACATCTGTATTCCCCAGTCCTTGGGGAAAGTTAAAGGGCATGATGGAACATGGGGACAAAGTCCTGTAGATCTTATTTTGAGGGTCCATTCTGTTCACCATCTCTTTTTTTTTTTTTTTTTTTTTTTTTTTTTTTGTGAGACCAAGTCTCACTCCATTGCTCAGCCTGGAGGGCAGTGGCATGATCTCAGCTCACTGCAATCTCTGCTTCCCAGGTTCAAGCGATTCTCATGCCTCAGCCTACTGAGTAGCTGGGATTATAGGTGCACACCATCACGCCCAGGTAATTTTTGTTTTTTTAGTAGTGACAAGGTTTTACCACATTGGCCAGGCTGGTCTCAAACTCCTGACCTCAAGTGCTCTGCCTGCCTTAGCCTCACAAAAGTGCTGGGAATTACAGGGGTGAGCCCACCAAGCACAACCCACCATCTTTTAAGAGAATATATAATTCTACTATTAACTCCATCATCTTTTTCTCCCATTTTTTTTAATCTCCATTAATTCTCCTCATTATTCGCCAAAATGCCTCCACACTTCCCAGGTACATTGTTAGTTTAATTTTGTATTTACATATTTATTTAGCAAATAATCTTCAAGTGCCTATTGTATGCTGTGTGTGGTCCTTGACCTCATGGATATTAATTAGACATTAGTGGTAAATACCAGGAAAGATGTAATAAATATAAAACCTTAAGAAAAAATATATATACCAGATCACATATATTTGTGGATCCTGATGGGGACTATTTTATTTGGACTGAGATTTTCTTGGGGAAATAAGTAGGGAGAAGCACATCAAAGAATAAAAATTGGAAAATGACCTATTTGTAAAAGGAATGGGTTTAGAACTGGGACAGTTCAACCTATAGAGGGTAAAGTCAAAATATAATGTCATAAAATGATAAAAGTCCTAATTATTTCCTTCTTTTCTTCAATTTTTCTTCTAATCAAAATAGTACATGTGTTCACTTTCAAAATCAAGTAGTAATTAGTATGAATAAATAGCAGTTCAGTTTCCCTGTGACTTGACATCTGATCATCAAAAGTATTCACTTTTGCTTATTTTACCTGTTTCTTGTGACATTTAGTATGATATTTCTAAATAACATACTTATACTACCATTTTTAGTTTTTCCCAGCAGGGGTAGCCTCCTGCTTTAGAGGACCCCAAGTGTCATAAAGACACAAAACAACCTATTAGAAAACATGCAAGCACTTCTACCATGCAGGATCTGTTGCTCAGGACTCACGTAGAAAAGACTATTTTTCTAAACATTGGCACACATGACCAACACTACTTAAGCCCTAGGGAAGCAATTCTTAATATTTCTTTTCTTGTGTTCTAAAATCAAAGAGCCTGCTATTTGGTGGGTTGTGATACTACTGATGCATAGACATCATTTCACTGTGTGGCACTAATTTGAGTGGCAGAAACTTTTTTAGTAAAGACAAAGGACAAATTAATTAACTTGTCAAATCCTGCCTCTCAGATTCTTGAATAAAGACTCATTTCCCAGGAACTTCTAGTGTCCATTGTCTAGTTCCTAATGTATAGTTTCATAAGTAATCACAAGTCAACACAATATTTACAGTAATTGCATGTGGTGACTGAGGAAAAATTTTGCATTATTAAACAACTTATGCTATTCCTCATCAAATTTGGGAAGCTTTTAAAAATTAATAGACTTTAATATATTTTTTTAAATTTTGTTTTTTGGAACAGTTTCAGATTTACAGGAAAATTGGGCAGATAATACTGAGTGTTCCATGTAACCCTCTATGTCTTTTTCACAATTTCTCCTACTATTAATGTCTTACATTAGTGTGGTCCATTTGCTATAATTAATGAACCAATACTGATATATCATTATCAAGTAAAGTCTAAAATTTACATTAAGTTTCGCTGTGTTATACAGTTCTGTGTGTGTGCATGAGAGAGAGAGAGAGAGAGAAAGAGAGAGAGTAAGAGAGATACAGTTCTATGGGTTCTGACAAATGCATAATGCCATGTATCTACCATTACAATATCATACAAAATAGCTTGGCTGCACTAAAATTCTCCTGTGCTTCATCTGTTCATTTCTCTACCTACTTACAAATTCCTTGAAACCACTGATTTTTTACTGTTTCTGTAGTTTTGCCTTTTTCAGAATGCATTATATTGTAATCATATAATATGTAGTCTTTCTAGACTAGACTCTTGATTTAGTAATGTATATTTAAGGTTTCTCCATATATTTTTGTGACTTGATGCCTTTTTGTAAAAAGTCACTGAATAACATTTCATTGTATGTACTGTAGTTTGTTTATTCAATTGCCTATTGAAGAACGTCTTGCTTGCTTCCAGTTTTTGGTGATTATGAATGAAATTGCTATAAACCTCTGTACAAGTTTTGTGTTTTCAGAAATTTCTTCAAATATTTTCATCTGCCTTTTTCTCCATTCCCTTTAGGGTTCTAGTTACATGCATACTGGACAGCATTTCACCTCAGCATAGGTCTCTAAGACTTTTTTTATTTTTCAATTTTTAAATTCTCTCTGTTCTTTAAATGGCATAAATTTATTGATCATTTTGTTTATTGGGTCTTTTTGTTATCACAAATCTTCTGTTGAGGCCGTCTACTGAATTTTTAGGTTTAGTTGTTGTACTCTTCAGCTCTAGAATTTCTACTTGGTTCTTTCTTCAATTTTATTAATACTTTCAATTTATTTGTCGAGATTTACTCATTAATGCGATTTTTAAAATTCATTGAACTTATTCATATTGTTTGATTTAGAGAATTTTCTGATAAATATATAATGGTATCTGGGCCCCACTTGATATCTGTTTGTATTGATGCCTCCTTTTTTCTTTGGTATGGATCAGCCTTTTCTGTTTATTTACATCTCTACTGATTTTTGCTTGAAGACTGAGCATCATAAATAATATGCTATAGTGACACTGGATTCTGTACTGTTCTTCTAAAGATGACTGAGGTTTCTGTTCTAACATACAGCTACTTTGTCTGGACTCCAGCTACGAAATCTGAGTTCTCGTGGACGAGAGTTTTTTGTTGCTGTTGTTGTTGTTGTTTCTCCAACTTCTAGCTACTGGAAAGTTGAAAGCATCCAGCTGCTTGAAAGTTTATTTTCAACTTGGTCCTCTAATTACCTTCCCTGTGCCTGCATAGTTTAGCACTCAAGAATTTGAGTGGATTTATACTAAGATTTTGGGGCTTATCCTCTTTGTGATTGCTTTACTTCTGCATTTCCCCATAAATTTCCAGTTGCTTCTTCAGCCCCTACTGAAGTTCTTCCTACTGATATCCAAGCCAGTAAAGTTTCCACTTTTTGCCACACAAACTGTATGTGGATAGGGAATGAATGCACTCAGCCAAAGGCATAATAAGTTTACAAATCTTATTAAGCAGCATTGTTTTTCCATTGTAAACAATCCTTTAGTTTCTGCCTGCTTTTTTGTTGAGCTCCCTGAGGTCTCCTGGGTATATGTACAGTTTAGCAGTCAGTCACTGATTTGAACAGAGTTAATACTCATATTTGGATCTCAGCCTTTCTGCTCCTCTCTTACTTCCAAAAATTGCTCCCTTAAATTTCCTGCTACTTGATGATCTGAACTTTCTTGTCTTCCACCTCAAGCTGACAAGACGGCAATTTTCTGTCACCAGAGCTGGTATGGGGATTGAAGAGATATTTAGGCAACAAAGTCACAAAATCCCAGTTCTCACCCAAAGCACTAAAAGTCTATCAAGACTATAGCCTTCTCCAGTCTCTACTTGTCACTGGTCATTTTCCAGTGCCTTCAAGTAATTGCTTTATTTTTACCCAGTTTTTAAAATAATTGTCTATAGGAGGTCAACTTCTTCATGCCAACATCACTGAATATTGTGCTTATATCACATTAAATTTTAATTTTTTATAGATTTTAAAAGACAAAGCATTTAAAATATCTATGAGAATGAGTACATATTACATATATAAATATGTAATTTATTACAAAGTGTGGGGCGGAACTGTAAAGGAATAGCATTTTCATATGCAATTGAAGTTGTTATCAGTATAAAATCAATTGTTTTAACTTTAAGATGTGTATATAATCCCCATGATAACCACAAAGAATATCTACAGATTATATACACAAAAGAAATCAAAGCATGTCGCTACAAAAAAAATCAACTAAATAAAAGGAATAAAGGGAGAAAATGAAGGACAAAACTATGAGACATATGGAAAACTACAAAATGGTAATATTAAGTCCTTCTCTATCAGTAATTAAATGTAAGTGGATTAAACTCCCCACTTGAAATACGTATATTGGCTAAATGGATAAAATAACAAGACTCAACAATATGCTTCTTGAAATACACATATTGGCTAAATGGATAAAATAACAGGACTTAACAATATGCTTCTTGAAATACATATATTGGCTAAATGGATAAAATAATGGGACTCAACAATATGCTTCCTATATGAAGAGACTCACTTTAAATATAAGCACATTATAGGTTGAAAATAAAAGAATGAAAAAGATATTTCATGCAAATAGTAACCAAAAGAGAGCTGAAGTGATTATATTAATATGAGGCAAAATAGAATATAGGTCAGAACTTATCGCAAGAGACAGGGCATTATATAACCACACAAGGGTCAATTTACCAAAAATATTTAATAATTATATATGCAATAAACATCAGAACTCTTAAATATATAAAGCAAACATTGACAGAATTAAAGAGATAGGTCAAAATAATAGTTAGAGTCTTCAAGACCCCATTTCAATGATGAAAAAACAACCATAGAGAAGATCAATAAAGAAATGAAGGACTTCATCAACACTGTAGTTCAAACTGAAGTAAAAGATAGATATATAAAGAACATTCTACTCAACAACACAATATATATTTTTCTTAAGTATACACATGTAACATCCTTCAGGATAAAACATATATTAAGCCACAAAGCAAGTCTTAATACATCTTGAAAGATTAAACCATACAAAGTATTTTTTCCTGATCACAATGGAATGAAACTAGAAATAATATCAGAAAAATTATTAGAAAATCCATAAGAATCTGGAAATTAAATAACAGCTTTAAATAAACAATAGATCAAAGAAAAAATCACAAGTAAAGTTAAAAAATATTTTCAGACAAATGAAACTAAAAACACAACATACCAAAACCTGTGAGATACAGTGAAAGTAGTGCTAATTAGAACATTTATAGCAGTAAATGTTTACATTAAAAAGGAAAAGAGATCTCGAATCAACAACCTAACTTTACACCTCAAGGATCTAGACAAAGAGGAATAAACTAAACCCAATGCTAGCAGAATGAATAAAATATTAAACATTAGAGCAGTATTTTAAAAATAGAGACTAAAAAATAGAGAATATCAATCAACCCAAGAGTTGGTTATTTGAAGAGATCAACAAAATTGACAAACCTTTAGCTAGATTAACTGAGGAAGAACAAGAACACAGAAGACTTATGAAGCTAAAATCAGAAGTAGAAGAAACATTATAGTGGATGCCATAGAAATGAAAATGATTGTAAGAGGAAAATTTCAACAATTGTATCCCAACAGATTTAATAACCTAGATGAAATAAATAACTTCATAGAAGCACACACCTTGCCAAGACTGAATCATGAAACAGAAAAATCTGAACAGACCTATAACTAGTAAGGAGATCTGATGGGTAATTAAAAATCCTCCCGTTTCAACAACATAAAAGCCTAGAACCAGATGACTTCACTGGTGAATTCTACCAAATATTAATAAAAGAATTAATACCAATCCTCTTCATCTTCCAAAACATTGAAGCAGAGGTAAGATTTTCAAACTCACTCCATGAAACCAGCATTAACCTGTTACCAAAGATGGACCAAGACTATGCAAGAAAACTAGAGACCAGTAATCCCAATGAATATCGATGCAACAATCCTCAACAAAATACTAGCAAACCAAACTTAATAGCACATTAAAATAATTATAAACTATAACCAACTGGGATTTCTTTCTGGAATGCAAGAGTGATTCAACATACAAAAATGAATCAGTGTAACACCTCAAATTAATAGAAGTTTTGCAAAAACAGATGATCATTGCAATTGATACAGAAAAATCACTTGACAAAATTCTACACCCTTGTATGATAAAAACACTCAACAAATTAGGAATAGAAGGAAACTACTTGAACTTAATAAAGGCTGTATTTTTTTTAGACCTGCAGCTAACATCATACACAATGGTAAATGACTGAAAGCTTTTCTTCTAATATACGGAATAAGACAAGAATGCTTACAATCACCCCTTCTATTTAACATAGTCCTGGAAATCTAGTCAAATCAGTTAGGTAAGAAAAAGACAAAAGGCCTTCAAATTAGAAGGAAGAAATAAAATTATCTCTATTCACAGACAATATGCTCTTATATGTGAGAAAACTTAAGGATTCCACAACGCAAAAAGAATTATTAGAACTAAGAAGTAAATTAGGAAAGTTACAGGATACAAAATAAGCACATAAAATTCAACTGAATTTCTATACATTAACAATAAATAATTCTAAAAGAAAATTAAGAAAACAATTCCTTTTATAATAGCATCAAAAAGAATAAAATATAATAGGAGTAAACTCATCCATAGATGTAAGACTCATAAACTGGAAATTACAAAATGTTGCTGAAAGAAATTTAAAAAGATACACATAAATGGGAAAACATCCAATCATGGATTAGAAGACTAAATATTGTTAAGATGTCAATACTATCCAAAGTGATGTATGGATTTAATGTAATCCCTTTCCAAATCCAATGGCATAAATGTATGAATAGAAAAATTCATCCTAAAATTTATATGGAATTTGAAGAGTCTCTGAATGGCCAAAACAATCTTGAAAAAAAAAGAACACAAGGAAACCTGCCTGTCTCTGTAGACTCCACCTCTGGGGACAGGGCACAGTAAACAATAACAAACGCAGCAGAAACCTCTGCAGACACAAACGACTCTGTCTGACAGCTTTGAAGAGAGCAGTGGATCTCCCAACATGGAGGTTGAGATCTGAGAAGGGACAGACTGCCTGCTCAAGTGGGTCCCTGACCCCTGAGTAGCCTAACTGGGAGACATCTCCCACTAGGGGCAGTCTGACACCCCACACCTCACAGGGTGGAGTACACCCCTGAGAGGAAGCTTCCAAAGCAAGAATCAGACAGGTACACTCGCTGTTCAGCAATATTCTATCTTCTGCAGCCTCTGCTGCTGATACCCAGCCAAACAGGGTCTGGAGTGGACCTCAAGCAATCTCCAACAGACATACAGCTGAGGGTCCTGACTGTTAGAAGGAAAACTATCAAACAGGAAGGACACCTACACCAAAACCCCATCAGTACGTCACCATCATCAAAGACCAGAGGCAGATAAAACCACAAAGATGGGGAAAAAGCAGGGCAGAAAAGCTGGAAATTCAAAAAATAAGAGCGCATCTCCCCCGGCAAGGGAGCGCAGCACATCGCCAGCAACGGATCAAAGCTGGACGGAGAATGACTTTGACGAGATGAGAGAAGAAGGCTTCAGTCCATCAAACTTCTCAGAGCTAAAGGAGGAATTACGTACCCAGCGCAAAGAAACTAAAAATCTTGAAAAAAAAAGTGGAAGAATTGATGGCTAGAGTAATTAATGCAGAGAAGGTCATAAACGAAATGAAAGAGATGAAAACCATGACACGAGAAATACGTGACAAATGCACAAGCTTCAGTAACTAACTCGATCAACTGGAAGAAAGAGTATCAGCGATTCAGGATCAAATGAATGAAATGAAGCGAGAAGAGAAACCAAAAGAAAAAAGAAGAAAAAGAAATGAACAAAGCCTGCAAGAAGTATGGGATTATGTAAAAAGACCAAATCTACGTCTGATTGGGGTGCCTGAAAGTGAGGGGGAAAATGGAACCAAGTTGGAAAACACTCTTCAGGATATCATCCAGGAGAACTTCCCCAACCTAGTAGGGCAGGCCAACATTCAAATCCAGGAAATACAGAGAACGCCACAAAGATACTCCTCTAGAAGAGCAACTCCAAGACACATAATTGCCAGATTCACCAAAGTTGAAATGAAGGAAAAAATCTTAAGGGCAGCCAGAGAGAAAGGTCGGGTTACCCACAAAGGGAAGCCCATCAGACTAACAGCAGATCTCTCGGCAGAAACTCTCCAAGCCAGAAGAGAGTGGGGGCCAATATTCAACATTCTTAAAGAAAAGAATTTTCAACCCAGAATTTCATAGTCAGCCAAACTAAGTTTCATAAGTGAAGGAGAAATAAAATCCTTTACAGATAAGCAAATGCTTAGAGATTTTGTCACCACTAGGCCTGCCTTACAAGAGATCCTGAAGGAAGCACTAAACATGGAAAGGAACAACTGGTACCAGCCATTGCAAAAACATGCCAAAATGTAAAGACCATTTAGGCTAGGAAGAAACTGCATCAACTAACAAGCAAAATAACCAGTTAATATCATAATGACAGGATCAAGTTCACACATAACAATATTAACCTTAAATGTAAATGGACTAAATGCTCCAATTAAAAGACACAGATTGGCAAACTGGATAAAGAGTCAAGACCCATCAGTCTGCTGTATTCAGGAGACCCATCTCACATGCAGAGACATACATAGGCTCAAAATAAAGGGATGGAGGAAGATTTACCAAGCAAATGGAGAACAAAAAAAAGCAGGGGTTGCAATCCTAGTCTCTGATAAAACAGACTTTAAACCGTCAAAGATCAAAAGAGACAAAGAAGGCCATTACATAATGGTAAAGGGATCAATTCAACAGGAAGAGCTAACTATCCTAAATATATATGCACCCAATACAGGAGCACCCAGATTCATAAAGCAAGTCCTTAGAGACTTACAAAGAGACTTAGACTCCCATACAATAATCATGGGAGACTTCAACACTCCACTGTCAACATTAGACAGATCAACGAGACAGAAAGTTAACAAGGATATCCAGGAACTGAACTCATCTCTGCAGCAAGCAGACCTAATAGACATCTATAGAACTCTCCACTCCAAATCAACAGAATATACATTCTTCTCAGCACCACATCGCACTTACTCCAAAATTGACCACATAATTGGAAGTAAAGCACTCCTCAGCAAATGTACAAGAACAGAAATTATAACAAACGGTCTCTCAGACCACAGTGCAATCAAACTAGAACTCAGGACTAAGAAACTCAATCAAAACTGCTCAACTACATGGAAACTGAACAACCTGCTCCTGAATGACTACTAGGTACATAACGAAATGAAGGCAGAAATAAAGATGTTCTTTGAAACCAATGAGAACAAAGATACAACATACCAGAATCTCTGGGACACATTTAAAGCAGTGTGTAGAGGGAAATTTATAGCACTAAATGCCCACAAGAGAAAGCAGGAAAGATCTAAAATTGACACTCTAACATCGCAGTTAAAAGAACTAGAGAAGCAAGAGCAAACACATTCGAAAGCTAGCAGAAGGCAAGAAATAACTAAGATCAGAGCAGAACTGAAGGAGATAGAAACACAAAAAACCCTCCAAAAAATCAATGAATCCAGGAGTTGGTTTTTTGAAAAGATCAACAAAATTGACCGACCGCTAGCAAGACTAATAAAGAAGAAAAGAGAGAAGAATCAAATTGATGCAATAAAAAATGATAAAGGGGATATCACCACCGACCCCACAGAAATACAAACTACCATCAGAGAATACTATAAGCACCTCTATGCAAATAAACTGGAAAATCTAGAAGAAATGGATAATTTCCTGGACACTTATACTCTTCCAAGACTAAACCAGGAAGAAGTTGAATCCCTGAATAGACCAATAGCAGGCTCTGAAATTGAGGCAATAATTAATAGCCTACCAACCAAAAAAAGTCCAGGACCAGATGGATTCACAGCTGAATTCTACCAGAGGTACAAGGAGGAGCTGGTACCATTCCTTCTGAAACTATTCCAAACAATAGAAAAAGAGGGAATCCTCCCTAACTCATTTTATGAGGCCAACATCATCCTGATACCAAAGCCTGGCAGAGACACAACAAAAAAAGAGAATTTTAGACCAATATCCCTGATGAACATCGATGCAAAAATCCTCAATAAAATACTGGCAAACCGGATTCAGCAACACATCAAAAAGTTTATCCACCATGATCAAGTGGGCTTCATCCCTGGGATGCAAGGCTGGTTCAACATTCGCAAATCAATAAACATAATCCAGCATATAAACAGAACCAAAGACAAGAACCACATCATTATCTCAATAGATGCAGAAAAGGCTTTTGACAAAATTCAACAGCCCTTCATGCTAAAAACGCTCAATAAATTCGGTATTGATGGAACGTACCTCAAAATAATAAGAGCTATTTATGACAAACCCACAGCCAATATCATACTGAATGGGCAAAAACTGGAAAAATTCCCTTTGAAAACTGGCACAAGACAGGGATGCCCTCTCTCACCACTCCTATTCAACATAGTGTTGGAAGTTCTGGCTAGGGCAATCAGGCAAGAGAAAGAAATCAAGGGGATTCAGTTAGGAAAAGAAGAAGTCAAATTGTCCCTGTTTGCAGATGACATGATTGTATATTTAGAAAACCCCATTGTCTCAGCCCAAAATCTCCTTAAGCTGATAAGCAACTTCAGCAAAGTCTCGGGATACAAAATTAATGTGCAAAAATCACAAGCATTCGTATACACCAGTAACAGACAAACAGAGAGCCAAATCATGAACAAACTTCCATTCACAATTGCTTCAAAGAGAATAAAATACCTAGGAATCCAACTTACGAGGGATGTAAAGGACCTCTTCAAGGAGAACTACAAACCACTGCTCAGTGAAATAAAAGAGGACACAAACAAATGGAAGAACATACCATGCTCATGGATAGGAAGAATCAATATCGTGAAAATGGCCATACTGCCCAAGGTTATTTATAGATTCAATGCCATCCCCATCAAGCTGCCAATGACTTTCTTCGCAGAATTGGAAAAAACTGCTTTAAAGTTCATATGGAACCAAAAAAGAGCCCGCATCTCCAAGACAATCCTAAGTCAAAAGAACAAAGCTGGAGGCATCACGCTACCTGACTTCAAACTATACTACAAGGCTACAGTAACCAAAACAGCATGGTACTGGTACCAAAACAGAGATATAGACCAATGGAACAGAACAGAGTCCTCAGAAATAATACCACACATCTACAGCCATCTGATCTTTGACAAACCTGAGAGAAACAAGAAATGGGGAAAGGATTCCCTATTTAATAAATGGTGCTGGGAAAATTGGCTAGCCATAAGTAGAAAGCTGAAACTGGATCCTTTCCTTACTCCTTATACGAAAATTAATTCAAGATGGATTAGAGACTTAAATGTTAGACCTAATACCATAAAAATCCTAGAGGAAAACCTAGGTAGTACCATTCAGGACATAGGCATGGGCAAAGACTTCATGTCTAAAACACCAAAGGCAATGGCAGCAAAAGCCAAAATTGACAAATGGGATCTAATTAAACTAAAGAGCTTCTGCACAGCAAAAGAAACTACCATTAGAGTGAACAGGCAAGCTACAGAATGGGAGAAAATTTTTGCAATCTACTCATCTGACAAAGGGCTAATATCCAGAACCTACAAAGAACTCAAACAAATTTACAAGAAAAAAACAAACAACCCCATCAAAAAGTGGGCAAAGGATATGAACAGACATTTCTCAAAAGAAGACATTCATACAGCCAACAGACACATGAAAAAATGCTCATCATCACTGGCCATCAGAGGAATGCAAATCAAAACCACAATGAGATACCATCTCACACCAGTTAGAATGGTGATCATTAAAAAGTCAGGAAACAACAGGTGCTGGAGAGGATGTGGAGAAATAGGAACACTTTTACACTGTTGGTGGGATTGTAAACTAGTTCAACCATTATGGAAAACAGTACGGCGATTCCTCAAGGATCTAGAACTAGATGTACCATATGACCCAGCCATCCCATTACTGGGTATATACCCAAAGGATTATAAATCATGCTGCTATAAAGACACATGCACACGTATGTTTATTGCGGCACTATTCACAATAGCAAAGACTTGGAATCAACCCAAATGTCCATCAGTAACAGACTGGATTAAGAAAATGTGGCACATATACACCATGGAATACTATGCAGCCATAAAAAAGGATGAGTTTGTGTCCTTTGTAGGGACATGGATGCAGCTGGAAACCATCATTCTTAGCAAACTATCACAAGAACAGAAAACCAAACACCGCATGTTCTCACTCATAGGTGGGAACTGAACAATGAGATCACTTGGACTTGGGAAGGGGAACATCACACACCGGGGCCTATCGTGGGGAGGGGGGAGGGGGGAGGGATTGCACTGGGAGTTATACCTGATATAAATGACGAGTTGATGGGTGCTGACGAGTTGATGGGTGCAGCACACCAACATAGCACAAGTATACATATGTAACAAACCTGCACGTTATGCACATGTACCCTAGAACTCAAAGTATAATAATAATTAAAAAAAAAAAGAAAAAAAAGAACAACGTAGAAGTCTCACACTTTCAGATTTTAGAATTCATTACAAAACTACAGAAATCAAAACACTATAGTACTGGTATAAAAGCAGATACATAGACCAATGAAATAGAAAAGGAAGCTCAGAAACGAACCCTCAAGTATTTAGTTAACTAATTTTCAATGAAGGTGCCAAGACTATTGAGTGACAAAAGGGTAGTCTTTTCAACAAATGATGTTGAGAAAACTAATGTCCACATGCTAAAGAATAAAAATGAACCTTTACTTACATCACAGATAAAAGCTAACTTAAAATTAATCAAAGACCTAATGGAAGTAGTAGCACTATAAAACTCTTGGAAGAAGGCATAAGGAAAAAGCTTTAGGACAATGGATTTGGCAATAATTTCTTGGAGGTGACCCAAAAGCACAGGCAACAGGAAAAAAACTGGATAAATTAGAGTAATTAATATAAATAATTCTGTGAATAAAAGAACAACATCAACAGAATGAAAAGGCAACCTATGTAATAGAAGACAATATTTGCAAATCATATATCTCATAATGAGTTAATATCCAGAGTGTAAAAAGAACTTCTACAACCCAACAACAATGTCAACAAAACACAAATATGCCAATTCAAAAATAGGCAAAGGACTTGAATAGATATTTTTTTCTAAAGCAGTTATCCAAATGGCTAAGAAGCACATGAAAAGATACTCAATATCACTAAATATTAGGGAAATGCAAATCAAAATTACAATAAGACACCACCTCACATCCATTAGTAAGTCTATGATAAAGAAGCAGAAAATAAGTGTTGGCAAGGATATAAACACGTTGGAATTCTTGTGCACTGTTAGTAGGACTGTAAATGATATTTGCTATGGAAAACTATGATGGCCCCTCAAAAATTTAAAAATAGAGTTACCATATGAACCATTAATTCCACTTCTGAGCATATATCTTAAAAAAATGAATGCAGGGTCTTTAAGAGATGTTTGTACACCCACATTCATAACAGCATTATTCACAATAGTCAAAAGGTGAAACCAACCAAGGGTCCATCAATGGATGAACTGAAAAAGAGTGGGGCTTATGTATACAATGGAATATATTCAACCTTCAAAAGAAAGACTAATCTGACACATGGTTCAATGTGGATGAACCTTGATGACATTACGTTAACCAAAATAAGCCAGTCACCAAAAGACAAAACATTGTATGATTCTATTTTATTGGATATCTTGAATATCAAATTGATAGAAATGGTGGTGACAGTCTGTGGGGAGGGGGAATGGGAAATTGTTGTTCAATGGGTAGAGCATTTCAATTTTATTAAATAAAAAAAGTTCTGGATATTGGCTGCCCAGCAATATTAATTATCTCAAGAAAGTGAATTGTATGCTTTAAAAAATTATGATGGTAAGTTTTATATTTATTTTTCCAAAATTTTTAAAAAGACCAGTTTTCTATTAATATATTCAAACACATATTTTGTTTGTTTGTTTTTGAGGTATCCCTTCTATAACTGTCTTCCTGCTCTAGTATGGACTGGTCTCTCTTTACAGCTACTGTCAAGCTCTCCTTTTACCATTAGCTTAAGGATTCCTTCTTTTTTTTTTTTTTTTTTCTTTTTCTTTTTTAATGGAGCTTCGTTCTTGTTGCCCAGGCTGGAGTGCAATGTCGCGATCTCAGCTCACCGCAACCTCCGCTTCCCTGGTTCAGGGGATTCTCCTGCCTCACCCTCCCTAGTAGCTGGGATTATAGGCATGTGCCACCACACCCGGCTAAATTTGTATTTTTAGTAGAGACGGGGTTTCTCCATGTTGGTCAGGCTGGTCTCGAACTTCCGACCTCAGGTGATCCGCCCACCTTGGCCTCCCAAAGTGCTGGGATTACAGGCATGAGCCACCATGCCGGGTCAGTATTCCTTTCATTTAAATCTGTTGGTCGATCCTCTCATTCTTCGATCCTATGCCTTCTCTCTTTTAGTTTACTGCACTATTTTGTAGAACACCTTCTCCAGTAGCTTCCAAAGAAGGAGTTCATGAGAGGTATTTTTTTTTTTAAGAACTATCATATCTGGAAATGTTGTTCTTCATTCTTATACTTGATTAACCATTTTGTTGTGGAAACCAGAATTTTGCAAATGTTATTTAATTTTTTTTTTTTTTTTCACTAGAGTGGCTGAAAACTCAACTACCCTTTGGATTCCTCATACCTTTTCTGAAGTTAAATTATCTATCTATGTATCTATCTATCCGTCTGTCTAATCTATCTACATTTTTTTTCTGAAAGTTTAGAAGATCTCTCCTTGTTCTTGATTATGCTGGCCACAGGTTTTATAATTTCAGTTATTTACCTTGGTATGTTTCTACCATGGTACTGATTCACTGGGCCCTTTGAATCTCAAATCTCATGTTCATCGATACTTAGGAAAGTTTCTTGAATTGGTTCTTTAATAAATTTCTCTTCTTTATTTTCTATATTTTCTTTTTCTGGAAATCATTTTCACATGTTACTAATTCTATCGTTTTCTTGTATTTTCTATCTCTGACTTTCACCCCTAATTTCTAGGGCATTTTTTTTTTTCGATTTTAGATTCTAAACATTCTATTGATTTTTTTTTTCGTTTCTGCTATCATATTTTAATTCCAGTTGCCAAATTTTAATTTTTTGAATCTTTGTTCTATTTTTATGCCTTCTTTGTTCTATCCTCTTTCAACAATCTGACAGTTATATATATTTCTACCCTTCTTCGCTCTTTACATTGTCTCTGTTTCCTTCAAATTTCTTTCATCATGTTTGTCTGTATTGTTTGCTACTTTAAAGTTAGATACTTTTCTCAAATGTCTAGTGATCCAACGAATGTCTAGCTGGTCATTCGATTTAAGAATGAGTCACTATTTACATGATTGAATCTCTGTCTCCATATGCAGGCATATGGATTGGTCATCAGGTAGGATAACCTAGCCATTTTGTTGAATTATTACCAAAGGCCAGAATCTCTTGGTTCTGTCCATTTCTCTAGAAAAGTATCCTCTATTCTCCTGCTTGGCTGCCAGTGCTTTCAGGAGCCAAGTGGTGAGGAGTCTATAATGGGAAGAGATTTAGTGGTGTCAGGTTTTACTTATCACCCTTTTTTTTTTTTTGACTCTTGCCTAACTCTTACATTTTGCTATATCAGCCATTAACAAGTTATGAACATCTTTGTTTCCAACCTGTCCAAATCTTTAACCTGGAATTTTATTCCAGGGCTGAGAAAGGAACAAAGGGGCAGTTTCTTGGCTGTATGGGTTGGAGAGAGGATCTGGAAATGGTACTGCTCCTTACATAGACTTTAATCCTATTTTCAAGCCCACTCCCATTCCTACTCTCAAAGCTTCCTGGTATTTCCAATTCCGGAGTTTTTAGACTCTCTAGGGAAAATTGCTAGCTTCTATGTCTCCATTACTACAGGTGTAGTTTTCAGCTGTCTTTGGTACTCTAATTCAGCTACTGAAAATAATCTACTTTTTTGCTTTCATGAATTTTATGTCGATGTCTCTTAACCCATGCTCCTTGATCTTTTCTTTGAAATCATTTTAATCATTACTGTATCTTTAGGGGTATTTTAAGAAATAATAGAGATAAAAGCATGCGCTCATTTGAACAATCTCAATATCTTTATTCTTAAATCCCTTTATCTTGGCCCATGCTCAAGGATAGAATTGTCTATGCTGAGTAGTGTTTTGTTTTCTCCTTATTATTGTTCACTCGAATTTTCAACATACTACATGGCAAACATTCTACCAAGCTGAATGAGACATTAGGTACATTGCAAGGAACAGTCTCCTCTTGAGAAACCCATTTCTGCCATTGCCGTAAGAAGGTTGTTAAGAAAAACACTCACCACATAAGACTCTACATAGATTATTTTGCCTTCAATTACTCAGTAAATCTTTGTTTCTCCTGAAGCGTAAAAACCCCACCCCATACAAACTGTGCAATTTACCATGCCTCACTTTGCACCTAGATTTTCAGAAAGCTTATGATTAAATGTGAGATTTTAACCACATCTTTATAAGTTATAGGATTTTCTTTTCACCTCTTATTCTTGAATTTCTGTTCTTATATCTTTATCTTTCTTGATTTTCAGTTCAAAAATATTATATTGGTTTCTTTCAAGATGCCTCATGCTATGGTTTGAATGTCTCTTCCAAAATTCAGGTGTTGATACATAATGGCCAATGTAATGATATTAAGAGGTGGGCACTTTAAGAGGTGATTAGGTCATAAGGGCTCCTTCTTCATGAACAGGATTCAGCATTTAGCTTGCTTGCTCTTTCACCTTCCACCATGCGAGGACAGTGCATTCTTCTCCTCTGTAGGATTCAGCAAGAAGGTGCCATCTTGGAAGTAGAGAGCAGCCCTCACCAGACAACCAAACCTACCATTGCCTTGATCTTGGACTTCACAGCCCCCAGAAATGTGAGAAAATAATTTTTTTTTTTGTATCACCATGAAACAATGAAGATAATTCATATTCTTTGTTCAATGAGATGGCATTTGCTTTTCTATTTGCATTCATGACAAAGACAAATAGAGTTAATAAAAATTAACTGAGCACTTCTTGCTAAAACACTTAGAGTGAACTTTAAGGAACTTTTTCAAAGACAGTGAAAATATTTTCTTCTTCTCTGTTATGGATAGAATAAGGGTCAAATAATAGTAACGTATCAATATCAGGCATTTAGTAGTTCCTTTAAAAATATATCCTAAGCAAATGAATGAATGGAAGAATTTCTTAGCAATGAGGTTTGTTAATTACCAGAATGCTTTGCTGATGCAAAATTAAATGATCACTTTCATTGGCATAAATCAACTAACATTTATTAAGTACATTTTTAGTTTGATGTCTTCTTAAATTAAAAAGACTCATTTTTTTTTGTGTCTGTAGAAAGAATAAACTTGATCTCTCAATGGCCCTGCCACTATAAGATTTGATGTTTTCTGTGATTTTATAGCACTGCTAGTTGTTTGATTTTATATTTTAGAGCAAGTCCCTGAGCATATAACAAGTCAGTAAAGCAATTTAGACCTTCACCCAGATCAATGCCTTGAACTTCTGAAGATTGGATTTTTGTTGTCCTCCCATGTTTCAGAATCATATAAAACAAAAACAAAATCATTCTTGATTGAGTGATGGGTGCTCTTAGAAGGGCTGGCTATATTTCCGGGTATGAGAATATATAGCCATTCTCCAAGAGTCTACCCACCAGCTCTCACCAGGTTCTCCAGTGCAGATGCCTCACCCTCCCTAAAAATGGCAAAAAATTGACAGGTCATGTAAGATCAAGAGAGTTCTTACACTTAGAAAAATCTGTAAAAGTTTGATCTGATCTTGAATAATTTTTCTAAAATAGGTCTCTGATGGATTCTATTGTTGATTGTTGTTATTGTTGTAACACTTATTTGCTATTCTGCCGGTTTCAGTCAATATTAGCTAGTTCATGGCACCTCCAAAGTATTTATACAAGGATTTATAATTTTCTTGGGTGGCTTACTTTTCTCCATGAGGGAAAGGTGGAAGAAACAATATTGGCCAAGCAAATGTTAATATTCAGAATATGATTTAAAGTACAGAGCTCAAATTGGCTTTTCCATTACACTGAAGGATTACAGAGATGCGCAGAAACACTATTGGTTCATCATTACTAACACATACGTGCCAGGACATACAGGCAGGTCGAAAGATTGAAAAGCAACCACCTTAGCTCTGAATTCCAGGGAGTTTATAGGCTTAAATCACAGAGACTTGACATCAGGCAAATGGAGTTTCTGGGGCTGAACAATAATTTGGAATCAAAGGTATTTGAGAATGCCAATTATTAAGAAAAATTCTTTTCTCAGGATCACCATAGCAAAGAAACTCCTACAAATGTAGTTATGCCAGTTCTTGCCTTTCATAATTTAAGCTGTCTGTACCTTTTTGTTGGAAGTAAGCATTTTGACTGGTTTGATATTCCATGTAATCCTGTGAGAAGATGGGGAAAATCTGTGATAGAGGTTCTTGGAGAAAAAAATATCTCAAGTCTGTTAAAAGACAGGGCAGATTTACCTTTGAACAGGACTACATCATGTGTATTCAAGGACTGAGACCACTGCACTTCTCCTCTTAGTGGGAAAAGACCATTTGACCATATCTTGACTTTCTTTACCCTTAGGTGCACACACACACTCCTTAGATATTGTTTGTCAAGCAAAAGATTGTGAATTTGAAAGAGGCAGCAGCTACCCTACTACTTGCAGATGCTATTTAGCACTTCTAGTACTGTTATTTAATGTTTTCATGTCCAATCACTTCAACTCGATTGTAAGCCCCTTAAAATCAGGGATTAGCTATTTGCTGCTTCTCCCAGTGAAAGTAACACATGGCCTCACACTGTAATGGAAAACAGTCTGATATAAGGAAAAAACTCTTACCTTAGAGGAAAAGATATCTGGGGAAAGTTACTTCACTATTTGTAAAATCAGAGGGTTAGACTAAAGAAAGAAACACAGAAGAGAGGAATAACATGTGATAGGGCAAATAATCCCTAGGCTCCCTTGTATCATTCTCAAGTATGCATTAAAACTGACTTTGATTATCTATTTTTTATTTACAAACTTGTTTTTCTTAACCATATTACAAGACAAGGTCTCCTACGCATTTCCATCAGCTTTTTTTTCCCCCCACCTTTTCTTTTCTGGGTTACATTGATTCTCTTAGTTATTCACCAAAATACCTCCACATTGCTTAAGTGCATTGTAGTTTGAGTACATACTTACGTATTCATTTGGCAAATAATGTTCAAGTGCCTACTTCATGCTATGTATAGTCCTGAGTTTTTGCATCTAAATTAGACATTAATGGTAAATATCAAGAAAAGTTGTGGTGATGATTTAAACATTAATAAAACAGATGCAATATGTCAGGTCATACATAGCTGAGGGTCCTGGAGGGAAGCATTTTCACTGGATGGAGACTTTCTTGGGAAATACACAGGGGAAAATCAATCACATTATAGAATAAAAATTGGAAAATGACTGATTTGGAAAGATTAGTTTTAGAACTGGAATTATTTGATCTCTAGAGGGAAAAATTAATGTTTAATGTCATAAAGTCATAAAAGCCCCAATGATTTTCTTCTTTTATATAATTTCTCTTCTAATCAAAGTAATGTACATACTTAATTTTAAAAGGCAAGTATTAATTACTGAAAACCAATAATTTTCAGTCCATCTCCCCATATCTTGACACCTATCAAAAGTATATACTTTTGCAGATTTTATCTATTTTTAAATATTTAATAGTATATCATGTTTAAGTCTGAATTAAAACAGTTCTGCTTATCTATTTTTTATTCACAAAACTTGTGCTTTCAACAAAATTGCAAGTTCCTGGGATACAGGGACCTTGGATGGCACTCTCTCCCCCCAGGGTCCCTGTACTACACTGCTAGGCAGACAGAAGATAGTCACTGTTTGTTGCTTGATCAAATGTGGCAACCCTTCCTGAGGTTCCTCTAAATCCTCAAATAGCAGTGAGCATCAGTGGCCTTCCAAAGCAGCATCAGGGTTGGGGAGATTATATTAGAAGGGAGGATGATGGAGTGGGAATTTGGAATTACAAGATGTTTGTTTGAGTTCTGTCTCACTTTTGCCTCTCTGGGTTTCAGTTGCCATCTGTAAAATAGTATTATCAGTTGTTTCATATAAAAGTTCTATTGTAAGGCCAGGCCCAGTGGGTCACGCCTGTAATCCCAGCATTTTGGGAGGCGGAGGTGGGCGGATCACAAGGTCAGGAGATCGAGACCATCCTGGCTAACATGGTGAAACCCTGTCTCTACTAAAAATACAAAAACTTAGCCAGGTGTGGTGGCAGGCACTTGTAGTCCCAGCTACTCAGGAGGCTGAGGCAGGAGAATGGCATGAACCCGGGAGGCGGAGCTTGCAGTGAGCTAACACCACTGGACTCCAGCCTGGGCAACAGAGCGAGACTCCGTCTCAAAAAAAAAAAAAAAAAAAAAAGTTATATTGTAAAGGGAACTAAACGAGATTCACATATCCAACTGTAAAATGGTCCATAAATTAAGCGTTTGTCATTCTTATACTGTCCAATAGAACATCCTGTGAGGATGAAAATGTTGGATATCTGCTCTATTCAATATTGTAGCCATTAGTCACTAACTACTTGTAGATATTGAGCTGTTCAAATATAATTGATATGACCAAAGAACTGAATTCTAAAATGTATTTAATTTTCATTAATTTCAATTTCAATAGCTGATTTGGGCAGTATAAATTTAGTCTACACAGAAAGGTAAACCAGGAGTCACAGCAACTGGACAACTTCACACTGACCTAAACCAAAATGTGAAAACAGATGGGGTCCTAGAGAGGTTTACATGAGCCACAGATGAAGGAAGAGTAGAGAGTAGAAAGGGATGAGCCAAGTGGAGCAACACAAAGAAAGGGATGGAAATCAGCTTTTAGTCCTTTCCTCTAGTTCCACCCTTCTAGCACACCATTACGTAACTCTGAATCTCCAGTTGGTGAAAAGAACTAAGAGTCTTCACTCTATCACTCATTATCTGTGAGACTGTCTCTGCAGTTACATTCTGTTATCTGAAAAGGGACGGTTTTATGCTAGAGGATTTCACAGGATATTTTGAATGCTAACGCCTCAAGCCCTGTTATTCAGGTCTAGTTGCCTTGCTAACCCTTCTAGAACTTCTTGCAACTATCCTGGGTAGCTCCAATTCAAGGTTTCTTCCTAGAATCTGTCTAGAGACACTTGAAATGAGATGCTGGATGGCAAAGTAGGTGGATTAACTGCCTCATTTTAACCATCTTCAAGGAATACACAAAACGGGTCCCTACACAAAAGTGCAACACACACCTAGATACGTCAAATACACACAAATGGTATGTTAGTTCTGCAAGAAAAACATAAAAGTTCAAATGTCTTAGATACTTGCTATACACTAGGTATTGGTTTTCTCAAAAAATCCTTTGAGGTAGGTATAATTGTTATTGTCCCCATTTTATAGACACTTTATCAAGGTAACACCGTTAAAAATCTGATTTGAATATAGATCGTGTGACTACAGAGTCCACACTCTAATAATTAGAATACAGTGAATTCTCTATCAATGTTCAATACAAAATAAGTTACTTAGAAAAATAATAGCTGAAATCCTTCAATGCACATGATGGCTGGTAGTTTTGAAAGAAAGCCTTTCACTAACATGTACTTTTGTCCCCTACTCCAAATGACTATTCATCTTTGTATAACCAGTGACCACCTATAGATTCTGTTACCGATCAGGTGTCCAAAACATGATGAATGAATGAAAGATTAACTGAATAAATAAATTAGGACTAAGTCCTGATTTGTTTTTATCTTGTCCAAATTTCTACCTAAGGGATCTAGGGAGTCACGCCCTATAAACCATAAATTCTCATCAGATGGGTTTTATTTGATCCTGTGTATTGTAACTTACTTTTCAATCTGACTCTGGCATAACATTATGAGATAAGGAAAAAAAATATGTAACCTTAAAATACATTTTCTTGCCATACCTTAAAATTGCCCTGCAAATTCTCTTGTGTGGAAAAGTTCACATTCTGTAAAAAAAATCCTCTTCCCCCTTTGTTTTCCTTCCTTCCTTCCCAGATCCAGGAGATAATCAACTAAGAGTCAGGCACCCTTTTAAGTCTGATAAAAAACAATTTACAACCTGCTCTTTCTAAAGTCGGCTACCTAAGAGCTTCTACTGCACAATAAAACTTGGTCCCTGCAATTCTTTATATTTAACCTGAACATTCCTTTCTATTGATCCCAGTTCCTCAGACAACCTCAACCAGTTGCCAACCAGAAAAATGTTTAAATTTGCCTATAGCCTGGAAGTCCCCACTTTGAGTTGTCCCGCCTTTCTAAACCAAACCAATGTATGTCTTCAATGTATTTGATTGATGTCTCATGCCTTCCTAAAATATATAAAACCAAGCTATACCCCAACCACCTTGGGCACATGTTCTCAGGACCTCCTGAGGGCTGCGTCATGGGCCATGGTCACTCATATTTGGCTCAGAATGACTCTCTTCAAATACTTTGAAGAGTTTGACTCTTTTCATCAACATGACAAAAACCATGCAGACAACTTGTCTCTCCTACCTCAATCAGAAGTAGAAAAATTAGGGTATTATTCTACATGTTCAGCATGAGAATAGCACTTTCTTTCTGTAGAACGTATAGAAATGCAAACAGGTGTTAGAAAGCTAGTGTTACATTTCAAGGAAATCCATTTAAATAAACATGCCTGGGCTTGCCATAGTTCATTGAACTTGGAATGTAGCACAACCACCATCAAAAAACAGAGTGAATTTTACTGGGAGCTCAACAAAAAGCAATTTTCACAGGGGGATCTACATATCAGCAACTTTTCTTGCAAAGGGATGCTTTGGTGACCATAAACCAGATTTTTAACCAGACACTAAGCAAGATACCGTGGGAATTGGGGTCATTCACCTATCCAGGAATCGACTAAATGATCACATTCATCTACCAAAAGAACATCTGATAAATCCTTGCCTTATTCACAATTTAATCTCTAAGAAGGTATGAAAAGTAATGAGGGGCAGGATTCTTCCATTGGAAAAGAACACTAGGACTCAGGGTGATTATAATGGGTCACTGTAGATTCATCAGTTGTAACAAGTACGACATCCCTGTGGGGAATATTGATACTGGGGGAAGCTATGCCTGTATGGGGTTTAGGGATATATGGGCCAATCCTCTCAATTTTGCTGTGAACCTGAAACTGCTCTATAAAGCAGTCTTAAAGAAAAAAAAAAGAAAAAAAAAATATTGGTGACACAAAAGGGTAAGATTATTGTAAGAAATTATCTATATTATCCTCAAAGAGTATGATTGTAAAAATGTAATTCTAAGACCTTCAAACATATCCTCTGCCTTTAGGAAAACAAATATGAAAAACTTAATTTAAAAATGTATTTGAATCTATGAGGAGGGACTCTACTTCTAATATACCACTTATTGTCTGCCTTGTGTCTACCATAGTTATGCTCGCCTTCTCAATGAGGCCTTGTGAGTGCCCGGAGAGTGGACATCTCACCCTGTCAATCTTTTTCTGCCTCCCAGTACCTAGCAGGGAGTTTTTAACGCAGCAAGAGCTCCATAAAGTTTGAATTAGTTTAAATCAGTTCCAGAAGACTTAACATGTACAACGTGAAATTCTATCAAGCCATTTATGGATAGATAGCCCTGATGACTATGATAAGAAAGAATGTGCTATGGTTTGAATATATCCCCTCCAAAATTTGGGTGCTGAAATGTAATGGCCAGTACGAAGCATTAAGAGGTGGGAACTTGAGGAGGTGATTAGATCATAAGGACTTCTCCCCCTTGAACAGGATTAAGGCCCTTATAAAAGAGGCTTTGCACAGCTTGCTTGTCCTTCTGCCTCCTGCCATGGGAGGACAGTGTTCCTCCCCTCTGGAAGATGCAGCATCAAGGTACCATCTTGGGAGCAGAGAGCAGCCCTCATCAGACAATTAAACCTGCCAGCACCTTGATCTTGAGACTTCCCAGCCTCCAAAACTGTGAGAGAGGGGGAAAAAAAAAAAAAAAAAAAACTGTTCTTTATAAATTACCCACTCAGGTATTTTCTTATAGCAGCACAAATGCACTAACCCATGTGCCTACAGAATGAACTCTCTACTTAGCTGAAAAGAGTAGACACCAAACATGGAGGAAGGAACAGAGAATGAAGGACTAATAATATAGTGAATATGACTAGCCTGCTTCCAACAACACATACTGCCATTTGCTCCTGTGGAAACAGCTATGACTACAGTCAGTCATAAAGGAACAGGTTAAAGTGTACAAGTTAATTCTTTAATTACTGACACTGAGCATTCTATAACAAAACCAGGTGGTAATGTTTTCTTGGCAATATAACTCCCTCAATTTTTATAGTCAAACTCCAGACTATATTTATAATAATTATATTATTTTCTCATCCATCCTCAGCTGTTTATCTCCAGTCTCAGAGGACAATATCTTTTCTCTTTTCCACAACTAATTTTTTTACCTAAAGATCTCTTCCCTCCCAACCTCTTTAAGGACTTGCCACATCAATTATCTCCACTCTTAAGTCTGAAATGTCTCCCTCTCCCTGATTGTTTCCCATACTTAAGTAATTGCTCAAGTCTTTCATACCTTTTAAAACAAATAAGTCAAATAAATCAGCTTCCTTAAGTCTATAGACCTCTTTCTAACTGCAATTATAACTTTCATTTATATAGATACAATAGTTTATATTCACTGGCTCTATTTTCATACCCTCAATCCATATTAGGCCCTGGAGGATCAAGCTCAGGGAAGTGCCCAATTCTATATATTAAACTTTGGATTTCACTCAAATTACAATTATTTTCTCTTCCCAGGTTGAGTTTTTGATAAGCCAGAAGACAAGGAATGCAGACATGGTCCTTCTTTCTTCTCTTTTTTTCCACTTAATGACTCCACTTCTCCCTTATCTGGTATCATGATTTTAATGCCACCAGGGCTGAAACCAAAGGAAGAGAATGAAGGCGATGAGGGAAGAATATTCTTACTGAATGATTAATCAGCTAAGACAGCTTTATGCTGTCTGTCCTGACAAAGTTTAAATCTAACCCTTTCTTTTTTTGGGTACTTTTGAGATTCTTCACGGACCCTACTGGGAACATCATTTGCACTTTCCAGGTGATACATGACTCCCATGTGCTGTATGAAAAATTTTCCTTCATCCTTTGTCCAAAGTGTCTGGAATGTGGGCTAAGTCCATGTAGCAGCGAATCTCCACTCCATTACGAAAGCAGGACCCAGACTCTTGCCCTCCAAATTACTCAGATCATTATCAGACACAGGCCAAAGTTTCATGGGACATATACCGAGCTGACAGAATGATCCTGTTGACTTAAAGTGACAAGGGAAGCATCTCCTCTCCCTATCATTATCATAAATTATCTCTCTAAAACACAATTATTTTATATCCTCAATGCATAGGAGTGATAAAACATATGATTGACACTTTGAAATTTTTGCATGTTAGTTCAGGTATCTATCATCTTAGGGTATGTTTGAAAGTGTACTTTAACATCCTTTTGGCAACACAATTCCAGAGATGCAGGTACTTAGAGACAGACTGACATACCTTGATCCTCAGTGGTTTTGCTAGTTGGAGAGAGCATTGCCTTGAAAATATCTTCACCAGGAGCAGAGAATCCTACTAAATATATATGTCTCCCCACAGCCTTATTACACTGGGGTTCACAGTCTCAGTTATCTCCAGATAACATGATCTTAACCCTGTCAAGGCCTGTCTTATTTAAGGTGATCCCTCAAGAAATATGTCCCATCTGAAGGCTCCATTTGACATGAATTTTGAAGGATTTTAAGAATTAGGACCTGGTGAGAATGGGAATTGGGAAGATATTCAAAGATGAGGCAGTAAATTGTTTTAGGACAGATTATGTAGCACTTTTTTTCAGGTTAAGGGATTTCCACCTTACCTTACAGAAATCTTCAATTTCTACCATCCAATTCCATATCCCTAAATATTGATCAAGGATAATTCACTTCTATGAAGAACCACTGGGGATGCTGCAGAAAGAATGCTCCATTAATCCCAATGGTAAATTACAATCACTAAAGTAAAATGAGCATGTCTGTCTTATACATAGTCTGAAAAATCCTTACTGTTAACATGAGGATTACAACCGGGTTCATGGGAAGGTTTAGGTGCCCTTCATCTTCTGTATTGTCTCCAATGGTGGGTGGGGATCTGCTCAGCTGAAGAGTAGCTCTCACTAGGCTTTATAAAAATTTAGAAGTTTCAAAGGTGGGTTTGGGTCAGGGCCAAGTAAGGGGAAAGAGGATTAAAATATAAATTAAGAGACTATTTTAAAAAGTGAGAGATCAAATCCCAGCACTTTGGGAGGCTGAGACGGGCGGATCACGAGGTCAGGAGATCAAGACCATCATGGCTAACATGGTGAAACCCCGTCTCTACTAAAAAATACAAAAAACTAGCCGGGCGAGGTGGTGGGCGCCTGTAGTCCCAGCTACTCGGGAGGCTGAGGCAGGAGAATGGCGTGAACCCGGGAGGCGGAGCTTGCAGTGAGCTGAGGTCGGGCCACTGCACTCCAGCCCGGGCGACAGAGCGAGACTCCGTCTCAAAAAAAAAAAAAGTGAGAGATCAGGTTGAAGGGAAAGGATGTAATTTCAACATTTGAACTCAGAAAGTTGGACTTGGATAGGAATGTGCTGGGGCTCCAGGAAGATGGAATGAGTACAGGGATTGCGCTGAGCTGGATGGAGATGGGACAAGACTGTCTTGTGGAGGACAGAAGGGCTCCCTCGCCCACATCTCTCTTGGTCAGCTTCCCAGAATAGTCATAATTTGTCTGCATACCTAGACTTCCAATGGGAAGGCCAGTGGAGAATCAAGGGATTACCCAAGCTGTTTTCTCTTTCCAGAGTAAGATCAGTCAGGACAGATCTGGAGCCAAGGCTAGCATTCAAGGCCAAAGGCTTGAATGACTGGCCAAGGGCTGAGAACCAGACATACCCAAGTACCCAATTCCCTGAGGTCTTCCCATGTAGGGGTTACAGGCAGATGGAAACAGGGGTAGAGAAGAATGTAAGAGAAAAACATTATTTATCCTCTACTTGGCTACTGCATAATTTAAAATCTTATACCTGGCCACATCACTTCTTTATTTTTAAATGTCCCCACGTCTAAAAGAAGAACAGACACAGTGTGGCAAACAAATGCCCTTCACAACATGGCATTGCCTTCCTGACTCCCTAAACTCATTTTTCACATACGCCAGTGCTCTCACCATAGGTACTGCCAAAATTTCACCATATTCATGCCTCCATGTCCTTGTTTATGCTGTACCTCCTGCCCTTACATCTTTTCTGCATTTGGTCAGTGTCTACGCATCCCTCTGAGCTCATCTCCTCTGATATTCTCTCCGTATCTTACTCAGCCTTCCTCCGTATCCCCAGAGAACCCAGGCTTAATTCTTCCTTTCCTGTGGAGTTACACTGTGCAGCTTGCCATTCTGTCTGTAAAGTTTAGTGGGCATGGTGGACTCAGATAACCTGATTCTCACTATGGATCTGCCACTGCTAGTGTGTGACCTTGAGATATTTACATAACCTCCTGAAGTTTCATTTTTCTCATTTTATTATCTGAAAAAGATGAGAATAATAATTCATACATACCTCATCTGGTCATTATGAGGCATAAGTGAAAATAATGAATGTAAAGTATTTAAAACAGTGCTTAAAACATTTAAGCTTCTATTAAACGTTACTTGATATTAATCATAGCATTTATGAGGCCTCGCATAGTATCAGACTCAAGAAAGAAGCAAAGAGGTATACATTTTTCCCCTCCAATTCTCAAAGTATTAATAACATTGAGTTTCATTCTATTAAAAATTAAGCCTTCAGGAGGAGGGGCTCGGAGGGACTACTAAATCAAAGAACAATAGGAGACAGACATTCCACAGAGCAGCGGGGGCTACTTCCTGGCAGACATCCGTGCCCTCTTCTTACTCCACTGTAAAGCAGTCGCTCCAGCCAGAGGCAGCTGAGGCCCAGCCATGCCATGGGTGAGAGGTAGCCCCTTTCCAGGCCCAGAACTTTCTCCTTCTCTGAGAGAAAATGGCAAATAAATAAATAAAATCTGTATAAATTTAAATAATTGGAAGGCAGCTTGACTGAAAAAGACACTTTTCTTTTTCACCACAAATGTCACCATCTGGACTTTTCCTTTTTTAATTTCTTTGGGACCTGACAAGTCACTGGGCTGCTATAATCACACCCAGTCAAAAATGACAGACACATCTCGGTGAGTTACGATGGGCAGAGTTCCAGGGTGGCCAGTGAGGACCCAGAAATCAGTGGGAGGGTAGTTTCAACAGCCACCCCCTCCCCAGAACACAAAAGCTCCTGAAGTGTGAGCAACTTGAATACACCACACACACACACACGTGAGCATTTGAGGACGTGTGTGCGCTTCCCAGAGAGCATTCAATTAACCTACTAGTTAACTCATTTTCTAGTAAAAAACTAAAGGGCAGGAAAGGCCACTCAGCAGACTGTGCTGCTATTAATAAACTACATGTGGCCACCTGTGACTGTACTTGTCTTGGTTTCTCCCAAACTGTCCTTCATCAAGCAAGGCAAGAATAATCCAGGGGAACCAGCAAAGTGGATCCATTTTTCTATATTGGTCAACTGAGAAACCCCATGCAGCTACAGGTCCACAGGCTTATTCACAGAAATCGCATAAAAATATTCCTACCCACAAAATCACATTGTTTGATATTTTATTTTTGCTATTCCTGTACTATTTTAGTTACAATTGTCTGGAAAGTACAATGCCTCCCCTGTAGATCTTGTGCAGAGTACTTTTTCAAAACAGAAAAATTTACCATTTTGTAAATTGTCTTCTATGGCAATTTACAAAGCTCCAGTCTTTAGGAATATTAGTCTATTGCTTAGTTTATTTGCGTAGGCCTTAATGTGTGTGTGTACATAGATGAACATATACATACATACACATATGTGAATATGAATATATTCATTTGCCCAATTTTTGCAGTGTTCTATGTATAAGTAAGCACTGCGATAAAATTACAAGCTCAAGATCTACTAGGACAGTGCTTTTCAAACTGGAATGTACCTACAAATCACATTAGGAACTTTTCATTTAGTAGTCTGTATTTCTAGTAAGTACCAGGAGATGCAATGTCACTGGTCCATGGACCACAGTATGAGTAGCAAAGTGTCACAGGAAATAGACATAGTTTTGTTTTGTTTTGTTTTTGAGACGCAGTTTCACTGTGTCACCCAGACTGGAGTGCAGTCATGCCATCTCGGCTCATGGCAATCTCCACCTTCAGGGCTCAATCGATTCTCCTTCCTTAGCCTCTTGAGTGCCTGGGAACCACAGGCATGCACCACCATGCCTGGCTAATTTTTGTATTTTTTTTTTTTTTTCTTAGTAGAGATAGGGTGTCACCATGTTGGCCAGACTGGTCTTGAACTCCTGACCTTAGGTGTTCCTCCCGCCTCGGCCTCCCAAAGTGCTGGGATTATAGGTGTGAGCCACAGCGCCCAGCCTAGACGTACTTTTTAAACAAGAAATTTATGAGTCCTCTTGCAAATACCCCTCAACCTCACATTCCACACCCAATCATTAACCAGAGCAATCACTTTATACATCCCTCTCAAGTGCACCTTTTGTTTCCACCTCCAGTGTCACTAGGCTGGTCCATCTCCATCATAACCACTTGTCTCCCAGACTAGGATAGTTCTGCCTTTCTTCAACCATATTTAACAAGCACTGTGGCCAGAATGATATATTTAACATGCAAATCAGAACCTCGGTTTCTCTTGCTTAAAATTCTTAGATGGCTTCCCATTGTCCTTAGGATCACATCCAAAATGCTTAATATGGTCTATAAAGCCCAGTGTGCTCCAATTCTCTTCTATCTGTGTAGCATCGTCTCCCACCAGACTCCCTCTTTATCGCTTACTTCATCCACTCTGGCCTTCTTTTGGCTTCCTGAGTATGCACAACTTCTTCCTAACTGAGGGACTTCAAACCTGACATTTCTACCCGCTGCCTGAAACCTTTTTCTCATGATTTCTCCTCCTTCACTGCCCTCCTACCAGCTACTCCCAACCCTCTACTTCAATTCACCCTTCAGGTCTCAGCTAATATTTAAGCTGTTCAACTAGGTTTCTGTTTCCTGTTTGATGCTATCAAAGGACTCTGCATTTTGTTTTCATGGAATGTATTAATACATTGTTTACATAATTGTTTTGCTTACTGTAAGCTCCCTAAGGACAAGGTCTAGGTCTACCTTAGCATCATTGAACCACCAGCACATAGCTCAGTATGTGACATACAGAAGTCTCTCTTAGCGAATGTTATGAATAAATGAAGAAAAGAAACTGAACTTGTGACCAGGGATGCACAAGTGGTATATAAAACTCCAGTGAGAGTGGCTCATGCCTGTAATCCCAGCACTTTGGGAGGCTGAGGAGGGTGTATCACCTGAGGTTTGGAGTTCGAGACCAGCCTGGCCAACATGGTGAAACCCCACCTCTTCTAAAAATACAAAACATTAACCAGGCATGGTGGCAGGTGCCTGTAATCCCAGTTATGCAGGAGGCTGAGGCAGGAGAATCACTTGAACCCAGGAGGTGGGGGTTGCAGTGAGCTGAGATCATGCCACTGCACTTCAGCCTAGGCAACAAAAATGAAACTCTGTCAAAAAACAAAACAAAACAAAACAAAACAAAACTCCAATGAGAGCCAATAGTGAGTAAAAGTTTTACTGTGCAGATGAAGGGCAAGGGTGGAGTCAGATGTTGTGTCTCACTTTGGACAGGGATTCAGGGAAAGGAAGTACCTGGGCAAGATGTTAGAAAGAATAGGTGCTCGTGAGGCAGATGTGAGAGGGAGTGTTCCAGACAGCAGGAAAAGGGGCAGGCAGTGCCCAGCGTGGACAGTCTTTTATGCCATGGCAAATGCTTTGGCCTTTAGCTTATCAGTGGTAGGGCAGAAAGACAGAGAAATTTTAAATCTGGAGATGATGTAATTTTATTATCATTTGTGCTTCAGAGACATCTCTATGGAAGCAGAATACAAAATGGGAAGGATAAAGAATTGCAACAGAGAGGATGATTAAGAAATGTTGGTATTAGCCCAGGTAAGAGAGGAAGCAAAAACAAATATCATTATAGAAAATAACATTTTAATATTTTCAGCTTTCTTGACGCTGGGACATAAACATGTGACCTGGACTCAACCAACTGATGTCACCCACCACAGAGTTTGAATTGAGGACTAGTGACTGAAAGAACAGGAGCAATTAGGAATCAGTTCATTCATTGACTCATTTGTTCAACAAATGTATATTGAATACTTTCCCTATGCCAGGCGCTTTTCAAGTTACTGAATCCGTAGCAGAGAACAAAGCCGACTAAAATCTCTGCCCCGTGGAGTTTACATTCTATAGTAGGCAGCAACTAGGTAAATGAGTGAACTGTATAGTATGCCAGATGCTGTTAACTAATATGGAAAAGCATAAAAGCCAGCGTCATAGATTAGAATATGTTGGAGGAGGGGGCAGATGGTGAGGGTAGACAGTTTTAAATAGTGTGATCCCTGAAGGTCTTGCTGAAAAGGTGACATTTGAGCAAAGACCTGAAGCAAGTTGGGAGACAAGCCATGTGGCTATCTGGGGGAAGAATGTTTCAAGAAGAGAAAACATTTAGACGGTGGTTACATCAGCATCGCCCAGGATCCAGTTCTCCAAGGTCACCAGCAGTTTTGGTGCCAGTAGTCATGTCTCTACCCAGTGGCAGCAAGTCGCAGCTGTGGCCCAGGGGCCCCTTCGGCAGTGGTGCCCTTACCACATGGTTCTGTGATACAATGCTGACTGTAGTTCTGGTTCCTTCTGGCCTCTCTTTTTCTGCTTGTTTTTTGAACTTGGTTCTCCAGCTTTCCTAGTGATTTTCTAAGTACCCTAAAATCATTTCACTCAATTCCTATTCTTACATCAGCCAGGAGTGGTTAACTAAGAACCCTGACGAGTTCCAGTGAGTTTCCAATCCTCAGGGAGCTGAGGTCTCTGAAGTTAAGAGGACACCCCTGTCCCACTTCCCTTACCCACAGCTGTAGTTCATGGTGGCATAAGAGATTTTCAGCTTCTATGTCATGCTGCCAGCTGCCTTGCCCAGAAGAAATGGAATCACACATACATTTCCAAGAATGAGCAGGTGGAATCACAGACTTGAGAGGAAAATGGGAGTACAAAGGGCTTCCTTTGAAAACCATGCTTTTGTGTCAGAAAAAGGAAAGACAAAAGAGACCCAGTTACGATATACGGGTAAAGTGTCTTAGCACCTGAATTGAGATAATGGGACAAGAATCTAAGCACCATGGCCATGCAAAGAAAGGAGAAAATGCTGGGAGTGAGAAATCTGTATCCATTAGGGAATGCATATTTTCTCAATTCTGAGTTGCACTGTTTTTTCATATTTTATTTTATTTTGTTTTGTTTTATTTTATTTGAGACAGAGTCTCACTTTGTCCCCCGGACTGGAGTGCAGTCACACGATCTCGGCTCACCACAACGTCTGCCTCCTAGGCTCAAGCGATTCTCCTGCCTCAGCCTCCTGAGTAGCTAGGACTATAGGCATGCGTCACTAACATCTGGCTAAGTTTTCTTTGTTTTGTTTTGTTTTTTTTTTTTTTTTGTATTTTTAGTAGAGACAGGGTTTCACCATGTTGGCCAGGCTGCTCTTGAACTCGTGACCTCAAATGATCTGCCCACCCCAGCCTCCCAAAGTGCTGGGATTCCAGGTGTGAGCCACTGTGCCTGGCATGTTTTTTCATACTTTAGTAGCACTGAAACTGGTATGCATTTTACCACCAATTGTACATGTAATATAGTGTCTACCCTAAATTTTTAAAAATCTATTATTAAATCTCTGGTGCATCCTGCAATGGACAGCACTAGAAAATGAGCAAAATATGAATAGATAGCATCTTAGATCAGGGAGGCTATCTGTGGCTTCTATTCCTTTCCTAGTTAGTACGCATACAGCTTATCTTCCAGAACTTGATGTAAGAATATGGGAAACGCCAGTAGTTAATATGCAGCAAGCTCATTTCTGAACAGTTAGACTCCCTAGGTACGTAGGTATAACTCTGATACTGAGGCTCACTGCTGGTATAAGGCCACTTACAAGACAGTGTAGGGACAACTCCACAGAAATAGCTGTTTACTAAAAAGACACAAAGTAACCTAGAAATTCCTTACTCCTGGGGTGAAGAGGACATCTAGTTCAAAGGCACAAAGAGAAAGTCACTAGGGAAGCAAAATCGTGATATGAACCGTAGTAGGAGCAAATCTGATACTGTGATGGGGTCCAGGTAAGCAAAATAATGACAATGGTAGTATAAGAATGTAAAATGTTTCAATACCACATCTAGCCACAGTAAGTCACTGGACTCACAAGAGCACAGAGCACATTCCAGGAATCAGAGACATAGACCTCTGACAGAAATGTGTTTAATATAGTTGCTGCTTTGACATCCATTTCTAGGCCTGACATAAAGTTATTTGAAACCCAGTCGTGCTCCATCTCCTTTGGCCCCTTCCCATATGATTGTTTGGGATGTAGCTCACTTGTTCCTCATGTCACCAACCCCAAACCCAACACATTGCACAGCTGCTGACCATGATAAAACCTAATGGTCAACTCCAGAGTCATATAAATGGGTTTCCCCCTTCATTAGTGTTTTATTTAAGCTAGCCACTCCACAACCCCGAAGGAAAGCCTAAGGAATGACACCTGCAGACCTTTATAAAGGCATAGTCCTCTCTCTCTCTCATTTGCTCCCCACTGGCTGATTGAGCTCCTTTCTACTTCCAGACTTCCCACTGGCTTCCAGTCGGCACCCCTGACCTCTTCAGGACCCGTGAGTAATAAATTTCTTTTGTTTTATGCATGTTGGTTTTACCTCCTCTTTGTGTCTCACCTGACACACATGCCTGAACCTTACTTCCTCCCCATCAGGGCTCTCCTAGAGAGTATCTTGGCACATTGCCACTATCAAGAGAGACACCTCAAGACCAAATTAGAAACAGTCACAATAGCTTCATTTCTGTCAATGGTTCAGCCTCAGCAACAGACATGAACTTCATCTTTCTTCACCTAATACTCTCTGATTCAACACTCCACATTTCTGCCAGGCTTGTGTGGCTCTTTAGAATGGCCATACTCTTAAAAAAAAACTGCAAATAGAACTGCAAATCCACTACCTGTGTGTCTTCAGACCAGCCATGTCACTTTTGGATTTCTCACTTATGAGGTGCAATAATTGCCAGTTGCTCTCCCAAGCCTAAAGTACAATGCCTTTTACCACAGCTATTGATGGACACTTATGTGAATTAAAAGGAACTTAGCAGCTTCTTACTGAGGTTGAAGTGTGCTGGCGCCTTCTGTTTGTTTCCTGGCTACTGTCTCCATCTCAGCAACCAATATAAGAGGGTGGGATGAATGGCATCTACTCACTGTCTGTATTCATTTACTATATAAAAAACTTCCATAATGTCTCATAGGCACACAACAATCAGCATTTATTTAGCTTATGTCTGGGGATGGTAAGTGTTGGCTGATCCTGTCCTGACCTGACCTGAAATGACTCTGCCCCACATGCCTCTCATCCTCCTCCTGGACCAGAAGGCTCACTTGGGCACGTTCTGGCACTGGTAGAGTGCCAGAGATGAAGGTCAATTGTGCAAGTGGTTTTCAAGCCTTCAATCAGATCACACTCCTTATACTCTATTGCTCGAAGCAAGCCATATGGTCAACGCTAAAGTCAAGGTACAGACAAGCATCCACCACCCTGGAGGTGGGGAGTGAAGGAGAGTACCTTTGCCTCATTGCCAAGCAATGACTGGTCCCAAAGCGTGTCATCAGGGGTTGCCAGGTTCTGAGTACCGCTTGGTTCTGACTTACTGGACTGGTCTGACCCTGGTTTCTGGTTTTAATTCCAGTCACTAAAACAGATGTTAGTGTCCACTAGAAGCAGGGAAGATGAACTCACATTTTCTGAGCCCTTACTATAGGTCAGGCCCTATGTTATATACTGCATATTTGTTATTACATACAGTTACCTATAGCCAGCCATACCTACAGATGAGTCAAGTAATCATCCTCAATTTTAGTGAAGAAAATAATACTCGAAGTGGATCAGTACCTCCAGGCACTCTTTCAGGTGTCTTGGGAGTGTACAAAGTTGAGTAACAGACCATGTCACACACCCTCACAGAGCTTACTGCTCTACTGCTTGCTGATTGTCCACTTTAAATAAAAGTCCTAATTTCCTATATCCTTAACTGTCCAAGCCTTGGCTGCTGGAGCTGTATTTTTCTGATTCATCATCCACTATAGTCCTGAAATGATCCTTCAAAAGACTGTAGCCAGCTGAAATATAGCAGGCTGCTCAATATATTCACATAGTTATTGGATTTATTTCTTATCCAAACTAGAAGGAACTAAGAGGCTTCATGCTGAAGTGTGCTGATACCTTCTAGCCTCATTAAGAAGCCATTGGAAGACTCTGCTTCCTGGCGGTTGTTAGCTTTCTTCACCTATGAAGCCAATCTTAGTAGAATAAATGACATCTACTCACTGCTTTTGTTTACTGCTTAGCAAACAACCACATAATCTCAGAGGCACACAACAATCGGCATTTAAGCTAATGTTTCTGAGGTAGACTTTGGAACTGGACCAATCTAAGTGTGCATATTGGTTGGCCTCAGTCTTCTCATCAGAAAAGTAAAACTATTAACACCTCCCCTGCCATGTTAGTATAAAGATTACCTGGGGATACACTACATAAAGATACCTAATACAGACCCTGGCATACTAAATATTTATAGGTTCCTCTCTCTCTTTCCCAAGAAATTTGATCATCAGCAGTTGCATCTTCAGCCACACATAAACCCCTGAATCAGACTTTTCAGGACAAAAGAAATAATGTAACAACTTGACTAATGATGTTTTATGGAGCTTTCATTTGAGTAAAAATATATATATATATATATGACAGCTATAGGATGAATCTTGGATTTGTACGTGTGGGTTAGAAAGGCAGGAGTGCATTGGGGGAAATGGCACTGAGCTAATAAGTTCCCGTCTGTGATTTGACCTGCTCTACGCCTGACTAGCTGCATATTCATGTCAATTTCCTCCCAGTTACCTAGGGCAAGAAATGAAGAGGAAAGATCTTTAATCATTTTTTTATTCTAATTGAAACATTTTCCTTGCAAGTGGAGAGAGAACAGGTGCCTAACGAGCCCACATGATGATTCACAAGGTAGTAGATATCGCCACAGATATAATTAAACTGGAAGATCAATGAAAATTTCCTTTTTGGACTACTGCCAGGTCGCACAGACAAGGATCCAGCTAGCTGTATTTATACACAGCAATATCCAGAAGTGTGTACTCACACAGGTGTACCCTGCAATATCGTATCATGATAAATTAAACAGTCACAGACTCGTACATCCAGTATTACTTATTTAGAAAAACACCTCGATTTCTATGTGCAGTTAATGATCCTGGACTACAAACATCGTCTGTCAGGAAGGCAGACAATTGCTGCATCTTCTCAAATCTCACTGTCCTTTTTCCTTTATTATGTTTTTCATTTCTTTATATAAAAAACAACCACATAAATAAGAACTGCCCTGGAGGATCAAGACCTGAAAGAAAGGGAAGAAGGGGAGAGAAATGGAGGGGGGTAGGAGGAAGAGAGCCAGCAGAGGACTGAAGCATTGCAAATATGTGGGCTCTCCTTTGTAGCGCCGGAAAATTGTCATGCATTTACTTCAGGATGTCTAACCTCTCTGGGTCTCAGGATTCTCAGACTCTCTCAGCCTATAAATAAGCCTGTTCCAATCTTGAGTGTATGGAGTTCTTCTGGTAAAGGCAGCAAGGGAAGAACTTAGGGGAGAGGACTGGCATTTGAGACTGGCCACAATGCAAATTTTACAGGACTGAGAATTTCCATAACCTCATATTCCTTGAAATTTCTCTGTAGAAATGAGAAAAAACATTCATTCTGACAGCTCTTTTCAGTTGTTTTGTAACAAGACTGTAATTGAAAAAGAATCACTCCTAGCATTAGATACCAAACACATTGTTGTTAGTGCCACAAAACAGGTGAGTTTGATGCCTAAAGCTCATAGGAAGATCAATGCTTTGCATATAATTTCAGTTAAGGAAAGAATGCAAATTATAATTCAAATACTGTATTGCCCACTCATAATTTGCAAAAGTAAAGGAGAGTTACAAAAGAATATAAATTTTTTCATTAGGTCCTTAACAATAACTCTAAGTAAACATACCTGTTTTTATCAGAGGAGGCTAACTACTGTAACAATTTCAAAATTTCAGTGGCTTAATGGAATCAGAGGTTGTTCCCATTCACACAAAGTCTAATTTGGATGTTCCCACTTGGGCAGTCTCCTTCAGGCAGTGAAGTTAGAGATCCAGGCTACTGCCAATGTGAGGCTTAACCAACTCAGAGACCTTCAAAGTTGTTTGCAGAAGGTGGAAGATCACATGGAGCATTTTATGGCCAGACCTGGAAGTGGCCCACATTCCATTGGTCAGGACTTAGTCATACAGTATCATGTAGATGCAATGGTTGCTGGGAGCTGTAGTCTTCCTGTGTGAGCACGGGAGCAACCCAGAGCACTGTCTCTGCTATACTTCCATTTTCCAGATGAGGAAAGTAAGTCTCATTAAGTGGATCTGATTTGTTCAGAATGAATCAGTGGCAGAGGCAGGACTAAAAGTCATGTCACCTCATTCTATCTTTTTTCTTTTATATCTCATTGTTTCCTAGGTCTTTGCAGAGGTACAGCAAGGCTTCAGTTTTCTTGAGAAAGATCTGTAACCACAAAGAATAAACTTCTTCCTAGAATTCAATGTCAGCTTTTTGTACGCTTATCAGAGGAAATATCTAGAGAAAATTGCAAATCTAATTAATGGATTTATTTAATTCATTAAGAGTTTTTCTAAATGATTTCTCAGATAGTTGTCCTGACTTCTAGAAAGGTCATACATTCATCAAGAATGATGAATTCCTTTTGATCTTTCATAACATCTAATAGTGCAAGGCATGTGGTTATTGCCTGATAAATATTGTTGCCAGCCATGGTAATACTGATTCTTAAAAAGGTGTCTATATGAAAACGATGAGAAAAACAAATACCATTCTGATAAAAGGGTAGGCAATCACTCCATGTAGTCATCAATGCTAGGCATAGTTCTGGGTTCTCAGGATGAGGTAGAGAACATGTTTGCCGAAAGCTCAGCTGATATCTGTAGCCTAAACTTAAAGTTCTCTAAAGCCTGAATCTGTGCAATACATAGACATGTTAACTACTCCTCCTTTGCCTTTTTGTATCTGTAAAAAATATACAGCAGCAATAATCTCAGACCTCTCTGAGCTGTTAGGCAAATGGTCATAGAGTGAGTACAAATGCAAAATGCTAGGAAGTAAAACACCCAGTGATAAACTTTTAAGGGAGGCAGGTTAATGGGGCACATATGTGGAGGGCAACCTGCCTGACTTAGACGGGTCATTATGTGTCCTTTCTTCAGAAGAGCTTGTCTTTGTGTTGCTACCTCTGAAAACTAGGGTGACAGTGATGGAAAGTGCAGGGCAGTGCTAAAGAAAGGGTTTAAGGTAGCCATAGTCACAGGAGATGAGTTCATCGAGGTTTATGTCATTATTGTAACAAACCACTGAAGGAATTTATAATGATGAGATCATCATGAAGGATTCTAAATATGCAGTTAACTGGACATTATGACATCATCTCTCACAGTTCTCTCTGCTTAGACAAATGTCTACACCTTTAGGCACAACTAGATCTTTTCTTTTTATAAAGAAAATGTTTTTTATTTGTTTGTGTATAGAAAGCCTCAAGATCCGTCCAGCTTTGTCATTCAAAGAACATAGAATACTCAAATGGGTACTTCCTCAATAACTGTCCCTCAGGCTACACAGAAGTGATCATCAACCAGATACCTGTTATTCCTTTTGCACAATTATGTCAGAGTTTTATCCTACTAGGTCTCTTAACCAGATCCTGTTATAAGCACAACATTGCCCCTGATACCTCTATTTGCCGTGAGCTTAGAGTCTTTGCATTTTCTGTGTATGTTTTAATCTTCTAGATAGCAAACTCCTTAAGCAAAGGGACTATGTGTTACTCAGCCCTGTATCTCACATGCCTTCCCCAGAGATTGGCTCATACTACATGCTCAGTAAGTGTTTGAGAATGAATGATGATGGTTTTCGAATGAGAGCAGTGTCTGTGCATGGGTACGTAGTTTTCTGTGCACAACATCCCTTTGAAGAGGTGAGGGTGATGTTCCTGATCAGTGGTCAGCAAACTTTTTCTGTAAAGGAGCACATAGTGAATATTTTAAAGTTCGTGGGCCATATAGTCGCTGTGGAAACTGCTCAGCTGTGCTGCTGTAACACAAAACAGCCATCAACAATATGGAAACAAGTGGGTGTGCTGTATTCCAAGAAAACTTTCTTTATGGACGCTGAAATTTGAATTTCATACAGTTTCTACATATCACACAATACTATTCTTCTTTGGATTATTTTAAAAACCATTTAAAAATGTAAATACCATCTTTGGCTTGCAAGATATACAAAAACAGGTGGTGGGCCATTTGGCCCAGGGACCACAGTTTGCTGACTTCTGAACTAGATCATGGGGTTGCTGGCACTGGGCTTAGTGGCGGGATTTACTAATTATAGAAAGCTGCTTTCTGAAATCTTCGACTCCATTTTCTTAGCCAATTCATAAGTGCTTTAGTCGGTTCAATTCCTAAGAGGGGAATTACTATTTTATCTGACTGCTATCTTCAAGGGCACTCTAATGAATTAAGGTTATGGAATTGTTGGGCAAGATGTACCACCTTAGGACTAAAGAGTTATGATTAAAATATTAAAATGGAAGAATAAAATATAATTCATGATTTATTGCAAATCATCTTAGATACTTTTAGAAATCAATAACCCATGTCATCATTCTCATTTTTCCCTGTGACATTCATTTATTTCACAAAGCAAGCATCCTCAATAATAGGAAATGATGCCAGACCACATGCATGGGTCAAGCTAAATATGCACCCCAAATTCTGGCACTATTGTGAGACATGATGAAAAACAAATACATCTACTTGTATGATTTTTAAAATCAAGTTTAGATTATAATATAGTGTTAATATTTATTACAAAACACACCACCCGGATGATAATTTTGCTACACAAAATATGCACACAAAACAGTAATTTAATGTAAGCAAATATAAACAACAATAATACAAAAAATCACGGCTGGGCATAGTGGCTCACGCCTCTAATCCCAGCACTTTGGAAGGTTGAGGCGGGAGGATCACTTGAGGTCAGGAGTTTGAGACCAGCCTGGCCAACATGGTAAAACCTCGTCTCTACTAAAAATACAAAACTTAGCTGCACGTGGTGGCATGTGCCTGTAATCCCAGTTACTGAGGAGGCTGAGGCAGGAGAATTGCTGGAACCCGGGAAGTGGAGGTTGCAGTGAGCTGAGATTGTGCCATTGCATTCCAGCCTAGGTGAAGAAGCGGGACTCCATCTCAAAAAAGAAAAAAAAAAAAATCAAACATAACACCTTTACTTTAAGGCCGCCTAATTTTACACAGTAATTTGTTGAACGCAGGTGGGAACCAGACTGTGTTCTTTACCTGCTGTCATTTTGGAGAGAATGCTTGTGCAAGAGGGTTGATTTACAAGTAAAATGCATACCAATTCCTATGCAAACCTACTTCCCAAAAAAGGTTTTAGTTCCTAGAAGTGTAGGCTATAGAGTCCGACCGCCCCAGGTTCAAATCTTGGCCTTCTCACCTATCAACTGTGTGACCTGTTAACTTAAGTTGCTTACCCTCTCTTAGTTTCAACTTCTTCACCTAAAAAATCAGAACACTACTAATAACTGTGGGTACCAGTGAGTTACTGTGCATAAAGTACACTACACAGTTCCTGCTCATCTACAGTAAGCATTCATCAAATAGCAGTTGCTATTCTTAGTAAATTTGTCATTAGCAAAAATAGAGACTTGGGTGCAGCGAAGTAGCAAACTTTTCAATGGTATAATGAATTTCAAATATAAAGTAATGTTGAAGTTCTGAGGAATGCTTTCTCCTGCCTAGGTTTGGGAGATGGTAATGGTGTACATGCCTCTCTGTTGGATCTGCTTAAACACAGGCATCACGGTGCCTTGGTTTTTGTGTTGGCTGTGTTTTGGTTGCATTGTGGACTCTGGTGATGTTCTCTGCAATTTTCACTGCATTTATGCAACTTCCCCTTACCTAATAGTTTAGAATTCCATCTTAATTTTATTTTCCTCATTCTTATTCCCTTCTGCTTATTTTATGGGCTTATTATAATTTATCAAATTCTTACTTATTCAAAAGCCTCTGATTTCCAATTCTTTTTAATCAAGATGTTGCTCATCTACTTAAGTCAATGTGCTGAGTAAAGCAGTGAATGGATACTTAGAAATCCTTATCCCTTAGTGTTTAGGTGTACAAAACCCAGGATACCAAAAAGTCATGGGCTCAAGGGAAGATATGAGGGCTTATTATAACACAGGATGCACTCAAGGCTGCAGAGTGTGATTCAAAAGGCATAGGATTAGGAATCAGAGTTTACTTGGATTTGGGGATTTTCTCAGCCAGCACAAGCTGTAGAAATCTCAGCAAGTCATTCAATCTGTCTAAATTGAGTGTATTGGTCAGTAAATTGGGAATGATCATGATACTTAGGTTATGTAGTTTAATGTAATTAACAATGAATATAATCACTTTGTAAAGTATAAGTCACCATGTATAGTGCTACAAGGTTACCACTATCATGATTTTCATTATTTACCACACATGTGCATGTATCTACAAGATTATCCTTTAGGAAACAAATAACTTGTGATAGAAAGAGTCTAGTTCTGCCACTGATGCTAACCTGGTGTGTCACTTTGGATAAGTCATTCATTAACTTAAGTACTAATTTCCATATCTGTAAAATAAATTAGATGCTCATCAATGTCCTTTCCAGGTATAAAAGGTTGGGGTTTCACTAATACCAGGAAATAGGCGTGGAGAAACAGCCTGACTGGAGTCTTGAAAAGCAGAAGTAGTGAATATGGGATTCTGTAGTCAATGGGGCCACTGTAAATGTGGAAGTCGAAAGATAGCAGGTAGAAAGTGACTCCGGAGGAGATTCACTGGGTAATAGGGCGTACAACGGGCTCAAGGAAATGTTGGCTAACACAGAACCCACATGGTTACAAAAGTAATAAGACTTCAGTGCACGCAGAGCACCTGAAGGAGACAGGAAGTCACTGTTGTGCACTACCTTGTATAAAGTGACAAAGGACTGGCCCAGGGTGTTCTCCATGTAAGTAGAAAAGGAAAGAAATAGAGTAGGTTCAGGAATTACAGCCTCCTAAATGGGCTTCATACCTCTCTCCTTCCTCTCTAGTCCATCTACCACAGTACCACCAGAGGGACTCCAAATTGAAATATGGCCCTCCCCCTTGCAGGATTAAAAGCTCTGATTGCTTCTTACTATCTAGAGAGTAAAATCCAACCCCCCTGCCTTACGCTTATAGGGTTGTTACTATATATATGGTCTACTCTCACTCCTCAGCCTCCTGAGTGGCTTCTCCTTCCTAAGACCAAACCATGCTGAACTTACCATCTTTGTTTTCTTCATAGCTCAGTGTCTTTGCATATGCTGTTCCTCTGCCAGTAATATCCTCATGCAATTCCGTACTTGGAGAATTTCTTCTTTTCCTTTCACACTCAGCTTAAATATTACCTTTATGGTTCAAAACTGCATTATGCACTTGACATAAGTTTTTTAAAACAGGTGTTTGCATGTCTGCTTCTCTACTCGCATGTGAACTTCTGGAAATGAGCCCATGTTTTATAGTCAAGTAGGTACTTTGTTAATATTTTGTAAAGTTTAGTAATAGCTAATTAAAATAATCCAGTGGATAAAGATTAGGGGGCATCTGACAAGAACAGGGAAATACAGGACTTGTTAGAATATAAACAGACAATACCTAAGAAAGAACAAATTTGAACAAAATTATAAACGGACTGGATAAGATAGATATGGACATCTTTACCAATTAAATGATTTATGCAGTAAATAGTAAATGTCTCTTTTGCACCAGGTGTTCAGGGTACATAAGCAAACAAAACTGACTTGGCATGTTCCATCAGCTCCAATACCAGTATCCCAGGAGTGTGGTGAGCAAGGGGAAGATGGCACAGAAAGAGGGCTTGTAAGTTAAGGTGAGAATTTCCTTCGATTGTAAGTGCAGTAGAAAACCTTTGCTTTAAAATTTTAAACAAATCTTAATGATGAGATGATCTTATTGAAATTTTGAGGGGAGTCACTCTGGCTCATCTATGGAGGTCAGACAAGCATATAAGTATGGATACCAGTTAGGAGGCCAATACATTAGACCAGGTGACAAACAATATTCATCAGAATCACCTGGAGGGCTCTCAAAACACAGATTTCTAGACCCCACCCCTAGAGTTTTTGATTCTGTAGGTCTTGTGGATATGCAGGTGCAGGGGCGCATGGGGTGGGCAGAGAATCTTTATGTCTAACAAGTTGCCAGGTGGTGCTGATGCCCCTGATCTGGAGACCACACCCTGAGAACCACTGACCTCTATTGTGGCAATGGCAATGAAGTTGGAACAAAGTGGGCTTATTTGAGGAAAACTCTGAAGATAAGATTAAAAGGGCATGTCAATGAACCAATACTAGAGAATATTAGGACAAAGGGTATTCTTTTAAAACGTGAGGAGATGAAATACTATGAAATTCTAGGAAAAGAAGTATCTGTCATATGAAATTTGAATGAGGTTAAATAAGAAAGAAAGAAAAAAAAAGAAATACCCTTCACATAGTAGGCAATAAATGTTTGAATATCATTTACTCTCCTCTTCACACTGACTAGTAAAAGCAAATGGTTTCCTAAAGTGTTTGAAATAATTGTAGATTTCATTACCAAAAGCAGCTTCTAAAATGTAGGATCTTGGGGATGATTGAATGAGAGAAGATAACTGTGCATTGTCAGAGCTTTGGGGTGTCAAAGGAAAAAGGAGAAATGAAGTGGTATAAACAAGTGTAAAGCCTGGCCAGATTAGCTCTTCTGCTCTAACACCCAATACTGCATCCATCTCTCTCCTGGAATGGACTCCTTACCGTAGCAGTCCTCTCTCCACATGTGCACCCTACAAGGCCATTTAAAAAACAAACAAGAACTCTGCATGCCAGTACCTTGGGGACTCTGCCCAAGCCCCACCTCCTGATTTACCTTATTATCTCCAATTTCTGCCCTATTAGCTACCATATTTCTGCCTCTTTGTCCAGCTCCATTATGAATCGTGTCCCTCGAACATTTGTATTTTAGAATCCTTAGAATGTAACTTTATTTAGAAATAGACTCATTGCAGATGAAACTAGTTAAAATAAGGTCATTAGGGTGGGTCCTAATCTAATATGACTGGTGTCCTTATGAAAAGGAGATATTTGGGCACAAAGATACACACACAGGGAGATCATCACATGAAGACAAAGACAGAGATCAGGATGATTCTTCCACAAGACAAGGAGCTCCAGTGATTGCCAGCACACCCCCAGAAGCCAGGGGAGAGGCCTGGGCCAGATTCTCCCTGAACGCTCTCAGAAGGAACCAACCCACTGATATCTTGAATGCAGACTGCAGCACTCCAGAACTGTGAGACAATACATTTCTGTTGTTTCAGCCACTTTCTCAGCGGTACTTTGTTACAGCAGCCCTCACGAAGTACTCAAGTGCCTTTTGATGATTGCTTCAGTTGAACTGTCCACTCAGTACTTGACTCTGCCCTCTTTGTCTCTCAGATCTGCCTCTCTTCTGTGCTCAGTGGGTGAATGCGGACTCTTCCATAGTACAGACCAGGCCCTCTGGGACCCCAACCAAGGCTCAACGCCCTGGATCCCCAGCTTTCCAAATATGGGGTTCTGACATTCATTCCCATTGGACGGTTGCCTCCTTAGGAGTCTGTCCTGTTTTATTATTCATCTTTGGGTCCTATCAATTATCACAGTGCCCAACTCATAGCCAGTGGGTTTGTTGAATGAATAACACAATTAATGAAATAGTCATTATTTATTTTTTTGTTTGATAAACAGAAAAAACTCGAGGCCTTTTGACCTGTATTCTGGCATATTTTTGTCAATACAACGAGTGGTTTATTTGAGAAGCATCTGTTTTTGGATCACATTACTCAGTAAATGTGTGTTCTTAATGAAAGTGATCGGTGCAGATCAAGCTGACATTAACACTAAAGATATGGAGGATTGCTTTGGTGTGCAAATGGAAATGGTTTGGTGCCGGGGGATAATGAATACATGAGAATTAGGACTGCGTTATTAAACTGAGGGGATGAAACTTGTCATTAGTTCCCACTGCTTCTTGGAGTTATTGTTAATAGCTATTTGAGTGAGGAGACGGGAACATGTGGAGAAGAGGATGTGAAGAAACAAATGTGTAGATAACGTCTGCTCACTGAGATATGTGGCATTTGGAATTGATCATCCTGCAGTTTTCGCTGAGAGGCTAGTGATTTTGAACTGATCTGTTTTCCCAAACTCAATCAGAGGTGCGAGCAGCTGACAACCCTGCAGATTCCTCCTGTTGTCTGCACAAGACTTTGATTTCCAGTGAAATGCAAAGTCCACATGCCACATTTGGGGGCCAGATCCCAAAGAATGACGATCTTTGTTTATCCAGGGAGGAGTTCCTCTTGGAAAGGATGCCGACAAAAATGACCAAACTGTCTTAGTCTTTTTGAGGAACTGTAATGGAATGCTGGGTGGCTTATACACTTTAGAAATTTATTTCTCACTGTTCTGGAGGTTGAAATGTCCAAGATCAAGGGCCTGGCAGATTCAGTGGCTACAGACGGCCCACTTCCTTGTAAGACCATCTTCTCACTGTCACCTTACACAGTGGAAGGGCTAGCTCACTCTCTTTTATAAGGACACTAATCCCAATCACAAGGACTCTGCCTTCATGACCTAGCCGCCTCCCAAACACTCTACCTCCTAATACTGTGACATTCAGGGTTAAAATGTCAACATATGAATTTTGGGACACAGACATTCAGATCACAGCACAGACCAAAACATTTTCAAGAAAGAGGCATTATTTATACTTAAGTAGGGACAACAGTATAACTTGTGTTGTTCCTGGGTATGCTGGAGAAAACCATCCCCCAAGTGATGAACCACCCAAAGTCCTATTAAAATTTGATCAACCCCCATTCCATGTGGTTTCAATCAGCCTTAACCAAGAGCCATCTCTGCCAAGGTCTGCTCTTGTGTTTCTAGAACTTCATACATAAGAACATTTCTCCATGAAAACCCAACATAACATTACGATCTGTGTTGTTTTATGACATGGCCCAAATTTTCAAAATTATTTTTAACTTCCTTGAGTTTTAAAAAATTGAATTCTAAAGCTATGCTACCATTCCCCCTCTCCACAACACACACCACAGATAATCTGAACAAATAGGCAGAGAAGAAAATAGGCTTAACTACTCATTAATAGATATCCAGAATTCAACTTGAAAGGGTAGAATAGCTGGGAAGCACAAAAAGTTCATGGAAGTAGTGAAGTAACAATTGGTGTGACATTTGGAATAAAACAGCTTGAGTTTGAATCCCGGCTTGGCCTTTTCTAGGTGGGTGATGCTGACAAGGTCATTTCACATCTCTCAAGCACATTTTCTCATCTGAGAAATGGGGTGAAAAAATCACAAGATTTTTTGTGAGCATTGAATAAAATAATGCAGAGAAAGTGCCAAGCACAGGACTTGACACATAAATGTTCAATTGATAGCAGCTGCTGTTGCTATATTACACACTGATTTTACTACAAACCAAACTATGCTTATTTTTAAATAACATTTTTTATGTAATTGTTCTAATACATTTTTTAACATTTATATTCCACCCTACCTCCAAAATACTGAAGTTTGTTCTTATGTTTCATGATGCACCAAATGAATGTAAGTAAAAAACAGAAATTTTGGCAAAGATGAAAGAAAAACCAAAAAGATTTATCAGGAAATATGCCTTATTGCTTGTGATGTATTTTGTGAGCCAGACATAGTAAAACTAAATTATCTCTGGAAAATACACTATAGCAAAAACTGATTGAAATTTAGGTTAAAGAAAATTCAGTGAATGAGTCTTCCAAATGGTCATTACAGCTATAAAGGTATTTTTCTCCCAACCATACCACAGATGTAGGAAGCAAATTACTGAGCTGTTGGTTTCTATGATCTGAAGTCTCCATCATGAGTCTTTACCATGAAGCTTCTAATAGTCAGTAATGTGGAAACCTGCATACTGTTGCCCATGAGTGGTTACATAAGAGTGCCACCTACAGGCAAGGGGCAATGCGTCATGGCATACTAACTAATTTTTTTAAATCCTTTTTATGTATTTATCCTGACAATTCTTTCTCAAGTGAGAATCGAATCAGAAAATGACTCTTCCCACAACCAGAAATGGAGCATACATTGCAATGTAACTTTACATAAACTGTAAATGAAACAGTCTAGTCAGCTGGTAGTGTGGTGGCTCTGAGAGGTACAGCTGCATTTGAGAAAGGGCAGCTTGCCTGAAAAAAGCAAAGCCCAGGTAGGAGAGTAGAAAGATGCAAGGGGAGTGAAGGGGATAAGAGTTAGATATCTGCAGAAGGGGAAATAAGACTTTTGATAGAACCAAGGAGAGCAGTGAGTGGGAAAGAAGAAACTGGCATAGGGCCACCCATAGTAGAAGTGATGAAGGGTAAAGGATGTGACCACAACTGTCATGGGGAAGGGGCAAAAGAGAAGACCACACAGTATCTCTAAGAATATGCATATGTTTCGAGCACCACCAATATCCTTTGTAAAAAGACCAACACATCATTGGAGACAAAAAGGAAGCTAGTAGAAGCTTAGCAAGTCTGAATTTGGGCTGGCACGGTGGCTCACGCCTGTAATCTCAGCACTCTGGGAGGCCGAGGAAGGCAGATCACAAGGTCAGGAGTTCAAGACCAGCCTGAACAACATGGTGAAACCCCATGTCTACTAAAAATACAAAAATTAGCCAGGCGTGGTGACGTGTGCCTGTAATCCCGGCTACTCAGGAGGCTGAGACAGGAGAATTGCTTGAACCCTGGAGGAGGAGGCTGCAGTGAGCCAAGATGGCGCCACTGCACTCCAGCCTGGGCAGCAGAGCGAGAGTTAGTCTCAGAAAAAGGAAGTCTGAATTTGGTAGCTTTATGTTAAAACAATGAAATAAACCATGTTTTAGGTAAATGTAGCAGGTAGGACTCTATAAAACAAGTTTTCTTTGTTTTTCTGAATCAAACAAAATCAGGCTCTGGGCCTCAGTCATCATGGGTAGCAGAGACTCCAGTGTCTGGCACTTTTCAAAAACGCCCCCGCCCAACTCCTTTGGAGTCATGCTAGAGCCTTGAGGCCCAGACTGCCCGTGAAACTAGGAAAAGTTGCAGGTCCTTAGCCCTTGTGGCTGCTGCTCCTGGTGTTCCATATTCAGGCCTGTGTCTTTTTTTAAGATGTTGATTCTACCTTTCCACAGGGCCATGCAGAACAGCCAAGAGAGGAAAGCTACCACCAGCTGGGATCACCTGCTTTGGATCTTTATATTAGCATGAACAAACTTCCAGTGAATTCCTGTGATCATATAATCTTACATTTTTTTGCTGTCATTGTAACAATAGTTTAGTCTACCCTAACTAGCATAAAGCTTCTTATGCTACTCTATAGTTCAAATTCTGTCTATATGATAAATATATCCAGGAGAAAAGGTGGAGAACGCAGAGATTCATGTGTGTATTTTTTAAACTAATCACTAGAAAACAGTTGTAAAAAATAATTCCACATGTACTACCAGAGCCATAAAACACAGAAGAGGGATTATAACAGAGAATGTGAATTTAGGATTAATGTCCGGGGTAGAGTAACAGCTTCAGAGGCCAGCAGATCCATAACAGTCTTTCTGGTTTAATAGGAAGAGTGGACAGCTGGTGCTTTGCACCTCTCCACAGAAATCTGTGGACAAAGATGATACTTACAGGGTGCTTTGAACCTTCGAGGAAGCAAAGACCAAGAACTTTCTGCAAATAGAAATAAATAAGGGCTCTGATATAAAGTGGTAACTTATCTCAATAGAGATATTATGTGATGAAAAGTGAATTATAGTTCATCAGTAGAACCTGGAAGTAATACTGATGTAGAAGTTCTATAGACCAGCCTGAGCTATCCAGGCCTTTATGATCCCTGAAAGTCATCGGATGTGGGCTAGTCTTTGGTAACGATGTGGCTTTGAGTGAGGCAGGTTTCTGAAGCTGAGGCAACCCCTGAAGGTGCAGGCAGCTTAAGACCACTTGCTTACAACATTCCCAGGAGCTGGGCCACAAGTCCCTCATGGAGGGGGATCTGGGAAGCATCTGAATCAGGACCCTTTTGTGTATGAATGAGGGCACTGCTAATAAAGACGCTGTGGTAACAGGCACAACCATGACTCTCCAACAGGGACATGTGGTCACCTTTGCTGTGACAATCCTTAATGCTACCCCGCAAGAGACACTTTGACAGGAAGTATAATACCAGGAACTACAATAGAATTCAGACTGGACCAGAACAGAGACTATCTCAGAAAACACATCAGCAAAAATGCTTCCATTGGTTTCTTAATGAAAAGAAATTTGAATTTACATCAAAACCCCCTTATGTATTTATATAGATTAGTACCTTTGTAAATTATAGTAAAATACATTCTTTATTCCATAGTTTAGGTTTAGTCCATTGTTTTAAGTACTTCTGTTATTTCCATAAAATCCCAAGTTCGTGAACCTATCCAGGTATTACTGCATATGGATTTCTGGGCCAAGAGAATGCCATTTGATCATTTTAGTGAAGACCTTAGGATCTCAAGAGGGCAAAACTAAGCAAACTTTTCTCCTAATAAAATGTTATCTCAACCAAATCTATTTCTATCCGGCATGCTGAACTTTGTAGTGTTAGTCTCTACATTCAAATATGAAATTTTAATATTTCAAAATCTGGACAAATAAGATTTTTGTAAAAAGCCCAATAGACTCTTAATGTAAGCCAAGCTGAGAATTTGGCCCCAAATATCCATTATTATTGATAATCAAGGTAGACTTGGAATTCATAAACATTTCCCTGTGGCAGCAATCAAGTTTTATATTTGAAAAGAACTGTGAATGATAGAACTGGGTGTGAGGAAGAAATGTTTTGTTTCTATCATTATATTATTCACTGTGGTATCACTGAGGCCTGATTTGTGGTCTGGCACATTGCAGGAGTACAATAATTGCTGAATAAAAGATTGAAAGAAAGAATGAATGGAACAAGGAGAAATGTTCAGATAGGAAAGGAGTACAGGTCTTAATTGTAGCAATCACATTAAATTCTACAGTACTAACAGCAGAATGAGGGACTGTCAAATGTCTCCCAGGGCTAAATTCTGGCACATTAAAGCTTGTCATTACATGGACCTCAAAGGACCCCTGCCCAGCCAGAGGCTGCCCTGGCTGTCTGGAGCCATCATTGCACTTTTTATACTGTTGTTTTAAAATTAAGCAGCTAGGTTAGTTCCTAGGTTAATAGTATTAATGACATTCGAAGTCTTGATTTTTTCCCCATTTTTAATCAGAAATGGAGACATGTCTTTTTAATAGTTTTAATGATTTCTAATTTTAGGAATGTTTATGAAATCAAATAGTCTGCATCTTAAATGGAGCTACAGATATCAAAATTGGGTGATTTTTCTATTTTAGAAATATACTAGTTTTCAAGTGGAATACCAAGTGGGTGTAAGATTTACATATCCTTGTAGAATTTCCATTTATTTACCCTTACAAAAATGAGATAGATTGGATGTCTTATTCTATTAACCTTTTATAGGCAGACTGCTTCATAGCTCTCAGTGGAATCTAAAGCATTGTTAACTCACAAATCAACAGTGTGATTATAAAGCTTCTTGAAGCCAATCACCAGAATGCATTAAGTAACTAGCAAGATTACATGATGTTTCTAGCCTAATGTGGCACAATTCAGATTGCAATAATTGTTGCCCAGTGAAGAAAAGTATATGTCAAATCAATGAACTTACTCTCTATGCTGATAACTGAGCCTAGCTATTAAAAGTCATTGATTACCTTGAGAACAGCTATTAAAAGAAAGAGGCCAATAGGCTGACTGGGATGCTTAACTCTAATATTAAGTAACTTTGCTAAAGTAAATAGCTGTTGTTCCTAAGCAATAAATCAATGTCTGGAAGAGCACATCAGTCATTTCCCAAGGCAGAAGTCATCAGCCACGCTGACCAACTCAGCTCATGCATGGTGCTTCCAATTCCATTTTGGGGGGCTTGTGCCAAAAGACAGAATGGAAGATGAAATATTTTGACTTTTTTATTGCAATATTGTGCTAGATTTGGGGTGTTGGCCCTCCTGGCCTCAATGTCCAGCCCCTTCTGTGTTCTCTGCTGTCTGAGAGGCCTCTGACTGGCCTTCCACACTGGGATCACTCTTATACCACAGACCAAGGACTCCATGTGAATGAAGGTCTTGCCAACTACCACTTATGCCTATTTCAGTTATACATGCGCAGGCCAAAGAAGTGTCTATTGGATGGTTTTCTTGACTCAGTGGGCCCACTGTGAGGTGAAACTTGGCTAGGACTGCGTGTATAACCTGGCTTCTATGTGCCCCCAGTTGAATAGGGGTATCTTGATGATGTTTTGGATTTCTGGTATCAATGTCAATTTGGATTCTGGGTCCAACACTTCTCGGGATATATATGCAGTCCCCTTTCCGCAATTCACAATTACTCAAGTAAATAGCCATCAGCCCCTTCGGAGAAGGACTGGTGGAATTCTTAGCATTCCCACCTGCCAGTTGATGCAGGGTCCTTTTTCCAGGGGACCCAGACTCTTCTTAAATCAGGTTTCCAGTGATAAAGCTGCCTTAGGGTTTGGAAACTAGACAATGGATCAAGGCTTTTCATTGGAGCAATTATTCTTAGCTTCCTGATCATCCACCCTTGGATTCTTTTGATGCTACAATTGGGCCCAGAGTCAAAAGCCCCTCCCAATACCAGTGGTTGTGGGTTGGTTTCCCTGGGAAGCAGATTCTAAAGCAGATTTTAATGTGTGCACAGTATTAAGGAGTGCCCCAAGGTCAACATCTGTGAAAGGGAATGGAGGAAGACAGGGCTAGACAGAGAGAAAGTAAGTGTCAATGTAGTTTCTCAGGGACCCCCTCTGGGGCACTTGAGGACCAGAATTCTAGGGTCCTTCAGACAGCCTGAGCTATCCAAGCCTTTATGATCCATGAAAGTCATTGGATGTGGGCTAGCCTTTGGAAGGGGTGTGACTTTGAGTGAGGCAGGTCTCTGCAGCTGAGACAATCCCTGAAGGGGCAGGCAACTGAAGACCATCTGCTTATAACATTCCCAGGAGCTGGGCCATTCAGATGGAGTGGGCATCTGGGAAGCATCTGATTCAGGACCCTTTTGTGTATGAATGAGGGCACTGCTAATAAAGATGCTGTGACAACACGCACAACCATGACTTTCCAACAGGGACATGTGGTCACCTTTGCTGTGACAATCCTTGATGCTACCCCACAAGAGACACTTTGACAAGATGCTTCAGCATATGGTGATGTGCTGATGTGGAAAAGCACTCATGCCTCCCTTGCACTTTCAGCTTCTACTTATCAACCACAGGGTAGGATCGGTCCTTCAAAGGCTATTAACAAGGACACGTTATGAAGGCTAGAAGGCTGTCCTCTATGAGCTTTTTGAAGTGAGAAATACTTTAATACAACTTTTCTCAAGGGAAAACTATGCCTTTTGTGTAAAGTACTTAAAAATAGGCAAGTGACATTAAATTAAATATTCCTAGACTTATTTCTCTAAATCCCGACCTAACAAGGCAGAAAATTGTACCTCAAAATTGATGTCGTTTACTTTATACCATCAATTATTAAGAAGTGTTTGGTACATAATAGCTTCAGGAGTCTTGATCAGAAGATAAATGGAGGATGAAACAATGAGAGAAAAAGGATGTGAGAGGCACTGAAGTACTGCAAATGTCCCACTGGGGCCTTTACATGTCCCTTCCTTTCCACATCTCTGGCTCAAGACCTTAACCCCTAACTATTCCTCCCCATCCCCTCTTGATGAAATTCACGTTGTCTAAACAATAGGTGCTAATCCACAAGAACTTCTCTCTTTTGAGAACCATTCTTACTCACAACTTAGGAAACTAGCTGAACTTGCTGACCCTTTCCTGCTAAATCCCTATAGAAGACCCCTCCTCCTTCTCCAAATTAGAAGGCCTCTTTAGAGACTCTCCTGCCTGACATGCAACAATGAAGGTTTATACTAATGGCATTCTGGGATGGATGTAGTAGCTCATGACCTGTAATTCCAGCACTTTGGGAAGCCAAGGTGGGAAGATCACTGGAGCCCAGGAGTTCTAGACCAATCTGGGCAACATGACAAAATCCCATCTCTACAAAATGAAATTTTAAAAATTTGCTGGGCATCGTGGCACGTGCCTATAGTCCCAACTACTCAGGAGGCTGAAGGGGAAGGATCACTTGAGCCCAGGAGGTTGAGGCTGCAGCGAGCCATGATCATGCTACTGCACTCTATCCTGAACAACAGAGTGAGACCCTGTCTCAAAAAGAAGAAAAGAAAAAAGAAAAAAAATCCCCAAACTAATAGTATTCTGGTTGATTTTCTTCCACAAAAGGATAGCTATTAGAGAGAACTAAGAAGGTAAATATCAGCGGAAAGTTACTGGTTTTATGACTGCCAACCTTCACAGGTGAGCTAGCGTAAAAGCACAAATTGAGTGTTTAAAGCCACAAATGTGATAGCTTGAACTTTTTGTTTGTTTATAGCAACTGTCTTCCCCTGAGTGCATCGAAAAATAATCTCTAAATCATAAAGAAGTGGTTTTACTTCTGTATCCCTTGATGTTGACAAACAAGAATTCATTTGATCTTCACAGTAAGATATTAAGATAGACAAGTATAGATATTAACATCATCATTTGACAAATAAAGTGAGCCTTAGGATGATTATATTAGGATGATTATATTAGGATTATATTGGGATGATTATATATGACTTGCTCTAAATTGGCCCACAGGTAGCAAACTTTTTTGGAACAAACATTTTATTTCATGACTTCTGGAAATTAAACTTGCCCTGAAATGAGAATTATAGGAGAAAAAATGAAGCCATCTAGATTTTGGGAAGGGACCATTGTTTTTGTTCCATCATTGCTTTATCTTACCACTAACAGAGTAGCTAGCACTTAGGAGATAATAAATACTTACTGAATGAAAAGAAAAAAGAGTTGAGAGTTCAAATGAGGTCTATCACACATGCTCTGTGCATGGCAGCAATGGTGAGAGAAGTAATATTGAATAAGAAAGAGCAGGCAGAATCCTTCAGGGATTAGAGTAGACAGGAAGCTAACCTTGCAAGAGCCTGGAATCTAGTGGATAAACCTATGCAGAACCAAGGAATTTCCAGGTAAAGCTATAATTTATAAAGCACAGCTGGACTCTGTTTGCATTTGTTCTGTTATTTTTAAAATCTAGGTTTTGTTGGACTCAGGATAAGTAGCCAATCACTTTAGGTGAACAGGTAAGAGGAATAAAGTTAATTTACCAGCAAGTAGCCCAAAGCCTTTGTCTTCTCCATGCCATATGTAAGGCACAACTGGACTTCAGGTCAAGTGACAAAACCTGTTAATACCTACAGTCAATGTGATAGATGTAGGTGGAGAGGAGAGTGGGTTGTGACTAAGGTGAATAGAAATATTCACTTCCAAATGCTTTAAATGACTACTTTTTATACTAAGGACTTTGGTTCATGTAGCATTTATTTTTGTGTATCGGGTAAGGAAGTAGAGTTTATTTTTTTCATATGGATAACTAGCTGTTCCAGTATCATTTATTGAATGAACAGTATTTTCCCATTGGTCTCAATGGGAAATGGAGCCCACTAACGTATCTGCATTCAACTACCCGATCAGCTGGGGCCTGACTGGCACTGGAGTGACAGGGTGACTAGGGCCACCAGGAGGTCAGCCTAGTCTTGCCCACATAGTAGCTGACAACGTTCCTCTTAAGGGGTACGCACAGAACTGGCATACATTGACCAAATGACATTTCCACTAATGTCATTGATTAAGGGTTCGTTTTTAAGTGGATTCATTTGCATTATTTCTATTTCTAATTTATTTTATAAAAATTATAAAATAAAAATTATGAAGGGTGTCTGTGTGTGTGTGTGTGTGTGTGTGTGTGTGTGTATGTGGTATAAAGAATAATATAGCAAACATCATGCAGCTTTAGAAATAGAACATGTCCCCTGTATGTTACTCCCTGGTTGTAACTAGCTATTTATAAAAATGTTTCTAAGTCTCCAAATTTATTTGAATTATAGCATCGTAAGTTTGGAAGACCATTTAGTTCAGGTCCTCATCAGTCTATCTGTAAGAGAATGAATAAGCTGTGGTATATTTATACACTGAAAAAGTATACAGCAGTTACAATGATGATGTCAATGTTTATCAACATGGATTTTTCTTTTTTTTTTTTTTTTTTTTGAGGCTGAGTCTTGCTCTGTCGCCCAGGCTGGAGTGCAATGGTGCGATCTCAGCTCACTGCAGCCTCCCCCTCTCAGGTTCAAGCAATTCTCCTGCCTCAGCCTCCTGAGTAGCTGGGATTACAGGTGCCCGCCACCATGCCCAGCTAATTTTTGTATTTTTAGTAGAGGCAGGGTTTCACTGTGTTGGCCAGACTGGTCTCAAACTCCTGACCTCAGGTGATCTGCCCACCTTGGCCTCCCAAAGTGCTGAGATTATAGGCGTGAGCCACTGCACCTGGCCAACATGGATATCTATCAAAGCAAGTTGGAGTGAAAAAGGCAAGAGGCAATAGGATATGTAATGTATGGTACAATGTATATTTCATTTAAACACCTTTATATAACATATTATGAACAGTATCTACTACTGATTTTGTATAAGCGCATATATAGCAAAGGTATTCTTATATGTACTAGAATCAACCCCAAATTTCAGAATAGTAGAAATATCTGGAGAGGAAAGGAGGTAGGAAAGGAAGAAGGGGAATAGAATTTGGTGAGCATTTAGCTTTGAATATTGTATCAGTTATCTATTGTTGTGTAACAAACTACCTCAAAACTTACAGGCTTGAAAACAAGCACTATTTATTGCTCTTGATTATGTGGATTGACAATTTGGGTGAAAATAGCTGGGCACCTCTGGTTTAATGTGGGCTCACACTTGCATCTGCATTCAACCACCAGATCAGCTGGGAACTGACTGGCCTGGAGCAACAGGATGACTGGGTTCATGTCTCTCACCGCCAGTGGGATGGCCTGGTCTTGCCCATGTGTAGCTGACAGGGTTTCTCTAAGGGTTAGGCTCAGAACTAGCACATACTGGAGAGATTAAGTCACAGAGCCACATTGTACTATCTTTATCAAGTCACAAGGCCATCCCAGATTCAAAGGGTGGTAAAATAAACTTTTTCTTTGATAGGAGAAAATACAAAGTCATAGTGAAAGAGGTGTGCCCACAGACAGAGGTGGAGGTGGTGGCTCTGTGTGTTTTTGTAATCTACCACAGCTGCATCCCTAGCTTCAGTTTTAATCAGAAAAAAAAAAAAAAAAAAAAAAAAAAAAAAAAAAGGTTAAAATTTCAAAACTCTGAGGAGTAGATATGTGGGCATTTGTTATTCCCGTACATTTCTGCATGCTTGAAATAATTTATAATTGATCATTTCAATAATATTTAAAATGTGATTATGTGGTTATCTTGGCGTACCAGAAATATTTCCTGCATCCCATCAAACCAACACAATAACTCCTAGTTACATACCTAAGAATTTCACCACCTGCATCCTTTAACATTGTATGGATAAAATTTGCCGCTTATCGGGGACCTGGGTGAATTTCCATTTAAATAGCAACGTTCAGCCTTCTGATTTGCTCCTGTTGTTCTAATTACTTACCTGGAGAAATTGTTTCCTCATTTTCTAACCTATCCTATCATAGGCTTCTGCTGTGCCCAGTCAGATCTTGGCTTAGGAAAACATCTGTAGACTGCATGATAATAATAGCAGATATGATTGCATGGATCTCTGTGAAGGTGTGTGTGTGTCTGCAGATGTGCTTATTGCTACAAAAGGAATGAAACAAAATATGTGATAGGCATGAAAGATATTGCCACAACTTCTCCATTATCTACAGAGGGATTTATCCACAACCAAATTTTAAAATCAGGGTAGAATCCTCAAATGTGTTTCTGAGTTTTCCCCTCCTGCTGATTGTGTGTAAGGGGAACGCAAGCTAATTCTAACGGCAGCCTAGGGAAAACATAATTAAGGATACAAATATATTACAGGCCATACATTCCAAATTCTAACACATATTATGTTGGGTAATCTGCTATTTTGGATTATCTCTTTATTTCTAAGGTTGAGAGTTTTCTATTTCCACTATTAACTTCCTCATCTATGTATAGAGAAGCCCTTTAAATTTGTATTCAACTTAAAATGGGACCTGCTGTACCCAAGAAATACCAAGAATTAGTCTCTTTCCGTGCCACCTTTCCAGACCTTTGAGTCTCCCCATTCAGCCACATGTGACAATCTGTCCCAGAAAATTGGAAAACCATTCACTTTAATTGGTTCTAAAATGGAGGATTCAGTGCCTGTGCTGAGTTTGGGGATGAAACTAACATTTCACAAAGCCCAGCCCAGCAGCAGCTGCCCTTTGGGATTTGGGAGGTAGAGCAGCAAGTCACTCTGGAATTTAGAGCTTTATTACAAAGAAGTGCTAACTCTTCGGATTCTGCTTATAAATGGAATAAAGGGAGAATCTGGCTCACCCATGAGCGCTTTAACCTTGTACATGTTCAATATCCTTATGAAATGCAATATCTTATGATCCTTTAAATAACAAATGACCTTATTCCCTTTTATGGGGTCATTAAGGCCTCTAACAGTCCAGGTATAAATCCCAGCTACTACTGTGCATCTTAATTTACTATTCATATGTGAATCTCTCTTTGGTTCCCAATTACTATACAACAGCAACTGGCTCATCAAATTATCCCCATCGGAATGTGTCTGTTAAAGACATTGCAGTTTACATCTTAGGGCCCTAATTAAAGTCACAATACTTGATAAACCTTGAACAACTAGTAATTGGAAACTAACAATTAGTACCAGCCACCTTAGTTGAGATCAGCTCTACTGCTGGCTACATGACTAAGCAAAAGGAAATTAGTACACCAGAGATGGCCCAGATGCCAAATATATGTTTGAGCCACTCCTGGGTTTCAGCCAAAGCAATGAAAAGAACTTGGCATTAAAATATTATTAGCTAAAAGTCTTTATATAGACATCTGTGCCATGGAATAGATCAGTCTGATATTCCTGTGGCTTTTCAGCCTTTATCATCCTCATTACTGTTTTCATCATCCTGTCTCTGGGTATCTGTGGAGATGGTGCTATAAGACCACCTCTTTGAGCTTCTTTTCCTCTCAAAAGCCTACAGTTTGCTTTCTTTCCTAACAAAGCACAGGTCACATCATCCTACTGTATTCTGTATATACTCTCCCTCTTTACACCCCTTGTGGTCTACATCTTCAGAATGTCTGAGGCTGAAGGCATAGTAGGAAGCCCACAGATTGATTTGGGGAGTATATGAGAAGCTTGAAGGACTGTAGGCACTATGCCTGTCTCCCAATTAGCTGGCATATTATTCTGGGAACACACGCTTTGGAGGCAATAGGAAAGAGTATATCCTGGTTCTCTATCCTGGAGACTCGCTGATGGGTCTTTTGCAAATGAAAATGTGTTACCAGTGGCACTTTGCAATGGACAGCAAGAGAGGAAATCCCTCAGAATGACCTTCTGTTTTGCTGGTCAGCATCCCATCTCCACTCTCTTATTCCCATTTCATTGAATAGCTAATGGAATGGGGTATTACTCTAAGGAGCTTCGGCAGACTTGATGAAGCATCCCAAATGCCTTCTCTCTAATCCACTTACCTCGTGATTTTCCAGGAGTTCTTGGCAATGGGAAAAGTGTGATGTTTAAGCAGTCTTTCCTGAAAACATGGCTTCAGTTACCATGGCAAATACAATTTGGGATGGTTTTGTAATCTTAATCCTCCTCTTTTTTCACTCTTCTCAAGAGAGCCCAGATGGTCATTTCAAAGTATTCCAAAAAATTAATCAGACAAATGAATGATAGGTGGGTTGGACCTTGCATTTTGTGTTTTGTTTTAAAGTGAACAACTATGTCTTAAGTAGTTTTGGAGTTTTATCACAAAATAAATACATATTCTCAGCACTTTATCTGCTCTAAAAATTGACTAAATAAGTTTTTCACACCAGCATTGGGTTCTGATTTATTCCATGGCAGGTTCTGGGATCTCCTTCAAGCCTGTCCTTACATAGCACCTGGATCTATATGAAATAAATTTCCTGTTCTATCCTACCATGGTGGCTCAAACCTAGAAGAGAGTTGAGCCAAAGAGTATCCAATGTCAAATTACTGCAGACAGATATAAGAGTTTCTTCTTGTACAGAATAGATCCTTATTCCCTGGACTATTGTCAAGATTGAATAATTTGAAAAGCAATGATCAGTATACACAGATGGGACGCTTCTTAAGTGGTTTTGTGCAGAGTTTATTCATATTTTGAATCTAATCAGTGCTCTTTTGAACTATTTAAAATAAATCTAAATTCAGATCCTGTAATTTCCTGTCAATCAAAAGTTTAAAGCTGTGACTAGATATTGGCCAATGTATAGCAGTTCAAGAAAGCCAGTGACTTATATATTGACACTCATAGCCACAAACAACCCTCAGCAAAACCATCTAATGAGTGTCTCTTCTCTGCTCCACAGCTCTTTATCTTCTTCCTAGTTTCTCCCTTTCTCCAAGCCTATCTTACAACCATTAATAAAGGGCAGACTCTCAGCTGGTGGAAAACCAATCCACTTTAAGAATATCTGTGACAACCATAAATATTACCTGATATTCTGTGGTATTCTCGACAACCCAGAGGCCTCAAGAAAGAAAAGAATGAAACTCTGATCATGTATATAGTATAACAAATTAAGCGGGACAATTTACAGAGGCCTTGCAAGCAAAAGAACTAGCAAGAAGAAAGTAGAAGATAGTGGGATAAAGGAACGTACTCTTTGTCGTACCTCATCAAATAGAATTTATACAGGGCTATCTGCTAAGGAACTCATCAAATCTTTGAGCCTATAGGGTCTATAGAACTTAGAGTTCATGTAGTCCAAGACTTTTTTCTAACATATTAGGCTTTCCTAGATGGTCACTGATATGGTTTGGCTGTGTCCCCACCCAAATTTCATTTTGAATTGTAGCTCCCATAATTCTCACGTGTTGTGGGAGGGACCCAGTAGAAGATAATTGAACCATGGGGGCAGTTTCCCCCATACTGTTCTCATGGTAGTGAATAAGTCTCATGAGATCGAATTGTTTTTACAAGGCATTTCCCCTTTCACTTGGCTCTCATTGTCTCTTGCCTGCCACCATGTAAGATGTGCCTTTTGCCTTCTGCCACGATTGTGAGGTCTCCCCAGCCATGTGGAACTGAAAATCAATTAAATCTCTTTTTCTTTATAAACTACCCATTCTCAGGTATGTCTTTACTGGCATTGTGAGAACTGACTAATACAGTCATTTAGTCTGTCCTTGAATACCTATAGGGACAAGAGAGTAATTATTTCAAAGTGTGGCACATTATATTGTTGAAAAGTTCTGATTCCTTATGTTAAATCAAAGTTTGTTTCTCAGAACCATTCTCCCATTGGTCTTAGATCTTCTCTCTAGAGATATTCAGAAAAATAGCTGTTTCTTCTTGCTTATTAGCAGTTTATTTACTCATTATTCCCATTATTCTCATTGTAACAATTTTTGTTATTTTAGAAAATACAAATATACTAGTAAAACTGCAACCACATAGAACCACTGTATTAATATTCCAATATGTATCTTCTAATTTTTGTATCTTTTTAGAAAAGATTATAGTGTACATATTGTATAAAACTAACTATATTTGGATAATATTAATCAAAAAAATTTCATGTGTTATAGCATATGCAGCATTCTTCCACAGCAGTAATTTTTCATAGCTGCATCATCTCCTTTTGTATGATTGAGCCATATTTTATTTATTCTATTCCTGCTGTTAAGCATTTAGATATTTTTGAACATTAAATCACTATAATTCATATTTATTAATTCATGTATGAATATGGGTTGATTGTCCCTTTATGCTGACAATTGTACTTGGTACTGGGAAAAACAGGGTAAAAAAATTTCAAAATGATCCCTGTCCTCAAGGAGCTCATATCCTTGTAGCTTAATTTATAATTTATAGTAATTTGATTGCCTTAGGTAATACGTAATTTTACTTCCCCATAAGGGAAAGGAAATAGAACAGAGAAAATACACATTGTACATTTATTGTGGGAGCTAGCCAGCAGCCCACAATGCAACGGAGCTCTCTCTTTGTTCCCAGGTGGATCAGCAAGTCGAGAAATAATAGACACACACAAGATAGTGAAAGCTGGGTCCAGGGGGGTCACCGCCTTCTCATCCCACAGTGCCAACAATGCACTGGATATGCCAGCATTTAGTATTAAATTTAGTGAGGGCGTGGGTAGGTTAGTCAGGGATTTAGGGTCATTTAATTATGAGGTGAGATGGTCACATGGGGATAAAGTAATTCTTTAACATAACATCTGTATGCAGAAGTACAGTATACAGAGATAAGAATTTACAATATAGTGTGTGTATCAGTAATTTCTAACAGCCTTCAAACAGGAACACAATCTTTCCATAACCTATGATTAGCAAGATATTAATCAGCAGTAACAGTTGCAGCAAAAGCTGGTTACAAACAATCCATAGAAACAGGACGTGAAGCTAGACAATTGGTTAGACCAGAAATTCTCAGAAGGGAGTATGCCTTAACCCTAAAGAGGCCTAGAAGAGCCGTAGCAAGATGAGGGCATTTATAGCCCTATCTTATCCATATGGAGAGGCGCCCCACCATGCGTCTGTTTATAGGCTCTCCACAAGGGTCGCATTCCTTTCCCAGAGCTATGAACATCTGCTTTTCTGGGATAGGATCTGTGAAATCTCCCTGACTGCATGTCCATTCATAGGCTCTCTGCAGGGGGAAGTACATCTTGTGCTGTTGGCTCATTCTGGCAGTCCAACCTGGCGTTATCTTTACACAATCCTGCACGCAATTTTGTATTTACAATAATCAGGAACGTTTCATCTTTTATTCTGTAGCAATAGTTTCAGGGGGTCTCCCTAGGTACATTGGAGAAATCTTTGGCTGTTCATTGAGAAGTAGTCATTGAGAAGTAGTTCATTGAGAAGTACGTAGGGGTCTCCCTACGTACGTGGGAGAAATCTTTGGCTGTTTATTGAGAAGGTGCACTCCATCCAGGAGTACACCTTCATTGTTTGAGAGAGCCTGTTTCCTCCCAGTGTCCCCAGCACTGACTTTTTATCACTTTGTAAAACCTTCCAAATTTGAGGTTGACTATGAAGAAATCACACCGTAATTTTCATTGGAATTTCTTTAACTTCTAGTTATTTACTGTCATTTTTGGGGGGGAATTGTTAAAATAAGCCACATTCAGCACACTCGGGTATTCATCATAAAATACTCTAAGATTTAAAAAATGCTCTTTTATAAGCTAACAGAATTTTAATCAAAGATAGAAAATGCTTATGACCTAATTTCATCTTTTACATGAATAAGCCAAATTGTTTGCTTGCTTCTTCAAGTGACTGGTTTATTTTTTTAGCAAGTGTTACAAGGTGTTCACAAGCTGAGTGCTTTTTTTGAACACCTGATTTCTTCCACTGAAAAGCCTTTGACCCCATGAAAACAGGTTTTAATAGGGTTAATTTAGTTATTCAGGCTGTCACAGTGACTTCACTCCCAATTATCTTGTGGTGGTATGTATTTGTCTCAACCTACACATTATTTTAACATAGCTGTGTTTAATAGCATGTGGAGAGAGTAAGTAACTGTTTTGTTTTGTTGAACAGAGTAGCACAAGATCTGTCCAACAGCCACCATCATGAAAGAGAAAATAAGTTGGTCTCAGAGCATCAGAACAGAGAATCTAAAATGCAAGTCCAAGCCTTGGTAATACTGGCAGATTCTCCTCTGGGGTTCTTACTGTTGCCTTTCCCCAGGTCTGCAGCCCTTACTGAAATGGCATGGCAGAGAAGTAGCTAGATACTGCTTCAGAGCACTGCACCACAGGTCTGTGACCTTCTAACAAATCACCTGAGCTTGTCTGGTGGCCCATAGGCAATGATAGATGCCCTAAATTATAAGCAGGACCCAGAGTAAAGAAGACCCAGGCATGCGAGTGTACAGAAGGGTTCTGCTTATTCTCTAAGGAACCAGACAGACTCACTTGCTAGAGGTTTCTTCCTCCATTCTCTGGCCACGTTGCCCTCACCTTTTAGTCACATTTCTCTCTTCTTCTCTGAGACGGTTAGGAAGCTCCATGCAGTTAAACTAAAGATGTATATGGTTCATCTTGGGTGACACTTTTCCAGGAAGCTCCTTCTGGTCCTTTCAAATGTGTATACTGGACCTCTCTTCTGAGGCCCAAAGGCACAAATAATAGCAAACACTTCTATAGGGTTAATTATGCTAGGCATTCTTCTAAACACTCCCTTTAATTAACTCACTTAATCCTTGCAACAATCCTATGAGAAGAATATTATCTCAGTTTTGTAAGTGAAGAAAATGCAGAAGATAGAAGTACCTTGCCCAGGGTTACACAGTTGATAAGTAGAAGAGCCAGAATTCTAGCCCAGGCATTCTGGCCCTAGAATCCACTATGCTATAGTTTGTACCTCTCCTTTGGCAAATATACTCAAACACAAACTCTGCTCTGAAAAGACAATTCCAGTTCCCTTTTTTTCTTGATATGGAAACCAAGCTCAGCGTGATCTGCCTAAAGCCACACTGTCAAAAAGGGGCAAAAGTGAAATTAAAACCAGATGTCCTGCCTCCCCCTTCATTATATTGCTCAAGGAGGGCATCTGGTATCGTAGTTATTTGTCTGCTTCTCCTAATCACATCACTGGATGTAAACATCCTCAGCATGGCAGAGTGCATTGTTTTATAAATGTTAATCTTTTATACTGCACCTTCCCTATCTGTACTATTATTATTTTAATATTCAATTTAATATAATTTTTACTGCCCTTGGTCTCATCCTATGAAACAATATGGAAACCATGGCTTTGCCATCCTGATTTTATCTATTTTTCTAGTACATGTTAAAATAAATACCTAGTTTTTTTTAGGTTTGCTTGTGTGCTTCCTAAAGTATGGGGCTCTCCACCAGAAGACGTAATGCCACAATGAGGAAACACTGGTTTAGTAAACAGAGACACAGATTTAGAGATGGGGTCAAGTGCCAGCTCTGTCATTTATTACCTTCTGGGCTAATCACTGGAGCTGTGGTTGTTCTTCTGGAGATCTTCTGCAGATAGGGTTAAAATAGTTTTACCCTGTTTACCTTTATGACTGACTGTGAGGCTAGATTGAGAAAGAGATAGTTCTTTGTGAACTCTGGAGCACAATCCTCCTCTTTTTGCTCCTCCTCCTTATAATCCTCATTATTCACCTCTGTATTCCCTATAGCACCAGTCTGAGAACGTTGTGGGTAACAGACACTTCAGGCATGCCTATGGGATGAACAGAAATGTTTTCTAAGTCTGTGCTACCCAAGTATCAACTGGAAGTTCAGAGGAGTAAGAAGAAGGTTAAATCTCACCTGCTATCTTGAAGGTGCTCCCCTGCTTACTGTATCACAACTTAGCTCTGGCTCTCATCAAAGCTCCTATACTTTGACTGTCTCCCATTAGAAATGCAATCACTCGGCCGGGCGTGGTGGCTCAAGCCTGTAATCCCAGCACTTTGGGAGGCCAAGATGGGCGGATCACGAGGTCAGGAGATCGAGACCATCCTGGCTAACACGGTGAAAACCCGTCTCTACTAAAAAAATACAAAAAAACTAGCCAGGCGAGGTGGTAGGCGCCTGTAGTCCCAGCTACTCGGGAGGCTGAGGCAGAATAATGGCGTAAACCCGGGAGGGGGAGGTTGCAGTGAGCCAAGATCCGGCCACTGCACTCCAGCCTGGGCGACAGAGCGAGACTCCGTCTCAAAAAAAAAAAAAAAAAAGAAAAGAAAAAAGAAATGCAATCACTCTCAGCATTGATTGAATTGATAACTTTATTCAAGAATTGAGAGATTTATAAAATGGTATCAAATATCAATCTACATAGCTTCTGTGAGTTCCCAGAGTTTCGTTTTCATTTGTTTATTCATGTTCTCTCTTTCTTTCTCTTTCTCCTTCTCTCTTCATTCATCCATCCTTTTATTCTGACCCTGGTGTTCTCACCCATGCTTACCCTTGAAAAGCCCAAGTAGTTTTATTATGTTAATATTCTGACTGCAACTATGCTAACAACAATAATAGCAGCCTTCCCCTGCCACATCTTTCATTTCTATGATAATCCTGTAAGACAGACAAGGCAAGGACCACTGTCTCCATTTTACAGGCAAGGAAACAGCCTGTTAGATACCCCAAATTGGTTATGATATTCTCATAGGAGGTTAAGATTAGAACCTGGGTCTTATTCTGAGTCTAGTACACTCTTCTTTTCAACAAGTTCTCACGTCATCATCTCTGTGAAGTCACAATATGTACAGTCACGGAAGCAAGTAAGATTTCTAAGGAAAGAGTTCAGCAGTGTGAGGAAACGAGGAATTCCAGAATGGGGCCCTAAGAAATGTCAGCATTACAAATCAGCTATAAGAAAGAGACACTCACAATGGATTCTGAGATAAAGTGGACAGAAAAGTAGGAGAAAAACCAAAAAAGAGGGGTATCATAGGAACCAAAAGAAGAGAATGCTCTAAAACTAAAATGGCAGTCTACTGGATTTCATCATTCTGAAAGATTGACTAGGAAGAAGTCAGAGCAGATTCACTGGTACAGCAACATGAAGATCATTGATGGTCTGTGAAGAACAATTTCATTGGAGCACTTGGTGAGGAAGCCATATAAAGATGAATTGAAGAATGAATGGGATGTGAAGACTTGAAAATGTCACGTGCGGACATCTTGGGGAGAAGTATAACAGAAAAACAAGATGGTAAATGGAGGGACATGCTACTTTAGGGAGGATTTTTTAATTTGAGATCAGATTTGTTACAGCAAGTTTGAGTGCAATTGAGGAGATAGGATATGCAGGAGGAAGTGATTGAAGGCTTTTAAAATTTATTTTCAGTATCATTTTATTAATTCATTCTCTCTTTCTCTCTTTCTCTCTTTCTCTCTCTCTCTCTCTGTCTCTGTCTCTCTCCAGGTTCCTAGTGACTTATTGCTTTTATGCTGTCTCCTTGAAAGCCTAGCACAATCCACAAAAGCCAGCTAACCTACACCCAGTTCAAACCTTAACCTCTCTCACACTTCACTTTTGTCCCAAATATAGTATTCTTTTTCCCCAAAACCAATTTTTCTCTCTCCAATCACAAAGGAAGCCTTTCAGTCCAACAAATTTAGAGCAAACTGAGAGTGGTAAAGCAATTTATGTCTTCTTTCAAAGGATATTAACATTTTTAAAGAGCTAAAATGGGAATAGTAATCACCCTGTATAATAATGTTTTATTGCTTCTTAACAAATTATCACAAATTTGGCAGCTTAAAACAACACCTGTTTATCATCTCACAGTTTCTGTAGGTCAGTGGTCTACCATGGCACAGCTGGTTTCTCTGCTTCGGGTGTCATAGGGCCAAAATGAAGGTGTTGGCCAGCTGGGCTCTCATCTGAAGGTTCTGGGAAAGAAAGAGCTCTAATCTCGTTCAGGTTATTGGCAGAATTCAGAACTTGCAGTTGTAGAACTGAGGTCCTCATTTCCTTGCTGGCCATCACCCAAGGGCTATTCTCAGCTTCTGGAGGCCACAAGCATTCCTTGGCACATTGTTTCTACTCTCTCTAAACACAGGGATGGCATGTCAAATTGTCTCATGTTTTGAATCTCTGAATTCCTTTTCTGCTGACAGAGAAAAAGCAGCTTTTAGCAGCCTGGCCTGATTAGCTCAAGCCCACTCATTTAGTTTCCACATCTTAAGAGAGATATATGATTGGCTTAAATCCCTTCTCAGCAGTACCTAGAGTAGTGTTTGGTTGAACAACCAGAGGATGGGAATCTGAGGAGTCATCTACTATGCCCTGGAACTAAAGAATCTTCTGAATTCTTCAAGGAACCTCTCCACCATACCTACAGCCACCTGTAATAGACACTGCTCTGTCCACAGCTCCCAGGCAGCCGTGGTTTTGTGTTGTTGTTTGTTTGTTTGTTTTTTGTTTTGAGATGGAGTCTTGCTCTGTCACCCAGGCTGGAGTGCAGTGGCACAATCTCAGCTCACCACAAGCTCCGCCTCCCGGGTTCATGCCATTCTCCTGCCTCAGCCTCCCAAGTAGCTGGGACTACAGGTGCCTGCCACCGCACCTGGCTAATTTTTTGTATTGTTAGTAGAGACGGGGTTTCACCGTGTTAGCCAGGATTATCTCGATCTCCTGACTTCATGATCCACCCGCCTTGGCTTCCCAAAGTGCTGGGATTACAGGCGTGAGCCACCGCACCCAGCCTAGCTATGTTTTTATTATGTGACATCAGAGCCATCCCCTACTACAGCTTACTGGACTAAGTGTGGGTCACTGACCCATGGAGCACACTCAATCTCTTATAACTTTCAGTTCTTAGTGCTAGTCCTTCAAAAAAAAAAACCCATTGGTAGGTGCTGCCCATGAGTTAGGTAAAATAAGCTGGTGTTTTGCCCTGTTGTGGAAGCCAGTTTGGGCAGGTGTTCATTACTTGCAACCCAAAGACCACTAGATGATGGGTTCATAGATGCAGCAAACCAGCATGGCACATGTATACCTGTGTAAAAAACCTGCACATTCTGCACATGTATCCCAGAACTTAAAGTAAAATAAAAAAAAGAGTGGCTAATGGATCTGAAAACTGTTAATGGATTCACATTATTGGAGACTATCACCTGTGTGACATACCAATAGAGTTACAGGGCTAAACTGAGAAATCAGGAAAAGAGACCATCAAAGATGATCCTGATTAAAACCACTGTCATGCCAGGGTGACTTCGTGTATATCCAAGATGTGTCTTCTGAGAAGTGAAATCAGGGAGGTATATATTCTTCGCTGCCATAATCCAGCCAGGTTAATAAATAAACAACTAAAGAAAAACAGGCCTGAGGATGAGTAAATAAATTAGAATCCAAATATGCCAACTTACATTATCTAAATGTAAATTTTCAAAAAAACATGCCAAAAAAACAAAGAGAGAGAGAGAGAGAGAGAGAAACCAGGGCATTGTTAGTGACACCCTCAGGTCCAACCACTCATTTATTTATTTCAAGAACCTTTAGCATCTTTCATGTCCAAGGCATCCTTCTAAGTAAACATTAGCAAAGAAAAGAAAACCGTATCTGTCTTGAGGAAAGCTATCACCCTGAAGTTGCAGGGAATCATTATGTTTTGGAGAGTGAGGAAGACTGATTGAAATGATAGCCAGGTAATGTCCTTCCTGTGTCTTCCTGTGTCTGCTCCTACTGTGACATTTGGCTCAACCACATGACTTGCCTGGACCAATAGGATAGTAGCCGACTCGACAGATGCAGAGGCCTGGGGAAAGGGGCAGCACATTGTTGGTTTCTCTTTTGGAACCCTGCAGCCACAGGAGAAAAAGCCCAAGCAGTCCAGGAGAGGACAAGAGACCACATGAGGTAGAACTGAGCCAACCCAGCCATGGACGGACCTGCCAGTCCCCAGCCAACCTGACAGCTGCATACAGACACATGGACAAGCCCCATGCAGATCAGCGAACTACCCACCCAACCCACAGAGTTGCAAAAAAATAATAGATGGTTGCTGTTTTCAGGCACTAAGTTTTGGGGTGTTTTGTTATACACCAATAGATACGTGATACAGGGAGAACCAAAGTAACTTCAGAACTGTGGGCCAGACATTTCCTAATGGGCCAGATATTTTCTAATATGGAGAGAAGGGAAAATCAGTTGCCTAAGATTTATGGCTTTATTCAATGGAGAGAATTCAAGGGTAAAGGGGCCTCAAGTGCCTCAAGTGCCGTCCAGCTCTCCCTCTGTTCAGATTTTAACAAATTTGCCAGCCTTTTCTGGCATCCGCATCAGGTCATTTAATTAAGCAATAGAAAGGTAATTAAGACAGAAATATGATTATTTGGGTTAGTCTTGTGCACCCACAGAGGAAGAAGAGCAGAATGTGCCAGCTGCAAACATCTGCAGTGAAAGAAGTCTGGGACAAAAAGCAGTTTCTGCTCCTGCCTCCTCCTGTTCTTTCAGAAAACACCAGGCTTCTAGGGCAGTAAATCAGTAGTGAGTCACTAGCTGTATAATATGTGCTGCTCGTCTCGTGAGATATTAAACCGAGGTCCCTTCTGCTCACATCCTGCACCTGTCACCAAATGTCCAATAAAAATCCTGTTCTCCGAGGGCATGTCAGGAAGGAGCAGGGCGAAGACTTGCCCAAGCCTTCCTCAGCAGTCCAGGAGAGCCCCCAGGCAAGGTACTCCCCGTGGCCTGCCCCAAGGCTGAGTTATCAGAGGCCCTCATCTGCAAATCCCACCTGATCTTTGGCTGCTGGCAATCACACACAGAGAAATGAGCACAAAATAAGGGCTGTGTGTGACACACTCAAGTTTCCTCCCTCTCCGAGGCAGTCTGGGGAGTTTCTGGGGTAGATCTCACCTAGGTAGTGGGGAAGAATGGGCATGGGCCAGAAGTCAGGAGACCTGGGTTCAAACCTTTTGTCATGTAGTCAGTCTGTGACCCTGGACAAGATTCCCCACTTCCCTGATAGCTCTGCTGCATTATCTCCTGTAAAATAGGGACAGTGATAGCTGTTTGCCAATCTCACATATCCACCTTAATTTTTTTTACACTGGATAGTGTATAGGAAAGAGGGCTTGAAATGGTAAGAAACACTCAAAATTTGACATTCTCATTCTTGAGTTATGTGATGTAAAAGCATAATGTCTAGGGCCAGGTGACCTGAATTTAAGCCTCTGCCTCTTACTGACTATGTGACCTTGTACAGGTTACTTAGTTCAACTTTCCTCATCTGCAAAATGGGGCTACTAACAATACTTCTAAAAGTTTTGAGGATTAAATAGATTGTGGGTAAAGCCATCAGAAAAGTGAATAGAACATAGTGGTGAACAATACATGTTCATGCATTGTCATAATTTTGTTGTTTTCATTATTATGAATCTCTACTCTGTACCCATGGCATTTCTATTTACAAACAGGTGCATATTTGGATTTATATTCCAGATCTTCAGCTTCTGAATTCTATAACCTGGGAAACTATTCAACTTACCTGTTTTTTTTTTTCCTCACCTGCCCAATGATGGCACAGAGAGGGTTAAGTGACACCGTCCACATAAAATACCTGGAACATAGCACTGGTGCAATATTAGTTGCCTCTCTCTTTTTTTTTTTTTTTTTGAGATTTTAAAAACAACAACATAACAACATTTGCCATTATAACCATTTCCAAGTGTATAGTTCAGTAGTATTAGAGTCTTCACTTTTTCATCTAGTAAAATGGAAACTCTAAACCCATTAAACATGAACTACTTGTTCCCTCCTCCCTGCAGTCCCTGGTAGCCACCATTCTATTTGCTTCCATAAATCTGACTACTCTTGATACCTCACTTAATGGCATCTTAGAGTGTTTATTATTTTGTGACTGGCCTATTTCACTTAGCATAATATCCTCAAGGTTCAGCCATGTCATAATATGTGAGAGGATTTCCTTCCCTCTTAAGACTGAATAACATTCCATTGTATGTTTATACTGCATTGTGTTTATACATTCATCCATTGATAGACATTTGGGTTGCTTCCACTTCTTGCCTATTGTGAATAGTCTCACTGCTGTGAGCATGGGTATGTAGTTGCCTTCCTTTTATCCCCTATGCTGATGCAAATAATTGAATAACAGGCAGGTACACTTCCTTTCATGTTTGCCTCTTCATAGTCAAGGCAAATTAATCTTGAACATCACTAGCATTATGGATGTTATGTTTCTCAAGTTGATTTCCTAATATGGAAATTAATATTTTCTATATTAATTTATTAGAATGATTCTATATTAATATTTCAATATTAATATTGACATTCTTTGTTGTTTTCTGCAAAAATTCACACTTTATTCATGGCCAGAAGATGGCTCAACTCATAGCAACAATCTTCAGGGTTTTGGCCAGCAAAAGTACCTCTTGCTCTCACCTGAGTGAGAAAGGGTGTTTAAACCCGTTCATGCCTGAGGCTGCAATTGTTTGAATTTTTTTTTTATTATACTTTAAGTTCTAGGGTACATGTGCACACCGTGCAGGTTTGTTACATATGTATACATGTGCCATGTTGGTGTGCTGCACCCATTAACTTGTCATTTACATTAGGTATATCTCCTAATGCTATCCCTCCCCCCTCCCCCCACCCCATGACAGGCCCTGGTGTGTGATGTTCCCCTTCCTGTGTCCACGTGTTCTCATTGTTCAATTCCCACCTATGAGTGAGAACATGCGGTGTTCAGTTTTTTGTCCTTGTGATAATTTGCTGAGAATGATAGTTTCCAGCTTCATCCATGTCCCTACAAAGGACATTAACTCATCCTTTTTTATGGCTACATAGTATTCCATGGTGTATATGTGACACATTTTCTTAATCCAAACACTGATGGACATTTGGGTTGGTTCCAAGTCTTTGCTATTGTGAATAGTGCCGCAATAAATATACATGTGCATGTGTCTTTATAGCAGCATGATTTGTAATCCTTTGGGTATGTACCCAGTAATGGAATGGCTGGGTCAAATGGTATTTCTAGTTCTAGATCCTTGAGGAATCGCCACACTGTCTTCCACAATGGTTGAACTAGTTTACAGTCCCACCAACAGTGTAAAAGTGTTCCTAATTCTTTTTTTTTTTTTAATTTATTTATTATTATTAAACTTCAAGTTGTAGGGTACATGTGCACAACGTGCAGGTTTGCTACATATGTATACTTGTGCCATGTTGGTGTGCTGCACCCATCAACTCGTCATTTACATCAGGTATAACTCCCAATGCAATCCCTCCCCCCTCCCCCCTCCCCATGATAGGCCCCGGTGTGTGATGTTCCCCTTCCCGAGCCCAAGTGATCTCATTGTTCAGTTCCCGCCTATGAGTGAGAACATGCGGTGTTTGGTTTTCTGTTCTTGTGATAGTTTGCTAAGAATGATGGTTTCCAGCTGCATCCATGTCCCTACAAAGGACACAAACTCATCCTTTTTTATGGCTGCATAGTATTCCATGGTGTATATGTGCCACATTTTCTTAATCCAATCTGTCACTGATGGACATTTGGGTTGATTCCAAGTCTTTGCTATTGTGAATAGTGCTGCAATAAACATACGTGTGCATGTGTCTTTATAGCAGCATAATTTATAATCCTTTGGGTATATACCTAGTAATGGGATGGCTGGGTCATATGGTACATCTAGTTCTAGATCCTTGAGGAATCGCCATACTGTTTTCCATAATGGTTGAACTAGTTTACAATCCCACCAACAGTGTAAAAGTGTTCCTATTTCTCCACATCTTCTCCAGCACCTGTTGTTTCCTGACTTTTGAATGATCGCCATTCTAACTGGTGTGAGATGGTATCTCATTGTGTTTTTGATTTGCATTTCTCTGATGGCCAGTGATGATGAGCATTTTTTCATGTGTCTGTTGGCTGTATGAATGTCTTCTTTTGAGAAATGTCTGTTCATATCCTTTGCCCACTTTTTGATGGGGTTGTTTGTTTTTTTCTTGTAAATTTGTTTGAGTTCTTTGTAGGTTCTGGATATTAGCCCTTTGTCAGATGAGTAGATTGCAAAAATTTTCTCCCATTCTGTAGCTTGCCTGTTCACTCTGATGGTAGTTTCTTTTGCTGTGCAGAAGCTCTTTAGTTTAATGAGATCCCATTTGTCAATTTTGGCTTTTGCTGCCGTTGCTTTTGGTGTTTTAGACATGAAGTCTTTGCCCATGCCTATGTCCTGAATGATACTACCTAGGTTTTCCTCTAGGATTTTTATGGTATTAGGTCTAACATTTAAGTCTCTAATCCATCTTGAATTAATTTTCGTATAAGGAGTAAGGAAAGGATCCAGTTTCAGCTTTCTACTTATGGCTAGCCAATTTTCCCAGCACCATTTATTAAATAGGGAATCCTTTCCCCATTTCTTGTTTCTCTCAGGTTTGTCAAAGATCAGATGGCTGTAGATGTGTGGTATTATTTCTGAGGACTCTGTTCTGTTCCATTGGTCTATATCTCTGTTTTGGTACCAGTACCATGCTGTTTTGGTTACTGTAGCCTTGTAGTATAGTTTGCAGTCAGGTAGTGTGATGCCTCCAGCTTTGTTCTTTTGACTTAGGATTGTCTTGGAGATGCGGGCTCTTTTTTGGTTCCATATGAACTTTAAAGCAGTTTTTTCCAATTCTGTGAAGAAGCTCATTGGTAGCTTGATGGGGATGGCATTGAATCTATAAATTACCTTGGGCAGTATGGCCATTTTCACGATATTGATTCTTCCTATCCATGAGCATGGTATGTTCTTCCATTTGTTTGTGTCCTCTTTTATTTCATTGAGCAGTGGTTTGTAGTTCTCCTTGAAGAGGTCCTTTACATCCCTTGTCAGTTGGATTCCTAGGTATTTTATTCTCTTTGAAGCAATTGTGAATGGAAGTTCATTCCTGATTTGGCTCTCTGTTTGACTGTCACTGGTGTATAAGAATGCTTGTGATTTTTGCACAATAATTTTGTATCCTGAGACTTTGCTGAAGTTGCTTATCAGCTTAAGGAGATTTTGGGCTGAGACAATGGGGTTTTCTAAATATACAATCATGTCGTCTGCAAACAGGGACAATTTGACTTCTTCTTTTCCTAACTGAATCCCCTTGATTTCTTTCTCTTGCCTGATTGCCCTAGCCAGAACTTCCAACACTATGTTGAATAGGAGTGGTGAGAGAGGGCATCCCTGTCTTGTGCCAGTTTTCAAAGGGAATTTTTCCAGTTTTTGCCCATTCAGTATGATATTGGCTGTGGGTTTGTCATAAATAGCTCTTATTATTTTGAGGTACGTTCCATCAATACCGAATTTATTGAGCGTTTTTAGCATGAAGGGCTGTTGAATTTTGTCAAAAGCCTTTTCTGCATCTATTGAGATAATGATGTGGTTCTTGTCTTTGGTTCTGTTTATATGCTGGATTATGTTTATTGATATGCATATGTTGAACCAGCCTTGCATCCCAGGGATGAAGCCCACTTGATCATGGTGGATAAGCTTTTTGATGTGCTGCTGAATCCGGTTTGCCAGTATTTTATTGAGGATTTTTGCATCGATGTTCATCAGGGATATTGGTCTAAAATTCTCTTTTTTTGTTGTGTCTCTGCCAGGCTTTGGTATCAGGATGATGTTGGCCTCATAAAATGAGTTAGGGAGGATTCCCTCTTTTTCTATTGTTTGGAATAGTTTCAGAAGGAATGGTACCAGCTCCTCCTTGTACCTCTGGTAGAATTCAGCTGTGAATCCATCTGGTCCTGGACTTTTTTTGGTTGGTAGGCTATTAATTATTGCCTCAATTTCAGAGCCTACTATTGGTCTATTCAGGGATTCAACTTCTTCCTGGTTTAGTCTTGGAAGAGTGTAAGTGTCCAGGAAATTATCCATTTCTTCTAGATTTTCCAGTTTATTTGCGTAGAGGTGTTTATAGTATTCTCTGATGGTAGTTTGTATTTCTGTGGGGTCGGTGGTGATATCCCCTTTATCATTTTTAATTGCGTCGATTTGATTCTTCTCTCTTTTCTTCTTTATTAGTCTTGCTAGTGGTCTGTCAATTTTGTTGATCTTTTCAAAAAACCAACTCCTGGATTCATTGATTTTTTGGAGGGTTTTTTGTGTCTCTATCTCCTTCAGTTCTGCTCTGATCTTAGTTATTTCTTGCCTTCTGCTAGCTTTCGAATGTGTTTGCTCTTGCTTCTCTAGTTCTTTTAATTGCGATGTTAGAGTGTCAATTTTAGATCTTTCCTGCTTTCTCTTGTGGGCATTTAGTGCTATAAATTTCCCTCTACACACTGCTTTAAATGTGTCCCAGAGATTCTGGTATGTTGTATCTTTGTTCTCATTGGTTTCAAAGAACATCTTTATTTCTGCCTTCATTTCGTTATGTACCCAGTAGTCATTCAGGAGCAGGTTGTTGAGTTTCCATGTAGTTGAGCGGTTTTGATTGAGTTTCTTAGTCCTGAGTTCTAGTTTGATTGCACTGTGGTCTGAGAGACAGTTTGTTATAATTTCTGTTCTTGTACATTTGCTGAGGAGTGCTTTACTTCCAATTACGTAGTCAATTTTGGAGTAAGTACGATGTGGTGCTGAGAAGAATGTATATTCTGTTGATATGGGGTGGAGAGTTCTATAGATGTCTATTAGGTCTGCTTGCTGCAGAGATGAGTTCAATTCCTGGATATCCTTGTTAACTTTCTGTCTCGTTGATCTGTCTAATGTTGACAGTGGAGTGTTGAAGTCTCCCATGATTATTGTATGGGAGTCTAAGTCTCTTTGTAAGTCTCTAAGGACTTGCTTTATGAATCTGGGTGCTCCTGTATTGGGTGCATATATATTTAGGATAGTTAGCTCTTCCTGTTGAATTGATCCCTTTACCATTAGGTAATGGCTTTCTTTGTCTCTTTTGATCTTTGATGGTTTAAAGTCTGTTTTATCAGAGACTAGTATTGCAACCCCCGCTTTTTTTTGTTCTCCATTTGCTTGGTAAATCTTCCTCCATCCCTTTATTTTGAGCCTATGTATGTCTCTGCGTGTGAGATGGGTCTCCTGAATACAGCAGACTGATGGATCTTGACTCTTTATCCAGTTTGCCAGTCTGTGTCTTTTAATTGGAGCATTTAGTCCATTTACATTTAAGGTTAATATTGTTATGTGTGAACTTGATCCTGCCATTATGATATTAACTGGTTATTTTGCTCGTTAGTTGATGCCGTTTCTTCCTAGCCTTGATGGTCTTTACATTTTGGCATGTTTTTGCAATGGCTGGTACCGGTTGTTCCTTTCCATGTTTAGTGCTTCCTTCAGGGTCTCTTGTAAGGCAGGCCTAGTGGTGACAAAATCTCTAAGCATTTGCTTATCTGTAAAGGATTTTATTTCTCCTTCACTTATGAAACTTAGTTTGGCTGGATATAAAATTCTGGGTTGAAAATTCTTTTCTTTAAGAATGTTGAATATTGGCCCCCACTCTCTTCTGGCTTGAAGAGTTTCTGCCGAGAGATCTGCTGTTAGTCTGATGGGCTTCCCTTTGTGGGTAACCCGACCTTTCTTTCTGGCTGCCCTTAAGATTTTTTTCCTTCATTTCAACTTTGGTGAATCTGGCAATTATGTGTCTTGGAGTTGCTCTTCTCGAGGAGTATCTTTGTGGCGTTCTCTGTATTTCCTGGATTTGAATGTTGGCCTGCCCTACTAGGTTGGGGAAGTTCTCCTGGATGATATCCTGAAGAGTGTTTTCCAACTTGGTTCCATTTTCCCCCTCACTTTCAGGCACCCCAATCAGACGTAGATTTGGTCTTTTTACATAATCCCATACTTCTTGCAGGCTTTGTTCATTTCTTTTTCTTCTTTTTTCTTTTGGTTTCTCTTCTCGCTTCATTTCATTCATTTGATCCTCCATCGCTGACATTCTTTCTTCCAGTTGATCGAGTCGGTTACTGAAGCTTGTGCATTTGTCACGTATTTCTCGTGCCATGGTTTTCGTCTCTTTCATTTCGTTTGTGAGCTTCTCTGTATTAATTACTCTAGCCATCAATTCTTCCACTTTTTTTTTCAAGGTTTTTAGTTTCTTTGCGCTGGGTACGTAGTTCCTCCTTTAGCTCTGAGAAATTTGATGGACTGAAGCCTTCTCTCATGTCGTCAAAGTCATTCTCCGTCCAGCTTTGATCCGTTGCTGGCGATGAGCTGCGCTCCTTTGCCGGGGGAGATGCGCTCTTATTTTTTGAATTTCCAGCTTTTCTGCCCTGCTTTTTCCCCATCTTTGTGGTTTTATCTGCCTCTGGTCTTTGATGATGGTGATGTACTGATGGGGTTTTGGTGTAGGTGTCCTTCCTGTTTGATAGCTTTCCTTCTAACAGTCAGGATCCTCAGCTGTAGGTTGTAGCTGTAGGAGATTGCTTGAGGTCCACTCCAGACCCTGTTTGCCTGGGTATCAGCAGCAGAGGCTGCAGAAGATAGAATATTTCTGAACAGCGAGTGTACCTGTCTGATTCTTGCTTTGAAAGCTTCCTCTCAGGGGTGTACTCCACCCTGTGAGGTGTGGGGTGTCAGACTGCCCCTAGTGGGGGATGTCTCCCAGTTAGGCTACTCAGGGGTCAGGGACCCACTTTAGCAGGGAGTCTGTCCCTTCTCAGATCTCAACCTCCGTGTTGGGAGATCCACTGCTCTCTTCAAAGCTGTCAGACAGAGTCGTTTGCGTCTGCAGAGCTGCTGCGTTTGTTATTGTTTACTGTGCCCTGTCCCCAGAGGTGGAGTCTACAGAGACAGGCAGGTTTCCTTGAGCTGCTGTGAGCTCCACCCAGTTCGAGCTTCCCAGCAGCTTTGTTTACCTACTTAAGCCTCAGCAATGGCGGGCGCCCCTCCCCCAGCCTCACTGCTGCCTTGCCGGTAGATCACAGACTGCTGTGCTAGCAATGAGGGAGGCTCCGTGGGTGTGGGACCCTCCCAGCCAGGTGTGGGATATGATCTCCTGGTGTGCCTGTTTGCTTAAAGCGTAGTTTTGGGGTGGGAGTTACCCTATTTTCCAGGTGTTGTGTGTCTCAGTTCCCCTGGCTAGGAAAAGGGATTCCCTTCCCCCTTGCGCTTTCCAGGTGAGGCAATGCCTCGCCCTGCTTCAGCTCTCGCTGGTCGGGCTGCAGCAGCTGACCAGCACCGATTGTCTGGCACTCCCCAGTGAGATGAACCCAGTACCTCAGTTGAAAATGCAGAAATCACCGGTCTTCTGTGTCGCTCGCGCTGGGAGTTGGAGATTGGAGCTGTTCCTATTCGGCCATCTTGCTCCGCCCCCCAAGTGTTCCTAATTCTCTACATATTCTCCAGCACCTGTTGTTTCCTGACTTTTTAATGATTGCCATTCTAACTGGTGTGAGATGGTATCTCATTGTGGTTTTGATTTGCATTTCTCTGATGGCCAGTGATGATGAGCATTTTCTATATTAGCATGATTCTATGTTAATATTTCAATATTAATATTGACATTCTTGACATTTCAAGGTGAAATCAACAGAAGTGAAAGAAAGGAAGCAAAATGGAAAGAAAAACACTCATTCTGCATTTATATGTCTATTATCAGAGGCATAGTAGGCTGTTGGCTCCTACTATGTGGTTGGTATTAAGGGAGATAAAAACAGTCAGATTTTCTTCAAATGAGATACCCTACACTCTTCTATATTGTTAACAGTGGTGAGTAATTTTCAACACCATCCTTTCAAAAGTACAGCTCACTTCTGACTTCTCGTTTCATATCTCAGCTCAGTGTAACTTCCTCCAGGAAGGGCCTTCAGACCACAACTGAGGTCAGAGCCCTTTGGATTATGTTCTCATAGAACTATGTTCCTTTTCTTCAGGACACATCTCAGTTTTACTTGTAAGTTTATTACTGCAATTTTTGGTGAATATTTGTCTCCCCCATTAGATTGTACATTCTCTGAAAGCTGGGACATTGTCTATTTTTACTCCCTCTTAAATCCCTTGCTCCTTGTCTGGTACATAGCAGACACTCAACAAATACTGTTAATAAACCCCAGGTGAATGAAGTTCTCCTAAAGAAGCAAATCACTACGACAAGGAAATATCAGATCTCAGGGTGGAAAAGCGAGATATTTTATGTTGGAAAATTAGGAGAAGAAAAGAATTACTTTTCCAAGGAAAAAGAGCAGAGTCTTGATGCACTAGGTGAGCAGTGCTTTCCTATATCGAAGATAATAAAATGATGTTTTTTTAGAAAAAATTCTTTCTTGAGCTAAACACTTTTCCATCAAAGTCTAAATGGAAGAAGGCTATTTTTTTGATGCATGTGACTTATACAGTCCATGCATTTTCTATGTTACCAAGCAAAATTACAAGACTCTTCACTTTTCTACAATGGCTTTTTGTCTGAAAGATTCCACACCAATAATTATTTAAACACCATATTACAAGTCCTCCTACCTGGTTGAGATCATAGGCTAGAAACAATAACTCCTTTGGAAAACACAACGCCACAACTAATAGTTCAATTAGTTGAAATGCATGCTGAAGCAGACTGCCTTATTAATGTGCCTCAGGCATGTCGGGGTAAAAGAGAAAAGACCAGCAAAAGCCGACTGCAGAAGGGAATCCTTATCATCATTCTCATTGCCCCATGCCCTCTTGGTTCTTGAACTCAGTGACTGGGACTGTGAATAACAGGCAGAGGGTGGGGGCAACCTTCTCTGGGCATTGAGTCTCCCTTAAAATTGACATTAAAAGAATCATAAGAGAGATGTAATTATGGGCTAGGCATGGTGGCTCATTCCTGTAATCACAGCACTTTGGGAGGCTGAGGCAGGCAGATTGCTTTGAGTTCACGAGTTCAAGACCAGCCTGGGCAACATGGCAAACCCCCATCTCTAAGAAAAACAAATTTACCAGGAGTGGTGGCATGCACCTGTGGTCCCAGCTACTTTGGAGGCTGAGGCTGGAGGATAGGTTGAGCCCAGGAAGCGGAGGTTGCAGTGAGCTGAGATTGCACCACTGCACTCCAGCCTGGACAACAGTATGAGACCCTGTCTGAAAAAAGAAAAGAAAAGAAATTATATTACATTGTCATAAGATAAACACAGATATAGCCCAGATCCATATCTCATGGTAAATCTACACTTCATATTGGATAAAGTGCTAGATTACCTCTAAAAGCCTTTCAGCTGACTAGAGTATAAACCTACAATTAAAGAATTTGGCCTTCTTTTGAAAAATGTCTGTTCATATGCTTCGTCAACTTTTTGATGGGTTGTTTGTTTTTTTCTTGTAAATTTGTTTAAGTTCCTTGTAGATTCTGGATATTAGCCCTTTGTCAGATGCATAGATTGCAAAAGTTTTCTCCCATTCTGTAGGTTGCCTGTTCACTCTGATGATAGTTTCTTTTGCTGTGCAGAAGCTCTTTAGTTTAATTAGATCCCATCTGTCAATTTTGGCTTTTTTTTGCCATTGCTTTTGGTGTTTTGGTCATGAAGTCTTTGCCCATGCTTATGTCCTGAATGGTATTGCCTAGGTTTTCTTCTAGGGTTTTTATGGTTTTAGGTCATACATTTAAATCTTTAATTCATCTTGAGTTAATTTTTTGTAAGGTGTAAGGAAGGGGTCTAGTTTCAGTTTTCTGCATATGGCTAGCCAGTTTTCCCAACACCATTTATTTTATGCAGCCAACAAATGAATAAAAAAGCTCATCATCACTGATCATTAGAGTAATGCAAATCAAAACCACAATGAGATACCATCTCATGCCAGTTAGAATGGCGTTCATTAAAAAGTCAGGAAACAACAGATGTTGGAGAGGATGTGGAGAAATAGGAACACTTTTACACTGTTGGTGGAGTGTAAATCAGTTCAGCCATTGTGGAAGACAGTGTGGCGATTCCTCAAAGATCTAGAACCAGAAATACCATTTGACCCAGCGATCCCATTACTGGATATACACCCAAAGTGTTGTAAATCATTTATATACACATGCACATGTATGTTTATTACAGCACTATTCACAATAGCAAAGACTTGGAACCAACCCAAATGCCATCAATGATAGACTGGATAGAGAAAATGTGTCACATATACACCATGGAATACTATGCAGCCATAAGAAAGGATGAGTTCATTTCCTTTGCAGACACATGGATGAAGCTGGAAACCATCGTTCTCAGCAAACTAACACAGAAACAGAAAACCAAACATTGCAGGTTCTCACTCATAAGTGGGAACTGAACAATGAGAATATATGTACACAGGGAGGGGAATATCAAACCAGGGCCTGTCGGGGGGTTGGGAGCAAGGGAAGGAATAGCATTAGGAGAAATACCTAATGTAGATGATGGGTTGATGGGCACAGCAGACCACCATGGCATATGTATACCTATGTAACAAACCTGCACGTTCTGCTCATGTATCCCAGAACTTAAAGTATAATTAAGAAAAAAAAAAATGTGTCCAGGGTTACCACAGCCAGTAAATGACAGCATCAAGTGTTGAGCTCAAGCTCAATCTTCCGACCCCAAATACAAAACTATTAGATTTTTAATAAATTGATGGATGCATATATCTATACTACTACTGAGACTTTATGAAAAAGAAAAAGAAACGATCTCTGGTCACATTTTGCCAACCAAATATACTACCCTATTCTTTGAAGTTTGGCTCCTCTTCTCCAGTTATTTTCTTTTTTAAAATGAAGTGCCAGGTTGATTATCCAGCTCCTCAGTATAAGCTTGAACATTAAGTGCTCTCCTATCAGCCATCTGCAGGGCTCCCCCGCCTGCAACTGGTCTATCACAGTCTTGAGCTTTTGGTGCCGAGGTCAATGACATGCGATGTGTGACGAGATGTCCAGCACCCCATCTGACAATATCATCCTGTGCCTCCATGAAGAGGGGAAAGGAACCAGCCAGCGAACCCTCTGGAAAGGCATTTGCTAACTGCCCACTAGCAATTGTTGAGCGATAATACATGCAGTTCCCCACATGTTTATGCAGAGTCTCAGATTTATCTGACAGTTTTACACCCTCAGGCATGATACACAGTAATTAAAATTAAAAATGTTTTGACAGCCTAAACAAATGGCTATATAAATTAGAAAGCTGTAAAAAGCCACAGTAGCCAAAAATAAAGATATATAGATAAATCATAAAATTATAAACAAGGAGAATGTTTTAATACAGGCATGTTTATATCCAGACACTTAGAAATACAGGCTAACTTTTGCCTGAAGGAACACGGTGGGGAAAAAGAACAGTGGAGACTAGCAAAGCCATTCTCTCCTGCCTAGCAATTCTTACCTCTACTCTTCTCTGGTAACTAAAGAAAGGAAGAAATTTGCCAAGGCTGGCCAACTTCCTCAAATTCTATAATCAGCTGTAGGATCTTCAAATTTTAAAAAGCACCTAAATCAGTTGCTTAGAATTTTACTATTAACCTTCCCAAATGTGTAAAATGATGCGGGCTGTACAAAACTTGGCTTGCCTTCACGTTTCTCAAATGCATGGCATAAAACGTGTATTTATGAAATGAGCCAAATATATGATCTGCATGTGAATATAATTCCTTTCAACTAAATATGCACAAATGTTTAAGTGTCATCTTTCACTTAAACCTATCAGGTCATTGTCCCAAGAGACCATTGTATCACCTGGCCTTGATATTTTTTCCCTTTCTCCCAAGGAAGCCTGCTCACCACGGCACTAGTGCATTGAAATATCAGAACATTTCAAAGGAGGAAACAAAATAATTGGAAGTAATCCATGGGATTTTCTGTACCTAGAAGAGCTGGATTGCCAGAAACCAGTCATATCATGTGGATAGTCTTTATGATAAATTTTCAAAGCAGTCCTTTGTCAGAGTTCCTAAAGATCCATCGCCACATCATTATCATGTCTCAGTATCCATGGATTAAGAAGAGAGAACTTCAGAAACACCAGAGCTTTTCATAGCAATCATCCTAGACCCTTTTGCTTCTTCCTGACCTCCTACTCTCAATCCTTTGTCCTCTTGGCTCCATTTCTTATCCTTAATCCCATTCCTGTCCCCCTTGACTTGGCATTGCTATTTTGTCTTCCCATTTTAATGTTCTACTCCCCCCATACCTCCTAAGGACCTGTTTCAGATCCACTCTGCAGGATCAGCCATTGTGAATCACCTGCTCCTTGTACCAAACCCCCATTCCACACTGATTTTTATAGTCTTGCTTCAACTCCAGAAGGAAAGGAGAGAGAATTTGACCTTTCTTTTGAAATATAAAGATATAATCATAAAATAACCACATTTGCCATAATCCATGATTGGAGATCTTTACACTGTAGGGTTTCCCGGATGTCTCTAATGAGCAGGCAATTTTATGGCAGAACTCTTTCATCTAGTGAAATCTTAAAATAAATAAATAAATACTCCTATATGCAGAAAGAGAGCTCTTGATAAAACAAAGAAATTATAAGATGAATAAAATCATTTCTTGTTAGATGAGTTTGGACCAGAGGTAGCAAAATCGAATGCCTAGTGGTATTTAAACAAATGGAATAGACCACGTCCAAGGCAACAGAGTCATAAGAATAGGGCTGTGTTATGAGATCTTTTTCTTTTTTAAATAAAGTAAGAAACCTCGATTTTTAAAAATCTTCCAAATGTAACTGTTGACAATTAATTGAATTTTTAAAAACGCTCTTTCTTCCCTATGAAACAAAATCTTGTCAGCCTACCAGAAGTTTCCTCCAGTCCTCAATTTGCAACCTCCAGTTCAGACTTTTGTTTTAGTTCTCTATTGCTGTGAAACAAATTTTCTCAAAATTTAACAACTTAATACAACAAACATTTATCTCACTCAGTTTCTGAAGGTCAGGAATCCAGAGATGGGTTAACTGGATGGTTCTGGATCAGCGTCTCTCACAGGTTGTAGTTAAGCGTTCAGCTGGGGCTGTAGTCATCTCAAGGCTCCACTGGGATTCAATCCTGTGGCGATTGGTGGTCCTCTGTTCTTTGCTAGCTGTTCGCTGGAGACCTCCATTTCTCTTCATATGGGCCCCTCCATTGGCCACCTGAGTATCCTTACATCATGGCACTTGGCATCCCTCAGAGCAAGTGACCCACAAAAGAGAACAAGGCAGAAGCCACACTGTCTTTTAAGACATAGCCTCAGATCACATTTTACACTTTTGCCTTATGCTCCTGGCTGCACAGACCAGCCCTGGTACAGTGTGGGAGTGGATTGCATAAAGGTGTGAATACCAGGAGATGGGGATCACTAGGGGTCATCTTGGATACTGGCCACTACAGCTTTCAAAATATAAAAATGGCCCTATCTTAGCTGTTCAAATTTGACTCAGGAATACATAGCATAGTCTTGGGGCCTCTTTTTTTTTAAGCTCCTTCTCTTTGCCATTTCCCCCATTTTCTATCTTCCCTTATCATAAACTTGATTCACAGAAAAACACATACTTTCCTCTTCAATATTCTCTTCAGACTGTGATTCACCAGTTAGTTCCTGCCCTTCTGGTCCTCCAATCCTGATGCAGTAAAATGCCTATATGTTTGAGTTTGGGCTCCAGCTGGTAATTTTTAGTGCCATATGTCAAAGGTCTAGGAGGCAGAAAGTTTAAATTAGAATTAGGAGTCTGCAGGTAACTGTGGCTCAGATACCAAGACTCTGTTCAGCAAATGTTTATAGAGAACCAAGTGTGTGGCAAACCCTGGGCTGGTATTTGTAATTTAGAGATAAATCCAATACAGCAGATATATCAGGAATTAGGAACCCAGCTGGTTACACAGAGGGATGGGGAATGAGACAGGAAGCATAGTGATGAATAGGAAACCACTGAAAAGATCTCAGAGACTTCCAGTGAATATGTTTACAGAGTGATAAAAAGACAAGAATGTATAAATTGGAGAGAGTTGAGGCATAGCATAATTATCTTAAAGAAAGTTATCTGATTGTCTAATGAGTGCTTTCTATAGGAGTTGGTGTCAAGATGTGGGAGAAACTGGATCCAGATGTGAGGGGCAACAAGATAGCAGTTATCTAAAAGAAAGGCCACTGTGGCCATACTGGAGTAGCTTAGATGATGTTTGACAGCTGAAGGTGAGAGGTAAGAATAGAAATTAGAGATTTATTTTTATTCCCAGGCATTATTTTCTGGAGAGTTGTTTGACCGGATCAGTAGTTCTCGATCCTGGCTGTGGCTATATATTAGAGTGGTGGGGAGGAGGAGTGAACCAGCAAATGCACCTTTCTGGACTCTCCCACCCACAAGATTTTGATTCAGAATGTTTGAAGTTTTGATAGACAAAGATATTCTCCTAAATGGATTACACACATCTCCCTAGTTTCTTAAGTAAATTATTCTGAATATGGTATAATGTTTTCTTCATTTTGAAGGTTATCATGATTGTTGATTGATACGGGAATAATACCTTTTGGGGCTTTTGTTATATAAAATGTTGGCTCCACCACTAAATGACCCCAGACTTCTAAATGTTTTGAGTAATCATATTCACTATTATGTAAAAGAGTCAGTAAAACTCCCCTGCTAATGGTGTCCAGTCACTGGTGCTATCAGAATCTCTGCTTTAGATGTGGCTTCCTTCTTTCCAATTTGCTGCTTCTGTTTGTCTCTTGGGGTTGCAGATGACCAAGCTTATTAGGATTATCTGTAAAAACATAGATAGATTCTAAGTAAAAGCCTGATAATTCTTCCTATAAATAAAATGTACTTCGTCTTTATTTTATCTATTTAAGTTAATTAACAGGTCTTTTCTTGCTTCTAAATAGTTGATATATCCTGATAATTGACTGCATCACTCTGGGGATTTCAAATGGAAAGAGATTTATTACAAGAAATTAGAAACTTACACAGTGATAGGAATAGCTAGGGAGTACACACCAGGAAGATCTCGGGAGAAATCAGGAAGTATAAGGATCATAGAGAAGCTGCCAACAATAATCTCAACTGCCTGCAGCACTGATGTGTGATTCTCATGATGTTAGGGGCCCAACAGAAGCTAGTTCTGGTGATTTCAGATATCTGCAGTACTTCAGTGAAGATTCTTCAAAAGTCTGACTGGAATCCACGGAAAGCCCTGTAAACGCCTGATTTTAGGAAAATTCCTCAAAGTCAAGGGAAGCTGTTGCAGTTCATTTTGGCTGTCTATTGCTGCTGCGGAAATAATGACTTACCTTTCTCTTCCACTTTCAAATCTTTCACAATTGCTAGAATCACATAAGGAAAGTAATTCTGTGAAATGCAGAGTTAGACTTCTCTACAGTTCAAAAGAAAATATAGAAGGTATCGAGGGTGATGTATAGTTGAAAATAGTCTGATGCTGTGCACCCCTTTATCAACTTAGGAATTATACACATTTCTCTACCCATATATAAATTTTCAAACAACAACAAAGGCTTATGGATAACATATACAACTATATCTTGTATAATCAAAGATGTGCTCACTCTGTTTCCCAAAATGAAAAGCAAAACTTTCTGAAGTTATTCTATATTTTCTCTGTTTCCCAAAATGAAAAACAAAAACTTCTTAAGTTATTCTATATTTTCTCTGAGTAATTCTCATTTCGTTTCTCAATGAGTCCTCTTTTGATATTCTGTAATTTAAGCAAGAAGAAATAAATTATTGATTAGTATATAAAATATACATAATAAAGCTAGGAACAAAATATGTATAGCTAGGACATTCCTCATTTCTGAAGCTGGTCATGAAACCATACTGATTATATTTATTCTTCCATAGTTTGTCATGTTCTGCTTACCCCAGCTAGGATAACTAATCCTGTCCCAAGCTGTCTCTGTCTGTTCAGGCTGCTATAACAAAGTATCTTAGACTCAGTAATTTATAAAGAACAGAAATTTATTTCTCACAGTTCTAAGGGCTGGAAAATCCAAAATCAGGGCACCAGCAGATTCAGTATCTAGTGAAGGCTTGTTCTCTGCCTCCAAAATGGTCCCTTGCTACTGTGTCTTCATATAGTGGAAGAGCAGAGGGGTGAAAGGGGTGAACACACTTCCTCAAGCCATTTTATAAGGGCACTAATTCCCACTCACGAGGGCTCTGAGCTCAGGACTGAGTGACCTCCTAAAGGCACCACTTTTACTATTGCACTAGGGATTAAGTTTCAACCTGAACTTTGAAGGGACACAGACATTTACATTACAGGATTTTGTCCCCACCCCACCCCCCACGTATGTCCTTCTCACATACAAAATACATTCATTACATCCCAACAGCCGCATGGCCTTAGCTCATTCCAGAATCAATTTTAAGGTTAAAGTCCAAAATCTCATCTGAACAACATCTAAATCAGATATGGGTGATACTTAAGGTATGATTCATCTTGCTACAAATTCCCCTCCAGTTGTGAGCCTGTGAAATCGAAAAAGTTATGTGATTTCAAAATACAATAGTTGGGACAAACATAGGATAGATATTTTCATTCCAAAAGGGTGAAATAGGCAAGAAGAAAGGGGTAACAGTTCCCATGTAAGTCCAAAAGCCAACAAGGCAAAAACTACTAAATCTTGAGGCATGAGAATAATCTTTTTGAGTCCATGTTCCACCTTCTGAACACACTGAGGCGGAGGCTGACCCCCAAGGCTCTGAGCAGCCCTACCCTATGTTTTTCTGGGTGCAGCCCATGCAATAACTCTCATGAGTTGTAGTCACATGCCTGCAGCTCTCCTAGGCTGGAGTTACAATGTTGGTGGCTCTCCTAGTTTGATGTCTGCATGGTGGCCCTCTCCACATGGCTGCACTAGTTGTTGCCCTAATAAGGGGTTTCTGTAGTGGCCCTGACCTCACAGCTCCTCTGGGCATTGCCCTAATGGGTATTCTCTGTGGTGACCCCACACCCAAGACTCCAGTAGGCATTGGCCTAGTGAAGGCTCTCTGTGGTGGCCCCAACCCCACAACTCCTGCACTCTGCACACCTACAGAGTTAGCACTATATGCATGCCATGGAAGTTTACGGTCTCCACCTTCCAGAGGGGAGGAGATGGCAGAATGCACTGCACCTGGGCCCACTGGACTCACACCTGGGGCAGCCAATGCACATGACTCCAGAATGTGTGAAGCAGAAAGCTGAGGTGGCTCTGGGCAGTAATTTCTGAGGTCCTCTGGGCATGCTGGGACCCTCCCCAAAAATGTTCTGTCCTCAAGGTCCTAGCACTCTGGGTTTATGATGAAAATGGCTGCCTTGAAAATCTCCAAAAACGTCTTTGGGGTCATTCTTCCATTGTCTTGATGAATAATATCTGACCTTCTTGTATCCATACTGTCTTTTTATCAAACATTTACTTGGCTATGCCTTTGGTGTTCTCTCCCGGGCTTGCTTTTTCATTCTTAACATGGCAGGAATGAAAATTTTTAAATCTTTAAGTTCTGCTTCCCTTCAATTATAAATTTCATCTTTGTTTCTCTCTTTATCTTTTTTACTGTAAGCAGTCACAAGAAGCTCTGCTTCACCTTTAACACTTTGCTGAGAGATTTCTTCTGCCAAATATCCAATTATATGTTGCCATTAGTTTTAATGGCAAAAACCACAATTACTTTTGCACCAACTAATAGATTTCTTTTAAGTTCTGCTTCCACAAGTATCTAGGACATAAACACAATTCAACCAAGTTCTTTGCCTCTTCATAACAAAGATAGCCTTTCTTCCAGTTTGTAATAGCATATTCCTCATTTTTATGTGAGACCTCATTGAAATGGCCTTTATTGTCCGTATTTCTACCAACATTCTAATAATAATCACTTAAGTAATCTCCAAGAAGATTGAGGCTCTGTCTACAGCTCTCTTCTTCTGAGCCCTGACCAGAATGCCCCTTTATGATCCGTTCATGGCAATATGGGATTTTTCTAGCCTGCTTTCCCAAATACTTTCAGCCTCTGCCCGTTACCCAGTTCTAAAGCAGCTTCCACATTTTTAGGTATTTGTTACAGCAGCACTCAACTTCTTGGTACCATTTTCTGTCTCAGTGCATTTGGGCTACTATAAAGAAATAACTTAGAATGGATAATTTATGATAGAAATGTATTTCTCACAGTTCTGGAGCCTGGGAAGTCCAAGATCAAGGTGCCAGCAGATTTGGTGTCTGATAAAAGCTTGTTCTCTGCGTCCAAGTGGCATGTTGTTGCTGTGTTGTTAAGTGGAAAGGCAAAAGAGGCAAACAGATTCCCTTAAGCATTTTCACAAGGTCACTACAGCTATTCATGAGTGCAGAACCTTCATGACATAATCACCTCTTCAATATTCCACCTCTTAATAGTAACGCTTTGGGGATTAAATTTCAACACGAATTTTGGAGGGACACAAACATTCAAACCATAGCACAAACTTTCAATTCTAGAGCCATCAGTGGTCCTCCCAAGATTGCATTGCTATAGTCTCCCAAGAAATTTGACTCTATAACCAGTAAGTTTTAAGAGTCTCACAAGAGAGTGTTCTGATTTCAGACTACTCCTTTATGCCCTACTGTACAACATTAGGAAACTGCCCCCATTTTTCCCTGACAACCCAGCAAAATTGATATCTCCAGCCCGCACCATATGCTGCTTTTCCTGAAGCATTAGATATATGACATTACGGCTAAGTAGCATAAGAAGCCCAAGGTGCCCAGGGAGTATCCTCAACTTCCAGTTAATTGCAATTATTGTTGTGCCACTAGTGGAGACACGTCTTCCTTGGGAATTTATATCTTTAAGTTAGAGAGTCCAAAGCTACAAAAACAGGAAGCAAATGGTTTTGAGGTAGGTTATTAGAAGATAACAGATAAAGAAAGCCACCTTTACCCCTTTAGAATTGTATATACTGGCTATAGGAAAAACTGTGCCATTATTGGTTGCTGACTCAAGGAAATGTATGGAGTCATATTACATTTTTCTGGATTCACAACTGTGCATGCACCGTAGCAGGGTCATCAGTAGGTTGTTCCACTCTTCTCTTAGATCAGTTACATTGGGGTTACAGGCTGGACAAAACCAGTTATTATCATAGTTGTGTATCTATTATTTTGCTATTAAATGAGTTTCTTTGTCAGAAGCAATGTTGAATGTAATGCCTTGATGATGCAAAGATATTCAGTAATTCTATAGATGAAGTTTCTGGTAGAATCACTGCATGGAGAGTAAGCAAATAACATATAAAGTAAGTGTTTATTCTAGTAAGTAAAAATTGCAGATTTATTTATGATAGTGCATTTTAATTCAATTACTTGACACCAAAGGATCAGCTAGTCTCCTCTGGGAATGACACTATATTGAACACTCATGTTGTCTCTGCTGTTGACGTTTTGGGCACTCAACAGCGACTGTTACTCATGTTGTTAAGCCCATTCATTAACTTTAACTTCCATGCTTCCTGCCAAGACCGCTTTGTTCATAAACCCATGGCTAGAGAAAGAGATTTTACTGAGACCCACAGGACAGTCTATCTTGTCCACTTGATTAACAGGAAACTCCTTTAGAAGAAAAGCTCTTTGTGAGCATTCACATGGGTACAAATGTTCTCATGCCTTATGTCGATTCTGAGATTATTCCATCTATGTATTTCTTCCTTAATTTTCCATGTTGGTGCTCCTCAAATGCACTCCCTTGACCATCTGGCCAAACCATTAGTCATTGCCCATAAATTGACATAAATTTTTACTTCTGTATATCTATTCATCCAGGTAAAAATAACAAGTATATGCACCACTAAAAGTTCTGCTGAAAGTATTTCCTTTCCATCATTATCTTTCAGGGTCATCTCAGAATATCCTCATAAAACTGAAGTGGTCCAATTTGGAGTTGTAACAGCATTTTATGTGGAATTATCTGTGTAAAGCAGGCCTGGGTTTGTTCTTTCTTACAACCGTTGATGTGAAATTCTACACATGGATTAAGGAAGAAGTGACTATGCAATAATAGTAGGTACCATAAGAGTCAGCTGCCTGTGCATGAACTTACTTGTGCCTTCAGTTCCTGCTAAAATCCAGTCTCATATATAGCACTTCCATTTGATGATGAGAGTTTGTTACACATGCCCAAATTTATGTCTTGGTGGAGCAGACCACACCAAGTTCATGAGATGTACCTCAGGTGGCATAGTCACATGGTATTGTATGGTCAGTTGTACAGTATTCACGAGGGCCTAGCAGAAAGCCAGTACTGTGCTTTCAAAATGAGAATATATCTTTGCAAAACTGCACATGGATTTCTTTCCAAATTCTAGAGTTACAGTTTGTAATTTTCTCATTAGGTTTACCAGAGATACCGTATGAAACCCATACGACTCATAGAAAATTATATTACAATTGAATCTGATGGTCATATGGCTAAAATGGAAAATCAGCTTTCACTGGACCTGCCACAAAACTTCCTCTTGCTCTGAGCTCTAGTCACAATGGCAACTGGGTAAACACTCAGTAAATGAGTAGAATAGCAGAAGATCTTCACTAATTATTCTAATTCTATCTTAGCAGTAAGAGGTGTAAGGTACATTGATTTGTCTTTCTCTTTAAACAGGATCTCTCAACATTCCTCGGATTACTGGACTCCTAGAAACCTCACTGAGGTAGCAGGCCCCTGAATTTTCATAGGATCTTTTTAACCACCCTCTAATATTTATATAATACTTCACAAATTCACTTTGAGTATTTGCTACTTCCAGGTCTAACCAGCTTTGTTATCTGTTTGGTGGACCAGCGTGACACTCTATATGAGATGGTGATGTGATCAGAGTCACTTTAGACAAGATCAGTCCTTCTCAATCTTTAATGTACATAGAAAAATTCAGTAGGTCTGCAATAAGAACTGAGTTTCTGCATTTCTAACAATCTGCCAGGTGATGGTAACACAGCTGATCTGCAGATCACACTTTGAGTAGAAGGAGACTGATTTCTGTGGGAGGGCCAAAAAGTTGACATACCTCTGAGGAAAGTCAATAATGGTATAATGCTGTCTCTTCCAAGTGAGAGCAAACTGCTTCTGGTGATTCTTCTGACTGGTATAGAGAAGAAAGTAGATGCCAAATCAATATCTGTATATCAGTTTGCAAGGTGTATACTGGATGTGCTCCAATAAATAGGCCACAGTTGGAATTGTAAATGCAATCGGAGTCACTGCCTGATTAAGTTTGTGATAATATACTTTTATTCTCCAAGAACTTTCCATCTTTTGCACAAGCTATATAAGGAGACAAAAGAGAATGTAATAGAAATCATCACCCTGCAAATCTTTGGTAGTGGAACTAATCTCTGCATCTCCTTCAAGAAAGCATTAACATTTTTTATTTATTGTTTTGCTAGAAAATGCATTCCAGGTGGTTCCACTTGGCCTTTCCTACCATAATAGCCCTCATTGCATGACTGAAGTGGTAACCAGAGTATTCAATGTGTATATTGTGCTGGTTGCCGAGTATACATGCCTCTTCCTTCTATGCATTTAGTAAATGGGAAAATAGATACAGAGTGGAGTTGTAGATTCACTGGTCTTACTCAAAATTGACTCAGGCTTAAACTTTATTTATCAACTAACTTTCCTAAGTCCCTGATATATCAGATCCACAAATATGAGTGTTTGCATTAGTTTATAAGCAGTACACTGTAATCTCTGAAAAGTCTAGGTATTTCTATTTATCCAGTATGGAGGCACCATCCTGATAAATAGCCACTTTGGAGAAATGCTTAGAGGGAGATATATAGGTCATACTTGCAGCAGTCTTGTACAGTCTTTCTTCAAGCATCCCAGGCTTACCCTTTATTCAAAAAGCTCTGTCTGTACTGCCTCTAGTTTGGGACTTGAATGGAGTTGTGATTTTCTTCTTTGGCGTCTGAAGTCAGATCTTTATTAGGACTAGAGATTTATACATACATTATGTATATCTTTCCAAGACTGTTTGTCTTCTTTAGTCATAGGGCCATTGTGACCACAGTGAAAGATTTCTACAGGCTACATAGGACCATTCTGAATTTGGTTGTAGATCTGATATCTGTTGCACAAATATTGACCATCTCATAGGCACTTAAGCCCTACTACTTAGCCATCTCCCACTGCTGGTTGCCATGATCCCCCAGTGAAATCAAGGAGCCTTTTTCAGGGGCTGCAGCTCTCACCACAATTGCTGGTTTACAGAGGAAAACCATACAGACTTTTCAAGGATCCTGTTGCTGCCCTTCTCACTGCATTTCTTAATACCATAGTGAAAAGTACATCCTCTACCCCTCCAGAGTGCATAGTGATGGTGGGCTGTGTGTGAGACTTGATATGATAAATCAGCTTTATCATTCTGATCTTCATAGACTTTGGACCTCTTCTCTACATCCTACCAGAAGTTCTAACAATTCAAACCTCACAGGAAGAAGGCTAATATTCAGTCTTATTTCACTTAAATAATTAAGCAAAGAATTGAATACTAGCTTACTAAGATAACACATTGAATGCAAAATCTCTACTGAGTGCACCCATATTGACACATTATTTCTTTTTCCCTTCTTTTGTACTTTTAAAATCCATTTATCTGTACATTCCCTAAGTTCTGCCAATATAAAAAGGCAACATTCTTTTTTCAGTGGATATGCTACCTCTTCCAGAGTCAGGCTTTATAACCATCTGTCTGGAATCTGTAAGGATTTGTTTCAGGTTGTGAGTCTGGAAGCAAAGAGAAGTGGTGGGCATGAGTGTTAAGGATTATTGGTATCCCCTTGCAAGGCAACTGTGTCAAATGAAGTCCTTAAAAATGTCTTTCAGCAAGGGAAGGCTAACATTCTTAATGACCTCTGGGTGGTAAGGCCAGTGATCACAAATGCATTCCTGGAAACACAAGGAGTCAAGTCAATCAGCCCCATTTATCCTGGGGCCTCAGACAGACATGCCTTACTTACAAAAATGACATTAAGAGCTTCCTTGTGGTGTAGCTAAAATTTGCATACTTTAAAGAAAATGAATATTTAAATGCTATATATTCATTTAGTACTAGGTGTTGGTAATGTTTGTCATTGTGTCCACTATTAAAATTTTAATTATATAATAATTATCTAACCTAAAGTACGGTAAAGCAAAGAGAAGAGAATGTAGTAATCACTTATATAGATTTATTTTGCTTTTAAATTTATTTCATTTGCAGTTTCTTTTGAGCATTTCTCTAATTTGTATTTAAATATTATATATTATGCTTTCCAATAAATTTCCCCCAGAATTATATGTCTTCTTTCTCTCCCCACTAACAGGATAGGCCCTGATTCAATGCACTTCATCTCAAAGCTAGTGGGAAAACCTGGTTTTTCATAGATTTACATAGAAGAGCTCAAACTTGATATGCCTTGATGACTAGTGAAAAAATTTTTATTTGATTTTTAAATATTCCAATAAAATATTTTAAATATTAAGAAATAGTAAATAATATCATATTTAAATGTATATGAACACATGTGGTCATACTATTGACCAGGATTTCTTCTGGGGAAGCACAAACAGTCATCATTTAAGCCACCATTTATATTATTTTAAGATTAACTTCCAAACAGAACAACATTAAAATGCGTAATTCTCACCTGCATAACGTTGCTCTGGAAATCACTGTCTCCATTTAAGAAGTGCTTCTATTTAGCAAAAAATTTAAAAAGTGCCAATGTTTAATTCTCTAAACAGGCACTATCAAATGTATATGTTTGTCCCAAATAAGGTGGCAACTTCACTGAAGCCAGTTTTTTAGCTTGTATAGAGTTTATAATAGAATGCTAATTCTCTTGACATTAATGCCTGTTTATTTATATGCAACCAAAAATGATTGAAAATAAAAAGTGTCGAGTAATAAATTATGTGAAATAGACATACTGAAAAAGTGAAATGATATAAAACTGCATACAAAAAATAATCACAACGTCTTTTCTAAATGGATGCCTGATTGCTTTTCTTTTCTCCCTGAAGGTTTTCCTTCAGCCTCAAAGGATAAATTACACAAAAAGGCCAAGTTTTCATTAATCTGCAGGCTGGCATTTTTATAATAAAAAGAGAAAAATGTTTAAGTAGTACTAAGGGTTGGTCAGAGTGTCAAAAAGCAGGAGACTAGAAAAGGAAGGTTGAAGTTCCATCTTCTTTAATTTGTACAGGCAGAAACCAGGAAATTTAAAACTAAAAAATATGTTCTGCTAGTGAACATTGCTTGTAAATAATAATAGTAATAGTCAGCCCTTCAGAACAAATTTAATCTTTCTTAAAATCATCTACATTGAGTTGATGAATTCGCTGCATGATTTATTAACAACCCCTATGTATAAACTTTGGTCAGGGATTCAGAAATTTGGAGAAGGGCATTAACTTTGTGCAGGTCTAGCTCTTTGTAGACACCAATTATGTTTTAATGACTGGAAGAATCAATGCCAAAATCATCGAGAGTACAAAAATGCACATCCAATGGTTCATCAGGTAACAGGAGCCCTACTTATGACCATGAGTTCTAGCTATCAAAGAAAATGCAAGCAATCAGGAAAGATCTAACCACCTCAACTGTGATCTACCTGTGTCTGTGTCTCTATTGCCTGACAGCTGTCCTGTGAGTAAGGGTAAACTGTACACATGCCTAACTAATGTCACCCCATCCCATCTCCTTTCACTGGCTCAAGGACGTGACTCCAGTAATTGCCCCTTCTCTCCTGCATCTTAATTCCACCCTTTCTGTGAGATCATCTGAATAAATTCAAAACATCCTGTCATATGAGCATCTTTCAAAAATCCCCTTTTGACCCCACTTTCCTCCCAAAGTTCTGCCCATTTTTCTATTCTTCTATATAACAAAACTTCTCAGAAGAGTTACCTGTGTTCAGTGTCTTTTACTTACTCATCTCCCATTGTCTCTTGAGCCCTTCCCATTGGGACTCTGTGTCCATCTCTCCCAAATAGCTCTTGTCAAGACAATTCAAGGCCTCTTTGCTGCCAAGTCCAAAGGAAAGTTTTTAGGCCTGTTTGCATCAATCTCCTGAGCATTGTACACGCGGTCGCTCCCTCCTACAAGGTACCCGCTTTTTCCTTGATTTCTAAGGCCCTTTTCTCACAGATTCCCCTCTGCTGGGCTGGCCCCTCCTCCTCAGACTCCTTTGCTGGTTTCTCCTCACCTCCTCAGCCTGCAAGTTTGGGATAAACTCACTCCTGAGACCTCTTCTCTGTCTAGAATCACTCCCCTGTCATGACTGCTGAATACTCCTACAGGTAACGTTCTACCCTAGGCCCCATCCCTGAGTTCCAGACTGGGAGACACACTGCCTGCTTGACATCTCCACTTGGATATCCAATCAGTATCTCAAATGCAACAAAACCGAATGTCTGATGTCTCTCCCCAAACCTGCCTTCACACTGTCTTCCCCCATCTCAGTGTGTGGCAACTCCACCCAGTTTCTTAGGCCAAAAACTTTGGAATCATCCCTGACTCTGTTCTTTCTCTCACACTCCATCATCCAGTCCTGTTAACCATATCTTCAAAATAGTTTCAGTCTCCAATCACTTCTCACATACTCATCACCACCATCCTGAACTATTGCCAAGCCTCAGTGGGTCTCCCTGCTTCCACCCTTTCATCTTCCAGTGTAATCGTTAGAAAGCGTAAGTCAGATGATATACTCATTTGTGTGGAATTCTCCAATGGCTGGTATCTCAGAAGCAGACCTTAGGTGGGATTCTTGGTCAAATGATGGAGGAGAGCCCACCAAGGAAGCAGAGAGCTCAGGGCAGGGAAGGGCCAGAAGCTAAGCAGCAGGACTGAGTTCAGGTGCAGTATATCCTGCTTCCCACTCAGCCTGATCCCTCAAGGGACAGCCGGGGTATAAATTTACCTGTGAATTTGTTCCCTACAAAGCATGAGACCCAGACGTTCATACTCCCCACCAGTTTATTTGTTTTAGACCACTATTTTGCTGTTCCCCAAAGAAGCCAAGCCAGTTCCTCTATTTCACCTTCCCTCTGCTTGAATGTCCATCCATCCATCACTGTGGTCTTCTCACTCACTCCTTCTGGGCTCTGTTCTAACATAATCTATCAGAGGCTTCACCTGGCCACCCTATTCAAAGGAGCAGCCCCACCCCTGACTCTGGCTCTCTTTATGCCCTTTAACTTATTTTGTATTTTTTAAAATCACTCATGGCATAAGTATATATCAAGTTGACCTCTCCCACTAGAATGTAAGCTCTGTGAGGGCAGAAACTCTGCTTCACTTGCTGTAATACCGCAGAGCCTAGCACCTAGCATGCCCTCCATAAATATTTGTTGAAGACAAATGAAAACATCATACAGCATCAGGGAAAGATTCATCTTTTGGAAAACCTAGACCCTTTCCTTTAGGATAGAAAGGAAGATTTAACTGCTTTGTTTAGATCAGATTCTCTGCCTAAAATATAGGAAGCAACTTTCCACCAAAGTCTTTAAAAAGAAACACTCAGTGCCCACACAGCTGTGAATTTTTAGCTCACTCTGCAGGTTGGTGGATACTGCCCCTTACCCCTTTGTGGTTGAGGGTGAGAGCCTCTTTCAGTTATTGTACAAATATTAATAGTTCTTGTGACAAGAGATCCTGCCGCCATAGGAAACAGAGAAAGGGGAATCAGAACTCCTATGAACAAAGTGTGTTGGACACCAAGAATGAGCTGCCTCTACGTCTGACATATCCCTCTCTTTCTCTCTCTCTCTTGAAAACCCCAAGATTCTGAAACCAATTATTAGGGACTGAAACAAGAGTGAAGTTTCTCGGGAAACTAAAGATTTCTTCCCACTCCTGTTAGCTATGACTCTCCTCAGAGTCTTTTCATGTAGACATTTCCAAATGCTTTAAAAAAGCTAATTTAAAAAAAGAATTTTATTTTACAAATAACTAAGAAAATAATTAACATCAATCAGTTATCTTTGACAGTCAAAGGGAGGTGAAGAAAAGTACAGGTCCACAAAGCAAGGCTCGCCCTTCCACAGGGATGTGGAGGCCTCCAGCTGCAGGCTTGTCTGTACACCAAATCCAAACAGAGATGATAAGAAGTGCATTCACATAGCCCTGGGCGGGGGGAGTATCTTCATTATGCTTTCGTATTTCACATAGTTAAATATTAAATAAGTGTTCCCACATACAGTGTCCTCTGTAAATTAGCTCCTCTCTTCCTAAAAATCTCGGATTCTCTAAAATGGCATGCTTAAATAAAAGAAGTGACATAATAGAGAAAATTGGGATGATTAATTACCATCCCAGAGCTAAAGCACAATATTGCCATTCTTCTGATGTCTGCCATTCTTCTGATATCATTAAAAAGAGAGAGATGACAGCTGTCTTTACCCTGCACATGATGTCCCTCTGGACAGACCTCAATACCTGTCTGATATACCTCTGTACTTTGGACTTGAGCCTCTTCCGGTAGGATGACTATAGGAAAAAGTCCTGGTCCTTTTATAAACTGAAGGAAGTGCTAAGAAAATGCACATCTTGTGAGGAAAAGAGAGGGCAGAGGAGCAAGCCTATTCCTGGGAGAAAGGATGTATTAGTTTCTGGGCACAGCATAACAAAATATCACAAACTGGGTGACTTACACAATAGAAATGTATCATCTGATAGTTCTGGAGACTGGATGTCCAAGATCAAGTTGTCAGTGGGGTTGGTCCTTCATGAGAATGTAAGAAAGAATCCATTCCATGCCTCTCTCCTGATTTTGCTGATTTGCTGAAAATCTTTGGCATTTATGGGCTTGTAGCAGCAAAACTCCACTCTTCCCATGGCATTCTCCTTGTGTGTCTGTCTCTTGTCTAAAATTCCCTTTTTACTAGGAATATTCATATTGGATCATGGCCCAACATAATGACCTCATCTTAACTAATCACCTACATATTGGATCATGGCCCAACCTAATGGCTTCATAGGATCATATTGGATCTTACTGGATCATGGCCCAACCTAATGACCTCATCTGAATTGATCACCTGCAAAGACCCTATTTGCACATAAAGTCACAGTCACAGGTACTGAAGGTTACAGTTTCAATATCTTTTGAAGAGACACACTTCAACTCATAACAATGTCAGACTCTTTGGAAAGGAGTGCAAATTAGACCTGAGAACCTCCCTCACCCTGCTCCCCTGTTCCCCCAATGCTCTGATCACATTTTCATCCAGGTGTCTATATAATAGTGGGGGATGGAATGGGGTAGGAAGTGTATTTCATTTAAAGGCTTCTTTAGGGGGCTCTGCAATTAGATTGAGGTCCTAGCTCACTCTGGATGAAATGCAAATGATTGATAAACATAAGATACTCAACCTCACAGGTAATCTGAGAAAAAAATTAAAGCGGTAAGATACACAAAAGGACTTTAAATAGGGGAGTGAAATGGCCTAACTGCTTTCTAAAGAAAAGCACCATTCTGTCAAAATTTCAATACTGAATACAAGCAGGTATCAAGATTTAAACAATTCAGATTTAAGATACTTGAAATTCCAGAACACTGAGACGCCAACAATCCTAATTGGAATTACAGGCCCTAATTGAGACTAACCCAAAAAAATCCCAATTCCAGCCATTTCCAGGACAGCTTGGTTGGAGTCAGAGTAAGTAGATTTTTAGAATTAAGCCCTTTGAAAAGAGATTAGGTTTAAATTAAAACTACTTTAAAGAATTATTTCTGAAATGACTGGACTCACCTGTCTTACACCAATGAGGAGGTGTAGTCTGTAAACACCCAGCAGGCTAGTCACCTAGCCTGTCCAGGAGAGGTTTTCAGCTGGAGATGGGCAGTGTAGTATAGTGTCTAGTACTTGGCCTATGAAAGCAAACAGATCTCAATCCTCATCTGAGTGCTACCGTTTACTAGTACTGAGCGTTGGCCAGGTTATCTCACCTTCGTGATCCTGCGTCCTCATCTGTAAAACAAGACTGACGGATGCACAGCTTCTAGAGTCCTGGTGAGGATAAAATGAGATGAATGTTGAGCTGTGAAGCACTAGGACCTTGCCCAGCATGTTGTGAGGGCTTGATAAACAGGGAGCATCGGTAGAAAGAGCCCAGGAGAGAAGCTCCTTCAGCTTCTTCAGCTCCATGTGAGGAAAACTGTGTGATGTATTAACTTCTAAATTGGCACATCCTTTACACTACCTTTTGTGCCACTAATGAAAGGACATGCCTTTTTTTTTTTCAAATGCCAAAAAATTCCCACAAAGGAAATAACTGAAAATTACGTACTCACACCACCATCACTATCCCCACCCTCCAAAAAAAGATAACAGCTTTTCATTTATAACCACTGGGCATCTTAATCCAAAAAGAATCCTTATGTTATAGATGGATGTCATTTGAACAAAGCTTATTACAAATCAATACCACAGTGCATCTTTCCTAGTTGTCCCAAATTTCAAAGGGCTCGATTACCCTGCTGTGTATTTCTTCTTCCAGTTCAAAGCTTACAAGAAGCTGACAAGAGAAACTGGCCCATATAGTTCAACTGACTTTAGTGAGAAACAGCATGTTCTCTGGGTAAATATAAAAATGAGACTCAGACCTCCCAAGGCCCAGGATTTCCATGCTAGTTGACCTGTCAGAAAATACATAGCAAAATAAATATCAAATCTGGATTTAAATATATATACAACACTTCACAACATCCATAGGGAATAAAGGTATCCAAAATTAAAGTGGTGTAAAGGCCAAAACATTTTAAATAAATTGTTAGGAAGCAGACATCAAAGTTTCACATTATTTTAAATCCAGTATGCCATCTCTTTTTTATGTCTTGTTTCTGTTCTGATTCTTCAGTTTAGCTTCAAACGTAACTACTTTCTGACTCCTACCAGCTCATTTATTTTCAACAGACGGTTATCAAAAGTCAAAACTCTCTATAGAGCTTATTTGGTTTACATTATAATACAACACATTCCTCTACCTTGAAAAATGGGTTGGCTTGCCATCTCAGTATTAGGAATATGCATTTTGAGGTAGCATTGGATTGGCTGAATTATTGGAAGGGTTTTTTTTCCAAAGGCTCATCAAGTAGAAGTTGCCTTTTGAATGAGCAATCAATCAACACTATTACATTGGTGCAAAAGTAATTGCAGATTTTGCCATTGAAAGTAGTAATAATATGTTCTGGGCACCCTGGGTGATGCAAAGATGATAAGACACAATCCATTCCCTTGGGGAACCAACAACATAAATGAATGGTAATATAGTTTGGATGTTTGTCCCTGCCCAAATCTGATGTTGAATTGTAATCCCCAGTGCTGGAGTTGGGGCCTAGTGGGAGGTGGTGGGATCATGGTGGGAATCCCTCATGGCTTGGTGCTGTCTTCAAGATAGTGAGTTATCTTGAGATGTTTGTTTAAAAGTGTGTGGCACCTCCCTCCTCCTCTCTCTTGCTTGCTACTGCCTTCACCATATGATGTGCCTGTTCCCCCTTTGCCTTCTGCCATGGTTGAGAGCTCCCTGAAGCTTCATCAGAAACTGAGCAGATGCCAGCATCATGCTTCCTATGAAGCCTGTAGAACTATGAGACAATTAGTCCTCTTTTCTTTATAAATTACCCAGTCTCGGGTATTTCTTTATAGCAATGCAAGAACAGACTAATATAGACGTTCAGAGAATACAAAGCCAAAAGTCGTTGTATGGTAAGTATTATATACTGCTGTATCAACACACATTCTGTGTTCACAGGAGAGGAAGGTCCTCTGACTGGGTGATGAGGAAAGCTTCAGAGTTGAAGGAGGATTAAAGGGTGTTCAAAGTTTAGGGCTGAGGAAGAGTGAATGTCCTGAGCAAAGCTGTGGAGATGGATATGACTGCGCATTATTGAAAGGAGGAAACAGCCTACTTGAGGTTGTTTAGCAGACACCACTGAAGTTCTGCCTCCTATGCCCTTCCCACCTGAGTTCAGCCACACTGGTGAGAGACAGTTTCTTGCACACAGTCAGCTTCCCACATCAAGCTCCTTTTCTCTGTTTCTCTGCCTGAGCAAAGGGAGGGCGCTCAGCAGCAGCAGGCAGCATGCTCTTTATTAAAATGTAAAAATGTGTGCTTGCAGGGGAAAGGATTAACACCCCCAGAAGGAGCCTCAACCCACAACCCATGGGAGATGGGAGTTGTGCGTTAAATGCCCCAGCCATGAAGCATGCGCCTTGCTTTCCCAGGTGATTCCAGTGGGATGGATGGAGCCCCAGGTGCTCACATCAGTAAACCACTCATTCATTCAGCCTTCATTGACTTCTCTCCCTTCTTTCCTTTTCTCATTTGTGATTCATAAACTACCTAACCCAAGTCCTTGTCTCAGGGTCTATTTTGAGGGATACTAAAAGAAAGGTTGGAAGAAGAATGGCATTCCATGATCTGTCCCTGCAGACATCTCCAGGAAAATCTCCTGCTTCTTTGCAGTATCAAGTCAGTCGTTAGTCATAATCAACTTGTGCTATTGCCATAACCAACTACTGCTTGTACATTAGTTCCCCAATTGTGCATGCTGGTTTGTACCCTGGGTCTTGTGCTTGGCTTGTGCTCTGCCCACTGGGAGAAATAATCCCTGTGCATGCTCCACCCGCAGTCTCCTACACAAGTACTATTATCTGTCAAGATTCAGTCCAGACATGACCTCCACTGTAAAAATCCTCCTCTGCTCCACTTTGCCAGCCCCTTGCAGGGTTGGATGTGCCAGGCCTCTGTCATAGCATGGATCACATAATTTGGAAACAGCTAGCCTAGCTGTCTGTCTCTGTGACTTAACTGTGAACTCCTTAATGGCAAGCAGGGACTTCTTCCTGCTTTTCTGTACATTCCCAGCAATGAGCCATGGACCTGATAAATAAACAAATAATGCAGTATTTGTTTTTTTAGAATAACAGTGTCCTGGGGAGGTACCCACCTAGTGGATTCCTTGTTTTCTAGTTTCCTAGTGGGAATTCGAGCAACTAGATTTTATTATCAGAGGCCTCCATTTGCCCTTATTTTCAGCCTAAACTTTTCAAGATTGGGAAGTACAGAATCTGGGTAACATTTTGAAAAGAAGCAAAATGTATTAATCTACTGAGGCTCAGCTTAATATTTGGCCTTGCAGAAATGCTATAGCAGAAATGCAAGAAAAGCCTACTTGTGTATTTTCACCCCCATTGTGACAGCGGATCATCTGGAGACTATATTTTCCTTCTTACAACATATTTTGTCATGATAGCCTCGTTCTCAAAATTTCCAGCTGCTTTCGTCCGTATTTTAATGCCATTCATTTTTTCTCATCTCATCAGTTTAATTCTTGTAGATTTTTCCTCGTGTTGCCTGATCTCCGGAGTCAGAGCTTTTATTTGATTTCAGTTCCTGAATTTTCTACTTGCTGCCTAAGTAAACTAAAAACTCCGACAAAGGATGAGGCCTTGGTTGATAAATTCCAAAATCTATCTGATAGCCTTCAGTTGGCTTAAGTTAGATCTGTTCCCTTGTTTTTGCTAACTTGTCCTGGTTTCCCATCTTTATTTTGGAATTTTACCTTCCCTCCCCCTTTTTCTCTCTTTTCTTCCTCCCCTTATATGTAGGAGTTCCAGCATTCTGTTTTTGGCCTCTGCTTGTTTCTGTACTGTCTCTGCAGCAGCCACATCCATTCAGTGCTCTCACTACCCATGCTCAACAGATGAGTCCCTTCTTTATCTTTGGCCCTAGGCTTTCTGACAAAATTTGAGTTCTGTCACACCAGTTTCCTGTTCGGTGTCTCCATTTTGTGTCCAATTGATGCCACGAACTCATATTAAGATCTAGATTCATCGGCTTTTTAGTTTTTTCAATTTTCTACTTGCTCTAGACTTCCTGATCACCTACCATCTTACCCATCTGTGTCCACCTCCCCCTGCTTCCCCCGTAATCAATCAGACACAAACTCATAAATATTCCACCTCTGAAAGATCTACTGCACTCTAGAAGCTGCTCTATCCTCACTGCCATTGCCATTTTTAAAGGCCCTTCTTAGCCTTACTTGGTACCATTGTACTAGCTTCCTACCTGGTCTTTCCATTTGGATCTCTCCTCTTCAATCCACTCTGTTCATACCACTAGGAGAATTAGTTAATGCCACTCAGCATTATGTGTCAGGGAGAACCCTTGAATCCAGTCCCAGAAACCTAAACACTAACCAACTGGGTAATAATCATCATCTCCTTCTAGCTCTACAGCTTTGTTTTTGTTTGGAGGTGGAGTCTCGCTCTGTTGCCAGGCTGGAGTGCAAGGGCATGATCTCGGCTCACTGCAACCTCCACCTTCTGAGCTCAAGTGACTCTCTTGCCTCAGCCTCCCGAGTAACTGGGATTACAGGCACGTGCCACCACAGCCAGCTAATTTGTTATATTTTTAATAGACACGAGGTTTCACTATGTTAGCCCAAACTCCTGACCTCAAGTGAGCCACCCACCTTGGCCTCCCAAAGTGCTGGGATTACAGGCATGAGCCACCGTGCCTGGCCTAGCTCTATAGCTTTTTAACACCTTTATTAGAATATAATTTACATACTTCATAAAGTTCACCTCTTTTAAGTATACAATTCAATATTTTTACTATATTCACAGAATTGCACAACCATCATAATAATCTAATTTTAGGACGTTTTCATCTTCCCGAAAAGTGACCTAATAGGAGTCCCTCTTCATTTCCCCCAACCTCACCCTCTAACCCTAGGCAACCACTAATCTGCTTTCCGCCTCTATAGATTTGCCTCGTTTTGACATTTCATATAAATGGGATAATGTAATATGTAACCTTTTATTTCTGGCTTCTTTCACTTAGCTTAATGTTTCAAGGTTTCTCCATGTAGTAGCATGTATCAGTACTTCATTTTAATAACTGAATCATATTCCATTTATGGATATCCACATTTTTTAATCCATTCATCAGTTAATGGACATTTTTCTTGTTCCCACTTTTTGACTATTGTAAATAATGCTGCTTTGACAGCTCTAGAGTTTTAGACATTATCCTGACCATCATATCAAGAGAGCAATATAGCAATATTCCAATTTTCTTTATTCTTTACAGACAAGCTGTAAAGTAATCTTTACATGAAGATTCTCAAAGCAAGTCTACTAACAAAAGTCTAAGGAAGTGTCCTACCAGCAATTAAAAAAAGAAAAACTTGAAGAAGTTTCTGTTGCTGCTTTCAACTGTGTAACCATGTCTATTAAAAGCCACTTGTAAATAGCTAACTTCAGCTCTGGCATGCCATAGATTAGGCATATTTGTTTTCCAGGGAAGATTATAAATAGAGGGGGGAGGGGGGAGTGAAACAGAATGTATTTTGCAAATGAGCCCAGATGGAAAACTAACAGATGGCCATGCACTGTATTTTGTGTGTTCAGACCTACATTTAAATTAAAAATTTTCATAATTATGATTAATGTCTGTAGCAACACTAGTTTTCCTGTGGTAGCATCATATATCATGTATCGGAGGTATTGAATAGAACATTTTCATGAAAAGGTTTCAGACTTTATACAAATTTTGGTACTTGCCTGCCCTACACTTAAGAAGGAAACAAAACAAAACCTCATTCAGCCACGATGGAGAATGCTGAGAAAACTTCAGTACAAGTGGACTTTCTATAATAAGCCCGTCTGCCGCCATCTGGCTTTTCCTCCCATGTTAAAACTCAAAGTCAGTCATTCCATGCAGAGGGGGAAATAATGGGCCCTTATTTGCATGGCTATTTTTTAAGATTCTGTTGTGAAGAGTTTTCTCTTGGATCACAAACATTTCTTGATTTCTATCAATACAATCAATATATTTCTTTCTAAGGGTGTTATATCTTATCTTGTATGTCATCCAGGCTTCTTTGCTTCTCCTTTTCTTTTTCCCTTGATGATTCTGTGTTTATTATTTTCCCAGTCTTCTTAAGGGTGAGCATTGCTGGAGAAGTCCATGAAATGTTTATCTTCTAGAATCACGACTTTGGAATCTTCACCATGAGAACATAAAACCCAACTCATTCTTTCTGGGGCCGTCAGTCAATTGTGTGGACTTCATGCAGGGGAGTTGACCTCTTTGTGCCAAGTCAGATTCTAGATGTGTAAAATGGGGGAATCTTCAGAAGGTGTCTGATGTGCTCTACTTATTTTTGCTCTGCCATGGTGCCCTGCTCTGGGACGTTTCCAGATTGCCTCTCATTTTGGTGATTCCTTACTCTTGCCTCCTGCTCTTCTGATGTATGCTCTTCTGATGTATTCATCAACTCAATTTGGATTTTTACCTCCAGCACAACTGTGCCCATTTTTGACTTGCTACTCTGGCTCAATGTAGATCTTTTATCTTGAGCAGGAGTTTTTCTCCCCCAGCATAACTTATTTTTCTTGTTATAAGAACTATCAGACACAATTCTGCGATTTGACTCCAACACAAGACATTCCTTCTGGCACTCATCAGGTTATTCCTCCCAGGCCCTCTTGTAGCCAGGCTCCCCCTCCAGCGGAAAGATCTTGGTATGGAGCTCCATCCTGGTGATACCACTGACCATGGCAAGCAGGTCAGCACTTAGGAGGGGATTCTACATTATTGACATCCTACAGCTGCTGCATTTTGGTCAAGGCAGCCAACAATATTGATAAACTTCATGAGTTTATGTAGTAATAAGGCCCAAGTTTTACTGTTGGGGGAATAGTGTATTCATATCAGTAGCATCCCTTGATTGAGTCTGGAAAGTGGAGTTGAAGAAACGTTCTTTTTGACATTTTCAGCTGTCAAAAGGTTGAAGGGTGGGGATGAGTGGGAGAGAAAACCTAAGCTCTGGCGTTCCAGCCCTTTAACTCCTGCTTTCTGATTTGGTATTAGAAATTTTACCCTCTAAATATAAAAATACTAGAGAGAAGAGGATGAAAGGTGAATAGGAGAACGTGGACAAAATGAACAAGCTTTAGGATATTGAACTTACAATTTTGAAAAGTTAAGTTGAATGTTTTTACAAAAGACTCATCCATCCCTTTTTAGGTTCTCAGATATATGATGAAAGGGATAAAAACAGCAGCAGCCCATTTTATAAGTCAAGCTAGCAGCCGTGTTCTATGAACACTTTAAAATACCATAGGTGCCCATACACTGGAGAATGAGCATATTTAATGCCAAAAAATAAGTCTTGGGAGAGCTGCTGAGCACTTAACAACATCACTAATTATTTGTATAACATTTGGCAAAAAGTCAAAACCATAATTTTTTCCTGGTAAACATATTTTTACACATTTGTCCTCCCTACAAAAATAACCAGTTGAGATGCATATATTTTCACTTGCATATGTTTGCATTGCTGAGGCATAAACCAATCCTCCCTTAAAAGGTTCATTTCAAAGTTATTAGCTAATTCATAGGCCCGGTAAGCCTGCAGATCCACAAGCATATGCTTTGCATTGAAACACCAGCTTGGTAATCAAACGAGGAGCAATCTAATATGAGCTTTCAAGGCAGGTGAATTTGACTGTAAATCATGGTTCTGCACATAGGTTTGTATTTTCTATTCTTAATTACATCTGTGCAAATCTCCATTTGTTTATGGTTGCCTAATACATTGAGTGGGCTATTTGCATTCCCAGAAGCACATTTTCCATGGTGTGCACTTCTCTGAGAAAAAAAAAAAAAAAAAAAACTGGTTCAGCCATTAATTCAAATATTAAGTGCAAAAATGATACAGAAGTGAATGCTCTTCAATTCAACTCCAACAAATATTTCTGGAGTACCTGTACAAGGCACTTATAGGGATACAGAGGAAGGGCATTTTGCCTAAACTCATTGAAGCTCAATTTCCTCATCTATAAAATGGGAGGAATAGAAAAAAAGAAAGTGTTCATTTAAAGTGCTGTATAAATATGAGCAAGCAGTAAGTAGTGGTGGTAGTAAATTGCAATCCAATATTTTTTTTTCCTGCCAGCACCACTTAATTACAGATACTTTCCTATGGAAAGCTTTCTGAATTTGACATGAACAAATGCAGAAGGCAATTGTTCTTACATTCAAGTTACCTTTTTTTCACTTTTTTCAATCCTATTGGCAAAAGTGATATATAAAAGTATTTAAGAAAGGATTTACAATAGTCAATACTGATCAAAAATGTGTTCAATGTATGATGGAAAAGCAGTATGTCCTTGGGGCATGCCATTTAGTTTGGATTCACTCTCTGCTCTGTAATAACAGAGAAGGCAAGGCCTGGCTAGCTCTAGGTAAGTTCTAGAGAATGAACAAAAAAGACCTTCAGATTGCTTCTAAGTGATGCAGTGGATTTCCCTGGATATATAAGAAAGCAAGGAATACTAGCAGATGATTTATCTGGGATTGAAAATGATAGGTCTGACTGTACCCTTCCCCCCAGAACTGTACCTATCTGTAAAATGGAAATCTACTTGTCCTACCTACCACATCATGTCCTTATGAAGATCCAAACCCGTAATGTGTGTGAAAGCTCTTTATAAAACCAACAGCCAGGTCTTTATAGTTTTCCTCTGCATCCGAGTTTAGGGAATGAGAAATAAGGTGTTGAAGAACCCCAAAGAATCTGTTTCCTTAAAGGAAAAGGAATAAATGAGTAAACCAAGAGGAACCTTGAGCTCCACCTGACTCTGACATTTACATTCAAATTAGGCACCATGTTGTCTCCTGGAGGTCATCTGAGTACTGAGGGTTATGCACAGTGGCATGACTGAAGCTAGATCCAGCCTGTCAAGGACAAAAGGGGAAAACAGAGGGATGTCTTCTGAATTCCCTTAAGAAAAATCACCTTCTCTCCTCAAGCTTGCAGCTCCTCGTCTGTAATGTGAAGGGGCCAGGCAGGTCAGATGCTCTCTGAGGTCTCTTCTGACTGTGATCCCTAAGTCAGAGAACACAGGAGCACTTGTATGCATGTCAGCTGACCTGGGTGATACCATGGGGACCTTCTCTTCAGTGCCATGAAGATCTAGCATCAGAAGAGTCTCCTAACATGAGAGAAAATGTGCTTTACTGCCTGAGGAGGCCTCATCACGTGTTCACTAAAGTCTAGAGAGGCTTGTTCTGAAAAACTGAACCTTCTGTTAGCCTAGCTGATTGGCCAAGAACTGCCACTCATTATGTCTGTTTCCCTAGTTTCCCTCACATGCACTGCAAAGGTGTGATTTCCCCAGGCCACTGCAGTGACAGAGGATAATATTGCAATGGCCTTTCAAGAGTGTTTCAAGTTAGAAGTGACCACAATTTATGTCCTCAGAAGCCACAGGCAATTGATACTCTGCATTTAAGAATCTCACTTGAGAAGAGGCAGTAAGTGCCTCCTCTAATGCTTTCTTTCTCCTATACTTGCTCTCGTCCATCCCTCTCCTCCTCTCCTTTATTCACCCATTTGTTAACTCATTGAGCAACAACTTCAATAATATTTTTCCTAAAGAACCATTTACTGTTTAAACCATGATCATTTAGTAATTGCTGATTGGCTGGACAGCTGTGTCAATTTTGGAAAAATTCCCCCTAAAATGGCTTTCTCTTGCTAAGGTATAAAGTCATAGTTAGAAATGTAAGCCCTGAACCAAGCCGAAGAGGAAAATATGGGTAAAAAAACTATTAATTTTTAAGAACCGAGATGTTAAGTGATGTGCCTAAGGTCTCTGTAAGTGTTAAGGCTGGAATTCAAACCCCAGCCTTCCTGGCGCCAAAGTCTACCTTGTTCCAGGGCCTGGAACAAGGTAGGGCTCCTTATGAGCCCCCACACCACTGGAAGGAAACCTATCCAGCAAGGATGAGCAGCCACTCACTAAGAACTTCTTTTCTCCCTGCAGAGTTCCCAAAAGGCACCACATCCTCAAGCTTTTAGCCCTGGTGATGCCCTCTGTGACCCAATCAGTCTAGCACTGAGTCTTAGATCCTAACCTGCTGGCCTCAGCATTTTTACATGCCTGAGTTCCACAGTAATTCCATTATGTGGCCCTGATTTAACATTTAGGATACCTTGGTTTCCTCGGAAATTATGATGAAGAGGCTTCATCATGATAGTGAGTTTGGTGCATTTAGCGCTTGGGAGTTGAAGCATCAGATGTGCATGTTCTGAAAGCTTCCCTCTCTATTGTTGAAGGACCTTCTTCTTGGGTGGCTTTGGCAATGGCAGTAGAAGCTTCACAGAGCATAGTAAATCCCTCCATAGCATCAGGTAGTAGAGATGGAGAGGCTTCTCAGTATGCCCATGTGGAATCAGAGCTGTGGGTTGTGCAGAGAAACTTTTGGGTTTTAAGAATTAAGTGGCTTGCTGTCCAGTTGTAAGCTAACATTCACTAGAGCAGGTTCTATGTGACAGAATTTTAATTGATCTCAGGTGTATTTTGGGTTGTCCTATCCCATTTTATTTTGCCAGGGGTTGCTGTACATAGTAAAAATCCCAGGTAACACAAGTGTGTGATAACTGTTTTATCCCTTTATATTCTTTGAATTAAACTATTTGAGTTCTCTTGTGTTGGGGTTGTAAGAAACTTAACTTCAATTAGGGTCATGTCACGATTTCAGAGGTTCATGCATGGCCAAAACTTTGCAGAAGAGAAATGGGACATCCTCATTTGCCGTGTTCTTAGTTTTCTCTGGTTGTGGTCAAACCATATGAAGTAGATCCACATGACTCCTTCAGGCTGACAGCGATCTGTGCCTTCCTGGCTATGGTTGCATATAGGTCCCTTGGTGTCCCATCTGCCTTCATTTACCACTGGGCTTTGCTCCACAGGGACTTGTTGTTTCCATGCTAGCCCTGCCAGGAGGTAGTGCTGAGATGGTTCATTTTATGTGTCAATCTGACTGAGCCACAGGTTGCCCAGACATCTGGTCAGATACTATTTTGAGTGTATCTGTGTGGGTGTCTCTGGATTAAATTACCATTGAACTGGTAGACTGAGTAAAACCAGTTGCCTTTCTTTTTTATTTTATTTTATTTTTTATTATTATTATACTTTAAGTTCTAGGGTACATGTGCATAACGTGCAGGTTTGTTACATATGTATACTTGTGCCATGTTGCTGTGCTGCACCCATCAACTCCAGTTGCCTTTCTTAATGTGGGTAGGCTTCATCCAGTAAGTTGAAGAACTAAATAGAACAAAAAAGCAGACCCTCCGGTGAGAAAGGGGCAACTTCTCCTGACTGACTCCTTATGAGCTGGACATTATTTTTTTTCCTGCTTTCAGACTCAAACTGAAACAGTAGCTCTTCCTGAGTCTAAAAACTGTTGTCTTTTAGACTGGAGCTACCACTATTTGCTCTCCTTGTTCTCAGGCCTCAGAGTCAGCCAGTGTGGTATTCTGTAAGAAACCAGTCATGGCTGTAATTATAACAGCGAAGCTCACTCGGTCATCTCATTGGGCCTACACTCTATGTTACTTAGCAGGATAGTGCAGCCTGCCCTGGGGATTTGCAGCCCATGCCAAAGGGATTTCCAGAAGACAAGGCTACCTTGACACAGAAGTAAATTTCATAAACCTTAAAACAAAGCTTACGTTTACAAGAATAGTTTAGACTCCCTTTGTGAAAGAAACACCTGATAAGTGACCCAGACTGAATATAAGTAAAAGAACAGGAAAGGATCCTTCAAACTCTGAGAATTATCTTCAGACAGAGACCCTCTTGGCCAGTCAGTTCCTGTTTCTGGCCCAGAACCCTAGCCTACTCCAACTATTCATCTTGTAAGAGAACTACCAGAACAAACTGCTTGAGCATCATGGTCTAGGACGTACCTTTCATCTGAGTTGGACCAAATGGGAGGATTTGCCCCTGGGGAACCTAGTTACCTAGGACCACCCAAAACCCCTGAACATGACAGACTGGAACTACATCACACCATTGGCTTTCCTGGATCTCCAGCTCGCCAACTGTATATCTTGAGACTTGTCAATCACCATAATTGCATAAGTCAATTTCTTACAGTAAATCTATCTGTCTGTATGTATGTCTATCTGTCCATCCATCTATCCATACTATTGGTTCCTGTTTCCCTGGAGAACCCTAACCAATATGAAGGTATAGCTCTTCTTTGCTGGCATGCACAGCTCTCTCTGTGTCTTTCTTCATTCCCTTCTTCTCTTGTGAAGCCTTCCATCTCTACCCCGTCAGACTTCTGGCCAAGACAATTGAGTATTTATGAGTTTTATATTAGTTTCCTGGTACTGCTGTAAGGAAGTACTACAAACTAGGTGACTTAAAAGAACAGAAATTTATTCTCTTACAGTTGTTGAGGCTAGAGGTCTGAAATCAGGCATTGGCAGGGCCAAGCACTCTCTGAAGGTCCCAGGGGGAAATCTTTGCTGCTTCTTCCAGCTTCTGAAAGTTTCTGGTGGGCTCCAGCAACCCTTGGTGTTCCTTGGTTTATAGCATACTGCATATTGCTAACTGAAAGAAGCCAGGCTGAAAAGGTGATATATTTTATGATTCTGATTACATGACTTTCTGAAAATAGCAAAATTATAAAGACAGCAAAAAGATCAGTCATTTCTAGGAGTCTGGGGAGAAGAGTGGAGGATTTGAGTAGGTGAAGCACAGCAGAGATTTTAAGGTGGCAAACCTGTTCTATGTGCTACTGTAATGGTGGATACCTTACATTATGCAACTGTTAAGACCCATAGAACTTACAGAGTAAACTGAAACATAAACAAATTTTTAAAATCATTTAGGAGGTCGGGATATCACAGGAAGAAATCCAGACTGTGACAAAAGAACCATATTAAAAACACCTGAAACAACCTCATTGAAGTAGGTGAGGGAAAAGTCACTGACATAAGCAACTTGGGAAATGAATGAAGACTAAGGACAAAAGGAACTACATGTAAGCACCGTACTCTAGTTAATAGAATTTCCCATGAAATTTCCATGAAGCTGTGTCTTAACAATTCTGATACTGCTATATATGTATAGTGAAACTGAAAAAATTAATTAAATGTGTGGCAGATGGTCGAAGCCAGGTTTCTCACTGTTACAGTGGGAATTTACAGTTAAGTGAGGTGAAGAGACTAGAATGATCACTGTGATAATGGATTGCAGTTGAAGACATTACTATGCACTTCTGTTTAACTTAATATAAAGATGGTTACATATAAAATAACTTACATATGTATGTACACGTGGGTTAGTATACATATACAAATATTCCCTTGTTCTGTCAGCTGAGGGACACTAGAAGCAACAATATCCTAGTGGCAGTGAACACACTTAGCACCCAGATTGTGGTTTCTAATACCATTCTCCAACAGAAGAAACCAAGGCTCTTTGGAGAAGTGGCTGATTCTAGGACTGAAGTGGAACATACACAAGATGCACCTGGGACATCTTACAGTGACAAAAAAGTAAGAAAGTGGTAACAAATATTGAGGAATTTTTGTCAAAGGGACACAGGGCAATTTAGTCCAGTTGAAAGTGTTATTAATGACCAAAGCTAGAACAATTTGAGCAAGAAAATTAAGTCGTGTTGGGTTATTACCCAAAGTATAAAATAAATATCCATGAGTCCATACTGACATAAATGAATAATTGAATTAAATGGATAAGTGGAGGAAGAGACAAGTCTCATATGAAATTCTAAAATAACTTATGTAGATTTTTTTCCTCCAAAAGGAGATGGATTCATCACCACTGCTTAATTGTGGGCTGTGCATAGTGACTTTCTTTCAAAGAGTACACTATGGAGAGAAAGACTAACTTTACAGAGGAAAAATATGGTATATACTACCTCAGCAGGTGATTAAGGTCAATATCAACAATGATAAATCATGTTGATGGTATGTACCCTTGTTATGATGAGACTGTCACTTTACTTCTTTGTCTTCCTACTCCAAACCCATAGCTCCAGTCTAGATATGAAGAAAACATCACAAAAATTCCAGTAGAGAGGCATCTTACAAAACGCTTGTCTGGTACTCCTCAAAACTATTAAGGCCATCAAAACAAGAAAAGTTTGAGAAACTATCACAGCCAAAAGGAGGCATGACAAGAAAATGTGATGTCTTTTCATTCTGGAGAAGAAAAAAAGACATTAGGTAAAAAGTAGGAAAATCTTGATAAATTATAGACATTAGTTAACAATAATGTTTCAATGTTGGTTAATTAGTTGTAACAAATATACCATACTAACATAAGATGATAATAATAGGGGAAATTGAGTGAAGGGTTATATGGGAACTGTCTGTTCTATCTTCTCAAACATTCTATTAATCTGTAACTAATCTAAAACCTAAAGTCTATTTTAACAAAATTTAAACAAGGAAGAAAAGCATCTTATCTCAATCACCTTCCCAAGTATTTCAGAATGTAGTTTGTCTTCTACATCTCCAAAATAATTTGTTTTCGTGCCTTACTTTTCAAACACCTGACACTTCAGCAGTCATTCCCTCCCTTGTTCATTGACTCCATTGTCATGATAGATTATCTTGATAGATTACCCTAATACACCCTCAAAGCCAACACCAAACTATTTAAAAAGTTATCTCAATAAACCACCACCAATGCATCCATGCTTCTTTCTACTATAGTGAAGGGAGAAACTAAATATTTTATGTAAATGTCAGCTTCAGATTATAGCAATATAAGCACTTATATTCTTGAAAGAAATGCTTAACTAGAGCAAAAATATTTAGGAAGATATTAATTTGAAACTTAGGACTTTTTTCTTTAAGTGATCCTTTTCAAGTGACAAAGTACAATAGGAAAACAAGGCCAGATTGTTTCTAGCTGGAGGTAAGTTTTTACAAGTAATGTTCCCTACAATTAAAGTTGTAGCTATTTCCATTAACTAATCAAAAACATTTATTGAACACCGATTATTTAAAAGATATACAAATTTCTAGCAGCAGCTAATTAATGTGATTTCATTTCTCCCGTCCTTCTTCTATCAAGCAGGTGCTTATTCTATAAAGATCATGTGCGAGCCTGAAGCTCAGAAGAAAGGCCAGGCCTGAAAGCAGATTTAGTAAGCTCCCTAAAGGTGACAAGTATAGTAACAGGCGTGGAAGAGAGCTTCCCCTAAAAGTCCCTAGAAGCTGGGCATGGTGGTGCACACTTGTAGCACCGGCTACTCAAGAAGCTGAGGTGAAAGGTCCATTGGAGCCCAGGAGTTTGAGGCCAACCTTGGAAAATAGTGAGACTGTCTCTTAAAAAAAGAAAAAAGTCCTAGAAAAGACAAGGAAAATAATTAATTTTAAAAAATAAGAGGAATAGGAAAATACCACCATAATGTTTCATAACAAATTGTCCCAAAACTCAGTCATAAGTTATAAGTCAAAATCATAAGGATTTATTCTCATGCTCAGCTTGACTGGGACTGATGTATACATTTTGTTCTAGAGCCCAGGATGAAGGGAGGCTGCCCAGGAGAATCTCTTCTTAAGGCAATGACAGAAGAATAAGCATGTAAAGCATTTGTTTACATTAAGCATATTCACATTGACCAAAGATTGGGGTTACTAAGAATAAAGCTATAATGAACAGTCATGTACAAATCTTGTGTGGGCATATATTTTTATTTCTCTTTGGTAAATATCTGGAAGTGTTATTGCTGAGCTATATGAGTTTATGCTTACTTTATAAGAAATTTTCCACGTGTTTTCAACAGTAGCTCTAATATTTTGTATTCCCGTCAGCAATGAAGGTTCCGGTTGTTCCTAATACTTGCCAACACATGATATTTTCTGCCTTTTTTATTTTAGGCATAATAGCAGGTATATAGAGCTCTGTCATCGTGGTTTTTATTTCTACTTCCCTAATGACTAATGAAGTTAAAGTTATATCATGTGCTTATTTGCCCTTTGAGTATTTTCTTCAGTGAAGTTTCTGTTCAAATATATTGCCCATTTATTCATTGATTGTCCCTCTTCTTGTTATTTAGTAGGAGGTGTTCTTTATAGAGTCCAAACAAAAGGTTTTTTTTTTTATAAGATATGTGTTTTGCATATGTTTTCTCCAAGCCTGTGACTTGTTAACAGTATTTCTTAAATAACAAACATTTTTAAATTTTTTATAAATTTCAATTTATCAATTATTTTTCTATTTTTTGTGAATTTTATGCCCCAGTTAAGAATTATTTGTTCAATCCAAGTTCTCAAAGTTTTTTTCTATGTTTTTATCTGGAAGTTTTACAGTTTCGTCTCTTACATTATGATCTAATATCTATTCTGTGTTAATTGTTTTTATATATTGTAAGGTTTAAGGTTCATTTTTACAAAAATATGAACATTAAATTGTAGTACCATTTGTTGAAAAGACTATTCTTTTCCCTTGGTATCTTTGTCAAAAAAGAATTGGCCAAATATAGGTGGGTCTTTTTCTGAATTCTCTATTTTGTTACATTGTTCTATGTGTCTATAATCACTGACTGGATTATTGTAGCTTTATAATAAAGTCTTAGATAGTGTAAGTCCTCCAACTTAATTTTTTTCTTATTTGTTTTGTCTATTCCAGATCCTTTGAATTTATATATATTTTAGAATCAGCTTGTCGATCACTACAAAAAAAAAAAATGCCTGCTGAAATTTGTATTGGGATTGCATTGAATGTGTAGATCATTCTAGAGAGAATTAAAATCTTAACAATATTAGTCTCCCAAGTGATGAATGTGATATATCTCTCCAATTATTTAGATGTTCTTTAAATTCTATCAGCAATGTTTTGTGGTTTTCAATGTATAGGTCTTTCACAAATTCCTATTTCTAACTTTTTTTTACAGTTTTTGATACTATTATAAATGTATTTTATTAATTTCCATTTCCAATTCTTCATTTTTAGTATACAATTAAATTTTCTATTTTCTATATTTCTATATTCACCGTGTATTCTCTGTGAAATATATTTGTAAAACTTATTAGTTTTAGTAGTTCTTGGGTAGAATTCTTAAAATGTTGGGTAGAATTCTTAAAATGTTCTAAACAGATAATTGCATTGTATTTCTATGAGCAGTTTTACTTTTTATTTTATAAATTGTATGCCCTTTCTTTTCCTTTTTTTTTTTTTTTTTTTTTTTTTTGCCTTGTTGAACTAGCTGGAACCTCAAGTCCAATGATGAATAGAAGTGGTAAGAGGAAATCCTTGCCTTGTTTCCACTGTAGGAAGAGGGCATTTTAGTCCTTTACCATTAAGTATAATTTTAAGCTGTAAGTTTTTGTAGCTTCTCTTTATCAGTTTAAATAAAATTACTTTGTATTGCTAGTTTCTATCATGGATGGGTGTTGAATTTTGAGGAAAGCTTTCCTGCATTTATTGAGATGATCTAATAGTTCTCTCTTTTTTTTTTTTTTTTTGGTTTTTTTATATGATGGATAACATTGATTTTTTTGACTTACTTCAAAATTATATTTTTATACATCACACAATTTGATTTGCTAAAATTTTATTGAGGATTTTGCATTTATGTTCATGAAGTATTCCTTGGTCTTTCTTACGATTTATTTTTCTAATTGTAAATGAAAGTAATTCTGGCATCAAAAAATGAGTTTGGAAGTATTTACTTCCCTTTTAAGTTTGGAAGAATTTGTATAGAATTAGTATTTCCTTATTAAATATTATTAAATTCACAACTGAAATTATCTGCACTTGGAATTTTTGTGGGGCGGTTTTTACCGACAAATTCAATTTCTTCACTAGGTAATGGGTTACTCACGTTATGTATGTCTTCTTAGTTTACTTTGGTAGTTTGAGTCCTTTGAAAAACTTCTCTATTTTGTCTATGTTGTTGAATTTCTTCCCTAAAGTTGTTCAAAATTTTCCCTTTTTATCATTTAATATCAAGATATTTCTAGTGATGTCTCTTCTTTCATGTGTGATATAGGTAATTTGTAACTCCTTTTTAAAAAATCAATATGATTATAGATTTTTAATTTTGATATTTCAATGAATCATTGTCATGCAGTTATACATTATTTGTCTTATTGTTTATGTGTGTCAAACTGCAAGTTTGTATTACTGTTTTGATGTATTACAATCCATTTTGCAAAATGGCCAAACTGCTTAGCAGTAATTCATATAATCTCAAAAATGTTGCTGGGGGTCAGGCATTGTGGCTCACGCCTGTAATCCCAGCCACTTTGGGAGGCCAAGCTGGGTGGATCACCTGAGGCCAGAAGTTCAAGACCAGCCTGGCCATCATGGCAAAACCCCATCCCTACTAAAAATACAAAAATTAGCTGGGCGTGATGGCAAATGTCTGTAATCCCAGCTACTCAGGAGGCTAAGATATGAGTATCGCTTGAACCCGGGAGGCGGAGGTTGCAGTGAGCCAAGATCACTTCACTGCACTCCAGGCTGGGTGATGCAGTGAGATTCTGTCTCAAAAAAATTACATACATATATACATATATATGTGTGTGTGTGTGTATGTGTATCTATATATATAGATACTTATATATAGCCAGGAATTTTAAAGTAAATCTTACCATCAAGAAAAAAATTACATATTAGTTAACAGAGTGTCTATGCGAGTATAGAGAATGAATCTGAATGAACAATAAGTGAATCTGCAAGTATTATTTTGTCAAGGTATTAAAAATAAAGTACAAATAGTAAGTACAAGATTTTTATCTAAACATTGGTTTTCAATGAACTGAAAATCCATTTTCTCTTAATCTTTAATTCATTATTATAATTTTTTCCAAAAGTGGCAAGAAATTATCAGAATTTCTTGTCATTTTTTTACCAGAGCACAGTGACCATGTTAATAAACCAATTGAGCTTTTCTAGTACAAATGCAAATGTATACCTTCCAGTTAGACATGATGAATTTTGCTACCAAAGGAAGAGATGAAATAAAATGTATTCAAAGTTGCACCAAGAAAAATGGGTATAATTCAAATTATTGCAGAGGAAAGGTAAAACCAGTCACAAAGTTAATGACAAATAGTGTGTACAACAGGGAAAAAGAAAGTTTATTAGTTATCTGTTGCAATGTAATAAATTACTACAAAACCTGGTAGCTTAAACCAATTTATATTTATTATCTCATAATTTCTATGGGCAAGGAATTTAGTAGCAACTTATCTGAGTGGTTCTAGCTCAGGGTCTCTAAAGAAATTGTAGTCAAGATATATTGCCAGAGCTACAGTCACCTGAAGGCTCCACTGGAGCTAGAGGATATGCTTCCAAGATGGCTGACTTGCGCAGTTGTTTGCAGGAACTCTCACTTTCTTTATGCTTATTGGAAGAACTCAGTTCCTTGACACACAGACCTTTCCATGAGGCTGCTTGAGTGTTCTAAATCAATGGCCGATAAATTTCACCAGAGTGAATGACTGGAGAGAGACAGAGAGATGGAGAGAAAGAAGAAGCCATAATGCTTTTTAATGACCTAGTTTCAGAATCCTCACACCATTTCTGCCCAAGCCATTTGTTTCAGGTGAACTACTAAATCCAGTTCATACTCACCAGAATAAGAATTAAGGTTGACCCTGTGAAGAAAGGAATGTCAAAACAAATTGTGGACATATTTTTAAAACCACCATACACAGCAGGATATTGGTAAAATTCATCTATAACATTTGGATAACATGTTACAGTGTCATACTGTATTAAAAAGCAACCAATCTTGCATTTCAGGAATAAAGCCTACTTGATTGTGGTGAATTAACTTTTTGATATGGTATTGGATTTGGTTTGCTAGTATTTCGTTGAGGATTTTTGCATCTATGTTCATCAGGGATATTGGCCTGTAGTTTTCTTTTTTCATTGCGTCTTTGCCAGGTTTTGGTATCAGGTTGATGCTGTCCTCATAGAATGAGTTAGGGAGGAGTTCCTCCTTAATTTTTTTTGGAATACTTTCAGTAGGACTGGTATGCAAATTAATGCAGAAACAGAAAACCAAATACTGCATTTTCTCATGTATAAGTGGAAGTTAGGCCAGGCACGGTGGCTCATGCCTGTAATCCCAGCACTTTGGGAGGCCAAGGCGGGTGGATCATGAGGTCAGGAGATCGAGACCATCCTGGATAACACGGTGAAACCCCGTCTCTACTAAAAATACAAAAAATTAGCCAGGCGTGGTGGCGGGCGCCTGTAGTCCCAGCTACTCGGGATGCTGAGGCAGGAGAATGGCGTAAACCCGGGAGGCGGAGCTTGCAGTGAGCCGAGATTGTGCCACTGCACTCCAGCCTGGGCGACAGAGCGAGACTCCGTCTCAAAAAAAATAAAAAATAAAAAATAAGTGGAAGCTAAACACTGAGTCCACATACTCACAAAGAAGAGAACAATAGACACTGGGGCCAACTTGAGGGTGGAGAGTGGGAGGAGGGTGAGGATTGAAAAAGTAGCTAACAGGTATTATGCTGATTACCTGGGTGGCAAAATTATCTGTACACCAATCCCTGTAACATACAATTTACCTGTGTAACAAACCTGCTCACATACCCCTTGAACCTGAAATAGAAGTTGAAAAACAAAATATAAAATTAAAAATCCAAGGAGCTTTCAAAGAAAAAGAGAAATGCGTTGGATGAGTTTGTTTTTTCATTAATTGAAAATTTGTGGCACAGAACAGTTTTGGTTTGTTTGTTTAGTGAGTGGTCATTTTATGTACCACACATAGATTGTTGTGGAATAAATGCTGAATGTTATACCAGTTATGCATGAGGCATCACCAGACAAAGAAAGTGAGGGCATCACCAGACAAAGAAAAATGTTTGCCCTTCAATGCCTAATCACGGAGTACTTTATCACAGAATGCAGGTGGTGACCACCCATATTACTTGTAATATTTTTTTGGTTTTGAGGAAAATAGTGACATTCTAAATACAACCAAGTTGCAGTCTTTTCAGCTTTGTTTTTTGGCAAAGAAAATGGCAGCCGTGTAAAATGCTGCTTTTCCATACACTAGAACACTTTCTGTCAAGAAAAGCAGTGCTTGCATGAATTTTTATTAGATGACGAATGAGATTAAAATATTTTTAAGAAGTTGATATTTCTGGCCACAATTGTCTCTATGAGTGGCTTGCTTAAATTGTATAATCTAGAATGAAAGCATAGCAGTTAAATCTTAAGGAGAAGGAGTCGGATTGCCTGGGTTCAGAGTTTCACTGGACCATTGACAAGCTATATGACTTTAGACAAGCCACTTAATCTCTCTAGGACTCAATTTCATTATCAGTAAAAAGCATTATAAATAACTCCTACCTCAAAGAATTGTCCTAAAAATTCCATAGGAAAATTCATATAAGTACTTATGCTGCCTAACAGTTCTCATGCAATAAATATTAGCTATTTTAACAATTACAATTATATTCTGAACTTACCTAGATTTCAATTTAGCATATTAGATTACTGAGGAAGTCATAATTGTGATGAAGATAGCTCAATCACCATGATTTTGACTCTTTCCCAACACTCAATGATTTCCTTTAATTGTCTAAGGATAAAGAATCTATAAGCTTTTATTGAGTATATTTTAAAGCTGTATCTATAAACTGCTATAGAATATGAAGTAAAACTTAGCTGAACCAAGTGAAACAAAATGGTGGATTAGGAATCATTTACCCCCTCTCCCCATATAAATCACTCAACTTTCCAGCTTTGTCGTAGGTGTGCTCATCAACTTGAGGTATACAGGAGTGCTATAATTACGCATTAGTGAGGAATCTATCCCTAATTTCTGGCCTATGTTCAAGTTTAATGTCCAGAACTATCTACGAAAATCATCTACCGTGAGCTACAGTTTTCAACTTTAATCAGTAATAGAAAATGAGGAAAAAGATGACTGGAGGAGAAAACTGACCTGTGAATTGAGCTATTTGTCACTTAGCTGGATATGAGCATATTGCTGAAATATTTCAACATCTTCCCTCTCTTAGGTATGAAATAGCAATTATTTTTAATTTTTAAAATATTGAGTTTTAAAATTAAATGTTTTTTAATTCTTTTAAAATCGGTGCTCATTTTGAGAAACTCCTAATGGGCACTGGTCCACAAAAGCTGAGAGTCGAGTAATCCTGCTGCAATGGGAGACATGCTAGAGCTGTAACGTACACACAAGATCTGTAAGACAAAACAGGAGATGCAAGTGACAGAAATTTGGAGAAGGGAGAGAATGCTTTGGGGAAAGAGGTCACCAAAAGCACTATAAAAGAGATGAAATCTGAATCCTTGAAGGACAGTGGAACTTTTAGACATGCCAGTGGAAGGGCAACTTTTCAGGCAAGTAAAACAATGCACACGATAGCAGGAGAGTAGGAAGGTTTAGGGCATGACCCAGGGACGGTGACTAGAATTACTTGACTAGAATGAACGAGTAAGGAATAGAGACTCTGATTAGAGTGATCTAGTGAGGTCCATCAAATACTTGGCACCAAAGCTCACATAAAGCATTCACTTATAAACTATATTTAGAAAGAGTATAAAAAAGCAAGAGAGTGGGAGAAAGAAAGTAACCATAAAAAGCATTCACACGGACATGGCTTATTTCTTTGTCTTATTTCTATTCCTTGGTTTGACGTTCCGTATTGTCAAGATACACATTCTTACTCTTCTGAAAAATAATCCATGAAGGATGTCTTTCACTGTCAGAAAGAGAGACTTTTCTTGGTATAATAAAAGTGGTGTGAGGAAATCATTAGTTAAATTGTCATGGTGTTGTTTTTGCTATGAAATGGCAGATTTACAAGGCTTCACTGTTTGTATTTATGACTGTGATGGGGAAGACAACCAAAGTGGATATATATCTCCGTGACTTTGAGTAAAATTCAAAAGTCATTTCAGCAGTTTGAGTTAACAGAATACAATGCTATTCAAGAAATGTAAACAAAGGCTTTATTTAGTTCCCTTCTCTGTTAAAAGTTGTGTTCATGGCTTAATTTTATGAATTCAGAAAATACTTATTCCCATATGATAAACAATTCCTCAAGCAGGTTGATCTCTTCATCTTTTACAGCCCAACTACCTGACTTTATTTCTCTTTAAAGAAAAAGACTTGACCTTACTGTTTTATTTCTTCAGGAAAATTTTTTCTTTCATTTTTGATGGGTTAACAGCTGTTAAACTAGTGATTAACAGCCTCCCCGCTTTCCCATCCCCTAAAACACAGGATTCAGACAGAATATTGGACAATAAATGCTTTCTCTCTTCCCCATGCTTTCAGAAGAAAAAAATGTTCTTGAGAGAAATATAAACTCAGACAAAAACTGCTGCTTCCCAAGTGGTGTCCCATGGTGGGGAGTAGGTTGTAGGGTGGTTGTCAGAGGACACACATTGTACATGTATGTAGTGGCTTGTGGAAGAAAGAGGAGCTAGAAGGTTAAGATGTTGAGCCAGGGCAGCATGGATGAGAGACAGACAGTTTTTATAGATGAGCTTCTTGAGGATATTCTAAAAATGTCAACATTCTGGATAATAGGAGAGGGCAGGGGATTTTAATGGGTTTCTGTGACTTCCATGTCATAATGGCTCACTCTATCAACTCATTTGTCTCCCCTCTCTCCTGGCACCCCATGTAAATTATAATGATAGATTTACATTTCAGATAAGCTCATACAGTATAACAAATAAAGGGCCATCATCAGACAACATATTTCAGCAAATGTCTCAGATATGAAAAGCAAATGAAAAAATGACTGACTGAAAGAAGTAGAGAAAGCTTCAGTCCAAGAGTTTTGCAAAGGGACCCAACATAGAAGAAACGATACTTCTCAGAAGAATCTCCATGAGACTGCAGACCTGGCAGGAGCAGATATGGAATGGGAGGAAGAAAGAGCAAGCAGGCTGAAAACAATGGGGCTTGGCACAAAACATACCCTCTTTTTCTCCATTGGCATGGCCAACAGTCAACTAGATATTTACCCCAAAACAAAAACAAATCCTGAGAAGTTATCTTTTTGAAGAAATGGAAGACTACAGACTATATAGTGAAGAATTAGGAAAGGTAGTGTAGTTGCTGGAATTCCAAATAAACACTTAATTTTGGCCTCTGTGGACCGAACCCTTCCCAGATTAGTGTCTGGCTCCCTGCTCGTCATATCAGCAAATGTTCTCAGTCTCGCGGCCCCACTACCATATCCACAATATAAATCCTTCATTCACAATATAAATCAACAACCAAAGACTCCCAGATATTTCATCAACACTTTCAGCATGAATGAAAGACCAAATTGAACAAATATAAAAATTGAGATGAAACAGAGATAATATAGGAACAAAAGGGAACCTTTAAAAAAATCCCTCTATTTTTTCTGAGAGATTTTAGAAAATATTGCATCCATAAACCAAGAACAGGAGGCTACGAAAATATGAAACAACCAGAGAAGAAAAAATAGTTCTCAGAAATTTAAAAAATATAATTACTGAAAAAAACAGATTCAAAAGAAAGATGGGAGAGTAAGGCAAGATGCTCTCCTAGAATAAATTGTAAAAAGAGAAAGAGAATTATAGAGGAGATTAAATGAATTTCTAGAAAGAAAGAGAACTAAAAAAATGAAGAGGAGGACATTTACATAGACATAGTAAAATAAAAATTTTCAGACCTAAAGACAGATACACGTGTCTTCTAACTGAAATGGCTACCCTAGATATAGATTCTATATATTCTTTTTCTCCTTCGCTCTCCCTCACCCCCTTCCACTAAATAGGTGATTTAAGTCAAATCCTTATTTATAGAAAATTCATAAGATGTCTAAAGTGGACAAAAGAATAGAATTAAAACCAATAAGGCTTGTCTCCCAGAAAAGAGATTTTGACTGGGCAGGGATGGCATGGTGGACAAGTATTTTCTGCTTTTTCGTTTTGTTTTCTGTTATAAGCTATCTATGCCATTTCGTGTAAAAATTAGGTATATGTTTACGTTTTTTTTTTTTTTTTTAAGTAAGAAAAATTGAAATAAGAACCATGGACTACACACTTGCCAAGGCAAACACCTGATTAAAATTGCAAGGGAGGTGAAGAGAAATGGAAGAATCCCTGGCTCCTTGCTCTCACTACTGTTCCTAGATGTGGTGGTCACTCATTTTCCTTCCTACTTTCTCCATTCAGGTCCCCTAGGTCTCCTCATCTGCCATCTGATATCAAGACTCATTTAACCTTCTCCACAACATTTGAGCCAATGGAAGAGGAAGAAAAGTAACACTTATCAAGTATGCATTATGCTTACACATTTACCATTTAATTTTCCAACACCCCCATGAGGTCAGTGTTAATCCCATTTTAACAAGGCCAAAAGAGCAAGGAATCAAGCTAGTATTCAAACTGACGTCTGTCTGGTTTGAAGACCCATGCTCTTTCTAGTATATTATGATGCCTCCTTGTTTATTCATTTAGTTGTTAGATAATTAATTTTTTTCCACTGGGGGATAAAAGAGTAAATTCTGTGAGGAATTCATATGTTTTGCAATAATGATTTTCATAGCAAGAAAGGTGACCACTATACTATTCTGAGTACTCTATGGGATTAAAGTGCAGTGATGTGAGAATTCAGAAATCTCCAACATGAGCAAGCAGTTGAGAGAACTGCCCAAGAGTTCATGAGCTACTTGGTACTACCTGCTTTCAGTCTATGATCAGTAGGGGCTCAGACTCCATAAAACTGGAGAAAAAAAACAAAAATGGAAGGAACTTGACACATTGAAGGCACAGTTCATTTATTTAGAAAACTTCAAAATCAAGACTCGAGACTTCTATCTTCAGCATAAAACACAACTAAAATGGAGTTGCCAAAAACAAGAATAAAGTTGCCAAATGGGTCTGAAATCTCAATAGTGCCCTCTTAGCAAACACAGCATCAACTGCCCCAAATACTTTCCTGGGCATCCAATTTGTATTTGAGGTGGCCAGTCCCTTGACTATAGAATCCTAGCTAGTTTTTCTTACAACATTTGTTCTTTAAGAACTACTAAAAGTAGTCAGTTTGATGACCTGAAAAATCACTCTTAAAATTCTCACAACATTTTGTAAAACAAAATAGCACATGAAAACCTTTAAAACTGATAAATTCCTGATTTACAACTATTAACCCCATGTGTTCCTTCTTCTTCTAGCAAAATAAATCTGTAGTCAGGAATATTTTTTAAACTCTTTCATTCTGAGAGTAGGTTTATTTTGTAGGTAATCAAGCTTTTACACAACTTGGGCGAGAGCGTGAAAATTCAACTGTTAGTCAGCTGGTAAATCAATGTGCATTACCTGTAAACTTAGGTTACCGATGAGTTTAAATATACTATCTTGTCTAACCTATCAGGTGAAGGATGCATCTTTTCTACATTTTCTTGCAGGTGATTCTTCTTACTTACTTACTTTATTTATTTATTTATTTATTTATTTGAGACAGAGTCTCTCTCTGTCACCCATGCTAGAGTGCAGTGGCACGATGTCGGCTCACTGCAACCTCTGCCTTGCCTCCCGGGTCCCAATTCAAGCAATTCTCCTGCCTCAGCCTCTGGATAGCTGGGATTACAGGCACACGTCACCATGCCCAGCTAGTTTTTGTATTTTTAGTAGAGGTGGGGTTTCACCATGTTGGCCAGGCTGGTCTTGAACTCCTGACTTTGTGATCCACCCGCCTCAACCTCCCAAAGTGCTGGGATTACAAGCGTGAGCCACCGTGCCCAGCCTCTTCTTACTTTTAATATTGCCTAGAGTAGGAAGCTCAGTTCCTTATAATTATTTATAAAGGAGACCTTAGATTGAGAATGAAAGCAATGTTTATGCTGGGATACAGGTGAGGTTGAACATGTCTTGGAGAGACTGCTTGGGTGGCCCAATAGAAAACTACTCACTTGAATGTCTGGGGAGCCTCCCAAGAGAAACTCATCCAAAGGGAAGAAAGTAGGAGTATCTAAATTTGGTTCAAGATTAGTGAAGTAAACACCTATTATGTTGTCTCCCCATCTCATGTCTTCTCCTAGAAACATTCTTCACCCAAACACTGTTCACAGTACTTCCTAGAAATTCCACTTCCATGCTTGCTAATAAGGCAATGAGCCACATGATCTATGGACACAGCTGATGGGACCAGGGACAGACACCTAACCCCAAATGTGCCAGTTCGATTATCTCTCCTGGGAAATTTAAAGTAACACCCAGAGACTCTAGTTAATATTCATTGAATAATCCGAAAGTCAATGTCAGCTGAGGCAGCCATTCTCTAAACTGCACATACAGAAGTAAGGAAATCTGGTCTTAGAGAATGAAGCATGAAGCAAACTTCCAAGAGAGAGATCTGTGGCTCTAGAAATTGAGAGAGTTGCTGTCTTGGTTCCTGATGCTGTTGCAATTCTTGGTTGTAATCCTTTGTAAGAATTGAAATACCCTTGCATCTGTACAATAATTTTCCCATTCAAAATACTCCTGCTCCTGTACAATAAATGTCCCATTTTCACCTTAAATTAACTGGAGTTAATTTTAGTTACTTGTTTAATTCCTGGGGAGAAGGACTGAAGTGGAAGTGGGAGGAAGGAAGGGATGGAGGGAGGGAGGGAGTTAAACAACAAAAAAGAGTCATTTTGCCAATCTATAAAATATTGAGAATAAAAGTCTATGTAACACAGGGTGGCACAAGGTGACATAAACTAACTAATTGGAGTGATGGCTAAATCACATTTAGCGGCAAGTGGACCTAGCAGGCTGAGTAGTAAGAAAATCCATACTCAGAAGTTGAAGAGGATGAGTCTTTGTGGCAGCGACTTCATGGTGGGTTGTGCTTTGGATCATGAGGGTACAGTAGCATCTTTGGTGACATTAGCAGTAGTCAGCCAGAGACAGAAAATGATAGATATGGGAGCTAGTTCTCGAGGACACATGAAATACTGACTTCCAGAGCATTTGGAGGAGGAAGGGTTGATGTTCCCACACATAAGAGTGGTATGTGTCCATAGATATATTATTTTGTTACAGTTACATGGAACTCATTTTTAACCCTCAGGTTCATGTAGCCTGGGGTAACTTGTGATATACAGTGGGCCCTCTGTAGTTGTGGATTCTGCATCCATGGATTCAACCAACTGCGAATTGAAAGATTTTAAAATAAAATGCATGGTTACATCTGTACTGAACATGTATTGACTTTTCTTGTCATTATTCCCTAATCAATACAGTATAACAACTGTTTGCATAGCATTTACATGTATCAGGTATTATAAGTAATCTATAGATGATTTCAAGTCTACAGGAGGATGTACATAGGCTATGCACAAATACAGTGCCATTTATACCAGGGACTTGAGCATCCCCAGATTTTGTTATCTGTGGGGATCCTGGAACCAATCCCTCATGAATATTGAGTGGAAGACAGTATGTATGTATATCATATCTATCTATCCATTGATCAAATGACCAATGGATCAAATGATCAAATGATCAATGGATAGATAGAGATAGAAAATTGATTGCTGGGAACTTTTTGTTGGCTTCTAGCTTCTACCCTTTTATTTATTCTGTATAATTCTAAAGGGTAGTCATATGACAGCCCTTCAAATATTTGAAGACAATCATCATGCCTTCTCTAAATCTGTGATTCCACAATCTGTACCAATCTTTTATCTCAGAACTTCACCATTTCCTTATCCTACGTGGGTGCCATACATCAGACGTGTCCTGTGCATCAGAATCACCTGGGACACTTGTTAAAAATACAAAATACATATTCTTGGTCCCGTCTCCAGAGATTCTGATTTAGTAGCTCTAGGTTGGAGACTAGAAATCTCTATTTTTAAATAGGTGATTTTTATGTCACTGATCAAGCTCTGGCATTGATACTGACTGCTGTACCTTATTGGTACCTTTACTTTAAAAGTAGGCAATTAGTCATCAATTATGAGGTATCCAAAAAAGAAAACTGTTCTCCATATATGACTCACCTATTAAAGTAAAAACAAAACAAACAAACAAATAAAACCTTACTATTTCTTTACCTAGAATCTATCAATGCAGTGTTGAATTGCATTAGCTTTTTATCAGTCTCTGGTGAATCATGATAACTTTGTAATCATTATAACCTTATAATAAATTAAAATTCATATGTTGCTTTGCACAATTTTTGGCTTCTTCATTCTGTACTTACGCAATTTTTATCTGGAGCCTAAAAGTAAAAGTTTACATTTCCCTTTGATTTGATCCATAAATATCTTATAAAATTATTAGTTGAAACAATATACATGCATTCTTTCCAGCTTTGTATTACATGAAAATTATAGAAGCATGCCTTCTATGGCTGCATATAAATCATTAATAGGAGTTTTGTGTAGGTTAAGACCAAGAGCATACAATTCTGACACTCATTAGAGAAAAGTTTGCCCAAAGGTACTGTTAGTTTCCTATTGCGGCTGTAACAAAGTACCATAAATTTGGTGGCTTAGCACAACACAAATTTATCTTATTTTTATTATTTTATTATTTATTATTATACTTTAAGTTTTGGGATACATGTGCAGAATGTGTAGGTTTGTTACATAGGTATATACGTGTCATGGTGGTTTGCTGCACCCATCAACCCATCATCTACATTAGGTATTTCTCCTAATGCTATCCCTCTCCCAGCCCCCCACCCCACAACAGGTCCCACTGTATAATGTTCCCCTCCGTGTGTCCATGTGTTCTCATTGTTCAGCTCCCATTTATGAGTGAGAACATGCATTGTTTGGTTTTCTGTTGTTGTGTTAGTTTGCTGAGAATGATGGTTTGCAGCTTCATCCATGTGCCTGCAAAAGACATGAACTCATCCTTTTTTATGGCTGCATAGAATTCCATGGTGTATATGTGCCACATCTTCTTTATCCAGTCTATCATTGATGGGCATTTGGGTTGGCTCCAAGTCTTTGCTATTGTGAACAGTACTGCAGTAAACGTGTGTGCATGTATCTTTATAGTAGAATGGTTTATAATCCTTTGTGTATATACCCAGTAATGGGATTGCTGGGTCAAATGACAGTTCTTGTTCTAGATCCTTGAGGAATTGCCACACTGTCTTCCACAATGGTTAAACGAATTTACACTCACACCAACAGTGTAAAAGTGTTCCTATGTCTCCACATCCTCTCTAGCATCTGTTGTTTCCTGGCTTTTTAATGATTGCCATTCTAACTGACATGAGATGGCATCTCATTGTGGTTTTAATTTGTGTTTCTCTAATGACCAGTGATGCTGAGTTTTTTTTCGTATGTTTGTTGGCTGCATAAATGTCTTCTTTTGAAAAGTGTCTGTTCATATCCTTTGCCCACTTTTTGATGGGTTGTTTGTCTTTTTCTTGTAAATTGATTTAAGTTCTTTGTAGACTCTGGATTTACTGTCATATGGATAGATTGCAAAATTTTTCTACCATTCTGTAGGTTGCCTGTTCACTCTGATGATAGTTTCTTTTGCTGTGCAGAAGCTCTTTAGTTTAATTAGATCCCATTTGTCAATTTTGGCTTTTGTTGCCATTGCTTTTGGTGTTTTAGTCATGAAGTCTTTGTCCATAGCTATGTCCTGAATGGTGTTGCCTAGGTTTTCTTCTAGGGTTTTTATGGTTTTAGGTCTTACACTTAAGTCTTTGATCCATCTTGGGTTAATTTTTGTTTAAGGTGTAAGAATGGGGTCCAGTTTCAATTTTCTGCATATGGCTAGCCAGTTTTCCTAACATCATGTATTAAATAAGGAATCCTTTCCTCATTTCTTGTTTTTGTCAGGTTTGTCAAAGATCAGATGGTTGTAGATGTGTGGCATTGATTCTGAGGCCTCTGTTCTGTTCCATTGGTCTATATGTCTGTTTTGGTACCAGTACCATGCTGTTTTGGTTACTGTAGCCTTGTAGTATAGTTTGAAGTCAGGTAGCATGATGCCTCCAGCTTTGTTCTTTTTGCTTAGGATTGTCTTGGCTATGCGGGCTCTTTTTGGCTCCATATGAAATTTAAAGCCATTTTTTCTTATTCTGTGAGGAAAGTCAATGGTAGCTTGATGGGGATAGCATTTTATCTATAAATTACTTTGGGCAGTGTGGCCATTTTCACAATACTGATTCTTCCTATCCATTAGCATGCAATGTTTTTCCATTTATTTGTATCCTCTCTGATTTCCTTGAGCAGTGTTTTGTAGTTCTCCTTGAAGAGGTCCTTCACATCTCTTGTAAGTTGTATTCCTAGGTATTTTATTCTGTTTGTAGCAATTGTGAATGGGAGGTAACTCACGATTTGGCTCTCTATTATTGGTGTATAGGAATTCTTGTGATTTTTGCACATTGGTTTTTGTACCCTGAGACTTTGCTGAAGTTGTTTATCAGCTTAAGGAGATTTTGGGCTGAGACAATGGGGTTTTCTAAATATGGAAAACTCTTTTGCATTTGCTGAGGAGTGTTTTACTTCCAATTATGTGGTCAATTTTAGAATAAATGTGATGTGGTGCTGAGAAGAATGCATATTCTGTTGATTTGGGGTGGAGAGTTCTGTAGATGTCTATCAGGTCTACTTGGTCCAGAGCTGAGTTCAAATCCTGAATATCCTTGTTAATTTTCTGTCTCATTGGTATGTCTAATATTGACAGTGAGGTGTTAAAATCTCCAACTGTTGTGTGGGAGACTCTTTGTAGGTCTCTAAGAACTTGCTTTATGAATCTGATGCTCCTGTACTGGGTGCATATATATTTAAGATAGTTAGCTCTTCTTGTTGCATTGATCCCTTTACCATTATGTAATGCCCTTCTTTGTCTTTTTTGATCTTTGTTGGTTTAAAGTCTGTTTTATCAGAGATTAGGATTGCAACCCCTGCCTTTTTTTTTTTTTTTTTTTTTTTTTTGCTTTCCATTTGCTTGGTAAATATTCCTCCATCTCTGTATTTTGAGCCTATGTGTGTCTTTGCATGTGAGATAGGTCTCCTGAATACAGCACACCGATGGGTCTTGACTCTATCCAATTTGCCAGTGTGTATCTTTTAATTGGAGCATTTAACCCATTTACATTTAAGGTTAATGTTGTTATGTGTGAATTGGATCCTGTCATTATAATGCTAGCTGATTATTTTGCCCATTAGTTGATGCAGTTTCTTCATAGTGTTGATAGTTTACAATTTGTTATGTTTTTGCAGTGACTGGTACTGGGTTTTCCTTTCCATGTTTAGTGCTTCCTTCAGGAGCTCTTGTAAGGCAGGCCTGATGGTGACAAAAATCTCTCAGCATTTGCTTCTCTGTAAAGGATTTTATTTCTCCTTCACTTATGAAGCTTAGTTTGACTGGATACAAAATTCTGGGTTGAAAATTCTTTTCTTTAAGAATGTTGAATATTGGCCCCCACTCTTTTCTGGCTTGTAGGGTTTCTGCAGAGAGATCCGCTGTTAGTCTGATGGGCTTCCCTTTGTGAGTAACCCGACGTTTCTCTCTGGTTTTCCTTACCATTTTTTCCTTCATTTCAACCTTGGTGAATCTGACGATTATGTGTCTTGGGGTTGCTCTTCTCGAGGAGTGTCTTTGAAATGTATCTTATTATTCTAGAGATCAGAAGTCAAAAATGCTCACCACGGCTAAAATAAAAGTGTTGGCAGGGCCACATTCTTTCTGGATGATTTGTTGATTTGGGGATATTCCAGTTTTCTTGTCTTTTCCAGCTGCTTGGATTCCTTGGCTTGTGGCCCCTTGCATTTTCAAGGCCAGCAATGGTTGGTTGAATCATTATGCTATCTTTGTGGTTCTGATTCTTCTTCTTCCCTCTTCCTTATTTAAAGAACCTTGTGATTACAGTGGGTCCTGGATTATCAAGGATAATCTGCTTCAAAGTCCGTCTGCAGCCTTAACTCCCCTCTTGCTGGGTAACATAACATATTCATAAGTTTTGGCAATTAGGATGAGGACATCTTTTGGTATTCTGCCTACGACAGGTATCAATAATAATAGTTCTCTGAAGGTCTTAAACTTTTCTGATTGCAAAACCTGTTTCCATATATTGACTTGTTTGATGCTTATTCATCCCCGGGTGCTAACAAAGTCAGCTGTTATTAGATCCACTTTAGAATCCAAAGCTCAGAGAGAGCATGTAACCTCCCTTAGGATAAAAGGTTACTAAGTGATGGAGTTAGGACAAGAAGCCAGGTGTTTTATTCCTGTCCCAGTGATTTTTCATAAGCATTTAAGCAGCTGTGAATCCGCCTGATATCTTATGATCTGACATTTCCCATGTCGGTCACAAGAACATCATTAATGGCATGGTCAGATACACTTTCTCTCTGTCACTCTTCTGGTCTGCAGGTCAAATAACTTATTAAAAAAGGAAATAAAGTTTAATTTTTCAACATATCCTTAGGGAATTCATGTTACCTCCTTGTGACAGCAGCTTTCTCTTTATTTTTTGAAGAATATAAAAACAACTAAAAAGCCAGTCCTGGATGTTTTTAGAGCTTGACAACTAACCTATTGGCTGTCGATTCTGCAATGCACCTGTTATGCATTCGGATGATATTCTCTTCAGAATTCCTCAACCCACCTTGAAGCTGAATCCTCCTTACCACTGTGTGATGGAGGTGAGATGTAACTGTTTCAGGAGGCTTAAAATCACCAAGTTTCAAATCTATTGTCTGTCTCTAAAAATGCCGTCTCTTCTCTCCTTCAGTTTCTTCTCTGTGTCACTATTTTTCACTTGCCAACTCGTTGATACCAATTTTAATTCTTTTCTGCCTCTTGAAAAACTCCCCCTTACTGGCTTCCTTTCTGTATTATTTCTTCCAACCTATCCTGGAAACCTTCAGCCTATTTAATAAGCTCCTCCATGGAGACATGTACTTAAAGTGCTTTCTTTTCTCATCAAGCAAAGAGAACAGATTGCACTCACAGCAAGCAAAATTGTGTGCTCAAGAGCCCCAGGTAGGAAGACACAAACAGCTGCAGCCACCGCAACAGTATTATTGTTTTGCATATTGAGGACACTGGGCTAGGTAGGTTGTATTATCCCCATTTTGTAGTGTTTTCTACTTTTGGCCACCACCACTTTCCAAACTCCTTCATTTTTCTCAGTAATCTGGTTCAGCTTCTCCAGAGGAGGAATCTGTCTTTTGCATCTCTCTTTTCAGTTTCCCTCTTTCTCTGCTGCCCCTAAATGTGAGCATCTCCCAGGTCCCTACCCTCTTCTTTTTGTGTGGTCCTTCTCCAAGATCTTGTCTCTTCTCATAATTTCAAATACATCCCATGTGCAGATAATTCACAATCTATATCTCCCAGTCTAACCTTTCTCCTTTGAGCTTGTCCTGAACATCTTACTCTCTGAAACTTTCCACTCTTGACTGGATCTTAATGTACCTAAGATGGAAAATTTTACCAGCCTAGGATTCTTTCTCCTGAATTGAATCTTTAAAAATTTCATCAGAGCTACCCACTTAACATCTTTGTTTCTCCTTTTTCCTCTCTACCTGTAATAATTTCTCCCCAAATATTATAGTGATTACCTCCTCCTTTACTGCCATAGTGCCTGCTCCATTTGATCATTTCCCCTGCTATCATCCTAGCTCAAAAACTTATTATATGCTGCATGATTGCAATAATCTAACTCAGTGATTCTCAACCCTGGTTGCACATTAGAATCACCTGGGGGAGCTTTAAAAACATTCTTATATCTCGTCCCCACCTCAGAGATTCTGATTAAATTGGGCACGGATGGGACCCTGACACTGGCATTTTTTTAAACTCCCCAGGTGATTCTAATATACAGCTAGGCTTGAGAACCACTGAGCAAACCTTCCATTTATCCTCATCTTTAATCCCTTTTGCCTATTAGATTATGACTCTGAAGGATTTCTTCTTCAAACACTCACCCATTTAAAACCTTTAGTTCATTAACACCTCTCTGATAATTTTCAAACTCATTAGCTTAGCTTCCTGCACTCTGAGTAACTGACCCCAATTCACCCTGCTAGCATGAATGGATGAGCCACTCTGCCTCATCTCCTGAATCTGCCTTGCAATTTCCTGCCTCTGTGCATTGTTGACTCTCTTTCCCCATACCCATTTCTGCCTATTGAGAATGTGTTCAGCATTTCTATGTCCAACCCAATGCCTTTCTCTATTCAGCAACCTGACCCCACCCTTCCCTAAAATCCAAATCCTTTGCAGTTTACACTGGACTCAAAGCACTTTTCACATAGCCTGTTGGTTGAAGGATCAGGCTTTTGCATTGGAAGGAACAGGTTCAGATCCTAGCTTCTCTGCTTCCTGCTATGTGACTTTGGGGTATCCTGGAATTTCTCTGAGCTTCATTTCTACATCTGTTAAATGAGCGTGATAGTAGTACCCACCTCCTAAAGTTGTCTAAGGAGTAGATTAAGTAAAATCATATATGGAAAATGCCTAGCACATAAGAGGAGCTAGATAAATGTGAGCTACTTTGTTACTTTTATTATCATTTTTTGTAAACATGTACCACTAGCCCCAAATAGATTTTGCTACATTGAAATATAAGACAGTCTTACAAAACCTCTTATCTTCACAGTGTCTAGTGCTGTTCCTTGAACATAGTAAGCGCTCCACATACTTGCTTAATGAATAACTTGATAAATCCAAATATATCAAATCAAATTCAAGTGACTGTGACCTCTAGTCTGCTGTATTGCCCTTTGGTGGTAAATGGACTTAATAGAAAACTTTCATTAAAAGCTTATCTTTTTTTAGCATAGCCTTAGAAAGAGATGAAAATGCACCTTGAAGCCTTTTAAAATGTTTACGATTTCCTGGGTCTGGTTCTAACGTCAGTCTTTAAGCGTCTCCAAATCTCCTGAGATTCTGCTAAATGTATTTGGTCCATCCTTCCAAAAATGAATGTTTATATAATCTTAACAAAAATGGACCAGCAACACAAGGTGAAATTAATTCTTTTGAATCCAATTTTCTTATTTTTATTCCTTGGCCAGGACAGCCTTTGTAAGTAGTGCATTTCTTGTTTGACTATATCTATGATTAAACTTTGTCTGTGCAAACATATTTCCAATGGTATTACATGAAGAATACTCGGGGTTTGACTTCAAACATTCCAGAGATCATCATGCCAACTTCATATTTCATGAGGTTTTAAGTCATAGAGAGTCCAGTTTAAGATATTTCTCTTTTCCTGCTTATTCTTTTGGGATTTTCTCTTCTTTTCTTATGCAATTTTCTCCTGATCCATATTTAAAAAGCTAATTCTGAAAGGTTAATCCAGAATCAATTTCCCTTTTAAGGAAATAAACATTATAACAATTGACAGAAAAATTCTGCTCAAATGCCAAAAGCAATCAAACCTTACACACACCAAGCCCCCCAATACACACACACATACACACATATGCATGCACACACACATTGTTTTGAATTAAACTGTGTCGCCTCAATTCGTATGTTAAGGTTCTAACCCCCAAAATGACTATTTGGAGATAGGGTCTTTAAGAAAGTAATTAAGATTAAATGAGGTCCTTATAATAAGAGGAAGACACACCAGAGATCTCTCTACACACGCCAGGGTAAAGCCTATGAGAGGACATAGCGAGACAGGAAGGAGGCCTCACCAGAACCAACCCTGACAGCACCTTAATCTTCGACTTCCAGGCTCCAGAACTGTAAGAAAATCAATTTCTGTTGTTTAGGCTATCCAGTCTGTAGTACTGTGTTATGTCAGGCAGACTAATATACATACTCACACCCACAACCCACCCCACCCCCCTCACCACACACATAACAAATGCAAACTTTTTAAAACCTTATTTACTGAAAGGAAAATACTGATTTTCTTCCTCTTCCTCTCTATTCCTAGTCAGTCATTACTATTGGTCCTCTCCTAGCCTCCTTGACTCTCTCCCTATTGCCCTAAGATTTTACCATTGTAAACTTTAACAATTCCATATGAACTATTTTCTTGGCTGGGTGTGGTGGCTCACACCTGTAATCCCAGCACTTTGGGAGGCCAAGGCGGGCAAATCACCTGAGGTCAGGAGTTCAAGACCAGTCTGACCAACATAGAGAAACCCCATCACTACTAAAAATACAAAATTAGCTGGGCGTGGTGGCACATGCCTGTAATCCCAGATACTTGGGAGACTGAGGCAGGAGAATCACTTGAACCCTGGAGGCAGAATTTGCAGTGAGCCAAGATCATGCCACTGCACTGCAGCTTGGCAACAGAGCGAGACTCCATCTAAAAATATATATATATACACACACACGCACATATATATATATACACACACACACACACATATATATTTTTTTCTTATTAAACCTAGAGTACAATGAGGACTTGGCTATCCAAACCCTGGGGAAAGTTCTTCTGAAACACTGCATTTTTCTAGACAATTCACTGTTAACCCTATAAGCACTGGCTTGTTATCATCCTTGGAGGAATTCTTATATTTTAAAATCTTTCTAAAAACACTAATACTTTCACACCATCTTAAACATTAGGTGAAACTTTTCATTTCTGTCTCATGTTTATTCTGGGTTATCATTATAAAGTGCTGATAATGAAGCTATAGATACATACAGAGGCAGATGTTGGAATTTCAACAATAAACCCTTATGCAGTACTTGTATGTCAGTGAATGTTTTAATCCATTTATGTATATGAAGTCATTTAATCCTCAGAACCACAGATATAAAGCAGGTACTATTATTGTCCTAATTGTACAAACAAGGAGACTGAAGCACAGAAAGATCCTTAGAGTTGGCAAAGGAAGAAACTGGGCTTTAAAATGAGGCTGAGATGGTTCTAGAGCCCACAGACTTAACCACTATTTCTTTCCTCTGCTGAAGACTGAGACATGAAGCTTAAAGGGGCCAAACACCTGATGCCCTATTGTCTAGTTTCTTGACAAATTCTTTGATGTCAGCTCTTTATACTGTTGACTCTTTTTTGTAAATATCACACAGTGCTTGTGCAGGAGCATCAGCTTATGTACACTGTAATGGAGCCAGGTTTCTGCAAAAGACATGAGTGTTTCAAAAGCTGGAGCACCTTTCTTCCAGGTGGGGTTCACAGCTTCTGAAATGCCATTGTCTTCTGAATTGTGATATGGATCCTCTGATCTGTGAGAATAACGTAAATCATTATCTCATGCAGCATCCCTGATACGCTGGCTCATGTTGGAGTGCGAGAGTGGAGCTATCAGAACTTTAGTGAGGTCATACTGCCTAGCACCCAGACTGTGGTTTCTAATACCATTCTCCAATAGAAGGAGCTGGGATTCTGTGAAGAAATCACTGAGTCTAGGACTGGGGCAGGACATATATAAGATAAGCCTGAATCATTTTATAGTGTCAGACAGAAAGAATGTGCTAAAAAGAAAACACACACACACACACAATGGTGGGGGTATGCCAAAGAGTACAGGAGCCACTTAAAGAGCTACCAGTGGTCAAAGCTGCAAAAATCTGAGCAACAAAACAAATTACGTAATATTCAATTACAGCCCAAAGTATAAAATAAATGTAATAAATATGAGTCCACATTTATTTATTTAAAATATATGAGTAATTGAATGAAGGAATAAATAAATAGGGGAGTAGGGACATTTGCTATGCAGAAAAAATTCAAATAAATTATGGAAATATTTCACTCTCTGCTCTTTATGGATTGTGCGTGGTGTCTTTCTTTCAAACACTACTATATAAAAGAAAGAAAGCTTAAAAAAAAATAACCTTACAGTGGAGAAAGCTGAAAGCCACCACCTCAGCCAGGTGATCAAGTCAACATCAACAGTGATCAGTCACATCAGTAGTATCTCCCATGGATGTAATGTGATGAGACTGGCCTCTGTGGTCTTCTTTCCAAAAACACACTACCCTGTTACCCCATTCTGATCACGACAAAAACAAACAGATCCTAATTGACGGACATTCTACGAAGTCCCTAACCAGTAATCCTCAACGTTGTCCGGGTCATCAGAAAAAAAAAAAAAAAAAAAAAAAAAAGTCTAAGAAACTGTCACAGCCAAGAGCCTAAGGAAACATGACGACTAAATTTAATCCTGGATGAGATCTTGGAACAGAAATTTGACGTTATGTAAAAACTCGGAAAGTCCGAATAAAGCATGGACTTTAGGTAATAATAGTGTATCAGTGTTGGTTCAATGGCAAATGTACCATGTTAATGTAAGATAATAGGGGACACTGGATGTGAGGTATAAATGAACTTGCTGTACTATCTTTGCAATGGTTTTATAAATCTAAATCTATTCTAAAATTTAAAAAAAATGTATTTTAAAAAACAGTTCCTGCAGTACAGCTACTGCCCAGGCAATGTTGGCTACAGATGCAGTTGCATGATCACCCACGCTCCAGCTAGCAGTTCCTTGGATTCGGATGTACCAGCCTTTTCACACTCCTCTTATTTACCCTCTTCTTGGCATGCTATGACCTGGATATACCCTGCCCTTAAAGTCCCTGGGACCCTTGACTCATACTTTGTGTTTTGCTAGCTGTTTTGTCGTCAATATGAATGATGTAAGTAGTTATTTAGATCCAATAACATTCATATTTCCTATAAATGCCACCTGCATTATTCTTTATTGAGGGCTCTGATATCTTAACACCCTCACTTCTGCTCTAGCAAGATAGCACACATGCAAATTCTTACTTTCACTTGTTAATGCATAAATATTATATGTAACACATCTTTCACTGGATATTCGGCATGTGAATTCCATATCATTTCTAAGCATTTGAGCTCCAGGACTATTTATTACAAAGCACACATAGGTTTCCTCACCTGGGTTACTCCTAGTCCTCCAAAAGAGATGCCAATATTGTGTCAAACATACAAAGATTTTATTAGTAAAGCGAAAATAAATGGGGAGAAGTCAGAAAAGGGCTGGAGAGCCATTATACCTTGAGGTAAGTCTGACCCCAAACGAAGGAGAGAAAGAGGAAACGTTGGGTAAAAGTGTCCTAGATCACTATGCAGACTAAGAATGGTTGGGCAAGGCCAATAGAGACTCCTCAAACCAAGACTGGCCATCAGAAGAGTCTCGTGTCTTTCAGAAAAGGCCTGCCTTGGTATTCTTTCTGCACTCAGTCATTTACTGGGAGCAGCAGTAGGAAGCCTGACCTCTGCACACAGCAGCTGGAGTCCCAGAAGTTAGTTATGCTTACTGTAGTTGGAATTTGGAGAGTCTGTTCTCATAGATGCCACATAAAGGGAAAGGAAATGCTGTGCGACACGATATTATCTACAATTTCCACCCAGCTTGTCTTAATGTTTGACTTAGAAGAGCATTTGAGGCACAAACAGCATGAGATATTGCATATTTTGTATTGTAGTGAAATTTAAAGTATCTGCAAATTGTATTCCCAACAAAAACATTCAAATTATGAATGATGCCTTGATCCATAGGTAGATTCCAGGAGGTAATAATAGTGGGAAGGTACTATGAGAAAATAACAGTGGGATAAAGTTAGTAACAACCTTGTTATCCTTCAGTAAGCCCATACCTTTTAGGTGCAAACTTATGGTAGAACCAGTTTATTTTTACAAAGTGATCCAGTATCTACTTAGCTTATACCCTAAAATCTATGTGTAACATCAATAAAACCATTTAGAATGATGACATATGTCACTTCCCAATTACTTTAATTTATAAAAGAATATAATATTTGCACATCTAAGAACGACCAGAATGTCATTATTCTGCTTGAAACAAGGGTGACTTTATTTGTTAGCACCTAACTAGGAGTGAAACAGGCAAGCATCACCAAATTACACCAAAGCAATCAATCGGCACAAAACTGGTCAGAAACTCATTCATCCTCAGAAATGCATTGCATAAAGCAGAAATTATTAACTGTTTACTAAAATTCTATCAGGTTGGTGTAAATGTAATTGCAGTTTTTGTCATTACTTTAAATCTTTTCAGTTTTTGTCTTAGCCTTTAGTTATTATAACTTTTTACTGCTCTGGTTCAATTTTCGATACCAGGACTAACCTTTCAAAACTGAGAAAAGAGATTTGGCCCCTTTGAAAAGCACTGAGTCATGAAAAGGAGTGTCCACATCACTTTTTTTTTCCTGATAACTACTCAGATAATAGACAGCATTCTAATTTAGGCATATTCAGTAGGAGGTGCAGACCCACAGTTTTCCATGACATCAAATCCACAAAAATATTTGACAGCTTTCTGATCATTGTTTCTTCGTCCTAATATTATTCAAAGTCAATTACTCTATCTTGATTCTGCCAGAATCAGTAATGTGACACAGGGAAGGGTCCTCACAAGTTACAAGGTTGGTGATAGACAATGTATTAACAACAAAAAGTGCATAGTTTATAATTTACTTTTTCAAATACAAAAACAGTTTAGATTCATGATCATTTTTATATAATCCATCATTATGCTATCATATTTGAGAGGAGGGACAGCAAACTGCATTGACAAGAAAACTTACTATCAGCAAATCAAGCATACCCTGATAAGGCAGGGGAATGTTATAAAATCTCTTGCTTTGGGTCCTATCTTCTAATTTATGGAGAGTCCACAATGTAGTGCGTTTTGTCCCTGCTCACCTACTTAGTAGGCATAGATGTTTTACTCTGGGTTTTGTGGGCCCACAGCCCCCATTCGCATTCTTCCCCTCTCATAATCACTATAGCAAAGAGCCCTTCACTTTGCATAGTTTTCTGTTCTCTTCTTGCCAAATCCCCACAAACACTCAGATTTTTGTATTCCTCTATTCTCCCCTGCAGCAAGCATGTATCATCAGACATGTCCTTGTACATACTTTCATTGAAGGTGTGTGTGTGTATGTGTGTGACAGAGGCTGAGTGGGTAGCAGAGGGGATCTTTGTGTAGAGCAAACATTCCACATTCCCAACATAGGCTTCCTCTATATTATACTTAAAGAGTCTCTGAGTCTTACTCAGTCTTGAGTTACTTCACCAAATGCTGCCTGTGTTCCTCCTAGCTGTAATAAGTGCTGCCCCACAAGAAGACAGAATTCTTCCTGCTATGTGGATACTAATATTACTATTCCGTGCATTCTAACATGCTTTTTGAAAAAGCAAGAAGGAAGTGGTGGCAGGGCCCCACTTTATCTATCATGTATATCACAGAGAGAAAAGTTTAAGAACTCATATTCTAGGTCCCTATATTGGGATGCAAATGGCTCCTCCTTATACACAGAGTGGAACTATCTATGCTTTAAAGGACTCCAGTACTGAGACGGGGGCACCTCATTCTTCCTCTGTACCGCGCAATATTCTTTCATCTTCTCTTCATCCCTGGCTCTTTGCTTCCCACAGAGAGCTCATGCACTACACAATGTCCTTGTCGCTGAATATAATTTCTGTGCGACATCTGCACTGACTGTAGCCCCTAATGTTGCACTGGTTTCTTTTGCAGAAGTTCTCTGTTTGCCTTGATCCAATTTTCTACATCCTGAGTTTCATAGTCACCATCCTCCAATCAGAGTGCTCCTTTTTTTTCCTGCTGGCAACACCCTCCAATCAGAGCGCCCCTTTGTTCTGCATGGCTGACTGACCCAGCAACAGTGCCCCCGGATCTCTGGTTTTTCTGGCTTCGTTTTCTGCTGAGAAAGGATGGATTTTCTTGGACACCCAACATTTTCCTTCAAGCTGCTTCTATATCTGTAACAATTCCAAAAGCTTTGGGTTACTTTTAATCTCCCTTTCTAGATCTTCCTTTCTGCCTAAAAACTCAGAAATGCTCAAAAGTTCAGATACTGCAGTTAGGTGTAATAATGCTACCTGGGATGGGAGCTAGTAAGTCTTTATTGGCCATTGACAGTTATATCCTTGAGGAGCATGTCATGCTAGCCTGGACAAAGAACAGAACACACAGGAAATCAGACACAGGACAGGATTTTTAGGGGAAATGGGTGGTTGTCAGTACTCAAAAAAAATTGTTAATTAATGAATAAATAGGCTGTGGGAAGTATTTTATAGTCATATGAAATTGAGAATTATAATGTCTCTATCAGAAGCTTGCAAGCTACAAAATAGTCACAAGCTCCTTTGTTATATAGTGACTGCAGATACAACTCTAAAGATATATAACTACAAGTACCCTTAGTCTAAGAACAAATCATGTTTCAGTACCATTGGCTAATGGTTATGTACCTTGAAGGCTAACAAGATTGTAAAAACAGGCTAAGATAAAATTTTAGACAAATTGTGTGTTTAGCCATCTGTCTTTGTATCTTCTAGCCTTCATTTTTCTTACTATCATGGACTTGAGAAATGACCCCTGAGGTCCCTTCAGATTTTAAGATGTTGTGATTCTAGGAAACGTTTTTATCAGGGCTGCCTCACAAGTTGCAAAGATCATTAGTTACTGAACAAATAGAAGAATGATCTGATCTGAGTTTAACCTCTACTCTCTGTCCCAGATCAGCCCTCAGTAGATGTGCTGGAGAGTAGTGAATGGCCAAAAGGAAACCATCAGAAAATAACGGAAAAAAAGCAACCAGACATTCATCAAGAGTAAGATTGGGGCCAGGTGCTGCGGCTGCCACCTGTAATCCCAGCACTTTGGGAGGACGAGGCAGGCGGATCACCTGAGGTCAGGAGTTTGAGACCAGCCTGGCCAACACGGTGAAACCCCGTCTCCAATAAAAATACAAAAGTTAGCCGGGCATGGTGGTGGGTGCCTGTAATCCCAGCTACTCAGGAGGCTGAGGCAGGAGAATCGCTTGAACCTAGGAGGCGGAGGTTGTAGTGAGCCAAGATGGCATCACTGCACTCCAGCCTGGGCAACAGAGCAAGGTTCTGTCTCCCCCCCCCCCCAAAAAAAAAAAGTAAAATTGGGTCCACCAGTAATATTTTCAAGACCTGGGGAAAGAATAGGAATAAAACCACACAGCCTGACCCCACTTTTCTTCCACCCTGTTCTACTCTTCACTGTGCACCCTCCCCACCCTGTTCTGTCCTACACTGTGAATGGCCTTTTGCATGTATGTATAGACACTCTAACCTGAATTTCCAAGGTCTGCCTGCCATCACACCCATGCCCTCTACCCACCCCTCTCCTTGGTTATCCCTCATGCCTAGGCTTTTGCATGCCAGCAGCATTGTCTACCCTAAGGAAGAGAAACCTGATGAAGAAAGCACACCTAGCAAGAGGACCTCAAATGCTGCAGTCATCTAGACAGGGAACTCCAAAATCTCAGGTTCTCAGAGTGTAGTCTAAAGGGAGAGGCTAGAACTCTGGTAGGCATTTCCTCTTTACTCCTGGACTCCTTGCCCCAAGGTGAGAAATGTGACTAGAGGAAAGCCAGAGAAGAGCTCTCCAAAACACAAACCCAGGGTGGGGGCCTTTCTCGCCCAGGCTTTAGGTTGTGTCAGCTATACTTATACTTGCAATAGAAATGTGGGAATGTAATTGTTCAAAGATTATCCTCCTTACACCATGTATTCAAAAATATAACAAATGTGACAAACGTCAGGCATCTAAACTCTAGAGTAGTGGGAATGATTAGCCAACATGAGTAATTATTGCTAAACCATTTATAGATTGGCTTTGGAATATCTTTAGATAGCTAGATGCTGTTGCACTGGATTGTAGCTCCATCTGAGTGTAAAATCACCTTATTTGAAATTAAACTGTATGGTCAAACAATAAAAATCTCCCTTTGGAACAACAGGGCAATAGCCCAAATCTCCATAGTGTGTCCCTCAGTTTAAATTTCTTGTGACTTCCAGCTCTTCCAACTCTTCTCTTTCTGAGAAGGGAGAGGCAAGATTATGTATGAATTCTTTTCTAATGCTATGATTCTCAGATTTAAATTTAACAGTCTAGTAGCATTTGCTATTTGTGTCATGCCAGACCATTTCATGTACATCTTGTCAATTTAACCATATCTGTGAAATATCGTTAGCCCCACTTTGAGGTGAGAAAATGAAGATTTGGAAAAGTAAAATGACTTGGTATAGATCTCATGACTGACTTTGAATATCCACAGGTGATTCTTGAACACAGATCTTTTATCTGCAAGTCCAGAGGTCTTCGCACTATAGCAGGGTGGTCTCCTGAGGTCATCCTTGATATCACTGCCTAAAACGAACAGACTGAACTCTTTAAGAATGAGGATTTTGTTCATAAATGTATCACCAGGGCCTAGAACAGGGCCTGGAACATTGCCAATGGGTCAAAATTATAACTAGTTAAATGAACAAACAAATAGAGGACTAGCTACCCATCCACTAAATAGAGAGAAGTAATGAAATATTTTGACTTAAACACTTTCTTTCTAAATATATCCTTATTTTCTATAACATTCTGGATGACAATCAACACAAATCCTGGCTTTGTGGAATGAGTTCCTCTCCTGCCTTGACTATCTGTCTTTTAAGTTAATTTTTTTAAAGGACATTTTCTCCCAACATTCCCCCATCAATATCCATTATATGCTGCTTTTGCCAGTCTTTTTCTGGCTTAACAGTGTCAGGCATTAATACATCTATCTACAAGGGAAAACACTATTAATCTAAAAAAATTATAGCATCTCTGCCATGCCATAGATCCAAATTTTATCAGAATCATCAGCTGCTCTTCTGTTTCTTTCGTATCTACTTGAATTTCTTTCATAGGCTTATAGCTTTAGAATAACTCTTCATGATCATCTAGGCCATTTTTCCCCCAAATTGGTACATGTGCTAATCATGGTACTTGAGATGACTTTTAGGTGGTGTATAAGTAATGAGTACTTTTTTCTAATAATTTTATCTTTCCTAATATACTTTTCCCTTTTCATTTTCCTTTAATGAAAACCTGAAATGTTATGAATATTATTGTTTAGGTTGTTTAGGACCAGGCTATCGTAGGAAATACTCATTGCCATGTAAATGATTTATTAACTTAAATAAATATTTAAATATAAATGTTACGGTAAAAATAATATACATGGTTCTCAGATATGACAAAAACCAGGAAGGGAATGATTTTTTAGAAAACATTTTTCTAGTCCACGCATATCATTTTTTGGCTAAGGCACAGGGAGGTGAAATCACTTGCCCAAGGCCCCAGGGTTAATTAGTAAAAAAAAATGAGGACTACACTGTAAGTCTGCAGATTCCAGGTAATTTGTTTATGTCAGTAATGCCCCACTTTTAGAATTGGAGCACCATTAACCTGCTTTTATATGATTCCTATTGTGAATAAATTTTTATACACCTCTGACAAACGCATAAGATTCTAACTTTTGTAATTGAAGCTTCAAAGACAGAAAAGCCCTCTGGCTCTTTCAGAGTAAAAAGCATTCTTAGATATAATTACAATCTCTGTTTATAATGCACTTTTCATTAGGGGACCTGAATGAACTCTGAAAAATTGATCTGATGTCTGATATTATCCTTGTTTTATACACTGCGAAACTGTGGCCCAGACAGATTGAGTTGTCAAGGATCAGCCAGGATGTCAATCACTGAGAAAGAGACATAATTAAATCTCTAATCCCAACCTCACCTTTCCCATGCAGTTCCTAATCCCTTACCAGATTTGGAATTACAAGGATCTAGTCTAAGAGTTGCACTTTGAACCTTTCCAAAGTGCCTGTGGTGGTGGGTGTCCATTTTCAGGCTTCCTAATTTAATAGCCTTGTTTGGTTTTATTAATTAAGCATATAACTCGGTTTAAATCTTTTGCTTATTGTTCTCTTTGGTTGTTTTCAGATTATTTCTGTATGTCTAGAGTTCTTTGTCCTGCCTATTCCTACACAGATGAGGAAATAGCTATCATTATGGCCGAGTATGACAAGACACACCCTGAGATATTTGTACTCTACCTACTCAGAATCCCTAACTCAACCACCTGACTAGCTACTGGACAAAATAAGCCAATAAATAAATTCATTGCTTGAGTCATTTATGTCCTACTTTGCACAGTGGATCATACAGAGTGTGTGGCCTTTGGTTGACCACAGGTCAGTTCCTATTGATCTGATGTCCTTCAAATGCCCTCTAGTGGTCAAAGGCCCACATGGGCTTCACTTTCCCTCATGTGACATACCACCACCTCTGAATAAATAGAACAGCTGTCCATTGAAAACTTGTGTCTAAAGGATCCATGCGTATCCCAAAGAAGTCAGTCTTCTCTTCTTCTCCCTTGGCCCATTAAGCTACCTCCCCAGTAGCAGATTCAGGGCATAGTAATCACTGCTCTGTAACCTTCAGAATAACTGCTTTTGAACACCAGCTCTGTGGCACACACGGTTATGACTGCATTGTACACGTAATCTTTGTATTAGTTTCCTAGGGTGGTAGTGACAAAGTACCACAAGCTGAGTAGCTCAGCAACAACAGAAACTTAGTCTCTTACAGTTCTGGAGACCACAAGTTCAAAACCAAGGCGTTGCCAGGTCCATGTTCTCTCTGATGACCCTAGAAGAGGATCCTTCCTTGCCTCTTCCAGCTTCTGCTGGGTGCAGGAATTCCATTCCTTGACTTGTGGCAGCATAACAGCAATCGCTGCCTTCATCTTCACATGGTTGCCTTCCCTCTGTGTCTGTGTCTTCACATGATAGTCTCCTCTATGTGTATGTCTGTGGCCAAATTTCCCTCTTATAAGGACACCAGTCATATTGGATTAGGGCCCACCCTAATAAGCTCATCTTAGCTTAATTACATCTACAAACACCCTATTTCCAAGTAAGGTCATATTCTCAATGACTGGGGGTTAGAACTTATCTCTGGGGGCGGTATAATTCAATTCATAAAAATCCTTTGAGGTAGCTACTCTTGTCCTCATTCCAAATGAAGAAACTGAGGCATGGAAAAGTTTCACCTTTTGCCCTGAAGTAAAATGGCTGGAAAATGGTGGTGCAGTGCCACTGAGTTCAAAGGTCAACTCTACTCCATTGCCCTTTACAACTAGGAAAATAACTTAATAGCTAGCAGGGGCCTGGAAACAAGGGATGCTGTTCTGACATCTAGTGAAGAAACTTCAAGGACTAGAAAGAACATTCACGTGTTACAGAATTACAGACAAAGTACTGAGCGCTAACTTTCATTGCATTCTCACCAAGTGCCAGACACTGTTTTTAGCCATTCCAGTTTAAGTTCATTAACTTCTACAGTGACACTGAACTCTTTTTATTTTATTTTATTTTTTACAGCAACTCTGTTGCCCAGGCTGGAGTGCAGTGGCGTGATCTCAGCTCACTGCAACCTCCGCCTCCTAAGTTTGAGAGATTCACCTCCCAAGTAGCTGGGATTACAGGCATGTGCCACCACACCCAGCTAATTTTTGTATTTTCAGTATAGAGAGTGGTTTCACCATGTTGGCCAGGATGGTCTCAAACTCCTGACCTCAAGTGATCCGCCCACTTCGGCCTCCCAAAGTGCTGGGATTACACATGTAAACCACTATACCCAGCCACAGATATACTCTTATTATACTCATTTTACAAATGAGAAAACTGACGTAGAAGAGTTATATAAAATGCCCCAGACCATGCTGCTTGTCAGTGGCTGAGCTGAGATTCAGCCCCAGGCAGTCTGATCCCAGAGTCTATTGTAATGCCTGGATAGGAGTTTCTTAACATTCTCTTCCCCAGTCCTCTAAAATAATTGTTTCATATGTGTTAGTGCTGTCTCCTTTTCTAAAATGTAAGCTTAAAATATAACCTTGTAGAGAGCAGAACTGATAGCTTCTATTACTATGTACCCTTCACAACTTTGGGTGCAGTGCTGGTCCTACGTGTAGCTTTTGGAAGAAACTTCACTCTGAGGTACAACCAGGGCCACCTCGGCAGTGCTATTAAAGTGGATTAGGCGAATGCTGGACCTCAGCTGAGTGTCCTGCTAAAAGGCCATTCGCCCTTCATAACCCACCAGTGAAGCTTCCTGTACACTTTAGAAACAAGTGCAAACCCCAGAGTGGAAGAAAGTTACAGCAATGCCCCTTTAAGGTTTGGTTAAACTTGTGTGAACAAATCTACCTCTGGGAAGTCCTTTCTCCCCAGTGAAATCACCTGAAGAGATATTTAGCTGTTCTGCTTCAAGGTTTGTACCTTGAGAGCAGGGTCAATTCCCTTATTTAATACCATCTCTTGCACAAAGCTATAAATCCTAGATCTAGTATTACAACTAACTCCTACAACGGGCCTGAAAACTCATTTAAAAAGAGCGATTAAAGGAGTGAGATGCTGCAGATACGGGCCCTTCATCTTCCTTATGAAAATTCTAAATAATCTAAGAAGAAATTCTGCCAGTCCCATTTTGGAGGTCTTAGAAATCACACTGTTCAAATCTTCCATTGGGCTGCCTCAAGCCTTGAAAAACAGCCAGCTTCTCTCTAGGCTGGAATGTGTCTGCAACTTCAACCCTGGGTGCCCGTGGAAGAAGAGAATGGCCTGCTCAGTGCTATATGTGGATGTGTAAATTACAGCAGATGATGCACTTAGCAATTATGTTCTTTGCATACATAAGCAGGAACAACAGCTCCCAAACTGCCAATATCCTTCTCAATTCTCACAGAATGACTATGTGTCACACGGTCACGCAGCATGGGGCCTGGAAATGAGATGAAGGAATGGCACAGTATGAAGTTTCAATTTTGGAGAAGCACCCCTCCTGCGGTCGCGAACGAGCAAACAAGAAAAACTTCAGAAGGTGTGATGGCCTGGCTGCCTGCCCCAGCCCTCTAGAGTCTGGACATGGCATGTGGAGGAAACGGAGGAAGGGAAGCAGGGCCAGAGGCTCCTAAGCTACCACACCTGGCGCAGCTGTGACTATGTGGACGAACCGGGGAACGCTGCTAACTAGTTGCAAACTGAGTGAAAGCTTTAATGAAACAGCTGAAGCTACATCACAAATCCAAATGCCTAGATGGGACAGGCAGGTCATGTAAACAAGGAAAGTGGGTCCAATGGCGACTCTGGGAACTCTAGAGCGTGCACGTGTCCCATTGATTCATCTAAAGAGTGGCTCCACTCCATCTCATGCAACTGTGGCTAAGCAGGAAGAGCCAACTCTTTCATTCTTCAGGAAAAGCTGAAAATCCTTGTGTGGAGAGGAGTGTGTGTGAGTGTGTGTGTGTCCTTTCCCAGTTTATAACTATTAGCAACAAATTAAATTGTTCTGAAACGCTGTCAAGATTTATATTAGTTATCTATGCAGTAACAAAGAACCCCAAAACTGCTGGCTTAAAAAAACACATTTTATTCTGCTCATGACTTTTGGTTCAGGAATTAGAGAAGAGTTTGGCCTAGTGATTCACTTCCGATCTACCTGGCATCAACTGGGGCAGCTGGAGCTGGTGGATCCACTTGTAAGCCAGATTCTTTCCCACCTACCCAGCACCTCTATATCTATGCTCCTTGGCACCCCCATTCCAGCCCCCTATCTCTCTGTCTGCATGGTGTTTCATCCTCCAGGGTCTCTCCACATTCTTGGCTTTCTCACAGCATGGTGGTCTCAAGAAGTTATACATTTTATATGGCAACAAGCATCCAATAAATAGAAAGTAGAAGTTCCCAAGCCAGTTAAGGGCTATGCTTGGACCAACCACAGCATCACTGTCATCCTATTCTATTGGACATAGCAGTCACAGTGCCCACCCAGTCTCATGGAGGCAGAGAAATTGACTCAATCTTTTGATGGGCAGTGACAAGGTCACCCCACACAAGAGCATGTGGTGTGATAGATGTGGTTGCCTTCTACCTCAAGGTCAAATACAACACATATGGAGTGAATATCCACCAGTTTGCAATCTTTAAGTTAAAGGGCATTTTTTGGGGTAGTATGGTAATTCAGAGTATGTATTTCGAGCCAGATTGCCTAGTTTCAAACCCTGACTCTACCACTTACTATTGGAGGCATCTGGGGCAATTTACTTCTCTGCATCTCAGTTTCTTCTTCTAACATAATAATAGTATTGTGCCTATCCCATGAAGATTTTATTAGCCTAGAGGAGTTAATATTGTAAAGTGATTAGAGCAGAGCCTCACACAGAATTGGTGCTCTATATGTAATAGATCATGCGTGCCTTTGCTAGGGCTACTGTTTAAAAAGTACCATAAATTGGATGGCTTAAGCAACAGAAAGGTATTGTCTCACAGTTTGAAGGCTAGAAGCCCAAAATTAAGGTCCTGGCAAGATTGGTACTTTCTGAGCACTGTGAGGGGAAGATCTGTCCCAGGCAGGCCTCTCTCCTTGACTTGTAGATGGCCATTTTCTCCCTATGTCTCTTCACAACATCTTCTCTCTAGGTATGTCTGTCTCTGTGTCCACATTTCTCCTTTTTGTAAAAGGACACCAGTCATATTGGATTGTAGCCCACCACAAGAATCTCATTGTAACTTGATTACCTCTCTAAATGCCCTGTCTACAAATGACATCACATCCTGAGGTACTTGGGGGCTAGGACTCCAATATACCTTTTTGTGAGGGACACAATCCAACCCCTCACAGACAGGACTGCGGTGATTCATTCATCCAATGGATATTTCTGGTGTGGCTAGCAGATGTATATAGCACAGTCACATGCACTAGAAAGATGTGTGCACATATATAGATATTTTCCATATACACATATTTCTCTTTGAGGACTATATATAATGTATATATTGTTATATATACATGTGATGTTCTCAAAATGCACACAGGAAACGTTTACCAGCAGTACAAAGGTATAAATGATGAAATAGCAAGTGAATAATGATGGTAAGCATGTATACTAGTAAAATTTGAAGGAGAGAGATTATGTATCCGGTGTCCCCAAGGTAAGACCTATAACCGGGGCGTAACTCGACTTGAGCAGTTGCTTCTGATGTCCTGCTGGTCTTGCTCACATTGCCTGTTTGACTCTCTGGCCCTAACATGGGTATCACTTGACATCACCAGATTTCAAGCTCAGCTCCAGGACAACTCTTGTAGCCTGTAGTCTGACCTAGACACTGCCTTCTGGATTGCCAATAAGTCTTTATGTCTCATCACCAGAGCCCAGATGTGAATGTTGACTCTGTTCTGCTAAGGCCCATCCATTGTGAACAGTTTTAGTAGAGGGAGTGCTCAGGAAAGACGATGTACATGAGATGGAATTCTAAGTAGCTCCTAAAGATTGTGGATGATTTCCTCAGATGCAGAGGAAGGGAAAGAGATGACCAGTTGAGGGAGCACATGAGTACTCAGGAGCAGGGCAGTGCACACTCAGAGGACATAGGGAAGTAATTTGGCTGACTAACAGGAAAGCTTTGTCTGGGAGCAGAGGAAGGGGTCAGAATAGAAAGGTCTCGCTGATTCCTGATTGTATTCTTTTTAAATGTCTCTTACACTAATCCTCTACCTTACTATCCTCCTCCTCCACCTGCTCCCCATGTACACCCAGACAACAGCTGCTCTAGAGACATGCTTATCATATGAGCAGACCTCAATAACAAGAACCATAGCTTAGCTACGCAGCTCAAGCCAAGTGCTACGGTCTGAATGTCCATGTTCCCCTCAAAACCATATGTTGAAGCTCTACCCTCCAATGTGATGATATTTGGAGGTGGGGTTTTGAGGAGGTGATTTGGGTTAGATGAGAACATGAGCATGGAGCCCTCATGATGGGATTAGTGTCCTTACAAACAGACATGAGGGAACTTGCTTCCTTCCTCTCTCTCTCTCTGCTCTCCACCATGTGGAGGATACAGCAAGATGCCAGCCAACTGCAAACCAGGAAATGGAACTTCACCAGAACCTGCATGCTCATCTCAGACTTCCCAGTCCCCAGAACTGTGAGAAATACATTTCTGTTGCTAAAACCTCCCAGTCTACAGCAATTTGTGATAGCAGCCTGAACAGACTAAGACACCCAGTGATGCCATTTTAGAATAACTACTCTATGTACAGCTCACCAGGTAACTCTGGGTGACTGGGAAGGGGTCTCCAGAATCTTTATTATTATTATTATTATTATTATACTTTAAGTTCTATGGTACATATGCACATCATGCAGGTTTGTTACATATGTATACATGTGCCATGTCGGTGTGCTGCACCCATTAACTCGTCATTTACATTAGGTATATCTCCTAATGCTATCCCTCCCGTGTCCCCTCACCCCACAACAGGCCCTGGTGTGTGATGTTCCCCTTCCTGTGTCCAAGTGTTCTCATTGTTCAATTCCCAACTATGAGTGAGAACATGAGGTGTTTGGTTTTTTGTCCCTGCAATAGTTTGCTGAGAATGATGGTCTGCAGCTTCATGAATGTCCCTACAAAGGACATGAACTCATCCTTTTTTAGGGCTGCATAGTATTCCATGGTGTATATGTGCCACATTTTCTTAATCCAGACTATCATTGATGGACATTTGGGTCGGTTCCAAGTCTTTGCTGTTGTGAATAGTGCCACAATAAACATACGTGTGCATGTGTCTTTATAGCAGCATGATTTCTAATCCTTTGGGTAAATCCCCAGTAATGGGATGGCTGGGTCAAATGGCATTTCTAGTTCTAGATCCTTGAGGAATCGCCACACTGTCTTCCACATGGTTGAACTAGTTTAAAGTCCCATCAAGAGTGTAAAAGTTTCCTATTTCTCCACATCCTCTCCAGCGCCTGTTGTTTCCTGACTTTTTAATGATCACCATTCTAACTGGTGTGAGATGGTTATCTCATTGTGGTTTTGATTTGCATTTCTCTGATGGCCAGTGATGATGAGCATTTTTTCATGTGTCTGTTGGCTGTATAAATGTCTTCTATTGTGAAGTGTCTGTTCATAACTTTCACCTACTTTTTGATGGGTTGTTTATTTTTTTCTTGTAAATTTGTTGAAGTTCTTTGTAGATTCTGGATATGAGCCCTTTGTCAGATGAGTAGATTGCAAAACTTTTCTCCCATTCTGTAGGTTGCCTGTTCACTCTGATGGTAGTTTCTTCTGCTGTGCAGAAGCTCTTTAGTTTAATTAGATCCCGTTTGTCAATTCTGGCTTTTGTTGCCATTGCTTTTGGTGTTTTAGACATGAAGTCTTTGCACATGCCTATGCCCTGAATGGTATTGCCTGGGTTTTCTTCTAGGGTTTTTTATGGTTTTAGGTCTAACATTTAAGTCTTTAATCCATCTTGAATTAATTTTGGTATAATGTGTAAGGAAAGGATCCAGTTTCAGCTTTCTACATATGGCTAGCCAGTTTTCCCAGCACCATTTATTAAATAAGGAATCCTTTCCTCACATCTTGTTTTTGTCAGGTTTGTCAAAGATCACATGGTTGTAGATGGGTGATATTATTTCTGAGTGCTCTGTTCTGTTCCATTGGTCTATATCTCTGTTTTGGTACCAGTACCATGCTGTTTTGATTACTGTAGCTTTGTAGTATAGTTTTAAGTCACGAAGCATGATGCCTCCAGCTTTGTTCTTTTGGCTTAGGATTGTCTTGGCAATGCGGGCTCTTTTATGGTTCCATATGAACTTTAGTTTTTTTTCCAATTCTGTGAAGAAAGCCATTGGTAGTTTGATGGGGATGGCCTTGAATCTATAAATTACCTTGGGCAGTATGGCCTTTTTCACGATATTGATTCTTACTATCCATGAGCATGGAATGTTCTTCCATTTGTTTGTGTCCTCTTTTATTTTGTTGAGCAGTGGTTTGTAGTTCTCCTTGAAGAGGTCCTTCACATCCCTTGTAAGTTGGGTTCCTAGGTATTTCATTCTCTTTGAAGCAATTGTGAATGGGAGTTCACTCATGATTTGGCTCTCTGTTTATCTGTTATTGGTGTATAAGAATGCTTGTGATTTTTGCACATTGATTTTGTATCCTGAGACTTTGCTGAAGTTGCTTATCAGCTTAAGGAGATTCTGGGCTGAGATGATGGGGTTTCTAAATGTACAATCATGTCATCTGCAAACACAGACAATTTGACTTCCTCTGTTCCTAATTGAATACCTTTTATTTCTTTCTCCTGACTAATTGCCCTGGCCAACACTTCCAACACTATGTTGAATAGGAGTGGTGAGAGAGGGCATCCCTGTCTTATGGCAATTTTCAAAGGTTATGCTTCCAGTTTTTGCCCATTCACTATGATATTGGCTGTGGGTTTGTGATAAATAACTCTTATTATTTTGAGATACATCCCATCAATACCTAATTTATTGAGAGTTTTTAGCATGAAGGGCTCTTGACTTTTGTCGAAGGTCTTTTCTGCATCTATTGAGATAATCATGTGGTTTTTGCCTTTGTTCTGTTTATATGCTGGCTTATGTTTATTGATTTGCATATGTTAAACCAGCCTTGCATCCCAGGGATGAAGCCCACTTGATCATGGTGGATAAGCTTTTTGATGTGCTGCTGGATTCAGTTTGCCAGTATTTTACCAAGGATTTTTGCATCCATATTCATGAGGGATATTGATCTAAAATTCTCCTTTTTTGTTGTGTCTCTGCCAGGCTTTGGTGTCAGGGATGATGCTGGCCTCACAAAATGAGTTAAGGAGGATTCTCTCTTTTTCTATTGATTGGAATAGTCTCAGAGGGAATGGTACCAGCTCCTCCTTGTACCTCTGGTAGAATTCAGCTGTGAATCCATATGGTCCTGGACATTTTTTGGTTGGTAGGCCGTTAATTATTGCCTCAATTTCTGAGCCTGTTATTGGTCTATTCAGGGCTTCAACTTCTTCCTGGTTTAGTCTTGGGAGGGTGTATATGTCCAGGAATTTATCCATTGCTTCTAGATTTTCTAGTTCATTTGCGTAGAGATGTTTATAGTATTCTCTGATGGTAGTTTGTATTTCTGTGAGATCAGTGGTGATATCTCCTTTATCACTTTTTATTGTGTCTATTTGATTCTTCTCTCTTTTCTTCTTTATTAGTCTTGCTAGAGGTCTGTCAATTTTGTTGATCTTTTCAAAAAAACAGCTCCTGGATTCATTGATTTTTTGGAGGGTTTTTGTGTCTCTATCTCCTTCAGTTCTGCTCTGATCTTAGTTATTTCTTGCTTTCTGCTAGCTTTTGAATGTGTTTGTTCTTGCTTCTCTAGTTCTTTTTTTTTTTTTTTTTTTTTTTTTGAGACGGAGTCTTGCTCTGTCGCCCAGGCTGGAGTGCAGTGGCCAGATCTCAGCTCACTGCAAGCTTGCCTCCTGGATTTATGCCATTCTCCTACCTCAGCCTCCTGAGTAGCTGGGACTACAGGCACTCACCACCTCGCCCGGCTTGTTTTTTTTTTTTTTTTTTTTTTTTTTTTGTATTTTTTAGTAGAGACGGGGTTTCACTGTGTTAGCCAGGATAGTCTCGCTCTCCTGACCTCGTGATCTGCCTGTCTCAGCCTCCCAAAGTGCTGAGATTACAGGCTTGAGCCACCGTGCCCAGCCGCTTCTCTAGTTCTTTTAATTGTGATGTTAGGGTGTCAATTTTCGATCTTTCCTGCTTTCTCTTGTGGGCATTTACTGCTATAAATTTCCCTCTACACACTGCTTTAAATGTGTCCCAGAGATTCTGGTATGTTGTGTCTTTGTTCTCATTGGTTCCAAAGAACATCTTTATTTCCGCCTTCATTTCGTTATTTACCCAGTAGCCATTCAGGAGCAGGTTATTCAGTTTCCATGTAGTTGAGTGGTTTTGAGTGAGTTTCTTAATCCTGACTTCTAGTTTGATTGCACTGTGGTGCGAGAGACAGTTTGTTATAATTTCTCTTCTTTTACATTAGCTGAGGAGTGCTTTCCTTCCAACTATGTGGTCAATTTTGGAATAAGTGTGATGTGGTGCTGAGAAGAATGTATATTCTGTTGATTTGGGGTGGAGAGTTCTGTAGATGTCTATTAGGTCTGCTTGGTGCAGAGCTGAGTTCAATTCCTGGATATGATTTTTAACTTTCTGTCTCGTTGGTATGTCTAATGTTGACAGTGGGATGTTAAAGTCTCCCATTATTATTGTGTGGGAGTCTAAGTCTCTTTGTAGGTCTCTAACGACTTGCTTTATGAATCTGGATGCTCCCGTATTGGGTACATATATATTTAGGATAGTTAACTCTTCTTGTTGAATTGATCCCTTTACCATTATGTAATGACCTTATTTATCTCTTTTGATCTTTGTTGGTTTAAAGTCTGTTTTATCAGAGACTAGGATTGCAACCCCTGCCTTTTTTTGTTTTCCGTTTGCTTGGTAGATCTTCCTCCCTCCCTTTATTTTGAGCCTACGTGTGTCTCTGCATGTGAGATGGATCTCTTGAATACAGCAGACTGATGGGTCTTGACTCTTTATCCAATTTGCCAGTCTGTGTCTTTTAATTGGAGCATTTAGCCCATTTACATTTAAGGTTGATATTGTTATGTGTGAATTTGATCCTGTCATTATGATGTTAGTTGATTATTTTGCTCATTAGTTGATGTAGTTTTTTCTTAGCATCGATGGTCTTTACAATTTGGCATGTTTTGCAATGAATGGCTGGTACTGGTTGTTCCTTTCCATGTTTAGTGCTTCCTTCAGGGTCTCTTGTAGGGCAGGCCTGGTGGTGACAAAATCTCTTAGCATTTGCTTGTCTATGAAGGATTTTATTTCTCCTTCACTTACGAAGTTTAGTTTGGCTGGATATGAAATTCTGGGTTGAAAATTCTTTTCTTTAAGAATGTTGAATATTGGCCCACTCTCTTCTGGCTTGTAGAGTTTTTGCCGAGAGATCTGCTGTTAGTTTGATGGAATTCCCTTTGTGGGTAACCCGACCTTTCTCTCTGGCTGCCCTTAACATTTTTTCCTTCATTTCTACTTTGGTGGATCTAACAATTATATGTCTTGGAGTTGCTCTTCTCAAGGAGTATCTTTGTGGTGTTCTCTGTATTTCCTGAATTTGAATGTTGGCCTGCTTTGGGGAAGGGGAAGTTCTCCTGGATAATATCCTGCAGAGTGTTTTCCAACTTGGTTCCTTTCTCCCCATCACTTTCAGGTACACCAATCAGATGTAGATTTGGTCTTTTCACATAGTCCCATATTTCTTGGAGGCTTTGTTTGTTTCTTTTTATTCTTTTTTCTCTAAACTTCTCTTCTTGCTTCATTTCATTCATTTGATCTTCAGTCACTGATACCCTTTCTTCCAGTTGATTGAGTCAGTTACTGAAGCTTTTGCATTTGTCACGTAGTTCTTGTGCCATGGTTTTCAGCTCCATCAGGTCATTTAAAGACTTCTCTACACTGGTTATTCTAATTAGCCATTCGTCTAATCTTTTTTCAGCGTTTTAGCTTTTTTGCAATGGGTTCAAACTTCCTTCTTTAGCTTGGAAAAGTTTGATCGTCTGAAGCCTTTTTCTCTCAACTTGTCAAAGTCATTCTCCATCCAGCTTTGTTCTGTTGCTGGTGAGGAGCTACATTCCTTTGGAGGGGGAGAGGTGCTCCAATTTTTAGAATTTTCAGCTTTTCTGCTCAGGTTTCTCCCCATCTTTGTGGTTTTATCTACCTTTGGTCTTTGATGTTGGTGACATACAGATGGGGTTTCGGTGTGGATGTCCTTTCTGTTTGTTAGTTTTCCTTCTAACAGTCAGGACCCTCAGCTGCAGGTCTGTTGGAGTTTGCTGGAGGTCCATCCAGACCCTGTTTGCCTGGTATCAGCAACAGAGGCTGCAGAAGAGTGAATATTGCTGAACAGCAAATGTTGCTGCCTGATTGTTCTTCTGGAGACTTCATCTCAGAGGGGTACCCGGCCATGTGAGGTGTCAGTCTGCCCCTACTGGGGGATGCCTCCCCGTTAGGCTACTCGGGGGTCAGGGACCCACTTGAGGAGGCAGTCTGTCCATTCTCAGATCTCAAACTCCGTGCTGGGAGAACCACTACTCTCTTCAAAGCTGTCAGACAGGGACATTTAAGTCTGCAGAGGTTTCTGCTGCCTTTTGTTCAGCTATACCCTGCCCCCAAAGGTGGAGTCTACAGAGGCAGGCAGGCCTCCTTGAGCTGAGGTGGGCTCCACCCAGTTCAAGCTTCCAGGCTGCTTTGTTTACCTACTCAAGCCTCAGCAATGGCAGGCGCCCCTCCCCCAGCCTCACTGCCACCTTGCAGTTCGATCTCAGACTGCTATGCCAGCAATGAACGAGGCTCCGTGGGCATGGGACCCTCCGAACCAGGCACAGGATATAATCTCCTGGTGTGCCACTGGCTAAGACCATTGGAAAAGCACAGTATTAGGATGAGAGTGACCCGATTTTCCAGGTGCTCTCTGTCACAGCTTCCCTTGGCTAGGAAAGGGAATTCCCTGACCCCTTGTGCTTCCTGGGTGAGGCGATGCCTCGCCCTGCTTCAGCTCACACTCGGTGGGCTGCACCCACTGTCCTGCAAGCCCCAGTGAGATGAACCCAGTACCTTGGTTGGAAATGCAGAAATCTCCCGTCTTCTGCATCGCTCACACTGGGAGCTGTAGACTGGAGCTGTTCCTATTCCGGGTCTCCAGACTCTTAGAGTGTTTCTGTTCTTCTGTTAGATATGGTTATGTCTATTTAACAGAATGCTAAGATTAGGCTACACCTGCCTCAGTTGCACCTGAGCCACTGGTAGAATACAGAGGAGGAACACAGTGAACGTGAGCTGAACGCTGTATGCTGTCTTTTCTCTAATTCCATAGCTTCTTATTAAGCACCAAGTTTGTCTCCATCTCTAGGAAGCACCTTGCCTGTATTCCCTAGAAGGCAAAGATAAAACAGAATGGCAGAGTGACTGTGAGCTTGGACCTCAAACCAGACAGCCTGAGCCCAAATTCTGGGTCCATGTCTTACCAGCTGTGGGACCTTGAGAAAATCACTTTAGCTTCTATGCCTCTGTTCCCTCGGCTATAAAGTGGAGACAATGATTACTTGTACATAGATTAAAATCACATAGAACAGTAGATAAGCACATAAGCACCAGGTAAATATTAGCTCTCATTAATATTGGCTACAGGAACATGTAAATTACACACTGTTTAGAGCAAGTGTGAAAACTCCAAGAGTCTGAGGGCTCTTTAGGGAGAGGAGCTTTCAGCCATGCAGAAAACCAGAACTAAGAATGCACCATAATTAGCTCCACAATGAATTTCCTCAAAGGAATACACTTTGGGGTGCTAGAAAGGTGAAATTATATCTGACCTGTCCTCCAAAAAAGAAAAAAATGTTGGGTTTGGCAGAGGGACAGCCAAGATAAGAACCCCAACTTTCAGTGCTTTAAGATTCCAGGTGTAAATCAGTAGGCAGCAAGCTCTTCTAGTCATCAGATCCTGTTTTCACTTCCTTCCACCACTGAGCCCTCCCCTGCCTTTCCAAGAAAAAAGTGGTATAATCAGGGCTCATAGTGAATAGGCTCAAGGGATGCACTGTGAAAATTTTTCAACACCTGAGCAAGCATTACCTTCCTACTATTACTGTTCAACCTGAATTAATATGGCATATATCTATAATTATGAAATATTTGTATATGTCTATACATTTTGTTTATACATATAAACATATATTAGCACACATGCACACATGTATACTATGTTGAGTGCTTCTTAACATCTTCCTTATGTGTCCAAAATGCATCTCTTGCCCTTCCAAATGGTGCCTTAAAGTAAAATTATAGTTAATTCTGCAAAGAACTTGACAAAGTCTAGAATTACTGATAATCTGATTTATCAGTATTTTATATGAATTACTGATAAAGCTATGGAAAGGAGATATTGAGATAATGTATGTTATGTTCAAAATAAAATAAATATAAATCAACCTATAAAACTTTATTTTCCACATTCCTGGAAGGGAGGTGGGAGTACTTTAGAAACTGTTATCTAGGGGACAAAGGAATTCAGAGTGAGACAGGGCAGCACAGTGGCCTAGAACTACAAGGTTTATAGAAAAGGGCATAGTTTTAAGCTCCAATTCCACTTGTTTGGCCTTTGGCACCCCATTTCTTTTCAATAACACTGCAGACCTGGGAAAAATATCTTGGCTTAAGTTGCATGTGTAAATGAATTTGTAGGTCTCAACCCGGCTCTTGTGGCTGAGTGTAGCACTGCATAATTTGACACGATTCAGCCTGATTGACAGTGGGAAGCAGACTGCAAGATCTCACAGGTCAGGACAGAAAAGGGGCCTGGCAGAAGGACCCAAGGCATGTTGGGTAGCAGCTGCACTCCCCCAAGCCCTCCCCACACATGAAACAGAGCAAGAGTTCATAAGTTCATCTGAAAGGCCTTGGGTTGTCCACAGGGCAACCAAGGAAAAAGCACACTCCAGCTGGCCAAAATGAGGTCTTTAATGCCTGACCAAACTCCAACAGTGGAAGAATCCCCCAGAGAGGAAAAGCCCACAGTGAGATGGACCTTCACTGATAGCTGTTCATAGGCAGGAAGGAAACCATGAGAATTCTGACAGCCCCAAAGATCCTATTTCACGAGTACCTTTCATCACCAGCCTATCTTCATTCTGATTGGAGCCATCTGTGCAGTCCCATCCATACTTTCTCCAACACTGTCATTCATCTCCAAAAGCCTAATGATTTTTAGGGTAGATTGAATTTATTGGCAGACATCCTTGACTCTGAGCTTTCCAAAGTCATTATCATTTGACAGATACTGCATGCTCAATTAGCAGATGTCACTGGGTACCTGTCCTCCGAATTTGGTCATGCATCACATTTCTCCACCACGACCATGTGCTCTAGAAGGTAACCTTATCTCTGGCTCAAGAATCAATATTGACTAGTCTAAGGCACTCTTGTTACTACCATTCTCCTGGCAAGGTATTTATTTTGGGACCAAGTCCTGACAAAAAGGACATGAGAGAAAGTATTCTTGGATAACTAGAAAGAATTTTCCAGACAAAAGGAAAACTGTCTCTTGTTCTTCTGTTGGATATTGCCGTGTCTGTGTAACTGGATGTTAAAATAAGACTATCCCTGCCTCATCTGTGACTGAGATACCAGGAGGATACAGAGCAGATATGCAGCAAAGGTGAGCTGAAAATCCTTTATGTGGTATTTCCAAAGGACCCTAGAGAAAAACCAGCTCCACAGCTCTAGGGGTAAGATGCGAAGGGAAAGGAGTATTTTGGAGATAGTATTTCGTTAGAGAGAATTGGTACCATGCTGCAGTTTCCTCTTCCTTCAGAGGAAACAGGGAGGGAGGAGTATTGACTGCTCCATCTTAAGCCTGGAGAGGCTGGGCTTCCTGCACTGTCCTTGAATTTGGAAGAAGTTGTAGAGTTAGGTTTGTCTCTTGCCTCTGGAGCAGTGGTCCCCAGCCTTTTTAGCACCAGGGAACTGTTTCATGGAAGACAATTTTTATCATGAACCGGGATGGTTTGAGGGCCTGGTTTTGAGATGAAACTGTTCTACCTCAGACCATCAGACATTAGATTCTCACAGAGAGCACACAACCTAGATCCCTTGCATGAACAGTTCACAATAGGGTTCACACTCCTATGAGAATCCAGTGCCACCACTGATCTGACAGGAGGTGGAACTCAGGCGGTAATTCTCACTGGCCCTTTACTCACCTTCTGCTGTGTGGCCCAGTTCCCAACAGGCCAGGGACAGTCTGTGGCCAAGGGGTTGGCGATCCCAGCTCTAGAGTATCTGAGAAGGACTAACAGGTCCAGCAGAGCCAGGACAGAGCTGATTCTTTGAGACTGGCCTGTACTCCCAGAGTTTGCCAGAATGAATGACACATGAATCTCAAATACTAGCCATGCACCATGCAGAGGAGAGAGAGCACCGGGTCATCACACAGCACCTTGAGGGTCAGAGGGACTCCAACAGAAACACCCTAAAAGTGAACCTTAGACTCCTGGGGTGAAGGAAGGAGTTGTGACTGACCATCCAAAAAAAGAGATACATCTACCCACATTAAGAAAACAGCAATCCCATTACTGGGTATATACCCAAAGGATTATAAATCATTCTACTATAAAGACACATGCATATGTATGCTTATTATAGCACTGTTCACAATAGCAAAGTCTTGGAACCAACCCAAGTGCCCATCAATGATAGACTGGATAAAGAAAATGTGGCACATATACACCATGGAATACTATGCAGCCATTAAAAAGGATGAGTTCATGTCTTTGCAGGGACATGGATGAAACAGGAAACCATCATTCTCAGCAAAGTAACACAAGAAGAGAAAACCAAACACCACATGTTCTCACTTATAAGTGGGAGTTGAACGATGAGAGCACATGGTCACAGGGAGGAGAGCATCACACACTGGGGCCTATCGGGGGGTGGGGAGCTGGGGGAGGGATAGCATTAAGAGAAATACCTAATGTAAATGATGACTTTATGGGTGCAGCAGACCAACATGGCACGTGTATATCTATATAACCTGCATGTTGTGCACATGTACCCCAGAAATTAAAGTATAATTTAAAAAAAAAAAAAAAAAAAAAACTGCAGGTGAGTGTTCCCATGGATGAAAGTGTCCTGTGAGCCCACAAAAGTGCCCTGGGTTAGTTAGTTTTAAATGACACTAAGAAATAAATAAAAGTAATAGATACATGTGCAAACAAATAAATAGATGTCAGAGCTTTCCTATCCCCCAGCACTCCTGTGTGAGCCACTCCCTGGCTAGCAAGCAGGGAGGGTGGTCAACACTCCCTTCTCCCAGAAGTGAACCATAAGAGGGCCCATGGGAGCGGTACACTAAGGAAGCAGGAAAACGAGGCCTGCAACATTTTTGGAGAATTTTGGAACAGTAGTAATACTAACTAAAATCAGTCTCAGTCTGTTTCTCATGATCACTGTGCATTGACAATTCTAAACAATGCCAGTGATGAAATACCCTCCCCACAGGGCCGACCATGGACCACTGCCACCACATCCCACCTCCCTCTTGACTTTTCTCACTGTGAGCTTCCAGCCTGGAGCTAACATAAGGTGGGGGACAGCAGGAGGAGAAAATCTTATGTTAAATCAAGTTCAGAGTTTTGGATAATATCCTCTACTCAACATTCATATTATCGAATCAAGATTGTGTTTGCAGCTTAACGCGATTGTAGGCTTGTGTATTAACTAAGAGTGAGTAGAAATTTATGAACCTTTTGGAGGCTTCATCTAGAGAATGGCAGAAATTACCTGCATTGAATAAGGTTCTAAGGGGCAAAGGGTTGGAAAGACAAAGCAGTTGCATTTTGATTGCTCATGAATTGTGCTTGGTCAGCATAGCACTTGGTAAAAGCACACATGGCCTTACTGAAACTACAAGAACAATCAGCCTGGCCGGACGCGATGGCTCACGCCTATAATCCCAGCACTTTGGGAGGCTGAGGCGGGCAGATCACCCAAGGTCAGAAGTTTGAGATCAACCTGGCCAACATGGTGAAACCCTGTCTCTGCTAAAAATGTAAAAATAAGCCAGGTGTGGTGGCTCATGCCTGCAACCCCAGCTACTTGAGAGGCTGAGGCAGAAGAATCACTTGAACACAGGAGCTGGAGGTTGCAGTGAGCTGAGATTGCGCCATGGCCCTCCAGGCTGGGTGACAGAGTGAGACTTCACCTCAAAAAAAAAAAAAAACTATCAGCCTAAGGACAAGCCAACATGCTGGCAATGTTCAAGGAGAAAGAAGGAAGCACTGAGTCTTTGACAATGTTGTTGAGCTACTGAATATGTCAATCCCAAAACTTCCATATCATCAGACTCTTACGTGAGACAATAAAGGTTCCCCAATGTTTAAGCCATTTGAAGTTGATTTTTTCCATTACTTGAAGTAAAATGTATTGCGCTAGACCTGGGGCAAAGTAAGTTGTTTGCCATCAAGAATGTTATAATTTAAGTCAGGTCTGGACTGACAGAAGTTTTTCTGGGGTGAATTTTACACTCAATTCAAGTTCTGATACCAGCCAGTCATTTATTGTACAGACAGGGAAAAGACATTTGAAGCTGTTAACCTACTGAATGGAAGCTAGGTCACTGGAGAAGGACAGGAAAGCTTCCTTCCCATGTATAAGCACATAGTAGCTGTTTTCCTTGGCTGTCTCCAGGTAGGAAATAAGAATAAAAAATTCCAACTCAGTACGAACTTCAGGGCCACATTAAGTAAGTCGGCGATCAAAGCCAATGCAGGAGTCATCGTGTCCTTTGCCACATAATTGCTTTTCACTTTCTTCTTCTCATCCCTTTCCCAACACCTCAGGCCAATCCTGGATACTCCCAAGTGAGTTGCCAACCATTCAACAAACACCTATGAAGAATCTAGTGAACTCCCAGCATTGTGCTAACCACTGGATCACAGATCTAGATACAATGGTTTGCCAGAAGCTTTTGCAGAGAAGGAAATTGAGTTTCCAAATGACTAAGTGAGATTCAAAACAAGTTCAGTCCAACTTGAAAGTTCATGATCTTTCCACTTGGCTACTCAACTTCTCAGAAGCATAGAAACATAAAACTTGCTCCCTGCTTCAGTGAGCTCCTAGTCAAAAACATATAATGTGAGACAAAAATAGAGAAAAGGAAGAGGAATTTGTAACCGACAAATAATGCCTAGATATGCTAGAAGATAAAGAAAATGGATATCCACAAAGGAAGGGAAGTATGGTGATAATAGAATTACTTCTGTTTTGTCCCTGAGCAAATGCTTCTGGATTTTAGCTTCTATGGCCTAATTCATTACCAGAGCATAATTTTAGCAACATAGCAATATATATGTCTTTGATCCCCTTACAGGGCTATCTTTAAGGGCCATTTTGTAAGAAGCCCTGCAAATACAGCTCCATTGAGTTTCCAATTTTTTTTCCTTCCAGTGATATTTTCATTCTGATAGGAATAAGTTCTCAGGGAAGAATTTGTTGGCAGTGGGTAAGATAATTACAGTCTTAAGCAGGGGCTTTTCCTGGTGTCTCCCAATATGAATATAGGCTTTGACCAATTATTCCCAAACCTCTTTGTTAGAGAAAGCAGATGTGTTAAAGAACACAGTAAACCATTTCGGTGTTTTTCTGGACAGAGTGGATGAGTCAAATGAAAATGGTGTCACTGTTCACATATATTTTATACTCATGTTTAGGCTGATTGTCAGAATTTATATTCCTCAGGATGTTTTTTTGTTTTGTTTTGTTTTTGTTTTTGTTTTTGTTTTTTTAGTTTCTGAGTGTATTTTCTACCAATGATCTTTTTGTATATATGTGTGTGTGTGTATGATCTTTTGTGTATATGTGTGTGTGGTAAGAATACTTAACATCATATCTACCCTTTTAGCAACTTTTAGTACTTGTTAACTATGGGCATTCTATACTATAGTAGATCTCTAGGACTTACTCTTCTTCCATAACACCCTGAATTCTTAACTGTCTTCTTTTCCTTGCCTGGGAGCATGTACCTAGAGAAAAACTGGCAGGGATGTCAACTTATTATTTCATTGGCTGGTTTATCTATATAAATAAAAACTTGGTAGAAAAATAGGAGAAGCCATTTTTTGTTATCTAGGCTACCCTGCAGTTATTTTTCCTCGTGTTTTTATCATATATATGTTTAAAGGTTGTCTGCATTTAGAACAATCTTTATTCTACTTAAAAGACAAACATGTATTAACCTGTGCTAAATCTTCATAGAGTCAAAGAATCTCAGAGTTTAGAAAGATGATAGAAAAATTTCCCAGACTCCAAACGAATACTTAAATGTCTTCTACAAATATCTCTAATCTTTGCTTGCAAACTCTCAGCTACTAAGGTAGCCTTTTTTTGTTGGGGGAAAGGAAAATTAATAATGAGAAGTAACAAAATGTTTCCTTTTTTATTTGCTTTTGTACTTCAGCAATTGGACCCCCATATATGGTTAGGATGTTTTGTCCCATCCAAATCTCGTGTTGAAATGTGACCTCCAATGTTGGAGACAAGGCCTAGTGCCCGGTGTTTGAGCCATGGAGGCAGATTCCTTATGAATGGCTTAGTGCTGTCCTTGCAGTAAAGAGTGAGTTCTCACTTTGTGAGTTCACATGAGACCTGATTGTTTAAAAGAGCCTGGAACTGCTTCCCTCTCTCCCTTCTCCCTCTCTCGCCATGTGATATGCCTGCTCCCCCTTTGCCATCAGCCATGAGTAAAAGCTTTCTGACGTTCTGACCAGAAGCAGATGCCAGCACTGTGCTTCTTATACAACCTGCAAAACTATAATCCAAAATAAACCTCTTTTCTTTATAAATTGTCCAGCTTCAGGTATTCCTTTATAGCTACACAAAATAGACTACCACAGAAAGTTGGTATTGAGGCCGGGCGTGGTGGCTAATACCTGTAATCCCAGCACCTTGGGAGGCTGAGATGGGTGGATCACGAGGTCAAGAGATCGAGACCATCCTGGCCAACATGGTGAAACCCCATCTCTACTAAAAATACAAAAGTTAGCTGGGCATGGTGGTGTGTGCCTGTAATCCCAGCTACTTGGGAGACTGAGGCAGGAGAATCTCTTGAAGCCAGGAAGCAGAGGTTGCAGTGAGCCAAGATCGTGACACTGCACTCCAGCCTGGTGACAGGGCAAGACTCCGTCTAAAAAAAAAAAAAGTTGGTATTGAGGAGTGGGCCACTGCTATAAAGATACCTGAAAATGTACAAGTGGCTTTGGAATGGGTAACAGGTAGATATTGGAAGAGTTTGGAGGGCTTAGAAGAAGACAGGAAGGAGAAGGAAAGTTTGGAACTTGCTAGAGACTGGTTAAGTGGTTGTGACCAAAATGCTGGTAAAAATATGGACAGTAAAGACCAGGCTGATGAGGTCGTCAGTGGAGATGAGGAAGTTATTGGGAATCAGAGTAAAGGTCACCCTTCTTACACCTGAGCGAAGAATGTGACTGCATTATATCCATGTCTTAGAGCTTTGTGGAAGGTTGAACTTAAGAGTGACAACTTAGGGCATCTGGAAGAATACCTTAGGATAAGTTGGGTATCTGGAGGAAATTTCCAAGCAGCAAAGTGTTCAGGCATAGCCACTTCTAACAGCTTATGATCAGATTAGGAGCAAAAAAAATGACTTAAAGTTGGAACTTACAATTAAAAGGGAAGTAGAGCATGAAAATTTGCAGCCTGGCATTGTGGTACAAAAGGAAAAAGGATTTTCAAGAGAAGAATTTAAGTTGCCTGGGGAGCAACTGCATGCTGGAGAGATTTGCATGATGCAAAGAAAGCCAAGTGCTAATAATCAAAACAATGAAGAAAGGGTCTTGAAGACACTTGAGAGATCTGAATGGCCCCATCACAAACCTAGAGGCCTAGGAGGACAGAATGATTTTGAGGGCCAGGGCCAAAGCCCCACTGCTCTGCTCAGCCTCAGGATACTGCTTCTCATATCCCCGCTTCTCCAGCCTTTGCATCAGTTCAAAGGGCCCAGATACAGCTCAGACTGCCTCTCCAGAGGGTACAAGCCATAAGCCTTCACAGCTTCCACATGGTGTTAAGTTTGCAAATGCACAGAATGTAAGAGTGAAAGAAGCTTGGCACTTCCACCTAGATTTCAGAGGGTATATAGAAAAGCCTGGGTGCCCAAGGAGAAGCCTGCTGCAGGGGTGAAGCCCCTATAGAGAAAATTTACTAGGGCAGTGCCAAGGAGAAATGTGGGGTTGGAGCTTCAACACAGAGTACCCATCAGAGCACTGCCTAATTGAGCTGTGGGAAAAGGGCTACTACCCCCCAAACCCAAAAATAGTAGAGACGCTGACATCCTACACTCTGATCTTGGAAAAGCCACAGGGACTCAACTCCAAACTTTGAGAGCAATCACAAAAGCTGCACCCTGAAAAGTCACAGACGTGGAGCTGCCCAGGGTTTTGAGAGTCCGCCCCACAACAGTTTGCCCAGGATGTGGGACATGGGGTCAAAAGTTACGTTGGAGTTTTAGGATTTAATGTCTGCCCTGCTGGATTTTACACTTGTATGGAGCCTGTTGCCCCCTTCGTTTGGCCAGCTTCTCCCTTTACCCAATGCCTGTACCACCATTGTATCTTAGAAGTAAATAACTTGTTTTTGATCTTACAGGTTCATAAGTGAAAGGAAATTGTCTTGAGTCTCAGATGAGACTTTAGACTTTTGAGTAATGCTGGAATAAATTAAGACTTTTGGAGATTATTGGGAAAGGATGATTGTATTTTACAACGTGAGAAGAACATGAAATTTAGGGGTCCAGGGGAAGAATGATATGGTTTGGATATTTCGTCCTCTCCAAATCTCATGTTGAAATGTTAGAGGTGAGCCTAGTAAGAGGTGTTTGGGTCACGGGGGCAGATCCCTCATGAATGGCTTGGTGCTGTGCTTGTGGTAATGAGTGAGTTCTCACTGTTTGAGTTCATTCACTATCTGGTTGTTGAAGAGCCTCAAATCTTCTTCCTCTCTCTATTACTCCTCTCTCACCATGAGACAAGCCTGATCCTCCTTCACCTGTAGCCATAAGTGAAAGCTTCCTGAGGTCCTAACCAGAAGCAGATGCCAGCACTACGCTTCTTCTACAGTCTGCAGAACTGTGAGCTGAATAAACCTCTATTCTGTATAAAGTACCAGCCTCAAATATTCCTTTACAGCAATGTGAAACGAACTACCAAAGATCCACTCTGTCCTCTTTTTAAAAATTTATTTATTGTAATTTTTTTTAGTTCCACAGGTTTTTGGGAAACAGGTGGTATTTGGTTACATGCGTAAGTTCTTTAGTGGTGATTTGTGAGATTTTGGTGTACACATCACCCAAGATACTGCCCTGTTTTGTATGACAGGACTTCAGATACTTAAATATAAATCTCGTGACTTCTTCTAAGTCTTCTCTTTCCCCAAATAAACACATTCTATTAGAAGTATCATTTTCTCCCTCTGCCATGTTTCTGTCCTGGCCCAAAATAGGAATTTTCACCTTCCAGAGGTATTGAGAAGAAATGTTTTCCTTGCTCCTGGTCCCTTCTCATTATTCTTCTCAAAGGCTGAGGAGCACCTTATCTAACTAGGTATATTAATAAAGTCCTGAACATGTGAGGCTGAGCCCTTGATCAGCCATCTTTTTGGCTAACCTGCTAGAGAGATGAATGTGTTCACTTCTATTCCTGGTTCCGTATGGTGATACCTGGTCAGGGCCTGGTGCTGCCTTCTAAAGGCATGGTTAGAGAAACTTCTCTGTCATTGCTCTTGATGTTAAACAGATACAAGGCAGAATACAGATGGGCTTCAGAGAGGCTGGGTCAATGTCTTTCCTCTAGGTTCCATCCTTGCAAGTATAGCTCCCAAAATATAGATGCTGCAGGTCCAAGTCATATCCATGAATCCAGTATTGCCAACAATAAAAATAATAGTTTTTACTCCTCTGTTTGTATTTCTCAATTGTGTCTAAACTTGAATGAGGAAATAATGTAATTATTATTCACCGAGGAAAACACTCAACATATTGCAATATACCACATACGTCATGGTTTCTAGTCTTTTGAACACTCTCCAGTGTGTCAAAGTCCCATCCCAGTGAGGTTGCCAGAACTGAACAAAACAATGAAGTATGGATTGACAATACAGAAAATTCCCTGTGTTCTGGATATTAAAGCTTTTCAACTAAATAACTGAGTCACAGATACTTTAAAAACACAGAGTCTGGATAATTTATAAAGATGTATTTTACTTGACTAGGATCTCCCAAAGAAAATTGGGAAAGCAGCTCCCCTGAAAGCCCAGTGGGCTACCACTAACTTCCTCCCTGCCCTGACACTTTCAAATAGGCCTCTCACTTCTGAAAGCCAGGCATTAACAAGGCTTTTGGTCCCCTACTGTAGAAACCAGTACAAAGGAAAGGGGCAGACCATACAGTTCTGTCACTTCTATTTCTTGGGAGCTGGCTCCAGGGTTCTTTCTGATTCCACAATGTTGGAGGAAGGTGTTTCATTTAGTTTCCAAACCACAGGGAACTGGAACTTTTGGGAAGTTTTTGATCCTGTGGTTTATCAATCGTATCATTCTCTTTTCTGGACTCAGTGTGCCATGATGCAAGAGCTGCTGTCTATGTTCAGGAAGCTAGTCTTTTCTGTTACTCGTTTGACTAAAATATCAAGCAAGTTGTGGAGTCCCTCAGTCTTGGAATGGATTCCTTTAATAAAACCAAAAAAAAAAAAAGTATGTATGGGGTGAAGGGAAGGAATTATTCTGTTTAGTGAAGGAAAACACAGTGATTTCTAAAATCCCTGAGGTCTAGAAGGAGAGTGCTCAGCGTAGAGGGGATTCTCATCTGATTTAGAGTCTCCTCCCTCTGTTTCCCTGGGAGCCCTCCATATTGAACCTTCCTGCTGCCACCACATCCAACTCCAGGGGTACATGTGCCCCATTTTCTAAGTTCTAGTTTAGTTTCCCTCAAAAGCAGAGCCTGGGGCAAGAACTTGAATGCAGTTAGTTTATTTGGAGGCAATCCCAGAAAACATATATGAGGGATTAGGAAGTGAGACACAGAAGGGAGAAAAGCCAATAAAGGATGTGTTAATGAGCAAGTTACTGCTGCAGTTACATTGGTCTCCATCCTACTGGATATCCTCTAGAAAACTGTGAAATACACCTCCAAATTCACTCACAAGTCAAAAGAGGCTGGGGCATTTTCCCAGTGACTCTCATCCCCGTGGGCTCAGAGCTAGCCTGGAGGAATTAAATTCCCTGACCATCCAGATTGTACCTTGTTGCATGGAGCAAGTTCCTTTGATGTCACTAAAATGCCCCATCAGTGAAGAAGGGAGCAGCAGGTATCTGTACTGGGAAGCTGTGATGGAATGCCAGGCACCATTTTCTCTGGTAGCAGGTACACTCAGATAAGGCTAGCAGATGAGGTGGAGCATCCATGGTGACTGATGTAGAATCCCAGGAGCCTACATGAAGTCAAAAAAAAAAAAAAAATTCTGCTTTTCTTGCTTTCCATTAGTCCAGATGAAAGAGGCTACTATTTAAAAACCTACTCCTCCAAAATGTTAAGAGGGAATAAGAAATAAAGGAAATAAGAACATACAAAGAAACATAGTAGACCAGGTCCTGAAATACAAGTTGCTGATCCCCAGTAACTGCACACTGTCTTCAAGGGGAGTACCAAACTGCCTCCTTCCCTCTAAGCACCTATCTATCTCCCCATGGTGAACACATTCTAGCTTTTACCACACAAGATGACAGATACTTGTCATTTTTATTGTCAAGGTCAAATGGACCACTCAGCCTCCTTCCTTGGCTTATTTTCTTGTCTGAGAATAAATTGTGCATATTTTTCTCTTTTTTTTTGAAAACAATAAGATAAATTTTATTTTATTCTCTACCCTGATTTTTTTTTAATATACTTTATGTTCTAGGGTACATGTGCACAATGTGCAGGTTTGTTACATATGTATACATGTGCCATGTTGGTGTGCTGCACCCATTAACTCATCATTTACATTAGGTATATCTCCTAATGCTATCCCTCCCCAATTCCCCCCTCCCCACAACAGGCCCTGATGTGTGATGTTCCACTTCCTGTGTCCGAGTGTCCTCATTGTTCAATTCCCAACTATGAGTGAGAACATGAGGTGTTTGGTTTTCTGTTCTTGCGATAGTTTGCTGAGAATGATGGTTTCCAGCTTCATCCATGTCCCTACAAAGGACATGAACTCATCCTTTTTTATGGCTGCATAGTATTCCATGGTGTATATGTGCCACATTATCTTAATCCAGTCTGTCGTTGATGGACATTTGGGTTGATTCCAAGTCTCTGCTATTGTGAATAATGCCTCAATAAACATACGTGTACATGCGTCTTTATAGCAGCATGATTTATAATCCTTTGGGTATATACCCAGTAATGGGATGGCTGGGTCAAATGGTATTTCTAGTTCTAGATCCTTGAGGAATCGCCACACTGTCTTCCACAATGGTTGAACTAGTTTACAGTCCCACCAACAGTGTAAAAGCGTTCCTATTTCTCCACATCCTCTCCAGCACCTGCTGTTTCCTGACTTTTTAATGATTGCCATTCTAACTGGTGTGAGATGCTATCTCATTGTGGTTTTGATTTGCATTTCTCTGATGGCTAGTGATGATGAGCATTTTTTCATGTGTCTGTTGGCTGCATAGATGTCTTCTTTTGAGAAGTGTCCATATCCTTTACCCACTTTTTGATGGGGTTGTTTTTTTCTTGTAAATTTGTTTGAGTTCTTTACAGGTTCTGGATATTAGCCCTCTGTCAGATTAGTAGATTGAAAAATTTTCTCCCATTCTGTGGGTTGCCTGTTCACTCTGATGGTAGTTTCTTTTGCTGTGAAGAACCTCTTTAGTTTAATTAGATACCATTTGTCAATTTTGGCTTTCGTTGCCATTGCTTTTGGTGTCTTAGACATAAAGTCCTTAACTTGTGCATATTTTTCATATAGCAGCTTGTAATATTTGGTCACCAAAACCATGGTCTCTAGAGTTAGATATCTCAGTTGGAATTTTGGCTTTGTACGTGTTGTGCAAATTTGGGCAAGTTACTTAATTGCTTTGTGCCTCAGTTTCTTCACTTGTAAAACAGAGATCATGAAAGAATCCAATCATTAAAATTGTAAGAGTTAATGTAGAAATAATGCCTGGTATATAAACACACTATATAAGTATTGAATGTTCTTCTTTTTATTATTATTAGGCTGTAGTTTACACGTAGGTAATCTCTCCCCTTTCAGCTTAATATAAAGAAGTGGACTTCCATTTCAGAGCCACTCTATAATGCCATAACTACTCAATAGCAACAACCTGCAATACAAATCAGGGCATACACAGTAATAAGAAGGTCTTTCTAATGGTGAGAACATTACTAGGCTGGAGTGAGTTGCTAGGGTTTTCTTTCTTTCTTTAATGTATGTGAATTTAGCCAAGTCTAGCAGAATCTTTTCTAGCCTTTCCTAACACCCTTAAATTGGAAGATAGATTTGCCAATCCTGGACTGGAACTGCTTGCCACAGGCATAAATTGCCATCTTTAAACATGTTTGTCTCCTCTGTGGCTTCAGGTAGGCCAAACTAGAACTTTTCCTTGATACTTCCCAAAGAAAGTACTACGATTAAGATGGCTGACTACTCAGCCCAGCACTCTCCTCCTCCACGAGAAAGGAACAAAGCAGCAAATAGACAACTATATGTTGAATAGAGTGTCTAAGGAATTCTTGCTGGAATTTAGCAAGAAAGTGACAAAAATCCTCTGAGGCACAGAAACTTGGGATGGCGGCATAGAGGGGGAAGCAAAGCACATAGCTGGGATTGACTTAGAGCCAAGAGGAATTCACCATTGTTAGGAAAAGGTAAACAGGAGAGTCTCGACAGTCCACATTGCCACCACAGATGCCCACAATACTAGCTACAAGAGAACCCCACAGCCCTTACAGGTCCTAAGCCCAGTAGAGGGAACTGCCTGGAATCCCTGTGACTGCACTCTTCCAGAAAAGAAAATTTATACTGTGTGCTCCCCCACTCCCTGGGATCCAGGCTGCTGCACCATGGACAATTTTGAGAGAGGTCACCAGCAGAGTACATCCTGACCTGGAACTTAATAACCCCTGTATCTTTACATCCCTAGGGTGTCACTGACACCTCACCCAGAGGGCTGCAGCAACATAACACCAGCTGAACACAGCAATGCAGCCATGACACAGCATCTGAGCTCACACAGGGCCCTACACACCAGACACAGGCCATCCAGCACAGCAGGAGGCTACACTTAGGGCAAAGGGAGCCAACATATGCACTCCCCAGAGCCTAAAACTTGCCCACCTACAACCTTGCCCCCTCCAGCAGCAGAGCTGCTGCACATGTGCACGTGCCACTCAAGGGCCTGAGGACTAGCCTGCTTGAGGCTCACTGCTGCTGCTGGCAAACCCATTCCTCTAGTAGCAGAGTCACTACCTGTACCTGTACCCCATCCCAATACTAGCTGCTCAGTTTCTCCACCCCAGGCCGGGCGCGGTGGCTCAAGCCTGTAATCCCAGCACTTTGGGAGGCCGAGACGGGCGGATCACGAGGTCAGGAGATCGAGACCATCCTGGCTAACACAGTGAAACCCCGTCTCTACTAAAAATACAAAAAACTAGCCAGGCGAGGCGGCAGGCGCCTGTAGTCCCAGCTACTCGGGAGGCTGAGACAGGAGAATGGCGGGAACCCGGGAGGTGGAGCTTGCAGTGAGCTGAGATCCGGCCACTGTACTCCAGCCTGGGCGGCAGACCGAGACTCCGTCTCAAAAAAAAAAAAAAAAAAAAAGACTAAAAGACAGTTTCTCCACCCCAGCAAAGCTGCACCACAGCTTCCAAGAACAACTGCAGCCTAAGCCACTAAGGCACTCACAGATACCAGTGACATTTATTACAGCAAAAAAAAAAAAAATCATATAGAGAATACACTACTGTGCCCACTCAGAACCAAAGCCAAAACACTCTACCCAACCAACACCATAGGACACATCTACAGGAAAAGGTCTCCCTACAGAACTATCTCATACAATTGAAAGAAGCAACTGCCTCACCAGATGCACATATATTAACATAGGAACAGTAGACTCAAGAAAAAGCAAGAAAATATGACACTTCTAAAAACACAATAATTCTCCAATAACAGATCTCCAAAAAAGGAAATCTTTGAAATGCCTAAAAAGGGGTCCAAGATAATGATCTTAAGTAAACTGAGATACAAGAGAACACAGATAATTCAACAAAATCAGAAAAACAATTCATGATCTCAATAAGAAATTCAACACAGAAATAGATAAATATCATTTTTAAAAATGAAACAGAAATCTTGAAACCAAAGAATATAATTACACACACACACACACACACACACACACACATTAGAGAACTTCAACAATAGATTAGATCAAGCAGAAGAAAGATTTTCTGAACTTTAAAACTGGTTTTTTGGAATGAACCAGACAGACCAAAAAATAATAGTAATAATAAAAAGTAAAAAGATTTAAAAAGAATGAAGAAGGCCTATGGAATGCCATTAAGCAAACAAATGTTCACACAATGGGAATTTCAGAAAGAGAAGGAATAGAAAAAGGCATAGATAACTTATTTAGTAAAATAATAGCTGAAAATTTTCCAAGTCTTGGAAGAGATATGGACATCCAGATATAGAAAGCTCAAAGATTCCCCAAAAGACTCAAGACAATCCTCTCCAGGACACATTATAATCAAACTGTTAAAAAAAAATAAAAAGGACCAGGCACAGTGACTCACACCTGTAATCCCAGCACCTTGGTAGGCCAAGGCAGGTGGATCACCTGAGGTTAGGAGTTCAAGACCAGCCTGACCAACATGGCGAAACCCCATCTCCACTAAAAACTACAAAAATTAGCCAGGCTTGGTAGCATGCACCTGTAATCCCAGCTACTCGGGAGGCTGAGACAGGAGAATTGTTTGAAGCCAGGAGGCGGAGGTTGCAGTGAGCTGAGATCACACCACTGCACTCCAACCTGGGCGACAGAGCAAGACTGTCTCAAAGGAAAAAAAAGAGAGAGAATTTTGAAAACTGTAAGAGAAAAGCATCAAGTGACATAGAAGGAAATCCCCATCAGACTAACAGCAGTGTTCTCAGAAGAAACACTATTGTCCGGGAAATAATGGGATGATATATTCAAAGAGCCAAAAGAAGTAAAGTACCAGACAAGAATACTAGACCCAGGAAAGCTATCCTTCAGAAATCAAGGAGAAATAAATCTTTTTTAGTGAAACAAAAACTGAGGTAATTCATCACCACTAGACTAGCCATGTAAGAAATGCTTAAGGAATTCCTTCCTCTGGAAATGAAAGAATAATATCTACCCTCATGAAAAAACACAAAAGTATAAAACTCACTGGTAGAGCAGATGTACAAATACAAAAGAGAAAGGAATCAAATATTGTTACTAATAAAGATCACCAAACTGCAAAGATAAACAGTAAGAGAGGAAAAAACAAGCAAAGGATATATGAGACAACCAGAAAGCACTTAACAAAAAGACAGGAGTAAATACTCACATATCAATAACAACCTTGATTGTAAACCATTTAAATTCAGAATTAAAAGATATAGACTGACTAAATGGATTAACAAAAAAAGACCAAACTATATTCTGCCTCCAAAAATTCACTTTACCTGTAAAAACACATATAGACTAAAGGTGAAGGGATGGAAAAAGATATTGTATTCAAATGGAAACCACAAGTAAACAGGAAGAGCTATACTTACATCAGATATAATAGACCTTGAGTCAAAAAAGACAAAAAGAGACATAGAAGGTCATTATGTAATTACAAATTCATCAAGAGGATATAACAATTATAAATATACATGTACCCAACACCAGAACATCCAGATATATAAAACAAATATTATTAAAACTAAAGGGAAAGAAAGACCCCAATACAATAGTAGTTGAGAACTTCAACATCCCACTTTCAGGATTGGACCAATAATCTAGATAGAAAATCAACAAAGAAACATTGGACTGAAACTGCACTATAGAACAGATGAACCTAACAGAATATTTTATCCAACAGCTGCAGAACACACATTCTTCTCACCAGGATATGGAATGTTCTCAAGGCAAAACCATATGTTAGGCAACAAAATAAATCTCAACAAACTTTTAAAAATCAAAGCAATATCCAGCCAAACTAAGCTTCATAAGTGAAGCAGAAATAAAATCCTTTACAGAAAAGCAAATGCTTAGAGATTTTGTCACCACCAGGCCTGCCTTACAAGAGGTCCTGAAGGAAGCACTAAACATGGAAAGGAACAACCGGTACCAGCCACTGCAAAAACATGCCAAATGGTAAAGGCCATTGATGCTAGGAAGAAACTGCATCAACTAATGGGCAAAATAACCAGCTATCATGATTACAGGATCAAATTCAAACTTAACAATATTAACCTTAAATATAAATGGGTTAAATGCTCCAATTAAAAGACAGAGACTGGCAAATTGGATAAAGAGTCAAGACCCATCAGTGTGCTGTATTTAGGAGACCCATCTCACATGCAAAGATGCACATAGGTTCGAAAACAAAGGGATGGAGGAAGACCTATCAAGCAAATGAAAAGCAGAAAACAGCAGGGGTTGCAATCCTAGTCTCTAATAAAACAGACTTTAAACCAGCAAAGATCAAAAGGGACAAAGAAGGCCACTACATAATGGTAAAAGATTCAATTCAATAAGAAGAGCTAACTATCCTAAATATATATGCACCTAATACAGAAGCACCAAGATTTGCAAAGCAAGTCCTTAGAGACCTACAAAGAGAATTACACTACCGCACAATAATAATGGGAGACTTTAACACCCTACTGTCAATGTTAGATAGATCAATGAGACAGAAGGTTAACAAGGATACCCGGGACTTGAACTCAGCTCTGGATCAAGCAAAACTAATAGATATCTGCGGAACTCTATACCTCAAATCAACAGAATATACATTCTTCTCAGCACCACACCATACTTATTCTAAAATTGACCACATAATTGGTAGTAAAACACTCCTCATCAAATGTAAAAGAAAAGAAATCATAACAAACTGTCTCTCAGACCACAGTGCAATCAAACTAGAACTCAGGATTAAGAAACTCATTCAAAACCACACAACTTCATGGAAACTGAACAACCTGCTCCTGAATGACTACTGGGTAAATAACGAAATGAAGGCAGAAATAAAGATGTTATTTGAAACCAATGAGAACAAAGACACAACATACCAGAATCTCTGGTACATAGCTAAAGCAGTGTGTAGAGGGAAATTTACAGCAGTAAATGCCCACAAGAGAAAGCAGGAAAGATCTAAAATTGACACCCTAACATCACAATTAAAGAACTAGAGAAGCAAGAGCAAACACATTCAAAAGCTAGCAGAAGGCAAGAAATAACTAAGATCAGAGCAGAACTGAAGGAGATAGAGACACAAAAAAACCCTTCAAAAAATCAATGAATCCAGGAGCTGTTTTTTTGAAAAGATCAGCAAAATAGATAGACCACTAGCAAGACTAATAAAGAAGAAAAGAGAGAAGAATCATATAGACACAATAAAAACTGAAAAAGGGGATATCACCACCGACCCCACAGAAATACAAACTGCCATCAGAGAATACTATAAACACCTCTACGCAAATAAAATAGAAAATCTAGAAGAAATGGATAAATTCCTGGACATATACACCCTCCCAAGACTAAACAAGGAATAAGTTGAATCCCTGAATAGACCAATAACAGGCTCGGAAATTGAGGCAATAATACCCTTCCAACCAAAAAAAGTCCAGGACCAGATGGATTCACAGCCAAATTCTACTAGAGGTGCAAAGGGGAGCTGGTACCATTCTTTCTGAAACTATTTCAATCAATAGAAAAAGAAGGAATCCTCCTTAACTCATTTTATGAGGCTAGCATCATCCTGATACCAAAGCCTGGTAGAGACACAACAAAAAGGAGCATTTTAGGCCAATATCCGTGATGAAAATTGATGCAAAAATCCTCAATAAAATACTGGCAAACTGAATCCAGCAGCATACCAAAAAGCTTATCCACCATGATCAAGTGTGCTTCATCCCTGGAATGTAAATATGGTTCAACAAACGCAAATCAATGAACGTAATCCATCACATAAACAAAAACAAAGACAAAAACCACATAATTATCTCAATAGATGCAGAAAAGGCCTTTGACAAAATTCAACAGCCCTTCATGCTAAAAACTCTCAATAAACTAGGTATTGATGGAAGGTGTCTCAAAATAAGAGCTATTATTGACAAACCCACAGCCAATAGCATACTGAATGGGCAAAACCAGTCAGCATTCCCTTCGAAAACTGGCACAAGACAAGGATGCCTTCTCTCACCACTTCTGTTCAACATAGTGTTGGGAGTTCTGGCTAGGGCAATCAGGCAAGAGAAAGAAATAAAGGATACCCAATTAGGAAAAGAGGGAGTCAAATTGTCTCTGCAGGTGACGTGATTGTATATTTAGAAAACCCCATCATCTCAGCCCAAAATCTCCTTAAGCTGATAAACAACTACAGCAAATCTCAGGATACAAAATCAGTGTTCAAAAATCACAAGCATTCCTATACACCAATAATAGACAAACAGCCAAATCATGAGTGAAGTCCCATTCACAATTACTACAAAGAGAGTAAAAGGAATCCAACTTACAAGGAATGTAAAGGACCTCTTCTAGGAGAACTACAAACCACTGCTCAACAAAATAAAAGAGGGCACAAATAAATGGAAGAACATTCCATGCTCATGGATAGGAGGAATCAATATCATGAAAATGGGCATACAAGGTAATTTATAGATTCAAAGCTATCCCCATCAGGTTACCAATGACTTTCTTCACAGAATTGGAAAAAACTAAAGATCATATGGAACCAAAAAAGAGCCTTCATAGCCAAGACAATCCTAAGTCAAAAGAACAGAGCTGGAGGTATTACACGACCTGACTTCAAACTATACTACAAGGTTACAGTAGTCAAAACAGCATGGTACTAGTATCAAAACAGAGATATAGACCAATGGAATGGAACAGAGCCCTCAGAAATAACACCACACATCTACAACCATCTGATCTTTGACAAACCTGACGAAAACAAGAAATGGGGAAAGGATTCCCTATTTAATAAATGGTGCTGGGAAAACTGGCTAGCCAGAGGTAGAAAGCTAAAACTGGATCCTTCCCTTACACCGTATACAAAAATTAACTCAAGATGGATAAAAGACTTAAATGTAAAACCTAACACCTTAAAAACCCTAGAAGAAAACCTAGGCAATACCATTCAGGACATAGGCATGGACAAAGACTTCATGACTAAAACACCAAAAGCAATGGCAACAAAAGCCAAAATTGACAAATGGGATCTAATTAAACTAAAGAACTTCTGTACAACAAAAGAAACTACCATCAGAGTGAACAGACAACCTACAGAATGGGAGAAAATTTTTGCAATCTACCCATCTGACAAAGGGCTAATTATCCAGAATCTACAAAGAATTTAAACAAATTTACAAGAAAAAAAAAAGTCAAAAATTAGGCAAAGGATATAAACAGACACTTCTCAAAAGAAGACATTTATGCAGCCACAGACACATGAAAAAAATGCTCATCATTACTCGCCATCAGAGAAATGCAAATCAAAACCACAATGAGATGCATCTCACACCAGCTAGAATGGCAATCATTAAAAAGTCAGGAAGCACCAGATGCTGGAGAGGATGCAAAGAAATAGGAATGCTTTTACACTGTTGGTGGGAGTGTAAGTTAGTTCAACCTTTGTGGAAGACAGTGTGGCAATTCCTCAAGGATCTAGAACTAGAAATACCATTTGACCCAGTGATCCCATTACTGGGTATATACTCAAAGGATTATAATTCATGCTGCTATAAAGACACATGCACATGTATGTTTTTTGCGGCACTCTTCACAATAGCAGAGATTTGGAACCAACCAAAATATCCATCAATGATAGACTGGATTAAGAAAAAGTGGCACATATACACCATGGAATACTATGCAGCCATAAAAAAAGATGAATTCATGTCCTTTGCAGGGACATGGATGAAGCTGGAAAACATCATTCTCAGCAGACTAACACAACAACAGAAAACCAAACAATGCATGTTCTCACTCATAAGTGGGAGTTGAACAATGAGAATACATGGACACAGTGCGGAGAACATCATATGCTGGGGCTTGTCAGGGGATGCGGGGCTTGGGGAGGGGTAGCAGTAGGAGAAATACCTAATGCAAATGACGAGTTGATGGGTACAGCAAACCAACACGGCACGTGTATACTTACGTAACAAACCTGCACATTGTGCACATGCACCCTAGAACTTAAAGTATAATTTTAAAAAGTAAAATTAAAAAATATATATGCATACATTTTCAAAACTATGCATAGAAAAATATTTGAAAGGATGTACACCAGACTTTTTTAAATGGTCATTTCTTGATGGCATGATTATATGACATTTTTTTCTTTTTATTCACTTACTTTTTTAAACTTTGCATTATAAACTCATGTTAATCTCTGCCAAATGAGAAAAAATACCTTTAATATCTGTAATATGAATTATATAACTTCTAGAATTATTAAACTTAAGAACTAGTGTGCAGAAAAGAGTTAACATAGCAGGTCTGACTACCATGCTTCAAAAGACCTGCATAAAAGATGCCCCTTAGCTGGCATTTGCGAACTTAGATTTCAGACGAGTTCCTACCACTGTAACTGATAAGAGTGACTCACTGTACCTAAATAATATGGTTTATGCTGAATGTTTGCTTTCCTTCTGGGAGTTTGGAATTTCAGTGCATACTAGACAGAAAATGTCTGTGTAACCACCCTTAATAAAAACCTAGGTTTTGAGTCACTAATTATCTTCTCCTGTAACACAGAATTTCACATTTGTTACAGTTTGTTGCTGCAAAAAAATAAGTACACCCTGTGTGACTCCACAGAGAGAGGACTCTTAGAAGTCTGTACCTGTTTTCTTGGGACTTCACCCCATCATGCACTTTTCCCTTTGCTGATTTTGCTTTGTATTCATTCACTGTAATAAATACTGCTATGAGTATGACCGTTAAAAAAATCAAAGCAGTATCAAGTATCTTTTCAGACCAAAATGGAATAAAACTAGAAGTCAATAACAAGAGTAACTTTGGAAACTGTACATAAAAATCAAATAACATGCTCTTGAACAACCAGTGGGTCGATTAAATAAATTAAGAAAGAAAAAGATTTCTTGAATCAACTAAAAGTAAAATTACAGCATAACAAAATCTACGCAATACAGCAAAAGCAGTACTAACAGAATTTTATAGAAATAAATGCCTACAACAAAAACTAGACAGCTTTAAAATAAACCTAACAATACATCTCAAGAAAATAGTAAAGCAAGAACAAACTAAACCCAAAATTAGTAGAGGAAATAAAAATAATAAAGAAGGATATCTAAATAAAATTAGAAAGAAAAAAGGAGAGCTCACAACTGATATCACAGAGATGTAAAGGACCATTAGAGGCAATACGCCAAAAAATTGAAAAGCCTAGAGGAAATGGATAAACTCCTGGACACATATAACCCACCAACACTGAACCCAGAAGAAATAGAAAAGGGAAACAGACCAATCATGAGTAACAAGACTGAATCAGTAATAAAAAGTCTCCCAAAAAAGAAAAGCCCAGGACTGGATGGCTTCACTGCTAAATGCTGCCAAACATTTAAAGAAAAACTAACATTTACATCCATGTAGTATGGGAAATTAAAATAAAAACTAACACCAATTCTTCTCAAACAGTCCTAATAAAGTTGACAGGTAATTTCTCCTAACTTATCCTCTGAGGCAAGCATAATCCTGATACCAAAACCAGACAAGGACACAGCAACAACAAAAAAAGAAAACGCTAATGAACATAGATGAAAAAATTCAAAGCAAAATACAAGCAAACTAAATCTAACAGGACACTTAAAAGAGAACAAATATATGACATACCAGAATCTCTGGGACACATTTAAAGCAGTGTGTAGAGGGAAATTTGTAGCACTAAATGCCCACAAGAGAAAGCAGGAAAGATCTAAAATTGACACCCTAACATCACAATTAAAAGAACTAGAGAAGCAAGAGCAAACACATTCAAAAGCTAGCAGAAGGCAAGAAATAACTAAGATTAGAGCAGAACTGAAGGAGATAGAGACAAAAAAACTCTTCAAAACATCAATGAATCCAGGAGCTGGTTTTTTGAAAAGATCAACAAAATAGACCGCTAGCAAGACTAATAAAGAAGAAAAGAGAGAAGAATCAAATAGACACAGTAAAAAGTGATAAAGGGGGTGTCACCACCGACCCCATAGAAATACAAACTACCATCAGAGAATACTATAAACACCTCTACGCAAATAAACTAGAAAATCTAGAAGAAATGGATAAATTCCTGGACACTTACACTCTACCAAGACTAAACCAGGAAGAAGTTGAAGCCCTGAATAGACCAATAACAGACTTGGAAATTGAGGCAATAATTTACAGCCTACCAACCAAAAAAAGTCCAGGACCAGATGGATTCACAGCCGAATTCTACCAGAGGTAAAAGGAGGAGCTGGTACCATTCCTTCTGAAATTATTCCAATCAATAGAAAAAGAGGGAATCCTCCCTAACTCATTTTATGAGGCCAGCATCATCCTGATACCAAAGCCTGGCAAAGACACAACAAAAAAAGAGAATTTTAGACCAATATCCCTGATGAATATCGATGCAAAATTCCTCAGTAAAATACTAGAAAGCCGAATCCAGCAGCACATCAAAAAGCTTATCCACCATGATCAAGTGGGCTTCATCCCTGGGATACAAGGCTGGTTTAACATATGCAAATCAATAAACATAAGCCAGCATATAAACAGAACCAAAGACAAAAACCACATGATTATCTCAATAGATGCAGAAAAGTCCTTTGACAAAAGTCAACAGCCCTTCATGCTAAAAACTCTCAATAAATTAGGTATTGATGGGATGTATCTCAAAATAATAAGAGTTATTTATGACAAACCCACAGTCAGTATCATACTGAATGGGTAAAAACTGGAAACATCGCCTTTGAAAACTGCCATAAGACAGGGATGCCCTGTCTCACCACTCCTATTCAACATAGTGTTGGAAGTGCTGGCCAGGGCAATCAGTCAGCAGAAAGAAATAAAAGGTATTCAATTAGGAACAGAGGAAGTCAAATTGTCTGTGTTTGCAGATGACATGATTGTATATTTAGAAAACCCCATTGTCTCAGCCCAAAATCTCCTTAAGCTGATAAGCAAATTCAACAAAGTCTCAGGATACAAAATCAATGTGCAAAAATCACAAACATTCTTATACACCAATAACAGATAAACAGAGAGCCAAATCATGAGTGAACTCCCATTCGCAATTGCTTCAAAGAGAATGAAATACCTAGGAACCCAACTTACAAGGGATGTGAAGGACCTCTTCAAGGAGAACTACAAACCACTCCTCAACGAAATAAAAGAGGACACAAACTAATGGAAGAACATTCCATGCTTATGGATAGGAAAAATCAATATCATGAAAATGGCCATACTGCCCAAGGTAATTTATAGATTCAGTGCCATCCCCATTAAGCTACCAATGACTTTCTTCACAGAATTGGAAAAAAACTACTTTAAAGTTCATATGGAACCAAAAAAGAGCCCACATTGCCAAGACAATCCTAAGCCAAAAGAACAAAGCTGGAAGCATCATGCTAACTGACTTCAAACTATACTACAAAGCTACAGTAACCAAAACAGCATGGTACTGGTAGCAAAACAGAGATATAGACCAATGGAACAGAACAGAGCCCTCAGAAATAATATTACACATCTACAACCATGTGATCTTTGACAAACTTGACAAAACCAAGAAATGGGGAAAAGTTTCCCTATTTAATAAATGGTGCTGGGAAAACTGGCTAGCCATATGTAGAAAGCTGAAACTGAATCCCTTCCTTACACCTTATATGAAAATTAATTCAAGATGGATAAAGACTTAAATGTTAGACCTAAAACCATAAAAACCCTAGAAGAAACCCTAGGCAATACCATTCACGACATAGGCGTGGGCAAGAACGTCATGTCTAACACACCAAAAGCAATGGCAACAAAAGCCAAAATTGACAAATGGGATCTAATTAAAGAGCTTCTACACAGCAAAAGAAACTACCATCAGAGTGAACAGGCAACCTACAGAATGGGAGAAAATTTTGCAATCTACTATTCTGACTAAGGGCTCATATCCAGAATCTACAAAGAACTTCAACAAATTTACAAGAAAAAAATAAACAACCCATCAAAAAGTGGGTGAAAGTTATGAACAGACACTTCACAATAGAAGACATTCATACAGCCAACAGACACATGAAAAAATGCTCATCACCACTGGCCATCAGAGAAATGTAAATCAAAACCACAAGGAGATACCATCTCACCAGTTAGAATGGTGATCATTAAAAAGTCAGGAAAACAATAGGTGCTGGAGAGGATGTGGAGAAATAGGAAACTTTTACACTCTTGGTGGGACTTTAAACCAGTTCAACCATGCGGAAGACAGTGTGGCGATTCCTCAAGGATCTAGAACTAGAAATGCCATTTGACCCGGCCATCCCATTACTGGGTATACACCCAAAGGATTAGAAATCATGCTGCTATAAAGACACATGCACATGTATGTTTATTGTGGCACTATTCACAATAGCAGAGACTTGGAACCAACCCAAATGTCCATCAATGATAGCCTGGATTAAGAAAATGTGACACATATACACCATGGAATACTATGCAGCCCTAAAAAAGGATGAGTTCATGTCCTTTGTAGGGACATTCATGAAGCTGCAGACCATCATTCTCAGCAAACTATTGCAGGGACAAAAAACCAAACACCTCATGTTCTCACTCATAGTTGGGAATTGAACAATGAGGACACTCGGACACAGGAAGTGGAACATCACACACTGGGGCCTGTCATGGGGTTTGGGGAGGGAGGAGGGATAGCATTAGGAGATATACCTAATGTAAATGACAAGTTAATGGGTGCAGTGCACCAATGTGATACATGTATACATATGTAACAAACCTGCACGTTGTGCACATGTGCCCTAGAACTTAACATATAATAAAAAAAAATTTTTTTAAAGAAGCATAAAGATTATTCACATGATCAAGTGGGATTTATCCCAGGGATGCAATGATGGTTCAACATACATAAATCAATAAATGTGATACGTCACATCAAGAGAATGAAGGACAAAAAACATGATCATCTCAATAGATGCAGAAAAGGCATTTGATAAAATTATACATTTTTCATGATAAAAACCCTCAAAAACTTACGTAGAAAAAACATACCTCAACAAAATAAAGACCATGTAAAACAGCTAATGTCATACTGAATGAGGAAAAGAAAATTTTCCTCTAAGAACTGGAACAAGACAAGAATGTTCACTTATACCACTCATATTCAACATAATACTGGATGTCCTAGCCAGAGAAATTAAGAAAAAGAAAGGACATTCACATTGCAAAGGAGGAGGTCAAACTGTACCTCTTTGCAGTGACATAATCTTATATATAGAAAAACCTAAAGACCTCACCAAAACACGGTTAGAACTGAAAGAGGAATTCAGCAAAATTTCAAAATACAAAAATCAGTAGCATTTTTATACACCAGTAACAAACTAGCTGAAAATGGAACAAAGAAAGCAATAACTACAAAAAAAATCCCATGTTCATTAATTGGAAGAATTGATATTATAAAATGACCATACTGCCCAAAGTAATCTACAGATTTAATGTGATCTCTTTCAAAATACCAATGACATTCTTCACAGAAATAGGGAAAACAATCCTGAAATTCATATTGAACAATGAGAGACTCCAAATAGCCAATCCTGAGCATAAAGAAACAGTTGGAAATATTATACTACTAGATTTCAAAATATTCTACAAAGCTAAAATAACCAAAACACGTGGTACTGGCATGAAAACAGACACATAGATAGATGGTACAGAATAGAGAAGCCAGAAAGAAATTTATACCTTTACAGCCAACTGATTTTTGATAAAGGCACCATCAACATACACTGGCGAATGGCAGGCTTTTCAATAAGTGGTGCTGAGAAAACTGGATATCCGCATGTAGAAGAATGAGACTATACCCTTATTTATCACCGTAACAGAAGTTAACTAAAAATGGATTAAAGACTTAAATGTAAGGCTCAAAACAATAAAACTACTAGAAGAAAACAAGGAAGAAATACTTTGTGACATTGGTTCTGGGCAAAGATTTTATAGGTACAACTTCAAAAACACAGGCAAATGGGATTATATCAGACTAAAAAACCTTAAGCACAACAAACAAAACAATTAACAGACTGAGAGACAACCTGTAGAATGGGAGAAAATATTTGCAAGCTATTAATCTGATGAGGGATTAATATCCAGAATATTAAAGGAACTCAATTTAACAGCAAGAAAAATAATCTGATTTAAAATGAGCAAAGATCTGAAAAAACATTTCTCAGATGAAAATGTCTCTCAAATGGCCAAAAAGTATATTAAAAATGCTCAACATCACTAATCAGGGAAATATGAGTCAAAACCACAATGAGATACCTTCTCAATGAGATACCTTCCCAGTCAGAATGGCTATCATTTAAAAAGACAAAAAATAAAAATAAAATAACAAATTCTGGCAAGGATGCAGAGAAAGGAGAACTCTTACACACTGTTGATGAGAATGCAAATTAGTACAGCTATTAAGGTCAATGGTACAGAGGTTCCTGAAAAAAACTAAAGATAGAACTACCATATGATCCAGCAATCCCACTACTATGTACTTAGCCAAAGAAAAGGAAATCGACATATCAAAGACCTATCTATCCCCCTTCATATTTATTGAAGCACTATTCACAGTAGCCAAGCTATGGAATCAACCTAGGTGTCCAAAAACAGATGAATGGTTAAGTAAAACGTGGTCTGTACACACAGTGGAATACTATTCAGCCATAAAAAAGAATAAAATCCTGTCATTTTGTGGCAACATGAATGAGTCTGTAGAACATTATGTTAAGTGTAGTAAATCAGGCACAGAAAGATAAATACTACATTTTCTCACTCATATGTGGGAGCTAAAAAAGTTGAGCTCATAGAAGTAGAGTATAATTGTGATTATTAGGGGCTGGAAAGTGGGGGGAGGAGAAGAGAATAAGCATTTGTTGGTTAATGAATCCAAAATTGCAGCTAGATAGGAGGAATAAGTTCTAGTGCTCTATAGTACTGTAGGGTAACTAGAGTTAACAACGATTTATTGTATATTTTCATATAGCTAGAATAAAGGATTTTGAATGTTCCCAACACACAAAAAAAAGATGTTTGAGGTGATGCATATGCTAATTTTTCTGATTTGATCATTATACATATGTAGTGAAATATCACTCAGTATGCCATAAATATATGTAATTATGATGTCAATTTAAAAAAAAAAAAAAAAAAAAAAAAGACCACTATGAGGCAATTATTAGGTTGGGCACGGTGACTGAAACCTATAATCCCAGTACTTTGGGAGGCCAGGGCGGGCGGATCATCTGAGGTCAGGAGGTCAAGACCAGCCTGGCCAACATGGTAAAAGCCCGTTTCTACTAAAAATACAAAAAATTAGCCAGGCATAGTGGCATATGCCTGTAACCCCAGCTACTCATTCAAGAGGCTGAGGCAGGAGAATTGTTTGAACCCGGGAAGCAAAAGTTACAGTGAGCCAAGATTGCACCATTGGACTCCAGCCTGGGCGACAGAGTGAGACTCTGTCTGAAAAAATAAATAAATAAATAAAAATAGAAATTATTATACATTTGTCTGATTAGACTACATCTTTTTTCATTCTGTCCATTTTTTTGAAAGTTTATAAGCATCTGCATTAGAAAAAGATAACTGAAACCACCTTCATCAGTTGGGCCACTTGCTGTAGCAAAAGTCTGAATGGTCCAGTTTCTGAATAGCTAAAGAAAACCATCTATTTATGTGTTCCTTGCTATGGATAAATGGATATTTAATTTTTCTATAGCCAAGAAGGCATCCTGTATCATCCTTTCTCCCTAGACTTCTATTTCTGGAAAATTACCACAACGGTGTGAAACTGCAAGGAGTTGCTTCGGGTTCACAGTGAGAGCTCAAAACTTGAGTCATTCTACGTAGATGCCACTGGTATGGAAGATGCTGTAAGAATAGGACACCTTGAATTTGCATTGGCCTAAGTCTTGCTTCCTCTCTCCTTCCTCCCCTTAATTACAAAACACAAATCACTTCACCTCCACTGGTACAGAACAAATTGACCTCTACTCCCCCCTGGTGGATCATTACAGTATGCTGGGCGAGTCACTTCTGAAATCGCCACATGGGCCCTTAAGATTTCATAAATCAAGGGCCACCTCTCATGAGCCTTACATGTTCTAGTTCAACGTACTAGTTATTTAGAGCTGAAAAGTAATCTGCCCCCATATTGTGCTAGTACTTTTGGCTTGTGTCTTCCAAGTTGTTCCCTTATTATTCAAATGTAGCATTCTTTATTGTGATTGCCTGGTTACTTGTCTATCTCCCCAAATAGACCATAAACCACAGAAACACAATAATGTTAAGTGATTTTCTTGAGGCCGCATAATCAGGAGAGAATCCCAATACAGAAATCAGGTTTCTCTATTCATGGGCCATTGTGCTGTTCATTCACAGCAATGTTCTGTGTTCTGAAATCTCTTTCTCAGAAGAAGCATTGAAATGACAACACACCAGGGCTCAGAAAACAGATCCTGCTGTTGGCTCAGTCACTTATCTCACCAAGCCCCTAATGTTTCTCATCTGAACACTGATGGTAGTTTCTTCAGATCATTGCTAGGGTTCAGTACGACTTCAAATATCTAGGATTCAACTGGAAAGAATTGCCATTCATCTGCAGTTGTAAGACATAGAGAGAGAAAAAAAAAAGAGAAAGAGGGAGCGTTCATCTATTAAACAAATATGTCTTCATTTAACAATTATTCAGCATCTGCAACGTGCCAAAGTGGATGCCAGATACACTGGTGAACAAAAAATACAATGACCTTGACCCTGAGAACTTATGTCTTGATCCTTGTGAGGTCACAGGCCAACGCCTCTCATTGATGATCCCAGATAAACAGATTGGCAGGCCTTTGATCAGCATGCTATTTTGAAGAATTCTCTCATGGATATGTGTTTGTGTGATGGCGTGGGAGAGAATGCTAGTGTAAACTGCCACACTTAAAATTAACATATCTCAAATTCTTGAAACAAACAAAAACAAATAAACAGCAGCAACAAAACAGATTGGGTATGTCCAGCACAGGTGTCCCCTGCCTGTAAATGTGCAGTTTCCCTAAATCAAGCCGTGGTTGCTCTCTGCTGCCAAGATGCCAACGGGAGTGCCCAATTAGTGCCAATTTGTTTCTTGTAATATGGACACCTGTCACCAAAGAGCTTGATAAAAATAACCATCTCAGTCACTGCAGATCCAAACTGGGCTCTAACTAATCAACTAGAAGTAAATAGGAAGCCTTCAAATCCCACTGCAAATTCTCCAAGGGACCCCATCCCTCTGACGATGGACAAATTTATGCTGCATTTCTGAGTGATGGCTAGACACCAACTGGCAATTGGTTTTTTTTTTCTTTAAATGCAAGTTATCAGCCTTTCCTCCCAGTAAGCTACAGGCTTCCCCCTGGCAGTTCAAGACTCATAGTGATAATGGATTATCTTTTCTTTTAATAGCAAACCACCTTCCACTGAGATGGAATGAATGTTGCAGGAGAAGGAGAACAGATTTCACCAAGAAGTCCTTTAACTCTCTTCAGGAAACATCTCTAGTTCAAGCATTTAAAAAACATATAACCTTTAAAAACTAACCAGGTTTCTGCTGCGTGGTTGAGCCAGCCACGAGGGTTGTGCTGGTTACATCTGAATTAGCCCTGCTTGACAATCACTTTCAAACTCTGTTCTACTTCACGCCAGCAGTTTCACTCCCTGGGTGTGCAATCGTATGGGGCAGATGCCTTCGACGGAGCTATCGGACCCAGATTAAGAACATATAGTATACAATAAGCAAATGAGAAGGCAAGCCATTTTTACAGAATCACCCAGGCAGGAAAATCAGCACGTCCTGCTCTTCAATAGTGGGCCCATCTAACCTACTGCTTTATGGAGAGCAGAAATGCCTGGAATCTAAATCTGCCACAGGAGGGGTTTCTTTGCCTCCTCACGATGCTGTGAGCTGAATGGTAGATTGCATCACCTCCATTGTAAGGCAGCTCTCATTATGAGAAACCAAACATAGAGCCTGGCTCCTAACTGGAGTATTAATAATGAAAATGGATTATGTGCATCCTGTTTGCTAAGCAATTATCCCAAGGCAGGGATTGAGTCCAGATTTTTTGCCTCACTGCCTGAGTGGCAGAATGTGAATAGATAGACAGGTATTTGCATGCAGTGTCTCTGACCTGGAGAAAATGTCAGGAGCTTTATAGACTGCAGAGAGAGCTGCAGATGCATATTCTTTTCAAACATGGCTGGGTTTTGCAGTCTATTCTTGGAAAAGGCAAAGAAAGGGGGAAGAGTTGAATTTGCTGTCACTGTTTAAAGACACCCTCCTGAGTCAAGGTGAGAGTATTTTATTTTGCCCACCTTAAGTTTTTCATTAACTGGAAGTGACTTCATCTCCTACCTTCTCAAGGAAATGAAATGAGTTTTATTTAGTTGATGGTGAGGAGTACTTTCCCCAGATGTTTTATAGACCTGGGTCTGATCTGCTTTACCTAGGCACATTTTAATGAGAGGAGGCATTTCTCTAATGCCTCAGATGTGCATTTTCTTCTCCTCCTCTTTCACTTGCTGTGATCCTGCAAGGTGGCAACTGACTTCCTCTCTCTGATGCTCATGCTCTATTTCAGGGCTATATTTCCAGCGTAAAATGAATCCTGCATAGGTGCATGCAGTAATTTAGAATCCTTCAGAGTAAGCACTGCCAACAGCTGTGTCACCTCCAATCTCTGCTCCCCCCACCCTCCTCCTTTGTCTTGCACTCACATGTTAAGTTGAGGGATGGAAAGATGGTAGTGGAAGTTCATGCGGACGAGGCTCCTTAGTTTCATAGGACCACAGAGAGTAGTCCTATAAGACACAGGCGGGTAGCAGGGGCAGCACACCCCATTCCCATGGGAGAGGTCACTCAAACCCTAACACAGATTTTACACTCAGTTAAAATTGTCTGGGGAATGGATAAACAACTGTAATACATCCATGTGGCAGAATACTACTCAGCAATAAAAAGGAACAAATTACTTATATATACAACACCATGAAAAATTTATCTAATTCATTATTCTATGTGAAAGAAGTCAAACTCGAAAGACTACATACTGTACGATTCCATACTGGAAAGGTAAAGCTATAGGGGCCAAAAACAGATGAACAGTTTCAAAGACTGGAACTAGAGGGAGAGGCTGACTTAATAGGATGACCAAATCATCTTCATTTGCTTAGAACTGTCCCAGTTTTAGCTCAGAATGTCTCCATCCCGGAAACCCCTCAGTCCTAGACAAATTGGGACAGCTGGTCACCCTGGAACTTGACTACAAAGGGACACAGAGAACTTTTGAAGGGGATAAAACTGTGTTTTTAAAGCTCACGGAACTGTACACTTATTTAAAAGGGTGAATTTCATTCTGTGTAAATTATAACTTAATAAGTGACTGGGAAGAATTCTGTGTCCTACGTCTCTCTGCAGGGATTTCAAGTGTCCCACGCCACTGCCCCCCTGGCACCTAGTGCTGTGCCTAGCATGGCATAATTTGCTAAAAGCATGCATCATGCTCATTTCCCTCAGACGCCACCCGTCCTATCAACACCAATGAAGTCTTTAAACAATCCAGTGGTGTCCGAACATGACACTTTCTTCCTGGAAATGCTCAAATTAAGGTTTTCTCTATTTCTTTTAGGTTGTGAGTTGATTGACATGCCCTCAATGTGATATAACTATAGTCATCAGTGTTTTCTAAATATATTGAACATAACAAATTCCTGGAATGTTTAAAAAAAAAAAAATTCCTGGAACCCTACCCAGGTTGACCACAGCTGAACTTCCAGGGGAATGGCCTGGGAATGTATATATTTTAAAAGTGTCCCAGATGATTCTTGTGATCAAATAAGGAAAGCAGAAAGAAAGAAAACTGTGGTGTCAGAGAGACCTCACCACTGGCCTTTAGGGCTGGTCAACACATCTCAAATGTGATCCTTCTATCAGAGTCTTTCCCTTGAGGAATCATTCATTCATTGATTCCATCTGAGAACTATTGATTGAGCAACTACTCTAATACTACAGCCTGAAAACAGCACAAACAAATACACAAGATAAGTTCAAACACTGCTAGGTGATGTGAAGGAACTGCCACAGGGCCAGGTACCACTTCAACAGAACAGTCAGGAAGGATACAGTGCTTGTTGATTTTTGGCTCTAACCTCACGCTGGTTTCCCATGGGGAGGGTAGTTGGAACGCCATAAACATGTTCCCATCCCAGCATTGCCAAAAACATCTGCCACAGACTAGCCTCAGTGTCTGCAAACATGAAAGGAAAGACCTAGACGTTGATCCCCAAGGTCCTCTTCTAGGCCTGACATTGTATGTTTCTGGAGTTTATGATTGCAATCAAATAAAACTAATCTGATACATATTTAATGATATACATAATTGTTATTATGCTGCATGATAATTAGCTATCAATGGTAAGCAGTTCACAGAAATGACTGTAATTAGTATTTCTTATACACAGTCGACCCAAGTTTGGGGTTTTTCTCTCGTCTCACTTTTTTATTCTGTAATTAGCATCAGAGTTCTCTGTTCTTCTACACTATGTATAATTCCAGGATAATCCATGTCCTTCTCTCACACACAAACACTTAGGGATATTGACACTTGAAAACATCAAGGCCCAGAATATTCTCTTCAGAAGCTAACCAATCCTGAGAGTGCTGTGTTACTGCTTTCCCTGCTACCTCCAGGAGACCTTCCAGATACTGCTTTCTTGGCCAGCTGTGGTGGCTCATGCCTATAATCCCAGCACTTTGGGAGGCTGAGGGGGGCAGATCACTTGAGGTCAGGAGTTCCAGACCAGCCTGGCCAACATCGTAAAACCCCATCTCTACCAAAAAATACAAAAATTAGCCAGGTGTGGTGGGGTGTGCCTGTATAGTCCCAGCTACTTGGAAGGCTGAGGTGGGAGAATCGCTTGAACCCTGGAGGTGGAGGTTGCAGTGAGTGGAGATTGCACCACTGCTCTTCAGCCTGGGCAACAGAGGAAGACCCTGCTTCAAAAAAAAAAAGATGTTGCCTTCTCTTAACTTCTTCCTCTGCTGTCTCGGGTGCAGCAAGGACCTAAAGGAACTGCAAAAAGTTTAGACAATCAGAATTTTTCTGTCAAGGAATGGGAAATCCAACAGGAGAGACAATACATGAGGATGGACCCGACATCTTTGTTTCTGAGACTCTGGCAGCAGAAGGGAAGGTGCGTTCGTTTCCAAGGCTTCCACGACAAAACACCACAGATGAGGTGGCTTAAACAACAGAAACTTATTCTCTCACAATTCTGGAGGTGAAATATCTGAGATCAAGATGTCAGCAGGTTTGGTTTTCTCTGAGGCTCCTGTCCCTGACTTGCAAATGGCTGTCTTCTCACTGTGTCCTCATATGGTCTTCTGCTATGCACACATATGTCTGGTGTGTGTGTCTCTCTCTAGGTCCACATTTCCTCATTTTGTATGGATACCAGTCATATATGATTGGGGCCCACCTCAAAGCCCTCATTTTAACTTAATCATCTCTTTGAAGACCTCATCTCCAAATATGCTTACCTTCTATAAGGTATGGAGGTTAGGACTTCAACATCTGAATGGGTACAGGAACGTAATGCAGCCCCTAATAGAAGGGAAACTGTGAGGAAGAGCTAACTCTCCAAATACACAAAATCCAGTCTCTCTCCAGGTCTAACAACTTCCAGAGCTTCCTCTCTGAGACTCCTTAACACTAAAGCCATGCTCTCGGCTAATGACTAGCATCTAGCCACTTTGAACAAAATCTCCCTTTCCACAAGCAAGAATGAAAGTCTTAAAAGATGTAAATACCTGGGAAAGTGAGCATTTGAGTGAGAAATAATTTCTGACAATTTGTCAAGACTCTTTCCTGTTATGATAAGGGGAGGGCAGGAGGTTGAGGGTGAACTTTGGGAACTTTGTGGTTGCCGGGCAGTCCCCATTGGTCTTCTATGCTGGCCAGTTGGTGGCTGGATGGATAGGATTGTGGTCAGCTGAGTGAGCTAGCGTACTTTGGGCCCCAGTGAGCTTGCAGATTCTTGCTTCCGCTGCACTCTCTGTACTTGCCTCCCACCTCCATCCTCCCTGCCTTCTGAAAGCCAAACTACGATTCTAATTGTGAGATCTGAAAACAGAAACTTCAGAATGATAGAAACTTGCTAGAAAAGCTTTAGTAATAACAGTGGCAATGGGGAAAAGCCCCAAAACCTCCTAAGATAGTTTTCTGTGGGCAAAGAGCAGCAATGTGGACTCCTAACAGGCCACATGTCTTTCTCTCATTCTGCCCAGCCCCTCGCACAGCAGGAGAGGCATAATAGCGCTTGGTCAGGAGTGAAAATAGAAATGGACACAAAGAAAAGCAGACCCAGGGACAGAATGGAAAAACTACGAATATATAATTCTGGAAAAGAATTTTACTTTAACTTGGTGTTTTCACATGATAGGCCTTCTCTATTCTCTTTCTAAAATCTCGATCTAAGGACAAGATGCCCAAGTTTCAATCTTCCTTCCCTATTACCATGTCAATCAACTGGTCATATAACCTCTCTTGGTGCGGATTCTGTATCCTTAACTTAAAGGGCTTAGGAAACACCATCTCTGATCCTGCTTAGATATTTTCTTCTGCAAATATATTTTGGCAAAACAAGACTGATCCAATTAATTAACAGGGCAAGACTTAGTTACTGTTGTACCTCTTTGGTTAGATGTCTCAGCTAACCTATATGTACTAAAAATTCATTCTGTTTCTGCTGAAACTTGTAATTTACTCATCAATAAAATGGGGATAATATTTGTCTCACTGGGCTTTGTGAGAATTTGATTATATACAGGATGTGAAGGAGATAATGGCTGCTGCATAATAGATGCTGGGTGTTAGTACTTATAAGCCCTGGTAACCCCCTTTGCGTCTGGCTTGGTTGATATGCAGTAAATATTTGACTGCATATTTGACTACTTGTGAAAGTAAGTTAGAGACACCACTTGGGGAAGGACTAAACACAAATACAAACCAAAAGGACTAAAAAGTATCAAAAATAGCGGGGAAAGAGTTATCTGTCCTTTTTCTCTCTGAAACAATGCTCAGTCCTAAGCACACAAACCCGGGATTTCCATGAACATACATTCTATTGGTCATATTTTAACCTGTTTGAGGCATAACCTTGAGAACCTCAATGGAACATGAGGGTCTTGGAAGGGCCAAGGCCTAGAACAGATGGTCCAGGTGATTCTCAGTAATATTGGGAATAGAAAGAACTGTGCACAGAGGCGGGCCGAAAATGAAATCAGCAGCAGCGCTGGTGGCACTCTTGAGCCCTTAAATGCTTTACTAGTTATTTCATTTTATCAGCACAACTCTTAGATGTGATACTGATAGTCCCATTTTTTTCTGATAAAGAAACTGCAGTTGTGAGAGGCTAAGGTCACAGGAGTAGTGAACAGTCGTTCCTGGATTTGAATGCAAGACCGCTTTCCTCCAAAGCCCTTGTACACTCCACCTCAGTGGCAGACAATCCTGGAGCAGGCTCTCTTCAGAATTAGAGACTCACATTAGGGACACTGGCCAGGTGGGAACTGAGGGACCAAGGCATTAGTCTAGGGTCAAGACAAAACTCCAGAGGTGGATAAAAGTCAGGCAAAATAAACAAGGAGAGTGCCCTGACAGGTTGCCAAGGTGGATCTCAGGCACAGAGAGCAGGCCGAGTTCCCAAGTGTAGATCGGGGCATAGGGAGAATCTAGGGACAAGGCAGAAATTTTATCTTAAGAATTAAGATGAAAGGTCTGAGGCAAATAAGTGGCCCAAATGACTCAATGGTCCAGCATATTGGGTAGAAGTCCAAGATTGTAATTTCTCCTAGAACCTGGAGTGGGGCTGAATCTACAAAAGGATGGGAGAAGGAGAAGGAGGTCAAGGGAGACAGAAATGTTCTGACTCACTGGATGTGTTGGTGATCAGACCAGACATGTTTCCCAGAGGATTCAAGTAACCAGTTTTGGTGCCCTCTGTTGTCACTGATGTTATCTACAAGACTCAGGAAGTTTGTGCATATGGCAGACAATTCCCCAAGACAAGTCTGTGGACATTCTTTGTGTTAATAAGGACTTTATTATTTTTATTTTTATTTTTATTTTTTGAGATGGAGTTTCACTCTTATTGTCCAGGTTGGAGTGCAATGGTGCGATCTTGGCTCACTGCAACCTCTACCTCCTGGGTTCAAGCGATTCTCCTGCCTCAGCCTCCCGAGTAGCTGGAATTACAGACATGCACCACCATGCCCAGCTAATTTTGTATTTTTTAGTAGAGATGGGGTTTCTCTAGGTTGGTCAGGCTGGTCTTGAACTCCTGACCTCAGGTGATCTGTCTGCCTCAGCCTCCCAAAGTGCTGGGATGACAGGCATGACCCACCATGCCAGGCCTTTTTTTTTTTTTTTTTTTTTTTTTTAAAACATAATTTTGCTCTTGTCACCAGGCTGGAGTACAATGGTGCGATCTCAGCTCACTGCAACTAAAGAGGACTCTCTAAACAGCCTCATCAAAATCTCAGTTTCCTAGTATTGCACGTAACTAAAACTGAGCATTCTTAATGCCATCTCAGCATGAGTATCCTACAAAAAATAAAAACTGACATTCATATGAGCACTGACAAGTAATTTAAATATTTACTAAAATCTCTGAGGTACCAAAGAAGCATATTACATTTTATAATACAAAAAAATGCCAATGATCTTCTTCAGTTATTTTTCTCTCCAAAGTTCCACTCATTACTGCTATTGCTTGCCGTTTCCGAAAAATTACTTCACTCTTTCTCTTCAACTATCTAAAAAATCCCCACCCATGACAGAAAGCAGAAGTAAGAAAGCTACAATTAATATGTACCATTCGATATCCTATCACAGACTTTCTGGATGAATTGTAAACAGAAAACCAGTGTTAAGAGTGCCATTGGCTATTGTTTGTTGCTTGTTTTGCTATTCATATTAATACTTTCCAAGTGTCTCCTTCCCATCGCCACCAGCGGGATACACTCATTCATTCTATCAACCAAAATTCAAGACTTGATTTCACACAGTGCATAGTGAAGTAAGAGACATATAGGGCACAAGTCTTGCCCTCAAATAACCTAGAATTGAATTAGGGCAATAGAGCATACACCCAAATTACTACAATAGAGTAATAGTATTAAGTGGCTGATACATAAAATGTGGATTAAGATCCCAGAAATTCTGGGAGATGAACTGACACAAATCATACAGTGTAATGACTGCTTTCTTCCACCTCTCTCACTAAGACACAACCCCCAGCTCCTTCTCTGGTCACATGATCCAGACAGATTTCTCCATAATATTAGCTTAAAGGAAAATACAATCAGATCAGCAAGGACCTAAGTCCTAGACTGAAAGAAAAAGAATGCACTAAAAGGGAAAGTGGAGTGTTTGTAGAATGAAAGAACAATCTGACAGATGGCTTTGTGGGGGCATAACCTAGAACCCATAAGAATTTTGTTATCAGTAGATCTTACTGATCTAAACTGTACAGTGACTATCACAAAGATAATTTCTAAAAAAAAATCTGATTATGTCTTATTTGAAATATCTCATCACTTTTGAGATTTCCCCTTGTCCTCTGATTATGACTCACAAGTTCATTTTTGAGTAAACTCCTACCTATCTCTCCAGCCACATATCATACTCCTCCTCATGCCTGTACATTCTCTGCTTCAATCTGACTTTACCATTTGCAGTAATGGGTAATACCTGCATCCCAAGACTACCCCCCTTCATATCCTTATATAACCCTATAATTGCATTTTCCCAAGTTGTTCAACTACCAGACAATAAGCACACACAGGCCAGGGTCTACCATATTCACCATTGCATCCCTAGATCCTTTCTCAATGCCAGGCAAATAGTAAATATTTAATGAACATTGCCTGAATGACTAACTGAAAACATAAGGAAATCATTGCCTGTCTTGAGTTGGGTTCCCTGAAACCGTACTCTGAGATGAAGTTTTGAATTAGGTTTACTGGGGAGTAATTGAAGTAGGACAGTGCAGAGGGAGAAGTGGAATTGCACTGTGGACTCCATAAGGAGCTCTGAAGCTGAAGTGACCCTTCAGACTTGTCTCTATTGTGACACAAAGGCCAGGCCCTTATACCTCTAATGAGCTGATTATCAAATGCTGGTGCCCCGAGGGAGAAGGTGTCAACTTGGGTAATTTAGGTCCCTTGAATAGGGGAAATTCCTTGAAAAGGACTCAGCCATCAGCCTTTAGCATCCAAGCCTGCTGGCAGCTAGAGAAATGAGTGTCTTGATCCTGAAGGGGAATTTGAACAACACACTACAGTGTCTACGGCATTTCCCTTTAACCAACAGCACACAGCATGCATGCCTCAATTGGCTAAACTCTAGAAATAGCTCCCTGCTTTGAAGTCCATTTAATTAACAACCCCCAGTGCTCAACCACTGGTGGAGTGATCATCAATTCTGCCACCATCACAATCAAGGATCCATTCAGTGAGTTTGCAGAGCACCTATTATGTGCTGGGCATTATTCTAAGTATAAGGGATTCAGCAGTACATCAAACAGGCAAAAGGTCCTGCCTTCATTGAGCTTTCATTCTAGAAGAGAGACAATTAGTAAAGATAAAATATGCAGTTGAGGGTGATAAGTGCTAAGAAAACAGAAAAGAAGAGACAGGAAATAGGGAGTGCCAGGATTTTGGGGAGGATGGGTGTTGGGATAGTAAATAGGGAAGGCCTCACTAAGAAGGAACATTTAAGTAAAGCCACTTAGATATTTGAGGGAAGAGTTTTCTAAGCATTGAGAGGAACTTTCATCAAGGCCTTGGGTGGGAGCAAACCTGTGTGTTAGAAGATAGCCCGGAAGCCAATGTGCCTAGAAAGGAGAGAAGGAGGGAGAGCCCAACGGTAGATGAGGCCAGAGAGAAGTGGGTAGCAACGTCCAGGCCATGATAAAAACTGTGTCCTATCCTGTCAGTGAGCTGTGAGGCCAGGGAAAATTTGAAAAGAAGAATAACAAGATCTGACTCACATTTTCAAAGACTACTCTGATTGCTACTGAAAATAGGTATTTGCCATTGAAATAGGTATTTGCTGTTGCTATTGAAAACAGGAACAAACAGATGCAGGAAGTCTAGTTAAGAGGCTATTAATATATTCCAGACACCAAATGATGGGAACTTGGGCCAAGTAATAGTGGTGAAGATGTTGTGAAGTGTTTAGATTCTGGAAATATTAAGATAGGACTGACAGCATTTGCTGGCAGGCCAGATATAGGTTATGAGAAGAAGATTGGAGTCAAGGATTTCAGTCTGAGCAAGTGAAAGGACACAGTTGTCATTGATTGAGATGAGATAAAGCATCTTGGTGAGGGAAGCAGATTTGGGGGAAGATGATTAGGAGTTCAGTGTTGGCCGTCTTAAGTTGGGGATGGCTATTGGACATCTGAGTGGAGATGTTGAGTATATGTGAAGTGCAGGGAAGCAGTCCAGGATGGAGATATAAACAATGAGAGCCATCTACACACAGATGGCTTTTTAAAGCCATGGGAATAGATGAAATCACCAGGAAAGTGAGAGGAGGAGAGAGAGGAAGGGAGGGGAGGAAAGGGGAGGAGAGGAGAGGCGAGGAAGGGGAGCAGAGGGAAGGAGAGGAGAGTTTTTAAGACTGAGTCCTGGGGCACTGCACAAACAGTCTTTCAATGCCTCCCACACCCTCACACTTCATTCTTCTGCTGTACCATCATAAGTTGCATTGGACTGAAATGCTTCCTCACCATACTTGGCATGGCCAAAAGAACTTGGGCTTGAGAATTTGAGACACACCTATGTTAGAATACAATCTCTGGCATTCACTACGGTAATTGAATTACTGGTTCCAAGTCTTCTCTTTCCCACAGAAGTATCATATACTCATTCCTTTGTCACAGCCCAGTGATAGGAGGCATGTACTTCCCTGCTCCCTCAGCCTTGGCCACATGACTTGCTTTGTCCAACGAGAATTTAGTGGCCATGATGCAAGCAGAGGTTTGCAATGTGCTTGTGTGATTGGGTTTACCTGCTTCCGTTTCTGCCATTCCCATGAGAATAAGTAGTTTTGGTAGCACACACATCCAGCCTGGGATTCAGAATGAGATATATGGAACGAAGCCACCCCAGACTCCTCACAGACAACTAAGAAATAAAACGTTTATTGTTTATGCCACTGTGATTTTGTAACTGCTAGTTATGTAGAAATAGCTGACTGATACAGTACTGACTTACCAGCTGGGTAAGTTTGTAGCCTTTGTTCCTTCATCTACCCAGAGAGATATGAATATGCCCTCTCTCTGAGTTGTAATAAAGATGAAGTAATGTAGCATATGCAAAATTCCTGACATAGTGCCTGGTGCAATATAGATGCATGTTAAAAGTTAATTAGCATCTTCTGATCCCTCCCCTCCACAGTCAATGGTCAGCAATGACCTTCCACCCATAGGTTTCAAGAGCAATAATATTTTTGTCAAAGAAAGGTTACCCCTACCAAAGAGAAGGAGTGGGTGTCCAAGTTGCTTTTGCCAATTGCCTTTATCATTTGGAATTTTAACACAAGCTATAGCAATGCATTTTCTTAGGTTTCCTGATAAACAACTAGAGCCTGAAAAGCCAGCAAATTCCGTTTCATCATTTCATCATGTGGCTCACTATCTTTAGAAATATAAGCCCCTTTCAGCAGTGCACTTAGGATACCCTATGTCCCTTGAGAAATAACTGGCTTTTGTTTATGACGAGCCAGAATGCATGCACATGTGCACACACTACGCCATACATACTGCCCTTTATCATTCCAGGCTTTTGTTCATCAAAATAATAGCAAGTAGTGGCATAAAGCCATTTTCTGAGAAATAATTCATTATAAACAAAATCATCCAAATGCCAGTTCTTCTGACCAGAATGACCTTCAACAGGATGGCTTCTGTAGACTCACCTGCAGCAGTCGGTGGCAGTAACATAACATTAAGTCCAACAATGGTATTGCCTCACCAGGTTGTCACTAGCTTTGGCTAATTCTTTTCATGCCTTTACTGACCTTTAATCCTTACAATCAGAATACAAACAGTTCAGCAGCTCAAGTAGCGTTCTTTGAGGCTGTGGTGATGAGCTGAATAACACCTCCCTAAATGCCCCCCACCTCCTTAGGGAAAGCGAGAAGAAACAGTCTAAGCAAGGCCATGGGGGTGTCTTTGTATAGATCTGGGGCAGCTGGACCACAGAAAAATTTAATCAACTACAGGGAAAAAAAAAAAAAAAAAAAGGTTTTTTACAGGTGTGAATCCCAGTCCACAAAAACAGGATGTGTGAGAAATGTCCATTTCTTTGTTTTCTTGAATACACACAGTGTGGCAAGCAATTAGTCCAGCCAATATTGGACCCCAGGATTGGGATAAGTTCTTGGGGTATTACCTAAGGCCAAGACATCAGGAAGATTCTTCCTGATATGGGTCCATGCTAGGTACCACCAGACTGCCCACTGTACCAGCGTTTATTCCCTTGAAGCATTTGTTCTCAGTTGCCATACATACATGATGTCTTGGAGTCTTTACTGAGGCTCGCACCCCAGTGCCTGGGACCAGTCTTCCAAAGCACATCATAGTTTGCTCTGAGGTTGGCCACAAAGCGGGCATGAGTCCCACACTCCTCTCATGTCACTCCCACAGTTGTTTCTTAGCCTGACCTCTGCCCTCTCTCTTTAGTGTCTCAGCAAAGTTTGCCCTCTCTTCTGCCAAGTGTTCTCAAAGACTTCCTCTCTTTTCTGACTGCCCTAAGAGTGCTTAGAAACTCTTCAAAACATTTTGACTTTTGAAAATAAATAAGAGAAAAGTAACTTCTACTTTTGGTAGAAAATTATGTGTGCAGGTTTGGGTTGATGGTGAGAAAAACACACACACACACACACACACACAAATTAACATCCCAGAATATTACCCTGCCATAGGTTGATTATTGCATTATTTCTAGAACAGTTGCTTCCTTTCAAGAAGGAATAAAGTGGTGGTTAAGTTGTAAACATATGGGAGTGAAAAAGAAAAACTAGATGTAGAACCTGCACCCGAAATCAAACATTAGGGGTTGCCTCAGCCTGACTTTTCCAGAAAGTAGATCCTGTGGCAAAGGCTTGGACTGATAATGTACTGGGAAATCCACGCCCAGGAGCCAGGGTGAGGGGCATCGGGAGTGGAGCAGGGAAGGAGGCAGAACCAGTATGAGCCAATATTGAGCTGGGCTGGTCACCTCTAAGTATGTCTGAGGGCGCAACCTCACTGGAGCATCCTCTAGGAGGTAGAATAAACATCTCAGCAGCATCCACCTTACTGGAGGGAAAGAAGGGGAAATATCCACCACTTGCCATCGCTCACAGATCAAAACTCACCCCATAATGTTGCTGTGGTCTGAATGTTTGTGTTTTCCCCAGATTCATATGTAAAAACCTAATCCCTAATGTAATGCTTTTAAGGAGGTGGAGACTTTGGGAGGCGATTAAGTTATAAGGGCTCATAAGGGATTTGTGTCTTATAAAAAAGGCCTCGGAGACCTGTCTTTCCCCTTCCACCATGTGGAGACTTAGCTGGAAGGCACCATCTATGAACCAGAAAGCAGGTTCTTACCAGACACCAGATCTATCAGCACCTTGATCTTGGACTTCCCAGCCTCCAGAACTGTGAGAAAATAATTTCTGTTCTTTATAAGTCACCCAGTCTATGGTATTTTGTTACAGCAACTTGAGCAAATTAAGACAGGCATGTAACTCCTCTACTATTCCAGTTATATGTGCCTAGGTGACAAGCACAGTACTGCAGGTGTCCACACCTCAATGTCAACTGAGAAGCACTGGGGCTGGGACCAAGAGGCTTCCAGGTAGCATGTGTGTAAAGTTGCTTGGAACCCACAAAGCTGGTCATCTCAGAGACATCTGGAATTGGAAGCAGATGAAGCCAGGAGCATATGAAGGATTCCTGAAGGGGTGTGTGATAATGCGTGTAATGCGTGAATGTGCACTAAAAGGCACTATAAATGAGCTTTTAGCAAGCATACTAGGAAAGCTTTGTTAAATATGCAATATATTTTATATAAATTATATACACAGTATATAATTTGTGTATGCAAATTATATATACTATGTATATAATTTATGTAAAATATATACACAGTATATAATTTGTGCATGCCAATTATATATACTGTGTATATAATTTATATAAAATATATTGCATATTTAACAGTGAGCAAAAAAACAGTGAGCAAAATATGCAATATATTTAAAATATATTGCATATTTTGCTGAACACAATATATAATTTATACACTTATTTTGCTCATTGTTAAATTATATATACAATATATAATTTATACAATATATATAACCAAAATAATGTGTAAAAATAAATACAGTATATAATATGTAATTACAAACATTTTATTAATATATTTATATACATATAAAACATTCTAAATCTGAATTAGCATTGTCCTTATCAAAGTTGCCATTCATTCATTTGCTCATTCATAAGAATTTGTTGGGTTAACAGGTTAACACTGAGCAAAACAGGTAAATTCCCTGTTCAAGGATGATGTAATTTTAAAAAATATTTGTGAAACTTTTAAAATCATCTTAAAAGTCAGCACTGAATTCTTTTAATATCTTTAATTATCTCAAATTATTGTTTTTATGGATTCATTTGATTTGGGAATTACCAGCAACCAAAACATTCAGATCAAGAAATGGTCGACCTGGGTAATAAAGTGATTGGTCAAGGGCTAATATAAAAAATGAGACTGTATTTCTTGTAGGTGTGTCTAGAAAATGCAAGTGTTATTAGATGGAGTATGTACATTTTTTAAAGTAGATTTTACTTATATCTTCTGAAACTACCTTTTTTTAATGTGAGAAGCATTCGTTTGGAAGAGACAGCAAAATAAGTGCTAAGTTGCTTCTTTGTAATCTTCCCTCTTTTTCTATGACATATCAGGAAGCTATGACAATCCTAAAAATGCTGACATTTTTCTCAAGAATGATGATAGAAATAAAAAAGATTTCTTCTTCTTGCTCAGAAAGTATACAAGCAACTCTGTAGTCTCCTTCTAAAATGGAGAATTGCTTGAATTGGAGACTCCAAGTGAATGCTCACCATCTTTGCATGTACATACACAAAAATTAGCGGAGATAATCTACCCTATCCCCTCCCTAAAACTCTAAAATTTAACAACTGTATCCACTGTATATTTTTTGCTCATCAATCATTCTATTGGTCTGTTCCACAAATATCAAGATTCACTTCAAATAATCTCCAAACTTGCATGCTCCCATTCTACAAATGAGGAAACTGAGGCCCAGAGAGATTAATCTTAACTAGCATTACTCCATTAATTAATGACTGCAGGCACTCTGTAATGCAAGGATCTGACTCCTCAGACTGGGATTTTTTCCTACGTATAATCCCTCACAAAGGGGACATTAAAAGTAGCTCAAATGTATTTTAACTATTTCCTCCTTTGCCATACAAGGCCATCTCTTTGATTATGGAATGCAATTCAACTCAGCCTCAAGTTTGCTTATGCCCATTATTTCATTGTTCAGCCAAACAAAAAATAATCCAGTTCTTTAGAAAAATAATCTAGGTTATTTAGGAAAAACTACTTATCATAAATTTTTACCCAGACATACCATTCGAGACCTCAGCTCCGTATGCCACTGCCACCCTAACAGCTTCCACAACCAGAGTATTGACATGAAAAATATTATACCAAGTGTGGTTTTCTCTTTGAATATATTAATATTCTTATATGAAAAATAGCTTATACTCTTCTAAACCTCCATTCATTGACGTATTTAAATATTTAGTAAGATCCTACTTAATGTGGCAGACTCTGTTCTGATCAAAATATTATAAACATCTCAAGTCACAAAATATAGTTCTGCAACATTGTTTCAAATGGCTGCATGATATTTCATTAGCTAATTTTTCCAAAGTGTATTTAATGTGTTCCCTGTTATTGAGGAGTGAGATCCTGATAGTCTACCATTCCATAAGTCATCCATGAGGATGATGGCATCTCTGAGCAGTCTTGTCTACTAGATCAAAATGCTCCAACACCTCTTATCATATATATCCCCTAACTTAATTTGATCAAATTTGGAAGAAAGTTATGGAACAACAATAGGCCTTCACCTTTTTCTAAGTGAAGAAACAGAGGTGTTCATTATTTCTTCAGTCAGTCGTTCAACCAGAATTCATCAGGGCCCTCTTTCAGGTCAAGTGATGTGATGCAGCTAGCAATACAAGGATACATGAGGCAAAAACACCTCATGAGGGACTATCACGATCACAGGACAAACTTTTCCTGTAGTTAGACAGTTATCCTCCAGCTGAACCAGAGCAGAGACTAAGCCAGCTTTACCAATTCCTGGTCCAGAACGTAACTCCAATTTGTATATCTTACTCCTGCACAGCTCTTTTCATTTGGTTTTGGGACTTGTATTAGTTATCCATTGCTGTATAACAAATTACCCCCAAAATTAAGCAGCTTGAAATATCAGACATTTATCATTTCACAGCTCCTGTGGGTCAGGTACCTGGAGTGGCTTAGCTGATAGTTGAGGCTCAGAGTCTTTATGGCTGGATCTGTATCATCTGAAGGATTGACTGGGGCTGGACAACCCACTTCCAAGAGGGCTCATTCACATGACTGTTTGCAGGGAGTCTCATTTCCTTTCTGATTTTGGCAGAAGACCTCTGTTCCTTGCCAAGTGGACTTCTCCAGAGGGCTGCTTGAATGTTTTCATGACATGGCAGCTGGCTTCCCCCTGAGTGAGTGGTGCAAGCGAGAAAAAGATAGCATCCATTAAACCCTTTATGACCTGGCCTTGCAAGTCCGATCACTTCTGCTGTATGTTATTCGTCATCCAGACCAACTCTGGTGCAATATGGGAGGAGACTACACGAGGGTGTGAATACTAGGAAGAAGGGCTCATCGGGACCCGTCTTGGAGGCTGGCTTAGATTTTCAGCAATTTTTAAATCCCAGGTAGCCTAAAAACTCAGAGAAAAATGTTAAAGAATATTATATTTATTTTAGTGGCATATTTCACAGGAAGATCACCAAGTAGTTAAAAACTCTCCCTAGCTCCATGAGAGACCATAGAATAAAAACTATAAAGCAAGAGAGGAACTTTGAGACTATTTTCCTAGTCTATGAATTTGATGCGTCTTTTAGGGAACTTGATGAGGTGAAAAACTTTTAAAAAAAAAGGAAGAAGAAGAAATTATACCAACCACTTCTCTAAATAGAACTGGAGACAGACTATCACTTTAAAAAGATTTTCTTTATTACAGAAAAAAGTTGCTTGTTTCATAAGTGTAAGGCGAGCAGATACCCAGAGCCCTGGAAAAAAATGTGTAACAGATCCCTTGTTTCTTGTGTGCCTTCCAAGACTGCCTGTCCCAATCAATATCCCTTGCTATGCAGAGCTCTAGGGAGGGTGACACATATTGCCTAGAGATTCTGGGGCCTTCCTGGAAAAATCTATCAAAACCTTAACCCCTTTCCCGAAAAGTGATGAAAACCTGTCTAGATAGAATAAGTGATTTTGACAAAGACCCAATAGTAAGAAGGGCAATGGGGTTCCAGAAGCGCAATGACCATGAGGGCATACCCCAGTACCAGGTTGGCAAGAAGCAGTGTGGGGCCTGAGTCTCTGTCTGCCAGGTGGAAGCCCTGAATGTTATCTGTATAGTGTAATGGACAGGGAATACACAGTGCTCCAAGGGCAAGGCTCTTACCTTGGGAAAATGAGTGAGGAGTGAATCAGCAGAGTGTTGAGCACCCAGAGCAATCATTTGAGGGAGTCCAACCCCAGGCAGTACAATTGTCTCCTGGAGAGACAATCCACAGGTTTGTCCAGACAAGCACTGCCGGAAGCCAACCACATGGTGTCTGAGAATTAAGGTAGAAAACAGAGATAGGAGGTGGCGAGAGACTGACCCTTAGCAGGGTTTAAAGCTCAGGATCCAGTCACAACTGAAGCCTAGGATTTACCATCAAGAATGAGTGTCTGAGTTGGTTTTCTTTCTTGTTTTCCTCTTTTTGGAACTCAGGTCCACGGAATTGGATTAATTGTAGTCCTTGGTTCATGACAACTGTTAGGCCAAGGAAAATTCTGTTTTAATTATTTTAACAATATAATGAAAACCCATAATCCTTTATTCCAAGCAGGAATTATAACCTAATAGCCATATTAGGGGTTGAACTGTGTACTCCAAAAATTCATATGTTGAAGTCCTAGCCCCCAGTACCTCAGAATGTGACCTTATTTGGAAATAAAAGCATTACAGATATAATTAGCTAAGAGGAGGTCATTAAGGCTGTAATGCAATATGTTGGGTTTCTCTGTAAAAGGGGGAAATTTGAACAGAGACAAAATTTCATAGAAGCAAAATGATATGAAGAGATGCAGGGACAAGACAGCCATCTACAAGCCAAGGAGAGGGGCCTGGAACAGATCCCTCCCTCACAGCCCTCACAGAAACCAGCCTTGATTTTGAATTTCTAGCTTCCAGAGTTGTGAGACAATACATTTCTGCTGTTTAAGCCACATTCTGTTTGAGGTAATTTTTTTTAATGGCAGACCTGGTAAACTAGTATAATTAGCAACTTACTTTTCCCCACAGGTTCCTCTCATCCCATTCTCCTGCCTTCCCTTTAAAATTGACATGTCCCAAAATTTGCACTTATTATTTATCATTGTCTTCCTTTATTACTATTCATTTTACACACACACACACACACACACACACAGAGACGCACAATTTGTTATTTAAGTATATTTGGTTTCTGAATTCTATAAAAAGGGCAAAAGGGCTTTACTGAGCATGCTGTGTTCTGAGACTTACTTTTATGATTCAAAATTATTTACAATGATTATGTGTTGTGTGTGGCTATAGTTCATTCATTTTCACTCTGATTAACATTCCATGGGGTGATGACAACACAATTTTCTTATTGGTAGCAAAGAATGGAAAACCCTCACAAAGGCACCTGTGAAAAGCTGTCTCATGGCCTCACACCATGAAGTCGTACCCCAAAACAATCTATTTCTGATGTCAGTTGTGGCGTCTTCATCCTTATGAAGTGGGGTCTGTAGTTCTGTTGTTGGGTTTCTTATTTAAACGCAACAAGACAGAAGAAGCAACAGGAATTCCTGGAACAGGGTTGGCTGAGGGAGGGGGAAGACTTAAGGGAAAATTTCAGCAGACGCTGTGAATAAGATAGCCTAGTATCCCTTCCTTTCTTCCTTAGCTTGTCTCCACAGTAAAGCTAAACGCTGGAATAAAATCCAGTGGTCTCATGACATACCCCACAATAACACAATCACAGGCAAGGGATGGCTCCCATGCTCTGCCCAGCTCCCATCTGTGGGTTGAAGTTTTATTCTTCTTCAGAAGGAAGGGTGTGTGGCTAAGGAAGTGACTTTGAGACTTTCTCAGTTTAGTGGATGGCCAGCTGAATAAGTGTTTCCGTATTGTTACATAACGGTACATATGGACTTGAAAATATTATTTTTGTTCAGCTCAAATCAATGCAACCCTACATCCTGTGCAATTAACATTTTGGACCTCACTAAATATATCATGGCAGAGTTTTGCTGTGCTCATCTTCCCATGAACTAGGACTGGCCAGGTGACAGGATTCTGATCAATCAGACCTGAGCATGAGTCTGCTAGTGATGTTGGGAGAAAGTTTTTGTTCTTCTAAAAAAAAAAAAAAAAAAAAAAAAAAAAGCATTCACAGCTGCTATCACATCCTCCCTCCCTCGGCCCTTTTATAGCAGCCTTAAAAGAGGATTTGCTGCCGGTAGCTATGGTGGCCAACTCACCACCAAAGGCGAACAGATAAGAAAACTGCAGAAGCAGCAGTCCTGACATAATTGAGCCACTGAACTGAAGCCAGCAGCTGCCTACCCCCAGAATTCACATTATGCAAGAAAAATAAACATTTATATATTTAAGTCACTGTTAGTCAGAGTTTCTGTTACTTGCAGCCAAAAACATTACTGAGTAACACAGAGATGGACTAGATTTTCTGCTGAAGTGGGTGTAAAAGGGTTTGAGAATTGCATGTTGGAACTCTACTTGTGGAGGAGAAACTATTTGAATATTCAAACCACTAAATATAAAGTTAAACATCCCAAGCACTTATAGATGGGTAAACTGAGGCTCAAGGAAGGAAAGTGATTTGCCCTGTGGTTTCCTAAGTATGGCAGGGACAAACCTCATGGGAAAGACTAATACGTGTGCATATTTTTAAAATGGCAACTGAGGCTGAGGATGGCAAATATAGAAATCTCCCAGTTCCCAGCTCTATAACTTCAATTGTCTTATTTCCAACTTAACTTTGAATTCACTAGACTTAGTTTTATCTCAATTTGCCTCCCACTTAACCAAAAGCATCTCCCACAACCAAAAGTTCTGTCTCACTTTCATTATCCTTTCCTGTCACAAAGCAACACCAACATCGCTGGACCGGAACCCTGTAACACAGCTGTTTCAATTAAGTTAAATCACAAGTGTTTGGAGGAAATTCTAAGTGTTGGTGATGGTTAGATGCTGTGTGTGAGGACTGACTCGCTGTGCTTGCTTTTTTTTTTTTTTTTTTTTTTTTTTTTTTTTTTTTTTTTTCCCTTTTACAAACATCCTTCTCCTCACAAACAAGTTCACACTATTCTGGAGAGTGTATTCTTGGAAGATAAGCAGCTAAGAAAGAAGATCGAGAAAAGACACTTAGTAACAAATGATCTAATCACTACGGGAACAAATATGGAGTGCTTGGCTTTGTCCGTGGGAGGAAGAAATTGTCATCCCTCTCTCCCTGCATAGACCATGGCTATGTATTTCCCTAATTAAGTTCCTATTGAATGGCCTGCACAAAGCTGCATTCTGTTGTCTCTTAACTCAGTCCCCAAAGTGCTGAAGAAAATCTTATTCTACTTAATTACCACAGCAAAAGTGACGGAGATCCTTAGTAGCACTGATAATACAGACATTAAGGTTTGGATTACTGCTTTGGAACATTGTTAATGAAACAATGGTTTGCTAGACTGCAGTCATTCACCAAATCACAAGGAGCAAACTTCTACATGTGGACACTGTTGTCGGTATCTGCATTGGAGGAGGAGTTGGCAATGATAAGTTATACCTCAAAATTGTGGAAGTAATGAAATTGTATGAGATAGAGTACAAAGTCCATACTAAATGAGTGGGAGCCAAAGGCACTTCATAGAGAGAATGGTTCCAAGCCAGTAAGACTAAACAGTTGGGAGAATAAGGATAATGACAAATCCTTAGAAATGGTGTCAATCGGGAGGAAAGACGATCTGGAATGGGGGCATAAAACAAAGAGTTACAATGACAAGTATTGAATTGCACAGGCAGATTTGACCAGGGGAGAGAAGTCTTGTCTAGTGGACCTTCAATATTACTATTTTACTGGCATATTCCTGTATGGAGATGAAGACATCAAACTAATATAGTATGATGTCATTTAATGTTAAGACCATCTACCCTCCCTTTTTCTGATTTGATGCTCAAGAGCCAAATTATTGATAATATGGTTGACAATGGAAATCTTCAAACAGAAAGAAGACATGTCAACATAAATATTTCAGTCCACAAGACAGGGATAGTTCCAAATACCAGTTAATTAAACAGGATTATAATTTTCTGGTTTTATACACCAGTATCTGCCAGATTGGTTAGGATGAATCTGCCTCTGAAAATACACCTACTTTCAGTGGCTGAAAACCCAGTTTTATAGACCTGTGAGACTAACAACTGATCCTGCACTGTGGCAAACTTAACATGATACGTCACCGTGTGAGGCATCCTCATGTGGCTATGTCCAATCCTCACCAGTTGTCTTCCTGGTGCAGTTCTATCTTTAGTAAATATGGAATACGTGGAACCAAGTTCATAGAGCTGGATCCTAGAGCTCTTACATTTCCTTGCTCAAGTCTTTCAAGAGGCTATCATTTATGCCTTAATTAAAGCCATGCTGTCATGTCAGAAGGATACATTAGCAAACGGTATGATTAGGCTAGAGCTTGAATGGGCATCTAATTCATCCTCTTGCCTTCAATTAAATAATCAACCTGTTTTCTTCCAATCTCCACAGAAAGGAAAGATGTCCATCAAGAACCCCTTGAAGGCAGATGACATTTTTTATTTCAATTTGAAGGGGCAAAATTAAAAGACATCTGAACATACGAAAGATAACAGCTTGAGATTCTTTTGCTGAAGTCACCTGTCCCACCATACATTGTGAAAAATAAAGGATGGGTAAACATTTGAACTTGAGTTATTCATTGCTGTATTCACCGAGGGATGGGAAACAGCAATGAAAAAAGCAAGGTGGTACATAGATAGGACTGCAGTCAGGGAGTTATAATGCTGAGCTGAGTTCTAGCGCAGCAACTACAGTGGTGCAGAACCTCTGGCCGTCTCTTCGCCTTAGTCCTCTCCTTTGCCAAAAGGGAGTGCTCAACTCTATGAGATCTAAAGTCCCTTCCAGTGCATTCTATAATGCCAGAAGAAAACGGAGGAAACTGCTGCCTAGCAAGAGCACTTGGTTTTGGCACTTTCTGCAACATAATTCCTCAAACCCCCAAGAAGTTTGCAGATGAGTCCTGAGGTGGCTGAACATCTAATTGGACCAGGCTTCCCTAATAAAAACCCCAACCATTCATTCCTGCCAAAGTAATGTTTTCTCTCCCATTGCAAAATGTGTGGATAAGGAAGGTGATGACTAATCTGCATCATTTGGGAACTACAGGTCTTGACATCTGATCTTGCTTTAAGCTGAGGGAGTCCCATCTCTAGCTGAAGATGTCTGCAGGGTCGTCATCCTCAAATATCGCTATTTATGCTGGTAATCCACTGAGGACACAGAGACTTCAACTGACTGCATGATTACTAAACAGCAAGAATCTATTGATGCTGATGGCAGCTGGGTAAGGACTTGAAACAACGGCAGAGGGTCTGTGAAAGGGAAAGAAGATTGAGGTGTGTGGTTAATGTAGGAGGTAAGGGTGTACCAAGGGGCCTCAGGAGGAATCTGCAGCAGAAAGACTTCATTGAGAGAACCTATGGAGTTAAGCACCTATTCCCTAAGTTACCCCTGCAGGGTTCACCTGCAAAGCTAACAGCAGCATTTTCTATAGCAATCTTGTTATAGGAAAAACACCAACCCCAAACATTAGATATGACATCTAAGCAAGCTTTGTTGGCAAAGAAATTCCTACAGTTTACTAACTTTTCTTGCTTTATGTGGGTAAATAAAAAATTAAGCCAACTCTAGGTATCAGCTAATCTTTGAGCATAGACATATATTGGAATTCATTTTCTTCCTAGCATATGGAAAAGACCAGAAGGTATTGAGAAGAAGACCTTGCATGAGATACCTATGACCCAGAAGTACAATAAACTTGAGATAAACACTGCCCTGAATTTGCAGAGCAACATCACATGCAGACATACAAACATATGTACATACACGTGTGTATATTAAAAGGATAACATGTGCTTAAAGAAAAAGTGATTTTCCCAGCATGGAAAAAAAATAAATTCTCAGTGTGAAAAGCAAATGAGACTATAGCAAGAGTCCCTTGCAGAGACACAATTGTTATTCTTTTTTCTTGTCTTTTCTTTTCTTTTCTTTTTTGAGACAGAGTCTCACTCTGTCGCCCAGGCTGGAGTGTAGTGGCGCGATCTCAGCTCACTGCAACCTCCGCCCTGCGAGTTCAAGCCATTCTCCTGCCTCAGCCTCCTGAGTAGCTGGGATCACAGGCACCTGCCACTGTGCTCGACTAATTTTTTTTTTTTGTATTTTTAGTAGAGGTGAGGTTTTGCCATATCTTGGCCAGGCTGGTCTTGAACTACTGACCTCGTGATCCACCCGCCTTGGCCTCCCAAAGTGCTGGGATTACAGGCATGAACCACCGTGCCTGGCCAAAACTGGTATTCTTAAAGGGATCAGATAATAGGTATAACCACCTACCATATTTTAATTCAAAAATAACTAAGGTGTTCGAAGTTTTGGAGCTTTCTGGGATAATGCAAGTGAGAATTCAATGGGCCATCTGTCAGTGCATGCCTTCTGGCCCAAGCTGACTGCACCTAAGTTGATGGAAATCCTTTTATAGATTTTGCTATTCCTCCATGTTATATCATACAAGGACTTATGATGGCAAAGGCCTAACACTATAAAGTGAGACATAACGGTGACCTACAGATTGAAGGGGGGTGGCTTTCACTTTGGAAGTGATGTGTATTACTCACCAATATAAAGTAAATGTGGCAGATGGAAGAAAAGGGAATAGGTTCCTTGCCTGCAGGATTCAATGAATGGACAAAGCTGCTCTGCCAATGAGTATCTGAATGACTCCAGATAGCTTGGCAAGCCTCTACCAGAATGATCTATAAAAGGCATTAAAAAATAGAGTGTGAATTTTATTTTTGGGACACACTTCATGTCTAACGAACCTGAAAAAATGAGAAATGATTGGGTTGTGGACATCAGCCCTTTTTAGTATTTTATACGTGCATTATTTTTTAACAAAATACACAATTAAACCTCATGAGTGCTTTCTATCCCAGGCATTTTAGGAGGAAAAACGTTTCTCTCTGTTACCCTGAACTTCAAGAAACTCAGCATACTTTGTTTTGTTTTACTATGGCCATGTCAATATATGAACTTTTTAAAGTATGTATTTGGGCTTTGCCTATCTCCAATTACATGGTATGAATCACTATAATGCTTACTTGAATTTTTTCTAATTTAACAAATTGGCAACCATGGAGCCTAGCCTAGTATTCTCAGCAGTCTTTCATAAATATCTGCTGCATTAACCATATACTCTTCTTGCCTGCTTATGATTAAAACACAGTATTTTGAATGGCTGTCTCTAGGTCTGATCTTCAGGGGAAAAATTGCGGGAATGTAAAGGAACTTTCAAAAGTCTCTTTCTAGAGGAATGCATTCCATTCTTCAAAGATACTCAGTATTTTACAGCTGGAGGCACCTCAAATTATCCATTCCAACTTCTGCATTTTACAGATGAAAATGAAGCTAGGATATGACATTTGTAAATAGGAATGTTATCAGGCCACCCTTATTTTCTAATACAGGATTTTCCTTTTAAATGTTCTTTTATCAAAGTAATACTTGAACATTAAAATAGTATAAAATAGTTCCCCCATTCCACCCCTGCACGACCCTAATTCCGCTACCTAGAAGACCATTCTCTTCAATACTTAACCCAAATGATATGCCAATAACTGTTGGCCTTGATTTCTTGATTTCAGAAATCATTCACTGACTTCTCACTAAGAGAGGTAAGGGTTTGGTTTCATTTCGACTACCCTATTTCTACTTCAGAATTTTATAGGATTTTACTCTTATTACTTCTTATAGTGCTTTGTACTATTAAATAATACTACTAGAACATCTTATGTTTTATTTTATCAATATGCTACACTTTTGCTTGCTTCTCTACTTTTAAAATGAGACTGTTCCTGCCCAATTCTTCTCTGTCTTTCCAAACTCCAATTCCTGTCCCTGAATCTTCCCATTTATGTTGTTTTCAAACCATAATTATATATTCTTTTACATTTTTATATATATTCTTTTACATTTTTAATAAACTGATTTTTAGAGATAAAATAAACAAGCACTGCTGTGTATTAATCGTTCACATAAAACCAACTATATTCTAGGATTACATTTGCTGTCTATGCACAAGTAAAGAGATAACTACTACCATACAAAGATGAATGATCCTAGAATCTAGGATGAATCGAATATCTTATGCTGTATCAGGGCCTCAAAATCACGCCACGTTTTAGTTTGCTTCATACTTTGACCATTACCTTTCGATATAGGTTTTTGTTTTTCCTGGAGTTAGTAATAATATTTTCTTTTTCAGAAAAGAGTTGCATGATTTCTTTACTATATTTCATAGCCTTCCTTTTCTAATGCTTAGAAATAATTGCGTTCTTCTTGAAGATATTATTGGAGCTCATTTACTTCCCATATAAAGTAGCTGAGTTGCTTTCAAGGACAATTGAAATGTCTATCAGCCTGTGATTTCATTTCATTTGACTACATATCATTCAGTACCCAGTCAAGAAAACAGAAACCACTCTAGATAATTAAAGCATCAAGGGATTCCATCCAGGTAATTTATCACAAAAGTATTAGAAGGATATGAGGAGCAAAAGGTGGTCAGTGGTATTACCTAGGGGCAATAACTGCAAAAGCCACCACCACCCTTGCAGGAACTTGTGAGCCCATGCTTCCCTTTTCCACCAAGAAGCTCATAAGCCTCTAATCCCCATGATGCTGTGGGAACACATATTTCCATGGATGCTGTTGGAAGTCCTGCCAATGTGGCTGATACAGTTGCGCTAATGCCTCTGAAGCCACTGCCAAAGTCAGAAGGTATTTTACCTCCTCTCTACCTTCTAATTTCATTCAAAATCCTCCCACTGCATGAAACAAACCAGAATCCAGCTGGCAATGGAGTCTCAGAAAGGTAGTTTTCAGGCTTCTGGCCCCAGCAGTAAAAGGGAAGTACAGAAGATCAGTGTGTGGCTGAGCACCAGCAGAAAATGTCTGGAACAGACTCTTTAATTAGTTCCATCATTTTTATGGCTTACATCTTCTTTTTGTTTGTTTGTTTACTTTAAGAACTTTTAATTCCTCAACTAATTTCTTGAAAAGTATGCCTGGAAGGTAAACATTCTGTCTTTGCATGTTGAAAAATCTATTTTGTCCTCACATTTGGTTAATAGTACAGAATTGTAGATTCAAGTACAGAATTCTAGATTCGAAATCATTTTCACACAAAATCAGAAGGCAATGGTTGCTGTCTTCTATAAACTTGTATGCCTATCAACAAGTCTGTTACCACTCTGGTTCTCATTCCAGGGTTGTTAACTGTTTTTCTCTTGAAACAAACAAACAGAGAAACAAACAAAAAATCCCTCAAAACCAATTCTTCCTTAAACCATATCTTAAGTGTACTCACTTCTCTCACCCTAGGGACATCCACCATCACTCTGGAATAGATCCACTAAATCTCTCAGTTGGTTTATTGTAATAGCTTTCTAACTGCCTTCTGTCTCCACTCTTTGGCCTCTCAAGAATACATTTCCACAGAGCAGCCAAAGTTATCTTTTGAAAATGTTTATCAGCTAATGCCATCCTCATAAATTAGAATGATTCAATGGCTTCCTATATCAGTTAGCTTTTGCTGCACAACAAAACACTCCAATCAATCAGTGGCCTAAAACAACAAATATTTCTTACAATTGTATGGACCAATGGGAAGTGTTTCTTGGCTAGTTGAGTTGTAATTGGACCTGGATGGTCTAAGACAGTCTTACCCATGTGTCTGGCAGTTGGTAGACCAGTTGATCTGAAAAGGTGGGAGTGGTGGTAGTGTCTAAGTTGAAGTAGCTCATCATTTTTTTGTGTGGCTAACTTACCTTCTTCACATGGCAGTGTCAGGGTTCCCAAGACATCTAAAAAGAGAAAGCCTTAGTGTACAAGTACTCTTCAAGTTTTTGCTAGCATTACACTTACTAATGTCCCATTGGCTAATGCAAATCATGTGGACAAAGTTTCATCAGTTAAAGAAATATACAACTGTAGTTTATGCAGATTTAAGAAACGAAGTGGAAGTCAATGCAATAAAACATTATTCCCTCAGTGGATGGATAGCTCTTTTACTAGAGATTTTTCCAGACAAGTCTAGCCTTCATTTACTTCAATAACCCATCATTGTATGTCTACTGTGTGCTAAGTGCTAAATAAATAAATATAACTAAGACATAATCTGTGAATTTAGAGCCCCTGGGGTGAGGCAGTCATACACAAGTAATCTGTGATTAAGATAATTGAAGGAATCTACCTGAATTGAGAAAGACACAAATGTGCAAATTGAAAGAGCTCACCACATCATATTTTAGTAGAACCACCAACCCACACTTAGACAAACTCTGGCAAAATTTCTGAATGGTAAATATAAGGAACAAAAACTTTTTAAGCATAAGAAAAATTAAAGACAGGAATCATCAAAGGAGAAGGATGACAAGCTGACCTCACATTTCTCTGAAACATTATATACAAGAATTAATGGGTAGTATCATAGCAATAGTTTTTAAAAGGTAATGTCGTAAAAATTTTCCCCAAAATTGTCTCTTTCTTTAAAGAAAAATTGTCATGTTTACAGGAGGCTTCCTTTTAAAAAGAAAAATTATGTAAGTAAAACATCTAGTTAATAGAGAAATGGATTCATACTAGGAATTCTAAAATAGGGAATTCAAGTTATGAAAAGGCTTGAAGGCCACACTTTCCTGTTTGGGCTATAGATTCACGAATCCCTGGACTTTAATTTGACATTTGACCAGTTGGACCTAATAGACATCTACAGAATACCCCACTCATCAACCACAGAATGTACATTCTTCTTTGCATATGGAACATACTCCAAGAATGACCACATGCTTGGTCATTAAACTAGCTTCAATAAATTCAAAACAAATTTAAATCATACCAACTATTCTCTCAGGCCACAGAGAAATAAAAATAGAAATCAAAATTGAGAAGTTCTCTCAAAACCATACAATTAAATAAAAATTACACAACTTGCTCCTGGATGACTTCCGGGTAAATGATGAAATTAAGGCAGAAGTCAAAAGATATTTGAAATAAATGAAAGGAGACACAAAATACCAAAATCTACAGGATACAGCAAAAGCAGTGTTAAGAGGAAAGTTTATAGCACTAAACACCTCTCTCAAAAAGTTAGAAAGATCTTAAATTAATGATCTAACATCACACCTAGAGGAACTAGAAAAACAAGAACCAACTAACCCCAAAGCTATCAAAAGAAAATAAATCAGTACAATCAGAGCGGAATTGAACAAAATTGAGGCCTAAAAATCTATACAAAGAATCAATGAAAACAAAAGTTGATTTTTTGAAAGGATAAACAAGATCAATAGAGCACTAGGTAGACTGATAAATAACAAAAAGGAGAAGATCCAAATAAGCACAATCAGAAATGACAAAGGTGACATTACAGAAATCCCACAGAACTACAAAAGATCCTCAGAGACTATTATAAATACCTCTGTGCACACAAACCAGAAAATCTAGAGGATATGAATAAACTCCTAGAAACACTCACTCTCCCAAGATTGAATCAGGAAGAATTGAAAACTCTAAACAGACCAATATCAAGTTCTGAAATTAAATCAGTAATTAAAAAAACCTACCAACCAAGAAAAGCCATGGGTCAGATGGATTCATAGTTGAATTCTCCCAGATATAAAGAAGACCTGGTAGCAACTCTATTGAAACTATTCCAAAATATTGAGAAGGAGGAACTCCTCCCTAACTCATTCTATGAAGCCAGCATCACCCTGATATCAAAACCTGGCAGAGGCACAGTGAACAAAGAAAATCACAGACACAAAAATCTTCAACCAAATACTAGCAAACTAAATCCAACAGCAGATCAAAAAGTTAATTCAGCACAGTCAAGTAGGCTTCACTCTTGTGAGGCAAGGTTAGTTCAACATACACAAATCAATAAATATGATTCACCACATAAATAGAATTAAAAACAAGAACCATACAATCATTTCAACAGATGCAGAGAAAGCTTTCAGTAAAATCCAACATCTCATTATGATAAATAAAGCCTCAAGAAACTAAGCATCAAGGGAACATACCTCAAAATAACAAGAGCCCATCAATGACAAATCCACAACCAACATTATATTGAACAGGCAAAAGCTGGAAGCATTCTGCCCAAGAATAGGAACAAGACAAGGATTCTCACTCTCACCACTCCTATTCGACAGAATACTGAAAGTGCTAGCCAGAGCAATCAGGCAAGAGAAGGAAATAAAAGGCAGCCAATAGGAAAAGAAGAAAGCAAACTATCTCTTTTCACTGATGATATAATTCTATAATTAGAAAACCCTAAAGACTCTGCCAAAGGCTCCTGGAACTGATAAACAACTTCAGTAAAGTTTCTGGGTACAAATAATGTATAAAAATTAGTAGTATTTCTACATACCAATCACATTCAAGGTGAGAGCCAAATCAAGAACACAATCCCATTTACAATAGCTGAAGGAAAAAAACACCTACAAATACATCTAACCAAGGAGGTGAGAGATCTCTGTAAGAATTACAAAACACTGCTGACACAAACAAATGGAGAAACATTCTATGCTTATGGATTGGAACAATCAATACCATTAAAATGGCCATACTGCCCAAAGCAATCTACAGACTCAACACTTATCCTATTAGGCAAATAACCAACATCATTTTTCACCAAACTAGAAAAAAATTATTCTAAAATAGATATGGAACCAAAATCGAGCCCAAATAGCCAAACAAATCCTGAGCAAAAAGAACAATTGATAAGTGGGACCTAACTAAACTAAAGAGATTCTACACAGCCAAAGACACTATCAACAGTGTAAACAGACAATCTACAGAATGGGAGAAAGTATTCACAAACTATGCATATGACAAAGAGCTAATATCCAGAATCTATAAGGAGCTCACACAAATGAGCAAGCAAAAAACAACCCATTAAAAAAACAGGCAAAAGACATGAACAGATACTTCTCAAAAGAAGACATATAAGCAGCCAACAAACATGAAAAATGCTCAACATCACTGATCATTGGACAAATACAAATTAAAAGTACAATGAGGTACCATCTCACACCAGTCAGAATGGCTATTATTAAAGAGTTAAAATACAACAGATGCTGTCAAGGTTGCAGAGAAAAGAGAATACTTATACACTGTTGGTGGGGATATAAATTAGTTCAGCTACTATGGAATGCAGTTTAGAACTTAAAACAGACCTGACATTCAGCCCAGTGATCCCATTACCAAGTATACATCCAAAAGAAAATGAATCATTCTACCAAAAAGACACACACATTCATATGTTTATCTCTGCACTATTCACAATAACAAAGACATGGAATCAATCTATGTGCCCATCAATGGTGGTATATATACACCATGGAATATTACACAGCCATAAAAAATGAAAGAAAATCATGCCCTTTGCAACAACATGGATGTAGCAGAGGTCATTTTCCTAAGTGAATTAATTCAGGAACTGAAAACCAAGTACTGCGTATTCTCACCTGTAAGCAGAAGCTAAACAATGGATACACATGGACACAAAGATGGCTACAATAGACTACTACAGGAGGGAGTGAGGGAGAGGGCAAGAGTTGAAAAACTAGCTATTGGGTGCTATGCTTAGTACCTGCATGACAGAATCAATCATACCCTAAACCTCTGCATCACACAGTTTACTCAGGTAATGAAGCTACACATGTACCCCTGAATCTAAAATAAAAGTTGAAATTTTTTTTTAGAAATTAAATTAATTAAATTAACTCAAGAATCCAGTTCGATTGTATTTGTATATGTCAAGTGGATACTATAGCCCAGAGAAAGGTTTGACCCCGTATTTAGCCATTGTTCTCGTTCAGCTAGTCTTTATTTCTTTTTCTGCTCTTTTCTCAATTAAAAGAAATATTTTCCTAAGCCATTGATATGGTTTGGCTCTGTGTCCCCACCCAAATCTCATTTTGAATTGTACCCCCATAATTTCCATGTGTTGTGGTAGAGACCCCGTGGGAGATAATTGAGTCATGGAGAAGGGGTTTCTCTCATACTGTTCTCATGGTAGTGAGTAAGTCTCACAAGATCTAATGGTTTGATAAGGGGAAACCTGTTTCACTTGGCTCCCATTCTCTCTCTTGCCACTGCCATGTAAGTAGTGCCTTTCACCTCTTGCCATGATTGTGATGCCTCCCTAGCCATGTGGAACTTTAAGTCCATTAAACCTCTTTTTCTGCCCACTATTGGGTATGTCTTTATCAGCAACATGAAAACATACTAATACAGTAAATTGGTACCAGGAGTGCAGTGCCACTAAAAAGATACCCAAAAATGTGAAAGTGACTTTGAAACTGGGTAACAGGCAGAGGTTGGAAGAGTTTGGAGGGTTCAGAATATGACAGAAAAATGTGGGAAAGTTTGGAGCTTCCCAGAGACTTGTTGAATTGCTTTGCCTAAAATGCTGATAGTGATATGGACAATGAAATCCAGGCTGAGGTGGTCTCAGATGGAATTGAGGAATTTGTTGGGAACTGAACCAAAGATGATTCTTGTTATGTTTTAGCAAAGAGACTGGTGGCATTTTGCCTCTGCCCTAGAGATTTTTGGAACTTTAAACTTGAAAGAGATGATTTAGGGTATCTGATGGAAGAAATTTCTAATCGACAAAGCATTTAAGAGGTGACTTGGGTGCTGTTAAAGGCTTTCAGTTTTAAAATGGAAACAGAACATAAAGTTTGGAAAATTTTCAGGCTGACAATGAAATAGAAAATTCCATTTTCTGAGGAGAAATTAAGGCTGGCTGAAGAAATTTGCATCAGTAACGAGGAGCTGCATATTAATCACCCAGACAATGGGGAAAATGTCTCCAGGGCATGTCAGAGACCTTTGCTGAAGCCCCTCCCATCACAGGCCTGGAGGTTTAGGAGGAAAAAATGGTTTAATGGGCCTGGCCCAGGGTCCCTCTGCTGTGTGCAGTTTAGGGATTTGATGCCCTGCGTCCCAGTCACTCCAGCTGCAACTAAAAGGGGCCAAGGGACAGCTGGGGTTGTTGCTTCAGAGGGTGGAAAGCCTCAAGCATTGGTAGCTTCCACATGGTGTTGAGCCTGTGGGTACACAGAAGTCAAGAATCGAGGTTAGGCAACCTCTGCCTAGATTTCAGAGGATGTATGGAAATGCCTGGATGCACAGGCAGAAGTTTGCTGCAGGGGTGGGGACATAATGGAGAACCTCTGCTAGGGCACTGTGAAAGGGAAATGTGGAGTTGGGTCCCCCACACAGAGTCCCTATTGGTGCACTGCCTAGTGGAGATGTGAGAAGAGGGTCACTGTCCTCCAGACCCCAGAATTGTAAGAAGTGCCTTTTGCCTTCCACCATGATTGTGAGGCCTCCCTAGACACATGGAATTGTCAGTCCATTAAACTTCTTTTTCTTCCCATTCTTGGGTATGTCTTTATCAGCAGTGTGAAAATGGATAATATAGCCATATTCATGCCTGCACCCTACAGGGGGAATCTCTTTCTTTTCTTTTTTTTTTTTCTTTTTTTTTTTTGAGATGGATTCTCACTCTGTCAGCAGGCTGGAGTGCAGTGGTGTGATCTTGGCTCACTGCAACCTCTGCCTCCCCAGTTCAAGTGATTCTCCTGCCTCAGCCTCCCAAGTAGCTGGGATTACAAGCATGCGCTGCCACACCCAGCTAATTTTTGTATTTTTAGTAGACATGGGATTTCACCATGTTGGCCAGGATGGTGTCAATCTCCTGACCTGCTGATCTGCCTGCCTTGGCCTCCCAAAGTGCTGGGATTACAGGTGTAAGCCACCATGCTCGGCCCAGAGGGCATATCTTAGCATGTTTTATTTATGCTTAAAACAATTGTGCAACCCATCCAAAATGGCTAAACTATTTACATAATTTATACATTGCTGTGATGATTAATTGACAACTATTTTTCCTGTTACACTAATGTAGAATTGCATTCAATCATTCATTAATTAATCCCTTCATTCATATATCAATTTATTCAATAGTTATTAGGTGCCTTTATTTGCCACACATTGTATTACACATTGAAGGTGAAATTGTAAAAATAACAGAGAATTACTTCTTTCATAAGGTTTGTGTGTGTGAATAAAACAAGAAAAATATTGTAAAGTCAATTTTTATTACTAATGATCTGAATCAACTCTAAAGTTTATATTTTAAAATACATGTTGAAGGACTTGAGCAATTGGAGATTTTGACTGGCATATATTTCCTGTCACCAAAACTTTCTTCATAATATCTTCTAGCTAAGACCTATTAATGTTCTTATGCAAAAGTAATGCATAGAGAAAATGGCTCTCTTTAGAGTGAGGAAACACTCTAAAATATTAAAAGTGATCACCTCAGGAGAGTGAAAAAGCAGATTTTTTCCTTTTACTTTCTGAATTTACCAAATGATCTATAATTGGCACAAATTTTCATAATAGTGTATCCATGGAGGTAACTATAGCTCCTGGTACAGGAAAAACTGTCAGTAGTTTGTCACAACATAAGTTGTTTATTGCTCATATCACAATCCACTGAAGTTGCTCTGGATTCTATGTCTGTTTTTTTTTTTTTTTTAAGTGTGATTCAGACACTCAGAGCTGCTCCATTTTGTGGCTCTGCAATCTTCAATAAGCCCCTCCCAAGTTTTCCCTGGGCGTTTTGCTCATTCCTGCGTTCCAGAAGGAAAAAAAGATGCTCCTCTGGCAGTAGTGCATGGAAGTCATCTGTATCACTTTTACCCACATCCTCACGGGCCAAATCTCAGTCACTTGGCCACACTCAGATGTAAGGAAAACTGGAAAATGTAGGCTAGTTGTGTGACCCGTGTGAAGAAAAAACAGGGCTGGTGAACACATGGGAGGTCTTGGTCCTAATCTGCTCTTCTGTTCCATTTGGAGCAATTTACTTCCATTCCCATGCATAGAACACCCTTACCCTTCCCCAGAGATGACTTGGAGAGACCACTCAATGTCCCGACCAACCACAGCATCCATTTCAAAGCCCTGTGTCTCCATGAAATGCACAGCCCGTGCCATCCTTCCAGATGCGGCTCCTCACGGTCCAGGGACCTTTGAATTAGAAAGACAAGTTCTATTCCTTTACCTCTCATCGCAACAAACCCATTCATTGGGCCAGGGGAAGGGTAACAGCAATAAATGCTCCACGTAGACAGTGGATGAATAGAGACACACACTGCAGACTGATATCTGTCCATACACTCCTGCTGGGTTGTCATTGTGAGGTTCTGGTTGCGGCAGGAGGCTCAGTCCTTGATTCCACCCTGGTTCTGCCCTCTGGGAGAAGCTGTTTTACCCATTGCTCCTAGAATCTGGCTCTTCCTTCCGAGACGTTCTTTATTGTTCATTCTTCTGCCAGACCATTTTCAAAGTCACTATTGAGAAGAAAACCCTCCTTGGAATCTATACATATACCATTTACACAGCAAAATTCAAGCTGATATAAATTCAGGGTCCTGAAGGTTGTTTTAAGTCTCAAATAGTTAAGGTTTTTTTTCTGTGCAGGCTTATGGTGTTGTTGGTAATCACTGTGCCATAAAAAAACATAGTCAGCTTCTGGTATATACGCTTTCATCCAGTTTTGTGTACCAGTAACCACACCCAATGTTATTTCCTAAACGTTAGTTTCAGAACTAAATTATTTCTGTGTTTTATCGACCCCACTATGCCTCTCTCACATCAATGGTGACTTTCTTGTGCTATCTGGGATTATGGTAGGGGTGGGAAGGCCACACCTTCCACCTGATGTTTGCCACAAGAATGAGTCTTATTGGGCCTTTGTCACATAAATTTGTTTCATGCTTATCTGTTTCTGTTTAGGGCCTAAAGAAAACAGCTTCTCCAACCTTTTGGTGTCCCAAATTCCTGAACTCTCTAATCCCTTTTATCCTGCTTGAAAACTGGTCAATTCCATCCTAAAGTTTTCTCTTTTTTATTATTATTGCAGTAAGGTATTCATAACATAACATTTATCTTATTTATTTTTAAATACATTCATATTGTTGTACAACCACCACCCTCCAACTATCCACAGAACTCTTTATCAATCCAAATGAAATTCTGCACCCATCAAACAATAACTCCCCATTTCCACCTCCCTCCAATCCCCTGGAAACCACCATCATTCTACATTCTGTCTCTATCAATTTGATGACTTTGAGTATCTCATATCAGTGGAATCATACAATAGTTGTCCTTTTGTGTCTGGCTTATTTCACTTAACATATGTCTTCAAGGTTCATCCAAGTTGTAGCATATGTGAGAATTTCCTTCCTTTTAAAGGCCGAATAATATTTTATTGTGCTTATATACCACATTGACACATCAGCACCCCATGTTTAAAATTTTGTTATGAATTAGTATCCCATTTGATATCACTTACTTCGCTTCTTAAGACAACTCTTTGGGGCCTGTCAGAGGGTGGAGAGTGGGAGGAATGAGTGTATCAGGAGGAATAGCTAATGGATGCTGGGCTTAATACCTGAGTGATGGGATGATCTGTGTGGCAAACCATCATGGCACACATTTACCTATGTAACAAACCTGCACATCCTGCAATGTATCTTGAACTTAAAATAAAAATTGAAGGCTGGCTGCGGTGGCTCACACCTGTAATCCCAGCACTTTGGGAGGCCAAGGCAGGCAAATCACGAGGTCGGGAGTTCGAGACCAGCCTGGCCAACATGGTGAAACCCCATCTCTACTAAAATTACAAAAAATTAGCTGGGCATAGTGGTGGGTGTCTGTAATCCCAGCTACTTGGGAGGCTGAGGCAGGAGAATCACTTGAACCCAGGAGTTGGAGGTTGCAGTGAGCCTAGATCGTGCCACTGCACTCCAGCCTGGGCAGCAGAGAGAGACTCCGTCTCAAAATAATAATAATAAATAAATAAATATTGGGGAAAAAAAAGACAACTCCAGAGGTTGTAATAGATAAAATATCAATGGCTGTCTTAGCGAGTTCCCCCAAAAGCAGAGGCTGTAAGGACCTGAGTGCTGGTAATTCATTTGGTAGGTGAGCTCAGAAGACAAGAAGGAAGGAATAAGGAGACAAAGACAGGGAAGAAGGGAGACACAGTATAAAGTGTGCTATAGAGGTCACTGCTGTGGGTTCAACTCTGCAGAGATTCCTGAGGAGTACATAGAATGCCTTCCAGAACTGTGTACCTGAATGGTAGAGATTGGAGCATTTACCCACTCAGTCCTATCCCCACTGGTTGAGGGCTGCCTCTGGAGATGATAATTTTCTCACTTGTCCATAATGCATTTGCTTGTGAGCAGGCCAGGCATATTTCTGCAAGGTAGAGAAGACCGGGAGGCAAAAAGTAGGGGATGCACATGGCATATTAGAAGTGGGACACTGTCAACACCAAATCTGTCTAAGTTATTACAGAATTCTTCATGCCAGCTACAGCTAAAATCAGAGGCAAGCTGAGGGGAGGTAAGAATGTGACATATGGTACTGGAAGTGTCTGCTACGATTACTTAACAACATACAAGTTTAGTGCTCATTAATGTCACAGCCAATTGCATGTTTCTCTGGTGGCCCTCCTCTAAATAGCAGGACCCACGTATCTGTCATCCTGTGTCCTGCCATATTCAACACATGATTGCCAAGGACACTGTGGTTATTTTTTTTTTTTTTAATTCAACTTGGACAGAAACATAGGGAATTGTCCAGGGACATTTTCATGGTCTAGGTCTGGAACAAGCCTGAATCATTTGTATCCACAACCCACTGGCCAGAACTCAGTCACATGACTGCACCTCACTGCAAGAGAGGCTGGGAGATGTAGTCCATTCTGTGTGCCAGAGGGTAGAACAAATAAATTTTGGTAAACACAAAGCAGTTTCTACTTTAGGTGTTAAGACTGGTTTTTTGTTTGTTTGTTTGTTTTTGTCTTTGTTTTCTTCACTGAAAGAAAACAGTACATGATGAACTGTTCAGAAAGGAAGGTTGTTTTAACATTTCATAACCAGATATCTGTTTGGCCCTACATGTGCGCATAGGGAAAGAAACTTCTGCAATCTTCTTCTGTTTACCTACAAACACCTCTTGGTGTTAAAATCTTTGATTCATTGAAAGAAAGAAGTGCATGAAAAACTGCTCAGAAAATAAGTTTTCTGTTTTTTGTTGTTTTTTTTAACTTTTCAGTGCTAGATATTATATGGCCCTATAGCTGCATGTTGGTATAAGAAACTTCTGCCACCTTCTTTTGAATGTCTGCCTAGAAACTCCTCTTACTGTTAACATCTTCCATTCACTGAAAGAAAACAGTACATGATGAACTCTTCAGAAAGGAAGCTTGTTTTTGCTTTTCAGGGCAGAATATCTTTATTGTTCTATTGGCACCTATGGGTGTAAAAAACTGCTAGTTTCTTCTAAATAGGACTGTCCTTTTTATAAAGAATAAGATTGAAGGCAATATATATTAAATGTGTTAAGCCTAATCACACCCTTTGTCCTAGAAATTGCACTTGTAGAAATCCTTCTCTGGTGAATATTCTCCATTTGGTCCTCCAGATCCACCCTCCACCCTGCTTTCTCCCTGAATCGGGGCTCCCTAGTCTTGTAACTTCTGGTTGAATTGGGCCAACGGAAGGCACCAGCAGAATGAGTAGACAGGTAAGACAGAAGTGGGAGTATATAGTTCCCTGGCTCCCCCTAGTGAGGCCACGTATTAGAAATGGCTGAATTCCCTTAGCACAGGCCATGATTCCTATTGGGAAGCAACCTCTTGCAGCTCTAGCAACTGCCATGGCTTCAGCTCCATTTGTCTCTCTCAGTTCCAGTCACCGCTTCCTCACTTTGCCCGTTTGGCTCACTGGTCTCCCTCAGTGATGCTCACACTTTCTTAAATAGTCCTCAGTTACCCCATTTAAGTGTGCTTTCAGTTTCTTGTATGAACTCTAACTAATATACTATCCTAGAGAAATAATCAGAGTTTAGAAAAACATACAAAGATGTTCAGTATGGCCGTATGTAAAATAGAAAAAGCTCTGAAACTAAGTGTCTAATATATTACAATGAATCCATGATAAAAAAAAAAAAAAGCACAAATATGTAAATATTCACTGCCTTTTCTGTCTCCTACCACCAATAACCCTGCCTCAACCCCAGGAAAATTCTGGTGAAGTATCTCCCTTGACTTTCCTGTCCTTGAATATGCCCCCTCAGGATATGTTACTGAGTTCAAAAAGGGTCTGGAGAGGAGAAGGGGTTTGTATTTAAAGAAGTAAAATAAATAGGTTTATTTACATAGAAAGTAGGCAAGTGTGCCTGGAAAAAGAGAAACTATTATTCAGTGCGAGGAATATGAGAACCAAAAAAAAAAAAAAAAAAAAGGAAAAGAAGATGTGAGGAGATGGATGTGTAGACAAGGATTTTTCCTGTGTGTTTCTTTTTGTAAACTCACCCTGTCAACAAAACTTACAATAAGCACTTTCATAACTTACAACGCACTCACTGATGCCTCTGAGATGGAATTCCTTTGTCTCTGACATTTATTGATTCCTAACTATGTACTACTGTGTAAAGTAAGTTACCTGCATTATTTTATTCAATGCTCTTTAAGGCCTCTTCGTATTCAAGATAAGGAAACTGAAACACAGAAAGTTTAGCTGAGTTTTCATGCCCCACTACTCAGATGATACATTCATATGAAAATATATTACACAGAAATTGTGTTTTGAAAGTTTAAAAAATCTGAATACAATGGAGTATTGTCTTTTTAAATTATGTTTTATTTTCTGCTTGTAAAACCAAAATATCTAAAAATCTGAAAAACTATGTAGAGGCAAGAAAAAAGAGAAAATAAGGAATGAAAGCAAATATAGTATTTATTTAATAAGTGTTTATTGAGCTTAGGCTATAGCAGTGAACCAGATAAAATCCCTGCATTTATAGAATCAGCATTCTCGGAGAGAGACACACAATTGGACAAAAAGTAATAGGTAGTAACATGATACACCTGTAGCATTGGGATAGTAAGTGAAAGGGGCTATTTTAGATGGGATATTCCTGGAAGCATCTTTATGAATTGACATTTGAACAGAAACCTGAGGAGGCATTGTTGAAGAAATGAACGTGGTGAGGCAGTCGACAATGAGACCATCTGGAAGAAGAGCAGTTCAGAGGGGAAAAATAAAGCAAGTACAGGACTCAAGCGAGAGTGTGGGACACACAAGTGCTACCCTTACTGGAGCTCAATGAGTGAGAGGAAGAGCATACTCTCTGGGGTCTTGGGACAGCATGGATGTCATGTGGGCCTTGGAGGCCACAGGAGGAACTTTGGATTATAGTCCAAACATAATGAGATATCACTGGATGTTTTTGAACAGGGGAGTGACATGATGTGATTCATGTTTTAAATTACTCCATCTACCCTGTGAAGAATAATGGTAAACTCTTGGTTAAACTTTGGGTGTTTTTGTTTTGGTTTTCTGCTTTAACAAAAAGCATATTTTAGTTTTGCTGCAAAAAATAAAACGTAACTTTAAAAGACCAAAGGTCAACTGTATTCATTATTCATTACTGCATAACGTATTGCCCCAAAGCTCAGCAGCTGAAATCCATAAGCATTTATTATCTCATGGTTTCTGTGGATCAGAAATCCAGGAGTGGCTTAGTTGAATGGCCCTGGCTCAGGATCTCACAAAAGGCTGCAATCAAGGTGGCAGGAATCTCAACGCCCCAGTAGGTGAAGATCTGCTTCTGGGCTCTCTCATGTGACTTTTGGCCAGCCTCAAATCTTCTCTGGCTTTTGGTTCTTCACAAAATGGGTAGCTTCCTTTCCCCAGAGTAAGAGTATCCAAGAGACAGAAAGAATGAAAGTGTTCCTAAGACAGAAGCCACAGTCTTTTTATAACCTAATCTCGGAAGGACATCCCATCACTTCTACCATATTCTACTCGTTAGGAATCACTAGATCCAGTATATACTCAAGGGGATAAATTACCCAAGAACATGAATACAAGGTGGCAGGGAACACCAGGGGCCTTATTGGAGGATGCTGTCATTTCCTCCAAGCTCTCTCATTTACAGAAGCAGAAACAATTTAGGTATAACCTGGTCTCTACCACTTGCCTTCAGGCCTTCACAGGATGGTTGTGAGGATGACTCTGAAAGGAGTTTGAAAATGGTTTAGCAAGGGGGAGTATAGGGGCTTACTTTGCTTTTCTCATTGGCCCATTCTCTTAATATCCAGTCCAGACCTCGTCTATGTTCTTTTTCATCCCTTGTAACAATGAGTTGTTTTCATATAAGGGTTATAATTTTTTTTACTAGAATAAAAACCTAGTTTGAACAAAAATATACAACAGGGGGAAGAACACAGTGCCAACTCCTCCAGGTTCAGGAAGAACTTCCTAACTGCTTACCTCCTAGTAACGGCAGTTCTGACAGCCCAATCTCAAAGGACCCACACATCCAGCAGACGTGAGGCCAACAGAATGTGTATGTGAGGGGAGGGCCAATGATGAGCAGGATGTTCTATATATTTGCATTTGACAGTTGTCTTATGTCTTTCCATAGTTCTCCAAATTTGATTATAAACCCCTTGAAGGAAGAGACCTCATTAGTCTCTAAACTCTGTCCTCAAGCTCCAACATTAAATAATTCCCTGGGAAAAATCTTCCTCCCTTGAAAGCAACTCAGTTTTTTAAAACAGCAGCAACAGAAACAACCTTAAATTCAAACTTGCTTAAAGTGTATCATGGCACTCCACAAAGAACATTCCTCAGAACACAGCTTCCACTTTAAGATACAAAGATCTGACTCTGGGCAATTCTCTAAATCTTCATGACTTTTTCACCCCCAAGTGACTTCTCCTTCATCCTCAGCCTTCTCTTCAAGTACTAATACTTTCCTCCTATCCCTACTTTTTATCTGATTTCCCTGAGACAGAAATTCCTTCATACTCTTCATACTACTTTAGTTAAGTATTTGCACAGACACAATTTCTCCCTCCTTCTAATTACAGTCTGGAAGGCTTTTTCTACCAGCTAGAGGAATTCTTAGGCAGCGGCAGGTGGCCATAGGGAGTGTGGAAGAAAGGAAGCTCCTGAAATCACAGTAGATCAACTTGTTTGAGCCAAAAATTAAGCAAGAGTCAGTCTCTTTAGGGTGAATGAATTAGGAGGGAGGTGTCAGAATGGACTGCCTATTATCTGAGTTGTTTATGAATACATTAGCATTAATTAATACATACATGAATATGTTTTACATTAATTTGTGTTGTTGAAATATATGTGGGCCGACCATCTGCCTAAGGGCATGCAGGAAGCGTTCCCAGAATTCTCTCAGTAGCCATGAACTAAACAGTTCACCCTTATGTTCTCTGTCCATGTTTGGACAAGGGATGTTTCAGCTACTCAAACAATTAGGTAAAGACTTGTTTACAGGGAAAAAGGCTAAGACAGGAAAATGATGCTGTCAGCAGCTGTTCTATTTAAATAAAACATGAATGATGTATGCTAAATGTTTGGTGCCTACTCTATGCCAAGCATTTTACAACTATGACCTTATATAAAGAAGCTGAAAAGAGAAGCAACTACAGTTTACTGATTGATTTATGCAGTCTCAGGTACTTGACACACATGATTTCATTCAGTTTTCCATGAAAATTCCAAAGTAAGTAAATTAGATCAATTCTACAGAGGGGAAAGTCGAGGTCCAGAGAACATAGTAAGTCCAAAGTCACAGAGCCAGGCTGTGTGTTCAGATACATTTCACTCCAGAGGCTCTGCTTTTGGATGGCATATCAGCTTTTTGTTTGTTTGTTTGTTTGTTTGTTTGTTTTGAGACAAAGTCTTGCTCAGTCGCCCAAGCTGGAGTGCAGTGGTGTGATCTCTGCTCACTGCAAGCTCCGCCTCCTGGGTTCACGTCATTCTTCTGCCTCAGTCTCCTGTGTAGCTGGGACTACAGGCACCCGCCACCACGTGCAGCTAATTTTCTGTACTTTTAGTAGAGACAGGGTTTCACCGTGTTAGCCAGGATGGTCTCGATCTCCTAACCTCATGATCCACCTGCCTTGGCCTCCCAAAGTGCTGGGATTACAGGTGTGAGCCACTGCGCCAAGCCAGCATATCAGCTTTTACACAAAGAGACCCTGAGGTCAAAAAGGCCAAGTCCTCAGAAGTCATTTTCAAAAGTGAGAGAGGAAAGCAAAAGTAGGCAGAGACTTGGGAGAAGAAAGGAAAGAAGACAAAGAGAAGAGGCTCTCGGAAAGGATGCAAAGATAGAAAATGAAGAAAAAAAAGGGAAAGAAAATGAGCTTCAGGAAAGGAAGAGGGAAAAGAAATGACTACAATATAAGGGAGAAATTAACTGCTTTTTAAGAGAGAAACAATCACAATTAACAGTGTTCCTTAAGAGTTCTATTGCTGAACAACAGACAATTAATTTGCTTTTATCTTTTAGCCCTCCAAGTAAGTAATGACTGTAAAAGAGAGAAGGAAAAACTACTATTTGTTAAGTGTCTTATTTGTTAAGTATCTTCTATGAGGGCTTTGGCTAGCCCATGGGTTTGGAGAAAATCGGAAAAAAGAAATCCTCTCTTGTTTGAGGCAGCTCCACAAGTGTTGTGCTTATTCCCTCCTCTGGAGAACAGCCCGAAGAAATGTGCAAGATGGCTGGTCTGCTGTGTGCTAGGATCTTGATGTATGATCACATTACTATAACAAAACAACAATTATCCCCATATTGTAGACTAGAAATCTTAGGACTCTGAGGTACAAAGGAATTAAATCTCACACCATACCACACACCCATGCACACACACCCCTCCCCCAACATCTCAAAGTCTAAGATAGTATTAATTGCAAGTAATTTAAACCCAATCAACAATAAAGGTAATTTATTAGCTGACTTAACTGAAAATCCCAGAAATAGGGTGAACTTCAGGTTCAGATTGATCAGGAAATGAACTGATTTTCCTACAATCTCAATCATAAGTCCTCCCCGTGCGCCACCTTCTCCTCACACCCTCACACTTCAGCAGTTGTAAAAGGCACAGCTACACACTACACAGTTCAAGGCATCTTCTCTCGTAGTTCTCAGAGAGTGAGAAGAAAACCCGTTTTCTAGGAGTTCCTAGCAAATGTTTCCTCTATTTTCATTGTCCCAAATTGGATTGTATGTTTATCCTTAAACTAGTAATTATGCCCAGAGGATAGGATTATGCTGGTAACGTAAGCCTGATCACCTTCCCAATCTCTAGAACTGAGTAGAGCATTAGTTTTCCTAAAAGGTGCAATTGCTAAGGAATTGTGGATACCAAAATGAAAATCAAACTAATTACCAAAAGAAGGAATGAATATTTGGGTGGGCACCCATACGTCCATCACAGCAAGTGTGATAGAGTTTATGCTATCACTTAATTATTTTTCATTCCTTCCCTACCTTCATGAGGAGGGTATATTTCCTGACCCGCTGTTGAACCTGGGCTTAAGCATGTGACTTACTGCTCCTGGCTCTTGGCTTCCAGCTTGTTCATGTGACTTGCATTGGCCAATGGGATATTAGCAGATATGATATAAGCACTGATAGATTTACCCTCATGCACTTCTGCCGTCTCCATAAGAACACAAGCCAGGTAGCCCACTTGCCCAAGAGAATGAGAGACATATAGAGCAAACGTGGACCTAATCTGCCGCTTGGAGGCAAGCCCAGGTAGACCTAGCCCGGGTCAGCCAACCCCCACCTGACCTGCAGACTTACGAGTGAGATTGAATAATTGTGTGAAGCTGCTGAACCTCAAAGTGTTTTGCCATGTAGCATTATTGTGGCAAGAGTTGACTGAGAGAGCAGCTAAGTCAATTCTAGGTGTGTATTATTGTTTTACAATGCAGTGCAGAGCATTGCTCTGTACGTGTTTTCTCTTCTCCTTGGCTGCAATCTAGCCTGGGTCTCAGCTGAAAATAAAGCCTGTGGCTTTATTCTCCATTCTTAGTTTTACAGAAACATCTGATCCTGTCGGCAGCAGCTTTTGAAGGTCCATCAAGAGGGCTGACCACGTGAGCTGGTTAGCCCCGTCCGGCAAAACCACACAGCCATCATTTCCAAACCCTGCCAAGCAAAAGCTTGCAACATTGAAATGGCTGCACCTCAAACTGTCATGTGATTTCTGTATCATAGGAATTTTAGAAACAGATGGTGAGCACAGACGACAGTGACGGTTGTACTACGCGTTTGGGGCAAAGGGGAATGAGCGAGCAAGGGGGCGAGAATCAAGCAAATTCTAGAGGAGCACTGGAAGAAAAGAGGACTGCTGAGAGCTTGCCTTCTGCCAGAAAAAACAACCACAGGTTGCAAGAAGTTGGGGGGAAAAAAATGCCTGACAGGCAGTTTGGGGAGCAGGGTGGGAAGAAGCAAAAAGAGGTATTTTGCTTCTAAAACAGGGAGGACTATATGTTTGAACATTTTTTTTTAAGTTACACCAGAAAAATAGGCAGCCAAATTAATCAGTTCACCTAAGCTTGACCTTTTGGCAAATGATTTTGTTGCTTGAGGAAATATGCAGTGTCAGAAGAGCTGAAGATTGAGAGCATGCCTGGAAACCGATTTTAGAAAAATGACCCCAGACACCCACCCCACATCCACTGCCACCAGTGCCCTGGTCCCCAGACACCGCCTTTCATTTCGAGGGGGGTGGCGATTTCTGTGGACGTCTCAGATGGCTGCTCTCCTAATTCTATCATGAAATGTATTTCCCCTGGAGCTGGCATTTATCGCTGAATTCTGGCACAGGTCCTGAAATGTTGCATCTGCACCGCTAAACTGAGGTTACTTGTAGTTCATTAATATGCAAAAGGGGCCATGAAATCATTCCTGTTTCTGACAGGAGTTCGTACATGCCTTTCTGGAATGCTTCATTTCTGAAGTGGTCTGGCACTGAGACTTTCCTTGTCTTCTTTTAATCAGCTCCATCTTGTCACTACATAAAGAGTTAAAAAAAAAAAGAAAAAGAAAAAAATTGCTTTCTGAAATCTCAAGGAAGATGTGGCGCATCTTTCTTTCTCTTTTCTTTCCCTTCTCCTTTTTTTTGTCATCCCCCCACCCCCTTCCATGAACACATCAAAGTAAGAAGTGACATGCAGTGCCCTGGAGCTCTTAGCAACATGCTTTTAGGTTTGGAAAATTTCATTTTCTACCTTATGATGATTACATGAGGAAAGATGAAATGCTCGCTTTGAGCTTTATTTGAGAAAGAGATGTAATAAATGTTGTGGCTTCCCACTGAATGGGACAAATCCATTTTGGTCATGTGAGGATATTAAAAATTACATACGTGTGTGCACAGACATAGCCTGTGTGACTTAGGTGGCATTTGTGGTCCCAGATACTGAAAAAGGAGACCTTGGCTGGCTTCTTTCAGAAAATGCTGAATAAAGTTTTTCATTTTATCCAGCTCTGAAAGCATTTGATTCCAAATGGAAATGAGTTCCCGCCCTGTCTGAGCGACAGCAATCCCCTTTAAACCAGTCCCCCACCCCCACCAACATACAGACACACACACACACTCGTTCATGCACATAAACACACACACATACACACAAAGACATGTAGAATTCACACAACTGACACAGCTTTCAGAGTCCCCATAGCTGAAACCCACAAGTGTGCCTGCCTGTTGAAGAATTAATCCAATGTCCCCTTTCCAGCAAGTTTATTTTTCCAAACACTGGAGAAAGGCAGAAGACATTTGTGTTTTGTTCCATCTATCATGATTTTTTTGTGTTCGTGTGTTTGTGTTTTTGCCTGAGGAACTTCTCTATTAGCTGGGAGCTGAATGGAAAATGATAAGCTCACCTTGCTCAGGAAACACAGCCAGCAAAGTGGAGAAATAGCCTCATGGTTTCAGCCCTATGCTCCAAGTAGGAAAGGATGCTAGAAAAGAAATAGAGTATTCACTGAGTAAACCATTTTCCTGCACACAGAAACATGCAATCTCAGGCTCTATTCAAAGCTCTCACATCACATATGCCACTCTTTGTTCAGCCCACAGCTGGACCACACAGGTTGTGAGATGCAGAATTTGCACAGGCTTTGCTTGTCAGCTCTGGCAGCCCATCCGCTATAGAAAGTCAATCATCAACCACCCTCAGGTTCAGTTCCTCAGCAACTTGTGATCACGCTGATCATTCACATTTGGAGTAGAACTATGAAATTTTTGCTTTGGCTGCAGGAAGAGGAGAGATCCCGATCCTTTTTCATGAATAACCTAAACTCCAGCTATTCAATGATGAGTAATCTCTGTTTACTCTCCCTCCTAAGGCAAAAAGAAATCGCTTTGATTGAATGCTTACTATGTGCTCTCAGATAGATTTCCTGCCCTTCTCCCACTCTGTTCTATATCCAAAGGGAGATGACAACTTGTAAATATATTCAAATATTTAAAGTTTATAAGTTTTCTCATTTAAGCCTCACATTCCCTCTGGGGCAGGTACTATTACAATTCCTACTTTATAGGAGAGGAAACCAAAGCTCCTTGAGTCTATACAGTTTCCCCATGAGCACACATGGATGGAGGAGCTGAGATTCAAATCCCTAGGATTTCACTTCAGAGCCCATGCTATCAACCGCCATGTTAGACCACCTCCTGTTGGTAGGAGGGTCTTGGGGTTCCTGTGTCCTGTGTTCCCCTCCAAATCATGAAGTATTGCAATTTCTGCTTACAAGTTCATTTCCTCCGCCGGGTGCAGTTGCTCACGCCTGTAATCCCAGCACTTTGGGAGGCTGAGGCAGACGGATCACAAGGTCAACAGATCGAAACCATCCTAGCCAACATGGTGAAACCCCATCTTTACTAAAAATTCAAAAATTAGCTGGGCGTGGTGGCGTGCACCTGTAGTCCCAGCTACTCGGGAGGCTGAGGCAGGAGAATCACTTGAACCCAGGAGACAGAGGTTGCAGTGAGCTGAGATCACCAATCTACTCCAGCCTGGCAACAGAGTGCAAAAAACAAACAAACAAAAAAACAAACAAACAAACAAAAAAAAAACCCAGTTCATTTCCTACATACATTGTAAGCCCCTGGAGTAATTTTAATCATTAGTTCTCCAGTGTCTGACACCTTAAAAGTGTTAGATAAATGTTTGTTGAATGAATTAAAAAACTAACTAATGAGGTACAGAATGTCAGCACATTTAAGGGAAGGCAAGTAAAGAATAAAATTTCAGAGGAGAAAAAATTAAGTCTCTGGTTGAGAAAAAAAGAGATGGAAAGATGCAGGGAGTTAGACTCAAGGAAAATGGAGGAGATTTGGTGCGAGTAAGACTTTCTCGATGCATTATGCCGCCATTGTTGGGAAGGTCCCTGAGAAGGGGTGGGCAGGCAGAGTGTGCACACCAAGGTGGGATGTTGTTGCAATTCCTGATCAAGTCAGAAGGGTCATGGAATAGAAATCAAGAAACTGGGTTACAGCTCCATGTTTACTACTCACTAGCTGTCTACTTTGGGGCAAGTTCTTGACCCTCTTTGGGCTTCAGGCTCTTAGTTTGCATGGTGACAAAACTGGATTAGAGGGTCCTTGTAGTAGTGTAGAGAAGCAGAGGAATATAATTATATTATAAACTGACTGCACGCATTTTATAAATACAGCATATGAGTAACTTATTATTGTCAATAACAAAAATAACACATCAAACGAGTGCTTTTTATGAACTGAGCATGGTGTGTGTGTGTGTGTGTGTGTGTGTGCGCGCATGTATGTGCATCCCTGCCCAAGAAGATATTATAGTCCTCACTTTAATGAAGGCAGAGATTGAGAGACAAAGAAATTACAAAACATGCTCAAGCTCATGTAGCTAGTAAGTGGCCAAGCTGGGATTTTAATTCAGGTCGGTCTGTCTCTGAAGTCCACACTTAGGCACATAAAGAGCCCAATGCCACTCTATTCCTCAGCAAATGTCCCTCAGAGGAACCTGCTGTCATTTTGACTCAAAAAACCCTGGTGACTGCCCAACTCCCATGTTCAATCCTGCTCTGACCAGTGTGAAAGTTCTTGGAGACAGGCTCCTCAGAGGTCCCTTCGGACCGTTAGAAAACACTTAGCAGTACTACTATAGCGCTGCCTCCACAGCCGCCGCTATGCCTGCTGGTGTCAGACCAGCAGCAGACTGCCTCAGGATGAGTAAACTCTCCCCCAGAAACCAACCTTTCCTGTTCCTCTCCCTTGTACACATTGAAGCAAAATCCCCTTGTTAATTCAAGAGGAAGCAAAATGTGACTTCACTGTCTCTAAGGCTGTCATTTGCCCATTCATTCAGTACCTATTTGCAAAAATTCTTTCTGGATGCTATCAAATCTTTTTCCTACAGTGTCTCTCTCCTATATTTAAAATTTGTTTCCAAATATTGTATCAAAGATATCAATAGAAAATCAGTATAGAACATAGAAGCTTTTAAATAAGTCATCCTCTGGCGGTGATCATTATATTCTAAATACCTTTAAATAAACTCTTTAGAGACTACTAATATATCCATAGCCTTTTAAATATAATTAAATCTTCTATATACATGAATATATAAATGTCATATGTGTGCATGTATATACCCGTATGCAATGTAAATGTCAATATCTGTGTATATGTAAGTATCTTAATCACACACAAACCAAAAGCTTATCTTGTTCGATTGTTGTTGTCGTTGTTGTTGTTTTGAGACAGAGTCTCACTCTGTCACCCAGGCCGGAGTAGGTGACATCATAGCTCCCTGCAGCCTCCAAGTCCTCAGCTCAGGTGATCCTCCTACCTTCAGCCTCTCAAGTAGGTAGGACTACAGGCACATGCCACCACACCTAGCTATTTGCTAAACATTTTTTTGTATAGATGTTACCCAGGCTGGTCTTGAACTCTTGGGCTCAAGTGCTCCCCTGGCCACAGCCTCCCAAAGTGCTGGAATTGCAGGCATGAGCCACTGTGCCCGCCTATTTTGCTTTTTGAGGAGTGGAACCTGGGCCAATAACTTGCTCATTTGTTCTCAGATGATTCCACTGCCACCCTAGTTCTGCTCTGCCATGTTTTTAAAGATAAGAACTTGTAAATATTTGTAAATGTTTTAAAAATATTTATTTATGCCACCCTATGATATATTTGTTGGGCCTAGAACAAAAGTTAGGAGCATGGTCTTGAGATATGAGGTATAAAGCTTAACCACACTTTCTAAAGTATTCACAGCCAACCCTGGTGAATGGACAATTGGAGTAAAGGTTACTTAAGGTACTGGACAAATTTGAGAAAGGTGACTAATTTCAAGAACAGAATATAATCTGTATTATGCAGAGTCCAGTCATGTAAATAGAACCCATACCAGGTCATACAATAGAGGGAAGTGAATATGATGAACTATGAAAGGCGTAGAAAGAACCAAAGTAGCAAACGGTGCAGCAACTGGAGATGAGACACTGAAAGAAGCCACTCTCATTCTCAGGGCTGGATGGACAAAGAGAGGAGCCCACAAGAGGGGGCTGCTCACAGGCAGCTGGGTCCAACAAGGAGGATGGCCTGGTGGCTGTTGGAGTGATGGAGGGGTGACAGCCACAGCCAGAGATGCTACCAGACACAGAGAGAGAAAGGAGGAATACTCTGGCTTCTTCCTTCCTCACATCCTTCAATCTCCTGCCAGAACCTACACTGAAGAAACCTAAAAACAATCAGGGAAGCTCGGGAAATTTATTTTGCAAGGGTCAGCACTCTGCAACACAGGGCAGGGCTGGCAAGTCGAGGGATGTGGCCAAGAACAAATGGAAAATAAGTGGCCCTGATTTTATCACTGAAAAACTAGTTAAAACCTTCTTAATAATTGAGATGGATATCTAGATGTAGATTCTGCTGTATATATTGCATAAGCATGCAGACTCTCTCTCTATATAGGTTGCTGGTCCATGTGACTTTCATTGTCCCCTCAGGAGGGGGCATGTTGATCTCGAGTGTGTGACTTGCTTTGCCCAATGAAATATGAGTGGAATTGATGGATGCTTTGTTTGAACAGAAGCTATGAGTCTTACATAGCTCTGCCATGGTCTCTTTCCCTGTGCCACAAGATCTGTGGCATTCAAGATTAGATAACATGACCGTGTAATTTATTATCCAACCTGGGACACATATTCATTACACTTTTTTCACAAATCCACAACTGAACCCATTGTTTTAAAGGTAGAAGTGCTTCATCTGAATAGATGTCTGGAGTTTGAAGGCAAAGATTGTGCATATTATTTGAAAATATAGCTAACATACTGTTTAAAAATAAATTCATCCTGTTTCCCAGCTTTTCAGATGCCTGATAGTCATAGGTAAATAGAAGAACACTCAATAATGTATTGAATGAAAATGGTTAAGGCCTCAAAACACAGCCCCCAAGTTTGTACAATTAATCCCAGCTTTGAGATGAGTAAATTCTAATGACACTTGTGGATTCCCAGAAGTGATCTTCAACCAAAAAAAAAAAAAAAAAAACCACTGGCCATATCACTCCCTTGCTTAGAAATCTCCCCCGGCTTCCTGCTATATCCAAACATCCAAGCTTCCCAGAAGATAAAAAACAGACTCCTTTGCTTGGCATAAAGTCTAACCCCCATTTACTGTCCAGCTCTATTTCTGCACAATGCACCATATATTCCAGAAAACTAACTTCTCACTATTATTAGTAAGATGTTTTGCATAGATTCATCCCTTTCACATGCCGTTCCCTGCAGACCAAGACTTTCCTCTCTACCTCTACTCACTCTTCTAGCCTCCTCTTGGCAAAATCTTACCCATTTTTCAAGTCCTGGGTCAAAGCCCCCTCTTCTGTGAAGCCCTCTTAAGTAGCTGCTCCCCATGCTGCTGACTGTAGCCCCTACCACACTTCCTTGTATTTCTCCTGTTCACCTATCTCCTCCATTTGACCAAAGCTCCCCTACCACTATATCTGCTTTATCTTTGCATGCCAAGCATCTGTTAGGGAGTCCAGTACATTATAGGTCCTCTAAATACCTGTTGAATAAATGAATGAAGAGTTTCTCTATTAGCCTTCACATACTGCTCAGAAATTATGGGATTCCCTGGAATCTATTAAGAATTCCACCTGCCCCAGTGTTAAATTCTAGATATGCCAATTACAGATATGGTTAAATTCTAGATATGCCAATTACAGATATGGTGCTTTATGATACTGTATATGGTTAAGTTCGGCCTGTTTCATGTAGGGTATTTAGAATAATTTAAGTTAAGAGCTAGAAAGAATCAGCGATCAGCCAACTTCCTTCTAATACAGATGAGGTGTGTTGGGCAGAAAGAGATTAAGTTGGAAGACCATGCTGCTAGAAGCCCCAAAACTAACCCAGTATTCTTTTTCTTCTACTATATTCGATTCTGGTTAGGGAGAAGTTGGATTGTGTAAACATTTGCTAGAGGAAATATAAAGAGAAAATAAAGCATATGGAAAATAATTATGCTTGGCAATAATCAAATAAATATAAAGTAAGGTTCACTGATATTATTTTAAACCTGCTAATTTTTAAAGAATAATTATATAGTTCAAGGCTGCAGTGAAATTGGATTCTTATATACTTCTAATGGCATTGGAAATTGGTATCACCTTTTTGGAAATGTATAAGAAAATACAGAACAAGAGTCATAATATTCATTCTGTTTTGACTCTGTATTTAAAGTACTAGAGATTTATTCTATGAAATATTAGGACAGTGCTAAAAATTGTTTGTAAAAAAATATTTATTGCTGCCCTACCTAGTGAGAACAATCTCAATATCGAACAAGATGGGATGGCATATTAAAGCAATGGAATATTTTGCACTCATTAAACATTATAATTATGCAGGAAACATGGAAAATATATAATACAAATTGGGTATAGTAGAAATCAAAATAGTATGTGCATTATGATAGCTACTCTATAAAAAGACATTTTTTTTTTTTTTTTGAGACAGTCTCGCTCTGTCACCCAGGCTGCAGTACAATGGCACGATCTCGGCTCACTGTAACCTCTCTCTCCTGGGTTCAAGCAATTCTCCTGCCTCAGCCTCCTGAATAGCTGGGATTACAGGTGACCACCACCATGCCTGGCTAATTTTTGTATTTTTAGTAGAGACGGGGTTTCACCATCTTGGCCAGGCTGGTCTTGAACTCCTGACCTCATGATCCACCCGCCTCAGCCCCCCAAAGTGCTGGGATTACAGGCTTGAGCCACTGCACCCAGCAAAAAGACATTCTTATAGAAAAGCATCAGAAGGCAATTTTTTAAACAGTTGCGATAGGGTTAGGATTATGGTTTTCTATTCTCATCAACATTTTTTAATGTTGCTATGACATATTTTCTCTAATAAGAGGCAGGTGGAAAGTAAATTCATTCACCAGTGGGAACTGAAAGGGTACAAAGAGACACTATAAAACAGGTGAGTCATATATGTTTTTGCCTCAAGCATGCATTACCCTGCAATGGTGGGTATGGAGTGAAGTCAAGAATTGTTTTCTTCTGTAGGAAGTCTGTTTAATTTGCAGGAAATAGTGGACAAGCAAAAGTTACTAAAGAAATCTCATTCAATTTTGCTAAATAGGGAGATTATGATTTGATTTATCCTACCTTAATATTTAAGCAAGAGCACCGCTTTTCTTAGATTTCTGCCACCTATCATCAAGTCAACTATTTATTAAGAGATCACTAAGTGCCAAGCACTGATCTTTAGAAACTTGAATCCTCATAACAATTGGGCAATATACCTACCATACTACTTTTTATATTTCCAAGGGCAGATCCTAGAACACTAGGCCTGCTTTCAAAATATCTTTCAGTTGAGTTAAACCATAGGCCAAACTGATGCATTGACAAATGATTGTTCCCATTACCTGAGGTAAGGGGAAAAGAAGCTCAAATCACTTGTCTGCCTGCTACATGCAACCACTCTATTAGGCCTCTTACACACATTCGCGTTAAACCATAGCGTGAGGTGGGTATATAGCATAACCTCTATTTTGTCTCAAAACTCAAATAGCAAGGTCACAGATAGCTAAGGTATTCCTAGGCTAAACTCGAAGGCTTAGGAGTACTTGGGACTTTCCTAACGTTTGAACTTCCTTGCAGTTATTCTCGAAGGAGGAGCGATTGGCATTTTGGACAGAGCACTTCTTTGTGCAGGACGGTCTGACAGATTGCAAGATATCCCGTATCCCTGGCCCCAGTTACAAAAGGCTTGGAGCATCACTCCTCGGCATTGTGACAATCAAAAATGCTCCTCCACTTCCAAATGTTCTCTGGGATGGGAGGATTCCACCTTCATTAGAGAAACATTAAGAGATTTTTTAAAATTTCATATTCATCCCACCAATAAATGTTTATCAAGTCCCTTCTCCATGCCAGGCACTTTGCTGGCATGAGAAATGTTTAGTGGAGAAGACTGACATTTAAAGTGGTGTCATAAAATACAGCAAACTCTACAACAAACCAACATGCTGTGAGCACAGAGAGGAAAATGCCTCTGTCTAGGGCATCCAGGCCAAGCGTGGTGACCTGTCACCGTGAAGTACTCCAGGAGAGTGCCAGATTTGCTGTTCAAAAACCTCCATTTGTGTGATCAATCAGAATCTTAATTATTATCTCACTTGAAGCTTCTAGCTTTTTCTCACTAAGAATTAATTTCTTTGTATGAAAGATGGAAACTGTAATACTATCATCTGTCCTACCTACTAAACAGAGTTGATTCAGGGGAAAGCATCAGGGCGTGCTATGCACGTTTAGTAATGTAGCAGGGATTCGAGAGCATAATTTGTGTTCTCTGCTGGGAATCAGGCATGTCTGGAAATGTCCAATGACTTGGCAGGGTAGGCAGCCTACTGGCATCTATTTTTAAGAAGTTGGTTTCCCTGGATTCTCATCTGAGCCCTGTGGAGAGAGGTTGTTTGCAGAGGCTGAGGAGGCTGTTGTCATAAGGGACTCTGTGAGACGCAGGGGCTCAAGCTATGCTCTCCGGTACCCAGATAACAAACTAAAGCCCAGAGCTGGGGGCTGGGCAGGGTAGGGGTAAGGTAGAAAACCTCTGCATCTCTGCTGTCAACACAGCATGCCTGTGGTACCAGAAGGACTGCTGAGGACTGTAGAGGCCACAGCACCGCGTTAGCCCCCAGGGCTGATACTAGGTCCCTCACTAGCAGCAGCCACGTGAGGAGATGCCCACCTTTTAGTGGCTTTATGGGCAGGAAACATGAACTAGGACAGCCTGGAGTGAAAAATAAAAAGGCAACTGATTGTTAAACACAGGTGAGATAACATTCGTGTTATCTGTGTTATCCGTATGCTGGGTGGAGGTATTAACAACTGCAATGTGATTTATTGCTGTTAATGTGACCTCATTTATTCTCACAGGCTAGGAAACTTAGGTTACTGTTATTTACTACAGTAAGATTACATGTCACTGTGGCAGGAGAAGAGACAATGACTGGCCAGGGGCCTGATCCTAGCACACATCACCTACTCCCCACCAGGCCGGAGATGAGCCCTGACAGGGAGGCACTGACATGGAAGCCCACTGCCATGGAAACCTGAATTTGGGATGCCTGCCTCTCAGTGGACAGGGTATGGGAGAGAGGGGTCTCCCCCAAACAACCTAATTCTTTGTAAATGCAAAATTAACTATGGTGTGTTTATTGAAAGGAGTGGTGCCTGAAAATTAGTGCTTGACTCTTAATTTCTGAAACTTTCATGAACGCAGTGACTTCTGGACAGCCCAGGATGCTCCTATGGGGTGGGGGTGAAATCTCACCCTTTGGGGCCTCCACGGGTGTTAAAAGAGCTAATATGTGGTCAATAAGCTTCCAGGCTAAGTAGGTGACTGAAAAAATGCTTCTCCCTCATAGAAATTTGTTTTTCCCACTGGAGCAGTCTGTATTTTCCCAAGATAGCAACAACAGCATGTCCCATCCCACATGCCCTTCTTACAGCGTGACCTCAGCATTATTTCCATGGAAGGGTAGGACCAGTACTCTCTCCTGTTGAGTCAGGACAAACCTTCAGGACTGCTTTAAATATTAATATAAAGTGCAGTAGAAGTGGTCTCATCTCTCGGATTTCTAGAAGTCTCCTCCTCTCCATCCCTTCCACCTCCCCAGCCCTAGTCCCAGAGACATCTCTGAAAATGCTGCCACTGCTGCCTCTCACCCTAGACCTCTAGGGGACCTGTACAGCCAGGTGCCATGGGCCATGTGACTTCTCAGGCTAGAGCATTACAATGCCATGCACTTCTGCCAGCTCTCTCAAGACACTGACCCTTAGACCCAATCTGGGTGCTCAGAGGAAGTCCAGGCAGCCCGTGATGAGGCCCCCATGGAGAGAAACCAAGGCTCCTAGCCCCTAGCCCAGAGAAGCTTCCAGACAATGGCCAGAACCTCCTTGCCAGCCTTATGAGTAAGGAGTCCTGAAATGGACCTCTCAGGTTTTGCTGCCATCATTTCTTCCTCCTGCTAACACACTGCTGCCCTCTCCATCGTTGCTGTTTGTGATACAGTCCACCTGTGGTCTGTATCATGTTGCTTTGTTATAAAATGGGATTATTTGTTTTCTAAATTCTACTGGTTTGCACTTTGGAATTTGTGTCATCACAAAAAAAAATCGATTTGGTTCATTAATTCTGGCCCTTGTTGAGGGAAAAATGCAGAACTTGAGAAACACAAGACATTACTTTGATGTCCATATTGTGAACGTCTCTCTATAATTATCAAAGCCCTAAAGGGGGGCTTTTCTGTAAATGTACCACACCCTAGGAATGGAAAGTAATCCCTTATGTTGGCCTGATGTGTTGTAATGGAGGGCGGTGGGAGAGGTAGACAGAAGGGGTGGGATTTTTGATTTATCATCTGAGTCTCCTTCTCTTTCCACCTCATTTAATGTGATCCTTAGAAAGATATGTCCTTGTCTTGCACTCATTTAAAACAAAGACTCCTCTCAACAATTTCCCCAATCTTAAGTTTGTGAAGTAGACAAAAAAAAAAAGCTGGTAAGATCTGCTGTTACACTAATTTCACTGATTCTTACCTCGTTTCAGAACCGTGTTATTCTTCCTGCTGCATTTCCACCAGCCATTTTCTTCTGGAACCTGTAGGTTTCCTGCAGAGGAGGACAATGGGCAAGTTAAGTGAGAGAGATGATTTACAAGGCTTTTTTCTTTTTGCTCTAATTTATAGGAAAATCGTCCTTGCATGGGAAGACAAGCTAAAGCCCACATCACTGAAGGGTTTGTCAGGATGAAAAAGAAAATGAATAAAAACAGAATATATTTTATATTAGTAATACCACATACATCTGATGATAGTAGTACACACATGCCTTGCATATCAGTAAAGATGCCTTTAAAAAAAAAAACCTGAAAGAATATTTGCCTTTATTTCAGATGGTACTTTTCTTCTGTTCTTTTGCAAGTGTTAATTTGTATGTTTCAGCTGGGATTATATTCTGCTACATAAAATTTTTTTAAAACCTGAAAGAAAACACACAAAATTATTTTATTTTATTTTATTTTATTTTATTTTATTTTATTTTATTTTATTTTAAGTTCTGGCGTACATGTGCAGGATGTGCTGGTTTGTTACATCGGTAAATGTGTGCTGTGGTGGTCTGCTGCACTTACCAACCCATCACCTAGGTATAAAGCCCAGAATGCTTTAGCTATTCATCCTGATGCTCTCCCCGACTCCCCACCCTCCCCCAACAGGCGCCAGTGAAAGTTCTATTTTCTCATGTAGAAATCCACAAATGAGCAGTCCAGGGCTGGTAGGACAGCACTACAAAGAGATCCAGAATCGAGACATCTTCCATCTTCCTGATTTACCATTCTTAGCATACAGTTTCTATCCTCAAGCTGGCTGCTGCTGCTCCAGCATCTTGTCTGGGATCCTGGAAACCACAAAAAGGAAAAGGGAAAGGAAAACCCACACAGTTTTCAGCTGAGTCAGCTCCATTTAGAAGGCTTCACTGGAAATTTCATACAATGGTTCTGCTTATCTCCCAATGGCCAGAATCTAGCTACGTGATGTATTAGTTTGTTCTCATGCTGCTATAAAGACATATCTGAGACTGGGTAATTTGTAAAGAAAAGGAGGTTTAATGGACTCACAGTTCCACATGGCTGAGGTCACACAATCATGGTAGAAGGTGCAAGAGAAGCAAAGGCACGTCTTACACAGCGGCAGGCAAGACAGCATGTGCAGGGGAACTGCCCTTTATAAAACCATCAGATCTCATGAGACTTATTCACTGTCATGAGAACAGCATGGGAAAACCCATCCCCATGATTCAGTTACCTTCCATTGGGTGCCTCCAATTTCATGTGGGGATTATGGGAACTACAATTCAAGATGAGATTTGGGTGGGGACACAGCTGAACCATATCACGTGACCACCACTAGCTGCAAAAAAAGCAAGAAATACATTAACGCCGTAGTTACAGAAGTTCTTCCCTTCTCCAACTTACTTCAGTTCTTCTTGTCTGCATAAAGTGATCTAAGACCCACCTAGGGCTCTCTTCTATTGTTCTGTGCTCCATGAACAAGAAGAATCCTTTACTAGAAATGTAGTCTCATTGGGTAATTAATTACCATATCCCTTTTACAGCATCTTTCATAGTTCTTGATATGGGGTTAGAACACATTGTCATACCCACAAATTACGGAGGTTCTATCTCTCATGAAAAGAAGGAGAATGGATATTGGATAGATAACTAGCAATCTGACAAAATATCATTAATGCTCGATGACTAATTTGTCATATATATTTCAATTTAATACAATTGAATATGTATTTTTGGAGTGCCTCCTATGTTCCAGATCCAAAACAAAAACTACGAAGGGTATGGTAACAGCATGACACACAGTAATTACCCTCAGTGAACTTACAATTTTTAAAAGTATTATGTTTGGTCGTGGAACACAGAACAATAGAAGAAAGCTATAATTGGTTCATATATTGTATAGTGCAGGCATTAAGGATTGAAGGAAACTGGAAAAGAGAGGGACCTCTGAAGGCTATGGAGCTAACATGTTGCTGAAAGAGATAGAAACTACAATGAAAATCAAAAAATATGATGTACAAGTACGATGGTTAGCTTTATGTATCCACTTGACTGGGCCATGTGGTGCCCAGATATTTGGCTAAACTTTATTCTAAGTGTGTCCATGATGCTGTTTCTGCATGAGATTAACATTTGAATCAACAGGCTGAAAAAATAGATTGCCCTCCCCAATTTGGATGGATCTCATCCCATCCATTGAAGGCCTGAATGGAACAAAAGCTGAGTAGAAAAGAATTCTGTCTCTGCCCAACTGTCTCTGGGCTGAGGACATTGGTCTTCTTCTACCTCTGAAATTGGACTTGGACTGGAACCGTATGTCATTTCTCCTGGATCTCCAGCTTGCCAACTGCAGATCTTGGGACTGCTAAGCTTCCATAATCATGTGATACATTTTCTTATACTAAATCTCTTTTCCCCTCCCCTTTTCAATCATCATCTATTTTCTATTGGTTCCATTTCTCTTGAAAACCCTAATACAACAGGGTGCAACAAAACTTTTAGCACATTAAGCTTGCTCCTAGCTCAGTGACAGGCACAGGAATAGAGATGAAAGATAGATCCCCATTCCTGAAGTCTCTCATGGGCCACTGAGAGAGACGGAAGAAGACAACCCATGATGATAGCATGTGAAAGTGCTGTGGCAGAAGAACACATTCACAGAGTGCTGAGGGACACAGGGAGGGGCCATTAACTCCACTGGAGGTGAAGGAGGTCTCCAAGGGATGGGGAAGTGTGTGTCTCAGAAGATTTCTCAGGAAGGGAATGGTGACCATGTAGGAGGGTGTAGGGTAGACTTCAAGGAAGGTGTTTTGGTTTTGTCTTGTTTTCGTTGGAGAGACTCGCTTGTGTTTAAAGGCTAAGGAGAAAATACCAATAAAGCAGCAGATATTTAACATAACAGAGGGAGGCAAGATAATGAGTGAAAAGAGAAGACAGGAGGAAAAGAAACTCAGAGGCCATGGGAAGCCCATGGGAAGAGCTTAGCCTTCATTCAGAATGAGAAGTGTTGACAAGCCACTTGGGCACAGGCCTCAGAAATAAAGGGGCCCTCCAGGTTCCCTGGATTATCAATCTTAGAGCCATCATGTGGAAAAAAAGAGGCATATAATGTGATACTATGTCCAGGGAATAAAGACTGAATGTGTCATCAGAGTTCCCTATGCTACATTTCACAGGGATCTGACCATGACCTACAGAAACCCTCCAAACAGCAGGACCTAGGTGAGGCCCTCCCCACCCCCACCCTGGGGATCCATCTTGCCTCCTTTCCTCTCGGCTCGTTCCTGTAATGTATTTCTGTCCACTATCTGCTTGGTGACTGACTGTCTCTGTTCCCCTTTCTCACGTACTATTCACTCACTTTGAAGTCTCACAAACCCAATGGGCTTCCTTTTATCATCACTTTATGTGGATCTGTTTGTCAAGTATTTGTTGTCACTATTCTGAGTAGTACAGTCCATTCTGGCCCCTGAATGCAGAGCTCAGCCTCCTGAGATCTCCAGCTCCCTAAATGCAAGTCCACGGATGCCTGAGGTCTGGTGTCTTTGGAAGTCACAAGGTGGACATAGGGGTTCCCGCTGGACCTTGAACGGCTCCATGCAGTTTCTCTGCATCAGGTACAGCCTGAGGATCCAGAGGCAACTGGGAATGTAACGAGGGTCACAAAGGGATTCAACATATTCCAGCAATACACAGTTTCAGGTTGGGGTGATTTGCTTTGTGTGATTTGTAATAAATGCAATAAGAGTACCATTTATTTCCAACTCTCCAGCAGGATTATTAACGTTTTCTTCCAAAGATAAACTTGATTACATTACTTATTTATACTATGTACATTGCATTAGAAGTAAAAAATGCATCAAGGAAAAAAATCATATACAGATTTTTAAAATTAATGTTTTCTCATCCACTGCTAATAACAGCTTAGATTATTAAAAAGAAAGAATCTTAAATATGCAACTCACCTTCAGTTCTTGATACTGCTTGTTTACTTTTACACATTTCGCAAAACTTGACAGACAATCTAGAAATATCATCTGTACTCACTTTCAATTCCTCATTTTTATACCAGAGTTGAGCTTTTGTGTTGGGATCTATGACATATCAGGACCGGCAGCATAATATAGAGAAAAAAATGGAAGCTTTGAAGCTGCATGTATTTTAGCTTAAAATCCAAGTAAGCCTTTTACTAGTTGAGGATGGTAGTACCTAATTAGAAAACAATTTTAATCATGGTTTTTAAATTTTCTACATAGGGATGGCAAATAAATGTAGTGGATAGTTATTGTGAACGAGGCACTACGCTAAACACTTCACTTTGTTATCACGTTTAATCTTGACAACAGTTCTATAAAATAGGTCTTACAATTTTCTCCATTTTACAGATAAGCAAATTGAGACTTCAATGAGCTAATCTGCTCAAGGATATTCGATGAATAAGTTAGGGGTCAAACCTATGTGTTTGACTCTAAAGACTCCCTTCACCATTGTCCTGTGCTGCCTCCTGTATAGATCACCTCCGATCCAAGTAGCAGCATCTAGGAGGTAGGTGTCATCTCCACCTTAAGATGAAGAAACTCATGTGAGGAAAAATCTTGCCTCCCCAGCTGGCCTCGTTTTCTCTTCTGCTGGCGGTGTACAGCCCTGGCCCCATCAGTCCTTTGAAGCATGCTGCCCTCTGTCGGTAGACCAGTAGGAGAGGTCATGCCATTCGATTTAATTTATGCCTTCTTTGTTCCTCCAGTCTTTAAAGCGGACTTACCACTTACTACAGCGTGTTTCCATGTTCTTTTACCTTTCTCAAAGTGCTATACACATATTATCTCTTTCAAACCTCCTAACAACCTTGACGAAAATGAAATTCAGGGACTTAAAGAGACAGGCACAAGGCAACAGAATAGTTCTCATTAGTGCAAAGGGAATTTGATTGCAAACTCACCATGTTTGTGTTAGTTATAACATTTAGTTATGATTTCTCCCTGAGTGCTTAAATGCAACATGAATGCAATAAGAACTGAGTGCTCAATTATATGATCATAACACCCCCAGCTTGGAAGCCTCTTGGGGAAGTCCATCACTTTTGGAATAAACAATAAACTTTCGCATGACATATGTGGGCATCACTGTCTATCCCCTCCCAACCTTTCCAGCCTCATCCTTCACTGCCACCCTAACCATACCTTCTTCACTCAAGCCATGTCAGAGCAGTTGCTGTGACAGAATTACAGAATATGCTTCATCCCTTCATCCATTCAGGCTTGTCCTCTGCCCCATTCAGTGCATGGAAAACACTGACCACTCTTTCAACACCCAGCACATTTATCACCCTCGCTACCCCAAACTTTTATCGCCCCCAAACTGATTGCTCAACACTCTGTAAATACACGCCATACTACATCATAATTGTTTGCTACATATTGTTCTTCCTGCTAGAATATATCTTCTTCAAGAGCAGCAACCGTCCTATTCATGTAATGCCCATCACATAGCTACATGTATCTAGTACATAGAAGGTACCTGCAAATGAGTTTTTCATATTGCTTTTTAGCTAAATGTGTTGTATTTACTATGTGCCAGGACATTTATCAATATCCTTTGTCTCTCATAACACACTCAGTCCTCACGACAACCCTGTGAAGTGTGTTCTGTCAACTTCCTGACTCTGCAAATGAGAAAACTAGGCACAGGTGAGACAATTTTTCCCCAGGTAATCCAGCTAGTAAGTGGCCGAGGCAAAACTTAGACCAGAGACCAGGGCTCCAGATCTGGTGCTCTTAGGAACTCTGCTCTGAGGACCCTATTTGTTGGTTAAAGGCGTGTTAAATGAATGAACAAATTGCCCAAAGCTTGTTAGAATGTTAGAAGCTTGCTAGTTTGATCCTATACCTATAAGGAGGGAGATAAGGAAAAATAAATAGTAAGAGAGCCTGGATTCTCAGTTCCACCAGAAGCAAACACTGCAATCATTTTCTTCCCCTACAAAGAGTATTGCCACAGTGTCGCATTGTCTCTTAAAAAGGTCTCAGGAATAATAAATTCTGACCACATCATATCTTCATCATAGTTTGTGACATCCATGGCTTTTCTTTGCCATCCCTTCAAAGACCATGTATGAATCTAGTAAAAAGTATATTTAGATGTAGAACCGAACCCCTGGTGGGCTTTTCTTTTTTCTTGGTGACACTGAAGGTAGCATTTAGGGTGGAAAAGGAGGAATTGGAAAGTGCATTCCCTCTAGCATCCTTAGGGAGGTGGGCAAGTACCATAATTAAGATAATTTCTTTTTAAGTGCCTCCTGATGTAAAAAGAAGGATAGAAATTATTTTCTCTTTCTTGAGTGCACAATGAAAGATATATCTTTGGGTCAATTATCCAAACGAACTATGTGCCATCACAGAGCAAAACTGGAGAGTGAATTATGATGAATTTTCCTTCCTCTTCCAAGTCCATGAGAGTGCCTTATTGCATTTGCTATCCAAGTCAATAAATATTGTGGGGACCCCAAACATGGTGTTATTGTCTATGGCAAAAATATATTTGGGCCTTCCTCAAAGAACTTCTAATATATCAGAGAGAGTCATGTAATCCGCAGACACAATGTATACTTAAATTATTAATAAAATAGACATGAAAGCAAAGTGCTAGAATAGTTTATGGGGAGAATTTCTCATAGAAAAATAGGAAATACTTCATGGAAGGTGAGTCCTTTCAGCATTCCATGATTGAAAGAAAAATGAGGTGTGGTGGCTCATGCCTGTAATCCCAACACTTTGGGAGGCCGAGACGGGTGGATCACCTGGGGTCAGAGGTTGGAGACCAGCCTGACCAATATGGTGAAACCTCATCTCTACTAAAAATACAAAAATTAGCTGGCCGTGGTGGTGGGCACCTGTAATCCCAGCTACTTGGAAGGCTGAGGCAGGAGGATAACTTGAACCCGGGAGGTGGAGGTTGCAGTGAGCAGAGATTGCACCATCCCATTCCAGCCTGGGTGACAGAGCAATATTCTGTCTCAAACAAACAAACAAAAAAAAACCAAGATAGAAAAATGAGCTCACTGATCCCATTACCTCTTATAAGCTTTTATCAAATAGTTTAAAACCTGACATAATCACACAGTTTCACAGAGGAGCATACTATTGGAGGAAATAGAAATTTAGAAAGGAATAGTAGAAGGTGTAACGATGATAAACAACATTTAATAAATGCCTACAAAATACCAAATGCTTTACATATTTAACTTAATTTAATCCATATAAGAATCTCGCAAGGCTGGTGTTATTGGTCCCTTGCACAGTTGAAGAAACCAGAGCTCAACGATGTTAAGTAATTTGCCCAGTTCACAAAGTTCCTAATTGCCAATGCCAGGATTTAGACTAGGAGTAGGTCTATTTTTTACAACCTTGGCTTTTCCTATTTCACTATGCTACCTTAAAAAAAGTATATAAAAGGCAAATAAGTGCTTGATGTCATTCTTCCTGAAGGACATAAAAGGAATGTGCAAACAGCACGGTCATTTTCTATAGTAAAATCTTTTAATTATGACCCAAATCACAGCACTGCGGTGCTAAGCTGATTGTGAGCTCACCTGAAGTCAAAGCACTTCCCAGCAAGTTCAGTGGCAACACTCGGCTCCTTTTCTATTAGCAAACAGAGAACCCTAGGAAGGTATGTTTTATCCAACTTAGACCAAAATGTTATGGAGTGAAACATTTATAAGGTTGCCAGTGGGAGGTGAAAGAAAAGAAAATGGTAGAGTTTGCAACTTGTTATCTCTAAAACTTCATTTAGGGACCTACTATTATTACCTTTCTGGAAATAAAGTACCTGTACATCCCTTTTAAGGACTGTTTTAGAGAATATTCACAGGGAGTATAAAGGCCCTAAATGAACAAGTTGACAGAATTGTGTGACTGGGAGCATCCATCTAATTTGATAAGTTTAGAACCAATTCTGCAGCCCAAATGAAGATTCTGTGTCTCAGATGATACTCATGATTCATTAATGGGTTGCTTTTCATAAGTAACGAGATGACTCCTATCATTTGTTTCCCAAGGTAGGCGATGTTTTCTATCATTACTTTTAATGATTTATTTACCCTTCACCACTTTTAATCATTGAACACTGTCAATACTTATAAAACACATTGGAATCATCTGGACCAAAATATTCTAAGCTTTTCTTCCTTTAAAGTTTAGAATAAAATCAGGCAATTGCTTCACAGAACTTCAGTTTATCGCCTTGCTTATTCTTTTGTATCACATCAGATATACATGTATATATAAAATATATGTAATATATATACATATACATATATATACACACATACGATACAGGAAAATTCAGAAATTAGAATTGAGCAAAGGCTGCCCTGGTTCTGCCTGCAACCCTATTTTCCATGATAGATGGTAGAGAAGAGTATACTTGAAGATTCCAAGTAAAATATCTACCAGAACTTAGAAGAGGAAGACACAAGAATAGAAAAAGGAAATATATCCTGGGAAAAAGTACGCATATGGAAGAGCCAATTAAATACTTTGTTTTAATTAATTTAAGTATCCTTTAACTCACTTTTGATAATACATCCCATCTTGGATTAATTTCTCTGTAAGAACATGACATCACGTATTGGGGCAAAAAAAATTCACCAAGACCATGGAATTCATTCATCCACTTCAACATTTACTGAGAACTTATTATTGCTACTCTATGCCCATCACTATACTTCCAGTTTTGAGTGATAAAAATAGAGAATTAGCAAGGCTCAAAAAACAACTTATTCCCCAAGACTTACAGTTAATCTATTGATTATGCATATTTGTCACCAATATCGGTACAATTTCTGGCTTTCTGGAATAGATAATTTGCACAGTTGGAAAGTGTGCAAGCACATTTTTAAGTGTGCTTTAAGTCCTGAAGCAGTAAGTGTATCTCATAAGTCTAGTTAAGAAATAAAGGCATGCTAAGTCACTTTCCTCAAAATATTAATACGTAACTGAAGAATATTTGGCTTACTGTGTTGTCTTGCTAAGGAAAATGGAAGAGATGGTGACTTACCATGACAAGGTAAATATCAAAAGATAAATGCTAGAATTTTAATGAAAATCATTTAAACTTGCCCCATGGGAAGTTTAGCAGATCAATTCTGAGTACTAGGCTTATCCTTCAGAGGCATGTTAATGGTTAAGCAATTTTGTTCATTTATAAAAGGAGTGGGGGTATGGAGAATAGGAACCCAATGATTGGCAGATTACTTACAAGTCTACAAGACATAGGAAAATTGCAAAGATAATGTAGTAGTTTTCATGGAGCATTGCCCTGTTACTATAGTTTCATCTCAGCAAAGGGTACTACCAGCACCAAACCCGTGTATTATACAGCTCCTCAGTCAAAATGGGAGCAAGACTGGACCTGCTAAGGAGGAAGACACCATGGCAGAAGCGCCGGTCAGGCTAAAGGCCAACTATGCCTATGAAATCTGGGACAAATAGTACATACCAGCAATTTGAGGTTGGCTCAAAAATGAAGGACAGGTATGAAGCAGGAATGCATGAGATATTCTTTGAAGCAAGATGGTATGACTGTCTTTTTTTTTTTTTTTTTTAATTTATTTATTATTATTAAACTTCAAGTTGTAGGGTACATGTGCACAACGTGCAGGTTTGCTACATATGTATACTTGTGCCATGTTGGTGTGCTGCACCCATCAACTCGTCATTTACATAAGGTATAACTCCCAATGCAATCCCTCCCCCCTCCCCCCCTCCCCCCTCCCCATGATAGGCCCCGGTGTGTGATGTTCCCCTTCCCGAGTCCAGGTGATCTCATTGTTCAGTTCCCGCCTATGAGTGAGAACATGCGGTGTTTGGTTTTCTGTTCTTGTGATAGTTTGCTGAGAATGATGGTTTCCAGCTGCATCCATGTCCCTACAAAGGACACAAACTCATCCTTTTTTATGGCTGCATAGTATTCCATGGTGTATATGTGCCACATTTTCTTAATCCAATCTGTCACTGATGGACATTTGGGTTGATTCCAAGTCTTTGCTATTGTGAATAGTGCTGCAATAAACATACATGTGCATGTGTCTTTTCCTCCCAGGCTTTAATCAGCATCTCCATGTCCCTTCTGACCAGACCTCTATGACAGTGGGTGAGGCCAAAAGCCAGACAGACACTGGGCCACTATTTCCTATGTAAGGAGACTACTAGGTACAGAGTACAGTATTTTGAATTTAGGGGCAAAGCAGGCCAAGAGCTCTGCAAAGACGACTCCTGATGTGAAATAATAACCACTACATTCTCTTGGGAGCAGCTGGTGTGAACCAGCACCCCTGAGCAACCAAGACCTCAGAGAATGATGTGTTTATTTACGTGAAGCTGGGTGCTGATGCTCATCATTTTCATAATTACTGTATTTCTCATCTCCCCCATTTCTATGGGCCAAACATAAAGTGTGCAGGAAAGCAACTACCTATATGTGCTTCTATTTACTCAAGTTTACAGCTATCGTGTAGTACTGATTAATCCTCCCTTCTCCATGACACTGAGGCAGTAGCATTCTAATGCCATCTTTATTATTGTTCGGCAGATCCCATACTACTGCATACAGAAATAGTGTAAATCATGGAACTAGTGTTTGAGGTCCATAAAATGCAAGGTTATGAATATTTCATTACTATACATTTTATTTCCCTGTCTATTCTGCATCTCCCAAAATGCTGTTTGTTTACTTATTGGCTCACTGTTCACCAGAAATACTTAATTCTTAATATAAGGTGTGGATTGGATCAACAACCCCGGCCTTGTGACCTGAGCTACATTTGAAAGTAATGATGGATTTTTTTCTCTCTCCTTTTAATCATTCCTTCAACCCACAAATACTTGACTGCCAGGTTACTTCACTAACAGGAGTTTCAGCTTCTTCGTCATAATTGCATTGATTTGCAAGCCCCTCAAATCAATTCTCAAACATTTCTCCTGTGAACTATGGCTACGACGTATTTAAATGTTTCTCAACGCCCCATTGTATCCGTCTTGGCTGAAGTAAGCAGTTAGACTTTCGCTGCGGATCTTGGCAATGAAAGACACATTGTGCAAGTGCAATTAGCTTCACTCCCTGCACTGGTACAAATGATTTGTATGAATCAGCTGGTCCTGCAAAAGATGCAGCCATTATCACCTGCTTCTGAGTTTTCCTTTAACCACAAAATTTATATTAGCAAATAGCCAGGGGGATTCAATCTTAGCAAAATCAGAGTCTGAATCCCCAGCATTAAGGTGCTAACTTCTCTCCTGCTATAGGGCATAGTAGATATTAATACAACTCTTTGGTACAGACTGCAAAATATATAAAATGTCATAATTATATCTGCAATTCAGCAATGAAACAATTTTCCTCCTTTCTTCACTGTCATCAGCATAATAGCAGCCTATGGGATTTGTATTTTCTGGCTGTGAGCCCTTTTATGGGCTGTAGAAAAAAATACAAGCAGGTTAGTTTCACAGCTCTGAGAAGGCCTCATGACAGAAATATTGCTTTTAATGTTATTGTCTCTTTCTAGCTTGTAACCCACTCTCTTTGGGTGGAGAGGTTTCTGTGCTGATGCAGCATCACTTATGTTTTTCTGATAAACCTCTATATTCCCTTCCTGGCTTCCCCCACCCATCTGGACAGAGAAATAATTAACCAGCTTTCAGGATCATGCTATGTTATCTATAGATAAAGGGGAAACATGAGATGGGAGGGGGTTAGTCAGAGGGGAATGAAGTCGGGAGGAAGCATGTCTCCAAGGTTTCTCTTGGAGACACAAAAGAACATAAGAAAGATGCATTCTGAGTGAATCTTCACTTCCCGTTTATTTTGCTAGCCAAGACAAATATCACAGCTCGTATCTAACATTTGAAAAGCAGGGCCAAAGAAAATGATAGATTAATAAGTCCAAGGACAGAATAATAGAAGGAAAATATGTGATAGAGAATGATGCCCCTGTCAATCTGAAAGGGGCGGGGAGAAAGCTGAAATGGAAGTGGAAAAAAAATGTACCATAGCAACCTTATATAGAAACACCCTCCTATAGTTATGCTAAACATTAATTAACGTTACTCAAGACCCCTGTGGTACTGTTACTTCAGAAACAGGTATCTTCAGACCGTTTGTGATTCTTTTCATTATAATCTACACTACGGGCATTGTGAGTTGAACAACAGACTAAATGTTCCCTCCACAATTATTGGTAATAATATTCCATGCACATTTCTATCCCCCATCATCATCTGTGATGAGGCTAATCCAGTACTTTCTGCATGAACTGTTATAATACCCAAAGCAGCAGGACGGAGTATTATCAAGCATGGGCTTACCAATGGAAACCTAATGTAACAGAGTTCGTTTCCAGAAAATAGGCTAGGGATGAAATTTGTCAGCATCAGCCATACAGACAGACACCTGTAACACAATCCCAGGCAACTCACTCAAGTGACCATTTCTCATAATGGTTTCATGTCAGTCACAGGAAGCATTCTAAATACATTTCTATAAAATGAAGAAAATACTCTTTAGTCAAGAGGCAGGTCTTTAATGAGAGGTGAGGTGATCAGAATTCTGCTGTCATCTCAGCCACAGACATTTGGCAATGTTCCACTGACTACTCTGTGGCTCAGTTTCATAAATGCTAAAAGGTAGACTACAGAAAGAAAACTCTTCAGGAGTGCATATAATTTTAAAATCTGTAAGTGGCCCGGAGATCCCCAGAGACAAATATTTCCTCTATTGTGATTTAAAACTAAGTGATGAAACCAATAGTTTTGCAAGCAATAAATCATTATTTAAATAGAATTGTTCAAAATGTCCTATAAAAGGAAGTAATAGAAGGGAAAACCTAGAAGTTACTAAAAAGGACTCAATTGTAAAATAGAAAAACTGTCATATATGTTAGACCCTTCTTGAACTCTAAGATTATAATGAGGAGACCATGGCTGTGCCCACATTTAAGAAAAAAAATTGCAGCATATGAAAATTCAGATTTACAAACCAGATCAATTAATGGGTGATTATTCACACTATAAAAGGATTTATCGCTTTACAAATGGATTCCCTGCAGGGTTCCATTTTAATAACTGAGCTCTCTCAGTGTTAGGAGTCACTGCCAATTAAAAGTCAATCAGAAGTGAAGATAAAGCACCTCTGAAATTAAAATGTATGTCAATGGAAAATCATCATAGAGTTACAAAAATTCACATTACATACAGCTTTGTGGGGACACAGAATTTATTTCACAAGGATATTGAGCACCTACTATAAACTTAGCTGGTCCTGGGAGTCACTGCCTGGGGATTTAAAGAGTAAAATAAATGGTTCCTGCTTTCGGAACTTCTACAGTGTGGTTGCAGCAGTGTGGTGTGGAGGGAGTACCATTAGCATTCTGGGTGGGACAATGATTTACTGAGGAATTCGATTCTGCACAATGTCAGTGGATATAGTTTAGAGATCTGTTCCTACCCAAATCTCATGTTGAATTGTAATCCCCAATGCTGGACCTTGGGGGAGGTGTTTGGATTACAAGGCCGGATCCCTCATGGCTTGGTACTGTCTTCATGACAGTGAGTTCTCCTGAGATCTGGTCATTTACTCTCTCCCTCTCTCTTACTCTTGCTTTCCCCATGTGACAGCCTGCTCCCCCTTCACCTTCCACAATGATTGCAAGCTTCCTAAAGCCCTCACCAGAAGCCAGGCAGATGGTGGTGCCATGCTTGTGCAGACTGCAGAACCATGAGCCAATTAAACCTCTTTTCTTTATAAATTACTGAGTCTCCAGTATTTCTTTATGGCGATGCGAGAATGGCTTAATACATCGGTTCTCATTTGCTAAATGCCAAGGGAGCTCCCCTGTCATTGTATCAACACAAATTCCCCTATACATTTCCCAACATTTTTGTGTCACTACCCACACAGCATGGTTGAGGGCCTTTGTGGCACTCAGAAAGTCTCGTTGAATCCTCGGAGATCAGTGCTAGAGGACATATTACATTCAACTCTTTCATTTGGATGAGAAGGAAATGGAGGCCAAAGGAAATGAAACGGCCCATTCCATGGATCTTTCTAGTAAACAAATTGCTTTGGAGAAAGTGAGAGCATTTGATGGCCACTCTCTGAACTCAACATTTTTCCACTTTGAATTCTCTCCCTATTTTCCTTGTTTTCCCTCTCCATCTCCGCCCTTTTTTCTCATTTCCAGGAAAGCAGTGCTCTTTCTCTTTGTTGGCTTCAGCAAACAAAGCAGGTGGAAACCTGCCACCTGGAACCTCCCTTCCCAGGGCGTTGCTTCTTCTAATAGCAGGATTCTAGAATAGAAGGTGAATAGGTGAAAATCGAGCCCAGTGACTCCAATGGTACTGTTAGAAAGATTTTCTAATGAAGTAAGGAAAGTCCTCTGCCAGGGACTTAAGGAAGGAGAAGGTTTGAAACAGCTGCGGAGGGTTGATAGGGTGTAAACAAGATGAATAAAAGAAAGTATTTTTTATTGTATTCGGTTCTGCTAAGGTTCAGCTGATGAGCATGCACAAAACCTTAACTGACCTAATCAACGCGTTTTTATTATTTCCTTCAGCAGCTTTCAGCAGTCAAAGAATGTGAGAAGAGAAAGCCCTCTTGGAAGTGTTCATAACTGATGAATGGTTAAATGCAAAGAGAATAAGGGATTTAGATAGGAGAGCAAACACATCATTGAAATGGCTGGCCATGAGGTTTATGCCAGAGGGGCTAAAAGGACACAACAGGTGATCTGGATACCCCCAAATCGTACACCTTCAAGGAGCCAGAGGCACTTGACATACAAACTCTGGTGATGAGACAATGGAAGAAAGGGACGTGGAGTTTCCAAAAGGGAAGGTCAGAGTTTCAGATCTCAAATAGGCAAAGGTTTGTGTAACTGTATTGTCTCTGATATGGCCAGCTCGTGTGGTTGAGGCTGAGTGAAAATGAAGTTATTAAGATAAATGTGAAAGCTCCTAAAAACAGTAGGGAAAGAGAGAATGAGACAGGTGTTGAAGTCATTTTTAAAGTAAATGGAAGTGAATTTGAAAAGAATGACTCAAATTTCCATTAAAATGCCTCTGGGACAAAAGATTACAAGAAGATATGCAACAATTCTCAACTGCCGTCATATTAGTAGAATGCATTTGGGAAACCTAAAATAAGTCTTCGTTTACTCATTGAATTTATATGGATGTCATTATTGTTCAATCTATTGGTTGGTATTTTAGATACATACTGTGCCTAGTGTAAACAGTACGAATATCAACCCTGTGTCAGATACTGTACTAAGCACTATGTTACAATTGGGAATAAACAGGTACCTGTCCTTAAGAAGTTTACAGCCTAGTGTAGGAGGAGAAAAAAGATTGTGTCTCCAAGGGGATGTCATCACAGGAGGAATGCCTAACCCAGACTCTCCAGTCAAGGAAGGCTTCAGGAGGAGGCAACATCTAGGCTGGGACTTGAAAGATAAAATGAGTTAAAGAAGTCAAAGGTGATACACGACAGAAATAGTAAGAGCAGAAAACAACAACACACACAGAAGAAACTGAAGGTATGGCACTACGAAAGGAAGTTAAACTGTGAGAGGGAGTGGTAGGAGCAGAATGGGCAAAGACCTCTTGTATCACTTGAAGGAGTTATTTTATCCTGAAAGTATAAAGCCATTAAGAGATGTTTACACTGGAGGAATGGTGTGATCAGATCTGCATTTTAGAAAGCTCATTCTCGTTGCCATTAGAGTGCATTAATGTGAAGAGGACCGGCCTGGAGATATAAAGTCCAGTTATACCAGGTGGTTGTACTAGTGAGGGAGAGGAAAGACGGGAAGCAGACGCTCAAGATTTCTGGCTTATGCAAATGGAAAGGCAGTGGCACAGATCTCAGACATTTGGTGAGGGGAATAGGAAGATGATAGTCCTCTTTTAGGCATATTGATTCTGTTTCAGGTGCCAATGGGTTATGCAAGCAAATGTGGTCAGTGGACAGATGGGAAGTGCACCTGGAGGTCAGGCAGGAGATCTGGGCTGGGAATATGAGTGTAGGAATCCTTCCATGTGACTGAGGCCCTGAGGAAGAAGGAGACACATCAGAGCCAGCAAGAAGAGGGAGGAGGCAGGAATCCTTCAGAACTCCATGTATAATGACCATTGCAGTAACTCAGACCAAAGAATGTGTGAGTCTAATAGGCTTAAAGATCATAGCAGTGGGGGGTGAAAGGATATGGGTGGGTTTCAGAGACATTACAGAGTGATTCCAAACTCTCCATTTGTGAAGCCCCAGCATGTTTTCAATTACAATAAATGCTTGGTTGACCCAAGTGCTTTAGAAAGTAATCTTGTCATTGTGTTTTTGATTTAGAGGAGGATGGAACCAGTTCAGGTATCCCAAAAGAGAACACACTGCTAGTGACTCTAACTACCACTATACAAGGGAATTTTCCACAATTACAATTATTTAAGGCCTGAGGCTAAAATCCTGTAGCTTAAGCTGTAAACAAGTAAATAATTTGATAGCCAAGGTGAATATTCATTGTTCCTCAACAGTATCTGTCAGATTCCATAATGAATTCTTCCTCCTTATCCTCTACTTGGCCTGGAATCTGGTTCACTTCTTGACAGCCCCTGGGGAGAGCCTGTCCTTTCTGGAAAATCAGGATTACTTCTCCATTTTTTAACAAAGGCATCATCCATGTATTAGCCTCCTCACAGCCGATTTGCTGAATTTTTCCTCCCTGTCTTTTATCCAGTACCTTTTTAGCAATTCTCCTTTTTCTGAATTGGTTTTTCAGCCCAGAGAAATTCCCTCTTATAGCAGGTTCCCATTCTCAAGTTTTTCCTAATTGCACTGCCTCTGGTTAATAATGTATTCCTATGACTTCCCGTCCTTACCTGAACTGACTTACCTTGATCTTCTACCCGGGGGCACTGTACAGATAGCTTCCCTTACCCTTCAACCTTGCCCCTACTGTCAGCTACTAACTCACTCAGAGCTCCCTAAACCACCTATACATTTCAAATTCAGCATTTTTCACTTTACCTCATTATTGATAGCAACTTGTGTTAAGATTGTTCTCAGTTTTCTCATGTGTAAAATGGGGATAATACATGTTTATTTCAGTATCTGGCAAATGGTTAGAGCTCAGTAAATCTTAACCAACATTTTTATTATTACTGTTGAAGTCCCAGCTTCCATATTCTCTGACTGTGTAATAAAAGGTTGGACACTTACTCTCGATGACCCTGTTTTCTCATTTGAAAGATGGGGATTGTAACACCTGTCTAGCTCTGAGTTAAGAGGTTCCATATGAGACAGTAAACAAAGTCCCTTGCATACTACAGAAATGTATGAGAATGTTACTATATTGCAGTTTTCTTTGAAGGTAGTACCTTGCCTGGGTTATCACTAGGAAAATCAACAGTAACTGCACAGAATGCTAGCTGGAGCTATAGAAGATGTAGAAAATCAGAAATCTGACATTATAATTTTGTCACACATCTGCCCTTGATTACTGATATTTGAAGGATACTCAAAGATTCTGTAACTTTTATTTTAGGTCAAATTTTTTCAAAACTACATAACTGAGCCATGAATACTCAATAAAATGTCTTCTCTGAATTATTTAATAATGTGAAACTATTACAGTTAAGGCTTAATCTAAAAATGGCTATGGAAAGCATTGTTCTGTCTCATTTATAAAGTTCTCATTGAAAACATTTGTCCATTCTTCTGTTCAGTGTTTATAAGGATCTACATAATAAACACCACCAAAAACTTAATGTTAGGACTAAATTCAGTACCTCTTCATAAACAATTATTATTCTACCCATAATGCAATGCACACTATGTAACATATTCTTTCATTTGTTCTTAATTTTTACCTTGGTTTATTAACAGGATTACGTGGATTCTGGACCTGGCCAGCTGACGAGGATTTAGGCTGGCTGAGGAGCAGCTGCTCATTTTCCCCTCTTATGATGCACCTGCATATTCCTCTTGTTCTCTTCTTGTTCCTGTTTTCTACTTATAAATTCCATGGCCCAGCTGCCTCATGACCTTGTTTCAGTTTCAACTCCCATCACTAACCGGACAGATTTTTTCTTTCCTATACTTCAAATTCCTGAGGGAAGAGATGTGATTGCTGAGGCTGAGCACTTGCACCTCAGTTTCTGTAGAGCCCCTTGTGCCAGGCCCATCATGTCTGTAGGCAAACTCAAGAAGGGGCTTTGAAGAACAGGACCATTCCCAGCCCAGCCAGGACAGGGCAGGGTTGCTGCCACAGGACATGAGATCCAGGCATTTTCCTTTAATGAGGCTTGCTCTTTTACCTTCATTTGTATTTTTGTTTGTTTGTCTTTTTATGGTACGTAGAAGATGCATATTGTTTACCTCCAAGCCTTTTTTACAATACAAGTTGTTTTTTTTTTAAATGAAGGAACATATTGATTTAGAAATCTTTTTGGGTAAACACTAAATCAATGCTAAATCAAGCCAAGTTATTCTTTCTAAAAAATAAAATCTAGTTAACTGTGAGGTTGTTTTTAAGGATCCTAATTAATGAAGATTCTACTGTAACAACAGGTCCCTCCAACACAATCCTTAAATTATGGAGTACCTGTGTTTTCCAGTGTTAATAGTGGAAAGACATAGAAGACATTGTCTGTTGCTCTCTAGGATCTGATGTCTAACTCAGTTTCCAAAGTGGTATCTTACCTGTCCTGAGACTGGGCATGAGCAGTGGTGTCCTGGAGTCGGCTTATACAAGCTCATGAGAGTTGACTATTAAACTTCAGGAACTTAGTGAACTGCTTGATAACACCACCATCATTAAAATTAAATAGAAGGAACCTACCTCAACATAATAAAGGCCATATATGACAAACCCACAACTAACATTATACTGAATGGGGAAAAGTTGGAAGCTTTTCTTCTAAGATCTGAAACAAGAAAAAAGATGCCCACTTTCACCACTTCTATTCAACATAGTACTAGAAGTCCTAGCCAGAGCAATTGAGCAAAAGATAGCAATAAAGGGTGTTTAAATTGGAAAGAAGGAAGTCAAATGGTCCCTGTTTGTAGATGACATAATCTTTTATGTGAAAAACCCTAAAGACTCCACCAAAAATTATTATAACTAATAAATTAATTTAGTAAAGTTATAGGATACAAAATCAACCTACAGAAAACCAATGGTGTTTCTGTATACTAACAGTGAACTGTCTGAAAAAAATAAATCAAGAAAACTATCCCATTTACAATAGCTACAAAAAAGTTAAATACCTAGGAATAAATTTGACAAAGGAGGTGAGAGAGTTCTACAATGAAAATTATAAAACATTGATAAATTGAAGAAGACACAAACAGATGAAAAGATGTAGTATTCATGGATTTGAATAATTAATTAATATTGTTAAAGTGTTTATGCTACCTAAAGCAATCTATAGATCAATGCAATACCTACCAAAATACCAATGACATTCTTCACAGAAATAGAAAAATTTCTCAAATTTGTATGGAACCACAAAAAGACCCCAAAGAGCCAAAGCAATCTTTAGCAAAAAGAACAAAGCTGGAGGCATCCTACTACCTGACTTCAAAATATATCACAAAGCTATGATAACTAAAGCAACATGATACTGGCATAAAAACAGAAAAACAGACCAATGGGACAGAAAAGAGAAGCCAGAAATAAATCCACACATTTATAGCCAACTGATTTTCGACAAAGGCACCAAGAACAAACATTGAGGAAAGGACACTGACTTCAATAAATGGTGTTGGGAAAACGGGATATCCACATGCAGAAGAATGAAACTAGACCCTTATCTCTCACCATATTAAAAAAATCAACTCAAAATGAATTAAAGACTTAAATGTAAGACCTAAAACTATGAAACTATTAGAAGAAAACATAAGGAAAATGCTGCATGGCATTGGTCTAGGCAAGGATTTTTTTGGATAGAACCTCAAAATTTTTGTAATTTTTGCAAAAAAAGCAAAATTACACAAATGAGAATATATCAAATTTAAAAGCTTCTGCATAGCAAAGGAAACAATCAACACAGCAAAGAAGTAACCTGGAGAATGGGAGATATTTGCAAACTACAGATCTGACAATGGGTTAACTTCCAGAATACTTAAGGAACTCAAACAACTCAATAGCAAAAAAATAAAAAATAAATTTAAAAAAATTTGATTGAAAAATGAGCAAAAGACCTGAATAGACACTTCTATAAAGAAGACATACAAATGCCAACAGGTTTATGAAAAAATGCTGAATATCACTAACCATCAGGGGCTACAAATCAAAATCACAATTAGATATCAACCCACTCCAGTTAGAATGGCTATTATCAAAAAGACAAAATATAACAAATGCTGGCAAGGACGTGGAGAAGGGGGAACTCTTATTCACTATTGGTGGGAAGGTAAATTAGTACAGCCATTATGATCAACAGTTTGGAAGTCCTTCAAAAAATTAAAAATAGAACTACCATATGATCCAGCAATCCCACTACTGGTTAGATATCTAAAGAATATGAAATCAGTATGTCAAAGAGATATCTGCACTCCCAGTTTATTGCAGCACTATTCACAATAGACAATATATGGAACCAAACTAAGTGTCCATCAATGGATGAATGGATTTTAAAATGTGGTATATGTACATACAATGCAATACTATTCAGCCATAATAAATCAAATAAAATCCTATCATTTGTGACAACAAGGATGAACCTGGAGGACGTTACATTAAATGAAATAATCCAGATGCAGAAGGACAAATACTGTGAGATCTCACTAGTGGAATATTTAAAAAGTTGAACTCAGAAGTAGAGAGTAGAATAGTGGTTAGCAGAGGCTGGGGAAGGTAGGGGCAAGAGGGGATGGAGAGAGATTGGTCAATGGGTACTAGATTATGGTTAGACAGGGGAGATAAGTTTTGGTGTTCTATTGAATTATAGTGTGAATATAGTTAACAATAATTTATTACATATTTTCAAATAACTGGAAGAGAGGATTTTGAGGGTTCTTTCTGCAAGGAAATGATCAGTGTTTGAGAATGGATATGCTAATTACCCTGATTTGATTATTACACATTGTATATACGTATCAAAATATTAAACTGTATCCCACAAATATTAACCATTATTATGGGTCAATTAAAAATAAAAAAAAAAAATGCCAGGCATGGTGACTCAAGCCTGTAATCCCAGCACTTTGGGAGGCCGAGGTGGGCGGATCACGAGGTCAGGAGATCAAGACCATCCTGGCTAACATGGTGAAACCCTGTCTCTACTAAAAATACAAAAAAATGAGCAGGGTGTGGTGGTGAGCACCTGTAGTCCCAGCTACTTGGGAGCCTGAGGCAGGCAGGAGAATGGCATGAACCCGGGAGGCGGAGCTTGCAGTGAGCCGAGATGGTGCCACTGCACTCCAGCCTGGGCGACAGAGCAAAACTCGTCTCAAAAAAAAAAAAAATTTAAAAAATCATATCAGCTCACAACTTATACTAGCAATAAAAGTAACAAATATTCAAAACTCATCACTTCCTCGTAGTTTATTGCACTTTACTTTTATCTCTGCTTCTGAGGTTCCTTTATCTACCATATTTGTATGATTTAAATACTATATAATAATGTGCTGCTGCATGTTTCTTCCCAACACCCTGCACAGTGACATCACATTGGCAGCTTGAAATCACAGATGATAGGTGTATTTACACCAATGAAATAGGCAAATACTACAAATCAAGGTGTTTCCCCTCCCGCTTCCTGCCTTCCCAGAAAGCCAGTTGTTAAATATTTACCAACAAGCCACTTGGCATATGCTATGCAAATTGAAAGCAAAACTTTAAAATTTGCTCAAATTTGCAGCAATGTTAGGTTTGGATAAAAGATACTTAAAAAAATTGGGAACCATTGCACTAACATTGAGTTACCTACTTATCAATCCATTCAATTTACTCATCAGTAGCATAATTATTGAAACCTTTACATATCACCTCCTCCATTTAACAGTTTTACTGCTAACTTCTTCTGAGAAAATCTTGCATTGCATTTCTCAGGATGGAGAGAGGAGGCCTCTGAAGCTTGTACATGTAAACCCACATGTACACAACTGTACAAAATGCCCAACCAAGAATAACAGTACATTCATCTAATGATGGAGGTTAAGATTTTTTGAAACAATTTCGACTTCTATTTAAATTCAGATGTTTTACTGTCTCAACCACTACATATATTCTTGAGTACAAATGAAGAAGTATGCTTTTACTCCCCATGTTTGACTCATGATGACCTCAGGAACTGCCAAACAAATTAATCCTGATTACAACCTTTTGAAACATTGCTACATTAAGAGGGTGTGGAAAAGAATTACTGATTGAATCTCTCATTAGTGTATTTTGTCACAAGACATTACCAAAGTGGTTGAATGTTTCAAACTATCTTATAAAACAACTGAACAGAGTGACAGCAAATAGAAATAAATTATGACTTAATCACCCTTGGAAAGTCTATGTACAGGATGGGAAAGGAGGGAGTTTTCTGAATGTGGTAACCTGGCAAGATAGGCCTGCCATAGGTGGATTTGTATGATGAGCTAAGGAGATTCCCAAGCAGATATCATCCTAGTAGAAAAGAGAACCAAGCACAAGCTCGGTCAGGAACGGAGCCAAGGAGGGGTGATTATTAATACATCAGAGCATCTGTCACTTGGATTAGCTCCTAGCCTAGTCCCCCACCCTATGTCTGAGTCCTGAGTAGATTTGAGGTGCTATAAGTAAAAATATATATAGCTGCTCAGGAGATGCATTTTATGATTTTAAAGCACATGCAGTATTGCTTTGAGAACCCTCTGCAGTAAAGGAAGGCTAAGGAGAAGATAAGCATGGCCACTGTTTCACAATGGGATGTTGAACAGCTGTGGCATCTCATGGGTGCCTGGGCATTGGTGGCACAGGAGCTGGGGGGACAGGAGCCCGCCAAAGCAGCAGCTGGGCCCATCAAACGCTGCAGTCTTCCTGGAAAGGTGACTGGGCAGATGCATCCATATCTAGTGGGAGTTAGAAGTAGACATCAGCTGTGGTTCCACACACCAAGCACAGGGCAGAGGGAGCTGAATCCGAAAAACAAAAACAAAAATGATGTATAGTAACTAACCTGACTAGGTTCTGAATTCCTTGAATGTACTACTTAAGGATTCTGAGAAACTTCAGGGATAGGGAAGAATTTGCAGAGGCCTAGAGTTTTGCATTAGTAGGTAGTGACAAGAGCTTACAAAAAAAGGGTTGCATTCTTTTCCTCTCTTGTTGGAAGATTCCTGATGCAGATACTGAAAGCAAAGCCAAGAGCACATTTGCACCCCAATGGCCAAACTGCTAGTCAGTTTATGCCGTAGAAGCACCGATTGATGTTCATGAGTTGTGCTGGCTGTTGGGTTACTCCTCCAAAGAAGAGGACAGCCATTGTGCAACTTCAGTGGAGTCCCTGGAGACATGTGAAAATGCTCACCATGCTAGTTATCATGATGTGAGAATGCCCACTTTCTGGTGAGTTGAGGTGCCACTGTGAAGATCTCTTTCATTGGAGAATTTGGGTAACACGTAGGGTACTAGAAGAATGATTCACACTAGGAGTTCAAATGATAAGCTCTATTAGAAGATATGAGTGGGAAAAAATAGAGGGATGCTGTGTCTTCACCCTGTGAATTAATGAGGTTTTTGGGAGGACAGAGACAATGGAAATCCTAGGCTCACTGTCAAAGGATAAGTAGGATGGAGAAATGAACCACTCCTTCCAACACCTGTCAAGACAAACAAACTGTCATTGTGAAAATGACAAAAAAGACACCCCCTCTGCATGGCCAAATTGCAGGGAAACACACCTTTCTCAGGCTAACGGCCCCTTACTGTGGGTACAGATTGGCAAGCAGAGAACAGATCTTCAATTCCTTCATTAGTGCATTGCACAAAATGTACAACTTCTCAGGGTAGTCCAGCCCAATGTAACATGTTATAAAGGTGAGAGTTCATTGAATGACTTCAATGTTAAGAAATAGGGGTAAACAAGGAAGAATGTGTTCTTGGAGGTATGAGCCAGAGGCTTAGCTTGAGCTGCAACATAAAGAATGTGGGGCTGGAGCCATAGCCTGGGGAATTAGCACTTCCATCTGGCCCAGCAGTACATGCATAGCATTGTTTTGCAGCCCCAAACAGCTGCTGGTCATAAAGGACACAAAAGGCCTGGAAAAGAACTTTTCAGAACCAGGAAGTATCATATCCATGCCTGGAAAAAAAAAAAATCATTGCAGGCCTGAAAAAGATCCTGGAATTAATGGAGGTCATGTCATCATGGCTAGGAAACCCACTGGTGTCTTGGCTGCCATAAGCTACTCCAAGGACATAAGCAAGGGGCAGCCTTACACATTGCTGGGCTCCACATATCTACAACAATGATCCTGGCAGGTGAACCCAGAAGGAGGTGGAGACTTTGACAGAGCTGACATGCTGAAAGAAAGCCATGTCCACTACTGAAGATCAGCCATGGCTGAGTATATGAAGAAATTGGAAAGAATGGGCTTGTCAAATTTGTATTTGCTTGACTTGAAAGACAGAGATCTATTTAGGAGAGTGGAGTCTTGAACACCAAGCACCCTACTTGTTAAAGAAGAGTGAGTCCGAAAGCAGGATGGTGAACCCCATCGCATTTTGGTTTCTGGCTAGAGCACCACACACTGATGTGTGCATCCTAAGGGCTGGATAGAGGGGCTCAGGGTGGTATTGTCAATAAGACCCACAAGGACTGTCACTAAACTGTGAAATAGTGGTCACAAGCAGTCATGCTTTTGAGCCCATCTACAGAACACTGTCACAAAGAGGGGCACTCTCTCCCACTGTTCAGAAATCCTTTACAACTTGGACACTTCAAGGGCTTGTGGAGATGCAGGTCTTTGGTAAACTTTGAAGGTCCTAGTGCTTTTCCGAGACAGTGAAATGAGTCACACCCTCAGCAAAGGCGACCCCAGGCCTGGGGACTTGGTGGAATCAGCACATGGGGCAGTACATGTAGAAACAGCCTGGCCTGAATGAGAAGGGTAATCATAAAACCACATGGCAAGAGATGGATTTATTTGTGAGCATATGTGAGCTACCCCTGGGACCTCCAGAGATGTCTGGGGTGGAGAGGTGGTGATTTTGTACAGGACTGGGATCCAGCATTTGCACTCCATGACAACAGCCAGCAAAACATGAATGATCATATAGTCTTACTTCTGAATAAAACAGATGTTTTCTCTGACAATTGGAACAATAGGTAAAAACTAAAAATTATATCATAATCAGATATGGTTTCCAATATCCTAAAAGTGCTCAAATTTTTTAGCTCAAACTGTAAAATCTAAAAATATACAGACTGCTTAAATAAAAGTACATGATTCCTTGCCCATCTGCTCAGGTTTCACTGGCCTTATTTGTCCCCTGCACATGCCAAGCTTCCTCTTACTTAGGGGTCTTTGCACTTATGGTTCTCTCTCTGGAATCATGTTCTTCAAAGCTTTATAAGGTTGTCTCCTTCTTATCATTCAGAGCTCAGCTTCAATGCCTCTTTTTCAGAGAGGCTTTCTCTGACTGCAGTCACTCTCTCACATTATATAGGTTTATGTTTTTAATGACACTTATCATTAGCTCAAATTACTTGGGAATTTTTTAGTTACTCGTCTATTGCCTATCTATGTCTGACAAAATGTACCAAAACACCCAGGACGTTTGTTTGACTTGTTCTCAGCTGTATTCCCTAGTATATTAATGCCTGGCCCATAGTAAGTACTCCTGAAGAATTTAGTGAATTGATTAATTTCAAACATTCACTGTCAATTTCTCTGCAATTGGGAGAATTATTCATTACAGGTCAACATAAAAAAATGGTATCTCAGCACTTTTTCTCTTACTCATTTCCCGGGTAAATGAGAACCAGGAGAACTTCTGCCTCACATTTAGTATGTAATCTTGATTTGTTTATAGTGTGGACAGATCGTTTTCAAATTCAAGTCTCTAACATCTCTGTACACTCTCACTTTTCACATATCAATACTTTAACATTCATTTTGCTAGAACATCATGTGTCTCTATCATTCTGCATTTGCCTTTTCTAACTTGGTGCTGTTAAAACAATACACTGCTCATGAGAACCTGTGGCCTATCAGCAATACAGATGGTAACTTTTTTACTACATGAGCAACACTAAAATTCTCTGTATAGTTTATGGAAACTCTCATCCTCAAAATTGTGCCTGCTAAAAAATGTTTGTAACAAGAGACTGTTTCAAGTCAGAATTCAAGTCCCTCTGGAGTATTTTAGAAACTATGCATACCCACTGGTATTATGGCTAATGTTTTCCAAATCCTTTCAGATGGCTAGTTTGACACCAAATGTGCTTCTAAGACACACTGTTGAATCATCTTCATTGAAAAGCTTTATGAATAGCACAGGTACTGTCTGTGCTAGATGAGGTGTCACTGTACTTAAAAGCCGGGACATAAACCAACTCACCCCTTGAGATTTGCTCTAGCTGGGTGATTTTTTTTTCTGTCTTTATATAATAATTAATCTTCCAAACTGTCAGATTTTGCTCTTAACAAACAAAACTATCTCAAGGGAGGGAAAAAAAATTACATTAATCAATAGTAGGAGGTTTCCACATTTTTTTCCATTAGGAATACAGCAGAGTGACTATTCCAATTTGAAGGGACATTTAAGAGCACAAAAGACCAGGGATTTCCTGATGTTCTTGGCACTTTTAGAATTTCTGTTGTTTTTCCTTTTTTACGTAAATCCTCTCCTAGTAACCAGCACGGGGTTTTTCTGAAGTTCATTTACTGCCATTTTTCTGTATTGTCCAACAGATTGTTTCTAGTACCTTCTGATGTGTGGCAGCTGTGTTTTAACAATTCCAAGTATACCATATGAAAGTAATCAAAGACATTAACACACTAGTGTCCGCAGCTCTAGAGGTATTTCCTGCCTGTGGTATTGGTAGGCCATGTGAAGTCGTACATAAATTACTTTGTTTTGGTTTTTTGGCTTTGGGTTTTTTTGTTTGTTTGTTTTGTTTTGTTTTTAGAATGCTGAAGTGTTCTCTAAATATATGCGAACTCATCACATGCTTATGTTTGTGGATCCATGATTCTGTAGACATAGCTAGCTACAAAGAGCATCATACAAAAATCAGCATCAAGTATAATTTTTACAGAGCATAGAATATTTCACATATTAATCTGTGCAAAGTGATCTCAGATTCCCAAAGGAGGAAATAGTTAAAGTTTAGTGTTTTCTCTGATATAGTGTACCCTGGGTAGGATAGTAATGGCTAACTACATAACATCCTAATGTAAGCAGTTATTGGGAAATGTTTCACATACAGTATTTTATTATAGTAAGATTGCACTGTACTTAAAGTAAATATCCCTGGATCTCCTCCAAAGCCGAAAGAATGTAGTTAGGTTACAGAATCTGCTCACTCAGCAATCTGTCTTATAATAAATTAGGGTTTTGAAAAAACGGCTGTTTTGTTTATCACAAAAGGTAGGGAGAAGTAAAAAGTAACCTGAAAAAAGCAGTAGGTTGTACAATCTTGAAAGAACGGATAATCATATGTACATTTTATTACCTCACTGATTACAATATCGATTATATCATACAAGCAAAGTAGCCAAGGATGAAGATTACAAATTAAATATCCAAATGTGACAGGTGCCATCATAAGTCATATTTTAAAATTTAAGTCTAACTTATCATATATACAATTTCACCACCATGTTAATAAAAAAAATACACTCTTTAATTGTTTTATGTATTCTAGAATTTCAATGAACATAAAAGTAATAGATACAGATATATATAGATTATACAGATATAGATAGAACACCATTTTAGTGTGCCAACTTTCTTGCTAGAGAAGGTATTCTTTCAAAACATGCTTTAAACAAGGGGTTCTAGGACCCCATGGTAAGTAGCTAAGAGTCCACATTTATTTGACATTCCATTTCTCCCCAGTGACCACTACTGACAGAACTTCAGCATGTCTGGCCCATGTAGAACTTTCACTCTTAATTAAAACAGTGACACCAAAAGCTTTTAATGATTCCCCAAATGCTATTATAAGGTACAGGGTAAATTTTAGAGCTGGGGCCCCCCTTTGGGGAATAACTATAAAATTTGGAAGTAACATTTTCCACGCTGCTTATCCATTGCCTTCCTGTGGCCTCCAATGGGACTTCACTAGCCACTGGGTCACATCTAACCTTAACTGCTTGCTGAAGGAATCTCTCTGGAACATCTAACCCCAGAGTAGTAGATTTTTCTAATTAAAAAAAAAATTGTTTAATCTTCAACGTTGCCTCTTCAATTCCTGGCTTTCTTCTGGACACATTTGTCCTCCTTCTTTGCCCAGATAAGTACAGATAAATCATGAAAAGTACTTGTCTGCTTTCCTACGGTGCCCTAAAAAGCTTATGCATTATCCATCCTCAACAGGGTCTGCATTTATTGAGCATTTACCACCAGCAAATGGCAGTACCAAAGATTGCTTTTAATCTAGAATGAATCCCTGTTCTTATCAGGCATAAATGTGATCTCATAGAGGGAAGGAGATGAATAGATTGGTAGATATGGTGTTGCTTTGAAAAGAAGAGTTGAAGTTTAGGATAATATGGAATCCTTACAGTCTATCTCTCTTATTTTTGAGCCTTAACTTGGCCTGTTTTTCTCAAGCAAAGAAAATTAGAAACAGTTCCTGAAAAGTTGCCATTTGGATCAGCTACTTTAATTTACTTCACAAATTCTTTTGAGGATACTTAGAATGTGCAAGGTACTGTGCTATGCTGGAGAGGTACACAAAATGGGGAAAGCAAATGCCTTTTCCTCTGGAGCTCATCATCCAGTGGGAGGGTCTTTGCATGTAAAGGAGAAGACTGTCAGCTAGCAGAACAGCTGAGCAAAGGCCCCGGAGTGGGACCTCGTACAGAATGCTTGGAAATCAAGAAGTTGATTGATTCAGCCAAAGACTAAGCTGTATAGAGAAATAATGAGAGAGGAGAGGAGAGAGGCACTAGGTATTGAAGTGAGGCTGAAAAGGAAACCTTAATCCAGGCCGTGGGACGTTGAATGCCAGGCTAAGCTCTGGACATTGCCTCCAGATTTGGAGGGACAATGACTGACACAAAGTCATCCAACTTATCTTTTTCCTATTTATGGTCAAAGTCTTCCATTAAAAACTCAGGCATTATTCAGAAGACCTTTAACAGCATTGCCAGCATTATCCAAATTCTGTTAGAACCCAGTGGTTCCAACGCTAGCAAATTCACTACAGATAAGGCAGAAATAATGTTGAAAATATGTATTTTCCACTTCAAGAAGCTGTGTATATAGTCATGGTTAATCTTAACACAATCATGGAGTAGAAAAGACTTGTCACTGATGTGTCTCCTCCACCACCCCTAGCTGCCTCGGGCCATAATGTCTCCATGTATTTATCTTGTGTCCTAATCCCACCAGGAGAAAGGTAACTGGCCCTTCACCATCATTTAGACATTACTTGGCTTAACTCATGCCTTAATGAAAGTAAGATGAAGGGTATTATATGAAAGTAATGTTAGAAGAAGTGGTCCGCTCTCTTTGGATGTGATTCATGAGGACCATTTCTAATTTCCTTGCCTTTTCCTCCCCCACCAACAAAAACTCCATCTGATTGTTTATCCATAAAGTTCCTGGGGACAAAAGTTATTTTAATGCCATCATTGGAGTTAAAATCACAAATAGTCCAGGAAGAGAAAAATGTGGAAATAAATTTATTTTAATAAGATGTGAAAGATTCTACACCATAGTGTAGAATAGTGTATCAGTCAGGTTCCCAGCAGGAAATAGATGGCATACTCCAATTAGGATTATTCCAGGAGAATTTAATAAAGGGACTATTTACAGAGGTGTGGGGAAGCCATAGGGTTAGTGCAGTACCCTTAGCTAATAAAAGCACTGCTGTTACCAATCTTAGGCCCAAGAGGGGAAGGGAAGAAGCCATTACTGGAACCTAAAACGATAGGGTCACTCAGAGACATTTGCGATAAGAGGAGCTAAGACTTTTAGACAAGGGACACAACTGGTCCAGGGTTATTGCCTAGGTAGAGAGCCAAGGGAATGAATACCTTGATCTCACTGTTACCCACCCCCGCTTTAGTCTCTCTCAAGGGCTTCCCACCAACTGAACTCAACCAAAGATGGAGAGCAAAGGAACTCATTGATGAAGTTCTTTTAAGTCAGCTTCCCCTGTGCCGATCCAGGTAGAAATGACTGCAAGGTAGATCTAGATGGGTCAATGGCATACCCAGCACCAAGACAGAGGGAGAAAAAAAGTAAAAACAGCAAGCTTGGGGTAGGCATGGGAAATGCTGAAGAAGAGGAGACTGAAACTGACTATTCTACCTGTGTTCCAGAGAACTGACCTTGTTCTTGAACACACACACACGCATGTGCACACAAACACACCCCTTTCAAAACTCAAGCAACATAATGGTGGGACATCTCTGTTCCTTCTAAAGTTGAAGGGAGATGTGTTCAGGCACCCCTCATTCTATAAGACGGTCTCCTCCTTCTTCCTGTGAAGAACACTGGCTCATTGAAATCCAGACACTAAGAAGGCCTTAAAGTGTGGATGTAGCTCACTGTGAGATGCTAGACAGTCTTGTTTTATTATCCACTTGGAAGTACACCTGAATAACAGCAAGTGGAGCAAAACACTTTTTCCCTCTTCTCATAGGGCTGCCTTTCAGGCCATACAAAGTTTTCGATGGAAATCCATGAGTTCCTGGAGTCTTCTCAACACTCTTTTTCTCTTTTCTATCCCTTTTCCCCTCTCCTAACCAGGGACATCTTTCGATCAAAGCTTTGGAGCTCTCCTCATTCCTGGTTCTATCCTGGAAATGTATTTTGAAATTTTCATTCTGTTCATCTTCAGTTTTTCCCAGGAGCAAGATTCTTATGCCTGAGGCATCTACATGAGGAAACTCTCTTGCTAACAATGTGTATAACTTTGAGGCATTATTATGCTACAAGAACCTCTTCCACTTGCCCACATCTCACCTCCACCCCTACTCCAACTGTTAGCCCTTCCCCAAAAAAGTAAAGAAGACAAAAGGAAGCTTGTTTTGTCACATAAACTTTGAGTTCTCTTTTCTGTATGTAATTAGACAGCGAGTTCCTTGGTGGGTTGGACTAACTTCATAGAATATTTTCATGTTGCTTATATATAACAAAATTATCTTTTTATCTCTAAACTTTTATTTGGTTATTTATAGATGTATAAAACTCTATGCCAACATGTGGTGACTTGGAACAACAATGTACTAACTTTCAAAGTGGTATGGGCTGCTGGATGCTTCTAGATTGCACTTTCTCACACAGTCATCAGAGGCTCTGTGGACTGGTCATCCAATATGGCACTTTCACATGGCTGGATGTTGATGCTGGCTGTTGGGTGGGAGATGAGCACCTGCCTGTGTCCTATCTCTGCAGCTTTTTTTTCTCACAGCATGGCAAGTAGGTTCTGAGAAGAAGTGTCTCAGGGTTAGCCTTCAAAAATACCCAAATGGGAGCTGCCAGCATCTTATAACCTAGTCTCAAAAATGTTGACATAGCCCTTTCATCTCAAACCTGTCCCTACATCCACCAGATTCGAGGAATTAAACTCTCCCACCTACTGATGTGAGGAGCAGCAGGCACTTGCAATGAGGGAAAGGACTGATGATTTGGAAACCAACACTAATTTCCCACTCGCCTTTTGTCTTTTCCTACCTTTGTATTTTCCTCCTGGAATCATAATCATTCATTTGCACTATCATTATTCAACCGTCTGCTTAATATAGTGGAAAGAGCACTGAATTCTGAGTGAGAATGCCAAGCTGAAGATCTCAACCAGAAACAAAACCAAGCCAGAGCCCCAGCTGGGCTCTGAGGTGCCCATGCATCTGTGCCTAGCTTTTTGACTCTGGGACAGTCCTGTGCCTTCTAATTCAGCTCCAGATGAGTGGAAAAATAAGAAGAATGAATCAACAGTTATTTCATTTCCGTTTTTGCATCTCCTACCGCCTGACAGATTAGTGGGAGGGAGTTGAGCTGGCAAATTTATCTCAAGAATTCAGGAGTAAATGAAATAGGACCAGACAAAAATGACCCCTCCTCAACTAATTGAACTAAAAGATAAGTAGGTCTCTCCTCTGTCAACTGAAGATCAGTTTGTATCTCCTCTCCAAAGGGCATCATTGGGGGTATACATACAGATCATTTTACTAATCCCAACTCTGTCACTCACGACCCCTGTGATCTTGGGCTAGTCAACTTTCAATGTTCACACCTGTAAAATGAGGAGAATAAGTATTTCAGAGATGTTAGGTGATTAAGATAAATAAGGTGTGCAAAAATGTTGTGATCAATAAAGGCTTAGGTACAGGTAAAGTATTTTCAAGACAGTTGCCAAAATTAGGGGTCAGCAATTTTTTTCGGTAAAGGACCAAAGAGTAAATATTTATAGGGTTGTGGGCCATATGGTCTCTGCTACAGCTACTCAATACCACAATTGTGGTGAGGGCAAAAGCAGTCATTAACAATGGTGACCATTTGGGTATGGTCAGATTTGGCCCATAGGCTGTTTGCCAACCCTTGGTCTAAGTTATGATTTAATCTGGGAAAAGAATGGAAGAAAAGCCAGGACAAGTAAATTCTTAATAATATCTTTTATTTATACTTAACAATGGTTCAGACATGGACAAGATAAGTTACAAATGTAAAGAAATGGGAAAATGATGTTTGATGCTAACAGTTGACACCAGACTTCCTTCTAGGAAGAGAATATTGTTAAGAGAAAATACCCTGACAAGCACTCGGGTAGAGAAAGTGAGAATGCGGGAACTGGAGCTTAGGAGATCTGTTGTATTTGAGAAAGGAGGAGTAATATTCCATTCATTCCAGACAGGAATTGAAAAGACAGCGGGAGCCTAGATGAGTCTCAATGCGACTCTACACTGTGAACCTCTGAATCTCCACAGGGTTATTTAACTCATAAAATGTTTAAAGTGAGTGTATTTTTTGTTTTTTAAGAAACCAGCAAAGAGACTGGGGCCTAATACCTGACTCATTTGGAGCAGACTTTAAGTATTTTGCCAGGATCTTGGAGTATAGAGACAAAGAGAATCATAAACATGTAAGCCCTAGAAACACCTCGAAATTTTAGGAAGGCCTCTGGCTGTCACAAGCCATGGAAATGGAGTGCAGACGCGTTTAACCAGATGTCCACAGGGCAGGGGCCCCAGCTGGAACTTCTCGCAAAAACATAGAGCATATCGTGATGTAAATAACAATGATTGTAATGGTCTTATAAAGCACACCAAATACTATCTATCACAATGTTAATTAAAGTTTTTAAAGGGTCACTTACTACCCTATTCCATTGATTATGAAGGTGTTCCTAAAATAAGAAATATAAGTTTCTGGCAATTTTACATAGTTTTCATAGAAATGTATCCAACAATTTTTTTACCTTTCTAAGATGAAACTGTTTTCTTAAGTGCTCAGTTCTTTTTGTGAAAAGGTTTCTTATACATCATAGTCTGTGTGATCACGTTTCCCAAAAGTCCATTGCCAATTTTGGTTAAAAAAAATAGGCATTAGCAAGTAACACTGGGAACTTGAAGAAAGAATGTTCATAATAATGAAAGCCATCAGATAACCCTTCCACAGAATATTGACATATAAATGCATGTGTTCTTTTCTCTGAGAATGAATGCTGCTAAGAGTGCTATGGTCAGCTGTGTGCTCACGTATACTGGCATATACTTGGCACATCATATTCTTGGCTACAGGATTGGAGTGAGCCACTGCTAATGATGGCTGAAGAAAATATTCCGGAATGTCTTCATTTTATAGGAAAGGCACTGTGATAGAGATAAAAGACGTCTTATTAGGAAATGGGTAGTCTGAATTTGAGCCTGAACTCTGCTGCTTCTTACTCTATACTCAAGGTTTAACTAGATTTTTGAGGGTCTCAATTTCATCACTTGCAACATGGCGATAATGCCTATTCTTCATGTGTCACCTGGTTGTTATCAGAAGTAAGTAAGAAAGGTAGGCAGAAAAAGCTTTGCAAATTGATGAAGATATGGAAGTTCTTTTAAACTGATATTTTAGATGATATTGTAATTCATTGTTAGGTATTTTAAATATGTTTTCAGATTTCACTTAATAGAATTCAAGCATGAATCGACTGAGTATGTGTGTTATCAATATATCAATAATATATGTTAAACATAATCTTTGCCTCAAGTTTCTTCTCCTGACATTACTTACTCTCTGCAAACTGACAATAAGCCAAATGAAAGCAAATGGCAAGTTGTGCATTGTGTGTTGGGCATTGTTGCTCACCTCCCCAAGGGCCATCTACCCCCTTCTGCCTCCCTTGTTAACAGCACCCAGATTTTATTCATATATCTGTATCTAGACTCACATCTTTACTCCCCATTTCAAGGATAACTATTGATTCATCAAAGCCAATCATTAACCTCATTCTTTGCCAGTGACCAACTAAGAGGTGGACATGTAACTCAGAACTATTGAATGCATAATGATAACGCTTACTGAGCACTTACTATAGGACAGGCACTTTTCCAAGTACTTTGCATGTATTAATGCTAATCTTAACGACAGCCCTTTCAGGTAGGTTATATGACTATCTTAGTTATACAGTTGAGGAAATTAAGAGCTGGAGAGACAAAACTACTTACCCAAAGAAGGAACTGAGCCAGGATACAAACCTAGGCAGCATAGTTTCAGAGTCCATGTTCATTGCCAGTATTCCATACTGATGGGAAAATCTCCTGACGGTTTCTGGGAAAGGTCTCTTCATGGATAAAAAAGAGTTATACAGAAGATGGCCTGTTTCCTTCTGCTGGATGTCTGAAGATTGCATGTGATGCCTGGAATAATGGCAGCCATCTTGTGATGAGGGGAGCTTAGCTCATACACTGAGGATAACTGAGTAGAAAGATAAAAAACATTGTGTTGAAACACTGAACTTGCCATCTCTGTAGCTTGCCTACTTCAGTACTTCTTCTTAAATGAAGTAATACATTTTTATCTGTGTTTAAACAATTTTGATTTGGAGGTTTCTATTACTTGCAGTCAGTCCCATCCCAGCTGACCTAATACAGGCATGCAAAGAGGTATGGTTATGCTATATTCCACAGAACGATTGCCCTCCTTCTAAAGTAGCAATGTACCATCACTAGAAATATGTCAGAGATGCTGAAAAGAAATTTCAACTTTGAAAGAGTAGATTAGACAAAATGATGCAAAATCGTTTCCAATTCTAGGTTGTCTACTTCAGGGAAATTCTGGTTTTCCCTATGGAGTAGGATAATTAAGATGGAAAGTGTTAAAATACAATTGAACAACTTCTTGGAGGGAAATGTAAATATTTAGAAGATAAATGAAGAACAAGATAAATTCACAGAACTTTAGGCAAATCCTTTGGTTCAATCAAGGAACAGAGACTAAAAGTATATTGGACATTAAGAATAAGCCAACTTACTTTGGGAATTTGCTTCCTCAGTTCCATCCACAAAAATCAAGCAAACAAAATTCCTAGCCTCTATATTAACTATCTACATAATTCTTTTTTCCATTTACCCCCTTAGAAGAAAAGCTTTTAACTTTTCCCTGGGAGACACGCCTTTGCTTCTTCTTTGCCTTCCACCATAATTGTGAGCCCTCCCCAACCATGTGGAACTGTGAGTCTATTAAACCTCATTCCTTTATAAATTACAAAGTCTTGGGTAGTTCTTTATAGCAGCATGAGAACAGACTAATCCAGAAAATTGGTACCACAGAGAGTGAGGCACTTCTATAAAGATACCGGAAAAGGTGGAAGTGAATTTGGAACTGGGTATCAGGCAGAGGTTGGAACCATCTGGAGGGCTCAGAACAAGATAGGAAAATGTGGGAAAGTTTGGAACTTCCTAGAGACTTGGAGCACTCAGAAGACAAGAAGATGTGGGAAAGTTTAGAACTTCCTAGAGACTTAATGAATGGCTTTGACCAAAATGCTGATAGTGATATGGACAATAAGGTTCAGTCTGAGGTGGTCTCAGATGGAGATGAGGAACTTGTTGGGAACGAGAATAAAGGTCACTCTTGCTATACAAAGAGACTGGCAGCATTTTGCCCCTGCCCTAGAGATCTGTGAAACTTTGAACTTGAGAGAGATGATTTAGGCTATCTGGTGAAGGAAATTTCTAAGCAGCAAAGCATTCAGGTGGAAGCAGAGCATAAAAGTTTGGAAAATTTGCAATCTGGCAATGCAATAGAAAAGAAAAAAACATTTTCTGGGGAGAATTCGAGCCTGCTGTAGAAATTTGCATAAGTAACAAGGACCCCAGTGTTAATCACCAAGACAATGGGGAAAATGTCTCCAGGGTATGCCAGAGATCTTGTAGGCAGCCCCTCCCATCATGGGCCAGAGGCCTAGGAGGAAAAAAAATGGGCTGAGCATAGGGTAGGGCCCCCCTGCTATGTGCAGTCTAGGGACTTGGTGCTCTGCTCCCAGCTATACCAGCCATGGCTAAAAGGGGCCAAGGTACAGCTCAGGCCATGGCTTCAGAGCATGCAAGCCCCAAGCCTTGGCAGCTTCCACATACTCTTGAGTCTGTGTGTGCACAGAAGTCAAGAATTGAGGTTTGGGAACCTCCACCTAGATTTCAGAGGATGCATGGAAACACCTGGATGTCCAGGCAGAAATTTGCTACAGAAGTGGGGCCTTCCTGGAGAACCTTTGTTAGGGCAGTGCAGAAGGGAAACGTGGGGTCAGAGTCCCCATACAGAGTTTCCACCGAGGCACTGCCTAATAGAGCTATGAGAAGAGGGCCACTGTCCTCCAGACCCTAGAATGGTAGATCCACTGACAGCTTGCACCACGTACCTGGAAAAGCCACAGACAACACGAGCCCATGAAAGCAGCCGGGAGGGGGACTGTACCCTGCAAAGCTATAGGGGAAGAGCTACCCAAGGCTGTGGGAATCCACCTCTTGCATCAGCATGATCTGAATGTGAGACATAGAGTCAAAGGAGATTATTTCAGAACTTTAAGGTTTAGCTACTGCTTTGTTGGATTTTGGACTTGCATGGGGCCTGCAGCTCCTTCATTTTGGCCAATTTCTCTCATTTGGAATGAGTGTATTTACCCAATGCCTGTACTCCCATTGTATTTAGGAAGTAACTAACTTGCTTTTGATTTTAAAGGCTCATAGGTGGAAGTGGCTTGCCTTGTTTCAGATGAGACTTTGGACTGTGGACTTTTAAGTTAATGCTGAAATGAGTTAAGACTGGGGAACTGTTGGGAAGGCATGATTGGTTTTGAAATATGAGGACATGAGATTTGGGAGGGGCCAAGGGCAGAATGATATGGTTTGGCTGTGTTCCCACCCAAATCTCATCTTGAACTGTAGCTCCCATAATTCCCACATGATGTGAAAGGGACCCAGTGGGAGGTAATTAAATCATAGGAGCAGGTCTTTCCTATGCTGTTCTCATGAAAATGAACAAGTCTCATGAGATCTGATGGTTTTATAAAGGGGAGTTCCCCTGCACACGCTCTCTTGCCTGCTGCCATGTAAAACATGCCTTTGCTTCTCCTTTGCCTTCCACCATGGTTGTGAGGCTTCCCCAGCCATGTATAACTGTGAGTCCATTAAACCTCTTTCCTTTATAAATTACCCAGTCTTGAGTATGTCTTTATTAGTAGTGTGAGAACAGACTAATACACATAACAGCAGGAAGATGTAATATTAGAGAAATATCAAAGCTTCTTCAAATAGTCCCTAAACTTAATTAAATCCAACCAATCTCAATATATTTTTTTGAAACTTGTTGATGACCTAGGGTTCACATGAAATCAAAACAAAATGACAAAGAAAAACGCAGAAAAGTTTGAGAGATCAGAGTAATGAGAGGGCCTTTTCATTAAGATGCTAAAGTGTGCTACAAATCTATAATTATCAGAATAATATAGCACTGATGCCATCTTCTAAATGTGAATTATTTTTCTCTCCTTCTTTGCCTACCATAATCCTAACCTGCTGAAAAGTATCCTTTTCCAGGAGACTTTCTCATAGCTCCCAATCTGGAAGTCACTACCCATAATATGTTTGCTCTTCTTTCTGGCCATTAATTTCATACTCTTGGCTATATATTAAAAAAAAATCTACTTGCCTTTTCTGCCACAGACTTTAAATTCCTTTGGTTTCATCATCTTTACTTGAATATGTTTATACCTACAAGATAACAACGGTTGTTTTCAATATCATCTGTGGCAGAAGACAGTATGAGATTTAATAACATAATGATGCCAAAGCATCAAAGTTAGGTCTGAGGACCACCAGCAGCAGCAGCACCTGGAAGCTTAGACATGCAGAATTGAGGGCCTCATCCCAAACACACTGAATCAGTAGGTGCATTTTAACATGATCTTCAGATGATTTGTATGCACATTAAATTTTGAGAGGCACTGCCCTAAAGAATTACATGGAATGAAAATATTTCGTAACTCTCCTAAAGCAATCAGACATAGTTGGATATCTTCCTGTGTTATAAGCAAATAGAATTATTCACATTTTATGTTTCCTTGATCGGCAAAAATTTAGTGACATTAAAAAAAGTGCACTAAAGAAATCTGGGTTCAGGCGATGGGCTAAGTCTAAAGAGAAAGGCAGATGGAGAGGGCATGTACAGGGGATTGTGAAGGCAGCAGTTTATAACTTGGGAATGATATGATACTTGGTTTACTCCCTCTACAGGGCTTTCTAATTTATTTTCCCAACCTGATCTTTTTACTAAGATATATTTCTTTTCCATCACCTACCTAATCTACATTTTAACCTGAGCTACTCTGATCTCACCTCCAACTCATTATCTTCTTGACAAAACCAGTCATTCCTCATGAGGTCCCCATTTCTATCATCCTAAGCCTCAGTCCCCAGATCATCCACTACAATGTAAGTTCTGTAAAAGCACACAGTGGCTGTCTGGTTCACTTGCTCTGTGTCTGGAGAACAGAATAGCACTGGGTATGTAGTAGGTGTTAAACAATAGAATTCAACGCATGAATCCAAGCATAACAATTTGGAAAACTTTTAATCCCCCGGACCCTTCCATTAATTTACAATCAATTCCCACATCTCCTGGGAACAGTGCTTATTTTGCCCTGAAAGTTCCTTTAAGTTTATTTTTATTGTATTGCCACCATCGCTATGACCACTTCATGCCTGGACTATCATAGTAAAATCTGAGACACTCTCTCTGTCTCCTTTCTCTGATTCTCTTCTAATTTATATCCAAGTAACATGTTACGTCCATTATTGCCAGACTCTTTACTCTGGCATTCAATTCTTCAGAGTCCAAATCCAAGTTTCCTTCCTGGTCTTGTTTTATGACTTCCCAAAGGGAACCTTTCTTTTTAACTAAGATGATGTACTCATGTTTCTTTACTTTGCACTGCCCTGATATAATCTATTTCCTCAAAGTAAAATATTCCTCCCTATTACATTTTCCTATTAAATCCTACCTATTCCTTAAGACTTGGCTCTTCACACATTTTCAGCGAAACATAATACTTGACCACTGTAATCTGGCATGAGTTATCATTGACTCATTCCCAGGGATATCAAGTGATATCTCCTTGGAGCTCTCATGACAGTCATTATCTATAATGCCCAACACTTACTATGCATATTTCTTTGAACATATATCCTTCTGCATATGTATTGTACATATGGGTAAATGAAGAGGTCAAGTTAGGCAAACCTCAGATTAAAGTTTCTCTCTACCATGTAGTAATAATGTAATGTTTGGCAGTGTACTACCCCTCTCTGGGTCTGTTTATTCTTTTAAAAAGTACCTAAGTTATAGGATTTAGATAATTAAAATCAACTGCATTTTTTTTTAGATGGAGTCTTGCTCTGTTGCCCAGGCTGGAGTGCAGTGGCATAATCTCAGTTTACTGCAACTTCCGCCTCCCAGGTTCAAGAGACTCTCCTGCCTCAGCTTCCCAAGTAGCAGGGATTACAGGTGCTGGCCACCATGCCTGGCTAATTTTCATATTTTTAACAGAGACAGGATTTCACCATGTTGTCTAGGCTGGTCTTGAACTCCTGACCTCAGGTGATCAGCACCCCTTCTTGGCCTCCCAAAGCCCTGGAATTACAGGTGTAAGCCACCGTGCCTGGCCTCAACTGCATATTTTAAAAAGTTCTTAGCAAAGTGTCTGGAATACTCAACAATATTGGCATCTTTTCCCCAGAGCCCCTTCCTACGGTTGAAGCTACTGTTTATCCTTGTATGTTTCAGCAGATCAAAATATTTACTTATTCACTGGTGAATTGATAAAGATTAATATTGGATATCAATATAGACTTTCCACTGAAGGATTTTGAGAGAAAAATTTTCTACTTTTTGGACAGCAGTAGACACTCTTCTCTTTGCTAAAGGTACTGGCAGGGGGAGTATGTAAAAGAGAGACAAAAGGTAGACACTGCATTAGAGTCCTATCTTAATTACTTACTATGTCTTTGATAGCATGTCTTATAAGAGGGTGTAGTTTTATCATTAAACTACCCTGAGAAATAGAATATGTTGCAGAGCAATTTCATTGTGTAATCTTAGACAAGCAGGTTAGCCTCTCTAAGACTATCTTCCCTATTTAACAATAAGATTACAGCAGGTAACCCTTAAAGTCCCCTTGGAATGCTACAAGGATATCGTTACTTTGCTGTGCAATACCAAGATTGCATTATCTCTTTTATCATTCATCTATGTAGCAGCCCTAAGAAATATTCTTTCTCTAAGTATGAATTATTATGAGACTCATTTCAGATTATAGAGTAATAATTCTAATGATTATAAGATACTAGGTTGTAATTCAATTATTATTAAACCCCAGCATTTTCACATTAACTCTGAAAAAAAGTATGATGTCTTATAACAGTAAGTGATAACAATACTGAGTTTTACTTTACTTTGGAAAAAGGCAGATTATTACACAGAGGTTGAGCAACTCACCCAAAATTAACTACTAGCCTCTTGACCAAAATAAAGATAACCCATGGGTTTCCTAATTTCTACTTCTTAATTTTACTAAACACAACACATGTCTTTGAAGCATTAGAATTAGAATATTTTAATATGGTAATTGTCAAATATGGCAAAGTTCACATAAGATACTATTGCTTTTTATTCAGCAATACAAAAAAAAAAAAAAAAAAAAAAGATTTGCTGTTGGGTCTCATGCATGTCCTGACTTGACAGGTGATATTGTGTTTAAAATGCATGTATTTCTAGAAAATCAACATCCATGCTCTAGGTGACACAGATGAAGCGGCATGTCTACACTTGCCTTTTGACACAGATCTGTTGGAGTGAGTGTGTGTGTGTCTAAAACATTAAATTGATATTTTTTTCCCATCAACTTTATTTCAATATTCTCTTTAAGGACTGATAAGGCCAGGCGTGGTGGCTCATGCCTGTAATCCCAGCACTTTGGGAGGCCGAGGCGGGCGGATCACCTGAGCTCGGCACTTTGAGACCAGCCTGACCAATATGGAGAAACCCTATCTCTACTAAAAATACAAAATTAGCTGGGTGTGGTGGCGCATGCCTGCGTAATCCCTGCTACTCAGGAGGCTAAGGCAGGAGAATAGCTTGAACCCGGGAGGCGGAGGTTGCGCCATTGCATTCCAGCCTGGGCAACATAGTGAAACACTGTATCAAAAAAAAAAAAAAAAAAGGAACTGATAAAAGGCCAGTTTAAGGTCATTTTGTGTCGTGGCTGTGGCTGTGACTATTCACTCCGTGTCCCATGACCCCAGACAATCTTCAGCAGCAGCCTGAGTCCTCAGGCTTCAGTAAGAGACTGCTGAACAAGCTGCATGAAATATGTGGGCCTTTAGACCAATCTGCAACCCCAAGTTCAGCAGCAATGGATTTGGGAGCTGGGCAGTTCATTTCCTGTGAAACCCAGGTCACTATCTTTTCAGCAGAAGTTGGGCCTTTCCCATCTCATCTGTATCTGTATTGAAGCAGAGTCTAGATACGGCTTCCCCTGGGAGTTTGTGGAAGATGTACTCTGCACATACAGAACTTCCTGGGTCAGTATTCCTCCCATTGCAGACACACTGGGAGCTCCCTTACTTTACACAAGATTACAGTATCTGTATAACACAGGCACATAGGTGACCACCTGTGCCACAGAAACACAGGTCCACAGAAGATGCCCCTGTGAGAGGCCAGTGATCAGCCCTGGGGTTGATACCACCAAAACTGAGGCTTCTTGAAAGCTATTTGGATCTGGTTAAACAGGGTTCAGTATTTAATTGCTCAGCAATGGATGAGTCTCTGCTGGCAACAGCAACCTCAGAACAGCACTTTGACTGGCATTCATGGAGGACAAGTCATGACATCAGTTCTGTTTTCAATGACAACAAAGGCCCAAGCTGCCATCGGAAGCATCTCCCAGCTTCTTTGAGTGGTCTGAGGCTTTATTCTATAGATACAGGGTTTCATCTAAAAGTCAAACCAGGTACCAACCAAGTGGTTTCCGCAGCAAGGAAGTGGAGGACAATCTCCTTCTTCATCTGCAGGACAAGGGCTCTTGATATTGTGATGATTTCCCTTTAAGTTTATTCAGGAATCAAAGACCACACCACATGAGCCCTTCAGGCAGTGTGGAAAGGCTTTGATTTGTTTTTATTCACTTAACTTGTACAGTGCTCCCAGCAGGTTTGAGCGAAACCTGAGATTCTTACTGAGGTAGAGGACCAGACAAATCAGTTTGACCTTGGATCATGCACCCTTAGCTTTAATGGTAGAATCTGGTGATAGAGACTAGAAACACCATCACATTCATAAGACCCTATCAGGATTTAACTGTATCTTAGAACCAACCAGAAAACATGTTTAATAGAGAATTCTTGCACTGTCCTTAGAGATCCTTGGACCAGAATGCAGAAAGGAGGGCACCATTCTGTGATTTTCCTCTGCAACTGGGGATCAGATCATTTATTTGCTGGAGGAAACAATAACTTGGCAAACTCTCTCTCCTCTCTTTCCATGTGCTAGGCAAGTGATGAAAGAGGAGTGAGGCTGACTTCAGCTCTGTCACAGATGTTGACTCACCACTGGTCTGCCTTCTCTCTCCCTTGCCACTCCCTTCCTTCTGCCAAAGTTAGCATGCTGGGTCAGTAGGATGCAAAGCTGCGCATGACCCTTTTTGGGGCTGGACACTGTCATCTGGCCAGATAAACTAACAGGCTAGCAAATCCAGCTGGGGCTGGTTGTACTTTGCCCACGTCTGTTGCAGCATATGGTGCGTTCACTTGAAGTGACTGACAGAGCTATTTAACTTTGCAGTTTGTTCGTCTGATGCCCCTACCCAAATACCACACATACTATCACATATTGGTGAACAGTCTTCAGTGTGGTTGCAATTCATGGCTATCATAAGGGGAATACTTTAAAATTGGATTTGAGCTCCATAGTTCCCAAGATGGCAGAGCTGGACAGAAACATTTGGAGACATACCCTTTAATTGGCCCCATAAATTTATACAGAAAGAAATTGAAGCAGAAAGATTGAGTGACTCCCGCAAGGACTCACACAGCCAGTTAGTATTAGGACTAGAGCTAGAACCTTCGACCCTGACTTCCAACTCAGTGCTTTTTCCAGCTCAGGCTGTTCACATGTTGCCTTTCATTTTATCTTCAAAATTTGGCCCCTTGGAACCTTTCCTGGAATTGGACTTCTGAGCCTAAAGTGGCTTAATGCACACTTTTGGGAAAGGATAGCCAGGAGGCCTCTAAGTGGTTTTGATCAAGTTTGCCAGTATTTACACCCTAGGATGATCTGCATAAACTTCATAAATAATGTAAATTCCTACAAAGTGAGTTAACAGTGAGCTACATGGTCTTTTGAAAAATCCGTGTTATGCAATCACCCTGGCAAAGTTAACAACGCAATAGAGTACTGAAGGTAACCACTGATTGCAGTCACTGCTATTGACCATTTTAAGTGTGACTATTTTTAAAATACTGTATGCCTCATTAAGCTGGGCTCTGAAAATGAGGAATTTGCTTTAACTGCATTGTTTTGAATTGCTGAGAGAAGAATCTATCAACCACAAGGTGCCCTGCTGCTGAACTCAGCCAAAAAGCTGTTAATAACTCCAGCAGATGTTTCAGCTTTTTAGGCCAATAGACTCCCTCTCTCCCTGCCCTCCCCTTTCCAGAATCTGATGCCAATATGACTGAACTCCAGTTTTTGTGGTGGTTGTCGCCACCGCCGCCGCTGCTAGGGCCGGTGATACAATGCCGCTGAGGAATGATCCTTTAAACAACCGGTGGCCACAGAACCTCAGCCCTTTAAGGTCAGAATATTATTGCTTTTACCATCAGAAGTTTAAATCTTCAGGGGGGAAATGAAGGTAAGGGCACAAATTCGGTATCTTTGTTTTGTTGTCTGCCTTCATTGCTAGTCATTTTGTTTAGCTTTTTGTGGCTTCTCCCAATGCTAAAAGTCCATTTCTCAGACTCATCAGAGCGCTGGGCTTGCTAAGGTTAAGGGTCATTCATACACTGGAGGCTCCACTGATCCGGGAGAGAGGTTCTTGGGTTAGCAGCTTTACAAAGGGGGCCTCTGCGTGATGCACAGTTTTGTGTGGTTGTATGCCTGATACCGTGTGGCTCAGATGCCCTGACCTTAGCAGTTCTGCAATATTAGATGTGTGTTTTATAAACACAGCTACATCCCTGTGAGATAGGTAGAGTATGAGGGCACACAGGGTCACCGCAGTCCCATACCAGGATTTATCAACATCTCTGAACTGGGATAAACCTGACATTGTCACCTGAAATTAAATCTACATTCCAATCTTTCCAAATGAGAAGACATTAGAAATAAAGGCGGAGGAGAGATCCTGCCCCCTTCCCTGACACTTCCTGCCCTGCCTCCTACTCAATTATTTTGGAGAGGGTGCTTTAACACACCCTGGTGACAACAGGGTGACCAAGAAAACACAGGTGCACCGCATTATGAAATGCTGTGTTGGCTAGGAACACATCTGAACTGCACATCTATACACATCATCATGCAGAGAATTGCCATTCCAAGGGGGGAAAAAATGAGAGGCAGAATTAAGTTCATAAATATTTTGTTTCCTTATTTTGATGCAACACAAAGCCAGAATATCCAGGACTCTGTGGACCTCTATTGTCAGCTTCAGCATTTGCCAACCATAGTAATTCAACCCCCAAATCTCTGCTATACGCCATACTGGCTGTAAAAAGTAAGTGCCTTTTCCCTGGTGTCACTGCCACCATACTGTTTGCATGCTCTCAGCCCTGTACAATTCTAATTCTCAAGAAAAGCTCAGGAATACAATGCAAGCCCCGCCGCCCCATCACTTTTTTAACCTGGATAAAGAAATAGATTACACTGTGACTTGGTCCACATTCTCTTAAGTACATGTGCAGAGAACTCATTAATGCTAATGGAATTTGCGCATATGCGTTGAAGGGAGAATATAGTTGCCCATGCCTGCGTATTCTTTATTTTCTTACTGTACACTTGAGGGTTCTGTGGCACCGATAGCTTCTAATTCTGAAACATGAGTAATTCAGATTAAAAAGTATACCATTCATTTTGAAATATAGTGTTCCCACTAGCAAATGGGATGGACATTTCTGCTTAGATTACTATGATTCCAAGAAGCCAATACCAGATGATGATTCTTTAGTAAAATAAGCAACCAATGTTGTAATAATAAAATACGGTTAAAAATAAAAACAGCAAAAACTCCCTCCTGAATCAGTAGAAAATATATTCTCATTATTTAAAAAATACCTACAAAATAACCCACATGCATGTCCAGGGGAGTGAAAACACAAGATGATGGGGTAAAAAGGAACTGAAAATAATCATAGGTAATCTGAGACTCCAAGCCTGCCAGCAGTGAATATTGGTGACAGGCATTAACAAACTATGTGGGGATGTCTGAGGCCCAACTGAATCCAGACCATGTACCTTCATTAGGTCTTGAACTTTACCTGGAATCTTGTACTGCAAATGATGATTTCCAAACTGTTTTGTTCTTGATTATTTCCAGTCCAAGTAAAATGGACAATAAAGAAAAGATGCTTCCATGCTGTTTCCATGATGGATGTTCACAACCAAAATAACTTCACCATCTGATGTATTTCACAGTTTTAAGTTAAAACAGACATACTATAATACGCTTGTACATCTGGCTCAGGTGCTTCATTTGCCATATGTTTGTGAAATAATCCAAGGAGATGTTACAATTGTACGTTCCCCTTGGGACTTGAAGAAAATGTGCCCACAAAGAGTTACCTAATTATTCATTCCTGCCAACAACATCCTCTCCTAATAAGAAGGTGGTTCTTAAAATGAGACAATAGTGCTTTCAGTCTTGAGAGATGTCAGTACCACTTATTGTTTCAGAAACAGAAAATCTTATGCATTTTTTAAAATAAGAAAAAGATCTTTGGCCTTTAAAGCAAATAAAATACTCTGCAGGCGGTATATTTGGTATTCTTGTGGGGGCAAATTCTGCAGCGCTGATCAAGGCCTATTGTTTCCTGAAACTCATTGAATTAAAGCCCATGAAGCCACATAGAAATTAGTGACCCAAAGTTGATAGTCTCTAAGGAATGGCTGCTCTGGCAATACTATACATTTATGGAGAACTTTGTAATCGGCAAATTGCTTTCATATATGTTACCACATTTAATTCTTATAATAATTTTGTGAAGCAGGTAAAAAAAGGCATCACTTGTTTAATCATGCCAGTTGTAGTACTGATTCTTCACAGCACTAATAAGCAAAATATGAACATCTTTTTTTTAAAAAATTGTAAATTACTTTGGTCTTTACTAATAAATACCATTTGCCATAGCACACATTTCTCTCCTTAAGAGTTGTTGACAATCTGCTGTTTTCCCTCTTTTCCTGTTATTTGCATCCTTCTAAACTATGACTTTTTCTGATTCTATTTTAATTAAAAATTTGGTTTTCTTTTAAGGATTAAAAAGTAGAGGGAGAATTCATTTATTGGTTAAAATACAAGCTAACCATCAAAATTCAGATTTTAATGAGGCCCTAAGCCAGGACAGAAGTCAAATGCGTAAAGCATCCTCTAGGCCTAGCTTCATCCATTAATAAATCAATTTGAAAAAATGTGGCAATAATGAAGTTATCAGCCAATAAACCTCCAATAGTGTGTTAATTGTATATTGACTGAAGTAACAAATTACATGGGGGTTGAATTTTCACAGGACTGGAATAAAAGACCCTAAGTAGGCAGATTAAGTTACAGTTTCTTTTCCCCCTGAAACACAAACCTCAGTGTCAAACAGGAAACAAAGGATGAGAGACAGAGGGTAAGAGATTTGCCTCAGGTTACCCAGCTTGCAAATGGGAGTCCATGCCAGATCATCTCCCTCCACAGCGCTGGGAAACAACAGCAACTATTAAATAAAAATGATCTCTTAGCTTTTCTAGTAAATCCTAACATTTTCTCATTACTCAATGTATAATACTTCCAATTTGCGTATAATATTTCCATTGAGAGGGAGACAGAGTTACTATGAGGAAATAATTAATTTTGGTCTCTTGTTGGGGTGAGTGAAATTCAAGAGAAAGTTCAGAGAACAAGTGTAAAAGACATCTCTCTAACAAAGAAAATGCCGCCGGTCTTCCCTGATCCTACACACAGGCCAGTGGTGACAGCTATAATCATGGAAAGGGGCTTGTGTCTCTTCAGCCTCATCATTTGATGGACTCAGATGTCTGAAAAATCTGTGGGAGCTGAGGGGTCTATTGTTAGAAATACTGAAACTGGTCTCCTTGAAGAAGAGAGTCTCAGCAGAGTATTACACAGACCTCACCTAATCTCTTTTCCCATGTATACTGCAGCTAATTCATGGGGATCATTGGAGTCTATTGGTCAACAACATTAAACACAATCACCACCATAATAGAGAGTTCTTAAAAGTGTGTGCATGTCCCAGTGGTGGAACACGTTCTTACTATGGCATAAATTGTAGTCAGGATACATCCCTAAGTGCGTCTCAAAAGTTATATATGTAATCAAGTAGGCATTCTGATTTTAATTTTGGCAGGGCATGCTTTGAGATTCCCCAGGCAATGTTTTTTGCCAGTCATTGCAATTATGTACTTAAAAATACACATGCACACACACACACGCATACACACACACACACACACAAACACACACATTTTCTTCATTCACTAAAAGTATACTACACGCCATGGATACAAAGTTAAGAAGGCAAGGACTTGCTCTCAAGTCATTTAAACAACCGGAGAATCAGACTTGCAAACATGAAAATACGAGAATTGGATGATCCACAAAGTTGAGCGGCAGATTAGGATAACATGTCTAAATCTGTCCTGGAAAACTTCCCAGAGGAAGAAGAAACTTGAATAGGTGTTTTCCAGGTAGACGAAAAGTTTTAAGTTGTGTGTTGAGTTACAAGATGCTAAAGATCAATTGTAAGCAAGGGAGTAACATCAACTTTTGTCTTTGAGTCCTAGGGCCACAGGGAAAGGAGAATTAGATAAGGAAATTCTTGGAGACCAGGTAAATGTCATGCATTGTATTGCAGTAGTTAAGGAAGTTCACGGACTTCATCAAGTGACCTCATAGCCCATAAAATGTGGGAGAGATGCAAGAAGAATAAATAGGATATATTGTTTAGAAGGTGAGAAAGGAATCAAAGGTTCCCAAACGTTTGGCTTGGGAAAGTGGGTAGAGGGTCGAAACCTTCACTAATATAAAGAGTATAAATATAATGTAAAGAGATGGCACATGCCTGTAGTCCTAGTTACTCAGGAGGCTGAGGCAGCAGAATCTCTTGAACCCGGGAGGCAGAGGTTACAGTGAGCCGAGATCATGCCACTGCACTCCAGTCTGGGCGACAGAGCGAGACTCCATCTCAAAAAAAAAAATAAATAAATAAATAAATATAATGCAAAGAATACAGAAAGAAGAATAGATTTTGTAGAATAACTGGGAATAGACACGTAAGCAGAGATTAACGTGTTCAATTCTGGACATACTGAGTTTGCAACGCCTGTAGGATATCAAAATAGAACTATTCAGAAAACAGTTGGTATGGAAGGGACTAGAACTTAGGAAAGAGATTTATTTATTTTACTATACTCTGTTTTTTCTTCCTATTTTTTCTTTGTAATTTTAATTTTTGTGGGTATATAGTAGGTATATATATTTCTGGGGTACATAAAATAAAATATTTCGATATAGGCATATGATGCATAATAATCACATCATGGTCAATGAAGTATCCATCACCTCAAGCATTTATCCTTTGTGTTACAAGCAATCCAATTATACTCTTTTAGTTATTTTTAAATGTACAATTAAATTAGTATTGATTATGGTCAATAGTGCTATCAAGTACTAGATCTTACTCTTTCTTCTACTTTTTCGTACCCATCAACCATCCCACTCCCCCACCCCAAGTCCCCCACTACCCTTCCCAGTCTCTAGTAAATCATCATTCTACTCTCTATCTCTATGAGTTGAATTATTTTAATTTTAGCTCCCACAAATAAGTGAGAACATATGATGCTTGTCTTTCTGTGCCTGGTTTATTTCACTTAACATAATGATCTCTGGTTCCATCCATGCTGTTGCAAATGACAAGATTTCATTCTTTTTTATGGCTCAATAGTGCTCTATTGTGTATATGTACCACATTTTCTTTATCTATTTGCCTGTTGATGGACACTTAGGTTGCTTCTGAATTTTGGCTATTGTGAATAGTGCTGCTATACATGTGGGAATGCAGATATCCCTCCAATATACTGATTTATTTTCTTTTGGGGTATATACCTAGCAATGGGATTGCTGGATCATACAGTAGCTCTATTTTTAGATTTTTGAAGAACCTCCAAACTGTTCTCCATAATGGTTGTACTAATTTACATTTTCATCAACAGTATACAAGGGTTCGCCTTTCTCCACGTCCTTACTAGCATTTCTTATTGTCTGACTTTTGGATAGACGTCATTTGAACTGGAAAGAGATGATAGCTCACTGTAGTTTTGATTTGTTGTGGGTTGTCTCTTCACTTTGTTGGTGGTATCCTTTGCAGTGCAGAAGCTTTTTAACTTGATGTGATCCTATTTGTCCATTTTTGCTTTGGTTTCCTATGCCCATGAGGTGTTACGCAAGAAATCTTTGCCTAGACCAATGTCCAGGAGAGTTTCCCCAATGTTTTCTTTCATTAGATTCATAGTTTGAGGTCTTAGATTTAACTCTTTAGTGGATTTTGATTTGATTTTTTAATATGGTAAGATATAGGGGTCTAGTTTTATTCTTCTGCTTATGGATATCCAGTTTTCCCAGCATCATTTATTGAAGAGACTGTCCTTTCCCCTATGTATGTTCTGCCACCTTTGTCAAAAAGAAGTTCACTGTAGATATATGAATTTGTTTCTGAGTTTTCTAGTCTGTTCTACTGATCTAGGTGACTGTTTTCATGCCAGTGCCATGCTGTTTTGGTTACTATAGCTCTGTAGTGTAATTTGAAGTCAGGTAATGTTATTCCTCCAATCTTGCTCTTTTTGCTGAAGATAGCTTTGGCTATTCTGGGTCTTTTGTGATTCCATATAAATTTTAAGATTGTTTTCTCTATTTCTGTGAAGAATGTCATGGGTATTTTGACAGGAATTGCATTGAATCTATAGATTCTTTGGACAGTATGGACATTTTGACAATATCGATTCTTCCAATTCATGAATATGGAGTATCTTTCCATTTTTTGTGTGTCCTCTTTAATTTCTTTCATTGGTGTTTTATAGTTTTCATTGTAGAGATCTTTCACTTCTTTGGTTAATTCCTAGGAATTCCAAGGAATTTAACTTTATTTGTAGCTATTGTAAATGCTAAAAATACTTTCTTGATTTACTTTTTCTTTCTTGATTTTTTTTCAGATTGTTTGCTGTTGGCATATAGAAATGTTACTGATTTTTGTATACTGATTTTGTATACTGCAACTTTACTGAATTTATCACCTCTAATATTTCTTCAATGGAATGTTTAGATTTTTCCAAATATAAGATCGCATTATCTGCAAACAAAGATAATTTGACTTCTCCTTTAGGGTAGAGTTTTAGATGTCAAACAGTAGTAGGGACGAGATCCCCTGAAAAGTGAATAAAGATGAACAGTAAGACACTGACATTTAAAAGGAGGGCAAAGAAACAGAAACCAACCAAGGCACTGGATAAGGAGCATGGAAAGAGGTAAGCCAGGTGAGAGAGAAAACAGACAAAGCCAGAGCTCCAAGAATGGAAGAAGAATCAGAATAATAATACTTATTCCATTGGGTTAGAGGGTGAAGCAAGACCGTCTCTGCAGTGATATGGGTAGAGCCAGGTTAGAATGGATCAGAGTGAGTGGATGATGTGGAATCACACATAGTAAATTTAGGTTGCACTTTCTAAAAAAATAAGTTATCAAAGGAAGAGGCATGAGGGTGCTAAATAAATGGGTCACTAAAAGGATTTTGTCTGCTTTTTTTTTTTTTTTTTAATGAAAAGGATGATGAACATATTCTTAGCTAATGGAGAATAACCAATGGGACATAGAAGTTAAGAAAAGAACACTGATAACGCAAATTTCCTAAGGAGACAAGGTAGAATAATTTCCATAGCACCAGTGGATGGCTGGTCTTTGATAGGAAAATTATGTTTTGCTAGAAATGAGGACAAAGAAAAAGTGGATGCAGATATAGGTGGGCTTATGGGTGAATGGGCAGGGAAATGAAAGAAGCCGCTCCTGATAGCTGCTAGTCCCTAAATTAGAAGCAAGGTCATCCCAAAAAAGAGAAGATTAAGAGTTTTGAAGAGTGGAGAAAGTTTAGAACAGCAGCTGAAGGAAATTGGAGAGGCACATGTGATAGGACTGCTGAGTAACATTGAAGGCACAACGGAGATTAGTTTCACTCCAGATTTATGATCTCCATTCTATATGGTTATGATTTTTCTTTTTCCTTCAGCAGAGCAGTGCTCAAGGAATGTTTACAGCTAAGGAGGCTCCACGGAGGATTGCCTGAAGGACATGAAGTCCATCCATCTCTCCAGATAGTTTAGATTATATCTCAAGATCAAGGTAAACCATCAAACTAAATACTTGAGCCATATTGTTTTGGCCCCTTTTACTATTACTCACTTTTACTGAATTGCATTTTGGCATGGGGCCTTGGCTCACATTTAGGGGCCCAACAAGAAACAGAGATACGCCTCTCAGCCTGGTTAGCATCGTGGAGGCTGTTCAAAAGGACAGGCACCAGCCTTGGTACCATTTATGTTCCATACATGAGGGCACAAAGAGCCATTTCTTTTTTTTTTTCCTTTTTTCTTTTTTTTTTTTTTTTTTTGAGACAGAGTCTTGCTCTGTCGCCCAGGCTGGAGTGCAGTGGTGTGATCTCAGCTCACTGCAACCTCTGCCTCGTGGGTTCAAGTGATTCTCCTGCCTCAGCCTCCTGAGTAGCTGGGACTACAGGTGCATGCCACCATGCCTAGCTAATTTTTTGTATTTTTAGTAAAGACGGGGTTTCACCATGTTAGCCAGGATGGTCTCGATCTCCTGACCTTGTGATCCGCCCGCCTTGGCCTCCCAAAGTGCTGGGATTAAGGCGTGAGCCACTGTGCCCGGCCCAGAGTCATTTATTTTAGACCCAAATGCCAGGAAACAATTGGTTTTTCATGAGTAATGGCAATGTGTTTCCGTGTTTGTATGGTCTTGAAACCAGAATGCATGATTTCAAATTCAGAATCCATCATCTATTAGTTGGTTGATCTTGAGCCTATTAACTTCTCTATGCTTCAGTTTATTCATCTATGAATTAGCAAAAATAACAGTACCTGCTCCATAGGGATGCAGTGAGAATTAAATGAGACAATCAATGTAAAAATGTTTAGCATTATGTCTGGCAAATCATAAGTCCTTAATACATATTAGTTATTATTATTATCTTACGACTGATTTTTTTGTTTTATTTGTGTGTTTTGCCTTCATCTTCAGTGTGGTGTGCCTTTGCATGCATTAGTTTCCCTCTGGTTTCCACTTAATATTATTTTCCATTTGTTCTTTAACTACACTTCACTTATTTTTCATCTGATATTCACCCAGCATGGTTTGGGAATGAGGCTGAATGTAACAAAGTAAACAAAAGATCTTAAACCAGTCAATAACTATAAAGATTATTCTGTCTATTTTTCTCCTAGAAATAGTTTCAAAGATAGTAAAATGAACGTTCTTATACCACATTTGTATATGGAAATGAAAGTTTCCTTGAAGTCCATTTCACTTGATATTGACATTTCTTACAATCACTCTTGATCAGGCCCCTACAGGGACTTGGCCCTGACTCAGTATTTGCTCAAATACTTCTCACTGTGAATAAATAACATGTTACTTTAATTGCAGGGAGGGACAGATTATTGTAGCTTGAGAAGTAGCTAAATTTTGCAGTGGAATGAGGGCTGGATTTGAGGGTCAAAGAACCTAGGTGTAGACACCAACTCTGCCACCAGCTCTTTGCCACTGGAACTCACTGGCCTCACTTCTTTCATGTGCTAAGTAGGGTTAACAATCTTGATCTCACAGTGTGATTGTGAGAAATAAAGAAGAGGTTCTGCAAACATTGGTTGAATCTTCATCCAGTGCGGGCAGTAGCATTCAAGCAATCATTCACACTTGTACTTGAAAAATAGGGCCAAATGACCAGGCATGGTGGCTCATGCCTGACGCCTGTAATCCCAGCAATTTGGGAGGCCAAGGCAGGCAGATCACAAGGTCAAGAGTTCGAGACCATCCTGGCCAACATGGTGAAAACCTGTCTCTACTAAAAATACAAAAATTAACTGGGCATGGTGGTGCGTGCCTGTAGTCCCAGCTACTTGGGAAGCTGAGGCAGGAGAACCACTTGGACCTGGGAGGTGGTGGCTACAGTCAGCTGAGATTGCGCTACTGCACTCCTGCCTGGGCAACAGAGCAAACCTCTGGCTCAAAAAAAAAAAAAAAAAAAAAAAAGAAAAGAAAAAGAAAAAAGAAAGAAAAACAGGGCCAAATGATTCAGTCTTTTTAATTATGTTTAAAGGCAACTTGAACATTCTTATCTTATTGAACTATTTGAAATATAGATACCAGGCATTTAGGAATATTTAGTCAAAAGTCAATTTAAAAAAATATTTAATTCCCTTTTAAGAATAATCAGGAAATTTCATCTTGGTATCAGATTATCACCTTAGCCTGCAGTGTCACAGGAGAAACATGAAAAATATCCCAGATTGTGTTCTCTGCTTTTAACTAAATAAATAATTGGGAAAAGCCCTGATATACAAATAAGTCTGCTTTATTTCCTGGCAGACTTGTTTTGTTTTTCTTATTGTTATTGTTGCTGGTTTTGCTGCTGCATAAACCAGTAAGCACTCGCAGATGAAAGGAAGCCTTTGTTTTGTTTTAACTGAAGGTACGTGGGCATGGGATGGCTTATCCCAGGAGTTAAGAGCAAAAGGGTTTAGGCCAATTCTTCAAGGAAATAGAAGCACTTAGTTTCCTAAACCCCTCCCACCTTTCAGGACCAAAGTTGAAAACCAGAGAATGTTGTGTTGGTAGGCTACTCCCCACCGCCCCACAGAACACCCAGAGAAATCAGTGCTGGATAGCACAAAAAGAGCCCAGCTACAATGGTTGGTCTTCAAAGGGGTTCATTTATTATATTGCTCAGTGCCCCACAGAGTTGCTCCAAGCTCATAACTGCCACTGATTTCAAAGAGAGCTCTGAACTTGCATACGCTCCACAAGGCACAGCACAGGATGAGAAATAGGCTGAGTGGCTTTAAGCCATGTTCAGACATTTTTTAATGTTCATAAATGTCTTTGGCACCATCACTTTCACATAGAAACCCACTTACCTCCTACTGCAAAGTGTGAAATAAAGCCATTTTCAAGCCTGGGTAGGGGATGGTCTGCAAATTGGGCTAAATCTTAAAACTGCATGAAGACTGAAAATAGGATTCACAAGCTAGAGCTCAGCTCTAGCCAAACTGTTTCCAAGGTCGGGTCACTGTGACACTCTGCTCTGTTAGATACTATCAATACTATCCTTCAAGGGTTAACACAGTGAACCGTGGTCACCTCAGTAGCTTCCAAATGACCCTGGAGTTAAACTAAAGGCCCATAGCGCTAAGGCATCAAAAACAGGTGATCTACTGAAGGAGGGAAGCACTGTCTCAATTGAGGCTTGATTGGGATTCACGTGACACAGCCCTGGGAAACCTTGAGTTAGGGACTGGCATTTTTTACCACACTTCTCTGCCTTTGGAGATGCTGAAGTTTATTCAGGTTGTTCATGGGAGATAAGGACCCATCAGAGGTGCTCTCTCTCCCTGAATGCCTGCAGAAAGATGAGCCATCTTCCCCAGTTTTATTCCTGTGGTTGCCTGGTCACCAAGACAAGAGAAAAAGAGATCCCTTAAACACTCAGAAGTCACTTTGTATACTCCAGGAAGCTCTCTGGTAAGTAATTCTCCAGGGAGCCCCTGCATGGCTCCATGAGCACCTTGCTTTTGGAAGGGGCACAGAAAAAAATGTGTCCTATTCACGTTCACTATTAAGTAAACATTAATTAAGTCTAGGGCAATATGTTATATTTGTTCCCATGTTTATTGAAAACAGGAAGTTATTTGGGAGAAAAGGAGTTAAGTAATGATTTCCAGAATTCCGGGGATGCGCTCTGGAAAAATGAAACCACATAGTCTCTTCTCTAAAGGTCTTTAAGAAAATGTTGCTAAAGCATTTATCTACTATAAGTCCTATTTATTTATTCCTTTAACAAATATTTACTGAGCACCTGCTATGTGCAGATGCAATTCCAATTGCTGGGATACAGTGGTGAACCGAGCAAAAAAAAAATCCCTGCTCTCTGAGTTGGTGTTTAACTGGGGAAGACAGATGATAACAAAATAAGTAAGAAGACTCCAGAGTGTTTGACGAGTGCTAGGGAGAACATGAGCAGGAGTGAGGGCTCATGTCAGGACAGGGCGAGAGAGGGTGCACTTTGAGATTGGGTGATGTGGTGAGGTATCATTTGAATAAAGGATCCTGAGGGGAATTTACTTTTAAATGCTTATCTTTTTTCAGTTAGTCCAAATATCAGTAGAAAATGACTGAGGATTTACCTCTGAAGTCTTTTTAAAACTTAGAAGGTAAAGCCAGCTTGCCAAAAATGATGAGAAGACAGTGCAGCCCTGCTCTTGGGTCCTGGTACCACCTGGCTGTGCAGTGGCACAATCACGAAGTTGAGTTCCATGGAAAAAGGAAGTGTACTTGGTATCGTGTTGTGCACACAGTGAGTGCTCAATAAATGCTGTTCACTCATAGATAAGGTCTGTGGTCTTGGATTCAGATCTCAAAGTAATGTTTTTGACAAAAATATTTTCTCCGTGTTTTTGTATCTCTTCCAGCAACCTTTGAGTAGACATATTATACCAGCAGTCCCCAACCTGTTTGACACCAGAGACCAACCAGTTTTGTGGAAGACAGTTTTTCCATGGACCAGGATGGCAGGGTGGGGATGGTTTCAGGATGAAACTGTTCTACCTCAGATCATCCAGCATTGGTTAGATTCTCATATGGCGTGAACAACCTAGATCCCTCACATGCGCAGTTCACAATAGGGTTTGCACTCCTATGGGAATCGAATGCCACTGCTGATCCTACAGGAGGTGGCGCTCAGGTGGTAATGCTCGCTCACCTGCAGCTCACCTCCTGATGCGCGGCCTGGTTCCTAACAGGCCACCGACCAGTACTTGTTCGTGACCTGGGGACCGGGGACCCCTGATATAGACAGATGAGACATCACACATACTTTCTGGAAATGTATCAAGCCATATCTATTCACAATACCATCCCTAAATTCCCCCATCATCAATGTAAATATCTTTAATCTGTCTTTACTTGTGACTGTCCTCAAATATTCAATGAAATATGTTGATGGGCTGTCTTCATTTCTTCTATCACATTCCCTTTTCTCTAAGAAGAGACATCAATATGTACCATTAAACACCATGTATTTTTATCCTTTCGCCCTTCCTCCTTCCCTTTATCCCTCCTTTTCTTCTTTCCAATATCTACGTCGTGCAATGCATGGTATATTCCATAGACTCCATCTTAACTACACTAAAAAAAATAATTATTGAACAGGTACTGCTAGAAGCACTGAAAAGAAGAGTGTGGAAAGTGACTCAAGGTGAAGGGAGGATATATCATTTTCTTCTGTCTTTTGTCACCGATGTTGAGGATGGCAGCTACTACCCATCATATTTCCTAGAGGGGAATAGTGATTACCAAACTCCTCCTGGTTTTAAGGGTGAAGTTAAAGTAACTGGGATAAAATAAAATAAATTAATTATTGAACAGGTACTGCTAGAAGCACTGAAAAGAAGAATAAAAGGATGTGAAAGTCAATAGTGTTATATATTAGAGAAAATATGTAACACTACTGACTTTCACATCCTTTCATTCTAAATTGAATACTGCATGTGAATACTGCTATTAATGACATTCTCTTCTACCTGTTGTGCCCAAGAGTCTACAAGTCCTTTTTACATGTATAATATCTCATACAATCCTCTAAACCTTTGCTTCTCAAATGTGGTCCTCAAACCAGCAGCACTAGCATCTCCTGGGAGTTACTAGAAATGCAGAATCTCAGGCTCCGCTGCAAGCCTCCTGAACCAGACTGCATTACAACAAGGTCTTCGGGTGCTTTGTGCACACGCAGAAGTTTGAGAATCCCTGCTTCAAATCATCCTGAGAGGCAATTAAAAATTCCCTTTCACATTTTACAGATTAAACACACACACACAAAAACTCAGTTTCAGAGATGTTTAATTAGCAAGTAGGCAGCAGGACGTGCAAAGGCCAATATTCTTTCCACTACACTATGCTCCCTCTTTGGATGCTACTGGAAAAAAACTACCGCATACCTCTTTTGGCGTCTGACGTCACCGAGGCCAGTATTTCATAAGGAGCATTTACACAATAATTATAGCCTGATATTGTCCCCTGGTGGTAAGTGGGCCGATGCTAATCTCTTGCTGGATCATACATTCCTTATATAGGCTATTCTTCCCTTCTGTTGCCTAAAAGGCCTCAGGTTAATTACATGAAACAACTTCGTATTTAGAACGCTATCCAATTTTCTGTAATTACTTACCAAAGAACTGTTTCACTGGTTAACAATTTTTGAGTTTTCCATTGCAAATTTTCTTTCCAAAGCAGACTTTTAAGTGATATATCTGACCACCTTAAAATGAAAGGGAAAGGCAACTAACATGTAGCAAGCATTTCCTTGTTTACCCAGCTTGGTGCTTTGTATGTGTTATCTCTTGATCTTTACAGAGACTTATCCATTTTACAGATGTGGAAGTCGAGATTCAAAGATGACACAGGTAGCAATGCTGGGCATCAAGCTAAAGTGTCATCCACGCTGGCCTCTTCCTAAAAGTAAGTCTTGCCTGAATTAGCATGGAAAATGACTCAAGGTGAAGGGAGGATATATCATTTCCTTCTGTCTTTTGTCACCATTGTTGAGATGGCAGCTACTACCCATCATATTTGCTAAAGAGGAAAAGTGACTTTTTAAAACCTCCTGGTTTTAAGGGTGAAGTTAAGTAACTGGAATAAAGTAAAAACAGAGAAGAACCAACTAGAAGGACACAAACTGAATATGCAGAATCACCCAAAAAAGATTAATCAGCAGAGGAATGTTGCTGGGTAATATACTTTGAAAATGCCATATCAACACCATATACATTGGCTAAAATCCAGACATATAATCTAAGCAAGACCCTCTAAACTGGTGAGTTTTAAATTCTTTATGTTTAACAGAGAAGCAGCAGGAGGCCGCTTTATTCTTTAAGAAAGAGGAGGAATGAATAGATTTCTCCCTGATAGAGCTGAGAAAGGCATCTCCTAGGCTCTTGCATCACTTGTGTTAATATGCAGGTCCTCAGAGCTGCAGCTTTCTCATGAACATTGTACTGGAACGTTCTCCTCTGTTACTCTCTGGGAATCTGCAGACAGTTCATGTGGAAGTCTCTCTCCCAGTCTGAAAGAATTAAATAGAATATTATAATTACTCAGAGTTTAATATATGCTACAACTGTTTTTGCTGGCTTGGCGTTTAAAGATGCAAATGTTCCAATCGCTTCTAGAAACATGACATTATAAAAGGGACTACTGTAATTAGGAATAAAACTGTTCAGTCCTCATTAACCAGAAAAGCAGTTTCTAAACCCAGGGAGGCTCTACTTTTATTCCAAGAAAAGTCAGGAAGATGGCGCCGCAAGAGCCTAATAAAGATTTTGGGTCAACTTGTGTTCACTGCAATTGACTAGGATCCATGTGAAATGATTTTTAAAAGGCAATGAACAACAAATACTTCTAACAGAAGAAAACTAATCAGAGAAAAGCCTGAAGAATCATCTTAAGCACACTCTTCTTTAAAGTTTCACTATTATTTTATTCTTGATTGCCCAGATTCATTCAGCCTTAATGCATTGTTAAAGAGTCTGTCTTATTAGACAAGGATGTTATGGTAACTGGTTGTAAGGCTACTGTTCTCCTGGTTACAACATGTGACTAGAAAAATGCTTTCTTAATTGAGGCTTAGAGTGATAAGTCCCTGGTGACTCAAAACAGTTAAGGAGTGTGTATAAAACTGAGCACAGGCTAACCTTGAAAATGATGGCAGCCTTTACTTTGGTTCTTTAATCTCCACATCCATTTCTGTCCTGCCAGAACTGTCTACACTGACGACTCACTGTGGCATTAGTCATGGTAAGAGCCAAATGTGTTCTAAGCCTATGCCTTTTTATACCTGTCGAAGGGAATTTGGTCACTGAAATCACAAGTGAGCCATGTTATAAGGTGTTTAACTGTGAGGTAGTCTCCCACATAGGACGAAGGCAAGAACATTTGGAAGGAACGTGATTTATTTATGTTTTCTGCATAGATACTTGCAACGTGTCTGCTTCTGAGAAAAGCAACATCCATAGATTGCAGATAGCGCATTATCTAGGCCTCATTCTTTCTTTTAGCTGAAGTTCTTATCACCCATGTTTCAAAACCTAATTAAGCGATGGTTCATTCATAACTAAAGGACACTGGACAGGAATTAGGCTCCAGTCTCTTCTTTGTCACTAACCAGCTCTGTGGCTCTCAGCAAATTAGCTCTCCAGTGGGACTCTGTTGCTTTGTCTTGTAATAATAACAGCTCTATTTATTAAACACTTTTTCTGCAGTAGGGCTTTAATAAGCACTTTAACTGGATTATTTCATTTAAACCTCATAATAACCCAATGGGTAGGTTCTATTTTAACCTACATTCTGCAGATGAGGGAGTTGAGGCATAGAAAGCCGAAGAATTTGTCTAAGGTGACACAACTTGGATGTGAAAGAGCCAGGATTTGGTTACGTTTCTGCTGAACCTACAGACTACATGTTTATTTTATTACCAGACTACTCCACCCAAGAATTGATGGAGCAGGGAGATTTTCCTGCTCCACAAATTCTTAATTGTACTTAGAAATGAGTTGGCTTAGGCTGGGCGCAGTGGCTCAAGCCTGTAATCCCAGCACTTTGGGAGGCTGAGACGGGCGGATCACGAGGTCAGGAGATCGAGACCATCCTGGCTAACACGGTTGAAACCCCGTCTCTACTCAAAAATACAAAAAACTAGCCAGGTGAGGTGGTGGGTGCCTGAAGTCCCAGCTACTCAGGAGGCTGAGGCAGGAGAATGGCATAAACCCGGGAGGTGGAGCTTGCAGTGAGCTGAGATCGGGCCACTGCACTCCAGCCTGGGTAACAGAGCGAGACTCCGTCTCAAAAAAAAAAAAAAGAAAAGAAAAGAAAGAAATGAGTTGGCTTAACTCATGTAGCATGTCTGTGCTGCTATATGTAATTTGATTTTTTCATTTTTTAAATGTTTTCGTCTTGTTTTCCCAGCCAGAGTAAAATGTCCAGATGAGTTAGTAGAAAGACTACTTTCTATAGGATAATGAGTGAGGTTATCTGCCCTTATAAATTCCTTCCTTTATTAATAGAGATAATACTGCCTGGCTTATAATGTTTCGATACTTTAAGTACAAAATGGCTATAAGGTGGATAGCAGCACTATATAAAGAGAAATCGTTTCTAGTATTTTAAAATATTAGCTCTCTCTCAGGAAAGACTCCTTCTTAAACAATGTATTTGCCAGGTCATGTCATGTTGTGAGATGCTAAAGTAGACGCGTTGATCATTACTTTGTGTTTTTTTCAATTTAGAAAAGAATTCTTAAACACACTGTTATTTATCTTCGCACTATTAATTAACGTAACAGGAAGAACAGTTTAATGGTGAATGTGAAACCTTTATTGAGTACCTGAATTTGTCTTAAATGTTATCTCACTGAATTCTCACCATTGCTCTATGAGAAAAATGTGAGAAAACCGAGACTCAGAGATGTTAGGTAACTTCCCTAGGACATACAGCCTTTTGTTGAGAACTGGCACTGAGTCAGAGCTTTAGCTCTCTCCAGAGACCAGAGTTTCCACCATGTCATACTGAAGATATGAATATTCATTAAGATTTTTGTGCTTAAATATCTGTGTGTGTATTGTTCATGTACCATTTTATTAAAATATCCAACTGAATAGCCAACATTTTCATAATAAATATTATGGTGATAGAACATTATAACTTAAAATCATGAAAGTACATATTGGAAAAGACCTTAAAATCAGCAAGCTCAACAAGTGATTCATTGCTTTTCCAGCTGCTGCTTGAACATTGCCTGCAATGTGGAACTCACTGCCTCAGGGGCAAACAATTTCGTCTTTAACGCGTAGAAAGTGTTACCACTAGACTGTCCATCAGGCATCTCAAATCTAACATGTCCAATACTTAATTCATAAAGTTGTTTCATAATTTTGTTTATAGTCAATTGAGGAGCGGGGCTTACCAGAGAAGAGCGGGCGCTAATGAGGATAACATTATTCCATCAATAATTAACCACAGATGATATGTTAAGCATTCATTTTTATTTTATTACTAAGACCAAAGAAAGAGGTCAGTAAAAATTGTTACCTTATCTCCTTGGGATTTTCCAAGATCACCTTGTTACAGCTTAATGCTCCATTTATGTTAGAAGACAATTGCGTCAGTCAGAGTTCCAAGCAAAAAGCAGCCGGTACATTCAAAAGGGTTTGAGGCATGTTAATGAAGGGACATTTACAAAGGTATGGGCAGAGTTCAAGGAAATCAACAGAGTAGTCCTTCACCACTGCAAGCATTTCAAGGATAGCAATAGTAAAGAACCATTCGCAGCTGTAGGCATGAGAGAGTGAGGAAGGAGCAGGTTTCACGGGGCAAGTGACGATACAAGATGACACCCCTTCCCCTACCTCCAGAGAAACTGTGGCCTCAGGTGGAGGCATGCTGCCTGGAAGCTCAACCAGGAGAACCGATGCCCTGACCCCACTGTCTCTACCACCCGCAGAGCTCCTGTTGGTGGCTGAGTTCTCGCTCCTACTAATTGGAAGACAGAAGACAAGATTCCTTACTAACACGGCCCAGGACACAATATTACATGTCGTCCAATACATTACCTGAGTCTTTTCTCTTCCTACTCCTCTCTGGACACTTATCCTTACCATATTCTCCCACTTCTATCTCCTAAATCAGCAACAGGAAGGCCAACTAGTAGATCATGAAGGGAAATGATAATCCTACAGCTCTAGGAGGTTTTGCCATGTGACACTGTTAGCATGTATCTCTTGGATTGTACAAATTAATTCTAAAAGAAATTTTATGACCTTTCTTCCATATTTTTGTATCATAGTTAGCAGACCAAACTGGCTGATAGGCATGTATAAATTTTATACGCATACCGATGTATATTTAGAGACTATTTAGTGTTCACATATCAAATAAACTTTTTTCTTTTGCTCTGATTCCTTTCTGAGACTTATCTAACCGCTCTTTGTTAAAGCCTTTATTAAGCTTTAGACACTGGTAATGTAAGTTCTAATCTCTGAATTACTATTCTAATTGCTTTAACCCTATCCCCAATATCTTCAAAGCCTTGCCTTTCGGGAATTATGTCTTAGCTAAAAGTTTTCTGAGACCAAAATTTTCTGAGCAAGCAGTCTCAGAACCAGATTTTCCAATGGGATCTGCTTACATCATTGAAGATAGGAGGTCTGATAAATATAATTTATATCAGACAAGCCAGGTACATTGCGAGAAAAAAGGCCATCCTTTATTTTATTGTAGAACTCTTGAGCTGGAGTTGACACACTTGAAAGACAAGTTCAAATAAACTTTTGGACCCATTTTTCTTGAATATTGATGTGACAGTCTCTTCATAGGTATTTTGAGCTTGAGATAGCTTTTTAAATTCATTTAAATCACATATTGGTTTACCCCACTGTGCACATTACAACAGATCTGACAGTGGAACATCAGTCAAAACCGACACATCTTAGTGATAAGAATGACAGATTTTTGGCTGGGCGCGGTGACTCATGCCTGTAATCCCAGCACTTTGGGAGGCTGAGGCAGGCGGATCACGAGGTCGGGGGATTGATACCATCCTCGCTAACACGGTGAAACCCCGTCTCTACTAAAAATACAAAAAAAAAAAAAAAAAAATTAGCTGGGTATGGTGGCGGGCACCTCTAGTCCCAGCTACTCAGGAGGCTGAGGCAGGAGAATGGCGAGAACCCGGGAGGCGGAGCTTGCAGTGAGCCGAGATCGTGCCACTGCACTCTAGCCTGTGCAACAGAGCAAGACTCCGTTTCAAAAAAAAAAAAAAAAAGAGTGACAGATTTTTATGCGCATGAGCAGAATGAGGGCAATAGTTTGTCTTAAAAAATAGCTAAGACATCAGCAAGTTAGGCAGTGAGGTCTTCAGAGTTCCATAATTCTGTAACATGTGTTTATTTTTACCCCTTGATGTTAGTAGTGTGGCGGGTACACTGAGAAGTAAGCCTTTTAAAGTCATATACTTTATTCAAGTATTTATTGAACCTCTTCTTTGAGGTAAACATGGCAACAGAGGTGGGACATGAAATAAGAAATAAAACATCATCCCTCTCCTTAAAGAACTTGTAGTTTAGATGGGTGACAGTGTCACAACAAAATGAGGGGAACTTCTGGAAGCAGAATGTTGTCAGAGGCTCTGTTCCAAAGGCGTCTTTTCATTTGTTTAGTGCCATAGTCACTAAGCAGGCAAGTACCCATGAGACATTAGGTAAGAAGATACTGGGGTTATACATGTACCATGGGCTTAATAAATCACGACTATTGTGATTACCAATTGGTCCTGTCTCAAAAGTAGTATCACATGCATCTCATTCTCCCATCCTCATGACACTGTGTTGTCCAGATCCTCATTAGTTCTGAGGTTGAGCAGTTGCAACCGACCCCTATCCAGCTTCCTGGTTTAATATTCAAGATTACTTTCTATTTACTCTTCTTAAATCTATTCTCTGCCACCTTTGTAAAATGTGAATCTGGTAGTTACATTTCCCTTCTTAAATGGCTTTACAATTTCCCACGTCCACGAAGATAAGGTCCAAACTTGCCAATGAGCTCCACGGTGATCTGATTCCTGTCGATTGCTCCAACGCCTTCCCACGGCCTTTCCATGGATCCGGCTGTAGTGACCTAAGGGTTCGCCAAACTCAACTTCTGCTTCATGCTCTAATGCCTCCATGTCTCTGTGCATGGTGTTGGTTTGCCTGGGCCAGTCTTCCCCTTTCCTTCTTTAACTCTACTCCTGTTCTAGAGGTCTAGCTCAATTTCTCCCCATCTCTATCACCACCTCTCAAACACCATCATCTATTTCTGCAAAAGCTTCCTAACTTCTACTTCACTCCACAACCACTCTTGCCCCTTCCAGTCCATTCTTGACTGCTAGGATAAAGATAACCATTATCCATCCCTAATCCTATCATCCATAGGATAAAGAGCAATATTCTTATCAGGGCCTATGTAGGGGGCCCTACCAGGCCCTGCTTGTCTCTCCAGTCTCATCTCCTCTTTATGCAGCTTGCTCCAACCACAACTACCTTATTGCATGTGCTTGAATGCCGTTGAATGTCATGTTTCCTCTGCCATAGGCTTTGCACATGCTGGTCTCTCTTCTTAGATTGCTTGCCCACCTCTCCTACCCATTCCACAGATCTCAGCTCAAAAATTGCTCTGAGAAGCAAGCCTTCTCTGAACCTTAGTCTAGATTAAGTTTCTTTATTCTGCGTTTTCATAGAAAAGTGTTTCTTTACTTCATAGAATTCACCTCAGTCTGCAGTTGGGTGATGACTTGGTTAGTGTCTATCTCCATCCCAAAGTCAAGTTTCACGAAAGACGAACAGCATCTGTTTTTGTCCGTCATTGAATTCCTAGCCTAGCACAGTGCCAGTCACAAAAGGGGCACTCAAAAAAAATTTAAACAGTGAATCAATCAATCCACTAAGGCTCTTCCTCAGTTGCTTCATTTGAAAAGCCTTGATACCATCATCACCACTATTATCTTACATATCTTCTTTGGAAAAATGTCTATTCAATTTCTTTACATATTTTTTAAGTGGATTGTTTTTATCTTTTTGCTGTTGAGTAGTAAGAGTTCTTTTATATTCTGGATACTGGGCTCTTACCAAATAAATGATTTGCAAATATTATCTCCTATTCCATGGACTGTCTTTTCACTTTCTTGATAATATCCTTTGAAGCATAAAAATGTTTAATTTTGATGAAGTCCCACTTACTCCTTTTTTCTTTTCTTGTTTGTGTTTTTTGTGTCGTATCTAAGAAACCATTGCCAAATTCAAGATCATGAAAATTTACCCCAATGTTTTTGATCCATAAAGTTCTTTTGACTTTTAAAATTCTATAAGATAAGTCATTACTGGTCACCTATTACACACAAAGAACTATTGGGATTTCAGGGGAAACTGGATATTGGAGACTCAAGCATCAGAATGGATAGGGCATCATTTTAGTGTTAGAATTAGGTCCCAAGATTGAAACTTCAGAAGTGCCAGGATGTGACTGAGTTATATGTAGACAGAGATTTGGGATAGAAGTCTTTAAATATAGATTCCAAGGTAACTTAAGAGGACCTCTAATTAAAACAGTTAAAGCAGCATTCCAAAATACATAAAGGCAAATAATAAGCTCTGAAGAAAACTGGAAAAAAATCTGACAAATTCTAAGCCTTGCTTGAACTAAAGAACACAATGCTATTTGTGTAGAGGGAAAATGTTAACAAATGCTACATAAAGTTGTGGCCTGAATATAGAAAAAGTCATCCTAGATAGTGCAGGAAAAGGAAAAAACTTAGTTTCTAATTTAGCTCTAAGCAAGATAAGAAAAAGACTTGTCTGATACATATTAAATGCTAAGTAAAGAGTTTGTTGGATGTAAAATAAAATTGCTGAAAGAATAATGGAATATCCTGTGAAGAAGAAATGCTCAATAATGTATTTGTTGAATTAAAAAAACTACTCATAGAAAATAAGTGAATTTGATGTGACCAATATAAATGCTCTTCCACTGAGAAATGACATTTTAAAGTAAATTGTTAATCAAGAATAAGTAAATAACCACATTTCAGAGAGTAGCATCTCTGAAAAGAAACAAAAAGAAAGGAAGGAAGAAAGCAAGCAAGTAACTAATCTATAGACACGATATTAGCAAAAAAAAAAAAAAAAGACAAAAAAGAAAACTGTCTCGTAAAAGATAAATTATTCAGACCACAGGGATATAGCCATTTACTATAGGAGGAGGAAAAAACAAAATCATAATAATAGTCTAGTGTTATTCTTATTTAAATATGTTAATTTAAAATAAACATACTATTTCCTCCTTGCTTCCCTGCTCTCCTGTCCTCTCCTATGGGCTCCTCTCCACACCTTTTCTATCTCCCTTTTGTACTCTAAATAATCTTTTAGCAATAACAGGACAAGGATACAGATATGGGAGTGATATTGTTTATTACCTGTGAACAGTAGTTTATACTACTGTTAATAATAGTGTATATATACCAGGTTTCTGTTTTGTTGAAATTAATTAAGACAGAGAAGTCAAATAATAACCCCTTAAAACATTCTATACCATAACTATGGTGGTGGTTTCAATACTCCATACATTGTCAGAACTCATCAAATTTTACACTTAATTACATATTATACCTCAATAAAGCTGACAAAAAGGAAATAGAAAGGTCAACCATAAGCAGTTTAATTGTGCAGGGGAAGTGGCCTACTGCCCTCCAGCTGGAGAAGTGTTACCAAGCCTAGACGGTCCAGCAGGATGGCATTTACCGTGGAAAAAGTAGAGAGATGTTATTAACAAGTACATCACAGAATTCAAATAGATTTTATAGTCTCTGATTTGGTCTTGGAAACCAAGTCATGTGCCTTAGCACAAAAATGAAAATGGCAGTAACAACCAGAATTCAAGGGATTTTGAAAATTATGAGCATAGGATCAACATGGTAAATGATAGAATTTTGACATTTAGCTTTCTGCTTAAAAACATTCTGGTTTTTAACGAAGATCAGTAATATAAAAATGGTAGATGATACCATCTCATACCCAATAGAATGGCTACTATCAATTAAAAAAATAAAAACCAGAAACCAGAAAATAACAAGTGCTGAAAGGATGTGGAGAAATTGGGAACCCTTGTGTACTGGAGGTAGGAATATATAGTGGTATGACCATTATGAAAAACAGTATGGCAGTTCCTCAAAACATTAAAAATAGAATTATGATACGATCCAGAGATTTCACTTCCAGGTTTACACCCAAAAGAATTGATAGCAGGAAGCAGAACAGATATCTGTATACCTATGTTCATAGCAGCAGTATTATGTGCAATTGCCAAAAAATAAAAGCAACCCAGTATTTATTAACAGATGAAGAGGTAAGCACAAGGTTGTATATACATAGAATGGAATGTTATTCAGCCTTAAAAAGGAAGAAAACCCTGTCATATGCTACAATATACAAGAAACTTGAAGGGATTATGCTCAGGGAAATAATCCACTCACAGAAAGACAAATACTCTATGATTCCACTTACATGACATACCTAGAGTAGTCAAAATCACAGAGACGGAAAATGGAAAGGTGATTGCCAGTGTTGCTGTAGGGGAGGGGGAGACATGGGAGACAGAAGATTGGAAGAGACTTCTGTTTTCTCTAGAGAGGGAGGAGTCAAGCAGGTGGCTTGCATGGGATTGCAGACTCAACTTTTCAGTGTCTCTTCCATTCCTCCAATGATAAAAGGAGGCGCTTGGTAATTAAAAGACTCCCTAGCTGTTGAACAGAAGTAACAAATAGCAACATGAGGAAAGGAACAATGAGGAAAGTGGCTGAGAACAGCGGAAGTTCACAAAAGCAAAGTTGCAAACCATTTTATAAGTGGGAGAAGGAAATGGTGAATTCGAAAGTTGTAAAACAAAGGAGTGACAAAACACCTGAGCAAGAAAGAGCAAGATACTCTACAGAAATGTGCTAGGGTCTGGGGTTTTTAGCTGATGAGCAGAGCTATTGACTGGCCAACATTTGGTTGAAAAACACCATGTTTTCCATAGGTATCCAATGTTTATTGCCTAAGTGTTAGTTCTGAGGAAACACCCAGCAAATTATAATATTCATAAGCAGATATTTTATAAGTAGAAGTCATGGATATGCCCACAGAAATAAAAAAAACAGAAAGCCACACTGTTCAGATTAATATATTTTGAGATTCTTTTTAATGAAAATTCTTATTTATTTTGTGTCAGAAGAACACCGGGGAATAAAATTATTTTGAGAAGAGGCTAAGTGGAGTATAATTCATAGTCTCCCTCAAAATGGGGAAAAAAGTAATTGTATCCAAAAAAATTTTTATATCTAGTTATTTGAGGTGGTACTTAAGTCTTTCCTAAAATGATTATTCAGGGAAAATTACTCGGTTGGGATTATCCTTACTTTCTATAACTCCTTTATTTTTTTTCCTGGTACGTGGCTTTAAGCCAGTACTCTGATTCTTAGAATGCTCAAAAAAAAAAAAAGAATTAAGGAAAAGGAAAGAAAATTCAAATAAGTCAATGGGGCTGCTTGGCAGTAGTGAACATAAAGCATGTGATGAGGAAGGGGCTGAAATGAACTAAAAGCAAGGCAACTGCTTTTTTCAATAATACTATTTCTATCCTCCATTTCCATAGAAGAAAGCAAGCTAAAATGGTATGACAAAAATAGTGAATATTTATCAGACTGAGTATATGGTGTGCCAAGGCCAGTCCTAAGTGCTTTGTATGTACAAACTCATGTAATATTCACAGCAACCCTGTAAGGAAGATATCAGTAAGAGCCGATTGTTACACTTTCAGGAATTTGGTGAGCCTGTTGGTAGCTTGAAATCAGCCATTGCGGCAATACTTACATCATGGAAATTAAAAATATGCTACAAATCAGAGACTTCAGGGTGAGAGCCGTTTGTTAAACATTTTCCAGAAGAAAACTGCGACTGTCTTCGTTCACAGATGGGTAAACTGGGGCACAGAAAAATGGAGTGATTTGCCCATAATCATGCAACTAGTAGTTGGTGGAGTTGAAATTTTATCCCAGGCAACACCACCTGGGAGCCCAAGCTTTCAGTCATCATGTTATACTGCTTATGATTTGACTAAAATGCATTGGCTGGATTTACAAAGCCTGGGTCCCAATTTGGATTCGTCTGCTACTCACTGTTAAAGCTGTCTGAGTCTGAAGACATTTCATAATAGAATGCTTCACATTTATCTTTGCTATATCATAAATAAAATATATTATGTGAAAATGCAAAATAAGCCTTCTTTTCATTCCTTTCTTTCTTCCCTTTTCCTTTCTTCTTCTTTCTCCTTCCCTTCCCTTCTCTTTCTTTCCCTCCCTCCCTCTCTCCTACCCTCCCTCTTTTCTTTCCTTCTTTTCTTTCCTTTTCCTCCCTCCCTCCCTCCCTCCCTTCTTTCCTTTCTCCCTCCCTCCCTCCCTCCCTCCCTCCCTTCCTTCCTTCCTTCCTTCCTTCCTTCCTTCCTTCCTTCCTTCCTTCCTTCCTTCCTTCCTCCCTTCCTTCCTTCCTTCCTCCCTTCCTCCATGGATGATGTCTAAGGTATTGAGTAGGATGTATGTGAATCTTATGGGACTTTTGGCAGCATTTAAGGAGGACTGGAGTGTTTTTTTCTCCCTAATGCTTTCTCATTATCATAGAAAGCAGAACAGCTGTGCTGACAATGGGCACCATCATCATCATTAATAAATATTTATTGAGCACTCCCTTTGTCCTGAACTCTGAGGACATATTAAGGTAGAAGATATGGTCTTGGAGCTTGTCAAATGAGTATCTCAGGTATTAAAACAAGTGGAAATTGTTCAAAAGAGAGAAGAGAGTAACTACAATGGGTGGGGCAGCTGGGGAAGCCTCGGGGAGTGTGAGGGGGAGGAATAGAACAGCACCTGTACTAAAAGAAGCATAAAAGGGGAAGTGGGCATTACAGGTGGGAGGAATGGTTTGAAGGAAAGCACTAAGGCAATTAACATTTTGGTGTTTGGAATAAATCGGTAGTAGAGTTTGGCCTACATAGAAGAAGAGGCTAAAAAGAATGGATTCCTGTTTGAGGAGGTCCTCTGGTGCTTGACTAAGGAGCCGAGTCTTCATTTTCTGAGCAGTAAAGAATCACCCAAGGTTCTTGGCTGGGTGTGGTGGCTCATGCCTATAATGCCAGCACTTCGGGAGGCTGAGGTGGGTGGATCATTTGAGGTCATGAGTTTGAGACTAGCCTGGCCAACATGGTGAAACCCCATCTCTACTAAAAATACAAAAATTAACTGGGTGTGGTGGCACATGCCTGTAATCCCAGCTACTCAGGAGGCTGAGGTGGGAGGATTGCTTGAACTCGGGAGGCAAGGGCTGCAGTGAGCCAAGACTGTGCCACTGCACTCCAGCCTGGGTGACAGAGATGCCCCTGAAAAAAAAAAAATCCCCCAAGGTTCTTGAGTACATGAAAGATGCATAAAACAATGCTGTGAATAAGATTAAAGTTAGTCAGACATGTAGATTGAACTGGGGGACAGAATTACTAGAAACAGAGAGAATAGTTATACAATAATCTATTATGAAGGCTTTAACAATGAAAATCCTTAGGGAATACTTAGAATTATAAGCAAGATACAATGGAAATTGTAAACTGTGATTATGGTACAAAAAATACATGATGAAAAAGATTGGAAAGAACTACAATTAAATTAGCACAGTGATTAGGTTGAGCCCGTGGAATTTAGGATGATTTTTTTCTTTAATCAAATATTTGGTAATATAATTTGTCAGTACAAAAAATACATGCAAATAATAAGAGTTATTGACAACAAAAGAGATGCTTGCACAAGACACTAAATTTTAGGTAAAATGAGGAATTATGCTTTAGACATGGTAAAATGAAGGAAAAGCATTCAAACATGCATGACTTCGGGCAGTTGGAGATATTGAACTAAAATCTGGGGGGAGTAGTGAAGATTTGACACCTTGTTTTCTGAGCATGGGAGTGACCAAGAGTTCTGAAAGGGCATTCAAAGGAAGATGGACTGAGCAAGAAGGCCTAAAATGTGGGGATTTGGCCAAGAAGGTGCAGAAGGGCAAGTGGAAGTGAAGTCCATGGAAGGAACTGATCATAATTTACCTTAGAAAAAGGAGAAGTATTAAGTTAGGACAAAAAGACCAATGCAATTTAGTAGATTAAAAAGTAATTGACTTCTAAGAGTTAAAAAAAATTAGAACAGATAATAATCATTCTTTGTAACTTCTTAGACAGATGGAACTAAAAAAAAAGAAAATAGTAGCTTGATTTACTGAGTGTTTCCCTGTGTTGGAAGCGTAATATGTGCATTAAATCTATTGTCTTATGGCCGGGCGGGGTGGCTCAAGCCTGTAATCCCAGCACTTTGGGAGGCCGAGACGGGCGGATCACAAGGTCAGGAGATCGAGACCATCCTGGCTAACACAGTGAAACCCAGTCTCTACTAAAAAATGCAAAAAAACTAGCCCGGCGGGTTGGCGGGCGCCTGTAGTCCCAGCTACTCAGGGGGCTGAGGTAGGAGAATGGCATAAACCCGGGAGGCGGAGCTTGCAGTGAGCTGAGATCTGGCCACTGCACCCCAGCCTGGGCGACAGAGCAAGACTCCGTCTCAAAAAAAAAAAAATCGATTGTCTTTTATAATCCTCATAACAATGCATTGTGTTAGGTGCCATTGTAATAACCCCCATCTTCAGATGAGGAAACTGAGACAGAGTTTAAGATAGCCAGAAAGTTAGAAATGTTTTGGAGCACATTCTCTCATGTTATGAATGAAGATAAAAGGGTTCACAGGTGATCTGCCATGTCCAAGGTCACTTGACTTGCCCAAGATGGAACTTCATTTGATGAAATGGAGTTCACATTCTCTTTTGTTGATGGTCAACCCATCTCCTAGTGTTGCTGAGCCCTGCCATCAATAAGCATGTTATGGATTATTTCCAAAATTGATATGGAAAGGACTTCAGCAGTATTTCCTCATACATACTTTCCACATTTTCTCAATATATACGTTGTCAAAGGTGCAAAGGTTTTTTTTTTTTAAATGAGCTTTTTGAAAACTATTTATTTAAGAGACAAGGCCTTGCTCTGTTGCCTAAGCTGGAGTGCAGTGGTGCAGTCGTAATCTAGACTGAAGCCTAGAACTCATGAACTCAAGCAATCTTCTTGTCTCAGCCTCCCAAAGTGTTAAGATTACAAGCGTGAGCCACTGCACCAAACTTAAATGTGCAAATGTTGATGCTTACATCACTCAGTGTTCTTTGGTTTTTCCAAGTAGCTTTCCTTTTTCATTATTGGCAACATTATTTCAGATGCCACATATGGCAACTCTTTTTAAGCCTAGCAGTGCATCCATCACTAAAGTGAATTTTCTTTTTTCCTGGAGAAAGGGCATGGTGGATGTTATTCAGGAAAGAGGAACAGTTGTGATGACTCAGAACACTGATTAAAAGTTTAATTAAGTCCTAGCTAATGCAATAAGACAAGAAAAAGAAGTAAAAGGTATACAGATTGAGAAGGAAGTAATAAAATGGTCTTTGTTCACAGATGACATAATCATCTATATAGAAAATCTGAAAGAATCACAAAAATCCTCCTGGAACTGACAAGCAATTACAGCAAAATTGCAGGATACAGGTTAATATACAAAAGTTAATTACTTTACTATACACCAGCAATGAATAAGTAAAATTTTAAATTAAAAAGACAATACCATTTACATTAACACACCCCAAAATGAAATACTTAAGTATAAATCTAACAAAATAGGTACAAAATATATGTGAAGAAAATTATAAAATTCTGATGAAAGAATTCAAAAAGGAATTAAATAAATGGAGATATATTGTATGTTCATAAATAGGATGACTCAATATTATCAAGATGTCAGTTCTTCTCAACTTGGTCTATATATTTAATGTAATGCTAACAAAAAGCTCAGCAAGTTGTTTTGTAGGTAATGACAAACTGATTCTAAGGTTTATGTGAAGAAGCAAAAGACTCAGAATAGCCAATACAATATTGAAGGAGAAGAACACAGTTGGAAGACTGACACTACCTGACCTCAAGATTTACCATAAAGTTATGGTAATCAAGACAGTACGATATTAGTGCAACAGTAAACAAATAGATCAAAGGAACGCAATAAAGAGCCCAGAAGTGAATCCATATAAGTATAGACAACTGATCATAAAAAAAATAAATAAAAATAAAGGAATCTGGGCACAGAGCTTCACAAAAATTAACTCAAAATATACCATACACCTAAATGTAAAACACAAAACTATAAAACTCTTGAAAGATAACATAGGATAAAATCTAAATGATGTTGGGTTTGGCTCTTTAGATATAGAGGTACAATCCATAAAAGAAATAATTGATAAGCTGAATTTATTAAAATTGAAAACTTCTGGTCTGCGAAAAGACAATGTCAAGAGAATGAGAAGACAAGCCACAGACTGGGAGAAAAATTTGCAAAAGCCCTGATAAAGGAGTGTTATCCAAAATATACAGAGAACTCTTTTTTTTTTTTTTTTTTTTTCCCGAGACGGAGTCTTGCTGTGTCGCCCAGGCTGGAGTGCAGTGGCCAGATCTCAGCTCACTGCAAGCTCCGCCTCCCGGGTTTACACCATTCTCCTGCCTCAGCCTCCAGAGTAGCTGGGACTACAGGTGCCCGCCACCACGCCCGGCTAATTTTTTGTATTTTTAGTAGAGACTGGGTTTCACCATGTTAGCCAGGATGGTCTTGATCTCCTGACCTTGTGATCCGCCCGTCTCGGCCTCCCAAAGTCCTGGGATTACAAGCTTGAGCCACCACGCCCGGCCTACAGAGAACTCTTAAAACTCAACAAGAAGACACAAACAACCCAATTTAAAAATGGCCCAAAGAACTTAACAGACACCTCACTAAAGAAGATATACAGATGGCAAATAAACATATGAAAACATATGCCACATCATATTTCACAGGGAAATGCAAATTAAAACAACAGTGAGATACTGCTACATACCTATTAGAATGACCAGAATCCAGAACACTGACAGTAGCAAATGCTGGTGAAGCTGTGGAGCAATGGGAACACCCATTCACTGCTGGTGGAAATGCAAAATGTTACAGCCACTTTGAAACATAGTTGGTGATTTCTAGCAAAACGAAATATATTCTTACCATACAATCCAGCAATCACACTTCCTGGTATTTACTTAAAGGAGTTGAAAACTACTGTTCACACAAAAATGTGCACACCAGAAGTTTATTGGAACCTTATTCGTAACTGTCAAAACTTGGAAGCAACCAAGATGTCCTTCAGTTAAGTGAAGGACATCTTGGACATATATAAACCATTGTCTGGATATACATAAACTATGGTATATCCAGACAGTGGAATATTATTCAGCACTAAAAGTAAATGAGTTAGGAAGCCATGAAAAAACATGGAGGGAACTTAAATGCATATTACTTAGTAAAAGAAGCCAATCTGAAAAAGCTGCTTTATTTTTTCTGAAATACCTACTGTATTATTCCAACTATATGACATTCTGGAAAAGGCAAAATTATGAAGAAAATAAAAGATCACTGGTTACCAATGGTTGAGGCAAAGGGGATGAATATACAGAGCACAGAGGATTTTTAGGGCAGTGAAAATACTCTGTATGATACTATACTGGTAGATAAATGTAATTATACGTTTGTCCAAACCCATAGAATGCATAGCACTAACTGTGAATATTAATTAAACTATGAACTTTGGATGATAATGATGTGTCAGTGGAGGTTCATCAGTTGTAAAAAATGTACCACTTTGGTATGGGATGTTAATAATGGGGGAAGCTAAGCATGTGTTGGGGAACAGACGGTATATAGGAAATCACTGTACCTTCCTTTCCTTTCAATTCCACTGTAAACCTAAAACTGCTCTGAAAAAGTCTTAAAAAGAGTGTCATTAATGTCATGAATTGACAATTCAACCCTACAAAAGAAGCTGTTTAGGTTATAAGTTGCCTAAGTGGTCTTACCTTTCAATGTTTATGCAATACTTTAAGTCTCAGATGGAGACAGTTTCTAGATATTTTTTCCTGGTTTTCAAAAATGCCCTGAATACTATATTGCAAATCAGCAAAGACCAGATACTGTACCTTTGACTATGACCAGAAACTAACAAATCCATCATGACACTACTAAAACATTAGGCCCTATAAGTGTTAAGAGCAAATTTCACAGTCGAAACTCTCACCAAGGTGGGGAATTTTATAAATTTTGCTGTTAGCATATGTGACATAAAAATGAAAATATAATTATTAACAAAAATTTTCACTGTCATTAATTTGAATTAGGTAAGTGTGTCCACTTTACTACATTTCCAAAAGTCTGAAATTATTGCATATGCAATTTTAGATATTCATTGTTAATTTGCTTTCAATTTTTGTTAAATTGTTACATTTAATATATTTGCATAGTCGTGGGGGCATGTTCACATATGCTAATTGTGGTTTGTATATTACCAGTATCCTTGTAAAAATGACTTACAAAGAATGATTCTATTAGAAAGTCGTAACTACTATTGAATTATTTTGATGTCCATGGATTCAAAATAGAAATAATTGATAGATATTCATAATATCTGGCTATTTGTCGATTGTGGAAAAAGAAGAACCAAGACTGGCTTGTATGTTTTATTGTCATCCATCATTAACTGTTACTCATTTATCAAAAAAGATAGTTCAAATACAGGAACCCATTAGAAATTTTTATTTGAATAAGAATCATGGAATATGACCCATAAACTCCTGATCATAAGACCCATGTTTTAATAACCTGCTCTAAAAGCAGAATATTTAGGTGAGGGCAAGAAATTTCTAACCTGTGTATCCCCTGTTGGCTCAAAGAATGTTTTTTTAACTCATTATGAGTTAAAAGCCATGGTGAGTTGTGTCCAAAAAAAGAAGAAGAAATAGAATAGAAAATATTAACTTCAGAGGGCATTGTATTTAGTCAGGATAAGTATTGTTTTAGAAAACCTCATTTTAGTTACTGCGTGTTGGCTCTCAGATTCATACCTCATTTTTCCTTCGGCTCTGCTCTATAAGGCAGAGGGAGGGTGACGCTTGTGGGCTACACTTCCCATCTTCCTGTGTCAGCTGCAGTCAGGGCTGACTTCTAAGAGATGCTTACAAGCAAGAGATGGGACAGCTGGAACACAGGAAGAAGGCAGAAGGCGGAGTGTTCTCCTCTTCTCTTTCTGCCTCTAGCTGCATCTCTACCAACAGTTGTACCTCCATCGCCCTAACTCCGAGAATCATCATGGTTTCAGGTTTCACTAGGCTACTCCGGTCTCTGGGCTTCATTAATTATCTCTTGGTTTCTCAAAGCCTAGAGGGGATAACTGATTTCTTACTGTTGCTACTCAATTCTTTATTTAAGTTCTTAGCTCTTTCATCATCTATGTAACCAATTCCCTGAATTAAATTCCTTCTGTTTTCCTGGTCGGACCCTGACTAATACAATTCACTGTGTGAGTATGTTGAGTATGTGTATAACAGGTCATGATACATAATACATTTCTTACTGCGAGCAGTTTTGCACGTTAGCATGCAATGGATGGTGCTGAGGTATTTCTTTAGTTGGTCACTGATGGTTATCATTGAGTTGCAGAACATGATCTTGGAGCATTTTTCCTCTTCTTTTAAGGGTGACTATTGTATAGTAGATGATCTACTGACTGGGAATGTGGACACTACCATTCTAATCTTAGTGGGTGATCTTGGGTAATCCATTCAAACATGTGTTCTAGTGTATTATGTTTACTTTATGCATGGAACCAGAGGTTCTGAGATTGATATATATTTTTTAAACCAGTGGTTATTTTAAGTTTCAATGGTACCATTTTAAGTAAGACTGATACATAGTCTGTAATAGCTTAAAGACCAGTGATGATAGCATTTGAAGACTGTTTAAAAGAATAGTCATTTATTTAGAACATTAAATTATGCTTTCACTATTATTTTCCTCAATTAGTAAGTAGTTTTTTATTATATTAGCATTAGAAATAATAGCTCAACATTCTGGTCTTAAGTTCTTGGGAACATAATTGACATTGATATGGGCCAAGAGAACTGCAGACTATTAGGTAACTGTGGTTACAGGTAATGTCAGTTGATAAATCATACCATAAAATCCACCCCGATAAGTGGATATATTTTTAAAGTATTTTAATAAAATATAGGTAAAGGGTGAGATCAACCTCTTTAAGATTCAAATATACCCTCAAACCTAAGTCCTAAGTATTAAACAACCACCAAACAGTTGTATATTGTGATGTTTTTAATCTGATCAGAGAATTCCTTGTTTTCCCCCATATTTAAGGAAAGTCTGCTATTGAAAGGTACCAAGTAGTCTTCTTAATAGTAAAATTCCAACAGGTATCACAATGTCTCTGGTAAGATGAGCAATTGAATATGCACAGTTCCAGATCAAATGTGAGCTTTTCCTTTAGGCCCAACACTCAGTGAAGTCAGTGACTGTTCAGTTGAGTTTATCTGGAGGGGAGATAAAAGCTTCCTGCCCAGCATTAAACTTGCCCCATGCAGAATCCAGATGCTTGCAACTCTTTCCTGAAACTTCTTGTATTTGTTTTATATATTCATCACTTTCTGGCTGGTAACACCATTGAAAACTAAAATAAAGTCATACCATTGTGGAATGTATTTTGTCCCTACCTGTGGAGAAACTAACTTTATTTTTCTCTAAAGCAGAATATTTATTTTGGGTTTCTAAAGAGTCATCTAATGTAATTTCAATAGTTGTATCCGCTTTGATATATTCCTGGCTTATTTTCTACTCATCTCTTGAATTTACATAGAACTTCAAGTGTAGAAAACAGGATTGAAAAAAGACAATAGTGAATTGTGCTTTTGTGTACTGAACTTGAAGTAAGAATCTGGTGAGTGACACAACATAAGCCAAGCTGGAAAAGGGTCACACACCAACAAAAAGCAATGAATAGTAACCGAAAAGATAAGCCCAATAATAGCTGAAGGTGGTCAAAAAGTAAAATACTGTAATAAAATCTCACATAACAGCATGGGAGAGGAATACACGGATTTAGCTGACGGGCTTAGAGGTAAGCTACAGTGTTACATTGGTACCAAAGCACATTATCAATCAGAGAAGCACAGTACAGAACAAAGGGTAGCAGGTGCAATGGCTGGCCAAACAAAAGTGAAAATAGCTGAACAATTTACAACAGAAAATTTGAGAACCTGAATTCATGTTCTGATTTCCTCATGTACAACTGCCCCCAAAGATGTGTCAAAACCTCAAAGACATATTGATGACAACACAAAAAAATCTTTCTAGTCTAGTCAACAATATATAATGCAGTACTATTGAGAAAATGCTTTAGAATAAACTTATCCTCAGAAAGCCCATCTCTAGAGACAAATGGAGTCCTTCTTTGGGCAGTTAGAGTGCATTTGGTTTATCTAAAAACACTGAGTTAGGATTTTAAAGGGTAGATATGTTTGGATATATAAAATGTGCACACTTAGTTTTATAAAAGTTATGGAGAGGATTAATTTCTTATCAGAAAATTATCCTAGGTTACTGAGGCTGCTGATACCTCTGGGTCAGTGATTCTTACCCCTTTCGGGGAAGATCCCCTTGAGAATCTGATGAAATGTAGAGACTCTGTCTGCAGAAAGCGTACATTAACATGATCCTAGAATTTTGAACACAGTTTCAGGGAATTCTTAGAAGCCCCAAAGATCATTTGTATTCCACCCCCATCAACCCTCCATCATGGATTAAGAACCCTGTACTGATGACAAATTCTGGGGCAGTTTTTACATGAGCAACACAGATTACTCTGAGTCTTGAGTTCTACCAAGCTTAGTTAAAAATTCTGATTTCATCATTTAGTCATCTCCAAGCTGTTTAATCACATCCCCCTTACAGTTAAAAAGCAAAAAAAAAAAAAAAAAGAGCATGATTTATGTATATTTATTCATAACACATGTATTCAATATTAATATATTATATACATTAAAAACATACACAAAATAGAAATTATAAAATAATAAGATGAATATAATAGAAAATTTTCAATTATCTTGCTAATCATGCTATCATACAATCAATAGTATCTCATGGAAAAATACATGCTTAGATCAGAATTCATCATTCATGAAAGTTAATATAAATCCAAATTTCAAATAGTCCTGGAAAATTGTGAATGTTTTTGACCTATTTCTTGTTAGATCTAATTAGGCTGTCATTGTTTTACTCCTCAACTTGACTGGAAAAGAGTTCTTAGAGGTTAAACTGGCAAATTTGATCCTGATTTTCACCTGTGCTTATATTACTGGTATTATCTCAATCTTCTCTTTCTTCACAGAAATTGTTTTTTAAGCCACTTGCTCTCCAAATAAGAGAGTTGATTGGTTAAAACTACATGATATAATCTTATGAATTTATTTAACGTGGAACCTGCAAACTTGAGGCAATATCAATGCTTAAAAAGATGTCAATGACAATGAAAGAACCAGAAGGTGCCAGTATCACCCCTCTGCCTGTGGCGCTTTTTGTTTTTCAGTACTCTTCAGCTGCACTACATGACACATGACCAGTTTACTTAGGGACCATGTAAAGACTCTAGGGTCAAGGGTCAATCAGTATAATAAATACACATAAAGCTCTTTTTTTTTTTTTGTCCTGGCATCATTACTTTTTTTAATTATCAAAGAAAAAAAGAAACAATTTCTTCTGCTCTTCCTATATCACAATGAATTGTCTTGGTCACTCCACTTTGGAGATCCTTGCCTTAGACAAATTACTTCCTGATTCTCAGTTTCCTCACCTGTAAAATGGAGATGAAGTCATAGATCTCATAGGGTTAAATGGATTAAACAACATATGTACAAGTCTCTGCACAACTTCAGGCATGTAATTTAAAACAGAAATGAAAAGGAGCTGCAATTATAATTATTATTACTGTATTAAACAATTGCCATGTATGCATTCATGTTACTCCTATCCTAATTTAAAAACAAACAAACAAAACCACTTGTCAGTGCTCTTTCTATGACTATAAGAGCTGTAGCTTCTCCTCATCTTCCCACATCCGCCCTCCCCAAAACAAAATAAAACAAAAACCAAAAACATTTTCCAAGCCTTTTCAAGCCTTGGCAGAGAATGTAAAGATTCGGAACACTTATTGATGTTGTTCATTAGCATGATAATTACTAATAGTGAAGACCTGCTAAATTTTCTATGTCAGGTAATTTTATTATCTATCTCTCATCCTTTCCTTCAACAAAGTTGTTTTTTTTTTTTTTTTTTTTTTTTTAAATACAATGTCCTAGGTATCAGGCTAATTGCTGAGGTTTCAAAGATGAATCGAAACACCCTTCAGGCACTAACCATCTAGAGGACAACACCAAACGAATAATTGCATCCAAGTGATAAGTGCTATAATGGAGGTGCACACTGGTTGCTATGGGAGCAGAGTAGGACAAGCAGCTTCCTCTGCCTGGGGAGAACAGGGAAGACCACTAGAAAGATTCTGGGTCACAGTTGAGTCTTGAGGATGTGGGTTGAGGACCTGCACTTTAGTCAGAGGGGAAAATGTCCAATGTGGTCACTTAGGAACCAAACGGTAGACAGGTTTTCCCTGAGCCCAAGCATTTTGGCAGCGGGGTCTACAACGCTGGTAGAGACCTGTCCATGCACAGCCTAGGATTAACATGTGAAGGAGTTTGAAACTTATCGTAAAATGGATTGGGGACAAAGGATTTTAAGCTAAAGAACGATATAATCATAAAGAGAATTGGGGGTGGTATCTTAGGGGAATGATTGTGAAAAACATAATTTATTGAACATGCCCATTAGAAAAAAAGAGATAGCGGGGTGTGGTGGCTCACACCTGTAATCCTAGCACTTTGGGAGGCAGAGGCAGATAGATCACTTGAGGTCAGGAGTTCCAGATCAGCCTGGCCAACATGGTGAAACCCTGTCTCTACAAAAATTACAAAAATTAGCTGGGTGTGGTGGTGGGCACCTGTAATCCTAGCTAATTGGGAAGCTGAGGTTCGAGATTCCCTTGAACCTGGGAGGCGGAGGTTGCAGTGAGCCAAGATCCCGCCACTGCACTCCAGCCTGGGCAACAGAGCGAGACTCTGACTCAAAAAGAAAAAAAAGAAAAAAGGAGAGAGAGGAGTGTTGATTTCTGTAATAAATTTACTTGCTAATTCTAAACTATTCTTTAAATTAAATGTCAGCTGATTCAATTTGTCAAAGCTTGGTTTCCATTACTGAAGATGAAATACTCACTGCCTAAATGGTCTTACCTGCTTATGTTTGAAGCTAGGCAACATTTCAGGCAGCATTAGCAGTTTGTCTGTTGGGACTAGAAGCTTCCTAACGTTGTGCATGGAATTATTCTTTATGAGGGTGTTGTATCCAGATATCAAGTTTGAAACCCAATATCTCCTCTATACAGAATGCCAACCAAAGCAGACTTACATAACAAGTGAACGTGGCCATACAGACATGAAAAAGTGACTTCTATCTTTTGATACCAAACTAGAAAGAGAAAAGCAAGTTCAGAGAACACATTATGACTCATCAAAGTCCAAAAAGAAAAGCTTCGTGTGAATGTAGCACTCTGTGCAGCCTCCTGGAGTCCTTTTACCCTCCAACCACATTTGCTTTTGTATGATTTTCTGCAAAACAAAACAAAAAACCCCATCATTTTCCTCCTTAACTTCAATTGTTAAATTTCGTTTTACCTCAGAGGTGAAACTCATGCTATATGTTCTACAATCTTCTTTTTGTACCAAGTGAATGATGCTGCCTTTTCATTTCTCCTGAGTTTAGGCCTTATTTTATAAAATTCCTAACTGCTGGGGTACAAACTACAAACAAGATGAATTTTTAGAGGAAAGACTTGAAGGGTGATGGGGGAAGATGGTGCTTTCTTAGACCAATGTGAAGGAAGAGGGAGATGCAATATCTATATTTAATCTCTGTTCCCAATGATATATTTTATTTTCAATTCCCATAGCTGTGCATATACAATACATGGACACCAACGCCTCCAAGGACAACATCAAAATTTTGTATGAGCTGAAGAATATACACATATAACAAAGGGAATGTTTTCTTCTTTACTTTCCCTCTGACAAAATGCCAGAAGGAATGGACAGTTTCTTCTCCAGGGACTTACTAATTGATTGGGTTTTGTTTTTGTTTTTTGAGGATTTGCATGGCAAGTGGAGGTAGAATCTTAAGGAGATAAAGGGCATTTATTCACAAGGGAATGAAAGTGAAGTTATCAATTTCTGAAAATTGGCATGTGAGGTTGGCATGCCAGGGAAACAAATTAAGACCCTAAAAAATTAAAACCTAATACTCTCAATGTAATAAGCATTGCTATTAGGTTAAATCTCTTTATTAGAGACAGCTAGGTCATCCGGTTATATTATTAGTTGCGACTTATTAGGCAGTTAGAAGTTAGTATTTATGTTACACTTTTACTACACTACTAATTTTGCTTAAAATTTCTCACTATATATTTCTCAGTTAATAGTTACACCGGCATATCCTCAGGCAGAAAAGCAAGTTCTTACAACGGATCCTTCAGGGCGCACTATATTCTATTTCTCTTAGCCGTATTATCTTTTGTTGTCTTGAGGTTCACTTCAAGATAGACAGAAAATGATGAAGCTAAAGTTAACAAGCAAGTAACAAGACCTTAGAAAGCTATAGGGTGGGTGATCACCAACACTCCTAGCCATCATGAAAATGGTGCCCTGGTGGGCTCTCCTTCAGCCAGCAGTGGACTAGTGATATAAACAATTCTTGCTTCTTAATTACTACATGGCAGCATTTGGCGTTCTTTCCATTACTTCTTGTCTTCAACTTATCCAGCTTGAAGTTTTAAGCATCCTAGAACTGCATTTCAGACCCAGTTGCTCAAATGGAGTCAATTTTGCAACAGTAAAATGGTCTTAAAATAGGATTTTACTCTAGGGGGAAAAATCCTCAACCAGATAGTCACAGTGCACTTTGAATGACTAATTTAAGCCATTACATTACGAAATAAGGGATAAATCATACTTTTCATAACACTACTGCATAGGAACAGTTTTAATTTTAAGAGTCAAGCACCTACATTAATCTGAGTCTAAAATAATAGGGCCCTGATTTAAAATCTCCTAACATTCTTTCACACTTCATAAAACTAAAAATAAAATTGTCTCACCAAACACTGACCTACTGGTCCGGCCAAAGTACTGTATTTCAAGGAAAATTGGAGCAAAGAGGTCTCAAAACTGCGACTTGCCAGCAGATTACAATTTGTAGCCTTAATTGGTCTTAAATGCGGGGTGAGAGGGAAGAGACTACGGTCTGCAGAGAATGAGAGATTTATTCCTCTTTTTAAATCAAAACCAGATTCCATGCTTCAGCCACCCCCTAACCCGCCAGCCCCGCCCCCAGGGATTGTTTTTCCGTAATTTTGTAAATATTTTAGCGAAGATGGCAGGTGAGGGGAGGTTATAGTGCTGTGTCTAGTCCACGAGGTAAACAGAGAGGTTAGGGTGGGTTTACTTATTTATAAGGCGTTCAGCCTCTCAGCTGTTTCTCCCTCGTTGGCATTTGGAAGCTTGCAGTCCTTCAGGGAAGAGACAGATTTGGCAGGAATGTTCTTTGTGCCCGCCTCCTTTTTTTATTTTATTTTATTTTATTTTTTTTTTTACGGGGAATAGGGGGCAGATTTATAATGACAGCCTTGGGGAAGGAGGAGAAAAAGTTTCAGCCGGCACGACAATGCCCGTTTTTTCCACAGTCAACACTGTGCCACAAACAGCTTTGGTGCCACTCGGAGCCCTCCCCCCCATCCCCTCCCTTTCTCTCTGCAGGCTCGCACTGGCAGGCGGAGGCACAGTTAAATTCCAGCACCTTCTCCACATACCCCCAAACTACTACGCGCTATTACTACGGCTGCCCTCCCTTTTTGCTTCGCTTCCTCCCCTTCCCCAGTCTCCCTGGAGGAGCCCCGCAGCGCCCGCAGAAGAGGACTCCCAGGGAAGGGATAGCGGGCGCCCAACTCCAGCAGGGCTTGGGGCTTTCTGCATCCTGCGCAGTTTCTCTGCTCCAGGCACAAACACCGCCCGAGAGCCGGCGCCTTGCAGACACACACGGATCCACGCATACAGTAGAGCTGTCTCGATCCACATTCTTGCACACCGCCCACTCCTCCCCCCGCGCTCCCGGAGTCGCTGAGCTGGGCGAGTGACAGGCGCGTCCCGCCAACCGGCGCCCGGGGGGGCAGGGAGGAGCGGCGCGCGGAGCCAACTGCGGCGCGTCTTCCGGCGCCCGCGGAGGAGGCGAGGGTGGGACGCTGGGCGGAGCCCGAGTTTAGGAAGAGGAGGGGACGGCTGTCATCAATGAAGTCATATTCATAATCTAGTCTTCTCTCCCTCGTTTCTGTACTCTGGGTGACTCAGAGAGGGAAGAGATTCAGCCAGCACACTCCTCGCGAGCAAGGTAAATATAACTTACAACTCTTTTCTCCTCTTTCCCCTCCCTTCGGCCGCCCAGCTGCAGCCGCCGCGCAAACCCCTCCAGCACCGCGCCGCCTTCGCCCGGGATTATTCATTATTATCCTAATTATTATTTATTGTGCATGCAAGGAGACCAAAACAAACAGGCGGGCCAACCGCCACAACAAAAAAAGCCCGCCTCCTCCCCGCGGGCCTCAGGTGGAATGCTGTAACGACAGCTCCCAGGCGGCCGTGGAAGAAACGAGAAAGTTTCATCCGAACCTTGCTGTTCTAATAATAACAGTAATAATTACTACTTCAAGGGGGCAAAGGAGGAAAAAAATCCCAACAAACCACAGCCTTGATCCTGAGTAGGCAGTCAGATGCGCTGCCAACTCAAGGTTGCAACACACACATTCGGCCAGGTTGCAATACCCCCCATCCCCTTAAAAGCGAGGCGGGGGGAGGGGGGTGGCAGCTGGAGGGGGAAGGCCTGGGGTACAGGGGAGGAGGATGGAAACGCTTCTGTTCATCCCGAGGTACCCTCCCCGGAAGAGTTGGAAGGGGAATGGGAAAGGAGGGCGAGCAGCCCAGGCTGGCGGCGAGGCGCCAGCGAACACTGCTGCCACCCGCTTCCCAGGGACTTGTTTAAAGGGCTCCGGCTGCGGAGACGTGAGCGGATCGCAGCGGGAGAAGCCCGAGCTGACGCGCAGAGGAGGCGGCGGCCACTGCCGCGGGGCCGGTGCGTGCCTGATCGGAGGTGTCACCTCCACTTTCCGCGTTTCCTCCGGCGTGGATGGGGACGCTGATTGGTAGGCAGGCCTTTAGGCAAAGGGGCTGACAGGGGGCTGCGCCCCGGGCGCTGCGGACGTCCCTGCCCCTGTACCTGGCGGCAGCGCAGGCTCGGGTGTTGAAGTTCGGGATGTCCGGCCCGGGCCGCACTGCTGGAGGGGAGGGAGGAGGCCCCCAAGGAGGTCGGGCACGGAGGTGCCCGCCAGGCTCCGTTACCCTGCCCTTCCTCTCCCTGGGTCTGTGTTCTTTTGCTTCGCGTCTTCCCCTTGCTAGCGCCGCGGGAGCTGCGGGCGTGGGGCGCCTGCGATCGTCCGGGTGCTAGAGGCGCGCCGGGACCGGGGAGAGCCACGGCGGCTGCGGGCCAGGGAGGCCATGATCCGGATAATCTTCTCTGCCTGACTGTCACAAACAGGACCCGCGCACCATCGGGCAGCGGCGGTGTCATTCGCCCGGGAAGGGGAAGGGCTGCGGTGGGGAGGGAATAGGGGGGTGGCGAGGGCGGGAGGCGGGGAGACCGAGTAGGAGCCTCCTCTTAACGATGACACGCACTCCTTCCTTCTCGCTCCCTGCTCAGGAGTTTGCTTTATTCCCATCCCAATCTGGTTTACCCCTTCCTTTGCTCTCCCCCTCCACCCGGCCGTCCTCCCTCCTCCCGTTTGCGTTGCAAAACACGGCCATGCCATCTGCAAAGGTGTCGCGATGCACTTCCCTAAATAACCGGTCCGGCGCGCCAGCCCCTCGGCGCCCTCCGGTCGCAGGGCTCACACGGAGCTCCGTGCTCTCAGTGCCCCGCACCAGGCCTCGCAGCCTGGGCGCAGTTACACCGCGCAGGGCGGGGCTCGGCAGTGCGGGCTCCAGGGGACACCCGCGCCTTGGCCGGGGCACTTGGGCCGGTTTCCGGTACACGCGGGGAAATCGCCTCCTGCCAGTGTCTGATCGCTCGCCTCCGCCTCCGCCGCCTGGATTGCATTATTATTTTTATCCGGGTTGCCGTTTGCTGCGGATGGTGGTGAGCGCGGGGCTGGCTGGGCTGCTTGGGGGGTGGGGTGGAGGGAAGTTGGACGTGGATCAGGCAGGAAAAAAAAAGTTTGGCAGGGCGGCTAAGTAGGGTGGAGGGGTGGGAGGGGGCGGCGAGCTCCCGCGGCTCGAGCCTCCGCGCCCTCCCGGCCGGCGCGAGTGTGTCTACTGGTGAGTGTGAGTGTGAGTGTGTGTTGTGCGCGCAGGAGCCAGTGCGTCGGGAGCAGCGGCTCGGGCAGCTGCTCCTGCCCGCACCCTCCCCTGGAGCCCGGGAAGGACTAGGCGAGGTTTGGTGGCGAGGGCTGGTGGGGGTGGCGTGTGCGTGTGGTTGTGAATGTGTGTGTGTGCGCGCGCGAGCGGCGGAGAATCAGGAAGTCACAGCAACGAAGCGCACACAGCACACAGACATGTTTGATTGCCGTGACATGACGCGCGCGAGGGAGGAAGCGGCGGCGGCGGGGGCCGGGCCGCGGGCTGTGGCGCGGGCCTAGAGCTGCGGCTCGGAGACCGGTTCCTGTCCGCCGGCCGCGCCGCCACCCCAAGCTCCGCGAACCCCGCGCCCCTTTTTGTTCCGCGTTCTCCAGGTAAGGAGCCTGCGCAGCCCTGCCGCCGGCTGTGTGCGGAGCTTTCCAGTTTTTTCCCTGCCAGCCCCCTCCGGTCTCCCGGCTCGCCTTTCCTGCAAAGTCAGGCAGGCGGGGGAAATGGGCTCCTTGTCCTCGGATCGATTGCGTGGAAAACTTTCCAGCGGGAGGCACCATGAGGGGGAAGAAGGCCTTGCTGGCTGCTGTTGCTTGTCAGTTCTTTCTCCTCCGGGTCCGGAGAGTGTGAGTCGCTGCGCCCCGGGGCTGTTGCACATTCAAACTTCGGGCCTAAACGTACCTCCAACTCTCGCAGGATTTACTCCAGCAATAAAATAAATATTCAAAGTCGTCCACTAGCTCTTGCCAGGCGTTTGGATTTTTTAAGGGAATGAGGAAAGCTTGGGAGCCGAGGGAGTGGGGGTGTTGTGCAGAATCCATTCCTTATTCAATGTCTGCACCGGGTGTTATGTAATTTTAGTAGCACATGGGTGCAAAGCCTAGACTGGGCTTCTCCCCTCCTTTGTTTATATAACTTTTGGGTGAGTTTTGCAAGGTTGTCTCTTTTTTTTTTTTCCTCCTCCCTAACCTGATGGAGGTTGGTGCTTTGGAAAAAGCAAAGCGACTTGGGCTAGTAATTTTTTGGAGAGGTGTCATCATTGTCTCCTTTCTGGTCGTCATGTAGGCATGTATGACTTTATAGGTGTACTCTTAGAGCACAAGGAAGACCTTAAGGATACACAGTTTGTTTACTGCATTGAGTGGTTATTTTTAACATTTCTGCCTTACCAATAGCGAGTTAAATTTCAAACTTCCATTTCAAAAGACTTAAAATTTACACCTGGTTCTGTGCCTTGCTTGTCTGAAGAGAGAATGCTTGCATAAATAATGAGATTGTTGCTTGGGTGTTGAGTAGCAGAAAATTTCTATCTAACCACCAAAGACTCAGAAACCATTGAGAACCCTAATAATAATTTAAAAAGCCATACCCAATGTTATGTATGTGTATACTTACATATTAACATTCAAATACTTTCAGTAATATTTTCCATCTGCTATCTGGGGGGCCACTACCAGAAGCTTGTTGGCCAGCATTGGCGTTTTAGGCTTCCAGGCTACCTCTAGCACACTGGTGAAGTGTTAAGAGGCGTGGCAGATTTGAATCCTAGTTGCTGCATTGTTATGCAAAATGAGACACACTTTTTCTTTTAGGAATCTAATTGCTCTTTTATTCTCCTGGACTTGCTTTCTTTTTTTCCTCAAATGCTTCTTTACAATGCAAATGTTTGCTATTGTAAAGAGGGGATTTAGAGACACCTGTTAGGTCCAAAAGATACTTATTGCGGTAGACTGAGGGGAAAAAATAAAATAAAAACAACCCAGTAGATCAGAGGTCCATCTACCTTGGGGGCATCAGAGAGATGCCATTTTTGTAAAGAACATTTAAAATGAATGAGGAATGTGGGGTATCAGAACCCTTGAAGAGGGTGTGGGGAGGGAGGGCTTCCTTCAATGCAGCCTTTCTCTTATGACTTATATCAGTTACAGCCCAGCATCAGGACTAGCTGCACTGTGGTGTTTCACAGAAAATATTCACCACAAGAGCATGTTCAAAGCAGCCTTAGATCTTTTCTTTTGTTCGTTTGTAAAGTGGTTTTTGAGCATTTCTCGTCAAGTTTCTTGAAAAGTGCTTTGACCAACACCTGAGGCTTAGAATTGATAAAAAAAAAAAAAAAAAAAAGAAGAAGTGCCTCGGCTTGTATTATATTGTTAATGCTTGAATTCTGTTTAAAGTATTCCTGACATGGTATAACTAGAAAGTAACACTTTTGCAGATAAGTATTTAAAATATTTTTCTTTGATTAAGTTTAAGATAAATCATTCTACAGGCCAGTATAAAAGCATATCACATCCTTTTCTAAAAGTTAATTGTGATGCTTCTTCTATTACTGTAATATTTTGACATTTATTATTATGCATTACAGCAAGAGCATAAAAAAAGAAGACTTTTATAAATTATAAAAGTGGTGCTGTCCTCCAGTGTTTTCTTGTTTTTTTTTTTTCTCCTTTAGAAGTCTTCCTTTGTAAACAAGGCCTTTGTCAAACTCTCTTAGGTCAGCAGCTTTTTGATACCCCAGAGAAATAATAAATCACTATTTATGACATCTTGACATGCTGCCATGAGGACAACCGAATTGTCACAAATGTAATACTAAGAACTATTTCCCAGTATTTGCAAGTGGAAGGAGTATTGGTAGGACCTGATTTAACCACTTTAAGATTTGATTCTTATTGTTTCTGGTCAAGACGATTTTAAGGGACAGTAGGGACAAATTCTTTGGTTAACGTGAGTGACCTTAGAAAACTATATGAGTTACATTTCTCTTCTGCTGTATTTCTTGTGAGCAGATGAGAACATTTCCGTAGTATGAAAACAACATTTGGGGGCTATTTCTGATTTCTCCTTTTTAATGTAAAATAATTATCTTCTAAATTGTTTTTTTCCCCTTAAATGTTGTGTTTTGGAGATGTTTTTGGCCAATAGAGGATGTGAATTTTCTGTCACTTTTGGAAGGGTTCTTATTAGGGGACTCTGACCTTTAGCCGGTTAATAAAGTCATGGGTCATTCCCTAAGTAGTTGTGGGTAGAAAATACACATGGTGGTAATTTATTTGATAGCATATTTAGGAAGGCCTGGAGTGATTATTTTTTCTATATAGAATCTTACGACTTTATACTTACAAGGGAGTATAGGAGTCTAAAACTATGTTCTGCCAGAGTCATTATGAAAGAGAACATATTTATTTACATAAGATATTTATCATTAAGTTAAATGGGATCTTGCAACCTGGATTTGTACAACTGCAGCTTTCTTACTGTTTATTATGACTTTATTATTACCCATGTTAATATAGCACTTTTTCTTGAAAGTGTAGGATATGTGAGAGAGAGAGCTTTTAAGTAGTAAAAGTTGTAAAGATATCGTTAAAGATGCTTGAAAAATTATACCTCAGAAAAACATAGACTAGAGTCAGTGAAATTCAGGAACAAAATAGCTGGTCTTTTGAATGTTTGATATAACCACCTCATTAATTTACACATTTGGAATGATGCTTTAGATACGGAATACAAGATTTTGGCCTGAAACTCTGACATAATGTCCTTTTGGATTTCTGGGTTTGTAATACATTATTATATAATTGAAGCCTAGTATGAATTAGGATATTTTGTTAGATAGCTAGGACTTCCAGAATATTTGAACAATTATAATCTGGCTATATACCTGTAAGATTTAAAACATTTTTAAAAATCACAATATTCTATAGTATTTTTAGGTGGATTAGTATCAATTTAAGTATCAATCTTTTTTTTTTTTTTTTTGAGATGGAGTCTAGCTCTGTCGCCCAGGCTGGAGTGCAGTGGCCGGATCTCAGCTCACTGCAAGCTCCGCCTCCAGGGTTCACTCCATTCTCCTGCCTCAGCCTCCCGAGTAGCTGGGACTACAGGCGCCCGCCACCTCGCCCGGCTAGTTTTTTGTATTTTTAGTAGAGACAGGGTTTCACCGTGTTAGCCAGGATAGTCTCGATCTCCTGACCTCGTGATCCGCCCGTCTCGGCCTCCCAAAGTGCTGGGATTACAGGCTTGAGCTACTGCGCCTGGCCTTAAGTATCAATCTTTTGCCAATATATCATCTACATCTGTGCAAGCACTAATATTTTAGAAACTTTTTAGAAACCGGCCTAATTTAAATATGGGCTGGCCGTTTTGTAAGTTGATGAATGGGGCCCACAGAAGTTGAAATAATATTTAAAGTTCGAAAACCGTTAAATATAATTGAAACTCCCTCCTTTAAAAAAAAACAAAAACAAAAACGACTAAATTCAGAATTTGGAATTCAAAATTCCTTAAAAATGGTAAAAATCTCTAACCAAAAAGAAACATCATATATTGGCTTACAGGTTATCCAAGGGAAATTCTATACCAGTTTTCACTTAAAATGCGTTTTTCTGGTTCAGGATGATTCTACATTTCTTTACCTACTTGATGTGGTATATTTCAGTTTTTACCATCCCACTGGGAGATGCGTTATCACACATGGAAACTGGATGTCCTGAAGGAAAGCCCTCTCCCGTCTTCCCCCTCTGCTTTGTTGAACTGGGCGTGTAATAAATGGCTTCGCAAATATTCACAATTATTTTGTGGCTTGCTGTTGTGCTATACTAAAAGACCATTAGGCAAAGTCCAAAATTCTGTAAAAAACAGATGATCTGTAATTGATAATTTATGTGTTTTGAAGAATGTACCTGAACATTTAATATTGTATTTATAATAGCATGTTGAATACAAATAACAAATGGTAAAGTGCATGGGCCGTGTGATACACAGAGAGAGAGATCAGGATGAGCTTTCTTGAGTTGATGGGGTAGATAAGGTCTTTGAGATGGGATAAGGTTGCTGTAGGGGGAGGGCAGAGGTGGGGGTGGTGGCATCTGAGCATCCCAGATCAGAAGAAAGCCCTGAGATCACAGAGACCCGGCCTGAAGGAACGTGGAAAGACCAATGTACCTGTTTTGACCTGGTTGCCTGGAGCAAGAAGTTCCAGTTGGGGAGAATTTTCAGAAGATAAAGTCGGAGATTGTGGAAAGACTTGACTTGCAGGCTAAAGCATGAATCTTTTATCCAATCTGTATTGGAGGCTTGTCTCAGAAGTTTTGAGCAAGGGAATACATGAACAAAGCAATATTTTAGATTAATCTGGCAAATTGTGGATTCAAGTCCGGAGTGGGAATTAAGCTGTTAGAAGGATCCTGGCAATAATGCGAGCATATGATAGCTCACAAGGCATCTTTATATCTCACATTTTATTTGATTCGTATCAAAATTGAAGTTGTAGTCAACTACTATTATCTCTATTTTATAGGTAAGGAGCTTGAAACTCAAGTTAAATGAACTCATTTGTTGATTTTTTAAAAGGCATATTAACATCATTAATGGCTGTTACCTATTTTAACTGCAATGAACTTGGAGTTCATTGTTGAATTGTTGCTACTATGAAAGTCAGGGCCAGTTGACATTTAATGAGTGCCTATCATATAACTTTATTTCATTCAACATATGATGGTTGAGTTTTACTCTTCAATAAAAATGTGCCATTTCAACCAGAGGTTTTTAAAGTATGTATTTCAGACTCTTCTTTTTATATGTTTAAAGTATAAATAAACTTATCTTGGCAGACAGAAAAGGAAGTGGCTATTGTTGATTCTTATCAACATCCAGAATGAGGTTGCTTTGCAAAAGGGCCTAACCTAGGAGAGAGAGGCATATGTGTAAACGTACATGACCTACTACCTTTCAGAGTGTCATGATTTGAAACTTTTTTTTTTTAGTTTGTTAGGTTTTGTTTTGACCAGTTTGCCCAGCAGTTTGGGTTCCACTGAATTTTAAAAGTGATAGTCATCTGTGATTACCTTTATAACTATTAATGGACATGAGTCTTAGAGTAGAGGATGCTTTGCTAAAGGGTTTCTAACACTTTGGGTTTTCTCGTAAATTCCCTTTTTAAAACAATTTTTCCTTTGTGGGACCATTGTCAGTCCTCATGGAAAGACCATGAAATTGCATCACAGGTAGACTCTTTTGAGATGGCAACTCATGGTATCTATAGGGGTGGTAATGTTAAGAGGCAGGATCCTATTAAGGCAGTGTCTGAGGTTCATGGGGGACTAATTAGCTGCTGCCCGAGTTTGTTGTTATCTTCTGTTGTGCACAGAGCTGCCTCACAGCCTTTGCCAGGTCTGACTCTGGGCAAGGACGGTTCCCAAGGCAGTTTATTTAAAGTGAGGGCAGCACTCACACACATCCTAATTTGTTTCCCTGATTGAAAGATGAAGGAAAGTTCACAGAAGCCCAAGGAACAGAGGAAAGTTTTAATCCAACAACTTTTAAAAAACATATTTGACTTTGAAACGAATGGGAAAGTGTCGTGAATAACCACAAAAATGCTGAAGAAATGTTTTCAATGATTTTCTAGGGTCTTGATGGAGGAACTTATAATGTTAACTTTAAAACCAAGTGCGATTTTTATCTGTGGTACAAATCACATTATGCATTGTTTAAAGTTGCACAGCTCAGACCAAGAAGCAGTGTGGGCCTTGGTAATGTTTCACCGCTTATCCCGACAACCTTGGCCTCTAAAAAAGAAACTTCGGGTAGATTTATTTCCTTTATCTGCATTGCTGTTCTCCTTACCCCCGCACTGCTTCCCCATTAAGAATAGCAGTGCTTGAGGCCCAGTTCTAAAGATGTTGCTACTTCTTGTGGGTGTATTATCAATTCCTTTATAGAGAAAGCCACATAGAAAACAAGAGGCAGCCCTTCAGGTCAGGGGAGATGTTCTGAATCAGCAAACAGACATAAAAAGAACTCTTATCTTAACTATCTCCTGAACCTTGCAGTTCTCCTGTAACAGCCAGAACGCTAATAAGACTGGGATCTTCTTAGAGATGTGGACTGGGCCTAACTTTTATTTCTGATATTCCACCTTTAACCTGGACCTCAAAGTTTTTCTGTAACGTGAGCAGTGAAAAAAGACAGGCTGGAGATCCAAGATTTCCTTGTGCTTTCTTATGAAGTTTGGTGAAGAGCAATTTAAGAGATATTGTCAAGGTTGCTGTGCTTCCCTAAACTCTGTGACTAGAAACTAAAAGTTTCTAGGGAACTTTTTTTTTTTTAACGTAAAGGCCTTGCTGAAATGCTACCTTCTCCATTACACTTTACCTAATTCCTTTCTCTCCTCTACCCTCTGAGCTAAAAGTAACATCTCCCACTCTATGGCTATGTTGGATAGTTTAGCTGTGCCCCTCCGTGTCCTATAGGATCTTTCAATATTTTTCTCTTGTTGCTACTTATACACAAGTCTCATTTCCCTATCAGACTTCCAGAGTTGTGGGGTAAGCCTTCTCTTCATTTTTGTACCCCCTGCATGCCTTGTACCTGGTAGATACTCGGTATAGTAGGGAATAAGTAACTAAAACATCATCGACCTTTTCAGTTTATGACATTGTCTTCATTTCACATTTCAGGGCTTCTCTTTACTTCTCTAGCCTGTGATAAGTTAATATATGATTACAGCCAAAGCCTAGTCCTTGCAAGATATCCTTCCCATTGTTTCTGACATCTTTTTCTTTGTCTTCTACTTTCTAACCCTGCACATCGCTCTGGCCTGGTGAAAACTCTGGTGGAAACATTTCTTGCTTGATCCGTGTAATAGCTCAGTGTTGGACTGGGAGTCAAGAGATAAAAGGTTCTGCCTGAGATTTCTCTCCTGTTGCAGATGTTACTTTGGGGAAGCTATGTTTTCCCTTTCTGCCTTACTGCTCTCATCTTTTCAATGGGGGTGTGGCGAAATGTCTCTTCAAGTCACCAGAATTATTAGGAAACACACATAGGTGTGTTCAAATATTACTCTACATGTGGGGGTCTTTGGAGTTTCTGTTGATTACAATTAGACTGTAAGACACAAGTTTTGGAGTGGTGACCCTTAAAATTCCATGAAGTCGAACTTTTAATATGCGGATGACTGTGCTGAGCCTTTCAGCTAAGGGCAGAGGATGGAGATTTGACCGAGGGAGGATGACTGTGGTGTTTGGAGCTCTGGAGAGTTCCTCTGGGGCCTCTTCTTTTTAAAAACACACAGTCTCTAGTTGTGAATGTGGGAAAGTGGGAAGTAAGGATGAAATCAAGACAGAGTATACTGCTGAGAAATTCTTGCCTAAGAACATAGTGGTTTGGCCCTTGGGGAGTCCTGGTCTAGGGGAAGATGGGGACCAGCAATGCATGTGTATGGGGAGGTTGCTGTGTCCCCCTCTCCCCAGATACATTTTTGTCATTATGTTGTTAGCCACATACAGATACTTGTGGAGCAGGTTGTTCTTTTCTGTGACAATGTGAAACTCCCTCCTTCTCCCAACACAAAATAAAAATAGATTTTGTGTGTTATTATGTGAGTAGACCTACCACTGCCCTGTGAAGTCCATCTGGGCCCTCTCCTCCAGCCTACCCTACTATGCTTACTGCTCTCATCACCACCCTATCTCTATTGTCTCATTAGTGCTTTGGAGAAGAAAGGGGCAGAGAGTCCAGGGGATACCAGCAGGGCTGGTGAGGGAGAAGCGGAGTTGACTAATACTGGACTTTAAACCTTAATCATACTAACTTAGTAATGATGTGCTGCTTGAGACTAGCACCTCTTTCTAATTTATTTCCCCAGGTTTCTTCATACTGTGGGAAAGTTTAATTATATACTTGAACTGTAAAATAAAGTTGCCACCTGAAATGAAGAGGAAGAATAAGAGGCCAGGATTATAGACCTCATCTTTGAGAGTCCTCCCCTTGGGTATACTTGGGTGATGGTAGCCACAGCAGATCCTAGGGCAGCCCTGATTTTGCCTTGGGAGTCCATTAATGGACTTTCCAACACACAGATTTGGATGAAGTCTTCAAGATGCTCTGGAGGCAGCAGGCATCAAGTCATGGATGGACAGCTGGAAGGGTCCTTTGAGATACTCCTATCCTCAGCCTAGAGGAAGTCAAGACCCCAGAGGAAAGGCACTTTTCCCAGGGCCCCAGAGTTGGTGGTGACCCTGAGACCAGAACCCAGGTCTCTCAGCTCCCAGTGGGACATCAGTGAATATCACATCAAGTTCTATGAGAGTCCAGATCTCTGCCATTCATTAGTTATATGGCACAGGCTAAGTTTCTTCATTTGTTAAACTTTACTGTTAGTCTGAGCCACACACATTCATTGAAGTCCAGGCATCTGAGGTTCTCTTCTTATTAGTTTCCATATAACATGTTTCTATATTAACATTCCAATTATATGCCCGTAATTTTCCACTTCCCTTGTAACATGTTCTCCCTCTAAGACATTTTTAATAGTTTCCTTCAACAAAAAAATGAGAAGCATTTTTATGGGACTATATATGAGTAATTACAGCATTCTCTGAGATTCCCAGGTGGAAATGATAATGCAAGCGGAAAGTAGCATTATGGGCTAATATATATTAGAATTTCATATTTAATACGCATCACTTATATTAAAAGTAGGAATATCAGCCTAACTTACTTCAGTATTTGTATCTTCATTGTTCAAACTCTTGGTATATTACTGTAATACCTATTGAAGCTGATTTCAGTGTAAACCGTAACAGGAAGTAAGCAATTTCCTTTTATTCACTAAAAAATAAAAGGGTGTATTAACATGCTGATATACATGAAAGAATATTATATCTTGTAGTAGCACTGAATTGACGTCAGCTTCCTAAATTTAAAATGCTGACTGAACCTGTGTGAGGTGGTGGAAAGCAAAAAAAAAAAAAAAAAAAAGTTACTTCCGTCTGCTTTGTTCATCACAAAGAATAAATAATAACATGGGGCTCTCTAGTGAATTCAAGGCTGTAATTCACTGTTGAGGCTCCTCTGTTGTTTAGAAGCCACTTGTACTGGGTTCCCTTTGTCCTGTTTTGATACCCTGCTTATGATCACTCTGAAGTAGCCTTTGACTGCTTTGCGTTTTAGCTCTAATTTATTTGTCAAAATGGCCTAAATTCTTGCCTACACTTTAAGGATATCTTTATGGGAACACAACTCAAACACTGACCGCTCTGTGGTTTTTATTTATAAAATTAACTGAAGCCGGCTGCAGTGGCTCACACCTGTAATCCCAGTGGTTTGGGAGGCCAAGGTGGGAGGATCACTTGAGGCCAGGAGTTCAGGACCAGCCTGGGCAATATAGTGAGACTCTGTCTTTACAAAAGATAAAAAAAATTAGCTTGGCATGGTGGTGCCGCCTGTAGTCCTAGCTACTTGGGAGGCTGGTGGGGGAGGATCACTTGAACCTAGGAGTTTTGAGGCTGCAGTGAGCCATGAGCTCTCCACTGTCCTCCAGCCTGGGCAATAGAGAGAAGCCCTGTCTCTAAAAATATGAAAAATTAAGGTTAAAATTAAGGAGTTGATTTTATTAATAGTTGGCCCTTGAAATTTCCTCTGCAGTGGATTCATCAGATAATTTTTGAGCTATGACTGTATGCTGGTTGAGGTGCTGGGAATGCGGAAGGGAAACCACACATGCCCTGCCTTCATGGCCCTCATACTCTAGAGATTCAGTGCGAGCGATGGGTCGCTAGGAATGGAAAGAATGTGTTTTTTGTACTGCCCCTCCAGCCCGTCATTCCCCTGTGGGTAAAGAGCCCTGCTGTGGTGACTAGGCCACCACAGTCTCATTCCATCTCTGCCACTAAATAATGGGTAAGCAAATCACTTAGGGTATGTATTCTGTACTTTGTGAGGTTGACAGCAAGAACTTTCTCCATGTATAGGTGTGTGCCTCCAAGGTAACATCATAATATAGAAGGATTACTGTTGCTAGTGGTATTCAGCTATCTTGCTGGCATCATTGATCTCTATCAGAATGTGAAAAACAGCTTATTTACTCATTCTGGCTCATATCCAAGATGCAGTTGTACCCACTCTATGAGGCATTTCCAATGGGGATGCCAAGAAGCCTTAGAGTGTGGGTGGTGGAATATAGTTTTGCTGAAATTGTAGAACCAGAATTTCCACACCTCATCTGTGGTGAGCTCTGATCCAGTAGTCATGGATGACTTCTCTCAAGATTCTTGACCAGGGCCAGGTCTGGGACAAATCCCTGTTTTTTTTTTGTTTTTTTTTTTTTTTTTGAGATGGAGTCTCGCTCTGTTGCCCAGGCTGGAGTGCCGTGGTGTGATCTCAGCTCACTGCGTTCTTGCCATTCTCCTGCCTCAGCCTCCCAAGTAACTGGGACTACAGGCGCCCGCCACCACTCCTGGCTAATTTTTTTGTATTTTTAGTAGAGACGGGGTTTCACCATGTTAGCCAGGATGATCTCGAACTCCTGACCTTGTGATCCACCTGCCTCAGCCTCCCAAACTGCTGGGATTACAGGCGTGAGCCACTGCACCCAGCCAAATCCCTGGTTTTAACTGTCCGAGGGGTCTCTGCTTCAATTAATTAGCTGGCAAGAGGATCACATCTTAAACTGTCCCTCCTGATCACTTCTGGTAGAGTGGAGTTGGTGGGGAAAGCAGTGCTAAGTAAGGGTGGCCATTTGTTGTGCTGAGACTACAGCTGGGTTTTTCACACGTGTCATTGCATTGAAATCTCAAAAGAAGAACCATTAAATAAAGTAGCTAGTAGTTATATATATGAGTATTTGAACCCATATTTGTCTGATTCCTGTAGCCTTTGCTTTTTTCATGATTGGGACTTCTCTTTCATTCTCAGATTAGAAGATTGTATTTTTCCCCGTTTAACTATCTTGAAGTTTTGAATGCCCACTCACTTATGAAAATGAGTCTTGGTTGGATACTTTTGAAAGGGTTCTGTATTTTAATGGGTTTGTGGGGGTTAATGACTTGTAAGGTGTCCAAGGCAGTAAGTAATGGAGAGCATCTGTTGACTTCAGTAATAAATTTCAAACTTGTTTAGAATTCTGCTTATGTGTTAAATTTGAGTTTCTCCAGTGAGTCTTTTTGTATCTTAGATGATTTATATTTTTCTGGGGAATCATTTAGTGTGTGCGTTTTTTTAAACAAGTGGTCTTCATAAAGACTAGGGCAGACGGATGTATATCATACTCACTCAAACATCTGGAATAGACAGGGCAGCTCTGTTTGATGTTTGTTACAGAAATGGCACCATCAAATGCTAACAACTGTTTTATTCTGATCTTAACATCATGTTTAAAACATGCCTTCCTTTTTTCTGCTTTTCAACTTAGCATTACTCTACTGACTGGCAGAGACAGGAGAAGTAGATGTCCACGCCCACAGACCCTGGTGCGATGCCCCACCCAGGGCCTTCGCCAGGGCCTGGGCCTTCCCCTGGGCCAATTCTTGGGCCCAGTCCAGGACCTGGACCTTCCCCAGGTTCCGTCCACAGCATGATGGGGCCAAGTCCTGGACCTCCGAGTGTCTCCCATCCTATGCCGACGATGGGGTCCACAGACTTCCCACAGGAAAGCATGCATCAAATGCATAAGGTAAGAGTTTGTTCTCCCATTCAAACTCGACTTCTGATAAGTGGATGGCTAATATTTCTGATAACCCCATCCCCCTTTCTACTGTTGTTGACAAGAAAATCAAGCAAGATCTTTGTCTTATATATCTCATATATTATTAAAAACGCATATTGTGAGGTACTTTTGTTGTTACAGATGTTGCACCAGTTACGAAGATCAGATGTTGACTTTTTAAAATACTGAGATAGACTATGCAGTTCTGACAAGTAGATCCTGTGATTTGTGGGTTGAAGGTATTTTTGTCTTGGCGAATTAGTGTATTAGTCTATAAGTCTTATTTTTTCCTATCTGTGTTAAGTAACTTATCCACTAATGAACATACTGAAAATTATTCTTTCCTAAAAAGGTTGACATTTATTAACAAAAATTAGATCCCAAAGAGTAAAAGGAAAAAGTCTTTATCTAAAGGATTTTTGGAAAAGGACTTTATTGAAATTAAATAGTTTCTAGGGAATCCTTAAAATGCACATTGCTGTCTCTCTGGGAAGCAGTTTTATTCTGGTTTTGGAAGAATGTTCTGATTTTTGCAGAGCTCACGTCCAGCTGTTTGTTTCTGGACTAAGGTTATAATTATCCTTTATTTATGAGGCTTGGATTGTTGCTGTGGGGATGATCATATCTGTACCATTTGGCATTATGCCTTCACAGGAGATGCAAAGAAGAGAGAACAGCCTTTTGAGAAAGTAAACAAGATCCTCTGTGACAGTTTGCTTTGAAAGTAAGCAGTAGCCAGGAAAAATCTATGAGGACATTACATACTATCTGAAGGTTTTGTCTAATGAGACACATAGAGGTTTTACACTCCTTGGGATGATATCACAGGTGTATAGGGTGGCAGGGCTGCTTCTTGACATTAAGTAGGTGTATTCATTAGGATTCTCCAGAGAAACAGAACCAATAGGAGATAGAGATATATGTAACAAGAGACTTATTATGAGGAATTGGCTTACACAGTTATGGAAGCCGAGAGTCTATTATCTGCAGTCACCGAGCTGGAGACCCAGCAGAACCTGTGGTATATTTCCAGTCTGAGTGTACAGGCCTAAGAACCAGGAGAACTGATGATGTGCATTCCAGTCTGAGTCCAAAGAGCCCGAAGAGTCAATGTAGTAAGTTCAAGTCTGAGGGCAGGAGAAGACCCAGCTTAAGCAGTCAGGCAGAGAGAAAGCTTCTCCTTTCCTCTAGCTTTTTTTTTTTTTTTTTTTTCCCCCCCTATTCAGGCCCTCCATGGATTTTGGATGAGGCCCACGACATTGCTGGAGGCAATCTGATTTATTCAGTCTAAGAATTCAAATGATAATCTCATCCAGGAATACCCTGACAGACATACCCAGAAATAATGTTTAATCGAATATCTAGGCACCTGAGGCCCAGTCAAGTTGACACATAAAATGAACCATTACAGTAGACAAGCTGTGGAAGATCCTGGCTTAAAAGGAAAAGATTACCACAGAAAAGAGCAAGTCTTTCCTCTAGTTACGTAGGACTTCAGGTCAGTTTTAGGGTGGGCCATCAGAGCCCAAAAGGGAAGATCCTTTTGTTAAAAATGTTGTAATTTGATGATTTTCAAATCAGGAAAGTAATATATGATTATTTTGAAAAGGAAAACAATACTGACATAAACAGATAATCCTACCTTTACTCCAAGTAATAGCTTGTTGTACATGCTTTTTCTATCTTACTTTTCTGTATGTTCATTAAAAATACTGTATAAGCACAGATATGTATATATTGGTGTAATTTTTTTGTTACTTTTACTATTATAGAATCATATTGTCAATGTTACTTACTCTGAAACTTCCTTTTTGTCATTTAACAATGTATTATGGGTATCCCTATAACACTTCCTAGTTTCTGTCTCCTTTTTTAACAGATAAATTTGTTAGCTTGTCAGAGCTCTAGAGAAATAAAGCTGCTTGTTTTCCGTGTCATATTTTTCAGGGAACCTATTGAACGTATTGACATATGCAAGTCCTGAAATTGTTTTGTGTTGAGATTAAATTAATTTGGGAGCTATATTCTAGATCTGATCAATGACTTGTAAACCTTCCTCTAAGTGGCTTACGTAATTTCAGAATAATTTGAAGATATCTCACCTTCAAAATGAAAGATAAAATGTGAGGGAAATACTTAGCTAAATTTTATTGTTCTTTAGCACTTAAAAATTCATTGTGTGAGTGTTGGGTCAGTTTTGTGTTTTTCTCCTGGATCGTTTGTATTTATTTATTTATTTTTGAGACGGAGTCTTGCTCTGTCTCCCAGGCTGGAGTGCAGTGGAGCGATCTCAGCTCACTGCACGCTCCACCTCCTGGGTTCACGCCATTCTCCTGCCTCAGCCTCCAGAGGAGCTGGGACTACAGGTACCTGCCACCACGTCCGGCTAATTTTTTGTATTTTTAGTAGAGACGGGGTTTCACCATATTAGCCTGGATGGTTTCGATCTCCTGACCTCATGATCCACCGGCCTCGGCCTCCCAAAGTTTTGGGATTACAGGCCTGAGCCACCGCGCCCGGCCTCTCCTGGATCGTTTTTATTGTTATCTCTTTTGATCCCTTCATTTTATGTCCTAGCATTTTTATTACACTTTCTTATATTCTCTCTACCCTCTTAAATACTCCCTTTTTTTGTATTGCTTTGCTCGCATTCTGTGAGGTTTGCATTTTTTGCCATCCTGCTTCTTAGCCCCAGCCCCTCAGATAGTTCCCTGCATGAGGATCTGGGTGAGGGTGTAGAGCTCACACCTGCTGACCAGATGCCTTCACTTTTTTCCATTCTTTTTATAGGCAGCTTTATTTCTTCTCTTATTCTTCCTTCTCCCTCTGAGGCTTCAGCTTTTTGCTTTTCAACATTACTGGAAATAAATAAACAAGTGGCCTAAATACATCTGCTGTGTTGCTTTGATTTCCTCTCTATTATTACTATTTAACAGACTCAGTGACACTCTTTATACCAGATTCTTCCCATTTTTCTTCTGAAATCCTCTTTATGATACATTTTTCTTCTTTTCAAGTGCATACTTTTGACTCTGCAGAAATTAACTTTCTTTTCTCCAAAACTGCAAACACTCGTACTTTCTTGCTTGAAGTCATTTGGTTTCTATAAACTCCTGGAAATATTTCTTTCAGGCTGTTTTGAAAATTGCTATTACAGTTTGAGGAGGAATAGACTTTTCCTTTTTCAAACACATGCTCCATTGCCCAATTCTGGATTGGATTCGATTCAATAGCTGTTTATTGCATGTCTGTCACATATTATGCCTCAAGTTTTGGGTCCAGCCCGTGTGTTCATTATTTATTTCCAAACCGTGCCTTTAACCTTTTCCATTCCTCTTCCCTCTGTAGTATAGCTTTATCTGTTGCACACTCTTTCCCTTTCAGTATTCACCTCCGTTCACAGCTCTGTCCTGTCTGTTCCTCTCTTTCCAACTGCCATGGAACCCTGTGGTTTCAACTTTTAAACTTTCCATCGTTCCTTTCCTTCCAATGGAGAAAAATTACCAAAAACTGGATCATCACAGATGTGTCCAACAGCCTTCCTTCAGACTTCAGACTAACTTCAACATATAACAGGTTTCAAGATTACTTACCAGGGTATGGAAAAATAGCCTATATTTGTCTACCTTGTGACCAGGGCTTCATTTTCATTGCCCGTTTCGATATTACAAAACAAAACAAAACAAAACAAAACAAAACAAAACAAAAGAAAAAAAATCCACTGTTTAAAGACTTAACATTTGACTTACAGATAGTTTGCTGATCCTTTTGGTCTAGTCTCCTTCTTTTTTTAACTCTAGAACAGGTAGTAAATGATTGTGCCACACTTTTGAAGAACTTAGGAAGGGGTCTGAAAACTCCAAATAGAAATGTTTTCCCTTATAGAGGTGTCTAACTGATGTCCTTTAAATGTTTCAGCCCATCGATGGGATACACGACAAGGGGATTGTAGAAGACATCCATTGTGGATCCATGAAGGGCACTGGTATGCGACCACCTCACCCAGGCATGGGCCCTCCCCAGAGTCCAATGGATCAACACAGCCAAGGTTTGTGTCAGCTACACACCTGATACTGGTTCCCCAGCATAGTCTTTCGGTCTTTCCTGTTGGATGTTTTAATTATGACTTCCAAAGAATGTGTCTAAGGAAGATCAAATCCAGCAGGGTTTCTTTTCCTTATAGAAATCTACCTCCATCCTCACCAATACAATCTGATGATTTGTATGGGAAATTTTATTTCTGAAGTCCTAGTAATTTTACTAGCCATCATGTGTGCAAGCAGTCTGCAACGTGCTCTGTGTACTTTATCCAGAATCTTTATCGTAATCTTTTAAGGTGAATTATGTTATCCCAGTTTTATAGATGGAGAAGATAAAGCTGGACAATTTACTTTGTTTTGCTAAGTTTACATGTCCAGTCGGTGAGAGGGCCAGAAAGAGAATCTAGGCCTGCTTCCCAGCAACAGTGTAGATGTGAAGGTAAGGTGAACCACCTGTGTCCCTTAAATTGCATGCTTATCCATTGTCTATAAGGCAGCTTTATCTGGCAGTGAAATTACGTGTCATTTCTGGTGGGTGGCTAGGCCTGTCATAGCAAATTACCACAAACAGAAATGTATTCTCTTATATAATTCTGGAGGCTAAGTCTGAAATCGAAGCATCAGCAGGGCCATGCTCTCTCTGAAGGCTTTGGAGAAGAATCCTTCCTTGCTTCTTCCTGGTTTCTGGTGGTTGCCAACAATCCTTGGCATTCCTGGACTTGCAGATGCATCACTGCAATCTCTGCCTTAGTATCCACATGATTTTTTTCCTGTGTGTCTGTCCGTGTCCAGATTTTCTTCTTTTTTTTGAGACGGAGTCTTGCTCTGTCGCCCATGTTGGAGTACAGTGGCACATCTCTGCTCACTGCAAGCTCTGCCTCCCGGGTTCACACCATTCTCCTGCCTTAGCCTCCCGTGTAGCTGGGACTACTGGCGCCCGCCACCACGCTCGGCTTCTCTTGCCTTAGCCTCCCATGTAGCTGGGACTACAGGCTCCTGCCACCACGCTTGGCTAATTTTTTGTATTTTTTTTAGTAGAGATGGGGTTTCACTGTGTTAGCCAGGATGGTCTCGATCTCCTGACCTCTTCATCCGCCTACCTCGGCCTCCCAAAGTGCTGGGATTATAGGTGTGAGCCACTGTGCCCGACCCAGATTTTCTTCTTTTTATGGGGACCATTCATTGGATTAGGGCCTTCCCTAATGCAGTATGGCCTCATCTTAACGTGATTACAGCTACAAAAATACTGTTTCAGGCCGGGCCTGGTGGCTCAAGCCTGTAATCCTAGCGCTTTGGGAGGCTGAAGTGGGCAGATCACGAGATCAAGAGATTGAGACCATCCTGGTCAACATGGTGAAACCCCGTCTCTACTAAACATACAAAAATTAGCTGGGCGTGGTGGTGCGTGCCTGTAGTCCCAGCTACTCGGGAGGCTGAGGCACGAGAATCGCTTGAACCCGGGGGCAGAGGTTGCAGTGAGCCGATGATATTGCACCATTGCACTCCAGCCTGGCGACAGAGCAAGACTCCATCTCAAAAAAAAAAAAAAAAAAAAAAAAAGAAACAGAATACTATTTCAAAGTAAGGCACATTCCCAGGTACTAGGGGTTAGGACTTCAACATATTTGGAGGAGGGGGAACACAATTCAATTCAACTCACAACAATGGCTAAAAGAAATACGGCATATTTCTTTTCTTCTTCATACGTAACAAGTCCTCTTTCTTTTCCTCACTGTTGAAAACTATTCAGGTACCTCAAAGCCTTTTAATACAATGTAGCCTGATTTCAGAGTCATTATGTAGTCATTTCAACATGTGACGGGCATGAGTTAATCTAGCACTAATTGACATTAATATGTAGATATTCTAATTCAAGGTTTATGGTTTATGTGTTGCTATATATAATCTTGTGTAATTAATGTGTGTGTTTCCTCCATCCATGATCAGATATCCATCTACCTGAGGGAAGACTTTTGGCTGTGAGGATTTAGAGAAGTCTAAGCACAGTTGTTTTCTTTTTGAAATATAAATAGTCAAGTCGTGGAGGCATAGGAGTGCCTCCCCACTAATATTTGAACAGGCTTTTGAACATCCCAGACTCTTATCTGAATTTTAGTGGCAGGCAGGCATAATTGTTGCAGATAACTCATAGAATCTTGACCATGTCAGAAGAGCAGCCTAAAGCTCTGGGACTTTTTGCTGTATAAGAAGAAAAAATTTGACTCATTCACTGTTATGAGTGAAGTAAGACAGTATTTCCAGGCTTATCATTTAAATTTGAAGGGGCCAAGTATATTCATGGAGCTAATATAAACCTTTATATATATATATATATATATATATATATATATATATATATATATTTTTTTTTTTTTTTTTTTTTTTTTTTGAGGCACAGTCTCCCTCTGTTGCCCAGGCTGCAGTGCAGTGGCGTGATCTCAGCTCACTGCAACCTCTGCCTCCCAGGTTCAAGCGATTCTTCTGCCTCAGCCTCCTGAGTAGCTGGAACTACAGGCGTGTGCCACCACACCCAGCTAATTTTTGTATTTTTAATAGAGACAGGGTTTCACCATGTTGCCCAGGCTGGTCTTGAACTCCTGACCTCAAGTGATCCACCCTCCTCAGCCTCCCAAAGTGCTGGGATTACAAGCATGAGCCACCATGCCTGGACTTAAACCTTTATTTTTAATACCTGGGAGGTATAGATGAGTAATATTTAGTGATTCTTAAAGCCAGGTGCTTACTTTTTCTGCTCCAGTCATTGCAGTAACTCTTAATAGTGGAGTCCTAGGAAAACCTGAAAACTAAAACCACTTCAAATGCACAAATCGTAATTGAGAGCATTTTTACTTTTATTTCTGTGATCACTTGGCTCCTCTCTTCAACACAAGAATGATGTCTTATTTATCTTGGAATCCACAACACTTGACATGATATCTAGCACATGGCTATATAGATATTAGTAAATTTTGTTCAATTAGGTGTGGAAGTTTGTGTATTAAAGAGTCAACAGTTTAAAATGATCTCAACTTTTATGTAATTTCAATGAAGTATAATAACTTTAAATGCAAAGGTCTGTATTAAAGGGAATCAGAATTAACGTGTAATATTCTCTAAAATAGTAAAGTGCATTGTAGGCTGAGGAATGAGTTATTTTAGGGTATATTTTTGAATAAAGCAGTATTAGTATAATGCAGTCCTATTTTATATAATGATCTAAAAAGAATTTAGACTTGGTAATAGCACGTGTCTTTAAAAAACTCATTGTGAAAAGCCACTTATTAATATAAAAACACAGGAACAGAGAGATGTGGTATTGATTGGAAGGCTGCGAGCTTTAACTACCTAGCAACCTATTAGGTTATTTTAGGGTGTTGGTCAAGAAGCAAAGCCATTTCCTTCAATAAATACCGAATTGTGTACCTTATGGTCCCAATGATAACACTGTTTATTTTTAGTCCATTGGATAGAAACCTTTCAAAGGCAGTTATATATTTAAGTTTTGTGTGTGTGTGCATGTGTGTAGAGAAAATTCATATAATATTGGCACGTAGAAGTTCTAGATCATTAATAGGAGAAAGGTTATTGCATCTCTCTGAGGCAAGGTGAAACTGGGGAGATAATAGCCCTTGAAAACTAGGGAAAGAAAATTGCCACTTTTGACTACTTCCAAACAAGCAAATCATACAGGATTCCAAAAAGAGCGGAATCTGCATCAACATTGTCATCCTACTGACAAATGTATATTCACTCTCGGGCAATTTCTTCACTCTGTTTTCTCAACTAAAGATAATTACCAAAATATGTGATGTTGTTGTATCACTTAGATTCTGTTTTTCTTCAAGTTTTATGGAATGCTATTCATGTAGAAATAAAAATCTCTATTTTTAATAAAATACTGTGACAGAATGATTCCATTCACATCCCTACAAATTCTGGGAAATAACTCTCACTTCCGTTTTCTTCTGATCAAATTTGAGGTGAAATTTTGTTGTACTGACTAACTCAAAAATAATTTTTATTTCACTCTCAATTTTTTTGATCAAATTTGAGGTAAGTTTTTTTTTTTTTGTATTGATTTTCCAGTGACCAGGTTCTTTTTTTCAGAGTTTATTTTTGTTGTTGTTGTTGTTTTTTTTTTTTTTTTTTTTTTTTGAGACGGAGTCTCGCTCTGTCGCCCAGGCTGGAGTGCAGTGGCAAGATCTCGGCTCACTGCAAGCTCCGCCTCCCGGGTTCACGCCATTCTCCTGCCTCAGCCTCCCGAGTAGCTGGGACTACAGGCGCCCGCCACTGCACCCAGCTAATTTTTTGTATTTTTAGTAGAGACGGGGTTTCACCATGGTCTCGATCTCCTGACCTTGTGATCCGCCCGCCTCGGCCTCCCAAAGTGCTGGGATTACAGGCGTGAGCCACCGCGCCCGGCCAGAGTTTAAATTGTTATGTTTAATGTAACTGTCTCACCTTCATAATGTTGCCTTGTTCATAGTTTCGAAGAGTAATGTAAGACATAGTGTTACACATGAATTTAGACTAGATTGCCTAATATTTTGGTTCATTGTATTAGGCATCTTGTGATTTGCCATGAGTGAGATTCTAATTGATGACCCTGGGAAATAGGAAAGACCGGAAATCAGGAAACGTATGACTAATTTTAATTTTCACTCTTCTACTGTGAAAATGTTAGCAGGTTTGGTAGGAAGATTTTCCTCCTGTGGTAAACTCAGGGCTGGCCAGAAAGACATCATAATGAATAGACTACCAGTTTGTACTAGCATTACAATTAAGGGGCTAATGTAAGCCTTCTTAAAGAAGCATGTTAATGCTGAAGTTAAGTGTCTGTTATTGATATTCTCTAAGTGTTTATTGTTGTAATAACAACATGTTGGGATTTAAATTTCTGCTAGTCTTGCAGGCTTTCAAGGGAATTTTCTTGGCTATTTTATATAACCAACTCAAACCCTAAACTGCATGGTGTGTGTGCTTCCTCACGGAGTAGGGATTTGTGGAATGAAATTTAGCAATTCTTCTATTTACCTTTAGGGCAGGATTTCCCTGAATAGAGTTCTACTTTTCATCACTTGGTGGAGTAAAACCCATTCTTGGTTTAGGGGATCACGCTAAATTTGCCTCCCTCTCCAAATGACAGTTGGAGATAAAAGTAACTGAATCTTTTATTGTCTTTGGGCTTGTGAATTATGAGGGTGAATCCCCAGTTGGGGGCAGTCATATATTCTCGGGCCTCTGTGATTCTGCAGATGCACAGAGCTCTTTCAGTTCAAACTTTTCTTAGGTTTGAGCATGCAGCAGGAATTTAATAAACACTTATGTGATGACCTTTGTGAGAACTGTGACACGATTACATTTATTAAAGGGCAGAGACTTTTCATCCATCTATGTATGTAATGCTGTGTTCTGGGACACCTTTGACTTGATTAATTGGTACTTTGTTTCAGCTCAAGGACACGTTTTGGATTGCTTTAGGCCACTTTGTTCTCTCCTTCATCTTGGATCTCCCTCCAGCAATGTTCAGTCATGCTTTTCAAGGAATTCTATGGCCAAGCTATGCAGATCATCTCCTGAAATAAGTCCCTTGAGGTTTTTTAGTGCATTTTGATTTTTCTTCCCCAGAAAAGTGTTCTTAAATTTCCCATTTAGATGTCTTAGAAACCAAACAGTTTACTCTCATTTGTATGTTATATCACAAGTGGTTCTAGAAGGTTTTTGAAACTTTCAAATCCCTGACTTATTTTCATATAACCAAATTTATATGAGATCATGGAAAGGGCATACCTTGGTTTAAATCTTGAAGCTGCCAAGAGTTAATTGTGTGACTTTGGGTAACTGGTTTACTCTCTGAGCCTCATTTTCCTCATTTTAAAAAATGTGGTAACAGTATATATCTTTTAGGGTTGTTGTAAGGCTTGAAGAAATAATGTATGTTCTACCCATATCTTCTTGATTCCCGTTACCATTTCTATACTCCCACCAGCCTGATTTCCTGTGCCCACAATCAGTGTCTTGCTTCACTTCCATCTACCTTTCCCACATATGGCAAAGTCTCTGAAGAACAATAATCTTTAGAGCATTAGTCATGACCAGTGACTTAACCAGTGACTGCTGATTGCAGGAGTGTAAATACCCTAGCTTCTTTACCCCTTTCCTGGAATAATTTGGAGGCAAGTTATTTACCATATATTCCAAAGTTTCTGCACTGAATTAATCTTCAGATACCCACTGCAGCAGCTGGCTTGATAATACTCCCCCTTATTGGCTGCCTTCCCTTCCTTATATTACCTTTTCATACCCCTATTAGTGTCCACGCACCTTCCCAGTAAATTGCCGGTACTCAATCCTTAAATAAGGCTCTGCTACTAGGGAGAACCCAACTGTGATAGTTGAGTGCAAGTCAACTCCTTGCATAGTACCCACAACATGTAGGCACTCAATAATTGCAAGTTATTCATAACATGCATAACAATAAACCAAGTGTTCGCTCTCCACCTGAGACATTCTTTATTCCCCATTGAGATGTATCAGGTGCCATCAGGTTTTGTTCTCGCAGTTGGAGCTACTTTTACCATTCAGTACTGTCCCTTGGTGCCTTTCCTTTAGGTGAACAACAACCACTAACAGTTTACCTTCTAGGACTATTGATGTGTCTATTGATCACTTGAAGTGTGGTTAGTTCGAATTGAGATGTGCTTTAAGTATAAAATATTTAGCAGATTTCAAAGTCTTAGTATGAAAAAAAAGAACGTAGAATATCTCACTAACAATTTTTATGTTTTAAAATGATGTTTTGGATATGTCGGTTTAAATAAAATACATTTAAATTAACTTCATCTGCTTTTTTTTTTTAACATTTTTAAAGTGGCTACCAGAAAATTTTAAATTTTACATATATATAAAGCACATATTACTATATTAAAATCTTAAACTACATATAATTAATAAATGATATGTCATTTAAATTTCTATCAGACAGTTGCTGCAGACAATTATTAGAGTATTCAGGGATATCTCTCTTTCAGGGTTGTCAGGGGCAGCCTGTGATTTTCTTTTGTGCTTTCTTTTAGGTTATATGTCACCACATCCATCTCCATTAGGAGCCCCAGAGCACGTCTCCAGCCCTATGTCTGGAGGAGGCCCAACTCCACCTCAGATGCCACCAAGCCAGCCAGGGGCCCTCATCCCAGGTGATCCGCAGGCCATGAGCCAGCCCAACAGAGGTCCCTCACCTTTCAGTCCCGTCCAGCTGCATCAGCTTCGAGCTCAGATTTTAGCTTATAAAATGCTGGCCCGGGGCCAGCCCCTTCCCGAAACGCTGCAGCTTGCAGTCCAGGGGAAAAGGACGTTGCCTGGCATGCAGCAACAACAGCAGCAGCAACAGCCGCCGCCGCAGCAGCAGCAGCAACAGCCGCCGCAGCAGCAGCCACCGCAACCACAGACGCAGCAACAACAGCAGCCGGCCCTTGTTAACTACAACAGACCATCTGGTAGGTTAATACGCAACCAAATGAATAATGCCATGGTCCAACTCGGATAAGAAAGACTGCTCACACACCAAAACACTGGGTTGGTACAAGCCCAGGGCTGACATAGCCTTTTGTTATACCCCACTGGCTCTCTATCCTTGCTCCACTCAGATGGCCAAGATTCTTGGTCTTCCTCTGCTGTTGAGACCTAGGGCAGTGTTTCTTAACCTTAAGAGGTGCTTGTGCAAGCTGGAGACCCGGGGAAAAAGCACCCGTGATTTTGCATTCTCTTTCAAGAGGTTCAAGGTTTCTTGGAAGCGCGTCCACACACCCAAGGTTAAGAACCTCTGGACTTAGTGCATTTCATCCCCAAAACTCACTGCTCAAATCAGTCCCACTAGAGCCATTTTATAATTTGTTGATTTGTTTATTTCTATCCCTTTTTGTTATGAAGAACATCTGGAGAGGCTTACAAGAAGCATGCCTGTTGTAAAATAATTATGAGTAGAAAAATCAGAAACAAGGGAAAATAGAAAAAAAAGTAAGAAATGGAGGTAAGCAAGTAGGGCTGCAAAAGCTCTCACAGTTGCTATATTTGCTTCAAAGATGACTTGAGTTTCTTAACAATCAGAGCCAAAAGGAGACAAAATCCTGTGTCTAAGTCTCACCATTTGGAAGGAAGTTCTTAACAATTTCTCAGAAAAAGGCATTTTTAGCATGAGAGTATAGAATTGATTTCCCACATGGGATTTTTAAAAAATTATTATCATAATCATTATTGTAAGAGGCACTGCATGATAGAAACATCAATAGCATTTGTTCATAATAGACTAACAGATTCAACATGGCCTATTTCTTATACACCTTGGGATGAAATCTGAAGCTATGACATTATACAATGGGTAGAAATGATATAATCCTTTGGCCTCTTGGTCCTCTGTCCTGATCCCATTGATAGACTTCAGAGGTGCAGGGGACTGTGGACTGTGGACTGTGGAGTAATCTTCCATGAAGGTTGTTTTCTCTAGGAAGCGTTTTGTTAAAGAACTGGAAAAGCAGAGAGTTTATGGGTCTATTCTAATGAAAGCTTTGGATTCTAGGGAATGAAGTACTTCCTTGACATTGATACCATTTCCTCTGAGTGGTTTCCATTCATTTAGGCAAGTTCTGACACGCAGGTTGTTGCAAACAATTAGTTTGGGATATTGGTACTCTTCCTGGGTTTTGGGCCTTATACCATGGGAGAGAGTTCAGATTAGTATTTTTTTTATTAATATTCTGCCTATTGAGTTTGTATATGTTTATTTTCTGGTAGAGGCAGCTCCAAGAGTAGGCTTACCTAAGAGATACTCATCTTATTAATTGTTATAGCTTTAAGAATGGATGTCTTAGTAAGTCTGAGCTGCTATAATGAAAGGTCATCAACTGGGTGGCTGATAAACAGCGAATTTATTTCTTACAGTTCTGAATGCTGGGAATTCCAACTTCAAAACACCAGCAGATTCAGTGTCTGGTGAGGGCCTGCTTCCTGATTTATAGATGGCTTCCTTCTCACTGTGTCCTCACATGGCAGAAGAGACAAGGCAGCTCTCTGGAGCCTCTTTTATAAGGGCACGAATCCCAATTATGAGGACTCTACCCTCATCAAGTACTCACCTCCCAAAGGCCTCACCTTCTAATATCATCTCCCTGGGAATTAGGATTTTAACATATGAATTTTGAGGGGACCATAAACTTTCATACCATGGCAGTAGGTTTTAAAAGGGCAAGAAAATATTTCATCTCCAGATTTCTGTGTGGCTACCATGGAGGCATTTGGTAGGTGGAGGATCATAGAGGACTGAGCTTTGGGAACTGGAAAATTTATACAGGAAACTGCAGAAAAAGGCAGTTTGAACCCTAAAAGTATTTAGAGGTTTTAAAACTGCAAAACTCCAGCTCTTGAGAATGCAGCCAGATAGAAGAAAAAAGCACATATGTATATGTGTGTGTGTGGCTTATCCTCACTGAGTGCCTGCTGGCCTACTCGTGCCGTTCTCAGTGATAAGTCCTTTGCATGTGTCACACAACTAATGATGGAGAGTCGGGATTCAGACCCCAGCAATTTGACTTGAGAACTAATGTTCTTAACCACTTTCCCATATTGGCTCCTTCGTGGCAAAAAGGCTCATGACAAGGGAAAAAACCTATCACAAAGTCTGGGTACCAAGATGCATTTTACTTCTGTGTGTAAAGAGACAGTATCTGTACACCTTACTTCAAGGCTGTGAGCCTTTTCCCTCTTACTCTGGGACACAGTATCAACAAAATTAGTAATCTTTTACCGGCCCAAGCATTGGTATTTTAAAGGATGATCTAGACTCAGTAGTAAAAGATTCCAAGATATCATTTAAGAATGTAGGAAGTGGGCCGAGAACAGTGGCTCACGCCTGTAATCCTAGCACTTTGGGAGGCTGAGGCGGGCAGATCACGAGGTCAGGAGATCGAGACCATCCTGGCTAACAAGGTGAAACCCCATCTCTACTAAAAATACAAAAAAATCAGCTGGGCGTGGTGGCGGATACCTGTAGTCCCAGCTACTCTGGAGGCTGAGGCAGGAGAATGGTGTGAACCCGGGAGGCGGAGCTTGCAGTGAGCCGAGATCTTGCCACTGCACTCCAGCCTGGGTGACAGAGCAAGACTCTGTCTCAAAAAAAAAAAAAAAGAATATAGGAAGCAGAATGATTTGTTTGAGAAACCTTTTTAATCCAAGGTTAAAATAATATGACTGAACAAAGTAGTAAAATTTAAAGGATGAAGTTCCATTTATCTGGATACTTATACACAATAAATGCTTCATGTCCTAATAAACCCAATCCTGAGTTCATTTTCTGGATAATTTTCAGAAGAGAGGGCTCTATTCCTTTTTTTTTTTTTTTTTTTTTTTTTAACCTGGCTCCAGAACCTATGTCTTCCGTCATCAGGTACCTGTCATTAAAGGGAATTCATTTTATTACTCACTGCTCATGTCTTTTTAAATTGTCAACAGTCGGAGCTTCGTTAGAAATGACAATATTTGGGCAGGTAGGGTTTTATGGAAGAGTGGAAAGGAGACACGAATGAAGGAGGAAAGAAGATATCTCCTTCAAGTAGAATGAGCCCATTCTGTCACTGAGAGGGCACTTCCATTTGACAGCATTGCTGAACTTGTCCCCACATCACAGGTTTCATGAGGGAAACAGATAACCTTACTTGCAAAAAATAATTGTTTTTTTAGATTGGCTTTTAGAAAAGTAAAAATAAGGCATGACTTTCTTTTTAAAGTTAATATTAGTTTATTTATTATTTATCTCCTTTTTATAAAATAATTACTTTTAAACACCCCTGCTAATATTTCAGGGTGTTATTCACTTATGTAGAGGTAGTTGTGTTCCCATTTTGCTTCTGTTCCATTTCCTAGTGTTATTCATGTGTGAAGAGAATCTTTTTGGCTGGGGTGGTCTGCCTCAAATCTACTCCAAAGTTATAATTCACCAAAAGTGACATCATCCTAGCGAACACCAAAGAATTATGGTTGGAGTTGAGGCATTGCACATGGAACACATAACTCTGCAGTGGTTTCTCCTACAAAATGTCAGCCACTGTTATGATGGAATGTGCCCTTGCCTGCTGTGGGCACCACTCAAATCTAACCCATCATTTTTCTTTTCATTTTGATTCACTTTTCCTTTCAGAGATTCAAGTGAAAAGAAAAATGGGAACTGAAAAAATTTGGTGTTTTTGAGGGGTGAGGGAGAGACCTTCTGGTAGAAAATAAAGTGTTTTGATATCTGAAATTTTATATGCTCAATTTAAATATGTTTTATTGCATTTGTTTTTTCCAACCTGTGGAAACCACTTAAATTCCTATTGAATGCATAGATCTTTTATTTGCATGAATGTCCTGTATGCTGGAAACTAAGTGGGAGCTCTGAATGCTTAGAAGTTCTGTGCCTGTGAGACTTGGGTATTTTAATACCTTTGTTGCCCTATTGCTTCAAATTAGGCATAGGGATGCATGCAGTAAAGACTGTCTCCCTCCCTGCTTAGCGGCCCGGGACTCCCTTCTGGAGGGCCAGAGTTTCTACTTTGTTTCTACTTTGACTCCTAAAGTGAGGACTGAAGGGAAAGCAGATGGCATTTTGTACTTCTGACAATGAAGCCTAAATTGTTTATGTTGGAGAGGGAGCAAGAGATAAACTAAAGAATGTGATTTGTCTTCCATTTGAAGATACCAGAGAAAAGTCTTGTCAAGTAGCAGACCACCAGTGTCTGGTGTAGAGGAGATAATTTCTGTGGATAGAGAGCAAAGTCAGCCAGGCAAACGAACCCGTAAGCCGCCTGAGGGACAGACAGGCATACAACCTAATGAATAGGTAGTTAGACTTTGGGCAAGGCTAATTGCAGGAAGCTGTGTTAGTTCCCCAGCCTCTGTAAGTAGTCGTTTTTATACAATCTGTCAGAGGGAGGAGGAAATAGACCCACACAGTAAATGGACTTGTGGTGTTTAGCTAGGAAGTGGAGTTTGATCTAAGTCGCTCTGGTAGCAGACTCCCAAGGAGCACATGGCAGGCGGACTCATCTGAATATCTGTGCTGAGGAGTTGTATGAAACTGTTGAAACACTTTGAAATTGCTTTAGAAAAAGAGTACTCCCAAAGTTGCCAGCTAATATGGTATCGAATTTCCTGAAAGACTTTTCTTTTGCCGTGTGGTTTTTTTTATAAAGCTGAGTCAATTAGGCTTCTTTACCTCCTTATCCTTGGTGGCAATAAAACGACAAGAGCTGAGGATTGAGGGTTGAGCATGTAGACACTATTATCTCATTGGATGTTTACCACTGCCCTATGAGGTGGCTGTTGTTACTCTCCGCATTCTATAGATGAGCACACTGAGCCACAGATTGGTTGAGTAACTTGCTCAGGCTCACACAAACAGCAGGTGATACAGCTGAGGTGAAAGAGCATTTTTTCTGGAAAGATACAGGGTGTTTAAATGTACCTGTTTAGTGCACAGCAAGTTGTAGTACTTTTAAATTGGAGACTGGAATATATAAGTAGATGTTTGAATCTCTCTGTGTCTCTCAGTGTTACGGGTGAATCAACAAAATTAGAATGTCTTTCTATTTAGTGACTGAAGAAGGCTGTCCATGCATGTATCAGGTCTAGTTTGGAGTCACAGACTAGATTCTGGACCAGAGAAGACACATAAGCTTTGGGTACCTTTCTTTGATTAAATGTAGTTTTAAAAATAATGACTTGACTATATCTCAGGGAGTCTTCATAGTCTTCTGCATGGGTATTTCTAGACAATAATGCTAAAGAGGAGAGTGCCAGTACAAGTGAAATTATAACACGATTGTAGTGTTATGGCTTTTGTTGATGAATTATTTGAACTGGGAAGAAAAACTTTGAGAACTAAATTTAAAGTAATTCTTCCGATATTATCAGTAAGACCTAAAGGTATTTGCTTTTAGAGGACCTAATTGTATTAAATTCCTGATTTAGCGTGCTTATACCAAGTCTTCAAATACGTTAAATTCTACCAGCTTCTTGAGCTTCTTAAGGAGAGTCATAGAATCATAGGGAATTAAAATAAATGTTAGATCTGTATCTCTTCTTACTTGACTGGATCACATCTAGAGCAACCCAAATGAAAAATGTGCCTTGTTTTAAAGATCTCCAGGGAAAAATATTCTAAAACTTCCCCCAATAATTTATTCCAATGCATAGTAACCCTGAGACTTAATATTTAGAAATTGGTTTCTTATATATGGATGAAAGGAACTCTAAGAAGGTATGCATTACATAAAAGACCTTTTATACAGGAAAAAAAAGTACTCAGATGAAAAAACTTCTTAATTATGGGGGTACAATACCTAAAATTAAAAATAAAACGAAGTGCATTTTCCACCTCAGATTTTTTCATCAACCCCTAGAACCACTGCTGGAAATTACCTCATGAAGAAATCTTACCTAGCTCTGTATCTTTTGGAAATGTTTTACCTAATTTTAGAAAGAGGGGAAAAGAACAGTAACATCACACACACACCCACACACACACACACACACACACACACACACACGACATGAACACAGACACACACTGTAGTTTCCTAAGCAGTTTGTTCTAATTCTTCACATTCCCCCTGTCAAAATGTTTGCTTATAACTTTCTTTGTATTGTCATTTAAGCCCATTTCTAATTGGTGATTGTTGGAAATTGAATAAATGTGTTCAGTTTTTCATAATGTATGTCGTTGTATGGTTAATTATTAAATCGCTCTGAAGTATATATACTATTATTTTTGTTACCATTTAATAGCTATTTTTTCTTAGAAAGGATATAGAAAAATTTGGAAGAATGCTCTGGACTTTAACATCTGCTTACTGAGATTCTTTTAAAAAAATTTACTAACTCATCTGGTATCATCACTAAAATTATTTATAATTTTAAGGCAACTAAAAATTCATCTAGGAGGAGAAGTGGAACATTTAAAAATTTAAGTCTGTACCTAGTAATTAACTTAAACTCCTGAAGTTCAATGTGGAAAATTATTTTAAATTAACTTATTCAATGCACTTTGACAAGCTTGCAGATTACATATTATTTTATTCTGATAACATGGGATAATGATCCCTTGAATCCTAATATTTGCTAATTTTTATTAGGTGGAATGAGCAGATTTTTTTTTTTTTTTTGGCTAACAACGAATGTTTTAAGAAATATTTTCTAATAGGTAGTAAGAAAAAATTTAAGTTCCCAAAATTCACTGATTAAACCTGAAATATGCTTTATAGGCCTTAAAAGAAAAAGTGTGTGCAGCTTGTAGTTCACATCAGAAGACTGATAAACTCGTTGCTCTGTTTGTAAAGCATGGGTTCTAACAGCAGGGCTATTCCAGACTGGGATAGAGGTCTGTCCTAAAAGGGCTTGAGGTGCAATTTGCAAGATGTGATTTTAGGACCATACCGAAATTGCATCTGACTGTTGCGTGACTCCCCTTCTTTTTTGAACTCTGCGTGCACCTGTAATTAAAAAAAAGAAAGAAAGGAAAAGAAGGAAAGAAAGAAAGAAAAAAAAGAGAAAGCAAGCAACCCATTGTAGAGTTACATTAAAAGCTGGCGGTAGTTTCCTTAATCAATTGTATTAAGTCGCAGTCATTTTCGGATCATTTGCACCCGTGTTCGTTAGTGAATGCTATTTCCCTATGGGGATAGATGCCAGATTCTTTTTTCTTTCTGTGTCTTTTTCCTTCTCCGTTTTCTTTTTCCTTTTACCCCGTTCCCTGCCTTGCCCTCCTCTCCCTCCCTCCTCCTCTTCCTTCTTGCCCTCCTTTTTTTTTTTCTTCTCTTCCCTTAGGTGTTTAAGACACTTAATGGTCCCCAGCACTGGGCCCCGGGGGGCGGCGGGCAGGCCGGGTGTGGCCCGCGGGGCGCCGTCCCGCCCGAGCTGCCCATGTCGCTCTTGTCCCGCAGGCCCGGGGCCGGAGCTGAGCGGCCCGAGCACCCCGCAGAAGCTGCCGGTGCCCGCGCCCAGCGGCCGGCCCTCGCCCGCGCCCCCCGCAGCCGCGCAGCCGCCCGCGGCCGCAGTGCCCGGGCCCTCGGTGCCGCAGCCGGCCCCGGGGCAGCCCTCGCCCATCCTTCAGCTGCAGCAGAAGCAGAGCCGTATCAGCCCCATCCAGAAACCGCAAGGCCTGGACCCCGTGGAAATTCTGCAGGAGCGGGAATACAGGTAATGCATCCCACCAGAAAGGGGCTCACCTCCTATGTTCTAGCAAGTGCCACCAAGCCTAGGGGGGTGAGGTGCCTGCCCATTGGTTGGCCAAACTGTGATTTTCACCCATTCAGTCAGAAAACTTTTATCCACCCCTGTGGCCTGCCAGGTGCCGAGGTAGGCACTGGGGTTTTGAAGATCAAAAGCCGCCGGGGACTTCCTGTAGACCCAAGAAAGTGATCATCTCACACTTCGATTATGGAATACATTGTCATTGTTTGTACTTGTGTCGTTGAATAATGACTGAGGTGGTGGGATGTTGAGTGTGTTGTGCTGGCCTGACTTTCATGTTAATTCTACATTTCTACTCAAACATACTTTGGTAGCTTTGTATAAACTTTGTTTTAATTCACGTGTGTCTATGGTGTGATCCAGCCTTATGGGTACACCCTGTGCAAGTGTCTTTATACAAAGTACTTATTTAAATTATTACTCCAGAAATTTAATTTTTACCTGATTCAGCCCATTTATCAGAATCAGGGGTTGGCAAACCCTTTCTGTAAAGAGCCAGATGGTCAATATTTTATGCATTGTGGGGCCATACGATCTCTGTCACAACTCACCCCTACCCTTGTAGTGCGAAAACAGGAAAACAGCCGTGGACAATAATGGGCTGGTTGCCTTTCAGTAAACTTTACAAAAACAGGCTGGAGGCAGGATTTGGCCTGCAGGCTGTAGTTAGAAGACCCTTGATGTAAATGGTTAATGTCAACCCAAAAGGGAGTCCAGCAAGTATTAAGTCAAGATAAAATAAAGCTAAGATTGTGGATTCTGGAGTCTGCCAGAAAGCATACTGTGTCATTAGTAACTTCTTAACCATGGTCAAGTTATGTCTCTTTTCTGTGACTCAGTTTCCTCCTAGGCTAAAAGAAGGTACCTCTCATAGTGTTGGGAAGATAAAATGATACTGAAACATTCAATAAATAATAGCTATTATTATTTCCCAAATACTTCTTAATTTTAAGGAAAATTAAAGTTTAAAAATATAGAGAACGTTGGTAAACCATGTCTGGGCTCCCTTTTAAAACATTACCTTAATCTTTATCGAAAAGCACATCACTCATTTGTTGTTACACTAAGTTACCAGCTTTGAGAGGTACTCTGAAAGAAATCAGGATTACTTGCTATTAGATGTGTTTATTTTTTTGGATGAAGAGTGTAACTTTACTCTCATTACTGTTAATAATCATCTGTTAAGATATTTTATCTTGCTATTTCCAACATTTCATGTATTCCCAGAGAACTAGATACTCATTGTCAATTGATATTTCAGTGCTGATAGGCAGATTCTGCTGGGTGAATAATTGCTGTGTGTTATAAAGTCAAATGCTAGCATATTCCTCTGTTCATGTGCAGTAGACTAATGTGCAGTACATTCTGTATGTTGCTGTTGAATTTTTAAAAAACTAAAAGTATTAGAAAAAGTCAGTAATAGAATGGAGAAATACAATGTGGATGCTCTAAAATTCTGACTTCCTAAGAGCTAGTATTTTTTTTCCTACCCTCGTAAAGGAAAAAGCTCTGTACAAGCTCCCTAGTTAAAACATTTTTTTCCCATTTGAATTACCAGTACCTTTGTTAAACTATGTGAACTACCCTTAGAAGAGAGATGCTTTCTATAGCTAGAAATTTTTACATATGTCTAGACTTTTTGCCTTTTTCAGCCTTGTATGTGTGTATGCACAAGTGTGTTTTAACTTTTTATTTTGCTAGCTCCTAAATGTTCTTGATCACTTTTTCTGGAATTTTCATTGCAGGACTTTCTTGTAATAAGTTTATTTTAGGAACTTTTTTGGAGATTACCTTAATGGATGGTCTTCCAAAGTACACAGTATTAAGTAGTACTATTTCCAATGTATAAAAAGATTTTGTTCTGCACTCCTATGTCAATAAAAAATGCTGTCAGTATCTTTTAACTTATGTGCATTGCAAAATGTGGAGAATGGCTGTTTTTCATAGTATTATTATTGCTTTATAAATGCCTACTCCTTTGTAAAGCCATGTGGCTTTTGAAATGACTGATCTGGACAACCCTGAATCCGGAAAGGTTGTGGGTCCCTTGGCCTGAATTTCCCCATGGCCACCTGGAGAAGAAGCATAGTTTTGTAGTGACAACATTATGGGGCATGTTTTGTATTCTTTGGTTACAGAGCAGTAACTGTCTTCTGCCTATATGAAGATAAGTTGTTCAACTGCAGAGATTACATTTATCCCTTAAAAGGGTGAAATTAGGTCCCTTAGGCACTTGCAAAGGACAACAAATAAACTTTTTTTTTTTTCTTCTTTTGACCCTTTGTGATAGAATGGCTTATCAGCCTTTAGCATTGATAACTGTTAGGATCCAGTGCATCTTTATCATCTGATCAAAGATTAGAGAAAGGTCTAAAAAACCTCTTTTACAATTTGATAAACTTAGTTTGAGCAAAAATCATCTGTCAAATTCTTGAACAGATGTTAATTTCTTTGGGTCTTGTAATATCATTTACCTTGTCTATGAAATTTGACAGGAAATTTTCAGAATCTTACATTTTTTTAACATTTAAGTCAGTTGGCTGCTTTTCCTTGTTCATCATAAAAGCAGAACGTTGACAAATTGACCTTCCTTTTCATTCATAGCATAAATAGATGTCTGCCTATGAGCACTTTGCTGCAGCTTTGTACGAACTCTCTAGTTGAAACATTTTTCCCGCTTAAATTGGATCCTTTCCTTTTGACCATCTTTCTCTTGTAATGGAACTTTATTACTTCCATAGTAAGTGTCAGAGAGATATTTCCCTGGACTGCTTTTTTTTCTTTTTTTCTTTTTGGCACACTTTTGTTGGCTTCTCATTGTGCCTAACTTCGCTTTCTTCTATTTAGAATTAGATGTCTTGTCAAAAGTACCTCAGGAATCATCACATTGGCATGTAAACTAATTCCGCAGATGTTTGCATGGAAGATGTATTTCACACTTGAAGGAGTTTATTTGGGAAGAACATCTCTGAATTACATCAGCCCTCTTTGGAATAAAGTCAGAATTTAGTATGAAAAGAGCGGTATACACTGCTTATCAGGAAGCAGACATAGGCTGCTTACCTGTGATTTTTTTTTTTTTGTCCTGCCCTTGTCGCCATTGCAGTCCTGAAAATTCCTTCTCAAAAATTACCAATAGCTGCTTTACCTGCAGAGTTACAAAAAGTCACACACACTCTCTTTTTAAAGTGTCACTCAGTTCCTTGAAGGAACAAAATGTACCAGTGTCATTTTCTGTTCAAATAACTCTCCTACAGGAATCATAAACTTCTCCTCTGGACCTGAACAAATATCTGTTGCCTTTAATGGAACTCTTTTTCTTGCCAGAACAGTAACCCCTCTTGATTTACTGTTCAATCTGTATGAAAAACCTGTGTGACCTAATTCTGCATCAATTTTCTGTACTCGTGAGGACACTAAATGAGTCTCCTGCAGTTATGCAGTATGACATCTTGTTGTTGTTTCAGGAAGTTTAGAATCCTGAATCTCTTTATCGGACTACCTGCTGAATCTCACTGATGGGGATATGAAATTGTCTGGAGAGGAGCATTATTTAAAATGAAGATTTCTATTAACAACAACAACAACAAAGATACAATCTTCTGTGTTAAAGAAGCCCCTCCTATACCTTTGCTACTCACCCCCCATGTGCTGAATCAAATGCATATAATTTTACTATGGAATCTCCCTTTCCTCTTCTCCTAGAGTTTGCACTTTGTACTTCTTGCCTCCTTTCCATGAAGAGGGATTCTTTTGTGCCAGGGAATCAGATTCACTGACAAATACTAGGCTTCTTGGAGAAGTAGTCATTTCAGGGAGAAGTGCAACCCCCTCGCTCCTACCCTGTCTCGCCAGTGCCTTAGTCACACAGTGCCCCATCTACCCAGGGTTCCCACTCCCCACCTCCTCATTTTCCCTACACTTCCCTACTTTCCGCCGTCCAGTTCAGTGTGATGTAATCTCTACCCTATCAACCCAGTTGTCCTACGATTATTTATTTAGTCCTAGTTCCATGGTTGTTTGGAAGATTAAGTAGGAATTCCTCTAATTTAGCATCTGACCCACTTTGTCAAAGAGAGTAAATCAGAATACCAAGGGATAGTTTGAGTTCTAGGACATTCAAATAAGAAAGATCTGCAAGGAATCTAGAACCAAGGAATTGGAGTAACCAAATCATTGGCCATGATCTCACGCCACTATAATATTTAACTTTCCTTTGGTATGACCTTAACCTGTAAAAGCAAAGTTGTCTCAGTTTTATTTTTTCCCTTTAAATTCTATATTTCAAAAAAATCAATAGTGGATTTTTTTCTTTACATCTTAATTGTTAAGATGCAACATCTGTTGCTGTATCCAGATATTTGGGGCTATGTAGATGTTTTAGAAAATGAGTAAATGAAGTAGATGTCTGTTTCATATAGTGAAAAGTAATAATCTCATGCGTATCACTAGTAAAAGGAATGTGGAAGAAAGTTGGGAGAATTTGAACAATTTTGCCAAAAGAGTAAAATGATGAATTTATTATTGTGCATGAAATACAAAACTTTCGGTCTTTTGAATGATTAAACCATTTTAAAATGCTGTTGTTTGTGTTGGTATGCACAGTTAAAACAGCAGCATGGGCCAGGCATGGTGGCTCACGCCTGTCATCCCAGCACTTTGGGAGGCTGATGCCTGCGGATCACCTGAGGTGAGGAATTTGAGACCAGCCTGGCCAACATGGCAAAACCCCATCTCTACTAAAAATACAAAAAGTAGCCAGGCGTGGTGGCACGTGCCTGTAGCCCCAGCTACATGGGAGACTGAGGCAGGAGACTTGCTTGAACCCAGGAGGCGGAGATTGCAGTGAGCCGAGATAGTGCCACTGCACTCCAGCCTGGCCAACAGAGTGAGACTCCCTCTCAAACAAACAAATAAACAAAAAATAACAACAGCATGGTAGCAGTGATAATATTAACACATTATAATGACAAATCATTTAATAAATTAGAATGAATAACATGTATATAGCAAATAAAATAAGAATCAGTCGTAGATATTATTTTTAGTGAAGTCCCTGAAAAATAGTTTTCCTTACCACCATTTAAAAATTTTTAAAAATGATGACATTTTATTTCCCTTCCAAACTAAGCAACTGTAGGTTTTTAAAAAAATCACTCATTTTGATATTTGGCTATATGAAGTATTAGATCTTCTACAGCATTTAGGTCCAGGAGGTTTTACTTTTTCATGTTAATGAAAATGATGGCTGTCATCATCAGCATCTTGGCAAGGAAGACAAATGGCCTGGTTGCCTTAGGACAGAACTAGAAGTTAGAAAGAAAAAAAGTCTGTCCTCTCAGCTCTGTACTCTGGCAACACCATCATGTTTGGAAAAAACTATAATATTCATTTTTTAAGATAATTTTGACTTTTATTTTAGATTCAGGGGATGCATGAATAGGTTTTTTAACATGGGTGTATTGCATGATGCTGAGGTTTGGGGTGCAATGGATCCCATCATTCAGCTAATGAGCATAGTACCTAAAAGTTTTTCAACCCTTGCTGCCCTCCCTCCCTCCCCCGTTTAGTAGTCGCCAGTGTGTATTGTTGCCATCTTTATGTCCATGAATACCCAATGTTTAGCAGCCACTTAAAAGTGAGAACATGCGGTATTTGGTTTTCTGTTCCTGCATTAATTTGCTTAGGATAATGGCCTCCAGCTGCATCCATGTTGCTGCAAAGGACATGATTTGGTTGTTTTTTTTTTTAATGGCTGTGCATAATTTTAAACAGAATTCTTAATTTTCAACTTTTATAGTTGAGGTCCAGGAAGGTTCTCAGAAAGTATATTTTAATTATCTACCGTTTCATTGCAGTGGTTTTGGTATCAGGAAAATTGAGGTTCCAGTCTTGGCCCCCTTCTTTACTAGCTCTGTGGTATCCCCAGGTGTCTTCAGTTTTCCTCATCACTAACATGGGACCATTATAACATTTACCTTATAGAGAGAGGTGTGTCTGTGTGTGTAAGAGAGAGACAATTAAATAAAATTATGCATTAAAGGCACTTAGTGCTGTTAATATTAACCTAGTTTAACTTATTACTCATTTTATTATTTTTCTTTCTTTGTTGAAATCTAGTTCAGTACAGTTTGCCTCAAATTTAGGGGATGTAGTTCTAAAAACAGGCTTAAATGGCATATAATTATTTGTCAGAATAGGATTCACGTGAACTCTAAAACCAGCCGTTTATATATCTAACAGTAATAGTATCCCAAGTGAATGGCTAAAGTGAGAGGTCTTTTATTTTCTACTCTGCCTTTATTATGTGGAAGTACATGCAGTTATATTTTTGATGGTGTGTAAAACGAGAATCCTCAACATCCTTTTCTAGAAACTCTTGGTTTTTGAGTACTATTTACTGCTGGCCCTGATTTTTTAAAAACAGCCTCATTTGTATTTTCTTTTCTCAAGCAAGCTCTGCTCACGGAGGAAGTGGCTGTGGCTGGCAGAGCGCTTTCTGAATGTTTAGGGTTGGCTGATTTCTGTGGCATCAGCACCTAAAACCGTTCTTGCTCTCTCCGCTTTAATGGCTGTTCGTCATCAGCATCTTGGCAAAGAAGACAAATGGTCCGGTTGCCTTAGGACAGAACTAGAAGTTAGAAAAAAGTCTGTCCTCTCAGCTCTGCGTTCTGTCCGGCTGGGAGTTAGGAAGCGAGTCAGTTGTTTCTGTCTCTCATTTTCTCTCTCTGCTAAGAGCGAGCAAGGACATTTGACTTCCCCACTAGATACAGGGTGAACCTTCTTTCCCTGGTGTTAGATAGGGGTTATGGAGGAAGCCACATTGTTAAGTTAACATATACCTGTCTGCATTAATACAAAGGTAGCTTTTCTCTGCTTAACATCAAAAATTCTAGTTGGGTGTCAGAAACCAACTATCAGTATCTGGAATATGTTTTGCCCTGAACTTAAACCTGATGTCATTGTTTATCATGTAAGATTAAATTGTAATGTGTTTTTCCACTGCCCCCTTTTCCCCGTTTTATTGTTTCCTTCAGACTTCAGGCCCGCATAGCTCATAGGATACAAGAACTGGAAAATCTGCCTGGCTCTTTGCCACCAGATTTACGAACCAAAGCAACCGTGGAACTAAAAGCACTTCGGTTACTCAATTTCCAGCGTCAGGTAATACCTTTTCCCCAGTGAATCTGAGATGTAGGAAATAAATGTAATTGTTCCTAAAGTGTTATCTGTGTTGCCTTTAGTCTATTCGATATTGTTATAAAGATAGAAACATAGTAAAATAGTGAATCTTTTAGACCAACAGCTTACAACTAAAAATAATGAAAATGAACTGCTTATTATTCTGGTTTTCTCTTCTGTATATGGGAAAGAGTTTTTCCTCCTGTACTATGGTTTACAAAGTCAAGAGTTACGGCATTTTGTTACCATGGATGAAAAACCTTGGGAACAAGTGGGGTAGCTCATGTTTGCCTTTATGACTCCAGGGAAAAACCAGAAGGTAGTAGATTGGAGCTTCTTTGTAAGCACAGATGTTAAGTGCTAGCCACGACTGTGAAAAGAATTTTAACAAATATGATAGCCACTCTACTGAATTAGTAGTTCATCATTTGTAGAAATACATAAAACAGTGTCTTATAGCTTATTTATTCACCAATATCTAAGTTTGGAGTGTTTGATCATATTAGGCTCATACAGTGACTAATCTGTAAATTATCTGTTCTTGTCATTACAGTAGTTATTAAAAGCCAGTATAATGACCTATTTTCTGATTTCTAAATTAGTAAGAGACTAGTGGAATGAGTTAGAGCTAATTTTCACTTTGGTGAGTTTTGCCTTGTGGACTCAGAATGTTCAAGTTTGCTAGTCCACAGATTGCCTCACTAAGCCAAAGGGGATAAGGAGCCTTTCATTGTTAGTCAGATGGGTTTGTTTTGTTAAAGCCTGGAACATGCAAAATGAATGATTAATGAGTAAAAGTAGTTTGGAAGTATTGACTTGGTCTGTTGGAGGATGTGAGTAAAATCACAGGCCATTCCCCTTGCTATTGTAGGAATTTGGGTGTATATTGCCTTACTGGCTATAATATCACAGATGGACATTAGTGGTGAGTAGGTGCTACTTGGCCCTTGGTTTGTGAGAGTGATTTCAGCTTAAATTTTAAAAAGGAGGGAAAATTCTCTGAGTTCTGTTTACTTCTTTCTTATTGGTGACCTCACAAGATGAATTAATAAAGTGCTGGATAAAATCTCACTAAATGTATATTTTCAGGAATAAGTTTATGTTCAAATTAGCATTGCTGTGCTGGATTCTTATTGGTTTCTGATTTTTGTTTGATATTATTTTAAAAATCTGTTATTTATGAAGCTTCCCAATTAAATTAACTGTAACTAATGATGATTTCAGATTCAGTGGAATGATTATTTAATGTGTATTCTCCAGTCCCTACCCCCTACCACCACATAGCATGCAATACAGATAAAAGTATTACATTTGTGATGATCTAAAATAAGTTCATGATATAATACAAAATGTAGCTCTCTTGGAAAGAATATTATTATTGGAGTGGGAAGAAGCCAAAACTCATATTTCCCATCCTTTGTATGAGACTGTGAATTAACGTTGGTGGAGTACCTGCTGCTACCATACGTGAAAGTAATTCTTTTATTCTTTTTTTGGAGCATCATTAAAATTAATCTTTAAACACAAAGAGAATGTTAACATGACATTTAAAACAAAGTGAAAAATTTAAAAAGCTTATTAGCTAATTAGTATCATTAGAATAATTAGATAAAATGAAGTTATTTAAAAGGCAAGACAACATCTTTTCTTTCTTTTACTGTTACAGTACTATAATTGCTTTTGATTTGAATTATTTGGGGGAAAAAATCTTGTACCATCCTTGAAAATATTGCATACATTTGGCGTGATTTCAGTTCCTTCATTTAATACAAACCAAAGATGATTGAGAAGCTTGTAGAGATTCCCTGCCCCACTCTGTTCCATTAAGTGCAACCTAGAGAAGGCCAGGGTTCGGGAACCTAGCTTCTGTTTGAGAAGGCTCTCTAACTGCTCTCGTCTTGACAGCTGAGACAGGAGGTGGTGGCCTGCATGCGCAGGGACACAACCCTGGAGACGGCTCTCAACTCCAAAGCATACAAACGGAGCAAGCGCCAGACTCTGAGAGAAGCTCGCATGACTGAGAAGCTGGAGAAGCAGCAGAAGATTGAGCAGGAGAGGAAACGCCGTCAGAAACACCAGGTTCTTAGACCCTGGGCTTTGCTCACCCTCACTTTGACAGAGCTGTCCAATAAGTCATTGAATGGGGTCAGAATGACTGAAAAATGGACCCTTGTAGGTGGTGGGTACATCACAGAACAGAACGGTTCCTTGACATTTACATAATCCAGCCACATCATTTTATAGGCAAGGACGCTTAGGCCAGGACATATAAATGACCTGCCCAAGGTCATACAATTGCTCAGCAGCAGAATGAGGTTTAGTACTGTCTTAGTGTGTTTGGGCTGCTATAAAAAAAAATAGCATAAACTGGATGGTTGATGAGCAACAGAAATTTATTTTTCTCCGTTCTGGAAACTGGAAGCCCAAGATCAGGGTACTAGCATAGCCGGGGTCTGGTGAGGGTCTTCTGCTGGGTTGCAAACTGCTAACTTCTTGTTTTCTTATGTAGTGGAAGCAGACCAAGAAAGTTCTCTGGGGTTCCTTTATAAGGGGACTAATCCCATTCATAAGGGCTCCACCCTCATGACCTTATCACCTCCCAAAGGCCCCACCTCCTAATACCATTACATTGGGAGTTAGCATTTCAATATATACATTTTGGGAGGACACAAACGTTCAGTCCATAAAAGGTGTCATGTTCATAATCCCATGGAAAGTTTTTGAATGGGTGGGCATAGGTGGGTTTCCTAGAGCAAAATTCTGGGAGCAGGAACTTGGAAAAGGAAAGTAGAGAGCAAAAAGTTATTTTCATAACAAATATAATAGTATCCTGGCCTCTTTGAAGGGACTAGTTGAATATTTCACAGAGGCAAATATTTAAAAACATTCCTTTCTGGGGGTTTGGAAATATTTTGATGTAGAATTTGATTTCCTGTCATAGTCCTATAAATTGTATTTGTTTTCCTGTGCTTAATTTAGTGCTTAGCTTAGTTTCCTTTTGAAAAAAATGTGGGATTTTAGTGTAAATAGAGATATATTTAAAAAGTGGATACAAATTCTGCATGGCAATTTTAACTTTGTATCAGCTTACTTTGGGTCATAATCTAGGGTAGTTAAATTAGAGCAGAAAAACATTACTTTTATGACATACTTTTTGCTAGAACTGCCCATGTTTCTCAGGTTTATTTTGGAGTGAATGAGTGGTTTGCAGCACATTTTATCATTGCCGTTTTGTAGGTCTCCTTCAGTCTTTGATCTTTCCCTTCTCATGTGGCCACACCCTCAAGGCTGAGGAGGCTTCTCCTGCAAAAGCTTGCAACAAAAGGAACCTAAAGAGGCCATCTTTCCCACTAGCCCCATGGCCCACACCTCAACTGCGGAGACATACTAGGGCATCTATCCCCAAACAGATTCTAGTCTTCCCATGCTATTAAACACACACTAAGAGTTTTCTTGGACACATTGATAGCTCAGAGGACATTGGGCAATGGATTTTAAGTATCCTTTTCTTCCCGTTTTGGATCCTCTAGGAATACCTGAACAGTATTTTGCAACATGCAAAAGATTTTAAGGAATATCATCGGTCTGTGGCCGGAAAGATCCAGAAGCTCTCCAAAGCAGTGGCAACTTGGCATGCCAACACTGAAAGAGAGCAGAAGAAGGAGACAGAGCGGATTGAAAAGGAGAGAATGCGGCGACTGATGGTAAGGAACTCCCTGCAGGAGCCCGGGAAACCACTCAACCCACATCCGTCTGCAATGAGACCATTAAATATGGTGGTAGTAGAAGGAAAAAGTGAAAACTGCTTATCAAAAATTTTAATAAATTTATTCAAACCTTAGGGAGATGAAGTAAAAACTTTTTCTCTTTCCTGGACAGCATATGCCAAAAATCTAGGGGGATGACTGATGAGTATAGTATTTCTGTGTCCTGGGGTGGCATTGCAGTACAGATTACAGCTTCTCTCATAAAAGCAGGTACTATATTTTGCATGCGTTTGATAACCAAATCTGGATGGATGGCAAATGCAGTTCTTTAAAAAATATGGCCTCTTTGAGATGAATGACCATGTTTTTTGGAATGAATAACACATTAAGTCGTGTCTTCAAATCTAAGGAGGTCTGTATTTTGAAGCTTCTGGTGCTTATCTTTCTTTTTTAATGGGAGAAATTATTCTGTAACAGTGTAATAAGTGATTTTAAGTTGATTTTGAAATGTTGCCTTTTTTGTGATAGCCATGTTATGGTCAAAGGTTATTCATGGATCATTACATTTGCACTATTATTTTTTAATGGGTATATAAATATAAGCACAGAAGAGATAGGTTTATATCATTGGCCTGAGTATTTGTTTTTATTGACCATTTATTTTTGGAATTGGACCTCAGAGCACACTGTGGATTTTAGAAAAACGTGTGCTGATGTTATAATTATAGGAGACTTGCAGGTTCTATCTAGGACATAATGCCTGCGTAGATGAAGATAAGGTCATTAGTCTTAGCCCATAATTATGTTCCTGAAAAATTCTAAGTGACACTGTCTTCCTTGCTGGTATTGCAGTTTGCATTTTTTTCATTTTTTGAATTCCAGAGAGTAAACACCATGTTTTAAAAGCCTCTGTGTCCAGGTACTACCACATCTTACTGCCCTATCCTGCCTCCCTCTCCATGGTGGGGAGAGAGGGGACTGTCCAAGAGGTTTCTGACGACCATTTTTATAGTAATTTGATCACTAAGCAGTCAAATTTGTCTGACTCAACTGAAGTGAAACTATATTAGAACTTCAGTAACAGATTGGTTTGACACTAATGATTAGGCATTTGCAAATCATTAATTTTTGCAATTAAATGATGGAATATACAGATAATAGAGAAACTGAAGTTTTTTATCACTCTTTCTTCAAGTGAGTTCAACCATAACCAAAAGCAATTAGAGTTATAATAGCATTTGAGGCTCTTGCTCATCCACAGGGCAGACGGCAGCTAGACTGAGTGATGAAGCTGCTGTCACTCAGGCAGATGCTAGAGTGACACCCCTGGACAGAAGATCCCAAGTTTTTGTTTTTGTTTTTGCAATGGAGTTGCCGCTTAAAGATTTTGCAGCTTGTTCCTTTTATCGTGGCATTACATGATAAAAATAATTTGGAGTGTCCTTTTATTGGGATACACAAAGACATTTCTCTCAGAATGGCTCAGAGTACATCAGAATTTTATTCCGTTTAACCTCATCATGTTGCTTAATGGGAGGTGGAAGTGGAAATTACTGTATCTGTTTTATTGCTCAGCAGTACCAGACTTCAGGTGCTAAGTGACTTGTCTCCAGTCACCTGGGCCCATTACTCAGTTCAGATCTGTGTGGGAAAAAAAAAATCCCCCAAATTTGATCTTTCCTATCAACCACAAAGTTTGTAAGGCCAAAAAGAAAAACTTTTTAAAATACAAGACATTATTTGTTAAAAGCCCATTTGATTCATTGCCTTTAGTAGTACTTATTGAAATATTTATGAATGAAAGGATATTATGTCTGGAATTTGCTTCAAGACAATTCAGTTTGGGTTTAGGGGAAGAGTAGTAATGAAACAGGAATCACCACAAGTTACTTTTTGTTGTTTGGAGTTGGTTATAGGAGAAATTATACTATTCTCTCTGCTTTTGATTATATTTGAAAATTTCTGACATGTAGAGTTAAAGATAAACTTTAGATCATGAGTCATCAAATTCTAAAATCTTTTTGTACAGTTAAAGCAACACAGAAAACAAAGAACTGGCTCAGAGTGCTTAATCACACCACACGAACAGCGTGGCTTTGTGCCCGGACTTTGCTGTAAACTCCAGTGTCCTGAGATGCAGGCGTCACACTTCTGTGTGTTTGCCCTGCTTCAAACTCTGTGCAATGGCTTGAACAGCCCAACTCATCCAGTTTGCTACACTCCTACCAGTCAAAGTGCAGACAGTCAAGGGGAGGACAGAGTGGAGAGTGGAGTTGTCTGCATGCTTATTTTATGCTCTCATTGTACTCTTCTTTCCTTAATAGGCTGAAGATGAGGAAGGCTATAGAAAACTGATTGATCAAAAGAAAGACAGGCGTTTAGCTTACCTTTTGCAGCAGACCGATGAGTATGTAGCCAATCTGACCAACCTGGTTTGGGAGCACAAGCAAGCCCAAGCAGCCAAAGAGAAGAAGAAGAGAAGGAGGAGGAAGAAGGTGTGTATCCTAGTGGTGGCAGCTGAGTCCCGGGTGTATGGGCAGGGATAAGTTTAAGGCGAGTATTGCTCTTTAAGTACTACTTCTTAAACTGGTGAAAGTTTAGATGACTGAATTGTGAAAATTGCGTAAATGGGTATGGCATGAAAGTGTTGATTAGGTATACCAGACAACTATTGGAGGTAAGGGCGTAATAATAGGATGTACTAAACTAAAACAGTGTTCATAAATCATTGTTTAATAGATTTTAAATTAAGTACATACAGTTAATTGGGAAACGAAAAACAGATACAAATAAATGTTTGCTTAAGTTTAATGCTAGTATGACAGGGGATTACTCAATTATGAAAGAAATTTAAGAAGAAAATGCAGTGTACAGGTTGGAAGAAGCCAGAGGAAGATACAGGCGATAGTTACTTGGACAGATGGCAGTGCCAAAGTTCATTCAGTTCTGTCCCTGTGTCGCAGTGAGGTGAGTGTGCACATTGGGGTTTTAGGTAATCACATAAAAAAAGAGTCCCTATGTGAAATATTTCCTAATTATCATGAGAAATGAAGGGTAAGATTTAGAATCTCTACAGATACTGTATCTCAATTCAAGAGTAACCTGCTGAGGATAGGCCTGTGAATATGATCCTTTGAAGCCTAAATCGTCCAGTCATCTAGTTCTTGGTTGATACTGTGTTTTCATGATAAATTCTGTTTAGGCCAGGCACAAACATCAACAGGAAGTCACAATTGTAAAGGTTGAGGATTGGTAGCATTTAATCATTCATTCTGTACACTGAATAACTGAACAAATTGCTTTTCAAAAACTAATTAATTTCATGGCCCCTGAATCCTCATACCTGAGGAAAAATTATGTTTCATAATTAAGGAGGAGGAATAAGTGATTAAGAAGGTGCCTTCTTGCACTGATTTCTTTAGTATAAGATAGCTTACCTCATTGTGAAGATGAACGAGAGATGACTCAGGGCTTGTGTTTAGACATTTTGTTGGTGAGGAATACCTCATTTTCTTGTCAGTGTAGCATTATAGACTGTGCAAAACTCCAGCTCCAATCCTACCTTAAAAAGATGTTTTCAGAATTAGTGAGGAACATATAGGTAAGAGGGAGGGAAGGATGATGGGGAAAGAAATCATATAAATGTAGTTATTACCACTGAACTGTAGATTGAAGAATGATAAAGATGGTACATTTTTTATGTCTATTTGACTTCCATAAAAAATGTTTAAAAATTAAAAAGAAATTACTGACATATTGATAGCAGAGAAAGATGGAATTCTGGAATATTCTGTAAGTGGATCCCATTAAATAGCAGTTTTTAGTTTTTCCTAATTCAGCCATGTGTTCTGCAGAGGTTATCACTGCTAGTGTTTCTAGTATTAAAATTTGTGTTTTACATTTCTTATGATTAAAAACTAATGACCCAGATTTGAGATTATGGCTTACAATTAATAGATTTCTGCCATGGTGTTAGATAGCTGCATCATCATAGGCAGAGAAAGATACACAATTGAGTGTTGATGATTATGCCTATATTTGTGTGTTCATCTGTACAGAACAGGGACCTGTCACAATTATTTTTCAGGTGTTACTCTGCATGATCTGTAAGTTGGCACGCCCCTTTCAAACCCTTGCCTTCGATTTGGTAATAGCACTTATTCTTTGTGTCTTACGCTTTCACTCAACATATGCTAACTGAACACTTACTATGAGCTAGGTCATGTGCTAGAATGCTGGGAGAAGGAGGGTACAATGATGAGGAAAACATCCTGCCTTCTCCCACAATTTAATCAGAGAGAGAAAAAGAGAGGCTAGACAGATATTAATCCAACATGCACCCAAATATACAATTACAAGCTGGGATGAATGTTGTGGAGGGAAACTGTTTCCAGTTGAAAGTGGGGCCTGATTTCTTGGCAAATGAGTAATAGATGTCAAAGCAACTATTGTCTACCTTACAGATATCTTTGAGTATCTCCCATTAATTATCTCACATGATCAATGTGCAGAGTTTTTACTTTATGGTCAGCCATCTGTCCGTCCTTGCATGCTCTTGGGTGCCTAGCATTTGAGCACTCCCTGCCCTCAGCAGGGCTAAGTTGGAGGGGCTCTGTTTCCTTCCAGGGTATCTTACTGGGAGAAGTGGGACAAAGAAAGGAGGAAAAAAAAAAAAAAGAAACTGAGGCCCTTAGCCCTTCCTGGTACCTGTCTCTTTTGCGGGGCTTTAAGACTTCATTCAGAGTGAATTATCCAGTTCCAGATGCACCTTTATTCAAGTGCAAAGGAAGGGAATGCTTTGAAAAGCTGATTTGACATTTTGGATTATCTGTAGTTCTTCTTCCCTCCGTGAGAGTGAATGATTGGGAGTTGCTTATTCCAGCTTCTCTGTGGTGGAGGAAAACTTCTGTGTCCATGAGCATAAAAATCTCTGCTATCCTTTTTAGCACTTTTCTATGGTATTAAATATTATGCTGTACCTATCAATATTTTTTAAATTAACATACTTCAATAAACCTTTGTTTTGAGAAAACGTACTTTACTCAGTGAGCTAATAGCTAATAGCACTAAGTTTGAAGTACAACTAAGCTACAGATAACTCTAAGAAATGTGCTATTAAACATGAATATGGTTGACTTTTTCACTTAATTTAATCTGAAAAGGATTACCTTTTATTTTCAGCATTAAACTAGTGTACAATTTTTTTTTTTTTTAATTTCGTAGAAGAACAGAGGCCTCAGTCTTTCTTTGGGAGTTTATTGTGTTTACTTGTTGCTCGTGAATAATAGGGTAGGTTTCCTTTAACCCGTTATGACCTTGTTTAATTTTCTCATCATTACAGACATTTTTTGAAGTACACATTTATACATCATTTTGAAACTTCTCATTCTCAGCCTTGTCTTCCATTAAAGCCCTTGAAATGGAAGAAAAAGAAGTGAACTACATGTATCTCCTTAAGTGTCAGAGGAGGAATAATTTTTAAAGTATTGAAAACCTAGTTATATGAAACTAATTTCTTTGGTGTTCAAGATGAATGTGCTATAATGTGCGTTTTTCATGACCTTGAGGTTTCCTACAGGGTACAAAAGAGAATGGGTCTAGATAAAGGCACCAGGGCATGTACAACTAGGCGTGAACTTGGCTAAATTAGTGAATTGAGTCGTGTTAGCAGGTAATCTTTTAAAATCAGAACTACATAAGAAAATATATATACTAATTTGCTGTTATTCTCTTGTAGGCTATTTCATTAAAAGATCTATTACCATAGTGCTTCTGTCCCATGATCTGTAAGAAGGCAACAGGAACATTATCTACCCCATAGATTTGTAGTGAGGATTACATGGGAAAGTTTATCTAAAGCATGTAGAATATACCCTAACATATAGTAAGTGCTCAGTAAACATTATTTCATCAAGCAATTCTATGATACGAAAGTGGGATCATAATTGTAATGTGGTTATGTTTTTCTGAAAATAAATCTTTTTTTAAACCTTTACTGCATATTCTTTGTGGTGTTGAATCAGTAATAATTGGTCACCACTTCTTGTCTAGTTGGAAATCAGTTGAATATTAGTGTGTAGGTTATCTTTGAGGACAATGGCAGATTCTTTAAATATTGAGGCATGCAGAAGAGAAATGAGGATTTATCACAGGTGATAACTTCTGCCTACCACCCTGTTCCCCCAACTCCTACAAAGAGAATTTTCTAATTACATGGCCTCTAATTTACAAGGGTTCCTGGTGATTATGAGGCATCTCTCACAGTACTTTAGGGTACATTTTTCCTTAAGCTGTGGTTAGGAGCCCATACCAGGAGCACCCCTGCCTGTTGCTTAAAAATCTAGCCATCGGCCAGGTGCGGTGGCTCACGCCTGTAATCCCAGCAGTTTGGGAGGCTGGGGTGGGTGGATCATGAGGTCAGGAGATCGAGACCATCCTGGCTAACACGGTGAAACCCTGTCTCTATTAAAAAATAAAAAAAAATTAGCTGGGCATGGTGGCGGGCACATGTAGTCCCATCTACTCAGGAGGCTGAGGTAGGAGAATGGTGTGAACCCAAGAGGCAGAGCTTTCAGTGAGCCGAGATGGCACCACTGCACTCTAGCCTGGGCAACAGAGCGAGACTCTTGTCTCAAAAAAAAAAAAAAAAAAAAAGTCTAGCTATTTCAGGGGTTCAGTTTCCAGAGCTGTTGACATCAGCCAAAACTAAATATTTAATTCTCCCTTCCACATCTTTCAGTGGGATGTATACCAGCAGAACTATTCTTGTGTTATTTATTTGTGACGTTTTTTGGAAACATATGATACTAATGGGCCCATACTCAGAATCTCTGAGGCAACACTAGGCCAGATATAGTCTACATTGGAGGGTTCGCTTTTCTTTCTAAAAGTTCTTTTATCCTGTCTCTCTCTCTCTCTCTTTTTCCTTACCAACCACTTATTATAAGTAAATCTCAGGACTGTGATATTTTGCAGGTCGAACCTTCCTGGCATAATGTATTGGCCAATATAGTGGTAGGAAATGTGTTTTTATCCTGTTTAGATACCAGAATGTCAGAACAGCCTGCTGTTGGCACAATTTTCAGTAAAAAGAGCTTGAAAAGCAAAGCAGTAATATTATTGAGACATTTATTTTAAATTCAAGCTACTCCCTGATTCTTCTCAGTTTTTTTTTTTTTATCTCTTATAGTTTCCCCAAAGATTATATACTTTATTACAGCTTTCCTCTACAAGATTTTCACAGATGAAAGAAAGGTTCTAATGTAATTCTGGACATTCAAGTGTAGGAACTATTGTAAGGATAAGTGAACACAATGCCACAGTGATTAGATTTATTTGATTAGTTCAGTGTCAAAATGGGTGAGACTAGAAGTTTAGAGCAAAGTCCTGTTTAACTGGATTGACCAGTTACTTGAGTCAAAATGTTTGAATTAATTTTCTCTATAAGAAACAACCCAAGTAATTTGCAAATGCCTGTTAATTTGATATTCCTGGGCATTTTAAAAAATTACCCGATTACCTATCTTAAGGTCCGCTTAAATGACAGTAAAAATAACTCAAGTGGTTTTGGAAAGCTTAGGTTTCCAGCGAAACAGAATGAGTCCTTCAGATACCAGCACATTTGAATGTTGTTTCAGTATATTATAATAACATCCACTGGGGGATAAAGTACATTCATTTTATAATAGAGATTGTAAAATATTTTATTTAAAACTGTTTCTTTATGTAATGAGACTGTTTATAGCCTATGTTATAGTAATCTAAATAAAATGGCCTACTGAAGTCTTCTGTTGAGTTCAGCTTACACAGGATTTTCATGTTTAGAGATTTCTTTCCTTCCTCAGCCCTGTTGCTGATTACTTTTTATACCTTCTGCAAGGAAGATGGGTAGCCGTGCACATACCTTTGTTTGTGAACATTGCTAAATGGAAGATATGAATTGACATTGGCCTTGGAAATTGGGAACACACATTGTCTTTAGTTTGAGTAATTTTTAGTTATGAGTAATCTTTAGTTATGAATAATTCCTATCATGTCCCCTTACATGATTAGGTTAATTATACTCCTCCCTTCCTACATAAGCATAATTAGTTCTAAACTCTTTTTGCATGTAGGAAGAAGCCAGTACAAAGTTTCTTGTTCAGTGTTTTGTTTTGTTTTCAATCAATGGAAATAAGTGCCAGCATCAACTGTTAATATTGATAGCATGCATTTGCAATTATACGATGCAGATAACTACATATGAAAATTTCTCAGGTGGCAGAAGACACTGTACCAGCTGCTGCATCCACACCAGGACATTTCCTCAGGTGCTTAGAGACTGTCCGAAGTCAGCTCAAACAGTAGACTGATCACAAGCTTTTGGGTGTTAATTTTGAACCAAAAAAAGGGACAGTTGTGTTTGTTTTGCTTTGTTTTTTCAACTTTTGAGGCACAGCATGAGGTTGATGTGAGTACATGGGCTTACGAAAGCGCACCAACCAGGAATGTCATCAAACTGAAGGAATCCAAAGTATGATGGGAGAAATTGACATCTTTTGCCATAGAGTAGACTGCCACCTGGCCTCTCTCTCTTAGAATAACATGGCAGAATTCGGTTCAAGGACAGGGCATGCTTGCGAGGGAAGTCACACAGAGCACCAATTCAATGGCTAATTGTGTATGTGCTCTTAACTATTTTATGACTTGCAAATGTATTGGCACCTATTTATGATAATAATAATTTAATGAGCATATGCTAAGTGGAAAGCATTGCTCTTTGTGCTTTCATTCATTCCTTCAATCACCAAATATTTATTTAGTGCCTTTTAAATGCCCTTGTAGGTGTGGGAATGCATCAGTGAACGAAACAGACAAAAATCCCTCACCTCGTAGGCTTATGAAGCAGTTTTCAGGAAATGCTACAGCCAGTCTTAATTAGAGACATAAAAGAATAGTCTTTGGACTATCGCTGACTCTTGTACAATGTGGAGATTGAGGCTGGCAGCATATATATTAATTGTGACACTGGATTGTACATGTTGAAACAGTGACCAGTCCTGCAGAAGCCCTAGGATATAGGTACTGTTTGTTACCATTCCTGTTTTATGCAAGAGGGAACTAAGACGCAAAGAGAAAATGATTTGCTCAAGATCATACAACTAAGATCTCTTGCACTTAATTACGGAGAGCTAAGATTCAAACATAGTTTGTCTAATTCCAGAACTCAACTGTCTTAAATCTAATATTACTCCGTCTCTCAGATTCAATACCTAATAGAATTTTAAAAAATAGTTTGGGAGATTTTAAGTAATGGAAGGGCCTGACTATGAGACAGTTTTTAGATAACAATCTAGCTAGTGTATAGTATATTCATAGGAAAGTGTCCTTTAGAATAGTTTTGATTATATTAATATATGATGCTTCAAGCTTTTTAATGTACTATTCATTGAAATGGTGATCCAATTCCACTTGCTAGATATTTGAAATTGGCTTATTCATTGTCTCATTTGATTTTCTTTGTTGGCCAAATTTGTAGCTTATTTCTGATTTGTATGGAAAGAATGGTGGGATTAATTGACTTTCCCCCATTAATTAAAATAGTCCCCTGAGTATAGATTCTGAGAATTCCAAAAATGGAACCTTCAGTGACTGGTAGCAGGGATGGTTTCTTTTCTGAATACAGGGGTTCTGTTATTGTTCTCTGTGTCACTAGCATAGATATAGAGCCTGATGCTCTTCCAAGCTGATCATTTCTTTTGAGCTTATAAGTATTTTCGCTCTGGGGTGACAAAAATAGAAATTTAATTTCTTGGAAAATCATAACCAAAGGGAGTATTTTATTTCCTACTGTTTGGTAGAAGCTGCATTTGTTTAATGCCTTGTGCTTTGGCATACATACATACATGTATTTTTGGTAAGAAAATTGCATTGTAAAAGAACTTCAGAAATTTCAAATGCTGATGGAACTGCCTTTCTTCACTATGAATAAAAGTGGATTTTAAACTTTAAGTGTTTTCTTAAAAGCTATTTTGTCAAAAGACAGTTGAGTTATTTTCTAGAAGGCAAAAACGTATTATATAATCGATATCTTAAGTAAACAAAGTTGAGTTCATATTGATTGTGTATCATCATTTTTTATTTTTAATTAACTAAAGAGCCCAAGGGAGGAAAGCTCATTTTCTCAAGCATCTTGGCAAAGGAAATGACTAAAGTTTTTTTTTTCTCATTATACTATGCAGAAATAGTACAGCTTTCCAGCAGTAACTTTAAAATAGGGATTCTATAGAGGTGATTTTAAAGATTTCACTTGTCAGAGAGGTTATCATAAGTGGAAGAAATTTTACATTATTTTGCGTATATTACAGATGAGACTTTCTTGGATATGTACAAGATATGACATAATCTTTTTCTTTTTCTTTTTTTTTTTTTTTTTTTGAGACGGAGTCTCACTATGTCACCCAGACTGGAGTGCAGTGGGAGTGCAGTGGTGCGGTCTTGGCTCACTGCAAGCTCCGCCTCCTGGGTTCATGCCATTCTCCTGCCTCAGCCTCCTGAGTAGCTGGGACTACAGGCGCCCGCCACCACGCCCAGCTAATTTTTTGTATTTTTAGTAGAGATGGGGTTTCACTGTGTTAACCAGGATGGTCTCGATCTCCTGACCTTGTGATCCGCCCCCCTTGGCCTCCCAAAGTGCTGGGATTACAGGCATGAGCCACCGTACCTGGCTGATATGACATATTCTTAACTTTTTATTTAGGTTGTTTTTGAGGCACATAGAAGTTAATGGACTAAGATATTGGGATATGTAAGAAATGTAGATAACAGAATTCTTCATGGGACAACAGTATCTGCATCAAATTTTCCCATATACACATGGTAGAAATACTATATATTATGAAAGAAATTTAGGTGGAATTAAAAACATCCAGGGAACTCATAAAGTTTTATATTATGTTTTTATGCCCATGGAGTGGTTCATAGCTTATTCTTTTTATTGAGAATCCTATTTTATTTTATTTTTATTATTTCAACTTTTATTTTAGATTCAGGGGATACATGTGCAAGTTTATTACCTGGGTATATTGCGCGATGCTGAGGTTTGTGTTACAGTTGATCCTGTCACCCAGGTAGAGATCATCGTACCCAATAATTATTTCACCTCTTGCCCCACTCCCTCCTTCCCCCCTCTAGCAGTCCCCAGTGTCTATTGTTGCTATCAGAGCTTATTCTTGACGGACAGTTTTAGAATGTTCTTCACTGCTGAAGAAAACTTGCTTAGGGGATAGGAAAGTTGAGCTAATTATGTCAGGATTTGTCTTCACACTCCCAAACATGAGAAGAACATTTCAGATTCTGACCACTGTCTTGATGCTGCCCTATCTTAAGCTCTTTGGGTCCCTGAAAACACAATCTACAAATCTCTAGTGTGCTGGTCTCAGATCATATCTGGCTTTAAGTGACTCTCTACAAGTTGCTCATAAAATACATGTTTTGTCTCAGCAAAGAGAAATGAACATAAAAGGCATTAACACTTAAGCTCTGTTAGATAATAATGGGGTAACAATGAAATTCTATTACATACCAGAGAGTTACCAGGAAGTCCTGTACCCCATCGTGTTGGTTACATATAACATTTTTGTTGTTTTGCAGAAGGCTGAAGAGAATGCAGAGGGTGGGGAGTCTGCCCTGGGACCGGATGGAGAGGTAAGGGATTGTCATCCTTTCCACTGTGTTCTGCTGAATGGAGTCCGTGCCATATACATACTATTTTTTCTTATTCTGCTATTTATTTTAAGTAAAAATAGTAATACATTAGCATAGTAGAACATTAGAATGATACAAAAGGGATACAGTGAAAAATAATCTACTTGCGTGTCAGACTGTCAATCAACTGATATTAAATATATTGCATACTGTTTCAGAATTTTTTGTGCACATATAATCATATATTTACAAATATATAGGGTGTGTAAGAATCTTAAATGATTCTATAATTATCTTGCCCAGTAAATGATACAGAAGCATAACATAGGACCCAGTTTCTCTAGTTTATTATTAGTTTGAAATTATAAAAATATATAAACTAAAGAAGTCACGTATTTGGTTAACTTATTTTTGAAATTTTTAATAGGCTTGCCGTATAGCTTCTATATGTATATTCATCAGCCTAGTCCTAAAATTCATTTCCTAGTAGTTCTAGTATTCTCCTGAATTATGAGGATACCATTTATTTATTGGATTTTTTTTTCTGAAGAATTTAAGGTTCCCTGCCAGCGATTCACAGTGAGGAGGCACACTCCCAGAGCAGGATGGGAAGGGAGTTTGTTTCAAATGATCTTCATTTTGTCTTATAAATTCTGATAAACCTACTTGGCGGATCGGAGTGGGTGGGAGGTTGCCACTTCCCATTCTGGTATCGCTCTGCACACAGTTGTATTGTGAACTCAAACAGCAGAGATGCAGAAAAAGAGATTGAACCACTATTCTATGCAGAAACCTCTTGAACAATAAATGTTACTTAACCACTATAATCCATCACAAGGAAAGAAAGGATCAGGATAAATGTCTGATATGTAAGAAACTCCGTGGGCTGTTATGGGAAAAGAATACTATATATTAGAGCACTTAGAAACAACTCTAATTTGCAAAAGCCCAGCCTTACCTAAGTATGCCTCCCATTGGTCTACAATTAACAAGCACACAGGGAGAGATTTAACATGTTAGCTTAATAGTGTTCTTACATCTTACTGTCTGTTGGGAAAATTAGCTACTGATCTTGGGCTTGTGACATACATCTTTTTTTCTTTTAGTCTTAACACATGTGTCCTGTTTGCTAAGGCTTGCAACATGGACATCTTGCTCTGTTTTGAAATAATGTTCTTATTATTATGCTCTTCTGTTCTCATTCAGTGCTTTTGCCAAGGTTCTAATTCTATCTACAGTGATTTCCAATTTTCTTAGAGGCATGACATGAGCACAAAAACAAGCTATATTATAATGGTTCATGATAACAGAATATGAGTTTTCCAAGGGAAATGATAGCAAATTGTAGATTTTCTTCTTTATCTCTTGAGTATATAGATGACCTTTTACATTAATGAGGAAGAAGTGTCATGTTGGCGTGCAAAGTAATGATGTTCAAAACCATTGCTTTAGCACACACAAAAGAGAAAAACGACAACCTGGAGTAAGCCTTTTCTCTTTTTAAGGTTATTTTTGTGGATAATTGCTAATATATTGTTTCTTATGCTGACAGTGCTTTGTTGAGGGTGTAAGGGGAAAGAACCTTTGGCTATGTGTTTTTTGTTTTGTTTTGTTTTTTGGTCATTTCCTATAAGATATGGAAGATAAACTATAGCATACTGTAGGTTATCCTATCATTTCTGCTTAATTCCAATTGAAAGGAATTTAGAAATAATTTTGGAATTCTTGAATTGTCTAAAAATTCAATTGTATTACTTTTCAGGAGATAGATAACTTGAACCACTCACAAATCAAACATTTCCAAATAAACATTTTACTTAGGGATCTGCTTCTAGAAGTACAGGTCACCCTGTAATCAGGAGCAGTCATTCGCTACTGATTATATGCAAGTGTGATTCTTGTGTTCCTTGGATATAGTAGTCTAGTAATGAACTTTAGCTTAATCTTGGTCAATTTGCCAGATTTCAGAGGAGCAGAGCTTTTTTCTTTGTCACACTCAAAGATACCAATAGTTGGGTTAGATACCTGGGGGGTTAGTTTTGGAAAAAGGACACCGGTTCTGCAGAGACCAAACCAGCCACTCATGAGATGACATGGGTTATAATACCTTTTCTGTTTTTCATTCTCTGTGAAACCATGACTTTGCAGTAGTTGTTATCTGGAAAGTATTAGTTGAGGAATCGGGGGTTGTTAGTTACAAATGACCGAAATCAACTCTGCCTGATTTAAATAAAAAGGGAATATATTGATAGGATACCGGGCAACTCATCAGATCTCCAGGGTTTCTGAAGAACCTGACTCAGGGCTATCCCCAATATTATGCTCTACAACTGGTCCAGTGAGGACAGGCTGTGGTTGGGAGCAGGCAGAAGCTTGACAGAGCCATTACCACTTTCCTGGCATTGTTGCTACTGTGGTCTGCCCTGCACCAGTGTACCTGTTGGTTTCCACACCCTGGCACTTCTAGCTCCTAACTCACAGCCTTGGTGATGTATCTGGTTGCTGGAGCTGAGGTTTGTGCCTGTATCTTAGCTGCCAGGGAGGCAGCATTTTCAGTTTTTTTAGTGGGAGGTAGCCTCTCGCCTCCCACCAAAACTCATTAGGTAGTGAAATTTCCAAATACAGAATAAGGTTTCAGATGCTGGGCAGCAAAAAATGCTGAGAAACATCCAGTAAAGAACTGGGAGAAGGTCTTAACATCAAGCCATGACATGATTTTCTCTCCTTTGTAGCCCATAGATGAGAGCAGCCAGATGAGTGACCTCCCTGTCAAAGTGACTCACACAGAAACCGGCAAGGTTCTGTTCGGACCAGAAGCACCCAAAGCAAGTCAGCTGGACGCCTGGCTGGAAATGAATCCTGGGTAAGGCATGAAAGCAGCATTCATGGTGTTCTTTTAGCTTTTTAGATTTTGGTAATCTTGTACAATCTCGAAACTAAAACTACACAGCCTTTGCTGAGATGGTTGAAGTTGTTATTTGGATTTGTCTTTTACACATAGAATGTGCTATTAAGTCATGTGTGTCTTTATTGTTTGAGAATTTAAAAAACTAAGTCCCCTCCTCTTCCTCACTCTTTTTCCTTAGTTATGAAGTTGCCCCTAGATCCGACAGTGAAGAGAGTGATTCTGATTACGAGGAGGAGGTATGTGTGTATCTCTGTTTGGGGTTTATTGGTTTGAAAGTTGTCAGAGGAAGAAACTTCTTCCTGAATGTAAGCCCGGGCCTCGTGTCCTTCTATCGATTCTTCCTCCTGGATTGGCCTTCAGGTGACAGCTGGAGCTAAGGATTTACAAATGCTTTGATGGTGTATGCCTAGAGGTACAGTGATCTCTTGGGAGGCCCCGGCTAATGGGGAAACTTGGCACATTCTAAATTCACTTGTAACCAAGAAAAGAGAAGCTGGCATTAACTTGGAGATGATGAAGTGGTCTTTTGGGGGAGAATTGGAGATGGATTACTTTGGGAAAGGCCATGCCATACCTCTAAGTGGTTCACACTGAGAATTAGCTGCCAAAAAGTTCTGAAGTCCTTCAGGCCTTAGAGTCTGTTTGCAATTCTGAGTCTGGAAACTTGGACAAAAAAGGGCAACATGGGCTTGGTTTAATGAGTTTATTGATCCTCTTGATTTCTCTCCAAATGTGATTCTTGTTTGAATTCCTTAAATATACTTGTTACCCAAAGAGAAGCGCTCAGTCTCTTGGAAGAAATACTTAGTATAACTAGAACCTAAAATGGAAATCTTGGGTACTTTTAATAGAAATTGAGAAATAATAAAATATTTGTTAAGTCAGCTGCAAAATGTTTAATGTAATAATTAAAAATAGAAGTATTAAAAGAAGTTTTGATTTCCTTTATTAGAGCATTGTTAATATACATTAGTTAATATATACTAAGTCATTAGATCTGATATTTTTGAGAGTGCCGTAGTATAGGTGCCGAGGACCAGGTAAAGCATCCTTACCCATAATAGCTGACTAGGATCTCAAGACTATAGCTGTTTTCCTTCTATTTGTAGACTTGTGTTTTCCAAATTAGTCTTCCATGAGCACTTAATGCTTTTGTAAAAAGGAAGAATAATAAGAGTTACATTATATTCATATATAATATATGATGCATATATATTCATATATATATTATTCATATATAATGTATGATCGTTAAAAAGCAAACATGATTGGGCATGGTGACTCATGCCTGTAATCCCAGCATTTTGGGAAGCTGAGGTGGGAGAATTGCTTGAGTCCAGGAGTTCGAGACCAGCCTGGGCAACATGGTGAAACCCTGTTTCTACAAAAAATACAAAAATCAGCAGGGTGTGGTGACGCATGCCTGCAGTTCCAGCTACTCAGGAGGCTGAGGTAGGAGGATAGCTTGAGCCCTGGGCAGAGGCTGCAGTGAGCTGAGGTCATGCGACTGCACTCCAGCCTGGGTGACAGAGCAAGATCCTGTTTTTTTTTTTAACAAAAAAGCAAATACTTTTTGGGGGATGCTATTTTTTCCCCCAGCTACTCTATCTCTAAGATATTTAAAGGTGGTTTGTTTACTTGGATGAATGGGCTTATAAATGACCTACTGAAAGAATCTTCTCTTCGAGTTAAGAGAGCCAGAGAGGGCAGAGATAAGATAAAGTAGGCCGCCTAGCTGGCAGGTGCCAACCTGAGGATGACAGGCACAGACAGCCCTTGTCCCTGGGCCCATCGCATGGGTTTGCTGCAGGTGAGCCTGAGTGACATGTGGAGAGTCATGTCCCCTCTCAGCGTTTTATTTCCTGGCCTGGAAGATGAAGGAGTTGTGCCAAGGCGTTAGCTTACTCCCTGCTTCTAAATGATCTGCTATCGTAAGGTTTGATTTTTCTCCTTGATAGTATGTCAGTTCATACTTTGTTATTTAAGATTTATGGAAAAGCATGGTTCTCTTTAAATCTGCTTTTCAAGGAAATTCTACTGGATTGTCTGGAAAGATTTAGCCTTCTGCACCAGGTTAGTAGTGGACACAATGGACATTTATTTAGTGATGCTTTCAAATGGGTCAGCTGGATGTAGTACTCAGTTGAGAAGGGAGAGGTGTTGAATCCTTTGCCAAGTTATTGAGAGTTTTTAATCTCAGTACTCTGTGATGTGTGATGTGAATCAGCCACAGAAAGCAGTGTGCTTGCAAGATCCAGGTCCTCTGCGGTGGACATGTATGGGGCCATCCAAGTCCCATGGGCATTATCAGAGAGTGGATTTTTTTGTTTTGTTTTATATTTTGTTTTGTTTGGAGACAGAGTTTCACTCTTGTTGCCCAGGCTGGAGTGCAGTGGCGTGATCTTGGCTCACCGCAACCTTTGCCTCCTGGGTTCAAGCGATTCTCCTGCCTCAGTCTCCCAAGTAGCTGGGATTACAGGCATAAGCCACTGCGCCCAGCCATCAGAGAGAGTGTTTGTATGAGAAGGAGGATCCTAATATCTCTACAATATGGCTTTAGAGAGAATGCTACTGAGTGAAAGCAGACATGCTCTACAGGACTCTGATAACCAAATAATGATAAATATTTATGTTTCTGGCATGATGTTTACATACTCATTCTTGGGGGCGAGGGTTCTAGGGGATTCTCAGAGAGTTTCCTTCATTCTCTCATTCATGATTTCGACAGCAATGGAATGGGGGTATTGCCTCACTTAAGTAGATGTTAAATTTACTTCCTCCCTGAATTTTATGATCTTACTTCATTTGTGAAGTTGAATACTAGTTCATGTCTTTTCAGAAAATGTCAATCATAGAGATTTTCTTGTTAAGATATAATTTCCTCCCTATCTTTGTTCCTTCTCCAGGATGAGGAAGAAGAGTCCAGTAGGCAGGAAACCGAAGAGAAAATACTTCTGGATCCAAATAGCGAAGAAGTTTCTGAGAAGGATGCTAAGCAGATCATTGAGTGTGTATTGAGTTTTTCCCTTGGAAATGCATTGCCTGAGGATGATGCTTGATGAATTTTCTTTTAGGAAATTTTGTTTAAGGAAGGCAACTAACTTCACGCCTACACTCTGCTTGAAACTGCTCTTAGAGGTCACCACTGAGTTCTGGGTTCCCAAGTCTCGGGGTTTCATGTTGATTCTCCCTCCTTCCCTCCCTTCCTCCCTTCCTTCCTTCCTTTTCTTCCTCACCTCCTTCCTCTTCTCTCTCCTTAATCCCCTCCTCCAGCTCAGGCTCACTCCTGAGCGTCACACCTGTCGTCTGCACTTCAATCCCAGACTGAACTAATGAGACTTACCTCCCTAACTGGCTGCTTCGCTCCCTTTCCTGCCTCCCTTTATGACATCAGCACTCTCCCTGAAACCCAAGTGAGAGACACCATTCCTGTCTTCCTCCTGCTGCCATTGCCAAGTTGACCACCAACTCCCGCCCAGTCCCTGAACCCTCTCCAACCCTCTGAGTGTCCTGGCTCTGTGTCTCATCCATTCCTGTGGGCCCTCTACATCAAGGGTTTGCACATTTCTTTGCTTGTATAGCTCGACTATTAAAAGAAAACTGTTGTGAAACAACATACAACAGAGAAAATTTTAAAAGATGAGGTATTTTAAATACCAGAAATAGACATCCTCATACTCCTCCCTTTTAGGGACCCACTTCAGGGACCCTTCCTCTTACCAGTCTGCCCTGATCCTTCCCTGAAGGTGTTAGGAATCCCCCTCAGTGGTTCCTCATTGCCTATAGAATAACAGACTAGCTCATGAACAAGGCACAGAAGATAGAAGCCTGCCTTTCCTCCTTCCTACCCCTTTAATGTTGGGTTGCCCTCTCCCCCTGCCCTCCCAGCTTTAGCCAGTGTTCTGTGAACAGGATTTATCTTTGTATTTAACAGTCTAGGACAGCTTTGTCGGCAAAGTGTTCAACTGCAGGTGTAGGTTTCTGGCTTCTATCTGTCTTTCGGGTCAAGGGGACCTGCATTTGAATCCTGGTTTCACTACCTTTTATGAGATTCAAACAAATGAAGTAACCTCTGTAAGCCTCAGGTTCTCCACCTGCATAAAATGGGGATGATCATCATCATGCCTTTTATGCTTGCTTTTTGTGAGGATTACAGATAGTGTATATTAACTGCATGGCAAGTAGTGGTTGATATATAAAACACACTTATTGCAGCTATTTTAGGTTCTCAAATCATTTTTTGAGTGAAGTAAAACAACACAGGCACACACATGTCTGTGTGTGATTCTCCACTTTTTCCTTTCCCAGGACAGCTAAGCAAGACGTGGATGATGAATACAGCATGCAGTACAGTGCCAGGGGCTCCCAGTCCTACTACACCGTGGCTCATGCCATCTCGGAGAGGGTGGAGAAACAATCCGCCCTCCTCATTAACGGAACCCTAAAGCATTACCAGGTAATTGGTGTGGTTTGTGTTTCCTTGGCAAGTCGTAACCATTTGCCTAATTTTGATTGAAGTATGTCATGCACATGTTAACTAAAGGCTTTTGATGACGAGACATTTTAGGCCACATCACTTATAATACTGAGATTCCTTTCATTGTGCCTATAATTCTTCTTTTAGAGTACTCCATGTTACTATCTTTACTAGGGCATGCCATACCCATTTTCTCTTTTATGCTTTTGGGATGTATTTTAAGTGATCTCTGCAAAATGGGAAACCCAGCCACATTCTATTAAACTGGAGAACATCCACGCCTCATCTTGAAGCAGATGAAGTATTTCTTTAAAATCTGTAGGTGTGGCTGTGGTTTTATGCCATGGATTCAACCCGCCTAGGAGTAGCCGTCTACTACATTTATGCTTTTTCTTAAGACACAATAGGCCAGGCGAGGTGGCTCACTCCTGTAATCCCCATCACTTTGGGAGGCTGAGGTGGCTGGATCACTTGAGGTCAGGAGTTCGAGACTAGCCTGGCCAACATGGTGAAATCCTGTCTCTACTAAAAATACAAAAATTAGCTGGGTGTGATGGCACACGCCTGTAATCCCAGCTACTCCGGAGGCTGAGGCAGGAGAATCGCTTGAGCCTGGGAGGCGGATGTTGCAGTGAGCCAAGATCATGCCACCGCACTCCAGCCTGGGTGACAAAGTGAAACTCATCTAAAAAAAGAAAAAAAAAAAAAAAGATGCAATAAAATTGTGAGCATCTGTGCTTTGATTAAAAATTAGGCCAATGTTTTATTTGACCTGTAATTGAGGCTAATTCCTGTGTTCTACCTTCTACCACTTTGTGATGTTTCCCAAAGTGTGTTCCATGAGACATTTGTTCTATGAATTGCTCCTTAAAAATTAAAAAAAAGAGACCAGGTGTGGTAGCTCACATCTGTAATCCCAGCACTTGGGGAGGCTGAAGCAGGCGGAGTATGAGGTCAGGAGATGGAGACCACCCTGGCTAACACGGTGAAACCCCGTCTCTACTAAAAACAAAAAAAAATTAGCTGGGGGTGGTGGTGGGCGCCTGTAGTCCCAGCTACTCAGCCTCAGCCTCAGGAAGCTGAGGCAGGAGAATGGCATGAGCCTGGGAGCGCAGCTTGCAGTGAGCCAAGATAGCACCACTGCACTCCAGCCTGGGTGACAGCGAGACTCTGTCTCAAAAAAAAAAAAAAAAAAAAAAAATTAAAAAAAGAAGTTTATGGCCAAATATTGTAACTAAGATTAACATATAAATTACTATTTCTAAATTGAATACTTGTGAATGAGTTGATAGTCTCATTATTGATAATAGGCGTAACCCTGGACTGTCCCTTGACAACAACCAGATACGGTCACTCTGGCAGTGACACCTCCTGTTAATTCACGTGCCCATCAGCACACTTAGGACTCTGTGGAAATCAACATGTAACCATAATGCACATCAGCATCCTGCAGTAAAATCACTTATTTAACATTGTTTAACTTTGTATTTCCCAAACTTCTTTGACTACCAAGCCCTATTTTTATATCACCAATTAACATCCTGTAAGACTAGCATCTTCTAGAATATACTTTAGGAAGTGTACTTGTTGGCATCAGGTCCTCTCCACTCTTAACACTTGGCACTGTGTCTGCTGCCCTTGCATAGGAGTGCAGAATACAATGACTGCGAGTACAGTACTGCCTTGATTTGTGCTAAAGCACTAGCAGTTTTTACCTACCATTGCTTTTACATCATCAGTGCAGATGTCAACACAGTAAAAATGACAAGTGATGCCTTAGTATTGTCATGCAAATCATTTTGACCTTGTAGATCTCCTGCCAAGGTCTTGGGGGCCCCCTGAGAATCCCTGGAGCACATTCTGAGGACCACTGCTCTGGCCTTAGTAAGGTCATGTGTTCTCCAAAGACCATGTCATAGTCATGAGATCCAAAGCAGGTTTCATCTTATTTGGCCTACCTGACATAGATGTTAACTCACAGCATGCTCTAATAAACTTTTGTATATCTGTATATGGGAGATCCATCTTTTGAATTATTTGTAAATATCTTTTAATGCCACATAGATTTTCTTCTGTCATCCAACACCCTTCTAAGCACTCTTCATCACTCTCTTTTCAAAGCCAGCTTCTACTTCCATATGTGAGTTTTATGCCTCTGTGTTGCTGAGCTGCTGTACATTCCCTGAACATGCCTTGCAGTGTCTCTCTGGGTTTATACCTCATGAAGTGTCTTCTTCCTGGAATCTTGACTAGCCGTATCTGCCTGATGAGATCTCACAAACCACTTCAAGTTGTGGCTCAAAGCCTTCCCTGATCATTTCTCACAAACCAATTCAAGTTGTGGCTCAAAGCCTTCCCTGATCATTCTCTCCATAAGTAAGCTTTCTACCTTCTTGCTTCTTGACAGGTTTTTGTGTCATTAATATTTATTTAACCTTGACATGGCTGAGGTCTTCCTGCTACTCCTAGAGAGCCACATAAGCTTAGTTCGACATGTGATCCTCCCCCTGGGCAATTCTGCCAGTTTCCAGCCTGAGAAAACCTAAATTACTTCCCACAATTTTTGTGAATTTCTGGTCTCTGTTGCTAGTTTCTGCTTCTGTTTTGTATTGAATTAGCGCAAATGCAAAATTCAGCCCTTTATCAATTTTCACTTAAAAAAAAAAAAAAAAATTTATCCTACAGAGTATCCAGAATGTTTCTTGTATTTAGTTGACTTTTCTAAAAGTCTAGTGGTTTCAGGGACACATTGCAGGCAGACAGCTTCTCCTGTCTACCACTGTTTGTTTTACAATAATTTCCACTCTTTCCCTCTATCTTTTGCCCATTCTCTTGGAGGCTCTTCCTGTTTCTCTGCTTATCTCTTGGTGTTGCTGTAGTTCTGCAGAAACCTTTAGGATGACTTTGGAATCTTGCATGGTACAAAGTATCTCAAGTGCCTTATGGAAGTATTGCTTCAAACCAATGTAGTGTCTCCCTAAGAAAAATTCTTGTCAATACAGTTTTATATGTATACATATACATTGGCACTGTCAACCACTTCTTGGTATATGTGTATACGTGCCTCATTCATTGTTCTCTTTGATTTGAGCTTCCGAAGGGAGGCATGCATCTTACAGACCTTGGTATCTATCTGCTACAGCTCCTTGCATGGCCCCTTGCACAGAATAGTCATTTAATAAATATTTTAAATAAACTAATTACTTGCTTTGTTCTTACATAAAAAATTAACATTTCCCTAAGCATAACATCATTAGCAAGCTGAATTGACTTTAGCAAATATATATATAATTGATCCTATCATTTAAATCCAGCATCTGTGGTATGATGGTGGAAGGGAATTGTTGATTGGGGGATGGAGGTTTAACAACTTTTTATTTTCACCCAACCTTACTTTTGTACTTAATGTGGGGAATCTCTGGTGCTGTGTTTTTTTACTTCAGAAATATGTCGAGCGTGTTTCCAGTCACCAGCTTCCAGTGTGCAGCCTTTGGGGAGTACTCACATTGCAAAGTTTCCATGTGTTGCCTGGGAACTTCCTCCCTGCCAGGAAGAGAAATGTCCTCCTGTGGTCCCAGCAGAGTGTCCCTGGCTTCCTGGTCACTCCACCTTCTCACCGAGGGGACCTCACCCTGGGGGTAGCCTTTTTATTACCAAAAAGGCTGTTTCTAATGTGTGCCAAATCTGCCTTCACATTGGCTTTTTATTCTTGGAGTGGTTGGATTAGATTTTGGTTTGGGCTTTTTTCATTTATAGTAATTCTAGAATGTCATATACTGTGAAATACTAAGTATGGATGAGCGGCAAAGCTGCTTTAAAACTCACCAGTATGCTGCAGCCCATCATTTCTAAATCTGATTAACACTCAGCACCTGCCAAGCAGCAGGAATGATTACAGGCTCATATTTTACATTCTTTTTGCATTGGTGCTTTCCCCCATTTTCCTACTGTGGGAGACCCAACATATAGCACTGAGGAGTTAAGAAGTCACAGCCTCGCTTGAGTTGTATTAGTATTAATTACCTGTGCAGATCTTGGATAATTGAAGCAATTACTCTTCATTTCAGCTCCAGGGCCTGGAATGGATGGTTTCCCTGTATAATAACAATTTGAACGGAATCTTAGCTGATGAAATGGGGCTAGGAAAGACCATACAGACCATTGCACTCATCACTTATCTGATGGAGCACAAAAGACTCAATGGCCCCTATCTCATCATTGTTCCCCTTTCGTAAGTAAAGTCATTTATTCCACAGTCATCGTTCTGTATGTTGATTAGTAGCTTATCCTTGTTTTTTACTTAAGGCAGAATTGTAGCATGTAGTAACCTAAATCCAGATTACCAAGAGCATGTAATCTGGATTTAGGTTTTAATTTCCCACCCCTCCCCATCCTAGCCTGTTTGATTGGCTATATAAGCAGGGGACCAAGTGATTTTATCAGCCATTAGCATTACAGGTCTACACAGCCTGAACACTGCATAGTGAGTCTTGCTCATCATTATTCCTTAAGTGGCTCACAAAGGGGAAAGTTTGTGTGTGTGTGTGTGTGGGTGTGTGAGGTTTCTTTGATTTTTTTTTCCTTATTCCATTTCCAAAAGATTATATATTCTTAAATCTTCCTTTTAAAGCGGAATATAAATCAAAATCACAACTACGAATTTTGCATTAAAATAACCTTAGTTTATGCACTGAGGTTATATTTCAATGAGTTTGCTGCTTAGTAAGGACAGGCCTTTGCTGTTCACCATTACGTTCCCAGTGCCTCACCCACTGGGTGGTTCTTAGAAGGTCCTAAGTGGACAATACTGAGTGAGGGCATAATGATTCACAAGCACCCTCCCTGGGAATTCAGTGTGTCTGCCTGTGGGTGTTAGGTTGCAGCTTTATTCACTGAGGTCTTATTATAGATCTCGATGCTGATAGGAACTTGGACCTTCAGTAAGAAGAAGGATTCTATTAATATTATTGTGTTTTCTTTGAATTTTTTCTAATGAAGACTATTTGCAGTCCTTTTTGTATGAATTATCTGTATCTATAATATTTAGGCATCTTTTGCATTTAATCTGTATTTTGCACGTTCTGAATCATATATACAGTGACACTTTCAGGACTTGAAAAAAAAGTCATTCAATATTTCTTCCCCTGTTCCCTCTTGACAGATTTATTTTATGTTTTCATGTGGTTTTGTAATTTCTTTTTCCTGACTCACCTTTTTTCTGAACTTATATGACTGTTTATGAAGACTCCTAAAATTATTCTGGCAATTGCTTTTTAAAAATATCATATTACAGTTTAGTTTTTTGCTCTCTATGTATTCTCTAGTTTTTTTCTTACAAGATTTTTTTTATGAACTACAAACTTGTCATGTTTTGTGACAGTTTATTTTGAACTTATCTCTTATTTCCACACCTTTAAAATATGTTGTTGAGATATGTTATATCCTGTAGCCCCTTTCAAGGTGAGGCCTGAAAATGAATAAGAACATCTTTTTAACCATTGATTTTTATACAAATGTCTTTTTTCTGTGTATTTTTTTTGTTGTTCCATAGGACTCTATCTAACTGGACATATGAATTTGACAAATGGGCTCCTTCTGTGGTGAAAATTTCTTACAAGGTTTGGAATGCTGTATTTATATATAAATGTGGAAAAGCAAAAAATAGACCCTATTTTCTTCATTCCATATGCACATCTGTGAACTGTATTTGGTTGTAAAGTTTTGTCATGTACATCATGTACTAAACCGTGAGAGTTAATCATCCCAAGAAGATTACTGTAATAAACCATAATTACTTTCAGATAGTGAAATCCAAAAGAAAATTGTTAATTATCATATTGCAAGGTTTCTGATGAGAGTAATACAAATGACAAATATCACACATTCTGCGTGCTGCTGACTGGCTCGCTGTGGGCTGCTACTGTGCCGACTGTTCCTGCAAAGTCAGGCAGTTACCCGGGTGCCCGGGCTGCCTGCTGTACTTTCTCAAAAGAACTGGAGCCTTTCAGCAGAGCAGTGGGTTCTCTACTACCACAAAGTCACTGTCATTTCTCTTTGCCCTCCCACTATCTTTGGTGGGAAAACCTTTCTAAAAAAGATCTGAAAAGGGTCAAGACATGTAATTTAGCCAAAACTTCCTCGTGTATAATAGATCAGTCTATGAGAATGTGTGTCTGTGCATTCTTCAGTCACATGTCTGGGCATCATTAAGCTATGAATAGTGAGAAATAACACACATATACGTCCATAGGATCATGCATATACTTTTTTCTTTCCATTCAGGGTACTCCTGCCATGCGTCGCTCCCTTGTCCCCCAGCTACGGAGTGGCAAATTCAATGTCCTCTTGACTACTTATGAATATATTATAAAAGACAAGCACATTCTTGCAAAGGTATGTTTCTAAAAAATTATTTTCTCTCTAATTATGGACCATCACACTGGAATGTGAAGTATTGCCCAAATCAATAGTATAATTAGATCCTTAGATGGCTTGTCACTTTCTTTATTTTTTAAAAATTTTGTCAGAGTTTGATGTATTTAGGTCATGGATTTGATTTCATGCTTGCTATTTGTGTGTGTGTGTGTGTGTGTGTGTGTGTGTGTGTATGATTGATCCTGGAGTGGCTCTTGCCTATCCTCTCAGAGTTGATGAGTTTACATCTCTTAAAAAAGTTCACCTGGTTGCTTCTGCAACTCTTTTCTCTCCAACAGCTTTGAACATTCTCGGGAGAGAAATAATTGTTTTTGTTGCCCTGAGATATTGTCAGTGTAACTTCATTCCTCTTGTGCCTTTGTTTCTCCAATGATCAGCCAGACACCTCTGCATAGGGTCTCCACCATATGAACGTTTATCCAAGCATTGGCTTTTGTGGTAGTCTCGTTTCAGGTTTTTCCTGGTGAAATAATAGACTATCATTGTTTGAATTACTCAAGGCTGTTTCTGTGACTATTTATTTGAAACTGAGAAAGAGGTGTTTCTGTGACTTACATGTCTCCTAATTTGTGTGTCCTAAGTTGTTCCTCAGCCACAAAGTAGAAATTTTTACTCCCGTTTATATCCTCTTGTCTTCTAGTACATTCATGTAGAAAGATGGAAGTACTCTCTCTCATGGAACAAATAATGAAAACTCATTTTTTTTCTCTTTAGTAATTTTTTTTTTACCCCATGATGTTTTGAAAGCACTATAATCTGAAACTAAGTTATGTCCAAAATTGAATAGAATCTCTATTTCTGGGGTCTCTTCTATCTCTGCATTAAACTCTTGCTCTGGGAACTGAGAGTTCCCTTCATGGCATCATAGGAAATAACAAAAAGGAAATGTGTTCCCAGGGGAGGTTTAATAATTGAGATGGCACTGGCAACAATGTTGTGTTCCACCTCCTCACACTCAGAGATGAATTTGGCAGTGTCAAAAATGATGTGTTTTCAATATTACTATGGGAATGTATTTGTACATTTGAGATCCTTTTAAAAAAATTCATATTGTGTCATCTGCATGTGTATTTCAAGATTCATTGGAGATGCCTGGTAATGAGATGCATTGCTTTTATTTGTTACGGGAGAAATGGAGCTATAGAAAGGGGTAGTAATTTTGTCCAAGTGGAAGACCTAATTAGTAGTAGACCCAATAGCAAAATCAAAGGCCTCTGATTCTTTATTACTTCATAAGCTAAATTAGGCAAGAAAGTAGATTTAGGATATTTATTTAAATATGTTTTTATCTGCTTACCTCTTTTCATGCTATTGGTAAGTTTGAGGCGGTTGATTGTACGGTTTTAATTATCCTTTAAGCACTTTCCTTAGAGGTGGTGGAGGAAGGAAGAAAAATTGAGGTAGGTTTTTTGTTTGTTTACCTATACATCCCAGCCTGACTGATAATTTTATTCCTTTTCCCCTGGCATGTCTGATGCTTCTAATGAGGAAGGCAAGGACTGTATAGAATACTTCCCTCATCTCCCTTCTGTCTCTAGGAGCTTTGCAGCAGGATCTGGGGACATCTGATCACCAGATGTTTTTCTTGGCCATAGCCACTGTTTTGTAGAGAATGGATAGGCTTAGTGGAACATTCCTCATTGTTCTCACTTTAAGAAACTGAACAGTGCTCTTAAGAGGACTGAAGGGTAAGGCATGAGAGAGGAAAGGGACTGTGTAGACAGGATAGAGGACTGGGCCATTTAAGCATTCTGCACGTTTTACGCAATAGTCATGTTGGGGAAGTATGCTGTATTTAATTCTGCAGTTTTGGCATAAATAGAGGAATGATATTTTTGCACTGCCCTTTCTGCCAGTGAGTATATACTTTTATTTTAGATAAAAGAGGGGTCCTAGATCTGGCAGGTAAGGAATGTGCGTGTATTGAGGGAGCTTGGTTGTCAGACCTAATTTTTGAAGAGCTGTATGTACAAATTTAATGTGAAATGGTCCAACTTTTAAATGTTAGCAACCAGTCCAAACAAAACAAAACACACTTCCCAGCCAAGCCCTAAAGGTAGTAACCAGCCAGGCTAATAGAAAAGAAGGTATGGAGCCAGGAATATCTCAGCTGTAGAACCTGCTAGGGCCATCTGGGAAAAATCAGTCATTAACCTCTGCTTCAGGTGGGTACCTATATTCTGCACCTGTCATGAGCCGAAATAGCATGACAATGAAATCTGGGATAGCTGTCATGATACAGTATTAACAGAAGGGGCATTGGATGGGGAGATGCAGGATCCACATGCAGGAACAACCATGTCATTCTGAACCCAAATTTCCGTCTTTGTAAAAAGTTGATTTGGAATTATATGGTCTGTAAGGAACATTGTTGCTTTAACATTCTTTTATTACAGGATGTCTTATGCGGCCTATCAGGCATGAGACATTGTTGAGATTCTCTTGTCTCAAAGGTAATCACAGCATATCATATACCAAGGATGGGTTCTTTGGTTTCCCGTACCACTACTTGCTTGTTGGAAATAGTTGTATTTTCCCTTGCTTACTACATGTCCGTCCTTCCTCTTATGTTATAGATTCGGTGGAAATACATGATAGTAGATGAAGGCCACCGAATGAAGAATCACCACTGCAAGCTGACTCAGGTCTTGAACACTCACTATGTGGCCCCCAGAAGGATCCTCTTGACTGGGACCCCGCTGCAGAATAAGCTCCCTGAACTCTGGGCCCTCCTCAACTTCCTGCTCCCCACAATTTTTAAGAGCTGCAGCACATTTGAACAATGGTTCAATGCTCCATTTGCCATGACTGGTGAAAGGGTACTGGTCTGACTTCTGTTTTTTCTACTGCATGACAATGACATGAAATGAAAGGCCCTAAAGCTGGGAACATTACTGCCACAGAACACCCGCAGGGTGGTTTACAATGTTGTTTATTTTATGAAACCCATCGGTGGGTGGACATGGTCTCGTGGTGGGGTTATTTTCCCCTCCTAGGAAAATGGATCTAGTGGTACACGGGGCATCTAACCCCTTTGTCTTTTGCCATCATGTTTACCAGATGTCTTTTGCCATCATGTTTACTACCAGAAAAGAGTCCCTACTGGTGGAACCAGTGGGTCACAGGGAGGATGAACATGGAGATATTTTGCTGAATTAATTTAACCAGACCAAATTAACAACTAAATACAAGCTTTAAACAAATCTTTCCTTGTTATAAACTTGGAGTTCCCTTTGAAATATTTCCACATGAAGAGTTTGTGTGTAAAACAGAACTAGTTTTCACTAATTTTCTGCACACCTTTTTTTTTTTTTTCTTTTTAGGTTTTAATGTGAGTTTCAGTTTTGTGTGTACATAAATTGTCTTCCTGGAGTAGCCATTTATTTTCCAGTTTCTTGTTGTTCTTTCCACTGTCTTCTCTTAAGACCTCATTTGTGAAAGGAAGACAATGGGCCATTGCAAGAAAAGAAATGGGCACATGTCATTTTCATAGTGGTTCCTCATTCACAGGAATGAAAAGCCACTAAAAATGCTTTAGTAAAATTTCGGTTTGAATTATTTGGCCCTTTGATTTTGAGGTACATGGACCCCTCCTCAGTGGTTAACTCACTGGCTTGCCCATTTGTAGAAAGTAGTGTCAATCAACTCTGCCCCCTAGAGGTTAACAGGAGAAGGTGAAAGAGAAAGCCGGGAAATTTTTAAGTTTGGCTAAATCTGAACTAGATAGGGCTGAGAAAAGGAAAGGAGTGAAGTTAGAGGGACTTAGAGGTCCACCAGCATAAACTGGATTGACTCTTATTCCTCTTCTTTATATGTGCAAGCCCCTGTTCTTTTAGTGTGTTTCTGTGTCTGAGACAACCAAGACGAAGGGCCTAACTTAAGGCTGCCACTTTAAATAGGGAACATACTAACTATTGCCCCTCTTCTCCCATTCTATCTCAATCTTCAGTCCATCTTCATTGACAGTCATATTCCATACAATTTGGGGCTGTTGACACTACTGATAAAAACTGGTGGCTTTTGGACTCTTTTCCGTAGAACTCAGCATTAAGACAAAGATCTATTTAGAGGTCATTTTGTTACCGCTTGGTAGGCAGGTGGGAAGATAATTCAGAGGTAGATATGATAGGCTTAAACCTGGCTTTAATGCATGTAAAATGTCAATCATATATTGATCCATATAAGTGTAACATAAAGCTTTATTGTGTGAAACATCCTTTTCTTTAAAACATCAAATTCATATAAGCCTCTCTTACAGGTGGATTTAAATGAAGAAGAAACTATATTGATCATCAGACGTCTACATAAGGTGTTAAGACCATTTTTACTAAGGAGACTGAAGAAAGAAGTTGAATCCCAGCTTCCAGAAAAAGTATGTCGCACAGTCAAAAGTTGTGGGGTTTTTTTTCCTCCAGCAAATATATTTGAAGTACCTGCCTCTGAAATTGTGTTTCTGAAACAGCAGACTCATATTGTAGTTATAAGTATCTTGAAAATATCTTAAAGTGCTTTTTTGTTTGATAGGGCTAGAGAGAGAAGGGAAATTATAGTATTTGCAGCCTGTTTTCCAAAAGTGTTTGAGCGGATTTTATAAAATCATCAAATTCATTGAGTCTCATTTGCATTTTAGTTTTAGATTTTTTTAAGTGACTGGCCTCATTGAGTTCACTGTTGCAGGCACTGTAGAATTGTTCTGCTTATAAGTGAATGGAAGATTTGACTTTGGGGACTTGTGTCATCATTGAAGGGGATGGGAAACATTTGCAGGTTTTCTAGAAATGTGTTTAGCATTTGATGTTTGTGATGTCACCATTCTGACAGTAAGTGAAAAAACAAGAGTTTCTGCAAATTACAGACACATCATCTAATTATTCGGGGACATTATTTTTGTTCCGTGCCATAAAAATTAAGTTCCTGTGAACATGTTAAGCCAGTATTTTTCAGACTAACTTTTGGAAACTTAGTTTGCGGTGCTTTAGAACAGCTTTTGAGCCGTTCGCTCCATGTTCGGGGTTGGATTTGAGTATTAGTTTACTATGTTTCTGATCATATTTTGGAACCATGCATATTTGAATTCTAAGTTTCATTCTCTTGAAGATAGTTTAGCATTGTATACTATTTGTTGCACGAGGTATTTTGATTGGAGTTTTTTCTTTAGAAGAGCCAATTCTGAGATGTTTTATTTTTTGCATGATTGTGGTTTTTCTGGGTAACAACTCTATTTTTGGACAGATCAGTTCCTCCTGTTCATTTTTAAGTGGGAGTTGTCAAGATGGTATACAAAGTTGATCACTTTGTTAAGAGAGAATTTTACGCCCTAATCCTGTATGCATTGACAGTCGGAAAAAAAATTAAAAATTATTTTTATACCATGCATGTCTCAGTGAAAGTCTAAGTATTTAAGTATTTTATTCTGCTGGTGAATGCATCTTGGGTGTAGAATGCTGTTGATATTCCCTTGGACTTCCTGTGGTCTTGGCCTCTGGGTAGCACCCTTTCTGTTCAAGATGGAATTTAGTTACTGAGTAGATAAATTGGTAAATGGGTATAGTGGCCATGTGGGTGCCTTGAATTACTTCCTAGCATACAGTTACCGTGATTCTGCAAGTGATAGAGATGGAATGTTAATTATTTTAATTTATCACATAATTTCTTTTTTTTTCTTTAGAAGAGGTATAAAATAAAAGGCAATTAACTGAAGACTTTCATTTATTCATTCCATGAAACTTCTTAATCTTGTTCATTCATTTCTAAGACTGGCTAATACAGATAGATTTTTAAAAATATATTGCAAGTTGAAAGTATGTTATGTTTTAAGAAAATCCACTAGAGAAAAATTGAAATTTTTGCAGCTTAAGAATTATGAAGTGATTAATTATATCACAAAGGAATTCTGTGCTTTACAGAAATATTTATTTTATGGTTCTTTCTATAAGAGAAGTTCCTGAGTATACTTGAAGGATGATAAAATTTTTAAAAAATGTGTTTACCCTCAAATTGTCAAGAGTATGTCTCCTGCGTAAAGTATACATGTACTCCTTAGCACCCAGAGTATTATATTTGAGATATGTAAAATAGTCAGTGTGTGGTGTTATATATGGCTACCTTTAGAGGTATCTGTATCTTTAAAGGCAGCCATGTTATCTTTTCCTGGAGGAACTTGGTGGAGTGGAAATCATGGGCTCTGCTTGTCAGAGTAGGCATGGGTTTCACCACATTCTCCATCTCTTACTATGTGAACTTGGGCAAGTCATCTAAACTAAACGGGTCTTAGTGTTCTTATCAGTGATCTGGAAGAAAAATGACTCTACCTTATGGAGTTCTGAGGATTAAAGGGATGTAGGGCTCCTAATACCATGCCAGGCACATGGTAGGCACCCAACCAGTGACAGCTGCTTCTGCGTATTCCTTATTTTCTACTCATGTTGCTGTCTCTGTTATTAATGGGACTTCCATTTTCCTATTCTTCAAGCTCTTTCTCACTGTTCTCTTGTCTTTGCTATCCTTCCAGTAGTCCCCCTACATCTCTCTCTGTAAACTTTTCAAGTGCTTTGTGTGTGTATGTGGTTGTTGTTGATATGGCTGGGCTGATGTTCATTTTCTACTTTTTCAGCCTTGTTAGGGTTTTTTTTTTTTTTTTTTTAACCTGGGAAAGTTGGAAATCTCATTGCCATCTTAGAGGGTAAAGAAGTTTCTTTTACCAACACTGCTTACAGCCACAAACAATATGTATGTCTTACTTAGCCTGAATGAAGAATCCAGAAAGGAACTATGGCAGATGGAGGAAAAGGCTAAATACTTTCACAGGAGTAATTCTCAAATGTTTTTATGAAAAAAGAACCATATAGGAAAGAGGCTTTTACTTTGATTTTTTAAATTTATGTATAGTAAAATTTGCTTCTTTTGGTGTATAGTTTTATGAGTTTTGACAAATGAAGAGTTGTGTTAACCGTGCCCACAACAAAAATTCAAAATAATGTAATCATCCACCCCTTCAAAAAAAATTCCCTGGTATTCCCTGGTACTACTTCTTTTCAGTCAAACCCTCCCTCGACTCTTAGCCTCATGCAGCCACTAATCTGTTCTCCATCCCTGTCTATAGCTTTGTCTTTTCCAAAATGTCATATAAGTAGAATAAGACAATATATAACCTTTTGCATCCGTTTCTTTTTTTATTTGGCAAAATGTGTTTCATATTCATCCATGTTGTTGCATGTATCAATAGTTGGTTCATTTTTATTGTTGAATAATATTCCATTATATGGATGCAGCGCAGTTTGTTTGACATTTGGGTCATTTCTAGTTTTTGACAATTATGAATAGAGCTGCTATATACCTTCATGTGCAGGTCGTTGTGTGAACATAGGTTTTCATTTCACTTGAGTAAACGCCTTAGGTATATGACTGCTTGATCGAATGGTCAGTGTATACACAGATTTATAAGAAACTTCTGCATTGTTTCTTAGATTGTCTGAACCACTGGGTAGTCCCACCAGAAATATATGACCATTCCGCTTCCTCCACATTCTCATTAGTGCTTGGTATTGTCAGTTTTTCAAGATTTTTAGCCATTCAATAGGTGCATAGTGGCGTCTTGTAACTTTAATTTGCATTCTCAAATGTCTAATATCGTTGAGCATCTTTTCATGTGCTTTCTCAGGTGAAACTAAAGCAGGTATATGAAGGCCACAATTTTGTAAATGCAGGTCAACCACATAGGAAAATTAGCTTTAATATTAGTCTAATGAAACACTTAATGAGCAAGGGAATATACCCACCCCCAAACCACCAACACCGCCCAGCTATTGGCATAAAATCCATTTCTTACGCGTGGGAAAGAATGCCAAATAGAAAGGGGATTATATAAGAACAACTTAAGCTAAATAAAAATTGATTTTTCTATTTAGCTCCCATTTAAGGTTATCTGTGCTGACTCTTTTGTTAATTCATATCATCAAGAACCAACTATATGTGTAATTGGCTGGGTATTTCTTTATGTCTAAATATGCTAAAATATGTATATAATGTCTGAGGTTAACTAGAGGTTGACCTACCTAAAGTCAGTCCTGATTCTGATATAGTTTGTGTAAAACACCAAAAAAGCTTTGCTTACATTGGCAATTTGTGTATTCATTATATAAAATTTTGGAATGCTTAGCAGAATTAGTCATTACTTTGTTCCTCTCTCATGCCATAGAGTTTAGAACCTGAGACTTTCATAAATTGAATCATATTGTTTAAAAATCTCAGTTCACAAAGCAGTGATATATCACATGTAGTTTAGGTTTATTATTCCAATAATACATCCTTTAGGAAGGGGAATTATAAATGAAGAATAGTATTCAGGCAGAAGCTATGAACAAAGTTCAAACACTTCTACAGGGTTATATAAGAGGAAATGCTGGGGCAGTATAGTGACCTGACTTGCCTACTTTTAGGGACCAGTTAGGCCATTTACTAACATAAGAATGCTTAGGAGATAAGTACCAAATACATGAGGTCAGCACCTCAGTTTTACGTATAATTTAAACGAAAATAGCTCCAGTGGCTCTCACAAGTCCTAACTTACTGGGAGAATCACCCCCGTGAAGAAGTCACAAGTTTCATTTGCTATAGCACCAGTATATTTTGAGGAGCTTTCACATGCATGCTCTAAACAGATGCCATCACATTTTTTTGGGGGGCGAACTCAGACTCAACCGAGTTGGAGTTGGCACGATTATTATAAAAACTTCTTGCGTCACTGTGATTCAGTGTGGTGGCTTTAGAATTGTTCAGCCCATCCCTTTTCTTGATACATACCTGTTGATTGCCTGCTCTGTACATTGTGCTGCACTCAGGCCAGGTGGGAGGCATAATACACCAGAAATGGGAGGCATGATGTGAGAAGTCAACAGACTTGGCTGTGGAGGTGAGGGCTACTCACACTGAATAATGGCGTGGCAATGCAAGGCAACATCATCCCACCAATCAGAATGAATGACTCAGGAATTCCGGTGGTTTAGGACAGGGGTACGCAGTATGTACACATGGGTGTATGTGTTGGGGAATGCTTATTAGTAATCCACTGGGTGGAGAAAGGTGTTAGAACAATCATATATATTGATCTTTCTCTTAAAAAAATCTTTACTGATATTTTAACATGCAAATTGACACTGGTACCTTTGTGATAGGTAGGTATGTGTGTCTGAAAGCCAGTCATGTGCTGGGAGTACACTGTGTAGGTTATCCCAGGGGAAGCGTGAGAGTGATCTCCACCACTGGGAGCATCTGACAGTCCATTCATCCTTGCTGCCTGGTTCATTTACTTTCTGCCAATGGTAAGGCATTATGGGTCTCCCTGTGCCCAGGTAAGGAGATTTAGTATGATCTGATTTTAACTAAACTACCACCCCTGGTCCCCAGAAGGGTTTAAAAGGATTCTGCAAAGGAGTGCAGGTTGAAATCACATAAGCATAGATGAACAACGGGAAAAAGGCCGTCCTGTCTCTTCTCCCATTCCTAGTGTTGGTGTTCAACAGCTGCATCATGGTACTTGGGCTGGAGTTGACGAAAAATATTAGATATCATCAAATTGGCGGCTTTAAATAGGGATATAAATCAACTTCCTTTAACATTGACCCATGCCCTGAAAGTAACTCATATCTTGAGACATTAATATTAGTGCATGCATATAGTAATTCATAAATAAATATGTAGATGTGTATTGGGAAAATGAGCTTTAGCATGTCTTCTTGTTTTTCTTCTCCATTATCAAAAAAGCTTACTGACAAACTTCTTTGAGAGAAATGAAAGGGAAATTGGCTTTGGCTGATAGTGTGATTGGGAAAGATCTTAAAAAGGGTCCTCAGGGTAGAGTAGAGTTAGAAAGGAGCCTTAAGACTAAGTAAGGACATCCCAGGCCTGGGAAAAAGTACAAAAACAAACCAAGTGGCATGGAGTTGTTTAAGAAGGCTCTGGGAGCAAACATAAAATACAGTTGTGAAGCTTATGTGATTTTGATCATGTGTATTAAATCCCCTAATTGTGTGAGGAAAGAGACTCTGCCTTTCAAGAGCAGCCATCAGGTCCTGGAGAGCAGCTTGCCTCTCTGCGGACTTGATCTCTTTGAGGATGCTTGCATCCCTGTCTCCATGGCATCACCATGCGTGCCTCCTGCTTTGCAAACTCCTTCACCTCCAGCCCTTAGCAGTGGCTGACTGATAGGAAGGTGCTTGAGTGTTCTTTCCTGAATTCTGGATCTGCCTTCCCCAAATGCATAAGCATCAGCCTTGCCTTCTACATTCAGGAAGGTTTGATCAAGCCAGGAGGGAGGTGCAGGTGAAGGTGAACCTCAGGCAGAGCTAGGAAGCCTGAAAATCTCCTTCGTCATCCTAACATGGAGCTTGAAAGAGTGGATTCTATTTCAAATCCTAACTGTGCCATTGAATAGCTATATCTTTGGGCCTGTAGCTAAATGTCTGTGGTGCTCAGATTCCTAATCTATAAAATGAGAAGGCTAAATGTAGCTATCTCAGTAGAGCTCTTTTGTGTGTTATATGAGGGAAGGCACAGAAAGCGCTTTGCACTTTGCACAGGGCCTTTTTTATGGAAAGAGCCCAGTAATATTAGTCCTTGATATCATTTTACCATTATACTTGTTAAAGTCTAACGTCGTTCAACATTTTTCTTTACCATTATCAAATGTCATTGTGAGTTAACAGCTCTTGAGAAAGTAGAAGGCTGGGTTAATCACTTCACAATGTATGTGTATATCAAGATATCACAGACATACCTTAAATATATATAATTTGTGTTTCTATATATTATACCTTTTTAAAATATTATACCTTGATACAATTATACCTCAGTAAAGCTGAAAAAAATTAGAATTTTAAAAAATTATACTTTAAGTTCTAGGGTACATGTGCACAGTGTGCAGGTTTGTTACTTATGTATACATGTGCCATGTTGGTGTGCTGCACCCAGTAACTCGTCATTTACATTAGGTGTATCTCCTAATGCTATCCCTCCCCCATCCCCCTACCCCATGACAGGCCCTGGTGTGTGATGTTCCCCCACCCTGTGTCCAAGTGTTCTCATTGTTCAGTTCCCACCTGTGAGTGAGAATGTGCAGTGTTTGGTTTTCTGTCCTTGCGACAGTTTGTTCAAAATGATGGTTTCCAGCTTCATCCATGTCCCTACAAAGGACATGAACTCATTCCTTTTTTATGGCTGCATAGTATTCCACAGTGTATATGTGCCACATTTTCTTAATCCAGTCTATCATTGATGGACATTTGGGTTGGTTCCAAGTCTTTGCTATTGTGAATAGTGCCGCAATAAACATACATGTGCATGTGTCTTTATAGCAGCATGATTTCTAATCCTTTGGGTATATACCCAGCAATGGGATGGCTGGGTCAAATGGTATTTCTAGTTCTAGATCCTTGAGGAATTACCACACTGTCTTCCACAATGGTTGAACTAGTTTACAGTCCCACCAACAGTGTAAAAGTGTTCCTGTTTCTCCACATCCTCTCCAGCACCTGTTGTTTCCTGACTTTTTTATGATCGCCATTCTAACTGGTGTGAGATGGTATCTCCTTGTGGTTTTCATTTGCATTTCTCTGATGGCTAGTGATGATGAGCATTTTTTCATGTGTCTGTTGGCTGCATAAATGTCTTCTTTTGAGAAGTGTCTGTTCATATCCTTCACCCACTTTTTGATGGGGTTGTTTGATTTTTTCTTGTAAATTTAAGTTATTTGTAGATTCTGGATATTAGCCCTTTGTCAGATGAGAAGATTGCAAAAATTTTCTCCCATCCTGTAGGTTGCCTGTTCACTCTGATGGTAGTTTCTTTTGCTGTGCAGAAGCTCTTTAGTTTGATTAGGTCCCATTTGTCAATTTTGGCTTTTGTTGGCATTGCTTTTGGTGTTTTAGACATGAAGTCCTTGCCCACGCCTATGTCCTGAATGAGTGTCACTCTGTCACTCCAGTGCAGTGGCACGATCTCGGCTCATTGCAACCTCTGCCTCTTGGGTTCCAGCGATTCTCCTGCCTCAGCCTCCTGAATAGCTGGGATTATAGGCGCACACCACCACGCCTGGCTAATTTTTGTATTTTTAGTAGAGATGGGGTTTCATCATGTTGGTCAGGCTGGGCGGGAACTCCTGACCTCGTGATCTGCCCACCTCGCCCTCCCAAAGTGCTGGGACTGCAGGCATGAGTCACCACACCGGGCCAAATTATAGAAATTTTTTATATTAAAAGAAAAAGACAAGTACTTTAAACATATAACATGATCAGTTTTCTAAAACACAAAGCCTGTGTTAAATGCATACTTATTTATTAATCTTGGAGATTTTTCTTTCACCTGGCCAAGAAGGTCATTAAAAACTGAAGCATGTTTTTGGAGGGTTACTTACACTTCTCCACTTTTCTGTAAAAGAGCGAGCTTTTCGCTAATCTCATTTCATGCATCAAAATGTGTGGCCAAAAACTATTAATTGTGGTTCCATTTGGTCTGACAGGTTCCTTCTAAAGCAACAATTGAATGAATATTCAAGTTCTTTGTGACCTGTTCTCCCTGGCCTTCAGAGCTGCAAATAATCTGATCATTTTAAATCAGTTTATTAAACATTAGCTTGCTGATTTACTTTTAATCACATTCTGCATATTTCTAGACATTAATCTGATGTTTATTATGAAAATTGAGCATTTGTATTCTTGGGATTCTTTTTTAAATAAAAACAATGCTAGGAAATAAGGCAGATTTTATGTATTAGGAGTATGATAAAGTATGCAGGTGTGTGATAAACCATGAGCATGTGAATTCCCCTTAACTTTGTAAAATTGGATTTTGATGGTATTTCAACTGGAAGCACAGGAGGCCTTGTCCTCCTTTCGATGGCCATAAAGTAGTGTCCAATTGTGGATTAATTTCTCTCTTCCACCTGTTCTCACTAGGTTGCATCCTGCCATTTCTCAAGAGTAGAAGTTAATGGTAGTCACCCTAGGGATGTTATAAATCTCACTTTTAGACTAGTATTAGAGATACCACATGTGACCCTTTAAAAATGTTTCACGAAGAAAATCACAGGATATTTGTCAGTCACTGCTTTTCCTAAAACCGTTCTGTTCATAGGAAAGGCAGTATAATTGGGAAGTGAAGGAAATACTAAAAATACCCCATATTGAACATTTTTGAATTTGAACAGTTTGTAAGCCACTCTCTCTCTCAAATTTAGAACCAAGTCCAGAAATTTCAGAAAACATGACCCCAGCATCAATTACATATAACCTTTGGAAGCCCCCACCATCATAATAGTACCTTTAACAATGATGACTCTGGTCTCTTCTAACACCCCCATCTCACCCCGCACTCCATGAATCCAAGAAAGAGTGAGACACCTTTGTGCTTCCAGGAGTGACACTGATTCAGCAGTCTTCTTAGAACAGGCGCCTTCTCCTTCCTGCTCTTGCCTACTTACTGTTCTCTTTTCCGCAGGTGGAATATGTGATCAAGTGTGACATGTCAGCTCTGCAGAAGATTCTGTATCGCCATATGCAGGCTAAGGGGATCCTTCTCACAGATGGTTCTGAGAAAGATAAGAAGGTATGTTGCGGAAGATGATGCAACTCAAGGTGCTGTGATATGTCTTCTCATGGCTGTGACACTGAATATTCACAGGAAGCATCCCTGCTAATGCTGATTTGTTAAAGTAAATCACTGGACCTCCTTGGAGCTATTATAGCTGCCAAAGATAATCTCTTCACCTCTTAGCTGCATTGGGGCAGGAAGAAAGAAGGAATATGTTCACATTACCAAAATAGTTAGCTCTGCTTATGTCAATTTTGCAGCAAATATATTCTGCCTAAATGTGGGGTGGCATTTTAGAAGGTTTAAAAATCCAGTTTCCCTCCCTGGGCATCTGTTCTGTGCTTCTGTGTTCTGGAGTCCTACGGAATAGACAGTCATGTCACAAAGCCATTGACTACACATAATTCTTCAAGGTTCACTTTTTTGGTAGGATAAGTTAATCACAAGAAAGACATTATATCTAACTCAGGAACTGCTAATAATTAAAGAAGCTTTGAACCACAAGGTGTGTAGGTGACTGAGAAAACCTTTGGTCCTTTGTGTAAGAAGCCCTGTTTAAAAGATCTGAAATGTCTGACCAGTGAATAATTAGTTTTATTTTTCTCTTTCCACTGATTCTTAGGGGAAAGGAGGTGCTAAGACACTTATGAACACTATCATGCAGTTGAGAAAAATCTGCAACCACCCATATATGTTTCAGCACATTGAGGTAAGTCTATATTGTGTGTGTTCAGCCTGATTGTGCTAATATACTAATGCTAGTTAAAAAAAATGAACAAACAAAACAAAAACCAAAATAGGTTTAAAACATGTTGGTGGAAGTTGAGATGACATGATCTGATAGCTCGACAAGCGGAATTAACAAACAAGAGTATTCTGGTTATGGGTTCTCATTGGCACCAAGCATTTGAGCATCTGGAATTTTATAACCAAGAGTTTAAAGTGGAGAGAAAATGTTGTAAGCAGTGGCTCACTTGTGTGGGTTTGGGTAAGTACTGTGAATTACCTTGTTATAGTAGGAGCTCTGAAATTGAAGATAATGATAAATACATTCAGCTTCCTCGGAAGAATGCTGTGAAAAATATTAAAATAACATATTTATGACTGCTAAAGAGAAAGATTTTCTTTAAATATTTTCTTTGTAAAAGACACTGGCTTTAGTCTGTTACTTTGATTTACATTTTTCCTTTCTTGTTTCTGTCGTGATGATGTAAATCCGTGCTTTCATCCTGATGCTCAGGTCTCTAGAAAGCTATTTTGCAGGGAGAGGACATTTTCTGCCATGTTCACTCCATGTGAATAAGTTTCCTAAATTGACAGTGTTTCACCCCAGTCAGAGCAATTGGCTGGAGCAGGAATGAAAAGGAGCCACAATTGTATTCCCCATTTGTCATTGCTGCTGCTGAGGCAAATGGTCCTGGTGGCAATTATTTGCCAGGGTAGTGCCTACTTTCTACTGCAAAATGGGCAGGAGACATAGAGAACATCACTGCAGGGCTCCAGTGTCTGCATCAGTTTATTTAAAAAAATACATAGAAACTTCTGGAGAGTTAAAACTTAATCACGGTATAAAAATTGAGTTGGAGCACTCATCTTTTCGAATATTCTTTTTTCTCCCTTATTTTTGGCAGTTGTACCTGTCAGGTCAGAGTATTCATTGCACACCATATCCGCATGCCAGAATTTTTTTCTAGCTGTGCTGGATAATTGGAAAGATTTCTGACACTGCTATTGCCTTCACGTCCATAGGAGAAAGTATCCATAGATACTGGGGAGAGTACCCACAGCCATAGGAGAGAGTGTAGGGCCGTAGAGGAGAATATCCATAGGCATAGGGGAAAGTATCTACACATCGAAGTAAAACGACAACAACAACAACACTTAAAGAATCTCAGGGCTGGGTGCGGTGGCTCACTCCTGTAATCCCAGCACTTTGGTAGGCTGAGGCAGGCAGATCACCTGAGGTCAGGAGTTCGAGACCGGCCTGGCCAACATGGTAAAACCCTGTCTAAAACTACAAAATTACAAAACTACAGAATTGTAAAACTACAAAAATTAGCTGGGCGTCATGTCAGGTGCCTGTAATCCCAGCTACACAGGAGGCTGAGGAAACAGAATTGCTTGAACCTGGGAGGTGGAGGTTGCAGTGAGCCAAGATCATGCCATTGCACTCCAGCCTGAGTAACAAGAGCGAAAGTCGGTCTCAAAAAAAAGAAAAAAAAAAAAAAAGTCTCACTAGTAAGTCATAATTATTTACATGTATTATTGAAGGGGAATGCAATGGCCAATAATGAGTTCATATCCACCAGGTCACTTTGTGAACTGGGGTCACTCACTCAGATTCTCCATGCTATAATGTGTTTGATTTGTAAACAGGGGTAATAATAGATTATAGGACTGGCAGGAGGACCAGCTTTTAAACAATAACATGCGAAGCATCTTGTAAACTGATGTCGTGTTGTATCAGATGTAAGGTACCAATGAATTGGTAGTGGGTGTAGGTTGGGTTGAAAGGAGCTGGGAAAAAAAAAGTCTAATGATGAAACTGTCTGGGGTTTTGTTAGTCTAACCTGTTGCCCACTGTCCCATTTTTTTCTGAAAACAATTTTTTTTTTTTTTTTTGAGATGGAGTCTTGCTCTGTCGCCTGGGCTGGAGTGCAGTGGCCGGATCTCAGCTCACTGCAAGCTCCGCCTCCCGGGTTTACGCCATTCTCCTGCCTCAGCCTCCCGAGTAGCTGGGACTACAGGCGCCTGCCACCTCGCCCGGCTAGTTTTTTGTTTTTTTTTTAGTAGAGACGGGGTTTCACCGCGTTAGCCAGGATGGTCTCGATCTCCTGACCTCGTGATCCGCCCGTCTCGGCCTCCCAAAGTGCTGGGATTACAGGCTTGAGCCACCGCGCCCGGCCCTCTGAAAACAATTTTAAGACATGTATGGTAATCTGTGAGGGCCTTGGGGGACTTAGGAATTTTGAAGATTAAGCAGCAATCTTACTTCGTTTTGGTTATCATAAAAGAAATGATCCCTTCAGCCATGCTGGGCTAAGTAGGGAAGGAAGGGAGATGATGCCTTCTATCCTCCAGCTTCAGTCTGGAGGGTGGGAAAGGATAGAGGAGGAGTGGGATCATGAAGGAAGCGAAGTTTAAGGTGCATGCCCTTCGGTACCTACATATTGACATTTTAAGTAGCAGTTAGTAGAAAGGCAGACTTTGATTTGCAATTTTTTTTTAAACAGAAAAACTCTCAGGAGTCTATTCCTAGAAACGAGATCCACAGTTATGGCAAATCTAGTGACAACTATGGAACAGAGGTGGTGTGTGAATTTGCCTTTGTTGTATTTCGTTTGCCACACACCCTTTGTTCATACTAAATCCTGCCAGATGCTCAGCCTCAAAATGGGTCTCACTGCCTCCCTGGGGACCTTCAAACTCAAGAAATGAAAACAGTATTTTTAACACGATGCTGTTACCTAATCTCCAACAGCATCCATTGACACCCTCTCTTTGGTTTTCACAATCCTGCTTGGAGACAGGGACGGGGCCTAATTGAGACTATGGGCTTGGTTCTAGGGGATGGAGGTGAGGTATTGGCCACAGTCTATCATGTTAATTTTGCCACAGGACTGGAGCTTACCATAGATGATGAGCATATTTGAGAGTACTGTTGAGCCCAGAGGGAAAGATCTGGTGCCATTGGAGGAAACGCTGCAGGGATCCAGGGAGGAGGGAAGGCAGAAAAGGGAGACAGCCGGTGGCTGATGTGAAGGTGTAACCTGCTCTCCATTCCCACCAATGGTTGCCATTCCCATAAAGTCAGAATGGAAAAATGTATGGAGAACAGTCATGTATTTCTTCCTGTGAATCAGAAAGGAGGGAGTTAGAGTTATGTGATTACACTCTGTATTCTGAAAACAGAAGCCAGACACCTGAGGGATGCTGTACATCTAGGACCTTATTTGTAACAGAGGAAAGCACAGTATAGAAGAGATGTTAGGATTTCACCAAACTGACCAGGCATGGTGGCTCATGTCAGTAAGCCTAGCACTTTGGGAGGCCAAGGCGGTCAGGTCACTTGAGGTAAGGAGTTCAAGACCAGTGTGGCCAATGTGGTGAAACCCTGTCTGTACTAAAAATACAGAAAATTAGCCAGGTGTAGTGGCACATGCGGTAGTCCCAACTATTCAGGAGTCTGAGGCAGGAGAATTGCTTCAACCTGGGAGGCGGAGGTTTGCAATGAGCTAAGACCGCACCACTGCACTCCAGCCTGGGCAACAGAGTGAGACTCTGTCTCAAAAAAAAAAAAAAAGAAAAGATTTCACCAAACTAAGAATTAGAATATGTAATCACCATTATTTTTATTGCTAAATTTTTCCACAATGCATATTGTATTAGTCTGTTTTCATGCTGCTGATAAAGGCATACCTGAGACTGGGCAATTTGTAAAGAAAAAAGGTTTAATGAACTCACATATTTCACATGGTTGGGGAGGCCTCACAATCATGGCAGAAGGTGAAAGGAACATCTTACATGGTGGCAGGCAAGAGAGAGTGAGAGCCAAGTGAAAACGGAAACCCCTTATAAAGCCACCAGATCTCATGAGACTTACAACCACGAGAACGGCTTGGGGGAAGCCTTCCTGATGCTTCAATTGATTCCCCCAGGGTCCCTCCCGCAACACACGGTAATTATGGGAGCTACAATTCAAGATGAGATTTCAGTGGGGACACAGCCAAGCCCTATCACATGTATTTATATATACATATTAATTCTGATTTGCTTGTATTGTGCTCTTATAGTCTAGACTCTGAACTCTTGAGTTCAGATCCACCCTAGAGGGTGGATCTCCAAAAACAACTATTGGCTCAGCTATGGGCCAGTGGGTGCACAGTGACTGTGTGATGGGTAAACTAACTCTGTTATCTGAGAGTCTAGAGACTAGAAGAAACTCACAGGATACATTTCTGGTGGAACAAAAGTCTGCATGCAATATACTGAATTTCTCGTTCATTATATATGTAAGTTTTTTTGCTTATTCCTTAATTATTTTGTTTTAACTATAGAAATAGGTAGGATAACCTCACTAAAAGAGTAATCATTAAGTTAATAATTACATTTTTTAAATCGTTTTTTTTTCCTCTCTCTTTTAAAGGAATCCTTTGCTGAACACCTAGGCTATTCAAATGGGGTCATCAATGGGTAAATCTCAAATTTTTTTTTCTTTTAAAAAAAATGTTGTTGGCCTTACATAAACTCCTCCTCTCTACAGTGTTTCCTCTTGTGCAAATACATACTTCCAGCCCTCTAAGTGCTCTTCAGTGGAGAAGTTAACCAAAACGATATCAGCATTCTCTTTTACTTTACTAGCATAAATTATTACTTGCCTTAAGCAAGTGGCTATTCAAAGGACATAGATCTTATTTAATAGACTTAATAGTATCCTAGTGTTCAAAAAATGTTGTTGAAGTTTCAGAGGTTTGTTATTTATAGCCAAAAGTATAGCCTAGGCTTGAAGAGAATTTATCTTATTAAATTTCACATTGACATTTGATATTAATGTACATGAGAAGAAATTTCTCATCTGCTGTAAATGTTTACAGTTTTTTAGTCATTTGTTAGAGTATGGTCTGTGTAAGAAATGTTTTTCATTAGCAATGGATGTTAAAGAGAATCTTGACTTGCAACAACAAAAATGAACACTGCCTTAACAGAAAGTCTATGTGTGTGTGTGTGTGTGTGTGTGTGTGTGCGCGCGCGCATGTGTGTGTTGCAAATTTGAAAAATTTATTATTAGGATATAGTCATCATTCTTGGATCCCAAGGGCAGACAGTTTCACTGGGCTAAGAACCAGAAACTATAACCTATCCAGAAGCAGTGCTGCTAAGCTTTCCCTGCCTCTTCTTGCCTCTCTCTTCTCTGTGTTCTGTGGTTACTCCTGCTCCCATCAGCTTGGCCAGGGTTGCGTGGTGAAAACACGGCTATGGGGTATTTGGAGAACAGTTCTCAGAGTGGGGAATGGACATCAGGAAGACATACGTTTGAAAATGTGTCTGTTAGAAATAACATATCCTGTGTCATAAAATCAACTACCAGATGATACATTCCAGTACTATAGATTACATGTGCACTGGCAAGTTTTCTAAACAGTATCGCCTAGAATTCAGTTTTAATTGTATAACACAGCTCTGTTGATAAAAGAAAAATAAGGGTGAACTGTAGAGGGAAAAGGCCCTACTTTAGCCTTTCTTCATATCACGGCGTCTTCTCCATCTCATATTCCCATCGTGTTTTTGACTTGTACTTCTACAGTAATCCAAGACTTGTCCTCCCCCAGTCCATTCTTACATGATGTCCATAGTGATCTTATAAAAAGGTATGCCAGACCTCATCACTCCCCTGCTTAAAACCCATTGATGGCTTTTCATTGCACTGAAAATGAAAATGTTCAGTGTAGCTCATAGAGCCCTACAGAGTCTATTCCTAATCTCATCCTCCACCTGTCTGTCTTCATCTCCCAGTATTCTGTCCTCACTTCTGTTTAAGCCATGCTCACCGGTTTGTTTGTTTGTTTGTTTTTCAATTTCTCAAATCCTTCTGTCTCCTTTACCCCTCAGGACCTTTATGCATGCTCTTTCCTCGCCCTGGAATCTCCTCCTCTCCACCCCAGTGCCCCCGTTCTTCACCTGGATGCCTTTTTACTCATTATTTCAGGTTTTAGCTAAAATGTTATCTCTTCAGGGAGGTCACCTCCGACACTCTAAACCAGTGGTTGGCAAACTTTTTCTGTAAAGAGCCAGATTGTAAATATTTTCAGCTTTGTGGGCCATAAAGTGTCTGCCACACCTGCTCAGCACAGCCTCTGTAGCAAGAAAGCAGCCAGAAAACAGAGATGAGTGAGTGTGGCTGTGTCTGTTTTTATTTATAAAAACAGACAGCAGACTGGGGCCAAAGGTTGCCAAACTGCTCTGATCTAAAGAAGGCATCACATGTTGCTGTGGGTTTTCTCATTGGAATTTGTTATTTTTATAGTATTTATTATAACTTGTAATTATCCATTTAGTAAAATGAGACTCTGTTTTGCTTATTATTATATACATGGCTAGCACTGTGCTTGGTACATAGTAGGTGATCAATAAGTATTTAGATGAATCTTAAGTGCCCTGAATTAAAATTTAAAAATATATATAATTAATAAGGAGGGATTTACAGAAACATGGCATATATGCACGCACACGCGCGTGTGTGTGAGAGAGAGAGAGAAAAAGAGAGGGCAACGAGAAAGAATAAGTTGAGAGAGAGACTGTGAAAGTATTAAGAACATGAAAGTGGTTCCTTTTCTTTCTAGAACCTGTAATCATACCTGGTATATGCAATGTACTTTTCATGGGTTTTATAGGAATATATTTTCTTTTTCTGCTAAATATTCTCATTGCTTTGGAGTTCATATTCATTCATTCATTCATTCATTTCACAGTCACTTATTGAATGTTTACTGTGTGCAAAGGATTATATGAAAAACAAAGCAATGCTGGATTTTTCAAGAAGACAGAAGTAATACTGTCTTCTTGTTTTGCATTTTTTGGGTTCAGGGCTGAACTGTATCGGGCCTCAGGAAAGTTTGAGCTACTTGATCGTATTCTGCCAAAATTGAGAGCGACTAATCACCGAGTGCTGCTTTTCTGCCAGATGACATCTCTCATGACCATCATGGAGGATTATTTTGCTTTTCGGAACTTCCTTTACCTACGCCTTGATGGTAAGTGCATAAGGCATTAGGCTCAGAAGCCATACTACTGAAAATGAAGGGATAATGGGCACTTAGATCCATTCTCAGCCAAAAAGAAGGGGTAAAATTGAAGAATTGACTAGCAGCATCGGGTGCAGATTTTCTAGATAGCAATTTTTTGCATCCTTAAGCTTTAAATAAGCTGACCTCATTTGTGCAGCTGCATAGCCCACATATAAACCAACACAAATGAGTTTAGAGTCACTTATGAGTATCTAAATAAAATTAAACTAAACTAAAATTTTGAAATCTTCCTTGCTCTTAAAATTGATTGTTACCTATGTGCCAAACATATAGAATACGTTGACACACCTTTAACTTTTTCAGTTAAAGGCATATTTTAAGGGGATAAAGGCTATGTCACTTTTCTTTGTAACAGTACAATCATTCAGTTAAGATTATGTTTACCATTAAAGCGCCTCTCTTTCTAAATAAGACATATCCACATATTATATTGTTAAGAGACGTGACTTCATTGTTTCCTGGATTTTGCAAGCTATGTAAAATACTTGCCTGGTTTTAAGAGTGAAATTTAAATACCATGTCCTAAAAATTAGTAAGAAAAAATATTAGTGGAAGAAAATATGATTTTAGGGATAATCCCTAAATTATTTTACGATTTGGATATCAGCCATAATATATTAGAGGTTGAAAGTATCAGCATTTATACACAATGGCAGGGCATAAATATGGCATTCAAAGAGTGGTAAGTAAGAATAGAAGTTAATTTACAGTCAGGATGCTATTTAATCCCTGAGTAGAAAAGAGGATACTACTAATACCGGTATTTATCTAATGCAGTATTACTGTTGTTAAATGGGAAATTTAAAGTTTATGTTTCATTAAAAGACTTTATTTTCAATCCAACATTTTGTTTCCCTTTTGCCCTTAATTGAATGTAATTGGTTATAAACCAAACTCAGACTTGCCGTATGTTCTCTGACTTAAGGTTTTAGGTGAATTCTCTTTATGGTCTTCCTCTTAGGGTATTATTAATTAATTTTCAAATTAATTATACCATTTGACAAACTTGATTATTTATTTTATTTTATTTTATTTTATTTTATTTTATTTTATTTTATTTTATTGTTTTTATTGAGACAGAGTCTCACTCTATCACCCAGGCTGGAATCCAGTAGCATGATCTCAGCTTACTGCAACCTCCGCCACCCGGGTTCAGGTGATTCACCTGCCTCAGCCTCCTGAGTAGCTGGGATTACAGGCATGTGCCACCATGCCTGGCTAATTTTTTTGTGTGTATTGTTAGTAGAGATGGGGTTTCACCATGTTGCCCAGGCTGGTCTCGAACTCCTGACCTCAAGTGATCCACCTGCCTTGGCCCCCCAAAGTGCTGGGATTACAGGCGTGAAAATTGATTATTTAAACCCCTTTACCTCTCCCCTCCAAATTACTTAACCAATGAATGGTTAAGTAAATGTGAATTCTGAGTTCACAAATACAGTCCTATTAGGCACAGTGTTTCTCTGTTGGCAAATTTCCTTTATTGTCTCTTCTTCTTTGACTGGATCCCTGCCTCTGGAAAGAGGGGAAAATTCAGCACTCTTCCTTCAAAAGATAAACTGTCCTTTACCTACTGCTCAAGTGAGGGGCTGTGGGGCTCTATTTTCCCCTGAACTGACAGCCCCACACAGGTGTCCTGCGTAACTATCACTTGCTACTTTGTGGCATTTCATTTCCAATCTCAGGTCTCTGAGGACTGCTCCTTTGGAATATTTGCATCTATCAGACTGGTAAGAGTGACTTCCTGGAAACAAATTGCTTTCATGTTTTCTTGTCAGCCCGAGAGGTTCTCTTTAATCATTTGTTGGCTGCTGTCCTTTTGTTATTAATAATAATAGTCACAACAGTTAACATGTATGGAACACCTACTCTGTGTGGGACTCTGGGCCAAGCATTTCATGTGCATTATTAATTTGATTTTCTCAATAAATAAGCTACTGTTACCCTGTCAACCAGTGTGCCATTATGATGCCCATTTAATAGATGAGAAAACAAGGTATATGGTGAAACCAGGTTCTAACTTGGATCTCTTTGATTCCAGATTAGCTCAGTTTTAGCAGATCCAGAGAGGTGTACCCCATCTCTGAAAATACAGGCTGCTTCTCTAGCTACAACATTTTAAGAATGATTTTGAACTTATTTAAAATTTTCAGTTGAGTAATTGCAAACCACCATGCACTAGAGATACAGGATGGATGAACTATTCACTGTTTCTGCTCTCAGAGTCCTTAGCATTAGGTGGAAGGAGACAGACAAGCAAATTGCCTAACATATTACAGATGGAATTGAAAAGGCATATTTCCGTAAGAAAGAGCAGCCATTCCTTTTAAGGGTGGACAGAACTAATGGACAAACAATCAGTATACACACAGATAAGTTAGTACACACACTTCCAGCTGAACCCCCTTCTGTCCTCCATCCCACCACCCAATTATTAAAATGACTTCAGATTTTCACTGCTGAATTTGATGTCTCAAATTTTGACTTTAGGGGACAAAAATCACTTGACAAGAGCTAAGTAGAAATTTTCTGCAAAGATTATGGTTGCATGAATAGATTTAGCTAATACTCCATTATAGTTTTTATTTTTACTGGAAATGATTTTTGAGTGAGAGCAAGTGGTGCTCTCACTTGTTTTATCCCAGAAGACAATACTTTCTAAAAGTCACTGAAACTAAGTTAAAATTAGTCATCATGAAAGTCTGACAGTGTGTTCCTTCTGGTAAATTCTGTAATTTTCAACACACTTGCCCTATTAATTGTGTTCTTATAATTGGTTATGTATCAAAGTCTGAAAGACCATGAAACTGATGTTAGTATTGAGCATGTTAAATCTTGTGCCACTTGCAAAGAGTGTCTGCCTTTAGATAGATTCTTACATGGTAGTTTGAATCTCCCTGGACAATATTAAAAAGATTGCTGATGATCAGCAAAGATCTTGACTTGGAAATCTTTGACGGAAGTGGTTTTCTAGCAAATTCCAAACCTTGTGATGAGAAATGCCATTGTTTTGTATGAAAAATGACTTAATCTTTTTTATTGTTTTTTGTAATTTGTCAAGTTCCCAGCTATTTATATAGTTTATTTTATTTTATTTTTTATTTTATATTTTATTTTATTTTATTTTATTTTATTTTATTTATTTTATTTTATTCGAGACGAAGCCTCACTCTGTCGCCCAGGCTGGAGTGCATCTCAGCTCACTGCAACCTCCACTTCCTGGGTTCAAGCGATTCTTGTGCCCCACCCTCTCGAGTAGCTGGGATTACAGATGTGTGCCACCATGCCCAGCTAATTTTTGTATTTTTAGTAGGGATGGGGTTTTATCATGTTGGCCAGGCTAGTCTTGAACTCCTGACCTCAGGTAGTCCACCCACCTTGGCTTCCCAAAGTGCTGGGATTACAGGCGTGAGCCACCGTGCCTGGCCTATACAGTTTAAATACATACCAGATATATGGTTGGCCTATTGGCTTGAGGTATCTGGTATAGGGTCTGAAAACTCCTTTGACCAAATAATTTTATTTGGATATTCCTTTTGTTTTTCAGTGCTTTATTTTGCATATAAGGTTATTTCATCCCAGTAGGCATTGGTTGTATTTATATCTTATGTTACTGGTGAGATCCACGTCTGTTCTGCCCACGTGCAGTAAATCAATCACTGTGACACAGGTTTTGCAAAGGAGAAAAGATTTATTCACAAGGGAACCAAGCAAAAAGATAGAAGAACAGCCCTCAACTCTACCTCCCTGAAGATAAGGCTTAGGGATATTTATGGGGTAAGGAAGTGGGGTGGTGTAAGGCACAGGGAAAGGTGATTGGCAGTGGGGAAAAATGAAGTCACAGGTTCATTCTACACAAGCATAGCCGGGGTTCATGGCATTTCCGAGGACATACATGCAGAAAATGGCAGTGTTAGCGTGATCTGATGGTGGAGTTCTTGGCTCTCCGACATCAAACGGCCATCTCTTGGGCACTTGCGCTCAGGCCTAGTTTAAGGGTCAGTGGTGTCAACCAGTTTGAAGTGGACAGAGCTGGCCAAAGCTCCTGAAAAACAACTGAAGTAACCATTGCCATGGTGACATATGCATGTTATCTGTAAAGTAGCCAGTGAAGGTCAAGTTTGAGCATTTAGCAGCAAGACCTTCAGCTACCGCAGCCTTCAGCTTCACGGAAAAAGAGAAAACAAAAATAACCAAAAGCAAGAAACCAAAAGCATGCAGGGCAGGCAGACCTGATGAGATTAACACTTTGGTTTCATTAATCCATGTGATTATCAGCTGGTTCATTTTCAGTTAATCAGAAACGGTTGAACTTCTATCCTGAGAGTATAGATGTATAGTTTTGTACCCAGTTGTCAGAAACACAGATGCCATGATCTCTTCTTTCCCCATTTTAGAAGGAATTTTTGGTTTCTGTGGCTTTTCATTCAGTTTAAGGCAGAGGAGAAATATGTGAACCATTAATCCATGTGAGTAATTTTTAAAAAAGTTCTTGCAGCTGGAAAGATGATAGAGGTTTCACAGCAGAACAGAACACATCTTCCTTTAGCATCGTGAACAGATAGTTCACCATGATCTCAGAAAGCCAATTCTGAAAATAAAAGAAAAAAGAGCCTCACACTTGAAAGCTCACTCATCAAAGCATGTTTAGTGCTCCTCCTCCAAAATCGAAACTCAGACAACTGATTGTGTCGGACCCCACCAGTTCACTAAACTCGAAACCTAACGTAGAAAGTAAATTGGGTCTAAAGAATGTGACTCCATTAAATGAGGAGAGCCCCCAAACCCCTCATTCCTAATCCTTGTTTGCTGTATGCAGGGAAGTGATTTGTCTTCTCCCTCCTCAAATAACAAATGTCCAGGAGGACATTTGTTATTTTTATTAAATGTGAAAAACAGATTGTCCCCAATTTTGAGAACTTGGCCCTCATAGTAACTTGATTCATTAGCTGTAGTCACTTAAATGTTTTAATCCTCTGAAATAAATTGCTGGTATGTTTTCATCCTTAAAAAAAGAACAGCATGTAAGAATAAAATTTGAATAGCAGCCGGTCAGGGACTATCATGTAACATGCATACATATTTCCCAACAACCTAAAGCCTTTTTTCAAAATTCAGCGTCTAAGTGTTTCTGGTGAAGTATGTTCAGATGAAATACTGGTGTTTTTTTTTTTTTCTCCCCTTCCACAATGCACTTCATGAAATGGCTGGGTAAATACATTACACATACATAATATGTGATTGAGTGGCTCATCCGAAATGCAAGAATGCCCCAAAAGTGAGCACCAGACTCTAAGGTTTGGTCCTCTCTGCTTATTCACTCTTTTGGAGCCTTCTCAGACCCCATGGGGCAAACCACACCCAGGTGTTTAACATGCTGCTCTGTTTAGTTGGTTTTGATTTAGCATGCTTTGAACTCAACAGAGCGGGATGTTAACGTGAGAAACAGACTAAGAGATTTCTTGTTTTTTGTTGGGGGGGGGGATTATTGTGGCTTTAAGTCTTGCTAAAAAGGATAAAATTATTCCATTTGCAAAAAAAAAAAATTTCATTCATAATTTGTGTTTTTACCAAATGGACCATACTTCAATCGAAATGATAAAGCAGTAGAAAAGAACTTTCCTTTTTTTTTCTATTTTCTTGGCATAAAAAAGTCCTTGCTTTAATGCCTATTGGCAAAGTTTCTTTAAGCCATTATTACAGTTTTAAGTGCACGTGTGTGTGAGAGAGAGTGAGAGGGAGAGAGAGGAAGTGTGTGTGTTCTTAAAATTATTTGTTGTTATAAATCACAGAAATAAATCCAAAAAATGTTTTCATTGTTTTAGGTGAAAGTAAGGATTTTGTAAAATGTGTAAAGTTACAAAGATGCCTCGTCAGAAATGTGTAAGCTCTATCTTTTTTTGTAATTGCAAAATGTTCGAAGTTTTTTCCCAGAAGTACAAAGCCCTGGAAATTACCTCATCAGTGTTAGGAGGAGTCTGGGTATATTTCTCGAAGGAAGCAAGCTTTTTTGTCTCGTTCTGTGCCATTTTCAGACAAGAGTTAATTGGCAAATTAATTTTTCTGATCCCCTTAGGCACCACCAAGTCTGAAGATCGTGCTGCTTTGCTGAAGAAATTCAATGAACCTGGATCGCAGTATTTCATTTTCTTGCTGAGCACCAGAGCTGGTGGCCTGGGCTTAAATCTTCAGGCAGCTGATACAGTGGTCATCTTTGACAGCGACTGGAATCCTCATCAGGTCTGTATGTCCCACTCAGGTATCCAGGCCTCCCTCTGGAGAGCAGCTAAAAGATGATCAGTTTCATTATTCACATTTACAGGACAGAGCAAATATCTAGACGAGTGGGCCGCTGCTTTCTTGGAGCCAATTCTGGCTGTTTTCTCATCTCCCTTAGAGCATAGATACGAGGTCCCACATATGCCTTTGAAGAGCTGAAGTTTGAGGTAGAAAAACTTAGTTTCTGCTTAGTTTTAATCCCATCTCTTGGGATTGCCATTGAACAAAGTATATTTAATGAAGGATAAATCAAAAATGTTGTAAAATCATAGCAATAAGAACAATAGCAACCATCATTTATGAGCCCCTTAATCTGTGTCAGCCTCTTGGGCATTTTTCATTCAGTTTCACAACAACCCTGTCAGACAGTTAATATGATTTGAATCTTTGCAGTCAAGGAAACTGAATCCTAGGCAGGGTGGGGGTAACTTCCCCAAGGCCAGTTAGTACTATGGTAGTTAACCTTTTATTTTGTGTTTTGTTTAAAGTCATCATCAAAACATATTCTAATGAGCATTTATTGTTGTAAAGCTCTTTTAGCCAGGTAAGTTCAGGGCTATCCTATTAAAGCAGTACTTTGATTTTTTTTTTTTCTTCAATTGAGTGGGTCTCTTATGGCACTGGTTTTCTAAATTACTCTGGGAGGTGAGGCATCTGCCTGTAGGATATTGGGTAGGATGATATTGGTCAAGTTTTGATTCATACTGGAGCAAATGTTGAATTCAAAACAGTAAAAATGAAGACCAGGTGTGGTGGCTCACGCCTGTAATCCCAGGACTTTGGGAGGTCGAGGCAGGAGGATTGCTTGAGTCCAGGAATTTGAGACCAGCCTGGGCAACATGGTGAAACCCTGTCTCTACAAAAAAATATAAAAATTAGCTGGGCGCAGTGGCACTTATACCTGTAGTCCCAAGTTCCTCAGGAGGCTGAGGTGGGAGGATTGCTTGAACCTGGGAGGCAGAGGCTGTAGTGAGCTGTGATCGTACCACTGCCCTCCAGCCTGGGCGACAAAGCAAGACCGTGTCTCAAAAAAAAGCAAAAAGAAAATGGCAACTCTCACATAGGAGTATGAATTCTACATCAGCTTTTCCTAGGCTCCTCACTGAGCCCTGGTTTTCTCAACAGTAACACTATCTCACTGGGTTGCGAAGACTGAGTGGCAATGCCATATAGCGTCACTTTTGGCAGGAAACAGAGTTCAGGGGTACATTAGGATTCTAAGGGAGCTTTTAAAAAACATACATGCCTGCTTTCTGTTCCCTCCCACCCCACCCTAGTTTTCTTATTCAGTGGAGCTAGCTGCTTCCTTTGAGCGCTCCCAGGAGATTCTGAAATAGATTCTCATACAGATGAGGACCACTGATTTAAAGACTCAACTGTGGGTCCAAACCACCAACACTGGGCCACTGCGTGTACTTACCTTTCTCTGTAGGTGAATAAATTAAGGCGACTGTTAAAATTTTCTTATCTTGAAAAGGATTGGGAACCACCAGCACAGAATATATTAGTTCTAAGTCTTCAGGAAATATGGTTACATATTTTTATCAATATATAAAAGTGTTCCATTCCAAGGCTCAGGTAGAATTTATATTGATGTGAGAGATCTGCAGTATTTCTTCCGTAAACATTTATTGAGTGTCTGTTATGCAGCAGGCACTGAGCTAGGCTGGGTATCTAAGGGGGAGGAAGGAAGATGTGATGTGACTCTTTGACTCCTCTCCTCCTGGTGTGCTCAATGTGATTGGATGTTTAGATTATCCTTCTTGCTGGTACCTAAGTATTGAGGACCATCTATAGGTGAGTGGAGAGTTTGCTTGTATTCTGTCTTCGGAGGTAAGCATTTCCACTGACTCTTAGATGTTTACCTTCACTGGCACAGTATAAATTCTAAAAGCCACTGTTCCAGGAAATGCTAATTTAACCTGGAAAATAACTCTGGAACATCTTTATGATGTTCTACCCCACCCCACCTCTCATTTTTTTTTTTTCTTTCTTTCTCTCTAGCTCTGTTAAAAACTTTGAGTTCTAGAATCAAAGTAAATTACAGTAACACGAAATAGTTCCCTCTTAACTACACGTGAACTAAAGCTTCGGCAGCAAAACACAGGATCCCAGATTTTCTCTGGTTGAATTTACCACAGGTCCCTCACGCTGGGCCTCTGCAAGTATTTCTAGCTGCCACAGGTAGATTTGCTTCCACCTGATTGAATAAACAGAGCTGACCAGATTTTTCATCTGTCGCTGAACATGACCATTAGTTTGGTCCAATTTTTCTTTTTCAGGAATCAGTGATTTTAGAGTGATAAAGATCCATCTGAGTTTTCATTTAAAAGGTACAGAACTCTGCTAAATATTGTTAGGCACTTTGCATACCTCACCTCAAGTAATCCTCAGAATATCTTATACATAAGGAAACCAGTCAATGTTAGCTTGCTCATGAGCGCCCCATCAGGATCATTCACACCCACGTCTGTTTAGGTTTCAGTTTGAATCCTGGGTTTGAGCTCTTTCTGCCTTGCACCCTAGCGTATAGATTGCATAGCCCCCAAAATGAAAACTGTGGAGGTGTTTTTATCAGGTTAATTTCGGCATGCATTGAAGAGAAATTTCTGTAAGTATACATTATCATATTGAATCAAAATTAAGACACATTGGTGAAAACAGGGGATTAATTTGACATAGGTTGACAGATAGAGGCCTTAATGTTGCTAATTGAGGACCCTACCTAGAAGCAAAAATAGAACTCAGGATTGTGGAATTAACAAAAAAATCACTACAGGTTGCCAAGACTCTCATTTCCAAACTGTTGATTAGAAACATGGGTAGGTGCTTGTGTTTTTTACCCGTGGAGCTGCAACTCTGTTGCTATTACGGAATGGTCAACCACATTTAGCTTGCAGACCCTCTTCTCAGATCAGGCTCTTGGCTTCTAGTATTATCAGACCTAAGTCAGTGTGATGAAGTTTCAGACCACCTAATTGAGATTTCAGAAATATTGAGTAATCCATCCAATAATTACAGCGCTTCTTTGTCACAATATTTCCCCCCACACGTCAGCTTAGAGACTCACAAGTTCACATTGCATTACACTTCTCCACCTAGAAATATTAGCTTGTGTGACCTTCCAATTAGATGGGTGATCTGAAACACACAAACACACATCACTGCCACCACCACCAAACAAAACTAATTGCAGCAAATTCTCAAGGATTCTGTAATGTCTTACCTTGTTCGTATGTTGTCTGTGTGCTCTGCTTCCTCACCTACTCTATTCATATTCTGCTGCCCCCTGCAATTAGTATTTTTGTGGTTTTGTCAGCATCTTCTTGGACAAGGGTCAGCAATCTACTCACGGGCTCAGTCTGACCTGCCACTTGTTTTTGCACCCCTGCAGGTGAAGAAGGGTCTTCACTTTTTAAAGTATAAATTAGAAAATGGTGGGAAAAAAGAATATCAGCCTTCTGGTGAGAACAGTTGTTCAATTTTTGCTTCGGGGCCAGACAGCCTAGAATGTTTACTAGTGCGCCCGTTTTAGAGACTGTTTGTTGGCCTCTGTTCCAGGAGATAGTGAAAAGCCTGATGACCCAGAGCTTGTCATCTTGACTGCTGTTAGCAGTTCTGGTGAAGATATGTTGAGAGGGACGGTTGAACTAAAAGCTTAAAAAGGAACTTTAGGGTGTTTTAGAGTTTTTTGTCCCCTTTGGATTTGAATGATCCACCTCACATTCTCCTCTTTAGAAAATAATCTAATGTAGATGGGTCCCAGCTGTTTTCATGGCTTAGCACTATGATATTGATATTAACTTATTCAGATATCTGCCGAGGAAAAGCTTTTGCCTAATTGGCTACTTAATTTTAAAGGTTCCTGCAGCAAAAACAAATCTCCAGGGCAACATTTTGCCTGCTGCCTTCTTGTGCTACAACAGGTGACCAGGAGACTTGTCTGGTCAAGAAGATGGGTTTACAGCTGTTGAGCATCAGCTCTGTACAAACTATGGTGCCAGGGCTGTGGGATACAGAAAACAGACCTTTGCCCTAAAAATCTATACAGCCTAGTGGGAGACATGTGTAAACAACTAATTAGCATCAACCCAGATAACATCACCTGGACTACAATGAATAAAAGCCATATGCCAAGAAGTTTTTATTATGTAGCTGTAAAATTAGGTAACTCTGCTTCATGGGCTCATGAAGGTTTTTATTTAAAGATTTCATGAAAGCTTTTTTCTTATTATTAATATATGAGTAACATTTAAAGCAGAAAAAAACAAAACGTAAGCAAAGTGAAGAAAATGAAATAACACCTATAATCTTATCACCTGGAGATTTATGTTGTTGGCATGTTGGTGTTTGTCCTCCTACCTTTTTCTTGATATAGATAAATTTGCACATGTAAGATCAGAATGCACACGGTTCTTTTTAACTTGTTTTCACTTATTATAGCTTTGTGTCATTAAATCTCCTACAATATAATTTTTATGATACTTTGTTGATACGTACATATAGTAGGATACTATAATTTATTTAACCAATTCATTATTGTTGAATGTTTAATTCTTTAAAAAAAATTAGAGATAACAAATTATTCTGAGAGGGTACATCCTTATTTCTAAATCTTTGTGCATAGCTATGATTATTAGGATACATTTCCAGAAGTGATATTTCTGAGTCAGAGACGTAGACAGTTTTAACACTTCTAAGAGGTGGTGACAAATTTCTGTCCCCAAAAGTTCACAAGTTGACTACCCAACTAGCAATCCTTTTCATTTCCCAAATTGAAGAGTGAGTCTTTGATAAGGTTAGGTTCTAGGAAATTGACTACCTGAGCAATCACTGTGTGTGTGTGTGTGTGTGTGTATAGTAAGATATATATATGTATAATACCTGAATGTACAACAACTCAGTGATATTTTTAAAATAATCGTCAACACATCACACCAAAGAAAAGGCGTTTCTTGCAACTTAAGGTTAGTTGTAGGTGATATGTAAGTCATAATTCTGACATTGGACATTGGTGTCTTGTTTTATGTTTTAGATAGGGACTAAATCTGATGGGGAACCTAGAGACAGATAAAAACAATATGATAACCTGGATTTCAAAACCCGAGATTTATTTCAGTTGGCTTGGTTAATTTAAACTCAGGTTTCTTCAACTAGGAATGACATTGAATTTTTCCAAACGTAGCTTGTGTATTTTTAAAATGTGAGCAAAATCTTGCTTTAGTGAAGGTGAAATACATAACCCTTCCATATTTCCCCCTGGGATGGGGTCTGGTTTGGGATTCCTATGCCAGGCACCTCAGTCCTCATAGCATATTGTTCCCCCCAAACAGGATCTGCAGGCCCAAGACCGAGCTCACCGCATCGGGCAGCAGAATGAGGTCCGGGTGCTGAGGCTCTGTACGGTGAACAGCGTGGAGGAAAAGATCCTCGCGGCTGCAAAATACAAGCTGAACGTGGATCAGAAAGTGATCCAGGCAGGCATGTTTGACCAAAAGTCTTCAAGCCATGAGCGGAGGGCATTCTTGCAGGCCATCTTGGAGCATGAAGAGGAAAATGAGGTATTACAGAAAGCCCCAAGTTTATGAAATCAAACAGTGGCCCTTTGTCTCTGAAGGACTAAGAATAATCCCTTTGTTTAAAGAACTTCCTGGGCTGGTGTTAATGAAAATGAATAAATAAACTGCTGTTTTAGATCCCAACCACAGAAAGCCTCTGAAAGTTATCCAAAATGAGTGTCTTAAGAGCTATTGCTGGAGGAACCTCAAGGCTTGGCCTGTGGGTGCTCCCTCCTTTTTTCCAGGGTGGGAAACCCGCTGCTTTATTGTACCATCAGTGCTGCCTTCTGTAGGGCAGATGCAGAACTGCAGAGAGGATACTTTAGGGACAGAATCAGCTGGACGAGACGAGACGAGATATTTGTATGGAAGGGGGCCTCTTTCTCCCATCCTCCAGAGCCCTCTGTCTCTTTCGTCTTTTGATCAGGGATTGCAGAGCTTCAACGTGTTTGTAGGACAAACCTTCATAGCCATCTTCTGCCCATTTAGCTATACTTGCCCTTAGAAAGCATGACCTTAACCTGTACTTCAAATTTTTCTTTAAGAGCTGTCTGAAGGTTGGGAACAATACTGGTTAAACAGTCTTTATTTGTCAGGGTTGTATGAAGAATGCATTGATTAGGTTTTTATTAGGGGAATGTTGGGTTGTCATTTGTATTATTTTTAGATTGCCAGTGTTAGTAATTTTATAATATTCATTCCAAAATAGATTTGAAATAGATTTTTAAACATATGTGTATAGTGTAGCAAACTACAGAATATCAGCAGCAGTCCTTATCATAAAACTGACTGGGGATGAACATATTTTTTGTGTGTGCCCATTCTTATAAATTGAAGAGGAAGTTTACCTTACATATTCATGTGGAATACTGTTTTCATTGCATATATTAGATATAATTTGATTTTTGCCTTAAATAGGATACGTGTTTTTTCAGTCTTCTGTAAATTATGAACCTGAGTCTTTTAAGTCTTATACACAAATACTCCTCAACTTACAATAGTGTTATATCCCGACAAACCCATCATAATTTGAAAATATCAGGACTTGGCCCCATCTTAAGTCTAGTGGAGTACTGAATGTGCATCCCTTCTGCACCATCATAAAGTTGAAAAATCCTAAGTTCAACCATTGTTAAGCCAGAGACTGACTGTATATATATATATATATATATGTTTTGAAATGAATCTAAATGTGAAGTAGAGCTTGATATTTAAAGGAATCCTGAGATGAACCCATTTGCAAATTGAAGAGCACTTTTGTATTATGCCTCCTAATTTGTCGGTCTTATATTTTTGATTAGCTATCCACTGAGTTTCATGAAAATGATGAAAAATACATATGCACATGCACTCACGATCCACACACATTTGAAAAATTTTTATCTCAATTTATAATTTCTGATTCTAGAAATTGAATATTTGATACAGATATGGAGTCAGATTGTCAGGTGATTTTTTGTTGTTGTTGTTTATACACTTGGACATTTCCAAAAGAACAATATGGCGAATGATCTATACTGTGACCAAGCAGATGTGAGCAGAGCTGACACTCAGCCCGTCGTCTCCTCTACATTTTTGCTTATTTGTTTTGTGTAGGCCTTGTGAAAATAGTACCTGATCTGGTTGAGAATCAAGGAAGCCTGGAGTTTTCCAGCCTTCCTAAGTTGCAGAGAGATGCTGATCTCTCCTGAGCCCGAGGGCTGCCAGGTGGGGCCTGAAGTGCACTCCCCTCCCAGTTGTCCTGCCAGCAAGGCTAGCTGTGAGCAGCCTTGCTGAGGCTCCATGTCCCTTCTTGGCTACCAGTGTGTCAGACAAATGTTACCATTTTCAGGGGGGCCCGTGTCCTGATGTAAAGATGTTTGAAAACACTGAGAGACTGCCGTCAAAGGCTCTGGTCCTGAAAGATCAGGACAACGTAGGCTGGCATCACTGTGGTTGACGTGACCATGAAGTGCTGGGGCACAAAGAACCCAGGAAGATGCATTGTGCACTTCCAGCCATTTGGTTTTCCATGAAGGTCATAAACGGGCAGGCTTCTTGCCACTTTACAAGAGAATCTTTTCACCTTGGGCATGTGGTCGTCTAAGCCCCTCATTGTACAGGTGATGAGAGGGTAACGTGTGGTTCTAGGAAGAAAGTAGGCAAAGCGGGACATCTGTTCACCAGAAAAGACATTACCAGATATGTTGTACTGTGAAATCTGAACCCACTCCCAGCTAGTCTGTGTCCTTGTCAGATGAAATGTAATATTTAGACAAATTGACTGTAATCAATCTGGAGGTGAACTAGAATAGGTTTTTCAGAAATAATGATTATCTTGAATTGTAGATTTTTTACTTTATTGGATTGCATTCATTTCTAACACTTATTAAGTTCCTGCAGTGCGGAAGGCATTATCTTGGGAGCCGACATAGTCATCTCATTTGAGCTGCTAGTACACTCATACTCTTTCTCTAAAACAAGTTGCTTCTTTTTGAACATACAGTTTGTGAAATTGGATGTTCGAAGTTCTGTGTTTTCCCCTTTCTTCCCTCAGCTGATACACTGAAATTCCCTGTTTGATTTTTAACAAGCCCACTCAGCATATTATAAAAATAATTTAGGAAGATAAGTCCTGTAGCATATGCCCAACTTTTAGAATCATTTTTTGAAAGTGTGGAAGTCATCCCATAACATTGCTGAAAATCCTGAGAACTGTTGGTTTTTGGGGAATTAGCAGAGAGATAATATACCTTTGTTTGACATAATATAAAATGAAAATTTTAGCCCATATGTAATTGCTTTCTCTGCTTCATTTAAATTATTTTAATTAAGTATAATTTTGAAGGTTTTTTTTTTGCTATTGATACCTTTTTAGTTATCCCATCCATAGCTCCAATCATCAACAATAATAATGCCCAAAGAAATATATTAAACACACTTCAAAGGCTATGTATTTGGCACATATATGTGGTTTTTATCATCTTAGTGCCTAGTAACAAGGTTTCCCATACTTATATTTTTTGTAAGGATTTGAAAATAAGCATTTATATTTGGCATAAGGTAAATGGAGTTAAAAGAATTAATGTCAGGTACTTTTTCATATGGATTTCCTTATTAAAATCTTAATCCCCCTGTGAAGTAGATGTCATACCTATATGACCAATGAGGTCACTGAAGCGGGGAGACATGAAGTAACTTGTTTTAAAAGTAACAGAATCAAGATACACACCCAGGAGAACTCATATTTCTTATAGTGCACCACATTTCCAGCCTGAACAGATTTTGCTCTGGGAAGATGGTTTTAATAGCTCGTAAAATAATAATGGCAAGTACTAAATCCAGCAACCCCTTCCCTTTTCTTTCTGGCTTGAGAAATGGGACCCCTCTGGTCTGGAGGACAGATCACTTACTTGTTTGTACCTTGCCCCAGCTGTCCAGGCTCTCTCCTAGAACCTGTTAAATCACTCTGTTTTTAACCCCAGGAAGAAGATGAAGTACCGGACGATGAGACTCTGAACCAAATGATTGCTCGACGAGAAGAAGAATTTGACCTTTTTATGGTAATGTTACAGAAACTCATGAAAACAAATGCTTTATTCCTCTGCCCTTTTTTTCTGTTAAGTAGAATGTCTGGAGCCTGCGTGCCTGGCAGAACTTCATTCGTAAAGCCTATGCCTTTCCTTCAGTTCAGAGGCTGCAAACTGGCTGGAGTTAGCCCGCAGACATATTTTGTTTGGCCCATGCAGCATTTTTAAAAATTTCCCATTCATTGCCAACATAAAAAAGAATCCTGATTTCTGGCTTCTCTTGAAAAATGAGATCGGGCAGTACCAGGCCCACATCTTTGTGTGGAAACAGTTGGCCAGGGCTGAGTAGCAGCTGCACTCTCTGGACAGGCCTTGTGGTCTACAGCTTACCACAAACCCCCTCCTGCTCCCAGTTCGTTTCTAATCCCAGGCCAATGTCATTCAGGAAGCCTACCTGGCTCCTATAGGCATTGGAACTTACCATGTCCTTATAGGATCAAAGCAAACATGCTCCTTAGGGAGATAGGTGGACAACAACAGCTAAAACAGCACAGGTGTGCCTCTTCAAATTGTTGACGAGAGCCTGCTTCAATGAATGGGAACCTTCAAGGTGTGCATAAAGGTGTAGCTTTCATTTAAGGATCACAACCAGTTGGATTTCCCTCCAGTATCTTCAATCATTTTTATCTTCATCAAAGACTGATTACAGAGGGAGTAAATAGAAACCATAACTTTGGTGGATGAATGCTGCAGAACCCTAAAGTTAGAGGCCCCAAATTTGAGTGCCATCAGATCTTACATGAGTGATTTGCATGTGTGAAGCAAGTGGGCAGAGGTAGGTGTACTGGAGATGCTTTGTCTATGGGAGCACAGAGCTGCAAGGTAGAAATGTGAGACCTGTGTCGCCAGAAATGACAAATTTTCAAGGGGAGCTGGAAGTATAGTCTTTTATATGTGATCTCTAGATTTTAAAACATTGCAACGAAATTCAACTTTTTAAGTCATTATATAACACTGCATGCCAAACAAAACACAACTGTGGGCCAAATATGATCCACAGGGTTTGCAATCTCCACCTTTTTAGCTGAGACAGAATGGAACTCTAGCTGTTTGGAGAGGCTTACGTTATTTTGGGGTTTTGTGTGTGTGGCTTTTTTTCTGGGAACATTGATTGTAGGTAATGATCCACAATAAAAAAAAGTACGTAATTCTTTCTCAGAAAAAGGCAGGTAGCTGTGGGAATAACTCCTAAACTGGAATATGCACTTCCCTTTCTCCCTCCATCCCCAAAATGAACCACCCTTCCCAAGTAAAGCTATTTCAGAGAGGAATGGCGGTAAGAAAGACTTAACAGCATGGTCAATGTAGGGCATTCATAAAATCTAAATTTCTTAACTCACACTGGTCCCATAATCAAAGATGACAATATTCTCTATTTAGGGAGGTTAAGGATATACATCCGAAATAGACATCCTCTCTCTCCTTGAAGAACTAATTAAAAGGCAGGTTACTGGGGAACACCCAAGCAAGAGGCCCTCAGGTGATCACTCTTAGGCAATAATTCAGCACTGCTAAAGCCTCAGATACTCTCAAGACACTGGAGGGGACAAGCTGCTTGCCATTACACAAATTAGATTAGGCCCAGAAATGGAGAATTCCATCAGCACCCCTGAAGTAAGGGGGTAAGTGTACTTTTCTGCCTTACTTTGGGCTATTTGTAGAAATTGAAAACCTCAGAAACAATCTGAATGTCTCGAAAGGCACAGCCTTCTTTTAACTTGGGACTGTTTTACCACTCAAAGAACAGGCTTGTAACACAGGTGAGGCTGGCTAGGGAACACTTTTTGTAGGCACTTTGATTTTGTGAATTTTCTGCTTGTTTCTTAAAGGCTGGCTTCTATTTTGAGGATTAGATAGATTTTAGGTTTGGTTTAGTTTCTTCTAATCCACTGGCCGCCTTTGGCCAATTCACTATTCCTTAGCATGTCTACCTGGGGCCAGGAAATAAAATTTGAATCTATATCAGCTACAGATTAAAAAGTTTGGTGAGAAACAAGAATGGAATGTGAGCTAGGATAAATCTATGGATTTTAAATATTTAAACTCTTTATCCTTTATTAGAAAAGAATGAGTTCTCTGTAAAATTAATGCAAACTTATTTGATTTTATATCATAGATGCTGTGGTTTACGCTTGATAAGCAGTTTCTTTAAAATAAAACCTTTTTTAAAAAGCATGTCTTGCTTTCTCCTTCTCAAAATGTAACTTCAGAAAAAGTGATCTTTTATACCAATTACTTAGGAATTTTACCAAAAAGATCTTTGGCAGCTCAAGATATGTATCTGAAACGTTTTGCTAACATACAAACATTAAGCTTGTAGATGCTATGTTCTCTACAAAGGGAAAAAGCACTTTTAAAACTAATTGTACTTGTAAGTATAAGGTTAATAATCAGATCTCAAGCCCAATTATTCACAAAGTAACTACATAGTAAGTTTGACTTTTGCCTTAATGTTGACTTAAGATTCTATATTGGTATTTTGTGGGTAGAAATCTCTAGGGAGAGATGCAGTTGTTAAGACTTTAAGCTTATCTTATTTAATCGAATCTACCTTTCCTAAAAGAAAAAAGAAACAAGTGCATAATTTCCTTTTCTGTCAGAAAAGATTTATTTTCTCAATTGTGGACAAATATATTAGCAATAATAATGCCTATAGAAATATATTGATTAAACATACCTCAAAGGCTATTTTTTGGCATAGATAGTAGTAGCAGTAAAACCAAAGACTGAAATGGCAATATTTTGTCATCTCAGTACAGGACATTAACAAAAAAGTTTTTTTCTTACTAGCTATCTAATAACTATTACGAGGTTGCCTCATGAAGCCCCTCTCTAGATACTGCTATAAACAAGGCAACCTCTGTGTGCCAATTAGGAAGGTTTGGTGGATCCCATTTCTGATACCAAAGCATTGGAAGACAAGATTAAGCATCGTGAGCTAATTATAGCACATGACAGAGCAGGGTGCCCACATTTATCAACCAATGGGACTTCACCCGTCTCCCAAGCCTACCAGATTCTGGAAATGTAATGACTTCCAAAAATGTGAAGAAGCGTAGTTTAAAGGGCTTTGACCACTAATTTTAAAACAGGTTCTAAGGCTGGGCGCTGTGGCTCAAGCCTGTAATCCCAGCACTTTGGGAGGCCGAGATGGGCGGATCACGAGGTCAGGAGATCGAGACCATCCTGGCTAACATGGTGAAACCCCATCTCTATGAAAAAATACAAAAAAAAAAAAAAAAAAAAAAAAAAGTAGTCGGGCGAGGTGGCAGGTGCCTGCAGTCCCAGCTACTCGGGAGGCTGAGGCAGGAGAATGGCGTAAACCCAGGAGGCGGAGTTTGCAGTGAGCCAAGATCGCGCCACTGCACTACAGCCTAGTGACAGAGCGAGACTCCGTCTCAAAAAAATAAATAAATAAATAAAAATAAAATAGGTTCTAGAGGTCATATTTGGGTATGCATAGATATTTATTTACATTTTATCAGTTTTAGCTTTTAAGAAAACATTATATTGAATCCCGATTTCAGTACGGTAGAACCAAAGGAAGAGGGAAAAGGTAAATAACAATGATTGATGGTCCATTTCATTGTGGAAATGACACATCTAGCTAGTGTTTATACAGAACTAATGTCGATGGAAATGTAGTGGCAGATTATTTTTTTAAAATCCATCGTATTGTTTAGTTATAGATTAAAGCCAAGTGTGTGGCCCTAAGTTTATTTACAAGTGAACTGGATTATTAAAAAGAGAGAAGGTGGGGAAGTAGGCATTTTGAAGGCTCTGAAAGGAAGCCATTTTGCTTACAACTAGACCAGTTGGAACGCGGTTACCTCTGAGCTCTCTGTGGTATAATACTTTTGTAAGAGCACAAAGTTTAAAATGTAAAGAATTCAAGAGCATTCCTCCCATGAGCAGTGCCCACAAGGTATTGAAAATTTAGTATATTCATGACCAATGGACTAGTGAAACCATTTATGTCTCTTCCACATGTCCAGCTGTGGTTAGCTATTCTGTACTGATACCTTGGGTCACCGTTTTTTTTATTCCTGATTGTTCAATTCAAAGCACAACCCCTACTGAATAAAAGGAAACTTTCTTAAAGATCTTTCTTTTCCATACTCAAAGAATAAATTTCTTCCAGGGAAGCAATGAGGTGTATAGCCAAGAGGTCATATTTTTAAAATGCATTCCCAATTTGAGTTTTTCCACTATTACTTGAAAGGGGAAGCTTTGTACACACACAGACTAAGAAAAGGAAATTCTTAAAGAGTACTTTTTAAATGTGTGAATAAGTTTCAAAAGATGGGTACAGAGGAAGGGAAGAGATTTTCCTTAGTGGAATCTCTCCCTAGATATTTAGGGATGAGCTAGAACAAGTCAACCAGGATGAGAGAGGTTGAAAGGGACCCTGCAGCCATAGGGAATGACTTGGGGAAGTTGTATGTACTGTAAAGTCTGTACCATACAGAAGCCCTGACTTTCGGTGACCCTCTTATTAATGTCTCCAGCGGATGGACATGGACCGGCGGAGGGAAGATGCCCGGAACCCGAAACGCAAGCCACGCTTAATGGAGGAAGATGAGCTGCCCTCCTGGATCATTAAGGATGACGCCGAAGTAGAAAGGCTCACCTGTGAAGAAGAAGAGGAGAAAATATTTGGGAGGGGGTCTCGCCAGCGCCGTGACGTGGACTACAGTGACGCCCTCACAGAGAAGCAGTGGCTAAGGGTGAGTGTGGCTTTTCTAACCTGTTCTCACTAGCTGGAGTGTTTTTGGTGGCTTGGAGAAACTAGGGGCCTAGAGCTGGAATTTTCTGAGGAGGATAAGTTTGCAATCAAATCGAATTTTCTGAGGAGGATGAGTTCGCAATCAAAGGGAAGGAGCTTCTGAACACAGAAGATAAAGTCATTCTACTGTTGCGTGAAAAGATAGTCATTCTGCATTCCAAGGCAGTGCTTGGAAAAAATATGCAGAATTTTTTTGCTAGAGCAGAACTGGCCATTGGAAGCACAGGATTATGAGAGCTATGAGACCCACTAATGTTTTATGACCAATTGCCTGGTCATGCCTCACTCTCCAACTGAGAATCAAAATGTGGAAGGGCACCTTAGAGATCTTTTTAATTGTTCCCCCTCACTTCATGGTCTTTAATCGAGGTTTTACTTCTGCAGGGTCTGCACAGATCTTTCAGGGATAGCAGAGTTTTTGCTAATTGTGTTGTTATGGTGTAGACCCATAGTACTTTTAGAGCTGGAAGGTGCCTTTGTACTTGCTTGGTTTGATGAAGAAATTGAGGCCCAGAGAGGTGACATGGCTATGCAGGACACACAGCTGGTTAGAAAGCACAGAATCGGTGGGTGCTTATGTATCTGCATGCTTGATTTCGGCTTGACCTGATCTGTCCCTCACAAACACAGACTAGAGCCTGGGACTTGGGTCACGATGCTTGGAAATGTTATTTGGGAGTTTGGTTATGTTGTTTCCCCTTTGGAAAATGGTGATTTCTCATTTTGACTGAGGACTGAAATCTCAGAATGTTCCCTGGGCAGCACAGAAATATCAAAATGCTCTTAAGAGTCGCATGTGTGAACGCTGAGGCCCGGGTGACTGTTCCATTTGAAGGGTTAGCTCTACTTCCCATTTTTGGGAGTAGACTTAGTACCTAGAAAGGCACAGCAACCTGGGACATGCAGTCCAGACACAGCCAGTAAATGCATGCTGGAAATAGTAAGTGCAGTTGGGTAAACACCAAGCAAAACAAAAGCTTCGGGAAGTTGTTCGTTTTATCCAAAGGGAATACAGTTCCCAAGCTTTGTGAAACATGGATTTTAGGACCAGGTTTTAAGTAGGTAGGTGGGTAGAAAGGCAATGGGCAGAATTTTGAGATTATATATCGATGGTGAACAGGTCTTGTCACCGCTTGAGATGTGATTTACTCAGGATGTTGTATGATGAGAGGGATGTGACCCGAATTTTGAAAAGATGGGGGAGCCTGTGATTCTGAAAAGCACTGCTCATTACTTGTGGTTGAACAATTGTGTATAAAACATAACATTTGTGTGATTAGTTTATTGTCATATCCAGTCAAATATTCCAGTGACCTCAGAATATGATTTTATGAATTTTGTTTCACTATTGAGATTATAGTTATGTAATTAGGATTCATTCTATAATATGAAGAGTTTTTTGGTTAATATATATTTCTGAGCTTGGGGAAACTTTTATTTAAGCAATAAATTGAGTACCTGGAGTATTATTACAGCAGATGGGACAATAATGATCTGGGCCACCCTTTTTTTTTTTTTTTTAAGACAGAGTCTCTCTCTGTCACCTAGGCTATAGTGCAATGGTGCGGTCTCAGCTCACTGCAACCTCTGCTTCCCGGGTTCAAGTGATTCTCCTGCTTCAGCCTCCCCAGTGGCTGAGACTACAGGAGCACGTTACCATGGCCGGCTAATTTTTATATTTTTAGTAGAGATGGGGTTTCACTGTGTTGGTCAGGCTGGTCTCAAACTCCTGAGCTCAGGTGATCTACCTGCTCAGCCTCCCAAAGTGCTGGGATTACAGGCGTGAGCCACTGTGCCTGGCTGGGCAAAATTTTTAAAGCTAAGCTTTGATATGTTTACTCTCCAGACATTAAAAGCAAAATAACCTTGTTTATTGGGCAAGAATGTAGCTGAACTTACTTTTTAAAAATAATCATTGGGAATTGCCCTTAAGAAAAACAACATTATGAATCTCAGGAAGTTTTCCAGTTTAAGACATCTTTTTTTTTTTTTTTTTTCTCTTTTTCATTCAGTTTCTACCCCTGATGATTAACACAGTGCCTAGCATAAAGACTCAGTGAGTGTTTGTGAAAATGAAAGTACAAACTTAAGAGGAAAGGGAAAGTGACTAACTTATCAGCAGTGTTAGGAGAGCATTTCTCTTTTTAGTGCATCTAGTAGACTTCTTTTATCTACAGCACACACATTTAAATATGGAAAATTAGTTTGTTTTACAAAACTACACTGTGAAAATTGGTTTTTATAATTGTAATTCTACAATGCCTTGCAACATACTAAGTCATCCAAGAAGGACGAAACTATTCTCAAAACAGCTTTATTGTAACATATCTTTTTGTAATCTAAGCCTTTGAAAACTGCATGCCCATATTTGGTATGAAACTGGCAACTTGCTATTAACTAGGACATGCAATGGATGCAACATGCCCCATGGCCTAAACATGCAAAGTAGATGCTTCCTGTCATTGGTGTTCACCAGCAGCAATCCTATTTAATATTAGCCTGTTAAGCTTTTTTGATGATAAAATGATATTGAAGGGGTTCTCATGGGCCTGGATGTGAAGAGATGTTCTCTACTGGCTTATGATTTAACACATTGCGTGAACCCAGCCAACATGGCCTTGAAAGGGAGTTTGGCAAGGACCGTTGTGTAAGAAATGCTGTAACAGGGCTAAAATAATTCCTCCTTTTCCTGGCAATGTTTTACAAAGCCTGCTTGGCAGAGACATCGAAGATACATAGCATTGCAGAGCTGCAAGGCAGTTGAATGGAACAGCTTCCCATCCCTTGCTTAAATCACATTCTCTGCAATCTCTGTGCCAGGAGGCTGGCCATCCCTAAAAGGAAAAACTACCTTTTTTTCTGTGTAGCCCCTGCAGTTCATGGTCAGCTCTGATGAATAGTTCTTCTTCCCTTTGAATAGAATCTTCTTTCCTTGTAGCTTCTCCTTACAGGCCTTGATTCTTCTCCCTGGGGTGAACAGAACAATATTTTTTTCTGTCTTTAGCATCACAGCCCCATGGATAAAATGTTTGCAAACTCATGGTAAGTCTGGATTGAACTTTTCTACCTGCCTCTTTCTCTTGAACTTTCCTCCTCCTTCAAGGCCCAGTTCACTTACTCCCCACTGTGTGGCGCCTTCACAGATAAATATTCATTGCACTTTTCATTGTCCTCTTCACATTTCTTTGCTTGTCCTTCAGTTACAGTTTCCTAGTATTCTTGGTAGTTGCCAACCTGCCTGCTTTCCTGACTAGTTGATAAGCTGGCTCTGTATCTTGTTAGAATTTAGGACTTCTGTGTACAAATACTAAGTGCCCATCAATTGCCAAATTGAAATAGCACTGGAGTGACAGATAAGGGTATAGATAGATGTGGGTAATGTTCACTGCTGCAACAGATGGACCTCAACATGCCCTGTCTGTGGACCTATCCAGAAAAATAAATAAAAGTTGATTTGTCACTTCCATGAAAGTCCATAGTACGTGTTCTTGATTGGTGAGGACACCTGTTCTCCATAGGGTCATTCAGGGATCCAGGCTGACAGAACCTCTGCCAACTTGGTCATCTCCATCCACTTGAGCTGGAAGTGGGGAAAATAACATGAAGTAGTGAGTATGGAAGTCTAATGGGCCCTGCCTAAATGGTTATAATTCCATTGGCTAGAATTTGGTTATGTGGCCACTCCAGCTGCAAAAGAGACGGAAATGTGGTCTGGCTGTGAGCCCAGGAAAACAAAATTTTGGTGAATATTTAGCTATCCCTGCCTCAGCACACTTAGGTTAAATTTAAGTGTTATGGTCACTTTCTTTGCAAATGGTGTTATGGTTTCATTGTAAACAGGTTTTATTTTGTAATCATGGCATGCTAAAAATTCCTACAGTGTCCTTTAGAGAATCTGTTTAGTTGGTGGAATTTAAAATTTTTTCTGCATTCATAATGTTGTTTTTAATCAGGAGGATCACAATTTCAAACACAGTTCAGTTTTTTTTTTTAAAGGTATTTTATGTTGTTTTGAAATTCCTCTTTCCACTGAGGAAACTTAAACATCTTTAGTGTTAGCTGGTCTCGAGTTAGTGTCATCTTTTTGTGGTAGTCAGTTCAACATTCACTTACCCTCTGGGCTGTTTCTCTCTTCCCCTTGGGGCTCCCATCCCATCTTCCTCTCCAAGGTGACATCTGGATAAAGATGTGGTGTTTAAGCATGGCATTGGGGGCGAGCATCCTGGTTCTCCTGCTCCCCATGGGTCTCCACTGACCTCAGCATACAGCTGCTGGTCTGCTCCTGTCCTGGGAGGTCTTTACATGCAGCTGGTTTCATCTCATTGTTTTAGAGACCTTGATGACATGTGCTATTGAAATCTGGAGCCTGGCCACAGGCACTGGTTAGAAGGTGTCCTCCATTCTCACATCTCATAAGACCTCTGGCCTCTTTGGCCTCATGGTGCTCTTAGCTCTTTTGTGTTCTGTTTGGAAGTCTGCAAACCCTCCTTGACTGATTTCTCCAAACTGTGCCAGAACATGCAAGGTGCAGTGAAACTGGCCCTTTCCTCAACAGTTGCTAAGTCACCATCAGGGGTTTTCAAACCTGAAGCTTCTAGAATCTGATGGTTGGGTGGGTCCTAGAGCTTTTTAAAGAAAGCAATTCAAAAATGTTTTAAGTTTGCAAATTGTATAAAAGTATATAACTATATTTGGGATCACATAGTGAGGGGTCCTCCCAGAGCTTTGGAAGGAGCTTGTGAGTGAGAGGCCTAAAGCCCAAGCTTCATTAGCTTTCCAATAAATCCACCTTTAGCAGTTTTAGTGCCTCATTCTCTTCCTCTCCACTCAACCTCTGCCTCCAAACACCCCAGACTTGGATTCTGAAGGGGGAGTATTGCATTTCAACCCAGCTGCAATTCAGTGCTGGCACAAACTAGCCAGACTTAGCACAGACTCCATAAGTTGAAGGGCACAGTCCCCAACAAGACTTCCCTGACTTCAGACACCAGCCACACTTTGGGGGTCCTGAGGCCCCCCCACCCTTTTAACTGACTATAAATCCAGGGGCTCATGAACACTTTGGGTTTGATAATTTGCTAGACTAACTCACAGAACTCAGGAAAGTGCCATTAGCAACCGATTCAAATTCTTTATGAAGTATACAAATCAAGAGAACTAGGCCAGACACTGTGGCTCATGCCTGTAATCCCAGCACTTTGGGAGGGCGAGGCAGGTGGATCATGAGGTCGGGAGATCGAGACCATCCTGGCTAACATGGTGAAACCCCATCTCTACTAAAAGTACAAAAAATTAGCCAGGTGTGGTGGCACGTGCTTGTAATCCCAGCTACTGGGGAGGCTGAGGCAGGGGAATCGCTTGAACCCAGGAGGTGGAGGTTGCAATGAGCCGAGATGGCACCATTGCACTCCAGCCTAGGCGACAGAGCGAGACTCTATCTCGAAAAAAGAGGACTAGCCAAATCAATGGAGGCACAAGATGCAGTCTGGGAGGAAACCTGGTCTCCTCTGTCTGCTCCTCGTGGAGTCAGCGTCCATCAGTCTTCCAGCTCATCAGTGTGTTCACTAACCAGGGAGTGCTACTGGGCCTAGATGTCCAGAGTTTTCAGTGGGGTTTCATAATGTATAGGCATGATTGATTAGATCATTGACCACATGCTTGAACTCATTCCCCAGCCTCTCTGCCCTCCCTGTGAGGTCAGACTAGCTCAAAACCCCAACCCTCTAGTCATGTGGTTGGTCTTTCTGGTGACCAGTGCCCATCGGTGCCATTTAGGGGCCTATCACACAGGACAGCTCATTATTTGAACAAAGTTATTCCTGTCACTATGGAGATGTCAAACATTGTAGAAACTCCATGCTAGGAACCCAGGACAAAGACCAGACAAATTCTTTTTTTTGAGGCAGGATCTCACTCTGTTATCTAGGCCAGAGTGTAGTGGTATAATCTTGGCTCACAGCAGCCTTGACCTCCCAGGCTCTAGCAATCCTCCTACCTCAGCCTCCTGAGTATCTAGGACTATAGGTGCACGCCACCATGCCCAGCTAATTTTTGTATTTTTTGTAGAGTCGGGATTTTGCCCCATTTGCCAGGCTGATCCCGAACTCCTAAGCTCCAGTGATCTGCCTGCCTTCATCTCCCAAAGTGTTGAGATTGCAGGCATAAGCCACCACGCCTGGCCTGACAGAGTCTTTATTATGTAATAGGTAGTTAGTAGTATATTCAGTCCTGACCGTACTACTCTTCCTCTTGACTCCCATTTCCTCCATGGAAGAAGGCTTACCTCCTTGCCTTCCTGTCATGTTCTCGAGTGATTGCACCATGTGCTGTGGCTTCTGGTGCCATTCTGAGACTCCCAGTCCACCAGGTTTGCCTCTTGATTGTAAAGGTGGTGAAGGGAATTCACGACCCTATTTTGGAAGTCAAAGGTGTTGTCATTTTTGTCTTTGCATACCAACTTTATCCTAATTCTGCTCAAGGCAATGAGTAACTACTCGAACAAGGGATGGCTCTTTTAGAAAGTGTGAAAGAGAATATTAACATGGTTAACAAATATTCCATCCATTACAATTTTGTAACTTTCCCATGGTGTGTCCAAAGTGATAACAGTGCTATATTACAGATTACATATATATGTGTGTGTGTGTGTGTGTAATTGCGCATGCACAAGAAATCACCCATCTTGGTTGTGTCTTAGAAACATATATTTGCTTCTTTATATGTGAGAGCAGGCATTCCATCTACCTAAATTCTGACAAGGCCAGTGGGCCGGGGTTTTCTGGTTTAATGTCAGCCCTGTGTACACTGGCTGTGCTGTTTCTAGCACCATAAGGCAGTCATCATTATTGAGCCAGGGGCTCTGCAAAATTGGGGTGATTGCAGAGCCAAAAAGCAGGATAGAGGGTGGTGGTGGTTTCTGGAATTTGTTTTACTATTCTTCCTGTTCCTTTGCTCTTTCTGCCAACTTCAGAATCCTTCCCTTCCTTAAAACATTTAGTGATATCCATGAATTTATTTAATTGCTGCATGAGTGAGTTTTGCCCCACAGCACTTGAAGATAATTGGAATGCATTCTAGCTCATGTGCTCTAGATAATATGCAATTGCCAGCCAGCTGGAGAGTAGTATGCCTTTGTCTCACAATGTCTTAAGACTGTAATTTTAAAAAGTTTCTCCTATTTGCTGGTGTCTCTTGTTACCTTTCTTACGGCATCATATATCTACTATGGGGTCCTTTTGTCTGAATGTGTAGACACTTCTTGTGGTATACTGAATAAGCTCCTGGCGATGAGGGAAGACTCCACTTTGTTTTGTGATGTCCTGTGCAGTTGGGCCCTAATAAATGCTTTGTAAATGATGGTAATGAGACTTACGTCTTTAGATCTTTAAACGTGGCGATAGATAACAGCAAGTTTTAGAAGCCATAGAATTTCAAGAGGAGCCTTGCAGAAAGACAGAACACCCTCCTCTTCCTTGACCGGTCTGTCACCAGGTGAGAGCCTGAGCTTCCCATGGTGAACGTGCCTAAATGGGGTTCCCGTCATCATGTCTGCTGACTACTAAAATGATTTTGGGTTTTTCTTCTGCCCAAAGTCTAATAAAGTAGAAAAAACAAAATGAGGCTGGGTGCGGTGGCTCACACCTATAATCCCAGCACTTTGAGAGGTTGAGGCGGGCAGATCACCTGAGGCCAAGAGTTCAAGACCAGCCTGGCCAACATGGCGAAACCCTGTCTCTATGGAAAATGCGAAAATTAGCTGGATGTGGTTGTGGGTGCCTGTCATCCCAGCTACTCAGGAGGCTGAGGCAGGAGAATCACTTGAACCAGGAAGTGGAGGCTGCAGTGAGCCGAGATCACACCACTGCACTCCAGCCTGGCGACAGAGCAAAACTCCATCTAAAAAAAAAAAAAAAAGAAAGAAACAAAATGAGAGATTCTTAACATTTATAATATTAGGGGCTAATCAGTAAAGTAAAATGTGATACATCTCAAGAGAATTTACTTTAGTGTCTTTAAAAAACTATATAATACCAAGCTGCAAATATAGGATAAGCTCTCTGAGTTGGCCTCTCATCACGGGAAGCCAAACTGCTACACTCCACACAGGAAAAGGCAGACAAATCCATGGTGAATTAGTCACAAAGAACTGGGGAAAATATGAAGAAAGGTTAAAGAACAAGATATTTGACATTCTATGGAAAGACACAATGAGAAATAAAATATTTCCTCACATGTATGAAAAGGTGGGCTGTGGATTTTTCTCTCCCTAGAAATCTTTCAAACAAGCTAATGCCTCCTCTGGGCTGGATTAAGTATGATCCAGCCTGAAATCACAGACAGGGGCCGGAATCACTCGGCTCTATTTCAGCTGAGAGCATTAGTGATTCTCGTAGATGTACTTTTCCCCTAAAATATTTTATTTTATACTGGCAAAATTTTTTTGTGGGTGGGGGAGGATCCTTTTTCTGAAGCATAATGTGCATCATCTTTGTAATATTTGGCTGCTTTTGTTTTGTCATTTAAAATCCTTTCTTGCTTTGTCTGTAAGATGTGAGAAGCTTTGTAAACGTGGACCTTTTTTTCTTTTATCAAATGGCACTTTAGCTTTTAAAATTGGGTCATCAGATTTACTGGGGCAAAATTTTCTAGCAAGCTGCATTTCCGTTTTTATACACAAGGGAGAGCTAAGGACCTAGAAAATAGATTTGGATTTTGCCAAATTCCAGGTTCTTCAATACTTCAGGGTGGAAGTAACGAACTAATTAAGAGCGGTAACAGTTTTGAATTATTTGGAAAAATACTTGATAGTAATAAAATAATTTTAAGAACTTTGTATAATTTTTATTTTTTTCTGAAATCCAGTGACTAGATTGCTTTAACAGCCTGTTGGACTTAATATTTCTCATTTTATATAATTTGGGAGAATAAATTTAATAGGATAGTCCTCAGAGGTGCAACTGAAATACACTAAAATAAATATTAAAGATTGAGGAGCGAGAGGGAATTGTTTTGATTTTAAAACTTTGATGCTTGGAATTTCTGGTCTTGAGTTTTGTCCTTTGAAATCGGGGTTCAGCTCTGAAATCAAACTCAGTCGTCGAAAGGAACCATGGGAAACTGAATTTGGCCTACAGATACTAAGGAGCCCCAATAATTTCACATTATCTTTTAATGGAGCAAACTATTACAGAGAAATCAGAGAAATAATATTTTAGGAATTTGTACTATATTTTAGAAACAATCTTTTAGGAATATGTCCATTTGAATCAAGCTTCAGTTTTTGTTGTTTTTTGCATTTTTACTTTTATTTAAGAAACAGGGTCTCACTCTGTCACCCAGGCTCACTGCAGCCTCGAACTCCTGGGCTCAAGCAATCTTCCTGCCTCAGCCTTTTGAGTAGCTGAGACTACAGGCACGCATCGCCACACCCAGCTAAGTTTTGTATTTTTTTTTGTACAGGCAGGATGTCACTCTATTGCCTAGGCTGGTCTTGAACTCGTGCCCTTAAGTGATCCTCTTGCCTCAGCCCTGCAAAGTGTTGGGATTACAGGAATGAGCCACCACACCTGGCCAGTTTTTGTTTTGTTTTGTTTTTAATCAATAAGGCTACATGTTTCAGTCAGTGTCAGAATTAAAAAACAAAAAAAGCTACATGAAGAAAAATTTCATTAAGGGGTGCAGGTGGGAAGAGTACAGTTTAGGAAGTAGAGACAGGGCAAGGTGGCTTCATCATCACTATGCCTCAGGGTTCGGTTAAGCATCAGAAAAGTAACTGTGACTTTTGATGGCTCTCTATATGGAGAATTTAGGATAGTGATTAAGAGCACATGCCTTGAAATCTGATGAACCGAGAGATTCAGATTCCGCCTCTACCTAATTAGCTCTGTGACCTTGGGGACCTTGTGTCACCTCTCATAGCTTTGCTTTCCTCTTAGGGAAAATCATAGAACCTACTCGATAGGGTATTCTGAGGATTAAATGTGAGTAACATAGAATCCAGCATATAAGAAGGATTCAAAAATACATATTAGCTATTACGAAAAAGTTTCAAATTATTTCAAAGAAGATCTAATGGATAATAGAAAAAGAAGAAATTACGTTCTCTTTTGTGTGTTGATGACAAGGCTTGGGGTGACAAGAGAAAGGTAAAACTGGGAATCAAGAAGCTCCTTTCACTTACTCACTAATGGAATTAAAAGAGAACAATATGTTTACTTGCTGAATATGTTACAGGACCACAGGTTTATTCCTCTCAAGCACTCCAGCTTTTATACTCACTCGGCTATTAACTCTCTTTACCCTGGTTTTCTACCTAGCTATACACCAACCTATGCTCCCTCAGTTATTAACTCTCTTTACCCTGACTTTCTACCTAACTCTCTTTACCCTGACTTTCTACCTAGCTGCCTGCCAACCTATACTCACAAGGCTATTAACTGTCTTTACTCTGGTGTTCTCTGTAACCCTGCATGCCTGCAGGAAGAACACTGGGGCTAGCACTCAGGAGCCTGGAATGTGGGTTCTGGCACTGCTACCAGATAAGTATGTGATCTTGGACAGGTCTCCTGGCCTTCCTTGGTTGTTGTGGACTGATGTTTATGTCCTGCAAGATGCATATGTTGAAATCCTAACCCCCAATGTGATAGTAGGAGGTGGGCCCTTGGAAGGTTATTATATCATGACAGCCCTCATGAATGGAATTAGTGCTCTTATAAAGGGGACCCTAGAGAGCCCCCTAGCTCTTTCTACAACAGGAAGTCAGCAATCTGCAAGCTGTAAGAGGACTCTCACAGACTCCAACCATGCTCTACCCTATCCTCAGACTTCCAGCCTCCGAAACTGAGAAATGTATGTTATTTATAAGCTGCATTAGGGTTATCCACAGAAACAGAACCAATGGGGTATGTGGAGACATGTATAAGAGGAGATATATTATGGGCCTTAACTCATGCAAGAAATCCCATGAGATGCCACCTGCAAGCTGGAGACCCAGGAAATCCAATGGTATAATTCAGTCCAAATCTGAAGGCCTGAGAACCAGAGCAGGGACCACCACTGGTATCAATCCTGGATTACAAAATCCTGAGAATTAGGAGCTCCAGTGTCTGAGGGCAGGAGAAGATGGATGTCACAGCTCAAGAAAAATCACCTTTCCTTTGCCTTTTTGTTTCAGTCCAGCCCTCAATGGAGTGGATGATTCCTACCTACGTGGGTGAGGGTGAATCTTCTTTACTCAGTATGTAGATTAAAATGCTAATCTCTTCCAGAAACAACCTCACAGACACATCCCCAAATAATATTTTACCAACTATCTGGGCATCTCTTAGCCCAGTCAAGTTGACACACAACATTAACCGTCACATCAGTCACCCAGTCGATAGTATTTTGTTATAGCAGCCTGAACTAAGACATGGGTTGAGTTATATTATCTTTAATTTGCAGGTTCCCTTCCACCTATGTAACAATAACCTCTAAAATCACCTGAAGCAGCTATTGTGGAGTGCAGTGATACAATCTTGGCTCACTGCAACCACTGCCTCCTGGGTTCAAGCAGTTAATCCTACTTTAGCCTCCCAAGTAGCTGGGATTAAAGGTGTGTGCCACCATGCCTGGCTAATTTTTTTGTATTTTTAGTAGAGATGGGGTTTCACCATGTTGGTCAGCCTGGTGTTGAACTCCTGACCTCAGGTGATCTGCCTGCCTTGGCATCCCAAAGTGCTGGGATTGCAGGTGTGAGCCACCACGCCCAGCAACTTTTACTTTTTTTTTTTTTTTTTTTTGAGATGGAGTCTCTCTCTGTCTCCCAGGCTGGAGTGCAATGGCATAATCTTGGCTCATTGCAACCTCTGCCACTCGGGTTCAAGCGATCCTTCTGCCTCAGTCTCCCAAGTAGCTGGGACTATAGGTGAGTGCCACCACGCCCAGCTAATTTTTGTATTTTTAGTAGAGATGGGGTTTCGCCATATTGGCCAGGCTAGTCTCAAACTCCTGACCTTGTGATCCACCCACCTCAGCCTCCCAGAGTACGGGATTACAAGCATGAGCCACTGCACCTGGCAACTTTTACTTTTTACTGTGGTTTTTAATAATAATTATCCCCTGCTTTTAAGATACAGTTTCAATCTGTTGCCCCGGGTGGAGTGCAGTGGCACGATCTCAGCTCACTGCAACCTCCGCTTCTCAGGTTCAAGCAGTTCTTGCGCCTCAGCCTCCTGAGTAGCTGGGATTATGGGCATGTGCCACCACCCCTGGCTAATTTTTGTATTATTAGTAGAGATGGGGTTTTGCCATTTTGGTCAATCTGGTCTCAAACTCCTGACCTCAAGTGATATGCCCACCTCTGCCTCCCAAAGTGCTGGGATTACAGGCATGAACCACTGTGCCTGGCCTGTTGTCTACTTTCTTATCAGTGAGTCCATTTATGGAGACTGTTTAAAAGCAAGTTCAGTTCAACATCCATTTGTCGAACATTGATTAGGTTGAGCAACACACTGTGCTTGGCCTGGGGAAAGCAGTATTGTTTGGATTCCTTACAGCATGGCAGGCCCACCTTATTAGTGCAATTAGGAGCCAGGTTTGAGAGAGACTGTTATTAGAGGTAATATTGCACAGTTAGCCACCTTGAAGAGCTTGTTAAGAACAGGTCTCCAAGTAGACACAGATGGAAATTAATACAGATTAAAATAAACCATGAGATGCTCTGACTTGTAGGGTTTTAAACTGTTCAGGAAATCAGTTTAAACAACACATATTTTACTTAATGCTAGACTGTTAGTGTCGTTTCTCTACATGTTATTTGCAATTTTCCCTTCCACCATCCTCAAACACCCAGAGGAGGAAAGGGCCACTGTCTCTGGCCAAACAGTCTGGCCTCCAGACACGGCAAGCAACCGGGTTTATCTTCCTGGCTACTGCTAGGAGACTCAAACCTTCTTAATAACACCTCCAGTGTTCGTGTGGTTTCTACCAACCCTACTTGGCCCAAAATGAAAAATATATACAGCACGGCCCATTCATTCACCTTTGAGAAAAGAAGGATTCAGGGTTTTAGATGCCAAAGTAATAAGCATCTGGAGTGTGTAACATTTGCAGATTTTTGGCATTTTGGAGGATAGCTTTCTTCTTTGTTCACAACAGTTCAGGTGGCTACCCAGAGAGGTCAGTGGGAACTTACCAAAAATCAGCCCTGATGACCACTCCTGCATTGGGTTCTCCAGTGGCCTTCCATTGTGAGTGTAATTAAATCCAAACACTTGAACGTGGTCTGTAAGGCCACAATCACCAGGCCTCTGCCTGGCACCGGATTCCCGCCTCCTTGCCTTCATCTCTGGGTGGCTGCTCCACTGAATTCTCCTTCTAGTCCTTGGCACTTCTAGAAGTCTTTCTCCCAGGTCTTCATATGACTGTCTCCTCCTTGTCCCAATGATCTCCTTCCAGAGAGACCCTTCCTGGCCAACCTAGCTGAAATAGATAGCCCCTGGCAGCAAGTCACATAACCTATGTTAACTTGCTTCATGGCATTTTCCACTATCTAAAAGCTATGTCACCACTGTTCCTCTCCACTGGTATTAAGCTCCAAGAAAGCCAGGGCCTTTGCCTGTCTTCTTCACTGCTATGTCCTGGTACCTGCAACAGGACTTTACTCATGGTAAGCACTCTTTAAATAGGTGTGAATAAGTGAATATGCTAGGTAGAAATGAGGGCTAGGAGAGATTCGGTTGCAACCCCATATCCTTCTGGCAAAGTCAATAGAATCATGTTTTTGTAATTAAGATGAGTCAAGGTAGAAATTGTCATTCTCTCCTGTTAGATTCCAGTGATCTGTATCTTCTTGTAAAGATTTCTTAAAATAATTCTAAAGGCACACATTTTTGATATAACAGTGCTTTCAAGCTTTAAGAATTTGAGACTTCCATTCTAATTTCAGAACATATTAATGAAGATTTAAATATGCATTAAAAAGTACAAGCATTGCTTCAACCCAGCTATTTCTCAGAAATTCTCATTGATTTTATAACATCTGTCTTCTAGCTTGAACCTTCTAATTTCTTCAGCAAAAAAACAGATTAATACATCTAACTTAAAATTAAGACAAAAAGAATTAATTGGATTTTCAGTTTTGTGTGTTTTCCATATTTAAAATGTGATGCCACATGCCTTTTAGATAGATGGCTTCCCTTCTTATTTTCTGTTAAAGAATGAATTGTCAGAATCATGGAAAATTGTAGATGACCCTTCCTTGAGGCAAAACTTGATTCTTATTCTGTCACTCCTATTTCAATACTATTGAAATATAGTATTTAAGGTCACTATGCTCATAGGAAAGCATATTCCTAACATACTATGCTGTTTTGAAAAATATCTTTCCCTTGGACCTTTGTAGAACCTTTTTCCAAAGATTATTTTAAATATCATCCTCAAAAGTTGAGCTTTATCAAGACTGCCTGTGATCTATTCTTTTCCACAGATGCCTCTGATAACTTATGAAAGATGGGCTCCTGGATAAATCACTTTACCTCCCAGAGCTTCAGTTTCCATCTCTACATTGGAGTCATGAAATGGGAAAAGGGGTGGGGAAGAGAGCACCATCTCTCTTGCCCTGTCATTCTCCAGCTTTGCCTTTGGCGGCCCTCGAAAGAACAATGTGGGTTTGCCCTGGTTTGGCTCCAGCTCTGAGAACTCAGCTCTTAGGAACTGAAACTCAGAGGGGTGTGGGTGGGAGATTTTTCTCCCTGTCCTTAGACGGAGTTTCTTTCAAAAATCCAGGCCTGACAACAAAGGGTTCCCTAGCATATCTGTAGCTTAGTAACTGGTCAAATGTGTAGAGCTTTTGGGCACTCACCTGTAGCATCTGAAGAGTTGAGATGATTCTTGTGTGCTGGCAGGATGTGATGGACAGGACACCAGTGTGGTGGAGTCAGTAAAAGGAGCACCTACCTGCCACAGGGGGCTCCTGTAATCACCCGACAGGTTCTTCCTTCTGGCTGCACAGACAAAGCCAGTCCACTGAGACCGTGGCATTAAATAAAGAGTTTAATTGATGTGAGGCCAGTCACACCATCTGGGAGATGGAGTTATTACTCAAATCAATCTCCCCTGAGACTGTAGGTTTGGGTTTTTCAAGGATTGTTTCATGGGCAGGGGGGTTAGAGAATGGGGAATGCTGATTAATTGGGGATGCCATCACAGAAGTGTGGAAAATGGTCCTCATGTGCTAAGTTAGCCTTTGGGTTGGGGAGCCGTAAGACTGGTCGAGTCACCAACACTGGTGTGATATTTTGAAGTCCAGTAGACTAGAGTGACAACATTCCAGGAAGATCACTAAAATGAACATTTGTTCTGCAAGATAATGAATAAGTCCAGCATAGGGGTTACTGGTATATATATATTTTTTGCTGCCATTTTATCTGATGATTGACTGTTTTGTTCTGTTTTTCTACATTTTTATAATCACTACCCCCAATATAATCACTACTCCTGGTGGAGTCAGCTGGTCATCAGAAATGCAGAAGTCTGAAAAGACATCTCAAGACACCAATCTTAGGTTCTATGATAGTAATATTGTCTACAGGAGTAACTGGGGAAGTCACAAATCTTGTGACATCAGGGAATATACCTGGTTATTGTTTAATTCCACCTACATACATCTTAGCAGAATTCAGGCCCCTCTCATAGTCCTAACCTGTGGACTTTCATTAGTTTTACAAAGCTGGTTTAGCTTTGGGAAGGGATATTATCATCCTGGCATGAAGGTTAAACTACAAACTAAACTTCTCCCAAAGTTAACTTGACCTATACCCGGGAATGACTAAGGACAGCTTGGCGGGCGGAAGCAAGGTGGAGTCAACTATGTCAGATTTCTCTTACTGTCGTAATTTGCAAAGGCGGTTTTGCTACTTTCCTTACAAGTTAGTTGGGGACTTCAGCAATTCTGCGTAGACCAAGACCAAGAGTTTTCTTGTACTCTCATTAGGAAGTCACCTACTCTGGTCCCATTTTAAATCCCCTGCATACTACCTAGCAGAATATATAACAGATGCAAATTGGATCCATTTTGTTCATTGAAATATATCAACTTTTCTCCAGATTTTCAAGACCATCTTCATTTGCATTTAATTTTAAAATGTCAGTACACTGATGTCATGGTATATCATTTGAAGGCACAGGGAAGGATATTGTGAAGTCCAGCAGACTACTGTGTCAGTATTCCAGGGAGATCACCAAAACGAACATTTGTTCTCAAAGAGAATTAATAAGCCCAGCATAGGGGTTCACTGGTATATATTTTTATTTGCCATCATTTTATCTGATGATTGACTGTTCTATCTTTCTGCATTTTTATAATCACAACCCCCAAACACCTGAAGCTTGGGGTTTTTGTGTAAAGTGTAAAGTAGAATTTATTTGGAGACACTTCCCTGTCATAAAAGCATAATGAAAAATACAGAGGAGTGAAGAAAGAAACCAGAATCACCTATAATCTCATTGACCTTCATGTATCCCGGGTTGGAGAAGGAGCCAAGAAAAATCATGGACAGAGGTTATTTTGGTGCCATTACCTTCAAAATTATTTTTAACCTGTTGTGAGGCTCAGCTCTTTTGTAGTAGCTTCAGTAAGTCCTAACCCATGATGCACACCGAGCCCCTGCCTGTTAGTGGTAATGTGCATGTCTTTCCATTTGGTCTTGAGGACACCTTGCTGTACTGGGCACTTGGTCCCAGAGAACTTTTTTTTTAAAGGACCATTAAGGGATACATGGAGACCTGCCTTCTCACACTGGCGCAGTGATTTTTGCTTCCTCTCTGAACAGGCCTTTGGTATTTCACAGGCTGAACCCTTCTCTTTTAAAGTGACCTGTCACCTCTCATGTAGTCAGTGCTTTTTTACTGCCACCAAGTTGGCAAGCGTCATGCCATTCTCCTCCCCCGGAGAGAGAATTCCTAATCCAAATTTATTCCCATAGGATTTTCAGGACTTTTCCTGAGCCAAATTAGACCCTTTCTCTCAGTATATCTACTATCTCCTCCTTTCCCTGTATTGGCCAGTGCTAGACTGGAAGCTATGAATATACAGCACCTTTTAATCCCCTGAAAGACTTGGAGTATTATTTCTCCCATTCCACAGGTGAGGAACTAAGCCTCACAGGTAGGGAGTGTGGTTTTTGGATTTAGCATTTAGTTCATGACAGGTGTATTTGTTTAGTGAATGTTGAATGTAGAGTTTTATCTTCTTTCATATATTGAAGATACACATCTATGCAAGTCTGTGCATAATGTCATGGCACAATGTAATGGCACCAATGGCCTCCTATAAATTTTATTTAGTAGCCTGTAGAATTGAACGTCTTCAAGCCGTTTAACTCTCAAAGCTAAAATAAGAAGATTGTATAATTACTAGTTAAAATAAAGCAGTTTAAAGAGGTGGGGCTGGAGTAGGGTGAACTGAGAGCAAAGGTCTTCATTTTGCTCCATTTCTCTGGCCTAGTTTTATTCACCCTGTAGTTGTGTGGCCCTCCCTTGCGCAGTAACCATCCAAGCCGTCCATACAAGTCTGTGCATAGATGTGCATCTTCAATATGTAAAAACACTATGGGACTATGGGAGTTTGGTGAAAGTTAATCACATTTTGGTTTACAGCCCCTTTGCCCACTGAGCTGACCTCCTGGCTTGTGAATTCTGGCCTCTTCTTGAAAAGGTGCAGGAGCGTGTCAGATCAGCAACAGGTGGTCTAGCTGGCCCTGGGAGGACTTATGCAGAATTGAAGACAGCCTTCTAGGGGGAGGTGCTGAGACCTGCCCGTGGAGGCTGTTAACCTGGCTGCTCCTACAGTAGGGGTCCCCTTAGTGGACTTCCTTCTGCCAAGCAGTTAGGACCTACAGGTTAGTTTCCCTTCCCTTGGTTGTCTCTGTTTCTCGAGAAGGTAGGGACCGTATCTCTATCAGTCAAGTTGCAGATACTGCTCCACCTTTGAGATAATGTGTGTTGGTCTTCATTGCTCCTCGTCTCAGGGGTGACATTGGACAATCTTTTTTACTTCGTCAAAAGACAAAATAACATCAAATTTAAAGTTTTTAATTGGCTTTTGCCGTTGTAGAATCAGACAACCTCAAGCAAAGGAGGTTGGCTTAATAGGGTAGAGGAAAGCAGAAATAGAACAAAAAGCATATTGGTTGTTTCAAAGTTAATTTTCCTTTTAAAGGTTAAAGCAGAGACTTCCTTAGGCTTGCTCAAACTGGCCTGTTTGGGGATTTGGTATTCTCTCTCTCTCCTGATTTCTCAGGTCAGATAAACAGCTTGGTTTTAGTGGTATGTAACTTCAGCAACGGTGATTCCATTTGGGCTTGGCCTGTTGAGTCTAGAGCAGGAGCTCAGTCCAAACCAGTGGCGTCCTATAAATTTTATTTAATTTAATAGCCTGTAGAGTTGAACGTCTTCAAGCCGTTTAACTCTCAAAGCCAAAAGAAGAAGATTGTATAGTTACCAGTTAAAATAAAGGCAGTTTAAAGAGGTGGGGCTGGAGTAGGGCGAACTGAGAACAAAGGTCTTCATTTTGCTCCATTTCTCTGGCCTATTTTTATTCACCGTGTACTTGTGTGGCCCTCCCTTGAGCAGTAACCATCCAAGCCAGTTGTTAGACCGTGCTTCCCTAGCATGCCCTGTCATCCTGAGAAGGCAGAGGGGTAAACAATAAAGACTTAATTGTATCTCACCAACATTTTTGGGTCCCATTGGTGAGTAAGGCATCAATTTAAGTGCCTTTGGAAGCAATTTTGATTAAAATGATTTTTTTTTTTTTTTAACAGTTCTTAAATAGATTTTGGGATGATAGGAGATTGGGACATATTTAAAAAAAAAAAAAAAACAAGCAGAATTAAACAACCTGAATAAAAGTACCTGTAATGTATTGTGCTCGTACAGGGGAAGGAGGGAATGCGGTAGGACGTTATAAAAGAAATGGTATTTTAGCCTGTTCTTAAAAGATGAGGATGCTTTAGGACAGGGGGAATCAGGAGAGTTCCAAGCCAAGGGAAGCATACGAAGGCTTGGAAATACGTGACCCCTGCTTACTGTGACCGTGTGTTTGGAGCAGAGTTTTTACAGGAATAGACGTGGGGAGGAAAAGTCAGGCTAGGGCCGGACCCTGGAGGCTATGCATGACCAAAGAATCTGGGCTTTATTCTATTTCATAGAAAGAGTTCAAAGCCTGAGCATATTTGAAATGAGAGAATGAATGATGTGTCCTTCTGTTTAAGCAGAGAGAAGATACCATTTGTATTGAAAAAATTTAATTGAAAAGGCCAAAGAGAGGGCAGGGAAAACCCACAAGGGAGGCCATTTAAATGTGACCTGTGAGAGAGGAGACCCGTCTGAGAGCAGGGAGACCAGGGGGAAATGATTGCTTCTGAACTATTTCAGAGGTAAACTATGTGATGACAAAATAGGACTGCAGGGATGTGATAAGGGAAACTGATCATTTTAAAGATTTCCAGCAGAGATAATTGGGAAATGATGCTACCTTTAGATGAGACAGGATCCAGAAAGAGAAATATTTGCTTGGTTGAAGGAAAAGTGATAAACTTGATTTGTGATGTTTGGTAGGACTGTGGAATTCCCAATTGGTGACTCCAAAAAGAAGCACAGGTTAGAGAGAGAATTTTTGAAGCCGTATGCATTGAGGGGGTAGCGGCCAAGGGAGAACTTCCCCCTTTCCCCTCTGAAGGTTCGTTGAGAATCATCTGACAAAGGCAGGTTAATAGGAGAAAAGACATACAAAATGTTAACAGGCATAGCACGGGGAACTCACAGGAGGATGATTACCCAATAACCTAGTGCAATATAGAATCGTACATACCTTTCTCATAGGGGCGTGGGGAGATGGGGGGGGGGTGTAGGCAGTTCTTTTGAGGGGGCAGTCAATCAGAGGAAATGAATGGACGGAAATCAGCTTGGAAATGATTTTTTTTTTTTTTGAAATATGAGCCCAAGAGTCAGGTATTATCTTGTGAAGGAGTCTTTTCAGATGTGGCTGCATTCCTCAGTCTTCTTTTCTGAGAAAATTAAATTTCAGGGAGGAGAGGAAGGCAGTCATGTTTCTGTTGGTGACCCCTGTGTACTGTGACTGTGAAACTTTCTTGGCCAGAGGAGGAAATTCCAGAGCAAGTCCCTGCTTGTGTCCTGCGCTGGGTTGGGGTGGGACAAGAACAGGTTAGAGGGACCTTGATTCTGAGGCAGCTTCTAAGGCCTCTAAGCATATCAAGGCACCAATCTTTGGGGTATCACTTTCTGAGTCCCAACAAGGTCATATTTGAAGCCATAGAGGCAGGTAGGATCCCCGTGGCAGTTTTTACACCCAGGAGGAGTGCTTAGATTCCTCTCAGGTACCTCCCATCAGTAGTTAGGGGCTGCTCAGAAAGCACTCACCATATTGAGGACTGGCGTCTATGATCCAGGCTGCTCAGCAGGAGTCCACAAAAGAGCTCCCTCTCTAGGAACAGTAAAGTTAACAGCTTTCCTGAATTATGCCTTTTGTCCCCCTCCGGGGGGCAGTAGTGAAGTTCTCTAGCAGTGAGGCCTCCGGGGATCATTAAGAGACTCACCTATTGCTGATCACAACTCATCTCACCTGTTGCTGCTGAGGCCCTCCAGACTTAGTGGTGCCTGGTGTGTACTCAGAAAGGGTAATTGCCCACATTTGGCTGCGTATTCACAATCTGTGAATGAAAAAGACAAAAGTTGGGAAATCTACATTTAAGAAGAGAAAAATGTGGTTAGTAAAGGTAGGGAAACCCTCTGGGCACGGTGACTCACACCTGTAATCCCAGCATTTTGGGAGGCCTAGGTGGGCAGATCACTTGAGGTCAGGAGTTTGAAAACAGCCTGGCCAACATGGTGAAACCCGTCTCTACTAATAATACAAAAATTAGCCGGGCATAGTGGTGCATGTCTGTAGTCTCTCTCAACTACTTGGGAGGCTGAGGCAAGAGAATCATCCAAACTCAGGAGGCAGAGGTTGCAGTGAGCCGAGACTGTGACACTGCACTCCAGCTTGGGTGACAGAGTGAAGACTCTGTCTCAAAAAAAGGAAACCAAGCACTATAGGAAGGAGAGATAATTTTAAGTAAGAAGCAATGGAGGAGAAAGTAAATAAAATAGAGTTTAGACAAGACTAAGATGTGGGAATTAGAAAGCTTTTGGCAACTTTTTTTAAAGTATTAATGTCCTTCTGGGTGCTAAAGAATTTTATTGTGTGGTCAGGCGGTAGAATCATCAGTAAAGGTGACCCTTGAAGCTTGACAATAAAGGGGAAGTGAGGAATGGCTGATGTAGGGAAGATGCAGAGAGTTTGATGCTAGAGTTTATCCTTTAGTACTTGAAGATTGACATTAAAATATCTAGAACAAATACATTTGGATTTCGTGTTTCATAAATGGGTATATACCTAAGAGCAGTTTTCCCAGGGAACCCTATCTAATAGTTGAATTTGTACTCAACAGTTTTTACAGTATGTAGTTTCCCTCCCTCATTATTGTGCTATGTACTCTAGGGGAATTGAGAAGAATGAAGGTATTGTTTCTGTAAGAAGAAAAAGTCAAAATGATCTGGCACACCTGGAAGGGTGGTAGAATGGGAGTTGATCAGTGAACATGCATACAGTGTGCATAGGTACAGGGGTTTGGGAAGGACACCCCAGGTGAGAAGTAAGAGTAATCACATAAGTGGGAATAAATATGGCATGCTACAGTGTGGCATGGGGTTTGTGTTCCTATTATTTGCAGAATGTTCGCATAGCTGGTGTCTTAGTCTGGGGTGCAATACCAAAATACCATAGACTGGTTTATAGGCAGAAATTTATTTCTCACAGTTCTAGAGGCTGGGAAGTCCAAGATCAAGCCCCAGCAGATTCCATGTCTGGTGATTCTGCTTCCTGGTTCATAGACAGTGTTGTCTTGCTGTGTCTTCACGTGGTAGAAGGGACATGGGAGCTCTCTGGGATCTTTTTAAATAAGGGCACTAATCCCTATCATGACCTAATCACCTCCCAAAGGCCCCACCTCCTAATACCATCACCTTGTGGGCTAGGATTTCAACACAGGAATTCTAGGGGAACACACTCATTTAGTCCATAGCAATAAGAAATATGGGAAATCAGAACGGGTAGGATCAAAATCATAGGTTTATCTAGATTCTGTTACTGGATCCCACTACTTACTCAGCCTTTGGATCGGGGGTTTCCTCAGTATTGTGGCTTTGTGGTCAACAGAAAGATGTTGCTGAAAGGGGGTCCTGATCCAGACCCTAAGAGAGGGTTCTTGGATATCGCACAAGAAAGAATTTGAGGAAAATCCATACAGTAAAGTGAAAGCAAGTTTATTAGGAAAGTAAAGGAACAAAGAATGGCTACTCCATAGGCAGAGCAGCTTCGAGGGCTGCTGCTTGCCCATTTTTGTGGTTATTTTTTGATGATATGCTAAATAAAGTGTGGATTTTTCATGCCTCCCCTTTTTAGACCACATAGAGTAACTTCCTGATGTTGCCAAGGCATTTGTAAATGTCATGGCATTGGCGGGAGTGTAGCAGTGAGGGCCACCAGAGGTCACTCTCATCACCATCTTGGTTTTGGTGGGTTTTGGCCAGCTTCTTTACTGCAACCTGTTTTATCAGCAAGGTCTTTATCACCTGTATCTTGTGCTGACCTCCCATCTCATCCTGTGACTGAGAATGCCTTAACTGTCTGAGAAGGAAGGCAGCCCAGTAGGTTTCAGCTTTATTTTACCTATCCCCTATTCAAGATGGAGTTACTCTGGTTCAAACACCTCTGACAGTTCCATACAGGCAGGCTTGGAATTGATATACTGAGGATAATTTAGGAAACTGAGTTGTGCAGTAGTCTCATGACAGAAGTGTTTAAGATCCGAGCAGTAGGGTACAGCTCGTAACTAGAAAAAAGTACAGAATCGAGCTATTAAGTATTATTACAGGGAAAACATGGACTGAGTGACCAAATAAAAGAAAAAAAAAAAAAGACCAAGCAAGGTACTATGACCTTCTTTATGACCCCCATTCCAAAAAGATGGAAGAGCAGATGCCTTCTTAAATAATCAGAACCAGTGGTGCATTGGTCAATGAAAACATTAATTAAGGTGAGAAAATAATATGTCACTTATATGTTGATATAATTTTTAATTAAAAGCATATGTGTTTGCCACATCTTTCATTGTAAGGCTGAGGTTGCCTCTTTGAGTAAACTGACTAGAACACATAAATGACACATAATCTTTCTCACAGAAATAACACCTATAATGTTTCACTTAGGATTTCCAGTTTTGGTGTTCTTAGAGAGAACCTTTTTTTTTTTTTTTTTTTTTTTTTAAAGAAACAGGGCCTCTGCTGGGCGCAGTGGCTCATGCCTGTAATCCCAGCACTTTGGGAGGCCAAGGCAGGAGTATCAGCTGAGGTAGGGAGTTCGAGACCAGCCTGACCAACATGGCAAAACTCGGTCTCCCCTAAAAATATAAAACTTAGCTGGGCATGGTGGCAGGCACTTGTAATCCCAGCTACTCGGGAGGCTGAGGCAGGGAAAATTGCTTGAACCCGGGAGGCAGAGGTTGCAATGAGCCGAGATCACACCATTGCACTCTAGGCTGGGCGACAGAGCCAGACTCCGTCTCAAAAAGAAAAAAAAAGTAGGGCCTCACCCGGGCTGTAGTGCAGTGGCATGATCACAGCTCACTACAGCCTCCCTCAAACTCCTGGTGTCAAGTGATTCTCGCACCTCAGCCTCCCAAAGTGCTGGGATTACAGGTGTGAGCCACTATACCCAGCCGTGAATGAGAATCCTAATATTAACAAAGCATGCTGTGAGTGTACACTTGCCTCCAAGTTATAACAGTCTAGCCCTCACCAAATACAACAGCATTTTTGTTGCTGCTGCTGTTTTTAAAGAAACTCACCCTTTTGGAGTCTTGTATTGTTCATGCTGTTCGTAGAACTAAGAACCCAATTTCTTTTCACAGTTACATTATGTTCATTTATGTAATTAATAGCTAATTGAATTAATGTAGCTCCAGTAATAAGTATAACTAGCATCAATATATTTGGGAATACAGCTGATCATTGGTATTTGAGCCAAATGGCAAGAGCAGAGTGGCCCAGACAAGGAGGGTCTCTGCAGTGGGCAGAGTCATAAGTAGAGGTCAGTTGAGTGAGCCTCTTAATTTCCTTCAGATTTATTAACTGTCAGTTGTGTACCCTCTAAAATTTTCTCTAGATACTCCATTTCTGGAACACATTGTAGAGATGTTTCTTTCTTTTTCTTTTTTCTGAGACACAAGCACATGCCACCACACCCAACTAATTTTTTTATTTTCTGTAGGGACAGAGTTTTGCCATGTTGCCCAGGCTGGTCTCTAACTCATGGCCTCTAGTAATCCTTCCGCCTCAGCCTCCCAAAGCACTGAGATTACAAGCATGAGCCACTGTGCCCAGCTTGTTTTCTATATATCTTGCCATTGCCCATTAGAGCAGTTCGTGTTTGTCTCTTCTGAGCAAATCTTTGACTGTGCTTCAGTTAACCTGGTCTCTTGGTGTCTCCTTCTCTGCCACCGACTCTGTTCATGTTGATTTCAGCCATGTATTACCAGCAAAACAGCTAGTCCTGGCTTGGAATACCAAAAAGCTATGGAAGCTATGCAAGGCCAGAATACAACTTAGTGTGTTTATTAGTAAAACCTGTCTGTATTAGTCTATTTTCACGTTGCTGATAAAGACATACCTGAGACTGGGAAGAAAAGGTGGTTTAATTGGACTTACAGTTCCACATGGCTGGGGAGTCCTCAGAATCATGGTGGGAGACAAAAGACACTTCTTACGTGGTGGCGGCAAGAGAAAATGAGACAGATGCAAAAGTGGAAACCCCTGGCCGGGCGTGGTGACTCACATCTGTAATCCCAGCACTTTGGGATTGGGAGGCTGAGGAGGGCAGATCACCTGAGGTCGGGAGTTCAAGACCAGCCTGGCCAACATGGTGAAACCTTGTCTCTACAAAAATACAAAAAAATTAGCTGGGCATGATGGTGGGTGCCTGTAATCCCAGCTACTCGGGAGGCTGAGGCAGGAGAATCGCTTGAACCTGGGAAGCGGAGGTTGCAGTGAGCCGAGAACACGCCATTGCACTCCAGCCTGGGCGACAGAGCGAGACTCGGTCTCAAAACAACAACAACAACAACAACAACAACAAAAAATGGAAATCCCCGGCCAGGTGCCGTGGCTCACACCTGTAATCCCAGCACTTTGGGAGGCCAAGGTGGTAGATCACAAGGGCAGGAGATCGAGACCAGGCTGGCTAACACAGTGAAACCCCATCTCTACTAAAAATACAAAAAAATTAGCCAAGAGTGATGGCGGGCACCTGTAGTAGCACAGACAGTAGTACTCAGGAGGCTGAGGCAGGAGAATGGCGTGAACCCAGGAGGCGGAGCTTGTAGTGAGCCGAGATCCTGCCACTGCACTCCAGCCTGGATGACAGAGCGAGACTCCGCCTCCAAAAAAAAAGAAACCCCTTATAAAACTATCAGATCTTGTAAGACTTATTCACTACCACGAGAACAGTATGAGAGAAACCGCTCCCATAATTCAAATGATCTCCCACCGAGTCCCTCCGACAACATGCAGGAGTTATGGCAGTACAATTCAAGATGAGATTTGGGTGGGAACATAGCCAAACCATATCACTGGCCATATTCACCTTTGTTCTTATTGTTTTGTGCTTTAGAGATTTGTTTTAGAGTTTATTGTATAGCAAATTGTGTTTGCCACATATATGTAGCTCTTAGCTAACCAAAACTCAGAATTTTGTTTTGCATTTTAGCTTTATTAAATAAAGTGGGATAGACATACTTGACAAATAACCTTTTATATACTTAGCAACAGCATGCAGACTAGATCTGAAATTATTGTACGTTTCCAAGTTGGCTTCTGAAATTTAACTAGAACTGGACAGCTCTCTACTGACACTCTAATAATATGTGTGCATCTATATGTATTTATGTGTACGTACATGTATGTGAGTACATGTGTATGTCTCTATAGCCTAACCAAATACTTGTGTGTGAGTATAAGGAATTAGAACCTCCCTGGGCTGAGCTAGTCTTCTCCTTCACACGGTATACTTTTTGCATATCTCCTGTTGGCCTCTGCTTATTCATGGCTGCTACTCATAACATCCCTGGCATAATGCTACCTCATGACCTTTACTCAACTTCTGCCATACCAACTGGACATGTTCTTTCACACTGCAACTCAAATTCTTAACAGAAGTGAACTGACTGGCTCAGCCAATCACTCTGGCTGTGCTTGTGCAGAGACCCTCATGCCAGGCCCCACACAAGCTTAGAGACAGGGTACTCAGAGAACGGGGGACCATTCCCATCTCCATCAGGTGAGATTAAGACAGGTAGCAGCTGCCTGATACAGAAGATGGCAGTGCAGGCAGCAGATGCCGTGGGTAGAGCAGTTTCCCTTAGATTATAGGATGGCAGGAAAGAGAAAGGCTGCCATTGTTTACTCCAAGGGGTGTGTTGTAAGTGCATACAAGCAGCCTTGCTTTGCACCATTCCGTATGTACACATTCCCATCACTGGATATAGTTAAACACAAATCCCTCAATGACAAATTTTAGTTACCCTATGTAATAGTTTGCTAGGACTGCCATTACAAAATACCACAGTTTGGTGGCTTAAACAACAGAGATTTATTATCTCATGGTGTGGAGGCTGGAAGTCTGAGATCAAGGTGTCAGCAGGTTTGGTTTCTTCTGAGGCCTCTCGCCTTGGCATGTAATTGGCTACCTCCTTGGCATGTGTATACGGAGTTGTTCCTCTATGTGCGTCTGTGTCTTAACTGCCTTTTCTTGAGCCACTGTGCCCAGTCTCAATCTGGTTTGTACTGTAGCTTCATGCAGGCCTGGGTCTTGTGCTATCTTCATTTTCCTATTGCCATTTTCACATCTAATCACAACAAATTTCACTTCCTTCATTATTACTACTTGTTTCTTTGCAGCACTTTATAGAAAGACAGCAGTCATATAGGCCTAGGGCCCTTTCAACTCTTTAAAGGCCCTATCTCAAAATACAGTCACAATGTAAAGTCTTGGGTTTTAGGACCTCAATGTATGAATTTTAGAGGGATGCAGTTCAGCCCATAACACTATAGTATAGCAATTGTGAGTCACTGCACATAAAACACAGACTTTGGGGCTACCTCTTCACAAATCACTGTGTACATAACACATGTACATTTTGATCAATAATATCACTTCTCTCAGAGTCTGGTGGTGATTTGTCAGTGAGTGTCTGTTCAGTTCATGCACAGACAGCAAAGCATGTAGTTGTGTTGCCGCCTTCTTAGTGAAAACATGACATTAAAAAAAAGTAGTTCATTAGGAGAGGGAATTGGCCACCAAAGATGAAAGTGCTGCAAAGAAACAAGTAGTAATAATGAAGGAAGTGAAATTTGATGTGATTAGATGTGAAAATGGCAATAGGAAAATGAAGATAGCACAAGACCCAGGCCTGCATGAAGCTACAGTACAAACCAGATTGAGACTGGGCACAGTGGCTCATGCCTGTAATCCCAACACTTTGGGAGGATGAGGTGGTTGGATCACTTGAGGCCACGAATTTGAGACCAGCCCGGTCAACACAGTGAAACCCCGTCTTTACTAAAAATACAAAAAATTGGCTGGGCACAGTGGTGCTGCATACCTGTAATCCCAGCTATTGGTAGGCTGAGACATGAGAATCTCTTGAACCCAGGAGGTGGAGGTTGCAGTGAGCCAAGATTGTACCACTGCATTCCAGCCTGGGTGACAGAGCGAGACTTTGTCTCAAAAATTAAAAAAATAAATGAATTAAAAAATATATAAACCACACTGAAAATGTACAATGAATATAAAAAAGACAAGGTAAAGTCATCTCAATATATTTTAGCTTAAATTGCACTAGGAACAAATAACCACTTATTATTGAAATTGAGTATTTTTTTTTTTTTAGACGGAGTTTCGCTCTTGTTGCCCAGGCTGGAGTGCAGTGGTGCGATCTCCACTCACCGTAACCTCTGCCTCCCGGGTTTACACCATTCTCCTGCCTCAGCCTCCCGAGTAGCTGGGACTACAGGCGTCTGCCACCATGCCCAGCTAATGTTTTGTATTTTTTAGTAGAGACGGGGTTTCACCATGTTAGGCAGGGTGGTCTCAATCTCCTGACCTCGTGATCCACCTGCCTCGGCCTCCTAAGGTGCTGGAATTACAGGCATGAGCCACCGCGCCCAGCAACCATAATAGTTTTTTAAAATCCTGCTTAGTTTGACTAGTATTCAGGCCAAAGTGTTGAAGTTAGTTTCTATATTAAAAGAAAATGGTGATTACATGGAGACTATAGGAGGACTTTTGACTGCCAGTAAAGCTGGTTTCATTGTCTCATAAGTCAGCATGAACTGGTGAATGTTAAATGGTCTGATGACACCACTAGTGTAAATAAGGATGCCGCTGTGAAATTTCACCCCGAATCCCAAGATGGAGGCAGGTTTATGATGATCCTGGAATATTTCATGCTGATGAGATAGATCTTTTGGAAGACAACTGTATCAAGCACTTAAGTGAAGAAAGGCTGAGTGCCACTGCTCATACCTGTAATCCCAGCACTTTGGGAGGCTGGGGCAGGTGGATCACCTGAGGTCAAGAGAGTTCAAGACCAGCCTGGTCAACATGGTGAAACCCCATCTTTACTAAAAATACAAGATTAGCCAGGTGTGGTGGCTCGTGCCTGTAATCCCAGCTACTTGGAAGGCTGAGGCAGGAGAATCGCTTGAACCTGGGAGGCGGAGGCTGCAGTGAGCCAAGATCACGCCACTGCACTCCAGCCTGGGCAGCAGAGCTAGTGAGACTCTGTCTCAAAAAATAAAAATAAAAGAATTTATAAAAAAGAAAAAGAATTTATGTGAAGAAAGATGTAGGATCACTAAGTGGCCATACAGGAGAGATTCTAGATATTCAGCCAGGGAACATGGTGAAGGTAAACTTACCCACATAAATGAGGGATGGATGGGGTTATCAAGAAAAGGATGAAGATGACCCAGAGGAAGTGATACTGGCAAAAACAAAGTCACCCTGAAGGAACTCAGCTATTTCACGACATCGAAATGGCAAAGGATGAAATGTTGGAAGCCAATCCAAATTTAGGAGTATGGCAGTTTTCCAAGGCATAGAAAAGATGTTTATTCTATATCATAAGTTATTTGACAAGGAGAAGACAAGCACTGTTCAAAATGCCCTGGATAGGCCAGGCGTGATCTCTCGCTCCTGTAATCCCAACACTTTGGGAGGCCAAAGCAGGCAGATTGCTTGAGCCCAGGAGTTCAAGACCAGTGTAAGCAACATTGTCTAACCCGGTGTCTACAAAAAAGAAAATAGCCAGGTGTGATGGTGTGCACCTATAGTCCCAGCTCTCAGGAGGGTGAGGTGGGAGGATTGCTTGAGCCCACGATGTTGAGGCTGTAGTGAGCTGTGATTGATTACACCATGGCATTCCAGCCTGGGCAACAAAATGAGGCCCTATCTCAAAGCAAAGCAAAATATTCTGGATAGAGTTTTTTTTTTTTTTTTAAACAGAGAAATGAAACATTTTAATGCTCCATGTTTCTAATATTTTAAATTAGTGTACTAAGCAAATGCTTATTTTACTTTTTTGTTTTTCCTCTACAAGTATAAGAGTTTTTAATGTTTTGACATAAATTTTTTAAAGTTGTGGAACAATAATTTCCCATTGACTATTAAAATAACTGTACTTTGATGGTTACTTTTATGGTTCCACACTTCTATGCAAAGGAGTGTGTATGAGAGAGAGAGAGAGATCTTTGCTGGCAGTGTGTATATCTGTGTGTGATCTTTGCTGAAAGTCTTCCTAAGATGTATCATGTTATGTTTTTACTTGAATTATTCACCTAAGCCTGGCAAGCATAAGTTAGCATTTTCCTGATGGTATAGTCGTCATTAATAATGTTATTGTTTTCTGCTATAACGTAGAATAGTTTGGTAGTTAAGGGCGTGGTTTATGCAGCCAGACTTCGAGTTCAAATACTGAGTCGTTGTCTTTCTTTTATATGATCTGGAAGAAGGTGTTATCTCTCTCTGTGCCTCAGTTTCCTCATCTGCAAAATGCAGAGTGTAAGAGTGCCTACCTTTTTAGGGTTGTTGTGAGGTTTAAATGACTAAATGTGCTCAAAGCACAGAGTAGCTGGCAACACAGTGAACACTATGTGTTAGCCAATGCTGCTGCTGCTGCTGCTGGCAGGGACAATGGTGGTAGTAGTAGTAGCTGCATCAGTAGTAGTAGAAGTATTAATGATTCTGTGTGTCTGAAGATTTATTAAAAGTTAGGGCTATTTTTTTTTCTATATTAGAGAGCCTCAAACTACTGTGCTTTTGATTTCTTCTGTTGCTTTATTTACATGTTTTCCTCTCTCATTATTGGGCTATTAATGGACATTCTTTGCATTGGCTTCAGGCAGAACAACTACCTCATTCTCATCAGTATCTGATAAATTTGCTGTTCTTAATCACTATGGGTGTAATGACCAGAAAGTCTGACTTCTTGCAGTATCATGGAACCCTGGATCGTGGCTCAGTTCCTCATGGACAGCCTGTCACAGGGAAGCCCAGAAAAGAACCATTTATTTTGCTCAGGCCTCACGTTCATAAGAAGGTGCCTCTAAGCTGCCATTTGACACCATCTCCAAATGAGGTTATGCTCTTAATAGTTGTATTTTATCTGTCTTGAAAGCATTAAGTTATTCTTTGTGAGCATTAAAACTGTATTAGTTTGTTACCCTCTTTTGGCATTTCATTTTTAATATACTGAGAACCTTGAAGTACAGAAGTGGCCCAGGCCCTTCTGAGGAGCCCTGCTCAACAGACAAGCGGGTGGAGTTCCTGACTCTGTTAAGAGTAGATAGTAACTTGATTGATGATCTCAGGATAGGAAAGCCGAACTGTATTTGTTGCAGTTCTCCATTGTTTCTCTAAGTCTCTTGCAGGCTCTCAAATTCTCTCAGGTTTTTTGATTCTACCCAAGGAAGCTGAACATAGCATGTACCCAACTTGTAAGAACAAAGGTGTCAATATTTCACATTTATAGTTTGGTAGGGTCCTCAGGGCCAGATGTTTTGTGGGCCAACCTCTACTAAATCTTAAAATCATTCTCCAAATAGAGTATATTGTGTTTAATACTGCTTAAAAGGTATCAGTCACATGGGTTCTTAGTGGAACTCATGGCTAAAATAATTTTTAAACTCATTTTTCTTTTTATTTTTTTGAGACTGAGTCTGGCTCTGTTGCCCAGGCTAGAGTGCAGTGGGGTGATCTTGGTTCACTGCAACCTCCGCCTCCCAGGTTCAAGCAATTCTACTGCCTCAGCCTCCCGAGTAGCTGGGACTATAGGCACATGCCACCACACCTGGATAATGTTTGTATTTTTAGTAGAGACAGAGTTTCACCATATTGGCCAGGCTGGGCTTGAACTCCTGACCTTGTGATCTGCCCACCTCGGCCTCCCAAAGTGCTGGGATTACAGGCGTGAGCCACTGCGCCCAGCCATTTTCCTTAGCCCAACCAAATTGCTTTTAACTAAAATAGTGTGTTAATTGACCTTGTCTCAGATGTGTAAGCCATAGCTCCCCTTTTCCCTTCCTCACCCACCTCCGTGTGCTTATGGCATATGGGAAAACAGAAAACCCCCTTTTTTTTTTTTGCAAAAGTGATCTGAGGTTATTGATCAGTAAACTAGAAAACCCACTGTACCAGAAATTCGAGTAAACTGTGGCTCAATTTTCTTCCCCTTTATGGTCAGCTTGGTACATTTCAGTCCCAACTCAGGGAGAGCCGGGAGTGCAGTTGGCATCCAAGTTGCCTGACAGATGAATGAAATAAGAAACAGAGTCCGTTGAGTTAATGTCATCAGTCATCAGTTTATTGCACCATGGGGTGGGGGGGGGGGAGGGTGGAATCTATATCCAAACAAGTTCTTACCCTTCAGACCAACTCCTCTCTTGAATATGGGAAGCATTTATTAACAAAAGTATAAGGTTTGTGAATAGTTATGTCCTATATACATTTATTTTCTTACATCATGGATATTTCCTTAATAACCTTTGAAAGAATAAATGGGGATTTTTGAAAAGTTCTAGCCATTGGCCAGGGCAAGACTGAACGTGCTATCTATTGAAATGTTAAAAGGGTTGAATTCTGAAGGAAAGCTAGCAAGATTTCGCTAGTATTATGTGCTGTGTGTTGAGGTGGTAAGAACACGTATGAACCTGCAGTTGTTGGGGTTTAATTGGGGTTAAGTTGTTCCTTAATTTAGAGAATTTGATTTCTTTTCAGGGACTTTTTTTCTTGTGGCAAAATACACACAAAATTTACTGTTTTTGCCTTTTTTGTTTCTCTCTCTCTCTTTTTTTTTTTTTTTGAGACAGAGGTTTGCTCTTGTTGCCCAGGCTGGAGTGCAATGGCACAATCTTGACTAATTGCAACTCTGCCTCCCAGGTTCAAGCAATTCTCCTGCCTCAGCCTCCTGAGTAGCTGGGATTACAGGGCATGCACCACCATGCCCGGCTAATTTTGTATTTTTAGTAGAGATGGGGCTTCTCCATGTTGGTTAGGCTGGTCTCAAACTCCCGAACTCAGGTGTGATCCACCTGCCTTGGCCTCCCAAAGTGCTGGGATTACAGGCATGAGCCACCACACCCAGCCCATGTTAGCCGTTTTAAGTGTACATTTCAGTAACATTAAGTACATTTACATTGCTGTGCAACTGTCACCAACATCCCATCTTCAGAACTTTTCCATTATCTCAAACTGAAATTTTGACCTCATTAAGCATTAACTCCCCAGCCCTCTTCCCTTAGCCCCTGGTAAACACTGTTCTCTTTTCTCATCTCTGAAATCATACAGTATTTGCCCTTTTGTGTTTAGATTATTTCACTTTAGGGAATTTGATTTTATGCCAGTTTTTCTAACATGTTGCTTTTGGAGACAGTAATAATCAAAAACTTACTCTCCAAAGCCCTGAGTCTGAAATTCTGCATCCAAAAGTGCTACAGTGTGCATTAAACTGATTAAAATAATGTGGCATCTTTGAGGATGAGCTCTATGTTCAACTTGGTTGTTGTTTAAGATTTATATTGTAAGAAAATCTCTCATACATGAAAATGTAAATATAAAATTCCACTATTTTGTTGGCATTGCTTTTCTTGTTTGGGGGATCTTTACCTGTATTATTGGCTTCCAGGGTCTCAGCAGGGCACAAGGGATATTTAGCCTGTCTGAATTTTGGAATCAAGTTTGGTGATATGTGAGCCCTCCCAAGAAAGCACTAGTATAATGTAATGCTCTTAACCTGCATTCTTTAATGCTTAGCCCTGGGCTCTGTAACCCCACCCCCATGCCCAGCAGCATCCCAGGGTCCTCTTCTGGAATCCAACTAGAGTTCCTAAGGGAGGAGGATCCCCAGAGGGAGAAAGAGAAAGTGTCAGCGGACAGAAATATGATACTGAAATAGCAGAGTTAGTGTTTGAGTACTGACTTTCCCGTTTTACGTGGAAGAAATTTCCATGCCTTGTCTGGATATCTTTAGAATTGCGCCTTTCAGTGTTAAGATGGTTTGTTCCACTGTAAGGGCTGTGCCACATGGCTTGGTGGACTTGGAGAGGCGGAGGTGGAAACAATGCGCAGGAGTTGGCCTGGGGCTTTTTGTTTGCGTGTCCCTCTTTACCTATTCATAATCATGGATCCCCTCTGCTTTGTGATATTGTGAACCACGCATAACAGCGCCTCTTCACACCACCGGGTTGAGAAGAAGGCGCCTGAGGCTGACTTTCTGGACCTTCCGTCACGCAGTAAAAGATGTGGTTGGTGTGTGTCAGGATGAGAGGGCCACAACTGGACCCACGTGTGGCCGCTTCCCGGGTCTGCCATGTGCTTTGCTAGCTGCAAAGTGTTTCCTCTAAAACAGCTAATCCTGCATGACTGTCTCCTGCATTTTGTTGTCAGAACGTGCACGCTGCTTTCATAAGAACTAATTGAAGAGGGAGCTAGTTTGCATCTCGTTCTTGCATACCCTGAGTCATGAAAAACATTTTCTCTTAAGCAAAATTGAAAGAAAGAAAAGAGAGAAAGAGGGCCAAAAAAAAAAAAAAAAAAAAAGAAAGAAAGAAAAAAAAAGGTTGCCATCCAGTGGAGGAAGGAGTAATTCCCAGCTTCATTCAGGAAAAACGCAGGCTGAAATATGCTTAACTGTTTTAACTTGACTGGGGATTTTTACCACCATATGGGTTTTTTTTTCGTGACATCCGGAGCCAAATGGGTGCAGTATGCCTTTAAGAAAAGAGGTGCCTCACTAAACTTCGCTGTAGTTGTGTTTCACCGTTTCGGTAGGGAAGGAAAGTGTTAATTTCTTATTTGTACACTTTTTTTCCCCGACTTCCTTCCTATTCACTTCATTAAATCTAGAGGCAGTTCAGCATGGGAGCCGTCTGTATGTTGAATTAGGGCTCGCACTCTTGCGCAACACGTCACCAGTCGGAAACTGGGGGTTTGCTTCTGTGATTTATTTCATTATTGTGCTGGTAAAAGGTTTGGAAGGGAATTCTTTTTGGGGGTAGTACTTTAGCATTGTGTAGCAAGTTTTTGGTTTTTTTTTTTGTGTGTGCCCCCCAACCCCCAGCGCTGAGTTTGAGTCAGTTGAGCCAGTTTAATAAATAATTTTTTAAAATAAAAGAACAGTTTAAAATCTCCATGAATAATTTTACTTACATGCAGGAGTAATCTTACTCTACTCTTTATGTGCGAAAAGCATTGGGAAGTATTTAGTGAATTGATTTCCATTAGAAAAAGACCCTTAGAAATCACAGAACATAAAGCACTGCATATGGATGTGTTTGGGGTCTTTGGGGAGGAGGGAAGATGTTTTGTAGCTCTCTGCATTCCTGCATAAAACCTTAGTTTAAGGGGAATAATGGTCAGTACTTTGTGTGTTTCCTTGTAATTCCAGAACCTAAATTTAATAAGAATCTGCACGTATTAGCAATTGTAATAAAAATTGTTTCAGTTGTTCTGTTTGCAATTTAATTTGTTTTCGCTTCTTAGCTACTCACAGATTTAGAGATTTAAAACTCCAAATATCACAAGCTTATGCTTTTTCCCTCTTTTCAAAAATTGAGGGGGGTGAGAGTAGAAATATCCTTTTTACAACTCCCCCCAACTTCATTTATCCCACTGAGAAGAAAAACAATGAAAAATTTTACAGCATGAAACTGAAAGTGAAGTGTTACAGTTGTTCTGGATTTTCTTTAAAGAGCAGAATTACATATTATATTAAAATATTTGAACCTTAGAACATGCACATTGCTTTTATTTACATGCATTTAATTTTTTAAAAAATTGTCTTCTATTTTAAAAATCATTTCGACTGCTCCAAACCATGCTGCTATTTTTTTTAAAATAAGGTATAAAATACCAAAAAAGCATACCTTGTTTTAATTGTTTAAAATAAATTTGAATATTAATTTGTTTTCTTACTGGCTTAATTGTTAAAATGCGAGCAAGAATCAGAAACCACCTGAGCTAAAATCTCTAATTCTGCTGCCTGGAATAATAAGGGGAAAAAATATGATAAGTAGTTGTCAATATTAAAACAGGCTGAAGGAGGAAGCCTTCGGGCCTTGTAGTAGGTAGAATGAAACAGCAGATTTGAGTATCCACAATCCTTTCAGTATTAAATTTTCAGTAAAATAAAATTACTTGTATATGAAAACATAGCCTTTCCCCAGCTCTCTTTTTTTTCCTGATCAGCTGATGAAGAGACTAGCAGCTCGCTGCTTTGCTGGCTTGTTAATTTTATCCCCACTAACTGTGATTTCCGATAGCCGGCCTGCTGATAGTGGTAAGGTAAATATCCTTTTTCGTTGCCGTCTTGAAGATTCAGTAGAACTACATCCCAGGCATGTGTAGGTGTGTAACACATCAAAAGCCGGTGTTCTCCGTATTTCTGTGTGCAACTGGGTGCTTGAGGAGAGCAATACCATTAACTGTTGACAGCCTTGCATGCTGTATTTATTATTAGCATGTTCAGCCTCCAAGATATGCGGGACAATTTCCTTTTCTTAATCTTCGCTTAGCTGCAGTGTGTTTAGCTGTATAGTGGGTGTCCTGCTTTTTAGGCAAATGAATATTAATGCAATAATGTGAAGCTTTTTTTTTTTTCCTTTTCCTTTTTCCTCATAACTCATCAGATCTCGCCTCCTTCATAGTGGTTATCTGAACACTGTAGGATCGTGATGGAAATTGTCTTTTGATTATTAAGGCCTGGGCTCAGACTGTCCCTTAGGAATCTGTCTGTGTGCATGTTGCTTCTATGGATTTGCACATTGGAGGATGCATAGAAAACATATTTTTTTAAAAATCCCACTGGCATTTTTAACATGCCAGGTTGTTTTGTGTTCTGCACCAGGTTTTCTTCACAAAACCTTTCTTTTTCAGGAAGCATTGTACATAAGTGAAAGAAATTATGTCTGAGCTGTAATCACTCTTTATATTGATTGTTATACTCACATGATCATAAATATTAGCCATGTTTGGTGCTGTGGAGAAATGAAGGTAATTGCCTTATGATTAGAGCTCTTTCAGCTACGAGAAAGGATTGATTATCATTTGCATACTGGAGGCAATATTGAGAGGCAGGAGGAACAAATAACAACATTAGTTATTTTGTGTGAGAGAGCAATCTCAAAATATAATTTAAATATTTTTTTAGAACATTTTTATGTTCAAATTTTATGTTCTTTTTTTTTTTTTTTCCTTTGCAGTATTTTTCCTCTATTTTTCTTCTTTCGAGTTTTGAGATTTACCAGGAAAAAAAAAAAGTTTAAACTTCTGGGTCTGTCACATGGATCTTTTAGCCCTTTATGAACAGGTTTCTTTTATACCTGGTTGTTTTTATAGCTATTTTATTATCTCTCTGCATTAGTGCTGCTGGCTCTGGTTTAAAGCAAGCGTTTGCAGGTAATTGGAAAAAAGTGTTTATTGTTTGTGAGTGTGTGTGTTCTTTATCGAATGATTTAAGTGCGTTTACCAAGGAATGTGGCTTTGTACTTTCCCGTTTCCTTGTTTACTAATTGCCACGTTAGAACAAAAATCTAGATGGAATTTTGATTTATATTGTTAATCATGAATAAATTGATGCAAAACCTCAAGAAAAGGTCAAAGCTTATATGCTCGTGTGGATGTATTCTTAGGGATTTTTTTTTCATAACCCACCCCTCGTTTTGTTTACCTTTTCCTTCCCTTACAGTAATGAGAAAATTAGGGTCATGTTCTTAAACTGAGCTAAAATTTCATCTGGATTCAGTTATCATCAAACACTTGAATTTATAGATCTTTTAATATTTGTCATATTCTTCTTTACTGTGAGTGTTTTGGGCCTTCAGTGTGTTTTGCTCATGAAACAGACTTGAGTTAAAGATGCATTTATCCAATATGGTAGCATTCCTTTTTTCTTCTTCCTCCACTGATTACTGTTAAATTTTACTTCTTTTTTTTTGGTTAATTTTTCATTTTATTCTAATTGTTGAAGCTATATATAAATATACACATACTTTTTTTGTCTTGGTTATTTTCTTGTCTTGAATTTTTCCCCTTTGTTTTCAATGAACAGGCCATTGAAGACGGCAATTTGGAGGAAATGGAAGAGGAAGTACGGCTTAAGAAGCGAAAAAGACGAAGAAATGTGGATAAAGATCCTGCGAAAGAAGATGTGGAAAAAGCTAAGAAGAGAAGAGGCCGCCCTCCTGCTGAGAAACTGTCACCAAATCCCCCCAAACTGACAAAGCAGATGAACGCTATCATCGATACTGTGATAAACTACAAAGATAGGTGAGTATTTGGTTCCTTCACCTTGATCATCTCTCACCAAGATGCCGAATGGTGCTACCTAAGGAGGGAGCAGTTGTTAAGTTATGCACTTAGGTTCTATTAAGGTTCTTTCTAGTTTGTGTTTTATAGCTTGCTTTCTTTGTACCTGTTTAAAATGGCCACTATTGCTATTTTGTGTGATGTTTCATCATGTATTATTTAAGATAGTTGAAAATTGAGTTCAGATTACAAATTTTTTTTTTAAATCTAAATTAGAAAAGGATTCTTCAGGCACTCTGAAATACCATCTGAAAATGAAGATATTTCAGATGAAAGGGATTGGAATGATGGAGTAAAATTATTTTTTTGAATTGAATTGTTAGAGAAAGAAGAATCCTAATATATTTAAGGTAAATATTTCATGTTAAGACTGTTTAAAGCAAAATAGATGCTTCCTAGTAAATACAGTTTCTTCTTTCCTTCCAGCACTTGAATTTCTGAGCTCTTGTTTGAGTTCTCTCTTTCTTCCTAATACCACATAGTCAGCACGGTCTTTCGGCAAACTTACCTTTTTCATGGGATTTTTGGATACCGACTTTGAGAAAGCTGTGTTGGACACTCCTCCCAGGCCATTTTAAACAATGAATAATTATTTGAAAACCAAAGACACTGTAGGGTGTCAGTCAGACGCATATAGTAGATGAACTAGTTAGGCTACACTTTGGTTAGTTGACTTGGTTTCCACTTTATTATCACGTGGTAATGTTTGCATTTGAAGATGGCTTCTAGTTTCAGTTGATAATTTGACGGGAAACAGGCATTTTCACTCAGTTGCATAGTGGTATTAATCGGTTTTTAATTACCAGTTGAAAAAATTTTTTTCTCAAGGGGGTACATCATTCCTGAAGTTACTGCAGTACCAGGTCGATGTGTGGAGTTGATGGAGCAAGCTCCTGTTCTAGCTCCCTGCTTCCAAAATCCACTTAACATGTTGTCCTCGGATAGAGGAGGAATCAGATATTAAGCATGTAACAACAGATACTACCCTTGATCTTAGCCAAAAGGCTGAGAAGCAGTTAGTTACCAGAAATGTTTGACATTAACTAGGGTTGCTCTGTACCCCTGTGTTTAATATGAATAACTACATTGTGTTTTTAGTTTTTCATTATGGGTTTGCTGAATACATCATAGCAGGAAGGAAAAATTATTATAAAAATTAAGTAGTATAAATAGCAAGAAATTTTCCAGCGTGGGGTTTTGCTGTTAAGCCTTTCTTATCTATAAGGAGTTTTCAGAAATGGGGAAAGAGGAGTAGGTGGAGATGTTTGTAAAAAGGCCAGAATTTCTTGCTCCATTTTGCCCACCAGGTCTGTCAGATTTTGTGCTTACTATTTTCCTTTTTTCAAAAAATAAATAAATAATTGCATCCCCTTTGAGGCTTCTGAAGTGGCCACGAAAGGCAACCCCATTCTCTTGGGTTTGGACCAGCTGTTCATTAACGAAGGGGAATGACAGCAATCCAGGAAGGAAATTTTGACCACAAATCCATGCTTTGTCCAGAGTGAACATGAAAACTTCCTTGTAAACCATGAATCAGTAACTCTCACGTTTCTATTCACCCCCCAGCTCCCCTTGTATATTTGCCATAGAAAGGGACGGTATTCTAGAAGCCAGCTTGGATTATGATGCCTTATTTTCTCAGTCCCTGGTTTAAAGCAAAATATTACTAAGTAGAGAGCATCACCCTGCATATACATCAAACTTTTTTGCCTTTGTCTCAGGAGAGTGTAACATCTGTTTCTCTGACCAGATGTGCTGTGATGTGTGACAGGCATTTTGTTCATTACTCGCTGAGTGAGTCGAGGGCTGTTGTAACACTGAAAAGGGCCAGGAAAGTCCTTGGAGGTTGAGAACCTAGGCCTTTCGTTCTAAGGTGATGGCTGTGTCTTTCTCTAGTGACATAAAAGAAGTCACCAACAGGTGGACTACATACTGCCAGCAGATTTATGTGGTTTTATGTTGTTTTTTTGAGGGGTGGGGGTCAGCAATACATAAACCTGGAGAGATTGCTTGCAAAAATTTCCCTCCCACCCCCCACCCTTTTGAAAAACCTGAAACTCTGGTGGCACATTGCCCAGCTCTCCTAAGGTAGCAATCAGTAGGCACGAACAAGTGGCCATCCTTTCATTGGCAGCATCGCGCTCTAGGTTGCTGCAGTCCCCATCACTCCCTATCATCTCTTCAATATGGAGTGGGTTACCATTTACCATCACGCTTTTTACGCCTGGCTCACTTCATTCATTTGTATTACCTGCAGGCTCCATAGCCTTTGAGTTTATGACTTCCTGGTGTCCGTGGCTTATGGGCTGACCACTTTCCTAGAAACCATCCAAAAATACACAGTGGTAGGAGATTATATGCCTTAAACCTCAGCTAAGCATTGCACAGTGGTTTAGAGTACAGACTCTTGTCTTGATTTAACCGCCTGCATTTGAATCCTGACTCTGGCATTCACTAGCTTGGGGACAGTTGAGTAATTTACTTAATCTCCCTGAGCCTCAGTTTGCCCATCCAAAAAAATGGGATTCATTACTGTGCCTGCCTCTAGAGTCCTTATGAGTCATCAAGGAGTTAATGTAACTCAGGTTCTTTGAACAGTTTCATTATTAATAATCAGCCTTTCAGACTTTGAGGCTGATCAGGTAGGTGAATGGACCTCTGAGCACCGGAAAGAAAGTGTCCTTGCTGATGCTGGTTTCTGTGGTTTTATTTCTAGAAACAGAAAATGCAGTTTCAATGGTACTGCTTATTGAGTACATCTTTAGTTGTACTGTAGGTAAAGGGTATTTAAATATTTCAGCATGCAGATATTGAGTAGTTTTTTCTTTTTCACTTTTCCTTGTTTTATTTGCTTGCTTACTTTTGCTTAAAAAGTGTCCTGGTAAGATACATTCTATTAGCTCCCACATTTAGATGCTTTCTGGGGAGTATGTACTAAATTTCCCACCACTGAATGTTTCATATACATTTCATGTTGGTAATCCTCTAGAAAAAGCACTAACTATTTATATTTTGTATTTCTCTTTAACTTGGTACTCAAGTAGGAGGCACTCAAATTAGGAGAGCCTTAATTAGATACAGTATCATATTTTTGGTTGGTTTTAGAAAATGCTGCTGGGAGATGTACATTTCACTGTGTTGAGATTTTTGCACCATTAAAGTCAGTTACTTAAATAGTAACTCAACCCACCTGTGAAAGAAATACCACCTGTGCTAACCTCCTTCCCATCACTTTGGTCAAATGTTAGGGCTCTGACGTTCATGTAGATTAACAGCATATTAAATAAGAACTGCCATTTATATTTAACTGATATATAAGAAGAATTAATTAGCTCTCATGAGACAGTTGTTTAAAGTTCATGCATGATTCTGGGGCAGATGTATCTTGATATTTTCATAAAGAACTAAGATCATTTATATGTGCATTTATTGCTTTTTAGTCAGTGATAGGACTTGTTTTTTAAAAGGAGGGTACTTTCTAAAAATCTGACCCTGAAGAGCCAGATATTGTGTGATTCATAAATGTAAAAATCTTTCTGCAGTAACTGCTATTCAGAGGTAGTACTGGTCTGCCGCTACTGGCCCCCATCATTTTATTTGCACAAATAGAAAACTTTACATCAAGTAGTATTAGAAGGCTTTGTTTTGACCAGTTAAGCATGCTTTGTTTTCTGCTTATTTAGAAGCTTTTAGAAACTCATATTCTCAATTTATGTAATATTTAGCCTAAGACTGTTCTTTGAGAAGGGATTCATCCTGTTTGCATTTGTACCTTTGAAGATTGCCCCTGGGATGAGACGTAGAATTAGATGGTGAAGAGTAGAGTCTATGGAGCTGTTCCAACTCTAGAGGCTTTTAGCTACTTGGATAAAGAAGAGAGAGAGAGATTCCTAGAGACATTCTTAAAGTTGGAAGGGACATTTAGCTCTGCCTGGCCCAACTTCCCACAACACAAATAAGTCCCCCTGTACCACCTCTGGCATGTGGTCATCCACCTCCATGTGGACCCTCCAGTGTGAGCTCCCTGCTTCAGAGCAGTTCTTGGCACCGAAAGACAGTTGTAAACACATCGCCATTTCCTACATTAAAAGGGATGCAGCCCTCTGACCCCTAGCTATTTGTTCTACTTGAAACCTCGGAGAATAAATCTGCTGTCATTCTGAGAAATATCCTTTAAAATGTATCAACAAGCGTATCTACGTCAGGACATTCTTCTTCAGGTTGGAATACTTCACTTTGCTCTCTGAGTGATGCCTAGACATCAGCCACATTCCAGTCTCCTAGTGTCCCATTTAAAACATGGCACCCAGAACTCCAATGGCGTATTCTGATCATTAATTGCAGGGTAGTTAGCTTCCTTATTCTGGACACCAGAATTCTGTTAGCATAACTGAAGAGTATGTTTACTTTTTCCAGCAACCTTGACAGAGTTAACTCATTGAATATGTGACTTGTTGAAATAAACCCCACTCCCCACCCCAAAACACACATACACGGCACTGATTTCATATGAATACTACCAAGGTTAGCTTTCAACTAAGCCTAATGTTTTTGAACCTATACCCGTTGACTGTATTCTCATCCCTGTGTAGTTCCAGCCTTACTACTTTTCATCCCATCATCCTTGCATGTTGCTGTACCCCTAAATTTTTATTTTTGTAAAAATTACATTTACGTATCTTAAGTTTTTGTCATCCAAAGATTTAATATGAGCTATTGCTTAGAAACTTAGACAAAGGACAGGTCTCTGTGACATACCCCTGAAAATCACTTCAGGTTGACATGAATATATTAACCAGTAATCCTTAAGGTTGGTTACCCATCAATGAACTCATATAGCCATGCTCTCATGTCACCCACATTTATCCTTTCTCAGCATTATCAAGAAAGGCTAAAACCATGATACACCATGGCTATAGCCTTTCCAATCTATCAGCCTAGAAACCCTGCCGAAAAAGTGAAATGAGGTTAGCTTGCCGTGGCTTTTTCTAAGAGACCTCCTGCTGTCACTTAATGATGTTATTTATCTTTTCTAAATAGCCTTGTGGCATCTGAATGATTTCTTCTAAATTTTTACCAAGGGTCAACATCAAGCGTAACAGTCTCAAGTTTTCTTTCTTATATTAAAATTGGGACATGTGCTTATCTCTAGTCTTCTGATTCCATTTTTATGCTCTTGTGATTTCCTAAATGTTATTAGCAGAAGCAATCTACATGCTTTTCCAGGATGTAATTAGTTTGCAACTGGACACTTGAACTTACTTGAAGTGGCTTGATATGCTCTTTCTATCAACTCTCCTATCAGGAGCTTTTGTTCACCATTTATTGTGCCTTGCTTTTCAAATATGAGCATTGTTCTCATTCCTGAAGAATCTGGAAACAGAAAGTGAGTAGGGTGTCATCACCTCCTCCCTCTCTATCGGTTGTTTGAAGACAATTCTTTCAGAAGCAGTCCGCAGGAAGACTAGCCCTGCTGTCTTTAAAAGGGTTTGGACATCAGGTCTAGCCTTGAAGATGGATGCAGTAAAACGGTGGAGGAGGCAGCAGATACCTTCCTGGTCAGAACCTGGTCAGTCCAATTGGTGAACACAGCCCTGGTGCACAGTGGAGTGACAGCCATGTGGCTCCTGCCTCCCTCTTTAGTCTCTGCTGTCTTCCCCCAGCTGGGCATATGTTCTTCTTGCCCCTAAATTTAATAAGCCTTTGTGGTATCTCTGGGAATTGTGGTAAGACTCAGCTTGTCCTGAATTTTTAGTTCTCATATTGGAGAAAATCATTCATTCTTTCTAGAAATATTACCATCATTTTTTTCTTATTTCCAGCACCATACTGTTGAATATAATTATAAGGTGAAAATTCCAAGTACTTACCCCCACTGGCTCATCGTGCAGTGGAAGAGATAGCTTTCCTGTGGGATATTACTGAAGAGGTGGCTGGCCTGGGGAATTCAGGGAAGTAGGGGTCATATGAGCCCCATTATCTGAGGATACAATGACATTACCTGGTGCTTATAATCAGTTTAGGACATTATAATAACATTTACCTGGAAAAATGAGTCTTTTTTTTTTTTTTTTTTTTTTTTTTTGAGATGGAGTTTCGCTCTTGTTGCCCAGGCTGGAGTGCAATGGCACAATCTCAGCTCACAGCAACTTCCGCCTCCCGGGTTCAAGCAATTCTCCTGCCTTAGCCTCCGGAGTTGCTGGGAGTACAGGCGTGCACCACCACACCTGGCTAATTTTGTATTTTTAGTAGAGACAGGGTTTCGCCATGTTGGTCAGGCTGGTCTCGAACTCCTCACCTCAGGTGATCTGCCTTTCTCAGCCTCCCAAAGTGCTGGGATTATAGGCATGAGCCACCATGCCCGGCAAGTGATCTGATATGTTATTACATTATAGCACCTTTCTAAGAATTTGGTAAACTACAAACCTGTGGACTAATTGTACTTAATTCCTATACGTACTGAAAAGTAATTTGCAGCATTTTTCTCATTTTGAGTAGGACTGAAACTCTGTTGAAGGCCCACATATAATCAGCCCATTCTCCAGAAGGGCAGGGCTCTTATTTTAAAATGTTGCCTTGTTCCAAGGCTTTCTCTGCCTTGGAAGTTCTTTATTTGAGGTGTGTTAGGTATTTACTGTGTCAAAGGCTTTCCCACACTGATTATCATCTCAAGGCTTCATCAAACCAATGGATCTTTACACTGGCATTCATACTGTCTTTCTAAAATAAGTTTTAGTATCATACATTTTAAACCAAATCCATGTCATTGTGTAGTATTATTTTTTGTTGCTTTGTTTTAGGGTTTTAAAAATTTGTATTTTTTCCCCCAAGCCAATCAGATGGCTGACCTGCATGGACTCCTTATCAGAATGATATGAAATTATTCTACTGGGATCTTTGGTTGTTCAGAACCCATTGAGTTGTCATCTCTGTCAGTCTTAGATGACAGAGCCACGCCTAGCTCTCTGAATTATTGACAGTCTACTCTGTAGAGTGTCTAAGGTAGTACTTGTTGTTTTCAGGTTTTCCTCCCATCACTTTTGCACATTCGGGGATGATATGGTCTGCTTAAGCTTCTGTGTCTCCTTGGTCAGCACCATTGAGACACTGGTGTCTTACTTGGTCAGTAATTCTCAGTTGGAAATAGAAGGAAACAGGTCATTAGCCCAAGGTCCTAAATGTGAAATAATAAACACTTTCCCAATTCTCTGCCTTACTGCTGACACTCAAATACAGAGTGCCCTCAACATGCTTCTAATTGTCCCCGCAAGACACCCGTTCATCTGCCTCCTCACACCCTGTCTGCCTGAGGCCCTTGCACTGCTGGCCTGGCCTGGCAAGCTGCAGGGTGGACTGTGTGCCCTGCCTCCAGTCTCTTCCTCCTGGCTTCTTTCTGAGGCACCTAACTGGTCATTTCCTATTGTAACTTTAGAACTCTTCACAGCGGCCTCTTGCCTACCCGATGATGACCAGACTTCTTAGCATGGGAGAACTGTTATCTTCCACAGTCTGAACCTTCAGATCTTCCCAACTTTTTTTTCCAATGCACCCCTCCCAGCTCTCCTTATATTTCAGACATCCCAAATATTTCTGTATATTTTGAAGACAGCACATGCACTTCCACCCCTCTGTTGATTGGTTTATGGGTTTATGCTTTTCCCTCTCTGCAACGCCCTGACTCTCAGCTGACTCTAAAGCAGAATGTGGCAGTGACTCTGAGAAGGGATTTATACATGGACAGGCATAGGCTGTGAATGCCAAAGGGTGCTGTCTACACCTAGGGAGATCTAGAGGGTATGGAGGTCTTCCCAGGGTCTGTGAACCCTGGCAGCTGCTTCCCTGCCACCACACAAAGGGACACCAACATAGCAGTTTCAAAAATCCTCAACTGAAGAGGCTTTTCTAGAGGCTTGTAGAAGTGCCCGAGACCCCAGGTAGTGGTTTATTTTCACTTCCCACAGAAGATCATGAATTCAGCGATCTATTGAAAGGGAATAGAGCTCTTGGAAGCAGAGCTGACTAATTAGATGGTGTTCAGACCCAAACTGGCTGACGCTTGAAATACCTTCTATGTGCGGGCTACTGTAACAAAGCACTTTATCCTATTTGATTTTTATACCTTTCTGAGGTAAGTATTTTCCCCATTTTACAAATGAGGGGCTAAACTCAGACTAGCACTCCCTTCCCAAGATCACACGCACCTCTAGCCAGCGGCTGCCTGTCTTCCACCTTCTGGAACAGTGACTGGAACATGTATGGAGGGAACAGGGTAACAGGAATTTCTGTGTGTTAGGAAAATGCCAGAAAGGTTAGGAAGTCCACTTCCCCCCGATTTTTGGAGAACTGTGTTATTCTTCCGAATGAGGTTCCAGACATAACCCCGTGTAATCTTCTTAACAAGGCAGGTTGGTGAGGAGACTGAGGCTTGGAGAGTAAAATGACTTAGGCCAGGTCGCCCAGCCTAGGAAGAAGGAGCCGGGTGGGGACGAGAACCCAGGTCTTCTGACTCTAGTGTTCTTTCTACTCTACTGCAGGTGTAACGTGGAGAAGGTGCCCAGTAATTCTCAGTTGGAAATAGAAGGAAACAGGTCAGGATCTGTCTTGTATTCCCCTATCTCTAAATACAGGTATTCCCTTGGTACATGAAACAGATTGAATCCTAGAATCGGCCTTTGGAAGCAAATGTCTTCGGTCACCTCCTGATCACCCCTACTTGGAGTGCGGGATAGAGGCACAGATACTCTTGAACACCTGTCATGGCTTCTGAAGTTGTTTGTGCTGTATTTTAATCTGGCTGTGTCCATTCTATACATGTACTTCTTACAAGGGTATTGGGAGCTCCTGGAAAGCCCGCCCTAACTGCAGCATCTTGGAGATGGGTTTCTGTTGCTTCCCCCTCCCTTCCAGCGCAGCTTCTGTTGTATGTTCCTTGGGCCTCTTTAACTCTGTGCTGTCTTGGTTTAGAAGCTTAATGCAAAGCACCTGTAGTGACTTGATCTCCTGCGAGACATGAAGAAGCGTGCATGTTCACGCTGTGCCTGCATTCCGGAGTTGATCATGGCATGCAGAGGGCAGTTGCTGAGTTGTCTCTTGTTTGTGTGATGGGTTGGGTTTCAGGGTGTGACTCCTGGGCCTACCTGTTGTGTGTAGTCCCAAGCATCTGAAGCCAGTCTCTTTCAACCTCTGTGTGCCTTTGCTTCTGTTGGGTAGAAAGCAGAAATGCTTTTCTCCTAGAGATAGTGTGAACGTTAGATGACATTGGTTGAGCTGGAGAGATGGATGTGCATGATACGCCAAGGCTAGGAGCTCTTACTCTTATAAGAGAGATAACATTTCTTTCTTCCTTTCAGTCAACCTGTACTTAAAAAAAATGTTGATACAGTGCTTTACCATCCATATTTCAATTTTTTCAGCTGACCCAATAATATCCTTTACAACATTTTTTCCGCCAGCATAGGATCCAATCTAGGACTGGAGAGAGAGAATTGAGGATGTATCCTGTATTTCAGAATGAACACAGATCACTGGTTGTGGCATTCTTCTTTATATAAGGAAATTAAAAACTAGGGGTGATTTATACTTACCCATTTTTGTGTGGAGATGAAACTGTTGGGCAAGATTGTCAATTTTTGATATTTCTTGTTGCAGTTCAATAAACAATGACTAATCCTGGGAACCAGGCACATAAACTATAGTGTCCACTGAGAAACATCAGGAATTTTGTTCTGTATTTGTCATTATGAGAAAGAACTCAGCCTGGATTCTGACTTGGAGATTGAAACAACAAATAGTTGACTTTATAAGTTTGGGCAGTTTAAATAAAGGAGGCCTTATGGCGAAATGGCATGATGTAAGCTAAATGCCCCGCCCAGGAAACAGGGACAGGCAGGAGCTCCTTTCCCTCTTTCCCCTCTTCTGTCAAGATGGTCATGTGACCATGAAAAGTAGATCAATAACTTTAAAGGCTATTTATTGCAAGTCCCCAGTGCCATACCCGGGCTTTTTGAGGGGAGATGATATGACGGTATATGGTTAGGAACTAGATAAATTCATTTTCACTAAAGATACATTTAAACTGTAATTTCCAGAGGCATAGCAAGGGGCTTGGTGTTTGCTTCCTCAGGGCTCTCTGGAGTCTGTCTTGTCCCTTGCTGTCTGTCACACACACACTTCCTTGTCTGTAAGCCCGAGCTGACAGCATGGTGTTTGGAGATTGTATTACGATGAATTTACCCTTTCTTCAGAAGACTTTTTAAAAAATCCTTTCTTCAGTGGTCGAAAGAGGCTCTTTGTAAGTATTGAAAATGGAAAAAAAAAATGAATTAAATGGAGATATTTAAAGCACAATTGGAAAGAGCTATGTCAACAAATAATGCAAGTACCTGGTATGAAATCCACATACACACAGGGTGGGATGGGAAGGGATGGGGCAGGAGTGGAGAGCGCTTCTAACTGGCTGTGAGCAGAGTGGGAATTTCTCGAACAGATGGGTGAAGGGAGGATGGGTGGGAGGGGCAGAGTTTGTGGTGGTGTGTGCGGGAATGGGGATGTAGCCATGGAGGCATGGAAAGCAGGCCCCCTCTAGAGACTGCACCAGTGTGACCAGCTCATTGGAGACAAGGGAAGACCGGGACAGCCCGAGTGAGGCTGGAGAAGCCTCAGCTCAGATCCCAGAGGGTCTTGAACACCAAGCTGAGGAGGAATTTTAATATACTCTTCTAGGAGTGGGGTCTTGAGGGCAGTCTGTAGTCATCGCAGTGACTATTAGGAGCACTGTTTCAAGGAGACCAACGGAGAGCACACCTGAGTTCTGGGCGTGAGCGTGCAGGGACCAGTGTGTGATGTCTGTCATGTGGGAGAGGGGAGGCGACACCCAGGGAGCCGAGATCAGCCCTGCAGTGGAAAGTAAAGAGCCAAGAGAGGATCATGGGGAAACAGTGAGATTTGTGTTCGGAAATGTCACTGATAGTCTGTGAAGGATGGATCGAAGGAGGCATACATTAGGAGAATGTTGTCAGGTAGTGGAGGAAGATAGTCCTTAAAATAAGGAAGTGGCAGTAGGTAGGAAGACAAGGGAATAAATACCCAGAGGGAGGATTGACAAGACTTAGGGGCAGTCTGGATGTGTGAGGAGGAGAGGAGGAAGAGGAGGAAGAGGAAGAGAACTCACATAGCTCTTGGATCTCTGCCCTGAGTGATCGGTGAACGGCGGTGCCATTTACAGAAATGCAGGTGGCAGGAAAGTTGGTGTGCGTGAAGGCACTTATATGTATGTGTGTGTGCACATGTACATGTATGTAGTTACCTGGCCCTGCATACACTATCACAGGACAGCTGAACTCTCTACTCGGCCATTAGCAGCCCTTGACATTGTGATTATGTTGTTAGTATTGACCGCTCTTTCAGGACCAGCCAACAGGCTCTTTTAGGCAAAATTTATTTTTAGTACCAGACATGTTGTGTTGCTTTAAATGAGAGCGAGAGGCTGTAATGATAGCTCTCAAGCCCAAGCACCTCTGCATTTTAGTGGCTGTAATTTCATTATAGAGAATTACCATGAAATAGCACTGTGACCAAGTAGATGCACTTTTAGGAAATTTTAGGTGTAGGTGAAGCACCTTCATTCATTCATTCTCTGTTTCTGATAGTTTGGACCCAGAATCAAGCTTGACAGTTTATCTTGTAGAGTAGCAGCCTCCTGAGGTCAGAGCCTCATGCATTGTCTGGTGCATGAGCATTTCATGATGCTTCCCAGAGTGAGGTCTTCCAACTCTAGCCTTTCTACTACTTGGAGATTCCCAGTATAGCCAGAGGCCCTGGGAGGTCTTGCTATAAAGTCAGCTGTTTAACTGCTTAACCCAGCATCTCCCAAACTTATTTGACCAAAGAATCCCCTTTTCACAGGACACTGTTATCATCTATTAAGCTAGTGTTCTGTGGAGCACACTTTGAGAAATGCTGAATTAGAGCCCAAATATTACATTTAGTGCAGAGAGAATCTGCTCAGGGAGATGTGGACTCCAGTGCTTTATTTTGCCCTCATTACAAATATTGATACTTTAAACGTTTGCTTAGACTCCTGGTGACTCGATCTTATTTGTGGTGCTCAGCCAGTTATGCCCACATACAGCAGGTGGGCAGCCCACAAATAAACTTAGTCTGTCTGTTTTCCAAGACACAGAGTGCTCCCCCTTATCTTCCAGCATTAGCCTGGCCCTGAAGCCCCTCTTTCCAGGGTCTCTGCCTCTCAAGCTCCAGGCCAACACCAGTATAAAGGACCCCTCTCTGAGGGAAGGGAAGGAGGCTCAGCTGGAAATAACAAAATGGATTTTCTTACAGGGCTGACACACTGTTTTCCAAACCACTCTATAAACGTTTTGATTAAAAATGGATTGCTCTGAGAGATAGCAGTTATTTGGATATATATATGTCCTTGTATATTCATGGGGGAAAAAAACCGTCTCATTCCTTTAGAATCACACCTAATATGTCTTCCTTGAGAATTTATTAAAACAGCCATTGTAGGAAAAAGCAGCACTCCGGTGCCTGCCACGACCCACCCGTTTAACAAAGCAACGTGTGGGACTTGGGCACAGATGGAGAGGCATTTGATTTTGTCTGCAGAAGCTTTGTGCTTTTTAATTTGGTCACAATTCAGCCAAAAGCTTTGAAGCATTTTACCGTTAAGAAATGGGGAGGCAAAGACCAGGCACAGTGGCTCACACCTGTAATTTCCAGCAGTTTGGGAGGCCGAGGCAAGCGGATTGCTTCAGCTCAGGAGTTCGAGACCACCCTAGGCAAGATGGCAAAACCCTGTCTCTACAAAAATGCAAAAAGTAGCTGGGTGTAGTGGCATACTCCAGTAGTCCTGGCTACTTAGGGGTCTGAGATGGGAGGATTGCTTGAGCCTGGGAGGTCGAGGCTACGGTGAGCCCTGATTGTGCCACTGCAGTCCAGCCTGGGGGACAGAGTGAGACCCTCTCTCAAAAAAAAAAAAAAAAAAAAAAAAAAAAAAAAAAAGAAAAGAAAGAAATGGGGAGGCAGGAAAGGATCAGAGGACAGGCATGCTTTGAGTCATGAACAGGTCTACAAGGTGGGGTGGCAAAAACTGTAGAAAGACTTCCCAGGGCCTCTGGCTGTACTGGGAATCTTCAGGAAGCAGTAGGAAGGCTAGAGTTGGAAGACCTCACTCTGGCAAGCATCATGAAATGCTCATGCACCAGACAATGCATGAGGCTCTGACCTCAGGAGGCTGCTACTCTACAAGATAAACTGGCTAAGGAAGCTGCAGGTCATCCAGTGTCCGTCTATCATCACATTTAGTCAGATAGGCAGTGGAGTTCTGTACCTGCACCCACTATTATGAAATGTCAAGTGAGAAAAAGAGGGTAGGAAAGTAGCCATCCTAAGTCAGTATTTGCAAAAGCCAAGTGATAACTGACAAATCTACTCAAAAACATTTTTTCAAAATGCTTGTCCCCCCCACCGTACACAAACAAAAACACTCTCTGGATCTTATGTCCTGTTTCAAGCACCTTTGCTTTGTAGTAATAAATGCAATGGAAGAATCCTGAAGAAATGCATAGAAACTGAACAGAAGATGCTGATGGTTGCAACATATCACATATTAAAACTTTTATGTAATAATTCTGTTTATTTGTTTGGCTTTATGTGATAGTTAAAAAGTGCCAATTGGTAAAACGTGCTGTTTGTGGTGATATAAATAAAAGTTGGTCATATGATCCTTAAACATCATTTCTTTGGAAAAATAAAATTAGATATTTGACTTACAGCATGTTTTCAATGAAAGTAACCCAATTAGGGTGTCTGTTGGGACCTACTTTATTTTTATTTATTTATTTATTTATTTATTTATTTATTTATTTTTGAGACGGAGTCTCGCTCTGTCGCCCAGGCTGGAGTGCAGTGGCCGGATCTCAGCTCACTGCAAGCTCTGCCTCCTGGGTTCACGCCATTCTCCTGCCTCAGCCTCCCGAGTAGCTGGGACTACAGGCGCCCACCACCGCGCCCAGTTGGTTTTTTGTATTTTTTAGTAGAGACGGGGTTTCACCGTGTTAGCCAGGATGGTCTCGATCTCCTGACCTCGTGATCCACCCGTCTCGGCCTCCCAAAGTGCTGGGATTACAGACTTGAGCCACCGCGCCCGGCCGGGACCTACTTTATTTATGGATAAAATGGTTCTAAATTACATTCAATCATAAATCTTCATTTTGGTGAATAAGAGTACATTATTATTTTTCATTATGCTTTGGCATACCTCCTGGGCCTTTTTCAGTGCCTTTTTTAAAACCCTGTTGAAGTTAAAGTTGTACTGCACTTACAATTTGATATCCTTTTTAAAAAATTATTTATTTATTTTTTGAGATGGGGTTTCACTCTTGTTGCCCAAGCTGGAGTGCAAATGGCACAATCTTGGCTCACTGCAACCTCCGTCTCCTGGGTTCAAGCTATTCTCCTGCCTCAGACTCCTGAGTAGCTGGGATTACAGGTGTGTGCCACCATGCCTGGCTATTTTTTATTTTTTTATTTTTAGTAAAGACGAGGTTTCTCCCTGTTGGTCAGGCTGGTCTCAAACTCCTGACCTCAGGTGATCCACCCACCTCGGCCTCCTAAAGTGCTGGGATTACAGGCATGAGCCACGGCGCCCGGCCAGTTTTGTTTTGTTTTTTTTTAAATAATGACGTAACAAGCATTTTTTTTCTTTAAAATACATAATTTTAGACTCTCTTGCATTCTATTACTTGTTCTTTCCACAACTGTTAAACATTTTGGCTGCTTTGAATTATTTATTTTAAGTAATCCTGTCATGAACATCTTGATGATTATCTGTTTCAGCCCAGAGCAGATTAGCAAATGTAAAATCATGCATCAGAGTGTGATTGTTTTTAAGACTCTGGACAAAGTCTTGGTGCCTTTCTTACTGAGCTGAGTGAACCCTTTTCAGTCTCCTAACAGGGAACTTTGTCTTGGTAACTCAGGAACATTATTTATCTATAGTCCTTTATGACTATTAGGGTGATTTTTTTTTTGGTGGTGTTGAGAGAAAGTCGACTGTATTGACCAGGCTGGACTACAGTGGCATGATCTCAGCTTGCTGCAACCTCCACCTCCTGGGCTCAAGCGATCCTCCCACCTCAGCCTCCCAAGTAGCTTGGGACTACAGGCACACACCACCATGCCTGGCTAAGTTTTTTTTTTTTTTTTTTTTTTTTTGAGGCGGAGTGTAGCTCTGTCGCCCAGGCTGGAGTGCAGTGGCCGGATCTCAGCTCACTGCAAGCTCCGCCTCCCGGGTTCACGCCATTCTCCTGCCTCAGCCTCCCGAGTAGCTGGGACTACAGGCGCCCGCCACCTCGCCCGGCTGGTTTTTTGTATTTTTTAGTAGAGACGGGGTTTCACCGTGTGAACCAGGATGGTCTCGATCTCCTGACCTCGTGATCCGCCCGTCTCGGCCTCCCAAAGTGCTGGGATTACAGGCTTGAGCCACCGCGCCCGGCCCGCCTGGCTAAGTTTTGTATTTTTTTGTAGAGATGGGGTTTCTCCATGTTGCTTGAATGCCCAAGCTCAAGTGATCAGGCTGCCTCAGCCTCCCACAGTGTGGGGATTGCAGGTGTGAGCCACTGTGCCCCACTGTTGGGGTGATGTTAACATCTACTAATTCCATGACCAAAAACAAGTCTACTCCCACCCCACCCTGTTTTGCTCTTGCTTCAAAGGTCTGGGTGATTATATTTCCAAACTGGTTAGGAATTATCAGCAATCAATATTCAATAAGGCTGAGATGAGAGATCTCAGTAGCAAATACAGAGTGCAGATGCTTGTAACACCTGCTTCATGACTGGCTCAGGTTTCTGCAGGCTCTCTTGATAAGTAGGGGCACTACTGTGGTCTAGTAAAGTCTTCAATGACATATATTAAACTTCATAGGAACCTGAACCTGAAAAGGAGCAGCATTTTTCACCTACTGCCCTGCAATGTTGACCCAGTTTTTTAAGTTTTCTTCCCAAATGATTTTGCTGTGTTTGATTCCTTTAGGATTGTGATAGCTTTTCGGTAAAATCCTTCCAACCTCAAGTGAGTATTCTAAATCATGACATCATTTTCTTATTGAGGCAAGATAGTCACATTTTTACCTTTATTAATATAAACAGAATTTATTTCAGCTATGGTTAAGATTTCTTTCTCAGCAGTATCCATTAGGTATTCTGGTCAACAGATCAGCTTGAGCAGGTGAAAAAGAAAAACCATAAAACAAAAGACCCTCACTAAATACAATTTTCATCTGGTCCTGGAAAAAAAAAAATCATTAAAAGACATAACCCGTATTGTAGAAGTAGATTTCTTTCTTTCTTTTTTTTTTTTTTTTTTTTTTTTTTTTTTTTGGAGACCGAGTTTTGCTCTTGTTGCCCAGGCTGGAGTGCAGTGGTGTGATCTCAGCTCACCACAGCCTCTGCCTCCCGGGTTCAAGCGATTCTCCTGCCTTAGCCTTCCTGAGTAGCTGGAATTACAGGCATGCGCCACCACGCCCAGCTCATTTTGTATTTTTAGTAGAGAAGGGGTTTCTCCGTGTTGTCAGGCTGGTCTCGAACTCCCGACCTCAGATAATCCACCCGCCTCCGCCTCCCAAAGTGCTGGGATTACAGGCATGAGCCACTGCGCCCGGCCAGAAGTAGATTTCTTAACTAGCATATCAGCCTTCAGCATGTCTCTAAGCTTAAAATATCAAAATTAAGCTGACATTTATATAAAGTTTATAATGTATGCAGTCACCAGTTCAGAGTCATAGTATAGATGTGGAATTATACTTTTGGTTTGTGGAAGTCATGAGAAAAATGCCTTTTGGTTTGTGGAGGTAATGAGAAAAAAACCAGTTGCCAGATGAAGCATAACGAATTAAATCTCAGTAGCGGGTGTATAATAAGCCATGCATACAGGAGTTCAAACTACCACTTGCTGCACAGTGGTATGTGGTGCTTTTCCATCTCGTGCTCTATGGTATCATGGCCATGTCGCTGTGTCTGTTCACTTCCATGGAGAGGAGAGGTACTTGTCCACAAGCACCTGTGAAATATAAGACCAGTGAGTGCCTTTAAACTTGTATTTCAGGTTGTACCTCTCCCGCACGTACCCCATGTCTTATCAGAGCCATACTTGCTGGTCTGAGGTAGATCATTATGTAAAATCCATCTGATGTCACAGGCCATCAGTGGTCTTGGGGAGGGGGTCTCATTTTTGTCTGGGAAGTAGTGCACTTTCCAAGTAGCAATTTATATTTACGCCTTAAATTGTGTAAAATGACATAATGGAAAACACCTTGGGATAGGATACACATTTTAACAGAAACAGAACACCTTCTGTAAGCACCATGGTACAATTAGACCATTGTTCTGTACTTAAAAAGGAAAAAAGCAACTTTCTGGTCGAGGGCAGGAGGGTGCATAGAAAACTACCACATTTGAAAAGGTGTATTTAAAAAACCCTTGCTCAGCTCAAATTAGAGAAAGAAATGACAAGAATTCAAAACTATCAGGCTGCTTCAGTTCCTTTTTTGTTTGTTTACTTTTGTTTAACCTGTAATTTAAGAAAAAATAAATTAGCAAGTGTTCGTGCTACCCCAATACATTCTGTAGGTGACGTGGAAGCTAGGTACTGCCCAGGACCTCCTGGCTTTGTCTGCCAAAGCTGGCCATCCAAGCCCTTGCTCTGGGAGGGAGGGGGATGAGTTTGATGTCTGTAAGCAATCCCCACCCTGTGGGGAGGAGAGAAACAATAGCACACATGGAAGAATTAGGTTCTGAGCAATGAGGGGACTGAGAGTAAGTGGAGTTGATACTTAGGAGAATTTCCTCCATTTTTATGGACAATGGGTTCTTGATCCCAGATGGATAAGGAAATATTTGAAGAAGAGAAAAAACCACAGAGAACCTTCCAGCTATGGAGTGAGAGAGAGGTCAGGCCTAGAGACCTGGAATGGGTCATAAAGAGGGGATTGGCCATGAAAGTTGGGGGTACACAGGAGAGACTCTCCTGACTCGAAGGTTGGTGGTACCAGCTGGGTTTTTAGAGAATGAGGACATATCCTGGAGGGCTTTGGAAGCCAGACTCTGAGATATTTCAATGATGACGGAAACAACATAGTCCCAAGAAGTCTTCCATAGATAACTTCTCGGTCCTCCTTTGTCCTTTATTCTTTGGAAAGAGAAAAGAAAGTGGAATAGGTATATTAAGTCCAGTGAGCCTTTATTTTTTAAACAGAATAAACGTGTTTATTTCTCATTGTACAGTATTGACCCCAAGTCTCGGAGCATTCAGCTCTCTTCTTTATGAGCATAGAGAACTCTGGACTTGTCTCCTTATGGGGTTTAGAATTTTCAGGGCCTTACTGAAGACAGAGATGTAACACCAAGATTGTTTTAGCCATTTTACCCCTTACAGTTTTGTTGCACTACTGGTCCAAACTGCTTATTTCTTATTTCACCAGTAACACAGTTGAAATTAAGAGTATGTCCATCACAGGTGTACAAAGATGTGCCTGTAATCCATCAATAGACAAATGACACCATCTGTTGGCAATGTAGAAGATGACACCATGAAGATGTCATTGAGGGAGGGTCAGGTGTTAAATCCGCGATTACAAAGAGGTCTGACTTTTGGGTTGCTGCTAGGTTATAGAGAATGCTAATTTTAAACAAGTTGCTCATAGAAACTGAACAATTCATATCTACAAATTACTGTCATTGCATTTCATGTGCACCTTTTCAAACAGGTAAAATGTTTGGGTGTATAAATCTCAGAATGGTAGAAAAAGAACAGACCAGAAATTGTGGCCCTGTGTTGAAGGTGATGGTAAATAAAATAGTTTTTGCCATATACTATTTGGCATAAGTTAGGGAAGTATGAATGCATTTCTCAACCTGGAAGAGATCCTGGAAGAGATGCGAGGGGTAGAGGTGGTTGAGAGGGTGAGAGAACACCTTGGTTCTTGCCACAGTGACCCAAAAATCCAATTCCTGAGTAAAATGCAATCTTCTTGAACCTCTTGTGTTCACCCCTGATTTTCATATTTATGAGGCCCATATGTGTATTAAAAAAATAAAACAACAGTGACCCAGTGTAGCAGAAAAACTAGCCCATCTCTTTGACAGAGGATTTTCGGTTAATTTATGCAGGCCCCTTTGCACTTCAGCATTTTTCCTGCTGGTTGCTAAGCAACCGTTTGAGTTACTGCGCATGCCTTTTTTATGATAACTGTCATTATGATTACTTTTTAATTATACAACTGGGACTATGGATTAAAACAGCATATTGTCACTGATGCTTTGCCACTGCCTTCTAGTATTCTCACAAGCTCCTTGAATCACCTTCTGAAATTTTCATGGCAGGGATTTATGATTATTTTTTGATATTTCTGGCTTCACAAAGGAAGTAGAGATGGCATCATAAGGGGAGTGAGATTTTTGTGAAAAATGACTGTATCACACACCACAAGCTGTTATTGATCTGGGTAGGCCAAATCAGATATTAGGATCTTGAACCTAAATTGTGAATTTCTTTGTGCCTTTAACCACGTCTGCTTCCAACAGTAAGTGATGTTAAAAGCTCATATTGCTTTGCAGCCTGTGTTTGAAAATTACAAAAATGCTAAGCATTCGTTGCTGTTAAACCTGCTTTCAAATAAACCTACCATGAATTTGGGGGGGAGGGTATAGCACTAATCCCAGAAACGTAAAGCATCCACACTTGCGAAACATGTTGTTCTTTCACCTAAATTGCTGCACACACATAGAAGGGCAGTTAGGCAAGATGAAGGGGTTCCTCTGGCAAATAATAATAAAGGTATGTGTGGTTTACAGTATGTAAAATACCCTAAAAGGAATAAGACCAAGAAGATGGTCAGTCACTAGGTACATACAAAAGCCTTTCACTTGAATCTCCAGAGTATATTCTAACATATTTTGAGTTACTTTCTAAATACAATGTGAATTTGAAAACAAAGGAGTATGGAAATAAAGTGTTTATATATATATACACACACACACACATATATATTTACCAATTCATTGAGAAATGAAATTTTTAGCTAACAAGGATATTTTAAATATTTCTATCAAAATAAAGAGATATATTTGCTCTGAAAGGGAAATCCACAGTGGATTTCCCATATCGTATGTGTGACAGAAGTGGGGACCAAATTGTGTTTTACTGTGATTTTGAAATTAGCACAAGGGACATTAATCTGCAGTACAGTTGTGGGATTTTTCCTGACTTAAAAAGCTCCATATCTATATGCATGGAATATAATTTGCTTTGTTGACATTTTCTGAAATAAAAATAAAACCTTTCCTCAGTAGTGTTTGATGTGGCTTGTTTTTGTTTGTTTCATCCATCCTACAGTTCAGGGCGACAGCTCAGTGAAGTCTTCATTCAGTTACCTTCAAGGAAAGAATTACCAGAATACTATGAATTAATTAGGAAGCCAGTGGATTTCAAAAAAATAAAGGTAGATATTTTGCTTACCAACTTTATTCTTCAAGTAAATAAAGGAGCAGTGTAAATTCATTGAAATGGTTGTAGTTGGAGCTGACCACCACTGATGCCCACCCAGGCCTCGCCACAGGAAAGGTTGGGATGTCCTTGTGCTTTTCTGTGAATGTTACTTAATCACGTTGAGAGCTCATGTTATATTGCATTTTATTGAAGACTTTTCAGGCTCCCTGCTCCCCCCGCCCACATTATTGCTCTTCTTATTTCCCGTCATATGCTCCTCCTTGGCAAAAGGAATGACAGTGGGAGGGTGGACTTGGTGAATGGCGCCCCCTGGGGTTGTGCAGTCCCACAGCCCTGGCAGGGCTTTATGCTGTGAAGACAAAGGGGAAATCAGGCTTTGGTAACTGAGTAATGATTGCTGAATTTTCCTCTCCCTCTTTTTTTTCTCCATCTTCTCTAAAATTTCCATTAGGAAAGGATTCGTAATCATAAGTACCGGAGCCTGGGCGACCTGGAGAAGGATGTCATGCTTCTCTGTCACAACGCTCAGACATTCAACCTGGAAGGATCCCAGGTCTGTCTTCAGTTGTCTAAAAGTTCTTAACTGTAAATGTGCCCATGTTCTTTTTAAGTAAAATATTTCATTTTCTACCTTTTGAATCATTGCTAGTGGCAGAAGAAAAATAACTAAACACCTATGTTCCTTGCCACCTATGTAAGAAAATAGAGGCTTTGACATCTTCAAATTACCTTTGTACCACAGCTGTGCTAGTGCCTACTCACACTTCTCTTCAAAGCCTATGTTCTTTTTTTTCTCTTTCCTTTTTTGAGGCAGAATTTCACTCTGTCTCCCAGGCTGGAGTACAGTGGTGCCTTCTCGGCTCATTGCAACCTCTGCCTCCCAGGTTCAAGCCATTCTTCTGCTCTCGGCCTCCCAAGTACCTGGGATTACAGGCACCCACCACCATGCCTGGCTGATTTTTGTATTTTTAGTAGAGATGGAATTTCACCATGCTGGCCAGGCTGGTCTCGAACTCCTGACCTCAGGTGATCTGCCCACCTTGGTCTCCCAAAGTGCTGGGATTACAGGTGTGCACCACTATGCTGGGCCTCAAAGCTTATATTCTAATTAGAGGAGGGATTCAAGTAAATCATTGAAGGTAATGCTGAAAGGCTGGCAGTACCATTTTTGCTTTTTTGGAGATTGTATATTTGATTATATTTACATTTATTTTTCCGATTGTACTCTTGCATCAGGAGCTGAAACTACTAGAATGTAAGACAAAACAAACTATACGGGGGAAAAAAACAAACACTGCCTCTGATTGCTTTTTAATCCTTTTTATCAGCCCAATTGCAATTCTCTTTACTCCCCTTCTCCATAGTTAACAAGTCTAAGAGTATATAAATGATCTGAATTTATTAAAATAACCAAGGGGAGAGCATTTTAATTACACCTCAATTACTGTCACATTTTGTAGGAATTTTTTCCTGTCTGTATATCTGGCCTGGTGCCTTCAGACCCATGAAGAAGAAAGAAAAAGACAAAGATGTACCCCTCAACCAATGCAATATCAAACCACCTTTAAATTCCTTAAGCCTGCACATCAATTTCAATCATCAAACAGGAGAATATAGAAATCTTCAGAATGTGCCTTGAACCAGACTTAAACAATTTCTAAGTTAATAGCAGTAGTATCTTGACCAAAACAGGAGGTCTTGAAAGCAAGCCTTCTGTTACTCAAGGCACTCTCCAAGGAAAGTTAAGCTGGAAGCCAGGACATAGAAAGTAGAAAAATCAACAAAGAAGGTTTTGTGAATGACAGTTTATTTTCGTCTCTGGATAGATATTTGGATTCTTTATGTCAATATGGCATTATTATGATATGCATCCAGTCCTTTTTTCTACAACCTTCCTATCTGTTTTCACTCTCACTGTCACAACTGAAATGAGGTGTTAAGTGGCCTCTTGACTGGTTTCTCCCCCGGGCCATCTGGACGCTAGTTTGTCTTTCTCTAGCCACCTTCCTATCCTGCTCATTTACTGCCCCTTTCCCAAGCTTTGAGGTTCCCCAAAGAATTTATCTCTGTAGACTGCTTGCAGAAGTCTAAGTCTTTAGCTTCATCTGCTACTCCTCAACCTAAACAGCCCATAGTCCATTCAGACTGATACCATAATCACCTGCTTCTCCAGTTACATTTCTTTTACTCTTTAAGATCAGAGAGATTCTGTGTACCTTTTACTTCTCAAGATGGAAACATCTTGCAAAACATAGGACAATATCTTTTTTTTTGAGATAGAGTCTCACTGTATTGCCCAGGCTGGAATGCAGTGGTGCCATCTTGACTCACTGCAGCCTCCTCCTCTCAGATTCAAGTGATTCTCCTGCCTCAGGCTCCTGAGAAGCTGGGATTAAGGCATGCACTACCATGTCTGGCTAATTTTTGTATTTTCTTTTAGTAGAGATGGGTTTTCACCATGTTGGCCAGGCTGGTCTTGAACTCCTGACCTCGTGATCAGCCCACCTCAGCCTCCTAAAGTGCTGGGATTACAGGCGTTGAGTACCACACTTGGCCCAGGACAATATCTTAACCAGGAAATTGACATCAATACAACCCCAGATGCATCTCTTTTTTTCTTGCCTCCTCATCTTTCTCATTTGTTTTCCTTTTCTAAAAAGCCCCTCTCCTTTCTCACTGCTGAAGGAATTCTTCTCACCTTTAAGATCCAGCTCAACTCTGATGCCTCTGGCAAATTCTGCCCTGATGGTCCCATCCTGTGTCTCTCTCGTGGGTATTTTGTTCTGCCATAGTCATACTCACTGCCTATATTGTTCATTTGGTGCATACCACAATTTGCCCGATCACTCTTTTGAACGTGTAGGTCTTCTTTACAATAAAAGGAATATGTTCCTAAAGAGCAGGGGTTGTTTTATTTTCCTTTAAATTTTTAAAAAGTTGTGATAAAAAGACATAACAAAATTTATCATAATCATGTTTAAGTATACAGTTCAGTAGTGTTAAGTATATTCACATTGATGGGCAACAGACTTTTAGAACTTTGTTGTCTTGCAACTCAAACGGTGTGCCTATTAATAACTATCATCTCCTCCTTCCCCCAGCCCCTAGCAACCACCGTGGCACTGTTTCTATGAATGTGCCTATTTTAGATACTTCATATAAGTAGAATCATAGAGTACTTGTCTTTTTGTGACTGGCTTATGCACTTATGGACTTAGCGTAATATCCTCCAGTGTAATCCATGTTACAGGATTTCCTTCCTTTTAAAGACTGAATAATATTCCATTAAATGTATAGCCCACACCTGCTTATCCACTTACTCGTTGGTGGGCCCGTGGGTTGCCTCCACCTCTTGGCTATTGTGAATGCTGCTGCTAGGAACATGGGTGTGCTAATGTCTTTTCAAGACCCCTCTTGTGATTCTTTATATACCCAGAAGTGGGGCTTATGGATCATATGGTAGTTCTATTTTCAATTTTTTTGAGGAAAAGGACCATTTTTGAACTTTTATCTTTCAGCACCTACCCAGGGCCATGCTCAGATAGGTGTATCCATTAAAAATTAAGTGTTAATTGGATGAGTATTGGCTGCTATGATAAACTCAGTAATAAGGAATAGCCCTCACTTGCTAGGGGCTTTGCATTTTTAAAGAAGATTGCTTTACCACTGTCTTACCACAGTATTTGGTAGAACAATCCAAATAAGAAATGTGGTTTTTTAAAATACCATTTTTGTGGTCCAATATGAGGATATTTTATCTACTCTTCTCCTCCAAGCATCCATGCACTTTGAAATAATTTCAGCTGCATTTGGACTTTGTATATGAATGTGTATGTCTGTATTTGAGCATGGCGTCTTGCTCTTGGGTTTTCATGTGGGCATAAAAGCTAACGGTGACATTTCTACTGAGATTCATGTAAAGTAAGCTGGGGTGTTGCGTCAGGAAGGGTTCGCCGCCATTGTAAATCTTCGGCCCTCAGCTTGCAGTTTTAACTGATGCCCCTTTGACTATTTAGATCTATGAAGACTCCATCGTCTTACAGTCAGTGTTTAAGAGTGCCCGGCAGAAAATTGCCAAAGAGGAAGAGAGTGAGGATGAAAGCAATGAAGAGGAGGAAGAGGAAGAGGAAGAAGAGTCAGAGTCCGAGGGTAAGCCAGACGTTCAGGTGCTCTGCATCTTTGCCCTCCTCACCTGCATAGCTGTCTCCACAAACGCTCGCAGAACAGACTTGAGAATGGGGCAGATCTGGATGGGAGCCCTTAGTCCACTTTGTCCTTGCTGGGCAACCGGGGACCACGTACTTAACCCTGCTCATGCTCAGTTTTCTCATCTGTAAAACTGAGGTCCTAAAAATGACCTCCAAGCATGTAAAATGTTTAGCATAGGCCGGGCTCGTAGCAAACACTTTGTTTGTTTATTTTTTTGAGACAGGATCTCACTCTGTCACCCAGGCTGGAATGCAGCGGCATGATCTTAGCTGACTGCAACCTCCATCTCCAGGGTTCAAGTGATTCTCCTGCCTCAGCCTCCTGAGTAGCTGGGATTACAGGCATGTGCCACGACATCTGGCTAATTTTTATATTTTTAGTAGAGATGGGGTGTCACCACGTTGGCCAGGCTAGTCTCAAGTGATCCACCCACCTTGGCCTCCCAAAGTGCTGGGATGACAGGCGCAAGCCACCACACCTGACCTGCAAACACTTTCTGAATGTTGCCTTTGAATACTGCTGTTAATGCCACCTATCTTCTATTCTTTACCATAGTGGTTCTAAAACCTGGAGGGATTGAAGAGTATGTCAGTGTTTGACCCAGCAGCCTGTGGTGGGGCCTGAGAGTCCACATTTCTGGCAAAGTCCCAGGGGAACTGATGATGTTAGGCCAAGGACCACACTTTGAGAATCACAGATTTAGAAAATAATTGTCAAACTGAGTTGGAACTGTGAATTTTGCATAGAATTTTTTTTTTTTTTTTGCCAGGGGAAGCGGGGTGATGACAGGGTACTGTCTTTATTTAAAATGTTGATATTTTATCATGGATTTGTGGGGGCATTAATTTAAGTTTTTAAAAGATCACCTTTTAGGATATTAGTTGATTACTGGGGTTTGGTGCTCCCTTCAATTTTACACCCAAGGTGAGTACCTCCATTGTTTTACCCTAGTTCCAGCCCTGACTGATAACCCAAATATTCCAAAGGTTAAGGGTGCTGTCAGAAGTCGAAAATTTCTTATTAGGGCATAGTGGCTCACAACTATAATCCAAACACTTTGGGAGGCTGAGGTAGAAGGATAGCTTGAGGCTAGGAGTTCAAGACCAACCTGGATAACATAGCAAGACCCTACCTCTACAAAAAATTTTATAAAAAGAAATAGCCAAGTGTGGTGGCACGTGTCTATAGTCCCAGCTACTCAGGAGGCTGAGGCAGGAGGATCGCTTAGTCTAGGAGTTCAAGGCTGCAGTGAGCAATGATCACACCACTGCCCTCCAGCCTGGGCAACAGAGCAAAATCCTACCAAAAAAACACAATTAAATATTTAAAAACTATAAAATTTCTTCTTTCCTATGTGTGTCTTCACCCTGTACCACTCAAAGTAATAAAACCTAGTAGTTATGGGCTACTATGTACAACAGTATAAGCCAGGCCCGGTGTCTCACACCTGTAATCCCAGCACTTCGGGAGGCTGAGGCGGGTGGATCACTTGAGTTTGAGACCAGCCTGATCAACATGGTGAAACTTCATCTTTACTAAAAATACAAAAATTAGCAAGGTGTGGTGGCGGGCACCTGTAGTCCCAGCTACTTGGGAGACTGAGGCAGTACAATCGCTTGAACCCAGAAAGCAGAGGTTGGAGTGAGCTGAGATCATGTCACTCAGCCTGGGCAACAGAGTGAGACTCTGTCTCCAAAACAAAAAAGTATAGACATGCTTTTAAAAAATTATTAGGTTTCTAATTACATATTAATACAGATGACTTGGAAAATAGATTTTCAAAGGTAAAAAATGTGTAATTCTGTATCTCAACATACATGTCATATTTTGAGAAGTTACCTTCAATTTTTTTCTATACATAAAAAACGTAGCACACTGTTTTGTGCCATGATTTTTGTACTTACTATGAACACTTCCCATGGCAATGAGGGTTTTACAGCAACATATATTAACATGTATATTATATATTAACATTAAGGAATGTACTAAAACGTGTTAATTATACTCTGTTCATCAGGCTGTTTCCCAATAATGCTGTCCTGAGCATTTTACCCATAGATTATTGAAAAGATGTAAAATGTATGTGATGCATACACATTGCCACAGAGAATGGAGTTTCCATTCTTGCCCTCAACATCCATAAGTGACTCTTTCCCAACATCCTTTTCTGGTCTCTCAATATTCTAGTTAGTGATTCTGCCTTTTATGAATTTAAACTTTCCCAAATTCATGTAGTTATTCCTTTGTTCTAGCATTTGAATACATCTGCATCATCTATCTTAGCTATATATTTCATTATTTTAGAGCCAAATTTCTAATCTCTTCAAAGAGCTGCTCTCTTACCCCATCTATCAATTTAATTTCTCAAGCCTTGGTATATTAATTTTCTCTTGCTGCTATAACATTAGTGGCTTTAATACAACACAAACTTATTACCTCATGGTTCTGTGGGTCACAGATTCAGCATGAGTCTCCCTGGACTAAGATCAATATGTCAGCATCCTGCGTTCCTTTCTGGATGCTCTAGATGGGCATCCCATTTCCTTGTTCATGCTGGTTCTTAGCAGAGTTCAATTTCCTGTGTTTGTAAAAGCAAAGTTCCCACTCTCTTGCTGGCTGCCAGTGGAAGGCTGTTCCCAACAGTGTTCTTTAGCTCATTGCCACCACCCCCCCCCACCACCTCCACCCCTTGCTTCAACTTTAAAGCCAGCAATGACAGGTACAGTCCTTCTCATGTTGTGTCTCCATGAATCTCTCTTCCACTTATAAGGATGCAGGTGATTAGATCGGGCCCACCTCAATAATCCACAATAATTTTCCCATCTCAGGGTCAGACAATTAACAACCTATAATCCCTTTTGCCATGTAATATAACATATTCAAAGGTTCTGGGATTCAGATATGGACATCTTGTGAGGAGACAATATTCTACCCACCACACTTGGTAGCTAGAACTTTTCATAGGTGCATATGGTTGTATCATAAAACCTTAGAAAGCTGTTTACAGGGCTCACCTAATGGTCCAGTTTATTAACCTGCTTGTCCATAGTCTGTCAGGTGGGTTTTTTGGAGAAACATATCCACTGACGCGTGCCTGACAGCATTAGAGTGCACCACACTCCAAAGCGCATTTAGATTATGCTCTCAAGGATACATTTTCTTACCCCTGTTGCCCGTCTTCTACCTGTTCATTTTCCGTACTCCTGTGTCAGGGAGAGCCCACACCTGGATAAATGGACATATTTCACTTTGCCTTTCCACATTGTTTAGAAATGCCCATTGTGGCTGGCTTCTGGCATCTATTTCTTTAGATATCCCACATCTTTCCATTTGCATTAATAGATAGGCTTTTTCATCTCCAGTCTCCTCTTCTTGTCCTAAGTTACCCCACCCAAAGCAAAGGGCCCCACCTCATCGCTTGTTAAGCAGCAGACATTGGGTATAATAGATAGAAGGCTTGGCTAGGAGTACTATTTTGTGTACTAGAATTTGCCAGCCTTTGGCCCGTTTGGGATGGAGGAAAGGCAAATGCTACCACCACACTTGAGTACAAAACAGCACAGCTCTCATCTCTTCTGTTAGCTTATGTTTCTGTGGGAGATTTTAGTTTTGGAAATATTTTGTGGGTCCCTCTACTTCACAAAAGAAGTCTGGAACATTCTCCTCTCCAAGATTCCTTCTGGAACTAGGATTCCCTCTGTGACAACATCTATTTCTAGATGCCTTGAGACCCACCAGACATGGTAGTCTAGCAAAGCTGGCTTGAATGAGAGACCCACATTTTCAGTGCCTTCATCATCAAATACCAAAAATGGTATTCTATGGATATCTATCCCAAATAGCTACCGTGGAGCAGATTGTCTTTGATTGTCTTTGTTCCTTGGGAGAGGTACCTATATTTATGATATTGTACCTTGAACTCTTCCAAGTGTTTTCACTTGTATCCCCAGAATAGTCTTGTGAAGGTGGAAATGGTTGCGATCTTTCTGAAGGCTAATCTGGCAGAGCACTGTTAGAAATTTACCATATGGACATGTCCACCATACCTCCCTCAAATTCTGCCAAGATACATTGAAATAGGTTCACAGCAGCTTTGTTTATACTGGCAAAAAAAAAAAAAAAAAAAAGCAGGAAACTTCAGCCCTCGTCATATGAGACTGATTAAGTAAATTATAGTATACCATACGATGGAAAATTTTCAGGTATTTAAAAGAATTACAGGTATGTATGAGCCTTTACCTATAAATATCCCGCATATGTGAGTAAACAGTCAAGTGTACAATATGGATGTGTATAAAGATCCCTTTGGGATAACTATATAAAGAATTCAAGTACATATGTGTATATATACACATACTTGAATTCTTTATGTTCTATAAAGACTTTTATAGAATATGTAGAATTATACATACACAGAGAGAGAGAGAGAGAAGAATGGATGTACGTACTTGCAGGTATGGACATAAACATTTGTTTTCCTGGAAATAATTACCAGAAAGAGAGTTGTAGGGAGAGAAACTAGGAATAGGGGGAAATGAAGCATTCGAAAGTGTTTTCTTTATACTTTCCATTTTTTACTTTTATGTTAAAAATGTTATTGAACTATTTGAATTTTCTTTTTAAGTCAACTGGAGTTATCTACATAGTAAAATTATTGGCCTTTAAAAAACTCTTTATATTTTTAATGTAAAAGTTCTATTAAATGATTGCCCAAACACCTCCACAAAATGGGAAACACTTCCCCTCATTATCCTTGGTCGGCCATTGGGAGACAGGTAAAGGACCCAGCCCCGCTGTCCTCCGTGAGACCTCGGTCCCTCTTGTTGCCTGTGACTATATAATTTACCTTCCAAAGGGAGACAGGTTGACAAGTGGAAGGGCTCGCTGACTAGACAGAACCACACAGAACAGGCATAATCCAGGAATGTTCTGGGCACTCTGGGATGTTTGTGTTGTCTGTAGGTTGGTGATAGTCTTATCACCTATACAAAGATCTCCCTTGTGATTACTCATTGCTATCTATTTCATTTGCTTTGGTTTTAGCAAAATCAGTCAAGGTGAAAATTAAGCTCAATAAAAAAGATGAGAAAGGCCGGGACAAAGGAAAAGGCAAGAAAAGGCCAAATCGAGGAAAAGCCAAACCTGTAGTGAGCGATTTTGACAGCGATGAGGAGCAGGATGAACGTGTAAGTGTAGCTCATTGGGACTGAAGGCAGAGGCGCCCTCTCCACTGCTTGCTGGCCTCTTGCATTTCCATGCCCCTTCAGCCTTTTCACTTTATTACCTAGAAGTGGAAATGTCAGGATTTAGTGAGATTTCATTATTGAGGGATGTGAATGGAGCTGTATGATTTAGAACAAAGAGTTGGGGGCTTTGTTTATTGCTTTTTTAATAGTCTTCAAAAATGAAAAACTACTAAATCAAACTCTCTTTTCCTCCTTTTTAATCTTCCCACATGCTTGCTTATAAATATGGTTTTCCCCATAGCCAGTTAATATTTTATATCTATCACACTCAGCATAGCGCCTGGTACATAGCAGTAGATTAGATGGAAGAATGAGAAAAAGTGATATGACGTCAGAGTTACTGGCTCGAGTTGCTACTTAAGGGACCATGTAAAAACTCAAATGGCTTTCTTAAGTACCTAGGGGTGTTATTTTTAATATTTGAAAAATGCAGTGAGCATCTATTGAGCCAGGCCTTGTAATATAGGTACCTCACTGTGTGGTAGCATATTAAATACTGATGTCAGCATCATGAGATAGATGTCACTCTCAAAAAACATGTTACAGAAATGGTTAGGTTATGTGTGTTTTGCTGCAGATCATGTAGCAGAGGTGGGATGCGGACCCAAGTAGAATAACTCAGTCTAGTGTGCTGTGCCTGACTGGGCAGCAAGGTAGAAGAGTGGGCAGAAGCTCCTAATACCTTGCCTTTTGAAATACCCTTCATTTCATCCATTCACTTTCCAGAAGATGGCTTCCTGGCACCCACATTCTTTGCTTTCTGGAAAGATAAATTTCCCTTTTTGTGTATGTGCTACTTTGATTTTCCTTCAACACATTACCATTTTGGTAAAATTTCAGAATTATGATCTCACCCCAGCCTTAACCCTTGATGCAAACATTTTCAAATACATTTAAAATACTGTATTTTCTTTAGGAGATATCAAATGCAGGGTATTTTTTTCTCCCATGAATTTTCTAAAACCTAGGACTGAAAAAGAGAAAGTATTAGCCATAAACCTTTCAAGCCAAAGTGAAAGGGCACAAACACCAGCTTAGAGGGTGGGCTTTGCTTTGAGGTTTTCAGTAAGAAAAACTTCTCAGCTTCGAGGCTGTCGATGCCTCTTTAATGTGTTTCTGTCCTCCCACGGAAAGAGATTTGGCGGGTTGTTTCCAAAATGTCATTTTTTTTCCTAATAGCCTCTTGATGGTTTGTTTTGTTGTATGTATTCTTTTTCTTGCATGTGATGTTACTTCATTTTATCTTATTTTTACTTTTAGGAACAGTCAGAAGGAAGTGGGACGGATGATGAGTGATCAATATGGACGTTTTTCCTTGGTAGAACTGAATTCCTTCCTCCCCTGTCTCATTTCTACCCAGTGAGTTCATTTGTCATATAGGCACTGGGTTGTTTCTATATCATCATCGTCTATAAACTAGCTTTAGGATAGTGCCAGACAAACATATGATATCATGGTGTAAAAAAAAAAACACACATACACAAATATTTGTAACATATTGTGACCAAATGGGCCTCAAAGATTCAAAGATTGAAACAAACAAAAAAGCTTTTGATGGAAAATATGTGGGTGGATAGTATATTTCTATGGGTGGGTCTAATTTGGTAACGGTTTGATTGTGCCTGGTTTTATCACCTGTTCAGATGAGAAGATTTTTGTCTTTTGTAGCACTGATAACCAGGAGAAGCCATTAAAAGCCACTGGTTATTTTATTTTTCATCAGGCAATTTTCAAGGTTTTTATTTGTTCGGTATTGTTTTTTTACACTGTGGTACATATAAGCAACTTTAATAGGTGATAAATGTACAGTAGTTAGATTTCACCTGCATATACATTTTTCCATTTTATGCTCTATGATCTGAACAAAAGCTTTTTGAATTGTATAAGATTTATGTCTACTGTAAACATTGCTTAATTTTTTTGCTCTTGATTTTTAAAAAAGTTTTGTTGAAAGCGCTATTGAATATTGCAATCTATATAGTGTATTGGATGGCTTCTTTTGTCACCCTGATCTCCTATGTTACCAATGTGTATCGTCTCCTTCTCCCTAAAGTGTACTTAATCTTTGCTTTCTTTGCACAATGTCTTTGGTTGCAAGTCATAAGCCTGAGGCAAATAAAATTCCAGTAATTTCGAAGAATGTGGTGTTGGTGCTTTCCTAATAAAGAGATAATTTAGCTCGACAAATGCAGCCTGTTTCTTTGAATTCTTGAGGATTGAAACCCTTGTGCCTGAAGTGGCAGTTTTCTGTAGAGGGCTGGGCAGGCTCTTGCTACAGAACACTTGATAGGGAAAAAGAGAGCTTGAGAGAGCCAGTCTCCTTGGTGTGGTCCAGCTGTGTCACCAGGGGCACCTTTTGCACCCATGGCTTTAAACTGTTAAACAGCAGAAGAGATGCTGCCATGGGCCAAGCCATATGAAGTCCCTACTCAGCCTTAAATTCTGTTTCTTAGTTGGAAAATCTATATTGCTATTTATGTCTTTTGATTTTGAAAGATTTCAAAAATATTCCATTGAAAGACTGGTTCAGTGAACACCTATATACCCTCCACCTGAGATTCAACAATAATATTTCATCCTTACCCTATTTTAATAAACCATTGGAAAATAAGTTGCCGTCATTATGATACTTTGCACCTAATATTTCAGCACAGATCTAAGAATAAGGGTATCTCATAGCCAACCACAGTCCTATAGCATACCAAAAGGAATAAACAATAGTTCCCTGATATCTAAGAGACAAGCCATAGTCGCATTTTCCCAGATGTCCTAACATTATCTTCTATTTGTTTGGTTTTAGCCAGGATCTTTTCAAGGCTCACACTTTGTGTTTGATTGTAACATTTCTCAATATCTTTTTTAAAGTTCTCAAAAAAAAAAAAAAAAGGTAGCACAAAGATGGGCACATTCTTTAAGAAGCTGGTGATGATAGGATCAAAATGGGAGTGTTTTCCTTCAACACTACTAGATTGACGAAAGCTTCCTTTTTTAGAATTATCTAAGGAGAACTCCAGGATCTTTGCTTTTGTATATATTTGCCAATGCTGTATCCTGCTTTGAATCTTAAAGGAAATTTGATCCACACAGAGTACAGTCCTCCTGAGAAACCTCTTTGTCTCTCTAAATAGCAATTCATGTATTAATTTCCAGTTAGTCCGAGCATTCAGGAGGAGGAGTTTCCCTTCTTGGTTGGTTTCTCGGACTTGCTAACCACAATAGGATTGGAGACCTCCACGGAAGAGTATACCCATACTAGTTTCTCATACTGAGATGCTTTGGTATCAGTTCAAAGAAAACATTCGTCTTTCCCTGCTTCTATTTCTATATTTTCTATATTTTTGTGCTCTTTGCAATCTCTCCGTGGCTTCAGAAGCATTGCTATTGCTAAAGCCCTCCAAACCACTGTCTTCGTGGTTCAGGATTTCTGTTGTGTGAAGAATGTTCTCTGATCCTTCTGTTGCTGTGTTTGGTGTAGTATTCTCCTTGGCTATAACGGAAATGAGAGCCAGGGATGATCGTTGAGAACAGGAGTCTCTTCTCCTTCGGCGGTGGGGGACTGGTGGTGAACAGTTCAGCTGATGATCTTCCCGGTGTGAGGTGGCAGCAGAGTGAGCATGCAGTAACAAGAAGGCGGGCCATCCTAAGCATGTGCATATGCGGAACTGTTTACCACGTTGTGGCAGCCATCTTGTTCAGCTCTAGTTGCTGAGCCCATCAGCCTAGTTCTTTCCAAGGTCAAAGATTTTTTAGGAACAGAGGAAGGAAGCTAAGAGTATCAGGCTATGTACTGATTGCATTATTTTATTCAATTACAAGAACCATGTGAGGAAGGCGTAGTTCTTGTTCCCATTTTACAAATAAAGATAACGCAAAGAAGAGATTGAAGAGCAAAGAGCTGTGCACCAAAAGTTGAATTTGTTTGACTCCAGACCCCATATTCCTTGGAGCTTCCCCTCTTCCCCTCAGTGAGTGAGGCCCGGAACTGATCTGTTGATAAGCTTCAGGCACCCATTTACCTGGCACTTGCTGACATTCTTGGCCTTACAGACAAATCCTGGCTCAAGTTTCTAGTTCCCGTGGCTGAGCCTTTCCACTGAGACCCAGTTTTCTTGGCTGGGCCCTGCTACTCTGGCTCTTCCTTCACAGTCCTCTGCAAGGGCCAGAACAGGGCCCTTAGGTCCCAGCTACTCATGTTTCCTAAAGGCTACTGACTTAGATATCACTACTACCATCAGATATAATGCCATACGTATACGTAGTGACCAAGTTCATGTTTGCCCCACGCACTGATAAGACCAAGAGTTTTCTGAGAAAGAGGTTTTTACACCTCATCATCTCTGTAGGTGCTGGACAGAGTATGCTTAGTGTGCAATTTTCTCTTCAAGTCCTCCAGTTCCATATCCAACCAGACTGGCATTCCTAAGCACTTCCCATGTGGAAAGGGTAGAGCCACCACCAGTGCCACCTGAAGGAACAGACTCCTGACTGCCCCCTATCCCAGCCTGGCCTCTTAGCTCTAGTGTCAGTCTGCTATGTGGACCAGAGTTGGCACACATCACGGCTGGGTCTGCCTGAGTTATGCCGCCAGAAACATGATTCTCAGACTATTTTCACAGGTCACAGCCTTAAAATGGGGTGTTTTAAATATGAACCTCTTAATTTCCCATTAGAGATATAGCCAGAATATACTGGAACCAGATATACTGTAGCAGGAATGTAAAGGGTTTAAAAGACGTTTTTCCCTCTAAGGCCGCTTATTTATCTTTAAGTATAATTATTCAGATGAGAAATTAGGATCATGGCCCTGAATTGGGAGTCAAATGTGTGGGTTATTCTGGATTTTGCCGCAGCCTTATTTGAGTTTTGATTTCCTCTATAAAACGTGAAGAATAAGTGAGTCGTCCTGTAATTGCAAGCTATGTAGTTGAGACATACTGTTGTGTTGTCAAAGGTTTGCATTATGTTAGAAAAAATGACTTGTAAATTAAATGTCATTAAAACATTCAGAAAGATTCTCAAAGTCAAGAAATAGACTGGAGATGGCTTTTAAGGGCCCTTCAAGCATTGACAGTTTTGAAATCAGTGTTTGTCTCAAAGTGTGGTCTCCAAACTAGCAGCATCAGCACAGCTTGCAAACGGAAATTCAAATTCTCATGCCTCATCCCAGACCTACTGAATCAGAAACTCTGAGGGTGGGGCCCCCAATAGAACATGCCCTCCAGGTGATTGTGATACATGCTCAAGTTTGAGAACCACTAGTCTATCAGGCTTTTAATCATCTCTATTATTTCATTCCTGAGGAACAATATGAGGCCATACTGGTCTTGATTCAGATCATTGGTTCAAGCATATATACCCAGCACACAATTGTCATTCTTGTAAAAAGAAAGTCAACATCAATGGGAATAACAGGAAAGGCTGAATATTTTTTTTCTCTCTCTGAAATGGCTTTTCTGTCGCCTACATTACAAGGTCATTGAGAGTGATGTGGTGTAATGCTTGGGGGAAATATCATTGGTTTACTTAGCAGAAAGGTAGAGACATACTCTCCCTTTATAAATAAATGTTTTTCCCATAAGAATTTTATATTGGGAGTCAATCTTACTCTTAAAGAAATGGGCAAATCTAATCCTTTTCTTAAAATGTACTGAGTAAGAGCCCACATTGAACTAGATAAAATATAATTTCTGTTCTTATTTGTATATACTGTCATATAGTGTGTGAATCTGTTTTGCTTGGGGAGCAGTAATGAAAAATGATAGAGCAAAGGGTGAGGAATAATGACTGATAGGGCTAGAATGGCTAAACCTTGGTCCAGGTGAACTGTATTCGTCTCTGGTGTTGTTTAGGATACTGAGCTTCATGGAAGGCAAGTGACATGTTCCAAATGCCTGAGCCCCTTTATGCAAGAAGGTGTTTGTGTTCTGCATCAGTTTCCATAAGGGCTAAGTTGAATAATACAGGCAACTAAGTCTGGCGACTACAGGGAAGCAAGTTTTCTGTTTTTAAACACTGATTTTGTTACACACAAGAACGAGGCCTCTTTGTGAACCCAAATGCAGTTATGAAGCAAGGCTCACTGTGGGATTATAAACCTCAAAGCGAACAGACTCATAGTCCCTCAAGCAAACACATGTATTTCTTAATTCTCTTGTAAAAATTTTAATTAAATTCCTCTTCTAGGATTATAAAATGGACATGTATCCACCACAACTAGCGAAATAATACAAAGAAAATTAATTTAGCATTCACCACGCCTACCAGGCAGTCAGCTTTAATAGTCTGATGTGGTTACTTCTACACCTTTCTTCTTGCACACATTAACACATACAAGCATAGAGGCTGTCAAATGCCACTTCCCCAATTGTCTCAATACAACCTGAGACTGGTGCAGTGGATCATGCCGATAATCCCAGCATTTTGGGAGGCCAAGGCAGGTGGATCACTTGAGGTAAAGAGTTAAAGACCAGCCTGGCCAGCATGGTGAAACCCCATCTCTCCTAAAAATACAAAAATTAGTCAGGCATGTTGGTACACGCCTGTAATCCCAGCTACTTGAGAGGCTGAGGCACGAGAATTGCTCAAACCCAGGATGCAGAGGTTGCAGTGAGCTGAGATCACACCACTGCACTCCAGCCTTGGCAACACAGTGAGACTCCATCTCAACAACAACAAAAAAACAATAACATATAACCTGATAATAAGATTAAGTTGAATTTATTGTTTGCTGTGGTAAGGGAGGCCACCACCTTGATGGAGTCTGGTAGTTTCTTTGAAGGAGGTCAAGATCAGATTTTATTGAAATTTAAAGTGTGTCAATACAGGAATTTGGCTAGGGCAGGTCATTATATAGTTTAAAATTTGTGGAAATAGCAAGGTGAGAATTTTGAGAACAACTTGCCTAAGTAATAGTCTCCTGGAATAGTATAATAATAAAGACAATGGAATAGGAAAGTAATTTTAATGTAGCCAGTAAACTTTGTGAGGGTAGATGGCTTTAGCTCTCAGCTCTACTTTAAGGATGTTTCAGGGTTTTATTCCTTTTTTTTAAGTGCTATACTATTCTCTGCAGCTTGCCTTTCCCGCTTAACAGTACATTGATTATTTTCCTCCAAGTCAACAGATAGAGATTGAACTCACTGTTTTTTTTCTTTCTCTATTATAAAGAACACTTTAACTTTTTAATTGTAAAATGGATTATAGAAAAGATGGAAAGTAAGAAAAGTACAAAGAAAAAAATTTACTCATAATATTACCACTCAGAATCACTCATATTACTACTCAGAGAGAAAAGATTGAAAGAAAAGTACAAAGGAAAAAAATAATATTACCACTCAGAGAGAATCACTGGGGACTTCCAGTTTTGGGTACAGCTTGTATGGAACTTGGAAGTTATCTCTCACATACAACAAGTACAACAAGAAAAAAAGCTGAATGAACTGAAAATTAACAACTCTTGTGAGATTTATCAAAGAACTGAGTTCACAGGGCAAACCACTGCCCCCAAAGCAGAAGAGACAGTCAGGCAGTATATTAGTCCATTCCTGCAGTGCTATGAAGAACCACCTGGAATGGGGTAATTCATAAAGAAAAGGGGCTGAAATTGGCTCACCCTTTCACAGGCTGTACAGGAAGCATGACTGAGAAGGCCTCAGGAAACATATAATCATGGTGGACGGTGAAGGGGAAACAGGCACATCTTACATGGCAGAAACAGGAGGAAGAGAGCAAAGGGGAAGGTGCTACCTTCCCATACAACCAGATCCAGTGAGAACTCACTATCATGAGAACAGCAAGGGGAAAATCTGCCCCCATGATTCAATCACCTCCCACCAAGGTTCTCCTCCAAAATTGGGAATTATAATTTGACATGAGATTTGGGCAGGGAAACAAATCCAAACCATATAAATCCACCCCCAACCCCTCTCAAATCTCATGTCCTCCTCACATTTCAAAATATAATCCTCTCAACAGTCCCTCAAAGTCTTAATTCATTTCAGCATTAACTCAAAAGTCCACAGTCCAAAGTCTCTCTAAGACAAGTAAAATAAAAAACAAGTTAGTTACTTCCAAGATACAGTGGAGGTACAGGCATTGGCTTAATACTCCCATTCCAAATAGGAGAAATTAGCCAAAACAAAGGGGTTACAGGACCCATGCAAATCCAAAACCCAGCAGAATAGTCATTAAATCTTAAGCTCCAAAATAATTTCCTTTGACTTCATGTCTATATCCAGGCCACACCAATGCAAGGGATGGTCTCTTAAGGCCTTGGGCAGCCCCGCCCCTGTGGCTCTGCAGTACTCAGCTCCCATGGCTGCTCTCAGGTGCTGCCATTGAGTACCTGTGGCTTTTCCAGGTGCACAGTTCAAGCTGTCCGTGGGTCTACCATTCTGGGGTCTGGAGAACGGTTGCCCTCTTCTCACAGCCCCACTAGGCAGTGCCCCAGTGGGGACTCTAAGTGGGGGTTCCAACCCCACATTTCCCCTCTGCACTGCCCTAGTAGAGGTTGTCCATAAGGGCTCTACTCCTGCAGCAAACTTCTGCCTGAACATCCAGACATTTTCATATATCCTCTGAAATCTAGGCAGAGGCTCCCAAGCCTCAACTCTTGTCCTCTGTGTACCTGCAGGCTTAACACCACATGAAAGCCACCAAGGCTTATGGCTTGCACCCTCTGGAGCACCAGACTGAGACATATCTGGGGCCCTTTTAGCCATGGCTGGAGCTGGAGCAGCTGGGATGTAGGCAGCAGTGTCCTGAGATGGGGCAGGGTATCAGGGCCCTGGGCCTGACCCATGAAATCATTCTTCCCTTCTAGGCCTCTTGGCCTGTGATGGGAGGGGCTGCCACAAAGGTCTCTGAAATGCCTTCAAGCATTTTCTCCATGGTCTTGGCTGTTAACATTCAGCTCCTCTTTACTTATGCAGATTTCTGCAGCTGGCTTGAATTCCTCCCCAGAAAATGGGTTTTTCTTTTCTACCACATGGTCCCGCTGAAGCAGAAGAGACAGTTTAGAAAACTTTTCTAAACTTTTATGCTCTGCTTCCCTTTTAAGTTCCAGTTTCAGATCATCTCTTTGTATACACATATGCACATGTGCTGTTAGAAGCAGCCAAGCCACTTCTTGAATGCCTTGCTGCTTAGAAATGTCTTCTGCCAGATACCCTAAATCATCTCTCTCAAGTTCAAAGCTCCACAAATCCCCAGATCAGGGGCACAGTGCCACTAGTCTTTTGCTACAGCGTAGCAAGAGTGACCTTTACTTCAGTTCCCAGTTTGTTCCTCATCTTCATTGGAGACAACCTCAGCCTGGACTTCATTGTCCATATCACTATTAGCATTTTTGTTTCAACAATTTAACAAGTCTCTAGGAAGTTCCATACTTTTTTTTATCTTCCTGTCTCCTTCTGAGCCCTCTGAGCTGTTCCAACATCTGCCCATTACCCAGTTTCAAGGTCACTTGCACATTTTCATGTATCTTTATATTAATACCCCACTCTCCGTACCAATTTTCTGTATTAGTTTGTTCTCACACTGCTATTGAGAACTATCTAAGACTGGTCATTTATAAGAAAAGGGGTTTAATTGGCTCATGATTCCACAGGCTATACAGGAAGCATGGCTGAGGAAGCCTCAGGAAACTTACAATTATGGCAGGTGGTGAAGGGGAAGCAAGCATGTCTCACATGGCAGAAGCAGGAGCAAGAGAGTGAGTGGGATGGTGCTACACACTTTGAAACATCCAAATCTTGTGAGAACTCACTCACTATCATGAGAACTCCAAGGGGGAAATCCACTCGCAAGATCCAGCCACCTCCCACCAGGCCCCTTCTCCAACATTGGAGATTACAATTTGACATGAGATTTGGACACAAACCCAAACCATATCAGGTGGATACATAGAATCATGACCTACAGGAGCAGAAGTCCAAGAACAGCAAACTCAACAATGCCAGAGGAGGAAAACTTAATCTATAACTAATGAATTGCTGGAGGTTCTGTGTGGACAGTTTGAGAGTAAAAAACTCCAGGGGATCCATCCTTTGTGAGCTTTACCCCCAGGAGCCTTATTAGATTCTCATAGAAGATTAGAACAGTATCACTTTGTATTTCCAGCAGTGGGAAGGGAAAAGCAAACATTTAAACATACACCAGAATATTCTGTTCTTCTTAACAGGCCTGCCTTCAAGAGAAACTATTGTACCAGAGCCTAACCCATGTGGAGGAAGGGAAATCCCAACTAGAGTATTATCTAGCCTTCCTGTCTCTCTTACAGGGGCAAAACAAAAAAACAAAACTGAGAAGCACTCATGAAGGTCACAACCCAGGTGCACAGGCTCACTAAGAGACTGAGACCTAATTATAAGACAGTCAAATGCTTTTTCTCCTCCTAACGCCTCGTCACCACATCAATAGGGCTCCTGTATAATAACAGGGCAATACAATGGAAAGGACTATACATCGCAGGTGATATTTTTAAAATCTCTAAAGAAACTCAAAAGCAACAAGAAAGACAAAAACAAGGACACCAGAGGAAAGTTTAACTTCAGATACTTATAGCTACAGCAACCAGTAAAAACAGCCTAACCCCCAGCCAGATAAACATAAAACCTCACACTAAGGCCTATTTATCTCAGTTCTTTCTACCCTGTACATCCTGTGTGGCTTGAAACAAAAAATTACACTAAAAAAAAAAAAAAAGATAAAAACCCATATTTTGAGGAGACAGAGCAAGCATCAGAACCAGACTCAGATATGGCAGAGATGTTAACCATAAATTTAAAACAACTATAATTAATATGCTACGTGTTCTAATGAAAAGATAAACAACATCATGAAAGAACAGATGGGTAATGCAAACAGGTAAATGAAGACTCTAAGAATCAAAAGGAAATGCTAGAAATCAAAATTACCGTAACAAAAATAAAGACTGTCTCTGCTGAGCCCATTAGTAGGCTGGACACAGCCAAGGAAAGAATTAGGAACTCCCAAAACTGAAAAAAAAAAAAAAAAAAAAAAAAAAAAATCCCAAAAAGGCAAAAAAAAGAACAGAACATCCAAGAACAGTAGAACAAATATAACAGGGATAACATATGCATAATGGATATACCAGAAGGAGAAAGAAAAAGGAACAGAATATTTGAATCACTAGTGTCTGAGAATTTCCCATACTAATGATAAATACCAAACTACAGATCCACAAAGCTCAGAGGACACCAAGATAAACAGGAAAAAAAAAATAATAAAAATAAAAAAATAAATAAATAAAAATTCTACATCTAGGCATATCATAATTAAACTGCAGAAAATCAAAGAAATAGAAAAAATATTGAAGGAAGCCAAAGCGGGGAAAATGCCTTACCTATAGAGGAGCAAGTGTAAGAATTACATTAGACTTATCTTCAGAAACCATGCAAGCAAGAAGAGAGTGGAATAAAACACTTAGTGTTGAAAGAATCACCAACCAAGAATTCTATACCCAGAGAAGTTATCCTTCAAAAGTGAAGGAAAAATAAAAACTTTCTCAAACAAAAACTGAGGGAATTTATCACCAGTAAACCTGCCTTGCAAGAAATGTTAAGTTTCCTTTAGAAAACAGGAAAATGCTATAGGTCAGAAACTTGAATCTAGGTAAAGAAAGGAAGTATTAGAGAAGAAATACAGTAAAATAAAACCGTTTATTTCTCTTATTCCTAAGAGACAGGTAACAGTTTGTTCAAAATAATAATAGCAATAATGTATTCCATGATGTTAGCTTATGGATAAATGAATGACAACAGTGTTATAAGGGATGGACAGTGGCAGATGGGAACACTTTATTATAAGGTACTTAAACTGCCCATGTAGTTGTCTAGTATTATCTGAAAGTGAAATTGGAATAGTTGTATATTGAAAACTCTAGAGCAACCACTAAAAAAGCAATAATAAAAAATGTGTAATTCACATGCTAAGATGAGAGAAAAAGAGAATTATAAAAAATAGTCAAAACCAGAGGAGGCAGAAAAAGTAGAAGACAAAAAGAGAAAAAACAAGGGCAACAACTGGAAAACAGTAACAAATATGGTAGGTATTAATCCAACTGTATCAATAATCACTGAAACAACACTTTATTTATTTATTTACTTAATTTTTTGAGGCAGGGTCTCACTCTCTCACCCAGGTTGGGGTAAAGTGGTGCGATCATGGCTTACTGTAGCCTTGACCTCCTGGGCTCAAGTGATCCTCCCACCTCAGCCTCCTGAGTAGCTGGGACTACAGGCGCGTGCCACCACACTGAGCTAATTTTTAAAACCTTTTGTGGAGACAAAGTCTCATTTTATTTCCCAGGCTGCTCTTGAATTCCTGGGCTCAAGCAATCCACTGGCCTCAAGCTTCCCAAAATGCTGGGATTACAGGGGTGAGCCACTGCACTGACCTAAAACGTTACTTTAAATATACCACATTAAAAGACACAAACTGTCAAAGTATACCAAAAAACAGGACTCAGAAACTCACCTTAAATATAAAGATATGTATAGATTAAAAGCAAAAGGATGGTGAATGATCTACCATGCTAACATTAATCAAAAGAAAGCTGGAGTAACTGTATTAATATCAGACAAACCAGACTTCGGAACAAAGAAAATTATCAGGAAGAGGTGCATTACATAATGCAAAAAGAGTTAATTCTCCAGAAAGAATCACTCTTTAATATTTTAATTTACTTCCTTTCCATTCTCTTCTTGATATGTATCTTTGCCCCAGGTTAAGACATAATTCCCAAACAATAAAATGTGTTTATTGTAAAAGTAGAGTTATGGTACTGTGTACAGTAACATAAGATATAGAGCATTTCAACACCCTAAAAGGTATACTCATACCCCTTTGCAGTCAGGCTCTTTCCCTCACTCCCAACCTCAGGCAACCACTGATCTGCTTTCTGTCACTGTAGTTTTACTTTTTCTAGGACCTCATATACATGGAATCACACATTATGTAGTCTTTTGTGTCTGATTTCTTTCAATTAACATAAAGTTTTTGAAATTCATTTCTGTTACGGTATTTTTATGCCTTTTCTAAATGTTGTTTCCAGCTCTTGGCTATTGAAAATAAGGCTGCTGTGAACATTGACACACAAATCTTTGTGTGAACATGTTTTCAATCCTCTTAGGTGAATACTGACAAATGAGATTTCTATATATGGTAAGGATTTAGCTTTATACGATGATAGCAACTGAATATCTATATGGGAATAAAAATGAACCTCAACCTTTACCTCATACCATGCACAAAAGCTAACTTAAAATGAATAAAAATGGATCATAAAATTAAGAGACAAAAGATTACATTTCTAGAAAAAATATAGGAGAAAATTTTTGTGGTATTGAATTAGATAAAGATTTCTTAAACAGGACACAAAAACATGAACCATTAAAGAAAATGTTGATAAAATATACTTCTTCAAGATTAAAAACCTTTGCTCTTTGAAGGAGATGGTTAAGAAAATGACAAGGCAAGCCAAAGACTAGGAAAAAATATTCACAGCATATATCTGAAAAAGGGCTTGTCCCTTGAATTTTTTATATGTAAAGATCTCTTACAATTCAACAAACAAACAAACAAGCTATGCAATAAAACTATGGGCAAAAGATTTGAACAGACACTTTACAAAGGAAGATATATGAATGGCCAAGAAGCACATGTAAAGATGTTCAACATCTCTCATCAGAGAAAAGCAAGATAAAGCCACAGTGAAATACTGCTACATAGCTACTAGAATGGCTACAGTTAAAAAGATTGACAGTAGAGAAGGTTAACAAGAATGAAGCAACTGGAATTTATACATTGCTGGTGGGCATGCAAAGGGGTATAATCACTTTGAAACTCATTCTTTTTAATAGCTGTATGATATTCCAGTGTGTAAGTGTGTCATGATTTAGATAACCTTTGCTCTTCTAACAGAGATTTGGGGTGACACCAATTGGGGTTCTTCCCTTCCATTATAAATAATTCTCACAAATAACTGAAACCCATTCTTGCTACAATTTTTGTGTCTATTTTTTTAAACAATAAGCCAATTTTCGTTTTCTTTCTTTCTTTCTTTTTTTTTTTTGAGGCAGAGTCTCACTGTGTTGCCCAGGCTGGAGTTCAGTGTCAGGATCTTGGTTCACTGCATCCTCCACCTCCCGGGTACAAGTGATTCTCATGCCACAGTCTCCCAAGTAGCTGGGTTTACAGTCATGCGCCACCATGCCAGGCTAAATTTTGTATTTTTAGTAGAGTTAGGGTTTCACCATGTTGGCTTAAATGCCTAGCCTCAAGTGATCCGCCCACCTCAGCCTCCCAAAGTGTTGGGATTACAGCCATAAGCCACCCCATCTGGCCCCAATTTACCTTTATATCATTGCTGGAAACATTGTATTTCCAATTACAGTGGATTTAAAAAAAAAAAAAAAAAAAAAAAAAAAAAAACTAACAATGGTTGCTTTTTTCCTCAATCATGTTTATGCTTGGTTAAAGCTTCCGGATACTTATTTTCTTAAAAAGTCCATCTTCCTCTTCTTTTACAGAGGACCTGGAAATTTATGTTCCTTGTGTTCTTTTCCTTTAAGCCCCTGATTTGTTAAAGGAGATACTGAGTTTTCTCTCAGCTGCTTCTGCTCCTTAATTTCCTTGCACATAGAAAGGGTTTCTTCAGAAAGCAAGGAACCTGTATTTTCCCTACCATTCAACTTTGTAAAATGGTCAGTGTGCTTCTGGAAAGCAACGTTTTCAAATAGCAGGGCCTTGAGCCTAGTTCTTTGCCAGCATCTACCATGCTAACATGAATCAAAAGAAAGCTGGAATAGCTGTATTAATATCAGACAAAGCAGACTTCAGAGCAAAGAAAATTATCAGGAATAAAGAGGTCCATTACATAATGCAAAAAGAGTTCTCCAGAAAGAATCGCTCTTTAATATTTAATTTACTTCCTTTCCATTTTCTCCTGGTTATGTACCTTTGTCCCAGGTTGATTAAGATATAATTCCCAAACAATAACATTTGTTTATTGTAAAAGTAGTGTTATGGTACTTGTGTACAGTAACATAAGATATAGAGCAGACAGGAAGAATCTTAAGAAAAAATACAGGCTTTTTCTTCAGCCCTAGGCTTCTGGAGAAATTTCCTCAGGCTGGTAGTGTTTGGAAAAACTGGCCCATAAAGGTGATACCAGTTTAAATTACCTCTCTGTGGTGAGGATACTAGTTTGCTGTTTGCTAAGGTTTCATAGAAATACCATTATTTCACTCATTTTGAGTAGGTTTGGCATGTGGAATATTTGGAGTAAGTGTGACTGCAAGTGAATATGTCTCTGGAGAGGGACAGCCTCATAGTAATAATGTACATTTAAATCAGTCCAGATAATTTACACTCATTATATATTTTTAAGCTGGTTGATTTGGAGATGTAGGCTCTATTTAAGAGCATTCAACATTACACAGATTCAAGCATGAGCCCCACATATAAATAACTGCTACTTCCAGGAAAGGACCACCCTAATGGACTGTCAGAAAACGCAGTGCAGTTTCTTAGTCCTAAAAGAGCATTAGAGAGGGATTGCACTATATTTGCAGGCCACAATGTATTCCAGGTATGTAATTCTGAACATACTTTCATCAGTGGGCATCTGAATCAGCCAACCTAGCAGAATTTCTTCTTCTTTTAAAAAAAACAAAAACAGAGTTTTGCTCTGTTGCCCAGGCTGGAGTACAATGGTGTGATCTTGGCTCACAGAAACCTCTGCATCCTGGGTTCAAGTGATTCTCGTGCCTCACCCTCCAAAGTAATGGGATTACAAGCGTGCAACACCACGCAGGCTAATTTGTATATTTTTAGTAGAGATGGGATTTCACCATGTTGCCCAGCCTGGTCTTGAACTCCTGACCTCAGGTGATCCATGCACTTCGACTTCCCAAAGTACTGGGATTACAGGCATGAGCCACTGCGCCCAACCAACCTATATTCTACATTACTGGAATGTAGAAATTCCAGTAATTTCTACAGACTTACTGGAAACATCACCGGGAGTCCAGTTTCTTAATAAATACCAAAATAGGGACAGTTTCTCTAAGGTTGAATATCAGTTTCCATTGCTTTCAAAGTCTGTTCCCAACTTCCAGCCTGTTTCTCTCCTTTAATGATCTTCCTTTTAAAAACATATTGAGGGTACCCCATGCCATGTCCTTTGCTCAAAACTGGGGAAAAAAACCAAGGCTAGTAAACTCAGTAGCTGCATCTCCTGAGAATCACAAAGAACCCCTCTCCCTGCCCATTCCAGTACACTCCTCTCCAAAGCCAAAGCCAACTTTTTTTTTTTTTTGAGATGGGGTCTCACTCTGTCACCCAGAGTGGAGTGCAGTGTTGCAATCACGGCTCACTGTAATCTTGACATCCCTGGGCCAAAAAGGTGATCCCCCACTTCAGCCTCCCATGTAGCTGGGACTACAGGAGCATGCCACCATTCTTGGATAATATTTTTTGTATTTTTGTAGAGGATGGGGTCTCACTATGTTGCCCAGGTTGGTCTTGAACTCCTAGGCTCAAGCAATCTGCCTGCCCTGACCTCCCAAAGTGCTGGGATTACAGGCATGAGCCGCCGCGCCTGGTCTCAACATTCTTATTGAAAGGAAAATCTGATGTGGTAACTACCTAGCTTAAGACCGTTGCAGTGGGGTCTCATCACCCAATGAGTACCAAACTCTTTTACTTGCTTTATAAAGCTGAGCAAGTGTAAACCACAGCATCTGGCCTTGGTTACAGAATGGATGATAATCACAACTTGGATTAGGTTCAAAGTTGTTTCACTTCCGTTAACTTCCAAGCAAGCAAGCAAGCAGTCTAAAGGTTGTACACCAGATAAGGATACTAGTACATCAGAACTCCAGGCAAAGATACCAGTATGTGACATGCTACTCTGCAGCCTCCCGTCAGCAGCTTACAGAGGGATATTTATAGTCAGCACAGCCCACACAGAATGAAAAGCCCACTGGGTCAGAGCAGGTCAGTCCCCAAAAGATCTTACAGGATGTGAGAACTGGAGATACACCATATAAGCCAGTATAAATACACTAAACCCACATATTTTTACATCTTTGAAAAACATCAATGCCTTTCAATCTATGATGCCATAATTTTAATTGGCAACAATGGTTCCTTTCTTAGTAAAAAAATAAAAACACGTTTATAATTTATGGTGCCTTAGATTGTGGTTTTCTTTTCCTTTTTAAACACAGATTTTATGTAGCATAATATACGCACTTTCCTGCACCTTACTTTTTTCACATAATTTACCTTATTGAACGTTCATATCAGTGCATAAAGAGCTGGCTCATTCTTCCTAACCACCGCATGTATTTCATTGTATTGACAGTTCCACATTGATGGGACAGTCTGGTCATTTGTAGTATGTGTTTATTTATTGCTGCTGCAAAGGATGAATGCTATATGGAAGTGAGAGCCAAGTGCAATGAGGACAGAGAGACTAGGGGTGAGGACTTGAAGGTTTTGTTGTAGATGTAAAATCAGGTTTGAGACTGGAGGGAGCGGGAGACATGAGACAGGACAAACTGTTCTTGAAATTTTCATCTTGGTAGGCCATCAGAAAGTAACTCACCATCTGTCTTTGAAAAAGTGGGCTTAGAATGTGCAGCTTTCAAACAATTCGCATGAAATGTCTGCTCAAAGCTTCTCTTATCTGCTCAAAGCCCATTTGGCAATCATGGAAGATGAATCCTTATCTCCCTATCTTCAGATGGTATTGGAAATGGTCATTACTCATTTCCTTCATCAGGCTGACAAAGGACATGCGGAAATAGATCTGAAAGGGGAAATAGTGAAGGGCTTTATTTGATGATGATGATGATGATTTGAACAAGACTGAGAAACTTGTGGTGGGCTCTTGGACAGAAGTGAAAGCATGAGTGCTGAAGAATGCAGGTTGGGGTAAAATAAACTGACAAAATGAAAAAACTTATCAAAGTGACCCCAGCCTGAAGAAACTCTAGCCATCCTGTTCTTGTTCATTCCGATTCAGGAATAGCAGCGTTTTAAAACACCACCACACCAGCAGAGTAAAGGCTGGCTAATTCCTTAACTTCGCTCCTTCTTCCTACTCTAGTTCCACTTGGATTGTGATAAAAATGGCAACACACACACACACACACGCACACACTTATTTAAGTCTTTGCAATAGATTTATGAGGTAGACACTATTACTATTTCTCTTCTACAGACAAGAAAGTGGAGGCTTAGAGAAGTTAAGTCACTTGCCCATGGTCACTCAGCTAGTAAATAATCGACCTGGGATACAAACTCCAGGCAGACCAGCTCCAGGGTCCTTGCTCCTAACTAATACTTCAATTAGAACTCCAAGCTGCCTCCAAGGGTTTTCTGTACTAGACTATACACTCCTTTGAGGACACAGACTGTGTTATTCCTGTTTGGGTGAACCTTCCCCCTTCACCCAGCTAAGTAATATGCACTGAATAAATACATTAATTGAATATACAGAACATCAACACCAGTCCAGCATCTTCCCGCTGGATTATTCCATCTGGTTTCAGTGTGTGTAATCTGGCACCCCTTCACTGTATGAGACATACTCCAGTCAGTGTTTGTCTAAAACATCAATCTGATCTGACTTGTCATCCTACTTAGATCATTTTGAGGGTTTTTTTTTTTTCCTTGCTCTCAAGATAAAGCATAGGTCTTTAACATGACCTACAAAGTCTTGTAAGGCTTGTTGTTCACTGCCTCACAAAATATACTCTAGACTAGCACTCGGCAATGGAAATAAAACACACGTAATTTTGAGTTTTCTAGTAGACAAATTTTTAAAAATAAAAGAAACAGATGAAATCAATTTCAGTTATATATTTTACTTAACCCAATACATTCAAAATATAATTTCAGCATATAATCAATATAAACATATTATTGAGATAGTTTACATTTTGTTCATACAAAATCTTTGAAAACCAGTATGTATTTCACATGTGGTGCATGTCTCAGTGTGGAGAAGCAACATTTCAGGTATTTAATGGCCCATGTGGCTACCATATTGAATAGCACAGCTTTAAGCCTATGGGTCTCAAACTTTAGCTGCATCAGAATCACCGGGAGGGCTGATTAAATCACAGATTGCTGGGCCACCCACAGCATTTTTGATTCATTAGGTGTGAGGTGGACACTGAGGATCTGCATTTCTGAGAAGCTCACAGGTGATACCGGTGCTAGTCTCTGAACCCCACTTGGAGAATCATTGCTCTAGATCAGAGATTATCAGCTAATAGCCATAGGTTGGATCCAGTTGGCAGACCATGTTATTGGACCACACTGTGTTTAAAAAGTTTCCTAATAACCAACATTTAAAAATTGGCCAATTTCTTTTAAAAATCCAGACTCCAAGTTTCTGTTGGAAAATTTGTAAATATAATAATATAGGGCTATCCTTCTGCCTGGTAGTAAGCAGCAGGAGCCAACTTGCAGGCGCCCTTTCTTGAAAGGTCATGAAGGCCCACTTTACTTACTCACATTACTGAGGCCCCTGTTGTAACTGAGCCTCCATTCCAAACCCTAGACCTTCTGGGCTCCTTTCACTTCCTAAATACATCAAGGTCTCTCTCTTGCCTCTGGGACTTTGCACATGTGGTTTTCTCTATCCTGGCTAACTCAGCCCTCTGGCTTCAGAACAGATACCACTCTCCAGAAAGCCTTCCCTGCTGTCTTCATGATTGAGTGTAAATGCTTCTTCTGTGCGTTTCCACAGAAGCCCTGAGTTTCTCCCATCAAAGCCATCACACCTTACTATAATGTCTCAGTGACTTACCTGCCCTCCCCATCATTCTGAGTTTTGCCATCATTATGAGTTTTCTGAAGGAAGGGAACCACTTCTTTCTTATTCACCACTGTATATTCATAGTACCTAGTCCAGTAACAGACTGTCACATGGCAGGTGTTCAATAAAGACTTTTTGACCAAATGGATGAAGATATAAAACAGCTAGAAGAGGTCTTTAAATAACACTGCCCAACCTTTGACTTTCTCCTAGGTGGCTGCAATGGAATCTCAGTTTTAATCCTAATTCTAGAAGCAACAATAACAAAAAGCAAATTGCAAATTTTAATTAAATTACTCTTAAAACTGAAGCGCAAGAAGAAAAATGAATTTAAACTCCTTAATTACTTAAAATATTCCACAAGTTTGAGCTTGAGCTTTATTTCACCCTGCTTGGATTTACTTAAAGCCAAAAATAAAGAAATGCAGTATAATACCATTACATGATCGAGTTGCAGACTCCTCCTGCATATCAGCTGCACTGCCCCATCATCTTACCAGTTTAAAATTAACAGAAAACTATTTCCTCAGAATAGAAGAGTTAATATTATTTTAGAGACTTGGAAAAAGTTTAGAGGGGCAGGGGAGAAGAAATAAGGGAAAGAAATCGAGATTCTATGTCTGCACTAACATAGTCAGTGTAATAAGCACTTAGGGAATTGGAAAGATATTAAAGAAATTCTCCTCTTAAGGAGCTCATTGTCTACTAGAGGTGATAAGACATGGACCCAAGTTAATGTAATATAAGATGGGAAGAGGCAAGTGTTATGTGATAGGTGAAGAATGTCTTATGGGAATTCAGAGAGAAAGGCTCTTCCTGCCTGGGGAGAGAGTTGGAAATTTTGCCTGGTGTATGTCACATTTGACCTGGTCTTGCAATAAAATTTAAAATATACATGTCCTTCAGGAAATTAGATTTCTTGTCAAGTACATTCAAACATATTTTTTTCAAAATGTAAAGTGTATGAGAAAGTAGGTTAGCTTAAGTAAAAAGAACACTGTACAGAGGCCCTGGGAAGTGAGATTTTAGACCCAGATCTTTCTAGGCCTGAGTTTTCTCATCTGTAAGCTGAGCTGATAATAAATTATCTCTAAAGTCCTTTCTGGTGCTGTCATTCAGTGAGTGTCTATGTTCTATTGTTTATGCTGATCAGACTTTTGTGGTTAAATGCAATTAGTTTTGCTATGTGCTTCACAATAAATCCAGGTTTTTGGAATCCTTCATTATGCACAGAGGCAGTCGTGTCTTATTGCTTAGGAGAAAAATGAATTGTCAACTTTATTCTGAAGAAAATGATTAGAGATTATGTGTCTGGAGGGGAAAAGCAATTCTTATTCAAAAGTGAAATAATAACTTCAGATCTTGCAAAAATACTGAATGTTTGGAGTCAGATAATTAAAGAAAAAAGATTGCATGCTTAAATTCCCATGTGCAATGGAAATAGGTAATGCATATGTCATTAAATACGTGGTATTTTATTAGTCTTGACTAGGTAAGGAGAGCAAAGGAAAAAAGAACTTGCTGATATATTTTGTCCAGTTTATTAAATCCTGAAAAATTGCACTCAGTCTATTGCAAGAAAAGCCTTTGCTAATGAGCATGACCAGAATTTGCATACTTCCTTGTTTACATAACACTTATTCTTTGCTAGTGGCCATATTTGCTTATAAGCTATTAAGCAGGGTATTGAAAGGCCTCTATGCAACTTCACTTACCAGTGATATTTTGCTTAACCTAACTACATGCCAGGTATATAGTTCAGTGACACTTAAGGACAAAGGTGGAGTCACTCCCCAAACTTAACATCAAAACAGCTCTCTAAGAAGCAAGGCTGTGGACATAAGAAACCTCAGATTGATTTGTTATTTTGAAAAGTCACTTGCTTCACTGAAATTTAGGAACACAGGGAAGATTCCCCAACTATGGGATGCCTAAAGCAATACTGACGCAGCATCTCTCCTTTGGAGCCACAGTAAAAATATAGTCTTCTCTCCGACACATGGAATGAAAACAAGTCAAAGGCAAGCGGAAGTATACACAGCTCAGGGCACACCCAGGGGCCTGGACTCCCTGTTCATCCCAGCTCAGGCACTAGTTTAGCTGCTTCACAATGGATTTGGCAGTTGAAGCACCATGGCCAACAGGGTCCAGAGTTAGGGAGAAACAGAACTGAGATAGGGAGAAACCAAACCGGGACACTGAGGGGCATGAGTATCTGGATCTAATCTTAGATGAGTCTGTCCCACGAGAAAAGAAAAGAGAACTAAGGTGGAAAACAGGAAGAGATAGAGGGCCAGAGAGGGCCAGAGAGGTCACTCAAGGTCACAATGACCGGGCAAACTCAAATCCACAGTCATGCCTTCTTACACTTCTTACACAGTTTACTGGATAAAGTTGGGCAGGAATTTTGTTTTATTTGGGAGAGAGAGTGGGACAGCAAGATTTGGACTGTGCAGATCTGGATTGAATGCCATGAACTGTGTGAGTTAATAAGGCAATTTCCATAAAGTACCTGGCATGTAGATGACCCTCAACAAGGGCTGGTTTTCTTCTTTTGCCCCCTCACCCCCATCTATCTGTGTAATGGCAAACCTTACTCATAAGTATTTTCCATTTTCACTACAAGGTTTAAGAATTATCTTTCTTGACAATATGCAAGCACGTGGAAAAAGCAGTTGATGTTTACTAGCGATTGATGTATTATTTTTAGGGTTTTCATCTACTTCTTACTAAATGACTATAATACTTGCTAACTTTATGGTGACTTACTATGTGCTAAGCACAGGTCTAGGTGCTGTTCTAGAAATAATCCTCAAAATGAGTCTGCAAGGCTGAGTATTATGATTTCTATTTTACAAATGAGGATAGCAGGCATGGAGGGTTAAACAACTTGTCCAAGGTCACTCAGTAAGTGGCAGTGCCAGGACTCAAGTAGACAGTGTGGTGCCAGAGCCCCTCCTTGTTTTTAATCCGTCAGGCTGCCTCCCAATGCGTACATGTCATTCTTTATTAAGTGCATAGCATCTAGATCTAAGACAATCAGACTAGAATCAACAGAAACACGAGAAACGTCTAAGCTGATTCATTATCAACCTTAGAGACAAAATTTATCCTTGGGAAACAGGATTTCAGAGTGATTACAAATCTTTAACAATGCAATGAATTAATTGACCTGTAGCTGTCAGCACCTCCCTTCTTCCTGCATATTGCTAAGTGTCCCCAGTTGAGCCTCAAGGGAAGCCAGAATTTAGCAAATCACTTTGTCCTACAAAATATCATCAATTCACTCCACAAAAGTTATTTAACTTCTAATATGAACAGAGTACAGTTGACCTTTGAACAATGCAAGGCTTAGAGGTGCCAACCCCCACACAGTTGAAAATCCATATATAGCTTTTGACCCTCCAAAAACTTTGCTTATAGCCTACTGTTGACTTTACTAGTGACAAAAATAGTCAATTAATACATATTTTTTGTTATATTTGTTATATACTCTATTCTTACAATGAAGTAAGGCCAGAGAAAAAAATGTTACTAAGAAAATCATGTAGCTGGGCACAGTGACTGATTCCTGTAATCCCAGCACTTTGAAAGACCGAGGTGGGAGGATCACCTGAAGTCAGGAGTTTGAGACCAGTCTGGCCAACATGGTGAAACCCCGTCTCTACTAAAAATACAAAAATTAGCCAGGTGTGGTGCCGCATGTCTGTAATCCCAGTTACTTGGGAGGGTGAAGCAGGAGAATTGCTTGAACACAGGAGGCGGAGGTTGCAGTGAGCCGAGATCCAGTCACTGCACTCCAGCCTGGGTGACCAAGTGAGACTCCATCTCATAACAAATAAAAAAATAAAAATAATAATGAGAAAGAGAAAACACATTTACAGTACTGTACTGTATTTATCAATACTGTAAATTTATGTTATCTGTTTACAAGATGAATTGCCTCTCTGACACAGTGGGCAACCGCAGCTGCAGACCTTAATCGATGGTACATATCAAGCAGTTCAACTTTTTCTTGTAGAGTCATGACTTTTCTCTGCTTCTTGGAAGCACTCTCAGCATCAATAGTAGCACTTTGTATGGGTTCCATAGTGTTATTCAAGGTTTATGGTATTGCTAAAAACACGATGGAAAATACCCAAGAACTTCAAGAGATTGCGTTTTACTGCAATATGCGATTTACTGCAAAAACGAATGTTCACGCAGAGATAATTAGCATCAGGGCATTTTAAGCAGACAGTCACAACACTTGAGCTCACTGCAACAGCAACAGGAGGCGGCTACAAAATCACTACAGTAGTACAGTATGTACTGCAGTTAATTTTATGCAGTTATGATTTAATAATGCATCTATTTCTGTTTGCATTTCTTTCTGCAGGGAATAGTGTCATGTATGGTCAGTAAGTGTACAAGTTTTGATACATCTTAACTTTTTATAATAGCTATGATAGTAAATGATAAAATAAACTAGTATCTACATAAATATTATGCATTTATGACATATCTATTTTTTAAATTTTTTTGATATTTCTAGGCTGTGTAGTTCATCTGTAGGTTTTTTTGAATTATCACAAATCTCCAAAATATTTTCCAATATGTTCATTGAAAAAAATCCATGTACAAGTGGACCCATGCAGTTCAAACCCTGCTGTTCAAGGGTCAACAGTATTGTGTAAGACATGCTAAGACGTTGTTAAACTAAATAGCAAAAGGCCACTGGCCTAAGGCTATCTCTGTACTTTGAGTTTCTACCTAACAAACTGCAACCCAGCTTAGTACATAAACAAACCAGAACATAACTAGGAGTACATTTTTTTGATAACAAATAGCCAGGTTTCAGCCAGTCACGAATAGACCATCTTCACCCAATCAAAGGCAGCCAGTTCATCACACCATGCACAAAGAAGGCAGAAGCCTACCTGAAGCCAATTGGGTGATTTCCCTACTTTGCTTCCATGTTTGTCCTATAAAAGGCCACTGCTCACATTGTTGAGTGGAGTGATCTAAACCTCTTCTGGTCTCCATTTTCACTATACAATTTAATAATTGTCTTTTCAACAATATGTAAGTACATGGAAAAGACAGTCTACATTTACGAGATAGCATTGTATTATTTTTTAGGGTTTTCACCTACCTTTTACTAAATGATGATAACACTTTGCTAACATTATGGCAACTCGTGTGAGTGTTGCCCAATTCATGAATTGTTCTTTGCCTGAATAACCTGTGTTAACTGTAGTGGCTCTAACCTTTTTCTTTTAATAACATGTAGGAGAAGAAAATAAACAGAAAATAAGATCATCTCTTGTAGTCTTTCAGTACTTTCATTACAGTATTAATTGGGTTCTTCCAGAAGTAGACCTGAAACAAGGTTTTCAGGGAAAGTAGTTTGTTTGAGAGGTGGTCCCAGGGAACACTGGCAGAAGAGCAGGAAATTGAAACAAGGAAGGAAAGAAAGCCAATGTAATGTGTGCGGATAAGAAGATTACTGCTGTGGGCCACTGGGATACAATCTCACTGGGGGCCTCTCCAACATGCCTCAGAGTTGTCCCATGAGAGCAGTGAGGAGCTAAGTTAGTTATCCACCAACTTCTGCCTTCCATTGTTTGAGGCTCCTCGGCAGGGATAAATAACTTCCCAACACTTTTGTCCTAGCCAGCATAGACCTCACATGCTCCTACAGCCAGAGAAAGTTCTTAAGTGGACCTTCACTAAGAAGCCATCGGCATGTAAGAATCAGGAATGCTGAGGAAATATGCATGGGGACACTGAGAGCATTTGCTATCCTCATGCATGTCCCTTTACTTAAGCTAGAGTGAGTCTCTCTTGGCAACCAAGCCATCTCTTACGAGAACAGTTCCACTGGAAAAGCCCTTGGTAGCAGAGTTCAATTCATGACATTTCTTAATTTATCTTCACTTCAAAAAACATATTTTTTATTCATACTGACTGGTTCCCCTCCAACCCCCTCAAGCCTCTACAGTCTGAATTAGTGTTATTTTATTGCATTACTGAAAGTTGATTCTACGTTGTAAAAATTTCAATAAAAAGTTACAGGAAGGGAACTGAAATTGGACTTCAATCTAACGGGCCTGACAGTTTTCTTCACTAGAAAAGTCCCTGTTCATTAATTATTTATACGCTAGTGACAATGCTGTATCACGAATTAGAATAGCTTAACAGGCTATCCATCTTTTAAACTAATACCTAATGACAAAGCAAGACCAGACAGAGATGACTAGACACCTGATATGCAAATCTCTTAATGTTTACTATTAAAAAAGTGGGATAGAAGTCAATGAAGAAAAAAGTTGATTTTCCTTTACTGAAAAATGGAAGTGACTAAAAAGGCTAGGGCTTAAGTATTGATAATTTATAGTCTTACTTCAGCATTACTCTTGCTACTAGAATGCAAACTGTCACTTAACACTACTATGTATTATTAAAGAAGCATGTTAACCCCACTATTAAATCAAGGGATGGACTTTATAAGTCATAGAATAATGATATGATTCAAGAATGGGCACGGGGAAGGCTAGGATTTACCACTGAGTAGGAGAAAGAGTTGACTATCCATTTCTTCTGACCCTGGGTTACTCTCTCTACTAGTTAGTAACAGGGTTTAAACCAAGCACCTCCAAGTGACCTGGAAGAAAACCTTCCACATTCTATCTTCAAGGGTCTCTTTATAAAAGAAACACCCAGTGTCTTCTTTAATGTCAGATTTAGAGTACTTCATCCTCTAGGTTCTAAGTTTAGTAGACCTTGTTTATGTGGCACCTCATTCTGTCCTAGGGTCTGGCCTAGTGTTTGGAACTAAGGGTGCAATGATGTGTTTGTTGACTGACTGACTGAATGACAAGTGTTAGCCTTCCAATTTAGGGAAATTTCAGTTCTAGCAAAGATAAACAATGAATAAATAAAATAAATAAAATAAAATAACAATAAAAAAATGAAGAGGCTTCCATTACATCTTTTGGAAACTGATAATATTACACTATTTTAATTCAATTATCTAGAGTCCTCAAGCATCTGAGGATTGACAAGGACCTCAGAGTGCAGAGGTAGGAAAAATCGGAGGATAAATGCTAGGCAGAATTTCGGGGTTCTAGAATAAACTTTGTTTCTAATTATGTGGGTAATCATAGATGCATCACTTCCTCTCTCTGTTGTGCTAGTTGAGCCCTGTTGATCCTTCCAGTTTTATTTACGCCAAGCTGTGTGTCATCCTGTCTATTCTTCCCCACCATTCTAGGTTAGAAGAGTCAAACATAATGAATTGAGGTATGGAGAGTCAGTGCTCAAAAGTTTACCACTAACTACTAAACTGCTGAACTGAAGGATGTTCCCTCTGGTTCTTCCCAAGACAGATGGGGACTGAAGAGTCATCTTGGTGGCTATGTCTTCCTTCAAAGAGAATTATTGAAGAGAGAAGTTTCTGGAGGCTTAGGCCTCCATTCAGCCTTAAAGCTTCTAATCACTGCTCCCAAATGGGGGAAAGGGATACTCTAGTTAAATCAGTAAAACACATTTTGAATAACTTGAAAACTAAAAGTGGTGAGAAACAGCCACTTTCAAACTTTAAGCAGGTTATCTCTTTTTCCTGATAGCTGAGTTTTGGGTTCACCTTTGTGAGCCTGCAGGGACTTTGGTGGGAAAATGGAAGGAGTGGGAAGATCATGTTTTGGGTCTTTCAGTCTTACAAAGTAAAGACCATTATCACGGCATGGTTTAGAGAATGAGAAAAGGTAAGTGTTCTCTAGGTATCATCGTGGAACATTTTTATTCTAGGTTCAGGGGAACATGTATATATAGGTTTGTTGTGTAGGTAGATAAATTATGTGTTGTGGGGGTTTGGTGTACAGATTATTTTGTCACCCAAGTAATAAGAATGGTACCTGATAAGTAGTTTTTTGATCCTCACCCTCTTCCCTCAAGTAGGCCCTGATGTCTGTTGTTCCCTTCTTTGTGTCCATATATACTCAAAGCTTAGCTTCTATTTACAGGTGAGAACATGTGGTATTTGGTTTTCTGTTCCATAGTAGAAAATTTGATCTATGGGAAGAGCTGCAGCTCTGAAATATACTTCGTTTACTTTTTATTTTTAAATAAACTTTATCTTTTAAAGGAGTTTTAGGTTCACAACAAAATTGAGAGGATGGTACAGAGATTTCCCATCTACTCCCTACACCCCCTACATACATAACCTCCCGCATTATCAACATCTTCCATCAGAGTAGTATATTTGTCATGGTTTATGAACCTACATTGACACATCATTATCACTCAAAGTCCGTAGCTTTCAGTAGGGTTCATTTTTGTTGTGGTAGTTTTGACAAACATATAATGACATATATCCACCATTATAATATCATACAGAATAATGTCAGGGGACTTCCACCCTGGAAGTCCTCTATGCCTTGTTTATTAATCCCTCTTTCCCTCATAACCCCAGGTAACCACTGATCTTTCTACTTTCTTCATAGTTTGCATTTTCCAGAGTGTCATACAGTTGGAATCATATAGTATGTAGCCTTTTTAGACTGGCTTCTTACACTTAATAATACACACTAAGTTTCATCCATGTCTTTTCTTGACTTGATAGCTCATTTATTTTAGCACCAAGTATCCCATTGTTTAGATGTACCATAGTTTATTTATCCATACACCTATTGAAAGACATCTTGGTTGCTTCCAAGTTATGACAATTATACATAAAGCTGCTATAAACACCCACGTGCATGTTTTTGTGTGGAGACAATTTTCCACTTCTTTGGGTAAATCCAAGGGGCACAGTTGCCAGGTTTTATGATAAGAATTTGTTTACTTTTGTAAGTAACTGCAAACTGTCTTCCAAAGCAGCTATACCGTTTTATATTTCCACCAACAATGAATGGGAATTCCTGTTGTTCCACATCCTTGTCAGCATTTGGGGTTGTCAGTGTTCTAGAGTTTGGCCACTCTAATAGTTGGGTAGTGGTATCTCAATGTTATTTTAATTTGCATTCCCCTGATGTCACAGGATGTGGAGCATCTTATCATGTGCTTATTTGCCATCTGTATATCTTCTTTAGCGAGATGTCAAGGTCTTTGGCTTATATTATTTTTATCAAATTGGTTTCTTATTGTTGAGTTTTAATAGTTCTTTTTGTGTTTTAGATAACAGTTCTTTATCAGATATGTCTTTTGCAAATATTTTCTCCCTGTCAGTGGCTTGTCTTCTCATTCTTTTGACAGTCATTCACAGAGCAGAAGCTTTTAATTTTAATGAAGTTCAGTGTGTCAATTATTTTTTTCATATGTTGTGTCTTTAGTGTTATATCTAAAAGGTCATCTCCAAATCCAAGGTCATGTTGATTTTCTCTTACGTTATCTTCTAGGAGTTTCATTGCTTTGTTTTACATTTAAGCCTATGATCTTTTTTTTTAGATGGAGTTTTGTTCTTGTTGACCAGGCTGGAGTACAATTGCGCTATCTCGGCTCACTGCAACCTCTGCCTCCCAGGTTCAAGTACTTCTCCTGCCTCAGCCTCCTGAGTAGCTGGGATTAGGGATTACAGACATGTGCCACCACACCCAACTAATTTTGCATTTTTAGTAGAGACGGGGTTTCTCCATGTTGGTCAGGCTGGTTTTGAAGTCCTGACCTCAGGAAATCTGCCCGCCTCAGCCTCCCAAAGTGCTGGGATTACAGGCATGAGCCACCACACCTGGCCCTATAATCCATTGTGAGTTAACTTTTGGGATGGGTATAAGGAGTCTGTATCTAGGTGCATTTTTTTTTTTTTTTTTTGCATGTAGTTGTCCAGTTGTTCCAGTACCATTAATTGAAGACTATTCTTCTCCATTGTATTGCTTTTGCTCCTTTGTCAAAGATTAATTGACTATATTATGTGGGCCCATTTCTGGACTTCCTGTTTTGTTCCACTGATCTATTTGTTTATTCTTTCACCTGTACCACACTGTCTTAGTTACTGCAACTCTATAGTAAGTCTTGAAGTCAGGTAGTGTTTGTGTTTTCACCTTTGTTTTTCTGTGCTAACACTATGTTGGCTATTCTGAGTCTTTTATCTATCCATATACTTTAGAATTCCTTTGTTGATATCAACAAAGTAACTTTCTTGGATTTTGATTGGGATCACATTGAATATATAGATGCAGTTGGGAAAAACTGAAATGTTGGTAATGTTGAGTCTTCCTGTCGTGAACATGGAACATCTCTCCATTTATTTAGTTCTTTGATTTCTTTCATCAGAGTTTTGTAGTTTTCCTCATATAGATCTTATATGTATTTTTTTAGATTTACATCTAAGCATTTTACTTTTAGGAGCGCTAATGTAAATTGTTTTCAGGTTTAAATTTCAAATTATCCTTCATTATTTTTGTTATATAGAAAAACGATTGACTTTTGTATGTTAATCTTGTATCCTGAAAACTTGCTATGATCACTTGTTAGTGCCAGGAATTTTTCTTGTTGTAGTTGTTGATTCTTTTGTCTTTTGGATTTTCTTTTTTTTGAGATGGAGTCTTGCTCTGTTGTCCAGGCTGGAGTGCAGTGGTGCGATCTCGGCTCACTGCAAGCTCCACCTCCCAGGTTCACGCCATTCTCCTGCCTCAGCCTCCTGAGTAACTGGGACCACAGGCGCCTGCCACCATACCCAGCTAATTTTATTATCTTTTTAGCAGACACAGGGTTTCACCACGTTGGCCAGGATGGTTTCAATCTCCTGACCTCGTGATCCGCCTGCCTTGGCCCCCCAAAGTGCTGGGATTACAGGTGTGAGCCACTGCGTCCGGCCAATTCTTTTGGATTTTCTCATAGACCATATGTCATCTATGAACAAAGACAGTTTTGTTTCTTCCTTCTCAATCTATAACTCTTTTATTTTCTGATCTTACTGCATTATCTAGGACTTCCAGTACAATTTGAAAAGCAGTGATGACAGGGGACATCCTTGCCTTGTTTCTGATCTTAGTGGGCAAACTTTGAGTTTCTCATCAATAGTAAAATGTTTTAGTTTTTTTTGTTGATATTATTTTTCAAGTTGAGGAAGTCCCCCTCTATTCCTAGTTGTATTAGGCCATTCTCATATTGCTGTAAAGAAACACCTGAGCTGGGTAATTTATAAAGAAGGGAGGTTTAATTGGCTCATGGTTTTGGAGGCTGTGCAGGAAGCATGATGCTGGCATCTGTTTGGCTTCTGGGGAGGCCTCAGGAAGCTTACAATCATGATGGAAGGCAAAGGGGAAACAGGCATTTCACATGGCCAGAGCAGGAGTGAGAAAAAGAGATGGGGGAGATGCCACACACTTTTGAACAACCAGATCTTGTGAGAACTCACTCACTATTGTGAGGACAGTAGCTAAGTGATGGTACTAGTAACCATTCATAAGAAACCCACCCCCATGATCCAATCACCTTCCACCAGGCCCCACATCCAACATTGGGAATTACATTTTAATATGAGATTTGAGTGGGGACACATGTCCAAACTGTATCACTGTTTACTGAGAGGTTTTTTTTTTTTAATTTATAAGTCATGAATGAATATTGATTTTGTCTATTTTTTTTTCTGTGTCTGTTGATATTTTCACGTAATTTAAAAAATTTAGCCTGTGATGTGATGGATTGCATTAATTGATTTTCAAATGTTGAGCCAGCCTTGCATACCTGGAATAAATCCCACTGGTTATGATGTATAATTATTTTTATACATTGTTGGGTTCAATTTGCCAAGATTTTATTGAGCACTTTTGCATCTGTATTTAAGAGAGATATTTTCTTGTAATATCATTGTCTAGTTTTGGTATTAGAGTAATGCTGGCCTCATAGAATAAGTTAGAAAATATTCCCTTTGTTTCTATCTTCTAAAAGAGATTGCATTAAATTGGTATAGTTCCCTTAAATGTTTAATAGAATTCACCAGTGAACCCTGATGGGCCTGCAGCTTTCTGTTTTGGAAAGTTATTAATTATTGATTCAATTTATGTAACAGATACAGAACTATTAAAGTTGTCTTTATCTTCCTGTATGAGTTTTGGCATATTGTATCTTTTAAATAATTGGTCTACTATATCTAATTCATCACATCTGTGGACACAGAGTTATTTGTAGTACCCCTTTATTTTCCTGGTAATGGCCACTGAATCTGTAGTGATGGCCCCTCTTTCATTTCTGGTATTAGTAATCCTTATTGTCTTTTTTTCTAGTTAGTTTGGCTAGAGGCTTATTGATTTCATTGATCCTTTCATTCAAACAACCAGCTTTTTGTTTTGTTGATTTTTCCTATTGACTTATTTTTAATTGTATTGATTTCTGCTCTAATTTTTATTATTTCTTTTCTTCTGCTTACTTTGAATTTAATTTTTTTGAGACAGGCTCTAACCCAGGCTGGAGCACAGTGGCATCATCATGACTCACTGCAGCCTCAAACTCCCAGGCTCAAGCAATCCTCTTGCCTCAGCCTCCCGAGTAACAGTGACTACATGCCCATGCCACCACACCCGGCTAATTTTTTATTTTTTGTAGAGATGGGGCTTCACCATGTTACCTAGGCTGGTCTTGAATGCCTGGGCTTGAGCTAGCCTCCTGCCTTGGTCTCCCAAAGTGCTGTGATTACAGGTGTGAGGCACCGCTACTTTGAATTTAATTTGCTCTTCTTTTTTCTAGTTGCTAAGGTGGAAACATTGATTATTGATTTTAGATCTTTCTTCTTTTCTAGTATGTGCATTCAATGCTGTACATTTTCCCCTAAACACTGCTTTTATTGCATCTCACAAATTTTAAAAAGTTGTATTTTAATTTCCTTTTATTCAAAATATTTTAAAATTTCTCTTGAGATATTTTTGACCTATGTGTTTTTCAGAAATGTTTTATCTAATCTCCAAATATTTCAAAACTTGTGTGCTATTTTTCTCTAATTGATTTATAGTTTATTTTCACTGGGGTCCAAGTGGAGACATTGTATGATTTGTATTATTTACAATTTGTTAAGATGTACTTTATGGTCCAGAATATGGCCTATTTTGGTGACTGTTTTACGTGAGCTTGAAAAGAATGTGTATTCTGCTTATGTTAGAGGAAACGGTCAATAATGTCAATTATATCCAGTTGATTGATAGTGCTACTGGGATCAGCTCTGTCCTTACTGATTTTCTGCCTCTAGAATCTGGTCATTTCTAGTAGAGGTGTGTTGAAACCTCCAACTATAAAAGCGGATTCATTTATTTCTTCTTGCATTTCTATCAGTTTATGCCTCATATAATTAATATTTTCACACTCTGTTGTTAGGAGCACACTCATTAAATATTATAATATTAAGTTTTCTTGGAAAATGAGCCCCTTTATCATGATATAATGTTCATCTTTATCTCTAATAACTTTCCTTGCTCTGAAGTCTGCTGTCTGAAATTAATGTAGGTGCTTCTGCTTTTTTTGATTAGTGACGGCCATGACATACCTTTCTCCATGCATTTACATTTAATTATATTTAATTTATATGTGTAATTATATATTATTTATAAACACATTATATATTATATATTATAATTTATATATACATATTATATACACATTATATATGTTATAATATATTATATGTGTATATAAATATATAATATACATTATATATTATAAATAATATATAATATACATTATATATTATAAATAATATATAATGTGTATATAAATTATATATAATATATAATGTGCATATAAATTGTATATAATATATAATATACATTATAATATATAATTTATTATATAATATATAATTTATATATTTATAATATATAATTGTAAATTATAATTTATATATAATATATAATATATAATTTATTTTTATATATTATATATAATTTGTTTTTCATCCATTTTTAAAATATATATAATATATAATATATGTTGTGTATATAGGTATATATTATATGTAATATATTATATAATATATACTTATATACACTTTATATAATATATATAATTTATATACACATACAAATTTTATATATTATATATTATTTTATATATTATAAAGTAGATTTATATACCACTTTATACATTATAAAGTGGGTTTCTTGCAGACCACATGTAGTTGGGTTTGATCCGTTCCAATAATTTTTGTCTTTCAATTGGTGTATTAAGTCCATTGACATTCAAAGGCTTTATTGATATAGTTGGATTGTTATCTACCACGTTTGTTAATATTTCCTATTCATTGCCTTTCTTCTTTGCTCCTATTTTATCTTCCACTTTTTGTCTGCCTTTTGTGGTTTTAATTGAGCATTTTAAATAATTCAATTTTCTCTCCTTTTAAAAAAAGTTTAAATTATACTTTTTATACATTTTTAGTGATTTTATACTTCTTTTTACATTTTATAAAATATTTATAACTAATCCAAGTTCATACTGAAACAAAACTATACCACTTCATAAGTAGTATACATGAAGTGAGTATACTATAATATACTAAATAATAAATAATATAATAAAAATACTAATAGAAAAAATACCACCTGAATACAATTTGGTTAAATTTATGGAAATGTAACACATACAGAAAAGTCGTACTTGAAAATTTAGCCCCATAAATTTTCACCCGATGAACACACCCAATGCTCAAATAAAAACTCCCCCACCCCTTTCCAATGACTATACTACCTCCCAAAGGGAATGGGCACTATTTTGATTTCTAACACATAAGTGCATTTTTATTTTTAAAAACTCCTGCAATTCACTTAAAGCATGATTCCCCAGTCTCCTTTCCACAATGAGTTTGGTGTGTTTTTTCTCATCCATTTTTTAAATACGTGTACATACAATGTAAGTTACCTACCTGTGGAAATGTATAGTTTTGCTTTCTCAATACATTGTAATTTTTACATTTATTTACGTACAATTTGGTTTCCTGCCTCTGCCACTAAAGTATAATCACCACAAGGAGCGAGTAAATGGTAATACCTGTACCTCGTTTTCTCCCCGGCAGCCATACATGTTCCGTAAACGTGGTAAATACACGAATGAGTCTGCCAGGTGCTGGGGCTATAGAAGTGTACAACACAAACATGTTCACTGCCCCCACCCTCTTCTGTTATACAGTGTGATTGATCAGAAATTTGTTCTAAAACCTCTCCGAATGCCCTAAAGTAATGTCCTGAAGCCACAATCTTCATCCTTCCTAGTGACGTCCCATACCTCAGCGAGCTCTTCCTTGCTGACTGACTCCCTTCCTGGGCTAATAAACGGGCCCCAGGTCAACTTCCCCATGCTTCCCACCCACCTTCACTGATCTCAGCCCCTCTGTGTATAAATATTGTCCTTCTACCTTCATTCTACAAAGCTCAACATGTCTCCTAGAACTAGCTAATAAGACAAATGTGGTGAATAGGATTTTGTACTTGAGAGTTAGAAGACATGGGTACAAGTCCTAAAGCTTTCACTCTCTGGGAGACCCTGGGCAAATCACTCCACCTGTCTGGTGTAAATTTTTATGTCTATCAAATGAAGTGATGCACTGAAAAGCTCTAGGGCTCCTTGTAGTTCTAATATTCTATGATTTTTATGATGAAAGGTACCAACACTTAAGTGCAGACAGCTCATTTTTCTACTGATAGCCTAAGTGCCAGTGATCATTTATTTCCCCTAGGGGAGGCTTTACACTTCTGAATCTCTGTTCGGCTTCTTCATTACACAGGTCTGTCTCACCCCAGCCCTCTACTTTGATAAGGCTACTGCAAGTGGCAATAGTGGAAGGTAGACAAACAGTTCTTCAAAAAGGTTGACATGGATGATCAATACTATCCTGGTGAAAATGCCAGCAAGTTTGAACACTTCTTTAAAACACATCTTCCTTTAGAAAACTGTCTTTTGAAACACCATGACCTAATTTTCAGGGAAGAACTGATTACAAAGCCTGGGGTTTCTTACTAAGGCAGTGAGTTTTTGACTCCCAATCGATGATTAAAGACTAAGGGAAAAGCAAAACAACAAGGGCCTCACATCCCTACTGATTGCATTGTGCTAGTTTGAGATCCATGGAAACTGAACTGCTATCTAGAGAAGAGGCTGGCCAATCAGCATGCACGTGGGATCAGCTGACCATGGGGACCCCAATTTCATACAAACAACACTTGGCACCTGGCAACACAAGTGCCCCCTGTTCTGAGCCATCGCAGTGTGTCTGGGTCTGCTCTAGTTCTGGGTATGAGGAATAACTCTCTAGGAGTGGGACTGGCTTGGTCTCAACTCTATTTACTGGCTGAGACAACAAGGACCCTCCAGACTTTGGAGACTGAAAACATGGGTCATATGAGCTTCTCCGGGACATTTTGAAGTTCATCTCTAAATCACTGTCTAATTTTATTCTAACAAAAGCACTCAAATTAGCCATTATTGGCCCTATTTTACAGATGAGGAAATTTAAGCCACTTGTCCAATGTCACTGGATTAGGGCAGAGCAGAATTAGTTTCATTTCACACCTTAGGATTCTTAGCCTCAAGTTACACTAAAGAAAGCTTCCAGGGACTGCAGTCTCCCCTTCCCCTGACCCCTAAATATTAGAAAAGTTTAGGGTATATGTCATTCAGGCTGGCCTCCATGGGCCCCTCAGTTCCCCTTATCTATTGGTGAGCAGGAATGAGGCCCATTGGGTACCCCTGGGGGGCGCCAAACCATCAGGTCCTGTGGGCTTTGTCCAAGGCAAAAAGCACATGGCAAAAGCACTTCCTCTGACCCTTCTTCAAAACAAAGGAAGTGATAAAGTTGGAAAGACTTGACTTTGAGTGGCTGTGAGCATGAGGCAGAAGCACACCTGGAAGTGGTTTCTGGGGAAGGAGTTCAGGGAAGAAGAAAGAGTGGAGAGTGAATTTTTGTGTGTGTGTCAGGGGACATCATTTTGTTCCAGAGTCTAGCACTGGTCTAGTGCATAGTAAGGAGAATGGGATAAACCAATAGATCAATGTGCAAACACATGTACTGATACCATGGGACAAGTACCTTGAAAGACACTGTCGGTTTCTCCTCATCCTCAACATGGCTCTATCATTTACTAATATGTTCAAGCACCCTTACCCTCAGACACACACTACGAATTCTTCACTCAACATTGCAATCACCTGGAGCTACATTTCTCTTCACCATTAAACTTTTGGAAAAGAGTAGTTTACATCTCTAGTTTCTCAGCATCACCCACTTCCTCTTTAACCTTATCAAGTATTATTTACTCTATTAGAACAGCACTGAGTCTTATCATTTTTCCATTCCCAGCACTTGGCACATATCTGATGATAGGGAGGGTTGGTTGGTTTGGAGACAGGGTCTTGCTCTGTCGCCCAGGCTGGAGTGCAATGGCACAATCCCGGCTCACTGCAACCTTGACCTCCTAAGCTTACAGTGATTCCCCTGCCTCAGCTTCCTGAGAAGCTGGGACTAAAGACATGCAACAGCATGCCTGGCTAAATTTTGTATTTTTAGTGGAAACAGGGTTTTTCCATATTGTAGGTTGGTCTCAAATTCCTAGGCTCAAGCAATCCACCTGACTTGGCCTCCCAAATGCTGGGATTATAGGCATAAGCCACCTCACCCAGCCGAGAGAGAGTTCTTGCTTTGACAGTTCCTACATTCTCTAAGTGTGTTCCTCCTGCCCCACACAGGAACTAGACATCCCTTTGTTATTTCCTCTACGTTGTTGCATTCGAATAGGCCTAGAAAGCATTTTCTTTTTCACATGAAGCCAGCTGTCTCCCTGCCCCATTCCTCCACCTGAACTAATTTGTTAGCTTCTGGGAGAGGCATTATCACAGGTATTAGGGAAATGCTAGCTAGAAAAACTGGAAGGTCTACTAAGGACTGACATTGTGACCAAAGTGCTATTTTAAGCCACTGGAGTACGATGGTGGTATCTGTAGGAACTGAAACAATTTGCTCAACGGGAAAAAGCATTTAGTAACTGTTGTATTTGTATGTTCTATGGCTTGTGAACATTAAACCAAACAAAACAGGGTTAAGGAACACTGTTGCCCTGCTAGACATCCTCTGCCTTGCTTAGACCACCAAATTTTAAAAACCGCACACACTTTGTATTCATTCTTGAACCCTCCACAGTTTGTGTCGAAGGTTCTCAGTGAATCAAATCCAAAGCAATAGCCAATCAATTATTTACTAAGTGATAGCTTTTTCCAGAGAATCCTATTTTCTATCCCAAGGCCTAGCAAGGCAAAGGAAGCATGACCTTCCTAAGAGGGAGATTTGAAATTCCTCTCAAAGGAAAAACCTGCTGATTAAAATAAAGTCCAAAATCTTATTCCAGTGGAAAAGCATTTAGCTAAATGACTTAGATCCAGGGCTGAAGCATGAGTACTTTCTTTGTCATATATGGATTCATTGTCACCCTCTGCTTGGCTTATGTGGAGGGTGAGATGACCTCCACAATTCAGGAAGGGCAAAATTCTTCAATATCAGACCAAACCCAATACAGGTTTTCCGAAAGCAGGAGTTTCTTCTTTTCCCACACCTCTGAAACAATGTATCATATCTGGAGACACCAAGGGGTAGCTTCTGGGAGAGGCATTATAACAATTTCTGTTAACCCCCAGCCTCTAAAATCTGCTCTGAATAAGCATATAAGCCAAATATAGCATGCTGGCCATGTAATTGTAGTTTCGAGTTTCCTGTTTTTATCTAACAAATGGGTTGCCACTTCTAACACTCTCTTACACAGAAATTCCAGGGGTCTCACTGCTTTAGCGGTAGTAAAAAAAAATCATTTCAAAAAATCCATAGTGTTGTAGAATAGATCCAAAAGAAATTTTAGAGATCACTGATGTTAGCCCCTACTTTTATTGGTGATGATTCTAACCTAGAACCTATTTGATTCACTAACCTGGAGAGGGCACCAAAAGGAAGTTGATCATTTGTCTTATCTTCTGCCAGTTTTGTTTCATAAGTAGTACTGTGTAGTCTTAAGTGAACAATCTCTGTGTTAGATTGCCAGGATTTGAAGCTTCTCCCTTCTGCTAATTATGTAACCCTTGTAATAGAGTGAAATAATAAAATGAGTTAATTGTTTAAGCACACTTTTGAGTGCTTAAAAATGTCTGGTACACAGTGAATGCTCATAGGATACTAGCTAATTGATCCCTCAAGGGGTTGTTTCTAGGATGAGATGACACTTACTAAAGTTTTAGCATAGTACCTGCCATATCATGCTCAATGAATGTGTCCTTACAGCCTTACAGCAAGGGTGGAAGATAGCTTTCTTGAGCTCAGGCCATTTATTGGTTAGGGAGGCTGTAGTACTAAAGGCTTTTATTTCAAAGTGAGGATATTTTGATAGTTGGAAGTACTCTTGTAATGTAGCTAATATTGAACATAGAATGATTAGCAGAAAAGCTTTGAACTATTGCTTTCTTTCTAAAGTGTGTTTAAGGGAATTCCACAAAATCTGTTATCCACACTTTTGCTTAGTTGGGGAGTCCAGACCAGAACTATCCCCTTGGCCACATTTGTTAGTTATTATCACTATTTAAGAAGGATTGAAATATTCCCATCAGAGCCCATAGTTTGGCTTTTAGTGCTCAATGAATATCTTTATGTTTAGTAAACTCCATATAACTCCCAAACAGAGTGAGAGGTCACATTTCCCTATCTCCCCCTGGGTGTTGTTTAAATACATAGTAGACTGACTGGGGCTGAGCTGAGCTGACAGTTCAAAACAAGGTTTTGGAACTCAAGCAGCAAACAAGGCCAAAAGTGCCTTCCTGATGGGACTTCTCTTTGGGTAGACTTCATGATACACAGGCCATTTAAATGTCATGCTTACAGCTATCAATCTCAGTGTAAAGAAAGCTCCTCTCTCAAGATTCCAGTAAAATTCCCATAACCCAGTTTCATTGGCCTGGCTTAGTCATGTGTCCATCCCTAATCCATGTGTCTGTGACCAGGTTGGGGTAAGAGTTTGGATAAATTACTCTGGCCAGATTGAGTCATGTCCCGACCCTTGAATCTGGAAGCATCAGTTAGTCCCATCTAAATCACATGAACAGAAGGAGGAGGAAGGAGGATACTCCAAGCAAAATCTGGGTACTATTACCAAAAGAAAGGGCTGCAAATACTGAATAGGTAAAATTCACAGCTACCTACTCCACCTGACTCTGTCACTACTCACTCTAGGATCATGAGTGAGCCATTGATCTTTTAGGGATGTAGTTTTGTCATCTATAAGATGAGAGATTTGGCTAGTAAGATCAGGGCTTCTCAAAATTTAGAGTGTCTTAGAACCCTCTGACAGCCTTAATAAAACAGTTTCTTTGACCCTGCCCCCAGAGATTCTGATTCAATAGGTCTGGAGTGGGGCCCAAGAATTTGGCTTTCTATCAAGTACCCAGATGATGTTGCTGCTGCTGATGCGGGGACCACATTTAGAATAATACTGAGCAGCTACTGCACACAATAATGCTTTGAGCAATTAAAAGTCTTCATTCTGAGGCTCAAGGTAGAGATTCTGCTTCTGTCCCCACTGTAAGAAGAGCAACATAAACCCCTGACAGAAACACAAGAATGGCAGCTCTGAATTCTCAACTCAGGCCCCATCACTGGAGGAGTAAGTCATATCCATGACTCTAGTAGTCATTCATTTGAGGTAGATCACAATGGCTAGATTGGGTGAGGCTGGACTAGGAAAGGCCTCTGACTTCTCAATTCTAGAGCTCCTGGGGACAATGTCTGTCTTCCTAATTCATGCTTGTCCTCATTCAAATCTCTGCTGAGGCAGCTCTGAGAATATGAAGGTTCCACAGGGAAGCAGAGGGCTTTTTGGTTAAGAACACAGACTTTGGTGACAGGTAGACCTGGACTGTAGTGCTTATTCGTTCACTCACTAAAGATTGTGTAACCCTAGGCCAGGTGCGGTGGCTCATGCCTGTAACCCCAGTACTTTGGGAGGCTGAGGCGGGTGGATCAACTGGGGTCGGGAGTTCAAGACCAGCCTGACCAACTTGGAGAAACCCCGTCTCTACTAAAAAATACAAAATTAGCTGAGCATGGTGCTGGGTGGCTGTAATCCCAGCTACTTGGGAGGCTGAGGCAGGAGAATCGCTTGAACCTGGGAGGTGGAGGTTGCGATGAGCCAAGATCGTGCCATTGCACTCCAGCCTGGACAACAAGAGCGAAACTCTGTGTCAAAAAAAAAAAAAAAAAAAAAAAAAAAAAAAAAGGCTGTGTAAGCTTGAGCAGATTACTTAATCTCTCTGTCCCTTAGTTGCAAAATTGGGTATATTTAGAATATGCCTCATGGAGTTATTGTAGAGATTAAAATAAAGGAGGTTATGCATAAGTGAAGGATTTAGCACAGTGCTTGGCACAGGTAAACTCAATCAATGCTATGTAACACTTTAAGTTTAGGTCCAGGATGCCCCTGCACACTCCACAGCTGAACATCATTTAACAAAGTGTACTAGCATCCATTCCTGATTATTAACAGCTTCTCAGTTAGGAATGTCCTGTTCCTCTGCTCTCTGTCTGACAGTTGTGTTTTCCCAAGGCATCTGGGTATGTTCTGGGGTCAAATGTGTTTGTAAAACGCTGGGTAAATGGATGTTTTCTTTATTGTAGGACATTTTAGAGTCTTTACTATGGTAATTCAAATTAAGAAATCTCCAAAAGGGCTATTTGGTGGTTCCCAAACCTCGTGGACCATGGAACCCTTTTTACACATATTAACATTTTTTGACATTCTGTATGCAAAATGCAGCCTTGGAAACTCTGCCCTGGAGCAAAACTCTATCCAAAAGGCTCCAGTATGCTGATGAACAGGCGTATTCAGAGATGTCCTACGGGTCCTGTGAATCAACACTGTGAACACGGTGATAAGTAATACGTCATGTTTAGCTGGGTAGTAGTTGCCATACATTGAAATGGATGAGGATGGAGGATAAAAGCTATATTTTGGCAATAATTTAGAAAATCATTTTCAACTAGAAGAGATAAACGTTTTGAAATTGAGGTGCTCATGTTCCAGTCTCTGCTCTGTTGTGATTCAAGGAGAGGGGTAGAAGTTGGGTAAGTGGTGTGTGAATGTCCTGTTCTCAGTAAAAGGAGAGCATGGAAGAGTGTTAGTGGGAGTAGGTAACACTTTATGTAAGAGTAGGGGAGGGTGGCAATGCCTCAGACAGGCTTGGGCTCAGGTAACAACTCTCATTGCTGATACCTGTTGTGGGTACTTGCAGCATTACCAGGAGGTTTTTATGTCCTAAAAAATAATTTTAGAGTGTTCTAGGTCAATAACCAACCTTAAGTGCAGTGAAGATTATACCAGATTTATCTGTTATAAAAATGTGATACCGATGATTAAATCAGGACAGAAAGTGGTTGCCTTTTTTAGAATAGTGCCTAATGCAAGTGGGATCTCTGAAAAATGCAATATAGCTGATGCTTGGGCCAGTTACTCTAATTTGAAGAGTCTCTAAGTTCAGTGAAGCTGCTATGTCAGCATACTTTCGTGAGATTATATGTGATTTGCTGAACTCTCTCAAGAATACAAAATAAATTAAATTAAAACTGCGAGACCACCATCACAACTTTTGGTTCCATACTTCACAGGTCTGGCTGTCTTACATAATTAGGAGGAGCTGAACTTTAAGGAGGCCTTGAGTATAGAAAACAGGTTGCTGGTGTTGAGGTGCTCATCATTAAAAAATAAACACATTGGCCTTACTGCTAGCAGCAAGACTGTGACTCCCCCGCCTCTCCCTGCTTCTCAGGCTCCAACTCAAACCAGCTGGCCTGTGTCATCTCTCTATTAGTGCAGGGCTTGAAAAGTTCCACCACAGATGGACTCAAGATTGGGGGATCTGCCACTTATATTTGCTGAAATGCATTACGCACATTTTTGAGAGTGTGGCACACGAGGTTGCAGACTTTTAATTGCAAGGAGTGGAAAGGGTTTTTAAGGCAGCTGGCATGTCTCATGGGAGCCCCTGCCAAGGGAGCCTCCTACAGCAAACTTTATTTACCCCAAGGCTGAGGCGACTCACGTGGCTCCTTATTAAGTCATTCTTTCAGCTGCCCCCTTCTTTCTGTGTCTGGCTTTCCTTTCTCAGGCTCCTAGATGTGCTCAAAAGCCTGCCAATGCTAAACTCGGGCTGGGCATAGACTGACTTTCCTCCCCTCTGTAGCAGGGGCTGTTGGTAACTGGATCAGTGTGGCAGGTTGTCCTCACAGCTGGGAAAAATCTTCGGCTCTCCTGCACCCAGTGTGCTGACAGCAGGTTCAGCTCATTGCATTCTCATTTCATTTCTGTGTGTCACTAAATGAGTCTTAAAAGCCGCTGCCATGGGGCTTGTAGGAGAAGGAGGGGTGAGGGCAGGAGAGCATAGAAATACTGGGATGGCCGGGCGCGGTGGCTTAAGCCTGTAATCCCAGCACTTTGGGAGGCCAAGACGGGTGGATCACGAGGTCAGGAGATCGAGACCATCCTGGATAACACGGTGAAACCCCTGTCTCTACTAAAAAATACCAAAAACTAGCCGGGCGAGGTGGCGGGCGCCTATAGTCCCAGCTACTCAGGAGGCTGAGGCAGGGGAATGGCGTAAACCCGGGAGGCGGAGCTTGCAGTGAGCAGAGATCCGGCCACTGCACTCCAGCCTGGGCCACAGAGCGAGACTCCGTCTAAAAAAAAAAAAAAAAGAAATACTGGGATGTTGGGGAGAAAAGCGGCAGCCCTGCTCTTGTGTATTATGGCAGGATTTGCCAGAGACAAACCAGAGAGAAGGTGGGAACTCGCCATTTCAGACCAGGGCTTAAGGTGACAGAGTTGGTTAAGAATGACATTGGCATGAAGAAGACCCTGGGTCTGACGAGTGCTCTGCCTCCCTCACGGGTCAATACCCATGTTCAGCTCCTCTTCCCACCAGCTAGCATGTAATTGGAATCAGGAATCTGCCAGCTCAGTGGCCCACTGAGGAGCCCACAGATCCTGCCCTCAAAGTGTTTACTTAATAAAGGACCCAGCACTGACCAATTGGTATCAGTGGACAAATGCACAGAGCACAACTGTGACATTGTTGGGATACAGCGGCAGCGCTGTGGTTACACCACCGCGTTATACTAATGCTATACCCTAGCACTGAAGATGCATCGGTGATTCCTAAACCAAAAAGACAGTGCTGAACTGCAACTACCTATTTTATACAATACTCACTGGGTCTGAATATTTGTTACTTGATCCCTATCTCTAAGCTTGTCTACCTCTTCTCCTTTCTGGGGACAAGAATCTACATGTAGTGGAAACCACCAATAAGATGTATTGGCAGGAAGGCTGTCTGTGGGATCTCACTGAGACAGAATAAGTGTCTTACTCATCTTTGGGCTCCGTGTGTTAAGGGTAGCAACTGGATTCTAGGGGACTAAAAAATATTTGTTAAGTGGCATCAGATCACCATTATCTTTCATCTGTGTAGCACCTTTCTACTTTTATAAATGAGCTTTGTTGTTGTTGTTGTTTGTTGTTAGACATAGGATCTTGCTCAGTTGCCCCAGGCTGGAGTGCAGTGGCACCATCATAGCTCACCACAGCCTACAACTCCTGGGCCCAAGTGATCTTCCCACCTCAGCCTCCAGAGTAGCTTGGACTACAGGCACACACCACCATGGCTGATTTATTTAAAAATTTATTTTTGTAGAGATGAGAGCCTTACTACGTTGCCCAGGCTGGTCCCAGTCTCAAACTTCTGGACTCAAATGATTCTCCCACCTTGGCCTCCCAAAGTGCTGGGATTACAGGCGTGAACCACTGTGCCCACCCAAAGAAACAGCTTTATATGTTTCTTCTTACTGGAAGCCTTTGTGGTAGCACAGATATTTTTCAGTTTTTCAAATGTGACGACACCAAGGCACAGACGGGTTAAGCGACTTGCCCGGGATGACAGAGCAAGTGTGCATCAGGGTTGGCACTCAAGCCAGCTGTCAAGGCCGCCTTGGGGGACACTTTGGGAAATGGAACAGAATCTCCTACATCTGTGTCCTTACCTTATTTATAAGTCTTTAAATGTGTATTTATCTGACATAATTGATAAAATACTGAGTTTTTTTCAGTTGTAAAGTAAAAGTGAAAATACATATTGAGGCCGGGTGTGGTGGCTCATGCCTGTAATCATAGCACTTTGGGAGGCTGAAGAGGGCAGATCACTTGAGGTCAGGAGTCCGAGACCAGCCTGCCCAACATGGTGGAAACCTGTCTCTACTAAAAATACAAAAATTAGCTGGGTGTGCTGATGTGTGCTTGTAATCCCAGCTTCTTGGGAGGCAGAGGCATGAAAATCGCTTGAACCTGGGAGGCTGAGGTTGTAGTGAGCTGAGATCATGCCACTGCATTCCATCCCGGGCAACAGAGCAAGACTCCATCTCAAAAACATAAAAAATACAAGTAAATAAATAAAATACATAATGATAAGGATCCCTGTAGCTTATGGATGAATAGATATCCGCTTCTAGGTTAACACTCATGCTAAGAGTTTTTTTCTTTAAGCTGGTGAGTAATAGTAAAGTATCAGACACCACCATAAAGCACAAAGCTCCATCAGAAAAAAAAAAATCAATTTTGTTAATAATAAAAAATAAAAATAATGGCTGAGTAATTGGGGATTATTTACCATAGAAACAGTTTCTTTTGCTAGGAATGTAAACATTTTCACTTCTTAGTACTTATCTACCAGCAGGGGACCATCACATCAGATAGCACCCGGTTCAATTAACAGCTTCCCTTAATTATTTCTAACATCTATTAACAACATAATCGAGTGAATCCGTGGCCACAGTGCTTAATTTTGTACCTCCACTGCTATGCTTACAGTCGCAGTTTTGCTTTCAAAGAGTAAAGTATTAACACCCGAATCTCAAACTGTACCAAGTATTATTTTTGTTACTATAAATCATTCTCTAAAAGCTATTTCTTGTTCTCTAGATCATGGATTCTCAACAGGGCCAGTATTGCTTTCAAGCGGGTGAAAATTGGTCAAGGGCTGTGGGATGGAGGGAACTGACAAAATTTTACCCTTTTTGTGTATAAAGTACAGATATACATATAGCACATAAATACATACACAGTATATCTGTGGTATTAAAATTTCATGGGGTGGCAATTGGGAAAAAATATATCTTAAAAGGATCCTGGAAAGGCTGTGGTGATGAGGGTGTGGCAATAATGAAAACGGGTTTAAGTAACACTGCCCTAACACCTATGCATCTCAAATCTGGCCTACTCATTGGAATCACCTTGAGGGTTTTGAAAAAATACGGATAACTGGGCCACTCCCAGAGTTTCTGATGTAGTTGGTTTGGGTGGTGCCTGGACTTGGTATATGTAAAAGTGCCCCAGATGAGTCCCCTTTGGGGCAGCCAAATTTGAGAACCACCACTCTAGATTGCAGATGACAGAACTATTCACCCACACCACAGCAGATGTGACTAAACTGTCATGACAGTCTTTCCTAAACCCAGGTGTGACTTTGCAATTTTTTTCCATACATCATTGCAAATTGGAATTGACATGTGAAATGAAACCAATTTGCCATTCCTGTTCTAGATGGTCCCCTGGGCTAGAACAGAATCCAAAACCATATCCTAATGTTTTAGCACCTAGAAGGTTCTCATTAAGTGTCATTATGCCTGACATTTCCTCATTATTCTTCTATTGATCAAGGAGGAGAACACAGAACAAAAATTGGTAGCGAGTGAGCAGAGAGTAAGAAGTTTGCTAAATGCCCAAATATAGTGGTACAAAGGTGTGTTTGGTCACACCTGGGTAGGGCTGGCTGATATTCTGTTTTCATTATATGTTCATTAGACATGAACAGACAAATCTACCAGGCAAAAACAAAAAACAAAAAAACCACAAAAGTTTTCATTTCATGACAGGCCCTTTTTGAAGGATATTTGTTCACCTTTATGCTAGCATATACGGTTAAGATGTATATCACTCAATAGGCATGAAGCAAATAGTTATTTTCTAAGAGCAGAGATTAATGTCAAGTTTTAGTGAAGTTAGGCAGATCTTCAAGTGGAAAGTCAAATGAAATAGTTTCAAGAGTAAGAGTTCCTAATTAGCACCCAAAGTTTTAAGAAATGATACCTGCTGAGGTAAATATAGACTAAACAACAAATGCATTTTGTAAGAAAATTTGAACACAATTTTCCTTGAATTTGGTGGTTGAATAAAACATGAAATTTGATCTATTTATTTTGATAATTTAAGGTAAACTGTTAATATACACATGCGTATGTGTGTTTGTGTGTGTGTGTGTGTGTGAGAGAGAGAGAGAGAGAAAGAGAAAGAGAGAAATAGTAATTTGTTTTTGGAAACAAAATGGCCAATACAAATATGCAAAGCTGCACACTTCATCAGTTACCTGGTAATCATCAAAACAACAAAGTCACCATATGGGCAAAAGCTAAAAAGATGAAAATAGCAAGTTTGGAGAGGAGGTAGAATAACAGAATCTCTCATACGCTCTGTTAGGGCAAGTGGGGCTGTAGATTGGATCAACTACTTTGGAAAAATAGTTTGACATTATCTAGCAAAGGTGAAGATGTACATAACCCTATACCCCAGCAATTGTACTCCTAGAGATTTCCCCTGGAGAAATGTGATTTCATATATCAGGAGACATAAACAAAAATGCTTATAGCAGCACTGTTTGTAATAGTCCCAGTGGAAACAATGCAAATGCTTGTCAGGTATGGAATGAATAAATAACTGTGATATGTTTACAAGTGGACTATCATACAGCAATAACATGGATAACCTACTTCTACACATAATAACATGGATGACTCTCACAAATATAATGTTGAGTAAAGACAAAATCCTCCTTCCTTTCACACAAATGTTAAAACAGATGAAACTAAGCACATGTGTAGGGATACATACCTCAGTGATAAAACTGTAAAGTAAAGCAAGGAAATGATGATCAAGAATGTCAGCAGAGTAGTTAGGGAAGAGCAAGTTGGTTTTATCATTAAGGAGAGGCATGCAGTGGGTTAGAGAGGGCACCCAGACTACTGATAACATTCATTTCCCAACCCAGGTAGTAAACACATATGTAACATTCACTTTATAGTTGTTCGTAATACACTTTAATGAAGTTTTCTGGGTGTATATTTCACAAAAAAATAAATTGATTTCTAAACTTGCTATTTTCTGTATGACTTGTGTATTAATATATTAATTGAAGTTAAACAAGAACAAAAAATGTTTTTTGAAGCCCACAAAATAGAGAGAAATACTCAAGAGTAGGTTTTGGAAGGTACCAACAACAGGGCGGCTGCAGGGTTCACAACCCTTAGGAACCCTGTCCTTAGGGTGTAGTTACGGGATAATTTGTTCAACCTCTTATATCCTGGGTCTCTCTATTGAAAATCCCAGTTCCTGGAAGACAGGATAGGATTGGCCTGCTCATATTCCATGTTGGTCACATGTCCTGATTTACCAGAGCCACGTGGAGTCAGAGAGGGGTCATTTTTCAAAGATCAGGGAGTGAGAGGGAAGGAAGCCTGCATGGATGAAAATAACCTACAATCTGGACACAGTCAAAGCCAACAAACAGAAAACACCAAGATCCAAGAAGGCACGCAGGTAGGAATCACTGACAAAGTCAAGACTGTTCCTGAAGAATTCATTCCACAGAAGGGCGGCAGTTAACTTGCTGCATTCTTTTGACCTTTGCATTCCAGGGCTGGAGTACATAACTAATGTAAAAGAGTGAACAATGACATATGGATGACATTCTTCCCAAGGTGCCTTAATTCGCCATATTCCCTCTGTCTGGGAAATGTGTGCCAACCCCAAATGGTCACTCTGATCACCTCTCCTGTTCAGAAAACTAGACTTCAACCATCCTTTATGATCTCTTCTCTTGTGAACTTTATGGTGGTCAGAGTCACAGCAAAGAGCTGAAAGTGGATTAAGAAAGGCCAAGAATCAGTGCTCCTGTTTGCTGGGACCAGGAGGCAGAGGACTAGACTGTCATTCACAGGTCTTCAACTTCTTCCTGGCTTCATTTATAAATTGGGGAAGTGGGTGGGGTGGTGGGAAGAAGGCAATATTGCCAGGCCAGCAGAAATCCTGATTCTCTTGGTTACTTATCCTGTACCAAGATAATTTTTGAAAGTACAGACTTGTGTGTGGAAACGTATCCTTCCCACAGCTCAACCTCAGCTTTGAAATGGTTTTCAGCAGAAAGACGGGAAACACACAGGTAAACAGTACCTTTCTGAAGCACAATGAGTGGTCTCTGCTACAGAGACCAATTTGGAAACAGCCACATAATTCAATTTAAATTAAGCATGATTATCTTTCTTTTTTTTTTTTTTTTTTGAGACAGATTCTTGCTCTGTCACCCAGGCTGGAGTGCAGTGGCACGACCTCAGCTCACTGCAACCTCCACCTTCCTGGTTCAAGTGATTCTCCTGTTTCAGCCTCCCAAGTAGCTGGGACTACAGGCATGTGCCACCACGACCGGCTAATTTTTGTATTTTTAGTAGAGAATTACAGGCGTGAGCCACCGCACCTGGCCACATGAATATCTTTATTCATGAGCCTGGATCCCTAAGAATGAGGGTGCCTGTGACTACTCTTATTTCGTTCAGCAATCACATTCATCACACAACACGCAAAGACATATTTGGTGCGCAGTTCACACCTATTTCTCTGGAGCTTTGAGCAGTTAATACACATTAGCTCGTTAGCATTAATTAAAAAGCATCTTATTACAGCAGGATCCAGAGTTACCACCTAGCCACTCTAAAAACCAGAGATCGGCTTGACTTTTAGCAAAGCCTCTTCTATTGATGGCTTCTGTGGGTGTAGCTAACATCCGCCATCCCCCATCTGATTTCATTATTTCAGATCCTTGCATGCTGGCTGGCTTTGCCTTCTCTCTCTCCTCGATCCTCCCTTTACATAAGTGCGATTGTTTCGTTGCTTCCTTCCTCGGATACCGGGTTTTGTCCAGGCTTGGCTCGGCTTGCGTGTTTAAGGACGAACGCCTAGGCCTCTGGGCAAGGGTCTAGAGCTCCCGCAGCCCTTCATCGGGTGACCTCCTCCTGTCGGGGCCATTTGTCTTGAGGGCCTGCCTGTCTTGGAGGCTCTGAACAGGACGCTCCAAGTGGGGCCCTAGCGCTTGGCAGACAAGCCCCTGGATTGTTGCTAGAGACCCCCAGGTCGCTTTGGGGCGGAGCGCGCCTTTCATGAATCCGGGAGCCTGGGATGCGCATGGCGAGGAGGGGGGAAACGTGCTGGGGAGAAGGCAGGCCTTGATGTATGTCCCGGTGGACAAAAGCTGCTAGTGTCAGCTTGATTTGCAAGATCAACATTCATGAGTTTCACCGCTTAGAAAGGGGGATTATCTGCAAACCGGAGACTGAATGGAAGCCATAAATAAGTGATTTCACACTACCAAGCAGGAATAATATTCTCCCTCCTAAATTATTCTGAACAGCATGTTCAGCGCCTTCCAGGTTCCCACCGCTAGCTAGCCCTCAGGGGTGGTGTGCGCAAAAGGCGGACCTTTTGGCGTCTAAGAGACCGGGTGCTGAGCCCGGGAGCAGCGCCCGCTTTACTTCCAAAGATCCACTCCGGGTTTTGCCTAGCACTGCTCCGGGAACCCATTCCAGACGCAGGTAACGCCAGGCAACGTTTTCCTTCTCACCCGCCCACAGCCAGCCCCTAGCCGCCGGCGTTCCCAGGCCCAACACATCACAGATGCACGTTTCAAAATGTGTTCGAATATGCAGCCTGCATCAAAGACATTGGGAGGGTCTTTCATCCTTTCAGCTGCCTAAGTAGAGACATGCTCCTAGCTACCCTCATTTGTGGCTGGGTTTATTCTGGAATGAAAATGTACCTCTGGATGCAAAAAGGAACGGTGGAAGGTTTTTTCCCCTACTCCTTGCACCCGATTTCTCATTTTGCCTCGCCCTCATCCTCATCCTTTGTTTACGCCAGGCTGTGTTAACCCTATGAGGACCCCCGTGGCTTGTTCTTTTCTTTCTTCCTTACGGTTGTCATCCGGTTTGTAGCCTGACTTCTTCGGGCTGTCACGTACCCCCCTTCCTTTTCCTGGAAGTGGTTTTGTTGTAGGACAGCCACAGGTGGACCTTACCAAGCTTTGAAGGGCGGGGACGGGGGAAGGCAAAACCCGGGAAGGCTCTGGCTGTTGCCAGAGGACGGGGCGGAGCAACCACAGTCACTGTGGTTATTATGTACAGCCTCCTGGGACCTCCACTTAGCTTGGCTGGCACCCTGTCCCCGCCCGCACCTCCCCAGCTGCTGATGTCGGGAGGCAGCCCTCCCTGAAGGGCTGAGGGCAGGACCCTGGCGAGCGGAAGTGAAGGGTTTAAGAGCCATCCCGCTACTAGAATGCTGCCCTGATGTTTAATGGCACATTACCCAGCAAGCACCTATTTTTAAAACTTTCACCTCTTTTCCTTGGGACCCCCCCCCCCCCACCCACTGTTTTGGAAAATTTAAGACTTTCAAGAAAACACGTGTGTGTTTGCGTGCGCATGAGCACGAGAAAGAGAGAGAGAAGAGATAGTTGCTGAGGTAAGGTGAGAGATGGAGGGGAGGGGAAGGAGTTGAGCATCATGAAGTAGTATAGGAGGAAGCTTTGTTCCTGGAGGATTGATTTTGTGAGGCAAGGCAGAACCAGACAACAAGGAGAATTTAGATAATATGTCTGTACTCCGAAAAGATTAGGGTCTACAACAGTCATCTAAGGCAGTGACAGACAAGGGTCTGCACATTGAAACCACAGGGTGTCAACACGGCACAGAAAAGAGTGCAATGTAGAGCGCTGCCTTTTGGCTGGGCAAGGCATGAAGCATTCCTGAGAAAGGTCTATACTATGAAGCCAGCTCACTGTAGGCTTGGGACTCACTGATCAGCTTTGGCTCTCCGTGGAGACTCAGGTGTTGCTGAATGAACCTAAGATACTGTGGAGAAGGCTGCTAATCTCCAAAGCTCATGGAAAGTGTTTCTTCCTAACTGCAAAAGAGTAGATATATACTGTGCTAACCTTTGTGATGAAAAGGAAAAATGGGAGAAATACATGTACCTGCATATCTTTCAAAAAAAGAGAAATATAGGAGGAATAAACCAGTAAAGAATGAAGTGAGATGAAGCAGGTCACCTAACAAGAAGGTGGGAAACAGGGTGGAAGGAATATGAGAGGGAGAAACACTTCTATGGTATAGCTCTTTGTATTATTTTTAATTTGGGGAAGTTTATTAATGTTCTATTTATTTAAAAGATTAAACCGACAAGGATGGGAAGGGAGAAAAAACTAAAAACCAAACTGAAAAAAATAAACCCAGTTGTATTTCAAATGAATAACCACACTGAAAGGGGGGGGGGAAAGAAATCTAAGTAGTTTATGAATGCAGGTTAGACCATATTCCATTAGACTTAGGTAGCGTGGGAGTTGGGGAGGATTAAAGAAACACAAAACTCTTTTTACTGGGTTTGTTTTTGTAGTAGCATGGACAAAGAAGGATTCTGAAATGATTTTAGGTATTTCATAGTATTGAGCAAATCAGTGAATACATTGATGTTGACAGCCAGTGAATACATTGATGTTTCTTCATTGTGGAGAAGAAAGTTACAAATATAGAAAGAGAAGAGCTGGATGTAACAAGAATGGATTGCAATTGGAGGTATTGCTGTGGACTCATAATTTCTGAAATGTGTATATATGCATGTGTATGCATTAATGTGATATATATATATCTATATATATTTAGATAGATAGATAGATAGATAGATATCTCCTGGCTTTGCCCACTGAAGCAGAAATCTTGGTAAGAGTCATCCCTAACAGCCACACCTTGCTTTTGAATGTAGTGTTCTAACTAAGAGGAACAAGGGATCCTTAGAGAAAAAATGTTTCCAGGGCAGAGGCAGGAAATATGCAAGATAAGCCTGGAACTTTTTTTTTAATCGAGGTGAAATTCACATAACAAAATCAATCATGTTAAAGTGTATAATCCCGTGGCATTTAGTACATTCCCAGGGTTGTGCAACCACCTCCTCTATTTAGTGAGAGCCTGAAATATCTTGTTATTCCAGGATGTAAGGAATTGTACAAAACATACTAGGGGCATATCATGAGGACAGAGGAACCAGGCTGGAGCGGCTTCCCCTGCCCATGTCTGGGACAGTTTGAACACCAAAATAATTATTGGTAGTAACAAATTATAAACCATTGAAAAAGAAAAGTATATAGAATCCATTCAATATACTCATAAGCATAGAAATAAATAAGTAAATGTATGAGAAGGATGGCTCTTTTTACAGCAGAATACTGTTATAAACAGAATCGTGTCCTCCTAAAATGCATATGTTAAATCTGTAACCCCTAATGTGACTGTATTTGGAGATAGGGCCTTTAAGGAGGTAAGTAGCGTTAAATGGGGTCAATAGGGTGGGGCCCACATCCAATAAAACTAGTATCCTCAAAGGAAGAGGAAGAGACACCTGGGGCATGTACACAGAGAAAGACCAGTGAGGGCACAGCAAGAAAGATGTCATTTACAAACTAAAGAGAGAGGTTCAAGAAAAACCTACTGGGCTGGCACCTTGATCTTGGATGTCCAGCCTCTGAACTGTGAGAAATAAATGTCTGATGCTGAAGTCACCCAGTATGTGGTATTTTGTTATGGCAGCCTGAGCAGGCTAATACAAATACCTAGTGTCAACTGGTAGATGTGGCAGGAGAGCTGGAGTTGGGGAAAAAAATTATTTTACCACCATTGTGTACTTAAGATTGTTTGTGGCAAGAGTCACCCGATGTTCAATCTAGATAAAATTTTGGTGATGAATGAGCAATTTACATGTTCTTAAAGTGTCTCCCCATTGATTGCCTTTTGGTTGCAAGTGAAAAAAATAGTAATTATACAGTAGAGAAATCAGATACCCCTTTGACTAGTGATTGAAACAAACATCACCAATAAAGGACAGACAGACATCATGTGCTTCTGGATATGATGGCCTAAAGAGGAGATACTACTACTTTTGTACTATTTAACTGGAAATGCATAGCCTGAATTTAATAATGAGGAAGCATTATAGAAACCCCAAACAAGGAACATTCCATCTTACAAACAGAAACTGTTTTTTTAAATGTCAGTATCATAAAGAAGAAAAAAAATCTAAAGAGATATGTTAACTATGATATATGATGTTAGACTGAATCCCGTACTGAAAAAAATTACTGGGTCTGGTAGGCAGCCACTAAAATGGTCCCACTTCCTGATATTTGCCCCTTTGTATAATCATTTCTCTTCAATGTGGGCTGAACTAACGACTTACTGACTTGCTTTTAATGAATAGAAGATAGCAGAAGTAATAGAATGTCACTTCAAATATAAGGTTACAGAGAATTGCTGGAAGTTTCCATTTGTGTGGCTTGTTCCCTCACTTATTCTAAGGTACTAGTCGCCATGCTGTGAGCAGCCCTAAAGAAAGGATCATGGGGTGAAGAGATGAGAGAAACTCCTGGTCAACAGCCAGTGAAGCACTGAATCCTGCCAACAACCACATGAGTGAGCAGGAAAATGGATCCTCCCCACATTGAGCCTTCAGATGAGACCACAGCCGTAGCCTACACATTGATTATAACCTGGTCAAAGGACCCAGTCAGGCCACGCGCAGACACCTGACGTACAGAAACTGAGATCATAAATGTTTGCCATTTTCAACTGCTAAGTTTTGGAGTAATTTGTTATGCAGCTATAGATAACTAACATACCATGTTCCTTGACAAAATTGGAAGCTGGATAGTAGATTATATTAAAGTATTATATCAATGTTAAATTTCCTGAAGTTGGTAATCTTACTCTGGATATGTAACACTGTAAGATGGTATTCTTATTCTTAGGAAATATACACTGCACATTGATAAATTAGGTACAGGGACATAATATTTCCAACTTTCAAATATGTATTATCTGTCTCAAATGTTATATACTGAGATAGATATTTGAGATATATGTAAATATAAATACATTTATATAGAGAGAGAGAGAAGAGAGAGAAAGGGGAGAAGAAAGAGAAAGGGGATGGAGGGGATGGAAAGAAGGGAGGAAGGGATAAGAAAGGAAGAGAGACAGCACAAGCACAAATGATAAAGTACAACACAGTGTATAGATGAGTGTTCTCTGTACTATTCTTATATCTTTTCTGTATGTTTGAAATTATTTCTAAATACTTTTTTTTTTTTTTGAGACGGAGTTTTGCTCTTGTTGTCCAGGCTGGAGTGCAATGGTGCAATCTAAGCTCACTGCAACTTCCGCCTCCCAGGTTCAAGTGCTTCTCCTGCCTCAGCCTCCCAAGTAACTGGGATTACAGGCATGTGCCACCATGCCCAGCTAATTTTGTATTTCTAGTAGAGACGAGGTTTCTCTATGTTGGTCATGCTGGTCTCGAACTCCTGACCTCAGGCGATCTGCCCATTTCGGCCTCCCAAAGTGCTGGGATTACAGGCGTGAGCCACCACACCCAGCTCTAAATAAGTTTTTTTTTTTTTTTTTTTTAAAAAGGATCAGACTTTGATATATCTTTAACAAGGCATTTACAAATAATAATTCCATGCCTTTAAGTTATCAATGTAAAATGACACGTAACACTCCATTTTCACCCTTATTTCAGGTGTATCTTATAGGATTTGTTTTTAATTCTTTACACAACATTAAGAGAAACAAAACTCAAGACAGAATCTTGTTTCTATGAATCTCCTATATTTTGCCCATTTATTTTCTTCATTTCTCAGGTGTCTGTTTTGTAATTGTACTCCTAGGAGTTAGCATTCTTAGCAACTTTGAGAGAGCTCTTCATTCTAGGCTTTTTCTTTAACAACTTTATTAAGATACAATTACTGTACCATAAAATTTATCTTTTTAAATAGATACATACTGTGTACAATTTAAAGTGTACAATTCAGTGATTTTTTTTTTTTAGTATATTCACCAAGTTGTACAACCATCACCACTCTCTCATTTTGGAACATTTTTATCACTCTCCCAAAAAACCTCATCTGAACCTGTTAAGCAGTCACTCCCTGTTCTCTGCTCTCTCCAACCCCTGGGGATCACTAGTCTGTTTTCTGTTTGTATGGATTTGTCCATTCTGAATATTTTATATGAATAGAGTCATGTAATATGTCATCTTTTGAGTATGACTTCTTTCACTTAGCATAATGTTTTCAGACTTCATCTGTGTAGAGTACGTGTCAGTAGATTATTCCTTTTCCTTGTTCAGTAACATTACCTTGTATGGATATAACAATTTGTTCATTCATCAAGTGATAGACATTTAAATTGTTCCCACTTTTTGGCTATTGTGAGTAATGCCACTATGAGCACTCATGTACAAGTTTTTGGGAGGACATATGTTTTCAGTTATTTTCAGTATATACATGTGAGTGAAATTTCTGGGTCACCTAGTAACTTTATCTTCAATATTTTTAAATTCTTGCCAGGGTTTAATATACTTTTAAGTTATGTTATTTTTTCTAGCAGTGCCTTGGCCCATTTTACAGCATTGCTGTCCTATGTATATATGTTTCCTAAATTTCTCTTCATGGATTTATGGTAAGTATACTTCATTGTGAATTAAAATGGTTTACAAACAAAGACCCCACAGGTACTAGCACGTCCTTCCTCATCAATGAATCCCATTGCAGCCCACCCTTGTTTTCTCTTCTAACAAATGACTGTTTAGACTCTGCAAACCATTCAGGCGCTTGTATTTCCTGCCTAGGAATATTTAAACATTTTAAATATTTCAAGTGCATGTCTTTTATTTCCCACAAAACCATGAGGTCTTAGAAAGCCAGGTCCATGTATTATCTTTCTTTCATGTCTTTCACCACCCTTAGTCAAATATGTAAGTTAATGAGATGCTGAATGCTAAGTAGGGACTATCTGTTATACTTATTTAATGTCCTTCATAGCACTTAGCTGAGGAATGGTATCTAGAAGGTGTTTATTTAATTCTAAATAAATGGATTTTAAGTTCCTAAGACTTTACCCTAAAACTATTTTTATTTTTGGGTTTCTTAGCATGACTCCCATTTGACAAATATAGGTATGGCAACCAGCATGTTCCCTCCCCCGGTACCCAGAAAAGATGTTCATTTCTCTACAAAGACGCTGCCAACACATTAAATACCAGTCTTCTAGTATGTTTGGAGGGGAAAAGAGAGAGAAATGGGCAAGGCACTTCCCTCTTTTCTCCCGCTCCATAGCAACTTCTCTGAGGCAGATCTGCCCCCTCTTTTCTCAACTTTTTCTCATGGTACCATTTCTCAGCAAGATTTTCACCATTTTGCTGGAAACCAAGAAAGAGAAGAGGGAAAATACTAAATAAAAGTGGTATTCTGGAGACCTAAAAACACGGACTTCAGCTCTAACACTACCATGACAAATGAGCTCTCATATATCCCCTTTCCTTTTCCCACCTGTTTCAAACCAAGACATCTTGTCTTGCTATCTAGGAAAAAAAAAACTTGCTTGAAAAATTATTTGTTCTGGTATATCCTAGTTAATGATTATTCAGGTTACTCAAGCCTTACCACATACACGATATCTGGCTCATCGTTTTAAAAGAACTAGAATACATAGCATACTCAACACCACAGCTATCCTGACAAAATTTAAGCCCATTTTGATGATTCAAAGTATTTTAGGATTTCCATGACATTTAATTATTTCAGTGCATATGTGCAAGAGTGCCAAAGAACAGAGCCTTGTGGGGAGAGGAATTCCAGATTACAGAAGAATTCCCATATTCAAACATGATGTCCATCGTACATTCCTTGCTCATCATGAAGAATAGAACAATGACAAGGACCAAGCAAAATCAGAAGGTGGGAATGGGACAGCTCTGACAATCGCCATCTTTTTTTTTTTTTTTGACAGAGTCTTGCTCTGTTGCCCAGGCTGGAGTGCGGTGGCATGATCTCAGCTCACAGCAACCTCCGCCTCCCAGGTTCAAGTGATTCTCCTGCCTCAGGCTCCCAAGTAGCTGGGTTTACAGGCACGCGCCACCACACCTGGCTAATTTTGCCTTTTTAATAGAGATGGGGTTTCGCCATGTTGACCATAGCTGGTCTTGAACCCCTGACGTCAGGTGATCCACCCGCCTCTGCCTCCCAAAGTGCTGGGATTACAAGCGTGAGCCACCGCGCCCAGCCCACAGTCACCATATTGAAAAGTCGTACCTTTCTTATCATGGAGTTCCCAGTTCTCCCTGTAATGAGATTTCTTTCTGTTCAAAAATAAAATAAAATAAAATAAATTAGTGAAACTTGGTTTGTTTGTTGAAACAAAATACAGTGAAAAAGCATAAGACAGTTTTCTCTGGGTTTTGCGATTTATATTCAAAAAGTTATTCTTCACATTTACCTTTGCGAAGATCCTTCTATTTGAATCACTCACCTATCTTTAGAACTGTGCCATAGCTTGTCAAGCTTCAACTGCACATTCCTCAGTCTAACAAAGGGGCGATTTGTTTCAAGGGTTCCTCCCCTAGTGGGATGATTATTTAGACAGAAGTTGTCCCCCTGAGTGTCTCCTCAAGAAATTTGAAACATAAAGACTACTACAAGGTTGAACTTTGTCTTCAATCAGCTATAAACGTTCTTTGTTCCTCTTCCACATGCAAATTGTTTACATGTCAGTAATTTTTTTAAATTTTATTTTTAAAGGGACTATGAGAATGTATCTATGTGTTAAGACTGGATTTGAATTCCTTACTCATTAAAAAACTTTTTTTTTTTTTTTTTAAGTAATCTACCATTCAATAAATTGAACAGCCACATTCTTGAATGCATTTGGCTACTGAAGTCATTAGACAATGGAAACATTTAGGCCAGGTTTGCAAACCTTATCTGCATGGTTCACTCTCTTGCTGCATTCAGATCTCTGTTGAGATGTCACATGCTTTAGGAAGCCTCCCTTGATCATCCTCTCTAAACTAATTATCCTTATCACACTTTATTTTCTTATTCCGCTTGATTGTTCTTTCTAGTGCTTATTGCTATCTAATATAATAGCATATACGCAGCCTGAACAACAAAGCAAGACCCCAGCTCCACAAAAAAATTAAAAAAAACTAGCCAAGTATAGTGGTGCATGCCTGTAGTCCCAGATACTTGGGAGGCTGAGATGGGAGGATGCTTGAGTCCAGGAGGTGAAGGCTGCAGTGAATCATGATCACACCATGTACTCCATCCTGAACAACAGAGTGAGACCCTGCCTCAAAAAAAAAGGTATGTTTTATTTGTCATCTTTATCTTCCAGAATGGAAACTTCCTAAAAATAGAAATTTATTTTGCTTGTTGCCGATCCCTGGAGCCTAGCACTTAGTAGATGCTCAATTAATTTTTTTTTTTTTTTGAGACAGAGTCTCGCTCTGTTGCCCAGGTTGGAGTACAGTGGCACAATCTTGGCTCACTGCAACCTCTGCCTCTCGAGTTCAAGTGATTCTCCTGCCTCAGCCTCCCGAGTAGCTGGGATTACAGGCATGTACCACCATGCCTGACTGATTTTTGTATTTTTAGTAGAGACAGGGTTTCACCATGTTAGCCAGGCTGGTCTCAAACTCCTGACCTCAAATGATCTGCCCACCTCGACCTCCCAAAGTGCTGGGATTACAGGAATGAGCCACCACACACAGCCAATAAACATTTGTTGAATGAATAATTATTTCAGTCTTATTAATTAACCTATATTTCAGAAATTCCTAGTTGATGCTAGAAGCAGCAATTTCTTTTTTAAACACCACAGAGTTTAATTGAAAACAATGTGCTAGCCAGTAGAAAGGGTTCAAGAAACAGGCTGAATCCTCCAGGCACGAAAATCTAATACATGACATGTGATAGATCTACCTATCAATATGATCAATAGCAAAGCCAGAAGCCATTTTCCAAATACTGGTTAGCCCTACACAATGTAAGAATTCAGAAGATTTTTTTTTTAAATTGAGGTAGTCAGGAAAGGTTTCCTGGAGGCAGGGTTGAATTGCATCTTGAAAGGGTGCAAAAGTTGACTAACTGCAAAGTTAGGGGAACAGCTCACATAGGACTACACTCTTCTGAAATCAACTACGAGTTCAAGGTGTTCCCAAAACCACCCAACAGAGCAAGGTTTTGATAACTCATTAGAAAGACTCTCAGATGTCACCGAAAGCTATTTTATACTCATGGTTATGGCTTATTACAAGGAAAAGATGCAGATTAAAATTAGCCAAGGGAAGAAGTAAGTCATAGGGCAGAGTCAAGGAAAGGTAGCTGAAAGTGGAGTTTCTAATTATTCTCTCCCCATGGAGTAAGGAAAGTGCTATTTCAAAGCACTGATGTGTGACAATGTGCATGGAGTATTGCCAACAAGGGAAGCTTGCTAAGCCTTGATATCCAGAATTCTCACTGGGGCTCCATCACGTAGGCACGGTCAACTGCCCACAGGATTTTTCTCAACGTTTAGCCCCACAGGAAGTCAAGCTGATACTACACAACCCAAAACTCCCACCCTAAATCACAGTGTTGTTGTGGCTCAGGGCTCCTACCTTAAAACACATGGTCACTACATGGCTGACCCAAGACACCCAGACAAACAAAGACACTCCTATCCAGCATGATAATTCAAGGACTTAGAGATTACCTCCCACAATCTGTCTTCAGGCTGGGTTAAATTCTTTACTACACAGGGAAAGAGTTTAGATAAACCAATGATCAGAACAATAGTAAATTACCCAATAATAAATGATCAGTAAGCCTGTGACTATATTGTTCCAGGATAATTCTGTCAGAATTTGTCAGTTTTACACATAATTTTTATAAAAATAATTGCTTTTGAGAAATGAAGGTGGGTATTCAGAGCGAGCATGTATGAAGGAATCAAATTGTTTGACAGATTGTTTACATTTTCTAAATAATGTCTCCAATCCTCTAACGTTGTCTCAAAGATTTAGTAAATGGGAATACTTCATTGATTGAATATTTTTTGTAATTGAATATGATTTTCTTGATTTCTCAGATGAATCAAGCACTAAACTAGAAATGAATCCTATGGCAGTTATCTATTGCTATGTAACAAACCACTCCATAATTTAATGGCTTAAAACAACCAAGTATCTTATTTGCTTATGATTCTCTGGGTCAGTGCTTTGGGCTAGGCTCAGGTAGATGGTTTGATATGGTTTGGCTGTGTCCCCACCCAAATCTCATCTTGAATTCCCATGTGTTGTGGGAGGGACCTGGTGGGAGGTAATTGAATCATGGGGGCAAGTCTTTCCTGTGCTTTTCTCATGATAGTGAATAAGTCTCACAAGAGTCAGTGCTTCTATAAAGAGGAGTTCCCCTGCACAAGCTCTCTCTTTGCCTGCCACCATCCATGTAAGACATGACTTCCTCCTCCTTGCCTTCCGCCATGATTGTGAGGCCTCCCCAGCCATGTGGAACTGTAAGTCAATTAAACCTCTTTCTTTTGTAAACTGCCAGTCTTGGGCATGTCTTTATCAGCGCATGAAAACAGACTAATACATGGTTCTGCTGCTTTAGCCTGAGGTCACTTAGGCAGCTGCAGCCATCTGTGATTTGACAGGGGCTGGGTGGTTTAAGAAGGCCTCACTCACATTACTGGTGGTTGGTGACATTAATCAGGCTGCCTCAGTTCTCTTCCATCTGGTCCCCCCAGCAGACCAGCTCAGACTTGTTCATACTGGGCAATATCCAAGAGGGTGAGAGAAGAAGCTACAGGCCTCTGGAAGCCAAGATGAAGAAGTCTCACAACTTCACTTCCAATGCATTCTGTTAGCCAAAGCAATCTTCAAGACCAGTCTAGATTTAAGAGCAGGGGAAACAAACTTCACCTCTTGATAGGAGTAGCTACAAAGAATATGTAGCCATTAAAAAATGTCACAAGTCCTAAACACAACTTCTTTTTCTTCATTCTTTATTACAGCTTTGTAAGTAGATGGCTAGGCCCTCCCTTCCCTATAAAAAGATGAGTGTTAATCCTGCATAAGTAGAAGACAACATTGGTTTGACTTCTCTAAGTTGTCATTTAAAAACACTTTCAAAAGCATTTGAATGACTGTTTAATTTGTAGTGTTATTTTCTGAGTTGTTACCAATTGGTAAAAGGTTATTTTTCTTTTCTTCTTCTTTTTTTAAATTTGGTATTTTACTCAGGCAGAGTTTTCCATGGTAGAGAAACTTGCATCTTTTAGATCTTTTATAAAACAACTCCTCATCCTGTCCATAATGAACACACCCACCTTCAGAGCCTGGCTAATGGGGCTGCCCTGAAATGCTGAACACCTGTGGGGAGGCCACTTCCCTAGAGAACAGGCTTCTGAAAGTAATCCCCTTCCCTGTGGGAAAGGCTTCCTGGAAACAACTGGAGCCACTCTATAGAGAAAAAATATTTAATAGATGTTGCAGCTGGGCTGTCAGAGGAGTTTAATTCCAAAGGAAGAAGTGACTTGAGGATGAAATAGATGCACAGAGTTGAGTGAGGTGCTGGGTTGTGCCGTGGCTTTTACCAAGGCTTTGTGCACTGCGATTTCCCCCAGTGCCTTGAGACTTGCATTTCTGGAGAAGTAAAAATTAGTCACTCATAGAACAGAACTAAAATTTCAAACAGTGTAAGTTGTCACCAGTGATCTTTATCAATGCAGACCTGAGTCTTATAACAAAATGCTTTATTCCCTCTGTGGTTATTAAAATTTCATTGCTCCAAATGACACTTCCCTTTTCTGGCTCCCCTGGGGAATCAACTGTATTTGACTTCATGGTCAGTGGTCAGCTGGATGGCTATGTTTTCTGATGTCTACTTATTCATATTTCTCTTTCCTGCTGCCTGAAAGCAAGGCTCAATCTGCCCTGGTGCAGAGGAAGTGATTAGGAATGTAGAGGAACCACCCTGCTCATATCAGCAGTGAAATATTTTCCAGGAATTGACCTTGGAGTTTCTGCCAGTTGGAAACCATGGTAACCACTGCTTGCCCCTGGAAAATTATTTCTCCTCACAGCATCCCTGTCAATCAGCACATGCTTCCTCCAACCTTCAAAGCTGTGATCCTTAAAAAGGATATCGCAGCTAAAACCTATGATTCAAAAATGTGGATGACCCTTGGTGTTTGAGACCCAGGGAGGCACAAGTGCTTCGTGCTCCAACTCAGAGGCCTTAGGCAAATAATAGTAGCTAGTATTTATATGGGACTGAATATCCAGCTAGAACTTTTAAAATAATTTTATACATGCTGTATTAGCTCATTTAATGCTTACAATCTCCTAAAAGAGGTGTGATTTTCTTCATTTTGCATGTGAGGAAACACGGCACACAGATGAGAACGCTGACATGGGATCAGTGAGGCAGGCTATCTAACCCAGGCAGCCTGCTCGGGAATCCATGTAAAAATCACTGTTTTGCCTATCATTAAAGAGAGTAAACCATTTCTGGGTTGAGAGGAGATAGCAACCCTTTGCCAATGAGTTTTCCCTTTTGGAACATATCACTCTTTGCCACCTCATCATCCTGGCTGTTAAGACCCTTGTATTCATCTGGGTCTAAACAGAAAAACAAACCAAAAAACCCTTCAAGTATTTATAAAAGAAGAAATTTACTACAAAGCCATTGGTTACCCAGGTGATAGAGGAGTTGAAAGCCAAATATGGGATGACAAAATAACCTAAAACTAGTGACAGCAGGCTACAAAGCCAGAGGAAAGGGGTAGTGTTTCAGGACCCCAGCCGCTGATGTCACCTAGCTAAACCTGGAACCACAGCAATATCTTCTGAAGGCAGCTGGAGCCACAGAAGAGTCTCTCAACTCCTTCTTTCCAGTTTATTATCCACATTGCTGCCAGGTTGGCCCTTCTAATCTCAGATCTAATCCTGTCATGTCCTGACGCCATAGTGTACAAACATCTGATACTTCTGCCCCATCAGAGAGCGCCTTATACTACAGAATCTCTGAACCCTACAATGGCTCCCAAACACATTGTACGTTTTTGCACTCTTTGTCTCTGATCTGTTTGTCCACTCATTCTCAAATGCTGCATTAGCCAGAGTACCAACTGGGATAAGCTAGCACACCCAAAATGACATCTAAAGGGATTTATGTATAAAGGGAAACTTTCACAGGAGGGGGAATGCAGGGAGCAGAACCTCAAAGGCTGATGCAGTAACATAGGGTCAGCCACAGTGGAGACATTACCATTCATGTGCTGGAAGGGAAGAGGGGAGAATATTTACTGGGACTCAAAAAGAGAGGTTCCTGTAGGGTCACTTTGAGAGGAGCCACGTCCTTTGATTTAGAAACAGCCAGCCTGAAGCAACTTCTCAGCAATGAAACCAGGGGAATAAAATATCCTGACCTCACTCTCCTCTTCCACCAATTGCCTGTTTGGGCTTCCTGTTCACCATCATAACTTAAAGCCAAAGGGTTCAAGAACCTGTCGATATGATTCATTCAGGTCAGAAGTGTGGGATCTGGAGGGGCAAACAGGATGCCTAGCACACATGCCTTTTCCTGACATTTCCACTGCACATTTTTGCCATCCATTCTGGAAGACAAAGCCCACATGTTACCTCTTAGTGCTACCTCCAGCTCTCCCTAGCTAAGACAGTTACTCGTGTCTCCCATAGTCTTTCTCACCTCTTGTGTCTGCATTATAGATGGTATACATTCAGGGTATGTTCGTCTCCCTGTTTATTAGACAATGAGTGCCTTGAGCACATACACCATCTCTATTTATATCCACAATATCTGCACCTAATGCTAGGGCATTTTTTGCACTGAAAAACATTGTGGTTGAAGAAATAAGTGAATGAATGAGCCATCTACAATAATTGGTTCTACACAGATGACACATTCCATTAGCTCTGAGAACAGGGCATCTTCTTTCACACAGGGGTGTCACATCTTTATACGGGTTTTTATGCACTCAGTTAAAAAAATTCTTAAGAACCAGACAACTAAATTTTTTTTCTATGTAAACCCATCCAGATTTGATTAACCATGAACATTATCCACCTTAACTGGCCATTATATTTACAGAAGAAAGGCGCCAATAAAAACTCCAATTCTTACTCCTCATCCTCCTAAGGAGATGTCAATGTTTCAAGACGAGATTTCATGTCACTTCTCTTCTAGAAGCCTTAGATAACTGGGATATGTAGAGTTTAATATGATTCTCATGTGCAATTAATAATGTTTTTCAGACCGGGCATAGTGGCTCACGTCTGTCATCTGAGCCCTTTGGGAGGACAAGGCGGGCGGATCACCTAAGGTCAGGAGTTTTAGACCAGCCTAGTCAATATGGCGAAACCCCATCTCTATTAAAAATACAAAAATTAGCTGGGTGTGGTGGTGGGAGCCTGTAATTCCAGCTACTTGGGAGGCTGAGGCAGGAGAATCACTTGAACCCAGGAGGCGGAGGTTGCAGTGTGCCAAGATTATACCACTGTACTCCAGCGTGGGTGACAAAGCAAGACTCTGTCTCAAAAAAAAAAAAAAAAAAAAAAAAAAAGGATTTTTTTCAACAAAGCCTTGCATTCAGCTCTAGCATAGGTATCTGTTCAAAGCTATTTTTTGTTTGATTTAACATTACATATCAGTAAACCAGCAAGTTAGGAGCAAGGAGATTTGTGACTACATTACAAACAAAATCTTTCTGAGGAAGAGGATTCCAACTAAGAACCTGGGTGTTCCTAGTGTCCACCAGTCAAATAAAAACTCTATTCTCTCCTTGTCACTGTGCTGATTAAGACAGATCACTAATGAAACAAAATTATGAGTTTAATCCCAGTGTGAGGCAGGTGGTTTTGTGTTTATAGATTTGAAATGTCTGAGCTAGAAGGGGTCATAGAGGTCATCTAATTCAATTCTTTCCTTTTATAAATTGGAAATAACAACAACAAAAACAACAAAACCAAAATGAAAGTCAGAAAGGTTAAGTGACTAGCTCCTTGTCATAATTATGTCTGCAGACTGCTTTTAACCCTGGCTCATCACACAGCCCATCACTTTTGGAGAAAAACAATTTGAAAGCACATCTCTATAATGGTGTGCATCCGATGTCTCATCATTCAGCGAGAAGGATAACACATTGCTCTGGGGAAAGATTTTAAGGGCTTACATAGAATGGGAAGAGGTACCGAAGCAACATCCCGACCATGTTAATTTCTTTTTGACTCCCTTACATCTTGTTTCTTCAGTATGTCTACTGATAAAGGGGCTCATAGCCCCCACACATTGTGTTGCTTTAATGCTCTGAGAGTTCAATGGTAAGCAATGACAAACATGTGATGCCCTGGCTGTTTCCTCTGAGAGCGCATTGGGTTGAAAAAATGTTCAATCATCAGCACGCTTCCTCTTTCTTGCACCTGCTGACAAACCCCAGGAGCACCTGTCTGCTGATGGACGCTAAGATTCACAGATAATGCTTTAATCTTACTTTAGCTACTAGGAAGCATGGCTACTCTATATATCACTCATTTTATTCATACTCTTTGCTTAAGGTGATTTTAATGAGAGAGAAGAGAGGATAGGAAGAGAGGGAGAGGGATAGAGGATTTGTATAGAAGATCTGGAAAAGGAAAGGGGGTTGTGAATTAAATATTTTATTGTCCTGGTCTGTCAGTTTTGTAATTTTGAGAATTTTAAAAAATCATTTGTGTCTCAGTTTCCCTATCTATAAAATGGGACAGATTGGACTAGGTAAATTTAGTTAAAAACCCTTTTTTAATTATAATACTCTGTATTTTTCCTTTAGAAAAGAGGATAGCAGCAATAAGTCAGATTCTTCCATAGGTTGCACTGATGACCTGGAGGAGGAAACGCCTTGACTCTAGTTTCCATTTTAATAAAGGGAACTGTAGCTATTCTGCAGTCCTTCTCTACCTCTCTTAATCAAGCACTAGGTACATATGATTAATGACTTTTGTTATTCTTTTAAGGCTATCTTCACACTAGAGGCTTGGACAGCAACAGAAGCCTATCAGATGGTAGAAGAAAACTAGAAGTGACCTGCAGCAAGACAATAAAACCTTGGCTCTGTAGACTGCAGTGTCTACAACACACATGGAAAAAAGTAAATGTCAAGTGCCATATTTTGGACTGCTTTGCCTTGTGCATCATCTTGCTCACCATGCAGTTTTTAGCAATTGAAATCAGTTGGCCTTTTCTGTGGAATACCTACGTTTCCATATCTGCTATCTTGGCAGGCCTCAGTTTCTTCTGGCAAGTAGAACTAGGTATCTTCCTCCCCACCGCCCACCCTATAACTATTTGTATCTACTCCCTATCCACAGAGACTTCTGGTCTTTGGGTAAGGAGGAAGGAGACATTTTGAGGTAGAGGTGCCTGGGGAAGAAAGAGAGATAGGACGAAGGCCACAAAGAAGATGACATGGGAAGGGCCTTTTTGAGCCTGCCCACACCTGTCTTCATTCCTGTGGGACAGAGTAAGGAATTGAGGAGACTCACAAAGACGCTGGGAGGCTCTAGGCACAGGACTGGTACATCTAGGCTTGAAGTCAAGTATGATGCAGAGCTGGGGAAAGGGATGTTTTGCCCACTCCTCCCAGGATTCTGCCTTTTGGCACCCTGACCGTACAGACATCCTGTCACAGAAGACAGCCTTGCTTAACACCAGGCACACGGGCAGCTACAAGGCACCTGATGAGCCCAGCAGAGAAGAACATAGGCACATTAGTCCCAGAGGTCACGGAGATAACGGCCAATGTTCGGACTTTGCAGCAAGACTGAGGTGCTGTCATTAAACAGATCTAGGCTTGGAGCTACTAAAAATTGGCAACTAATGGGATCACATGTATACATGGAAGCTGCTTAGTGCTTACCAAGTGTTCTATGAATGCCCCTACACTTCCCAGTTTCATTTGAAGTTGCACCATGGGACTAGTTAAAGCCAGTGAGCTGTGGGCAGAAGTGAGATGTGCAATTTCTGGGTCAAATGTTAAGAGCTGGTGTCTTTCCTCCATCTCTGTCTTCCCTTTCTGTAGGAAATCACAGAGACCAGGCATTGGAGATGAAGGGTCAGTAGATGGATAAGGCTGCTCTGCTTGAATCATGTGGGACTTAATGTGAACCCAAAATAAGCCTTTCTTGTGTTAAGCTATTTAGATTTAGGGGTTATTATAGCATATGCTGGAAATTAAACTATTACAACTGGGTGCCAGGCCTATAAAGGCAAGACCCTCTTCTCTTTGGAATGTAATTCCTGCCTCAATATATCATCGGTACCCAAGAGCCACCAATTTTACCTTTCCAGAGTTTCCATTCCCATGCCACAATGTGTTAGGGACCTCATACAATAACCTCCTAAAACGATTCTCCCTACCTCTAATCTCCCCCTACCTGTAAGTCATTCTTTATCCCACTATTGGAATTATCTTTGTAAAACATTGCCTATAGTGTAAAACACAAACCCATTAGGTACACAAAGTCACCTTGGAGGAGCCCAGGAACCAGGGTGGCAGGTAAATGGAACAGCCTCTCAGCACATTGTCTCTGTGCATGTCTGCCAGTGGTCCCACTCTCTGGATTCTGAAGTGACTTCCTTGATCACTACAAATAGCTTTCTTGAGTTCAGAGATCAGGAGTCCAAATTCTAGTTAAGTGAATCAAGACAATCTCATATTCTAACTCAATTAAATATTTAAGAAAATAACTTCAATTCCCTGTCTCTTCTTTACATAAATATTTTTCTCACTGAAGCAAATTATATTTACACTTGGTATTTAAACTTAAGTGTTTTTAAATAACGATTTTGGTTTTTAACCCACTCGTCAAGCATTTGTCTGCATTTGGGTAGCTTCAGATCGTATGCAAAGGGGGAGGGCAACAAACAGGTTATTTTTTAAAAATAGGTCTATATATGTTTGTGTGCATGTATGTACACAGGTATGTGTATGTACATCCATGTGTATGTGTTCTTTAATTATTGCCATGCCAGCAATGATCTTGCTCCTCTCTGTATAATCTACTGTCCTGTCAGTGATAGTCCTTCATAAGACAGCATTTCATTAGCATATGTTTAAGAGATTACTAAAATAACTCACTGTGCTTCTTCTCACACTGCAAATGTGTGTGGCCTGCCTCTCTGTAGTGTCCCGGTGGGGGGCATTTATGGGCCATATCTGTACTTGTGGCTCTGCCTCTTTGTCCCCTAGAGCTTCTGATGTGCTTTTGCTCAAAATGGCTGATGGCCAGCTAAGCCAGTCCACCATTGTCCCTCCTCAGCTGCCTGTAGCCACAGCCACTTGTCATGTGGCTTAGTGTTCTACTTCAGTGCATCCTTGCACTATCCGTTTGCCCCCTTTGCTTTGGCAGCAACTGGCTGTATTTTATCAATTAAATGTAGCAGGGCTTTACACAGCACTTTCCCCCCTCTGAGTCACCCTGCATGAAAGAAGGGATGAATCAGAGATGACAACACAGTTTCAGGCAGGAGCTGACTGGCACAGAACAAAGGGACCATGCCATACTTTAGGGAGGTCTCTTTTGCCTGGTGATTTGGCCCCTTGGGGACAGGCTATTTCTTGTTTCTGAGTCAGTGACAGTTATTTTGTTGAACTAGAGGTGTTCTGTTCAGTCCCTGGTGACATGAAATCAATGAATCTCCAGATTTGGGGCAGGCTCTAAGGCTTGCCACATCAGAGGAAAACACTGTTTAAGGATTAATGTGATCTGGGGAACACCCAAGTGCAAACAACAGCATTGACACAGTGCCAATATGTGCTTTGGTTACCCAGCAGCATTCTGGGATCCACTGAGAGCTGGGGCTCTTTGATTTCTAACCTTTGAAGGGTGGGGGGAAAAAGACTTGCTGGAAAGCCTTGATTCATGCTGTGGGTGGTGGTAATAAGTTCAGGATCAAATGACCACTTCATCTTCAAAGACTCCTGAGGCCATGCAGCACTGAAGGAGTCTGGGGTAGGAAGTGTTATTTTAATAGTGATTCGATCAAGGGCTCAAGTAACTTGTTCTAAGTGCCTTGTACCAAGTGGATAGTGGATCTATCTTCTTTGTATACACCCCAGAACTGTCCAGCTGGAGAAATTCCAACCCAATTCATTAAGAATTGTCCTAGGACTCAATGAAGAAGCTTCCCTCCTGAATATGGACATGCTTGTGAGCACCTCAGTAACATGTCTTCAAACATCTGTTATGCACACCAAAGGTGTAAGCTCACATATCACATGTCCTCTCTTCCTCCTTCCACGTGCTCTTGAAGTGATGTCAGATTATTTGGAGATCCATGCTTTCCTTTCTGACTTTTGAGCAGCTATAAGTGAACAACAGAGGTCTCAGAAAATGGTCCTGAAGTGGCATTCAGGATACCTTTTCATTCTGAGGAGGTGCATCCAGGCCTTCACTGGAAGATAATTTTATTGACATAACATTTTTCAGATAAGTTGCCTTCATTCTTTATAGAAGACTCCTAGTGCTTTTTAAATTCTTGATATTATGCCAGGAGGAAAACATCATATAGATGCTTATATCTATTAACATCCCTCTTTGATCACTTGCTAATCTCCTCCTCCAGCTCAGGACTGTCTGTGGACATCAAAGAATAAGAAATAGTAAACACTGGGATCTGGTAATCCTGACCCCTGTGCACCAGGAGGATCCTGCAGAATTTGGAATGGATTTGATAAATGTTCTTTCTCCTTCTTTTTCTAATTTCATTACTTTAAGAAAGCAACTATTTATTTGACTTTCACTCAGTTTTCTCACCTGAAAAATGAACAGGTTAGGCCAGAAGGTCCCTAAGTATTTTTCCAGTTCTAAACACTCTTAGCATTTTCTACTGAGCATTATTCCTCAGTTGTCACAATCTGCAATATTTGCAACATTCTTAAGGCAAATAATAAAAACTGAAATTGTCCTCAGGACTCTTCAATTTAAAAAGCTTATTTATACATGTAATTTCATTTGTTCGTTCCCCAAAGTCATGTCCGGTAGGTTGCATAGGTATTACTATCTTCCCCACTTACAGATGGAGAAAGTCAGGCTCAGAGAAGTCAAATGATTGGCCTCAGACCCTGCCTCTGAGAAGCAGAATAAGAACTGGAATCAAGTGATCTAACAAGCAGAATTGAGGCCGCCTCTTCTCTGTGCAGCTGTGTCTTGGCTGACAGAGGTTGCCTCTATCAGTCTTGTCTATTCCTTAACTTTGTGGGAGAGCGTCATGACCTACTTGATCATTTTACACATGAACTAAAACTTGATTGTTAAGAGCCTGGGAAATTATAAAAGGGATGCTAAAATATTCCATAACATCAATTCACTGTACAGTCTGTCAATCCCATATTGCATCTTCCATGCCAGATCTTTTTGTTAGGTTTTGTTAGGTGAGGGAAGTGGAGAAAAAGCTAAAGCTATCATCTTATTCCCTTTCCTTTAGCAACTGCCTGCAGCCTCCTGGGCTTTCCCTTTAAAAACAAAATCATCCACAAGGCAGAAGCAGTTTGTCATCTTAAGACCTTTGGAAGAATTGCTTGGAAAATGAACTTTGACAGCTCTGCAGGCACACTCCTGCAACAGGCTGCTGCACTGTTCTCCTCCATCAACCTTGCTTTCTTCCAGAACAAAGCCTCAACAGTTGGAGAAAGAGGGGCTTGAGCCAATATAAATAACCACGACCTATTCACAGGCCTAGGAGGTTACTCTGGGTTTCTCAACGCTTTGCCACTTAGAGAAGACTATTTAGGGAAGAGAGGTGGAAAGTGATTATACCAGGGCTTGGATAAAACTTGGGCACCAGGTGGGTCAGCATGCAGAGAACTGTACTGGGCTCAGGCTCTTGAAATGGGGGATAAGGTTTAATCTCAGGCATGCTTGTAGAATGGAAAGTAGTCTAAAATGTCACTAGTCCCTAAGTAGTCTAATTGCAAATCTGGACTCTGAAGTCAGCACCAAGAGTTCTGGTCTGCAAAAACCATCTGTGAGCTGAGCACAGCTCTGCCATTAAACTTATTTTTCTGGTCTTCCTTTTTCTCCCTCTCATCTGTGAAAGTAGGGTTTCTAACTAGCATTCAACCAACGACTATGAGCCTTCAACTAACTGTAAGACACTGTGTGCCCTCCACTGTGCCAAACACTGATGATACAAAATGGACAATAAATAAGCTCATTTGTTAGTGAATTCATGTCTGCATGTTTTGTTATTGTCATGCATTTTGATTCTACATGTGTTTTAAACCCCACTATCATTATTGTTTAAGACAGTCTATTGTGATTTAAAATTATCCATTTTTTTTCTTTTTCATTGATCTTTATCACAGCCTGCATTTCTGTAATTCCTTTTGAGTACAACTTTCCTCTTGCCGAAGAAACCTCCCTTCCTCTTTTTTTTTCTCCCTTTTGTAAGTGCAGTTCTGCAAGGGGTAAAATTCTCTCCATTTTTATTTGACTAGAAAGGTCTTCATTTTACTTTCATTTTGGAACGCTGTTTTCTCAGGTGATAGATGCTAGAGTGGCAAGCATTTTCTCTCTACACTTTAAAGACGTCATTCTTTTGTCTTTTAGCTTCCATTGTTTCTCTGTGGAAGTCTTCTGTTTGCCTAATTTTTGCTCCTATGTTATAATGAGTCTTTGGATCAGGCAGCTTTTAAAATTTCCTTTACTGTTTGGTAGTTTTATTATGATGTGTCTAGGTGTGGTTTCCTTTATATTGAGCCTGTTTATTAGGGTATAGGATTTCTTGAATCAAAAGTTTTAGAAAATTATCAAACATTTTCTCTTCCAATATTGCTTCTTTCCCATTCTCATATCTCCTGTTACAGGGGTCCTTGCTTCCAGAGCTCCCAAGATGGTGGCGGGCCATGGCTGCGGGCCACTTCCAAGATGGTGGCAAAGCCTCTTGTTCTCTGACCCTGGGTTCCTGGCCTCACAGATTCCAAGAAATGGAATCTTGGGCAATGCAGTGAGTGTTATAGTCAAACAGCAGTGGTGGATGGTGAGCGAAAGCTCAGCTCCAGCCGTAACAAACACAGACCAGAAGAGTGTGTAGTTGAAAGATTCAATAGAGTGAAAACAGAGCTCCCCAAAAATGAGAGGAGACCCAAAGTGGGTAGCCGTTGCTGACTGGAATGCCTGGGTTTATATCCTGATCATTGTCCCTCCCCCTGTGCTCTCAGGTGATAGATGATTGGCTATTTTTTTTACCTCCTGTTTTTGCCTAATTACCTTTTTAGTGAGCTCTCTTTATTACCTGATTGGTCCGGTGTGAGCTAAGTTGCAAGTCCCATGTTTAAAGGTGGATGCAGTCACCTTCCCAGCTAGACTTAGGGATTCTTAGCCCTAGAAAATCCAGCTAGTCATGTCTCTCACTTCTGGTATTCCAATTATAAATATATTAGACTTTTTCCCTGTATTTTGCCTCCTGCTTTTTTCATATTCTACATTCTTTTCCCATCTCTGATTTAGCTTGGATATTTACAACTGATTCAACTTTTACTGAAGTAACCTTCAGCAATTTCAACTGTCTGTTAAATACACTTATTGAGATCTTAATACCATTTATATAATTCTCATTTAATTATTTTAAAAAATAAATTCTAGTTCTTGCTACAATTCTCCATCTTATTGTTTTTCTGAACATGGTCAAGCTGATGTTTGATAATACTAATATCGAATTCACCTGTGGGTCTGTTTCTCTTTTCTTTCTGCTTTGTCCTTCTTTTATTCCTAGTAAATTATAATTGCTTGCTGGACACATTGCATATGGAAAATTGGAGAGGCTCTGAATGACGTTATCTTCTTTCAGAGAGAATTTACCCTATCCTCTGGCAGGCTGCTAGATGAGGGACACTTGACTTCAGTACAATTAGGAACTAAGCAACCCTCAAGTTACTCCTGATTTTGCCCTACACCTAGAGGGTTCCTTCAGATGAGATCTTGGATGTATTCTATCCTGGACTCTGATTTTGGTCTCTCTGGGACTAAGAGACTGCTAAAAACTTCCCTTTGATTTTCAGATGGTATTAACCTGGTTTTTAAGCCTTTCAGTCATCAAATGCCTGCCAGGGTAAACCACCTGCACTTCTTTGCACGTCCCCTCTTTCAGAGCCTGGACTACACAAGTCCTGGATGCACTGGCAGCCACAAACTTGCATTTTTTTCCTTCCTAGTTCCAGAAGGTTGCTGAAAGCTCAGCTGGCTCCTCTTAGATGCCACCCTTTGCCTGGCTTCTGACCCATGGCAAAACATGCCAAAAAACTACATACACTCTGAGATGAATGTTGGGGTCACATCAACAAAATCCCTTCTTCCTGGGGTCTTGGCCCCTTACAGCCTAATTTTCTTGGTTACTCTGATGTTTTCAAGCAGATAAATATTTTTAGTACAACATTTCTTGATCCTTGGTTTTGCTACAAGCTACTTCATAGAAGGAAAACAAAAAGCAAAGGAGCACCTAGAAGCTTCCAAAATTAAGTATCAGGAGTGTGTGTGAGATTGTGAAAAGTAAGCATCTATAAATGTTTCGGGAAAACACAAACTTTAAGCAGGATTTTAAAGAAAAGTAGACTATTAAGCACAAGCTATAGGAGTCTTCAGTAAAGGGAAGTGTATATTCACACAAGTAGATGCTTTTTCAAAGAAACGTTTATCAAGATCTTGCTGTATGTCATCCACTGGGATAGGTGCTACCTAATACATGATAAACCTTTGGAGCTTATAGGACATGGGGTAATACAGAAGTAATCAGGAAAGTAATCAGGAAATGGCAGTATGTTATAATAAAGTATGTCAGACAAGGATCTGTTTGGTTGAAGCAATGGGGCTAGGTAGGGAAACATACAAAAAATGAGAAGATTAATAAAGAATTCGTGAGAGCAAGATACCAAGAAATGCGGTGGGATGGTGGGAGGAAATAGGTGATAGAAGATGAAGCCTGGAAGATGGCTTGGATTTGTAAGGCAGGCAGTACAGTGGCACTCCAGGTTGAGTTGGGAAGTGTATCATAGCATCATTGTCTGTAAGAAAGGCTATTCCTGATGTAAAATTTTTGGATAGACTGGCAACCAAACTAGAGAACCACAGGGATGAAGCCCCTTTGATGTTCAGAGTACAATAAAGGCATATTCTGTATCAGCACTTCCCCTACCTAGATTTGTGTGAATACTTTGGGTCCTATTCTACTTTAAAATCATGCTAAGAAGGTCCAGAAGCAACTAGGCCTCTGGCCCCACTAGAGCTAAAAACTGTGACCGTCTTAGTCCTTTGCTCCTCTTTCTCTTCTACTCTCTACCCCATATTCCTTTCCCTCTTCTCTGTCCTCACTTCTTCCCTCTTTCTTCCTCATTCCTCTTGCATTTTTTCTTTTTTCTTGCTTTATTACTTTCATTAGAAGCATCATCATTTGAGTAGTTTGAAAACCTCTACGAAAAAATATTTTGGGAACCTTTTTATCGCTTCTGGATCTTTACAAACGGCACAGGCATGCGTTAGTGGCAGCCCTCGGGATTTACTGTCTTTCGCACTCCATTTTCTTGCTTGGCTGAAAGAACAACTATTTTTGTGGTGCAGGTTTACCCTGTCTCCCTTTTTCCGTATCCCTAAAGAGAAAGAGAAAGTCCGATAACCAAGGCCATACTGCGATCCCTTCCGAGGACTGGCTGCAGCCACGTTTTGAGAATGTGTCCTCCTGGGTCTGTGTCAGCAGCTCAGTCAGCTCTGCTGGGAAGAGCATGCCAGGGTCACTCACTGTGCATTAACCTCAGTGGCTTGCTCGCTCCATCTCTCATCAGCTGTTTCTTTTCCGTGAAAAGCACACACGGTTCAGATAATTAAACACTTGTGGGGCGTTTTACATTTTCATGAATCAATCAGCAGTGAATTATTTTTGAATGTGCTCATGCAATATACTCCAAGTCTCTTAGCTATATTTTGCAGATGAACAGGAATGGATTTATCATGAAGCAAATGAGGCTTAAGTTGGCCTCTTACGTACAGGGGCCCATTTCAAGGCCCCAGGAGAATCCCTGGTGATTTCATATTTGTAATTTATACTTTTTCTAATGATACTCTTCCTTCATCCCCAACACTACTTTTACAAGCTTAAGATCCCACAGTAACTGAATCTATCCCTGGGAAAACTAAGATATTCTCATTTGGAGAATTACAAAATGAGAAGTAGCAAGACTCTCTTTCTTGTTACCAGGCTAGGTCTATCATCATGTGCATCAGATATTGCTTTGCCTTTATCACTGATTTCAGATGGACAACTTTTGCTTTGCGGGCAGTTTGTTTCTCATATGTAGGCCAGTTCACTTTTTCTAAAGATCTGTCTTCAGAGTGATGGTGACAAAAATGTGCCTGCTGAACCCAAACTACAAGGAGCTGAATTGATCAAGGGGCCAGCAGCTGAGCTCTGAAAATCTATCGCCTTATTTGTACCAAGGCAGTGCTTCCCAGGAGCTGGCTGCTCATGCAGCAGGAATACTAAGGCAGAGCTAGTCTGGGGAGATGTAGGACTCTTCTGACGGCTGGCTTTGACATAAGGACCCCCTGACAGTATTGCTGAAACCTCCTTAAACTTCATGGCAGTTTAGTAGATGCTTCTACTTAATTTTCCTTCCCTTACTCCTTCACTTGGGGTCAGACTTGCATAATGGTCTGATGGTTTTCCCTGGTTTGTCCCCATTTTCTGTCACACAGGCATTTCCTTTAATAAAATTCTTATACTCTGAATCCTGTCTTAGTGTCTGCTTTAGAAAATGCAAACTAACACACTGAGTTAATAGGAAAACCTAGGACTGGATGTTAGAATGCATTAATCAAGTCCCACTGAATTTTCAGGGATCTTAGTAAATTAAAATTTGAAAATAAAAATACTCATTGTCATGACCTCCCCATCTTTCACTTTTGCCCACACTTGAAATTTCCTTTTTTCGCTTCTATCTATATCTTGTTTATAATGTGAATCCCAGCTCCAGTCCATCTCTTCCATAGAACCTTCTTGATTTTCTCTCTTCTGAGTTCTTATGGTCCTGGCCCTATGAACTTAAACATCATGGTAATTCTTGATTTAATGGTCAAATAGTCAATCTTCAAAATCCCCCAAGGGCTAGCTCAGGCTAACAACTTCTATATGCCCTTCTTCTATAAAGCTTATAGACTAGTATTTTAAAAATTATGTTCCAGTAACAGCAATAGACTATGTATATTTTAGAAAAGAAAGGGTCCATGGTCAAATAAATTTGGAGGAAATACCCATGATGTAAATGGCCATTTCTCAGATACTTAACTGCACGCTAGTGCAGTAAAGACTTGGAAACAAACTATGGGAATGGTTTCAGTTAACTCCGTGTTCCCCAAACCTATTTGATATTGCAAACCTTTTTCCATAAAATTACTATTAACAGCCACATGGATTTATTTTTTACAACATAATTTGAAGATATGTGTTGATATTTCTGAAGATATTTCTTTCAGAGGTGCATTTGTATTAAGTCAGTCTCTGGATGTATTGAATAGGGTTAAGGAGGAGGCAAATCAATTGGCAACATTCACAGGTGGGGAAGCTTCTGCACCTCAGCCATGAGATCAAAATGAAAGAGGGCAGGGTAGACTAAAGCCTGGTGTACAAAGCAGGGACTGGGAAAGCAGGTCCAAGAATGACCTGAGCTTATTCTTACCAGTTAATGTTTAAAGGGGACAGTGACAGGTTATTTTTCTTTCTTCACAGGAATCACATAGTCAGCACCTGTAGGGAATACCCTTCAAAGATGACCCAAGAGTTTCTGGTCACTGCTTTCCTCTGCAGGCTTTCTTAGCATTTATACAGTGTCCTTTCCAGTGCGATTATAAGCCAAGATTAGGGAAAATGTCTTACCATTCTTTAATTTGCCTCAATATTTTGTATTCTTTCATTCATCCAATAAATCTTTATTATGTCACTATCGTGTGCCAGACAATGTTCTTGGTAATAGAGATATAGCAGTGAACCAAACCCAACGAGGTTCCTGTCCTCATGGAACTTACATTCTTATTGGGTAAACAGACAATAAACCCAATAAGCTGAAATACAACAAATATTAGTGGCAAGTGCTATAAAGAAAATGAAGTGGGATAAAGGATTAAAGAGCACACCAGGGACAGAGGAGACACCTAATAAATATTGATTATGTATGACTTTTGAATTGCTTCAGTGATTTTCTGCAGCCCTCAGAGAGAATGTAACAGGAGGAAAGTGCCACTGTGGCTTGCATAGGTGTGATCATTTTTAAAATGGTGACAAAACCTCAAAAGTGGGCAATACATTGATGCCTTGTCTCTGTTATTCATCAGCAGGCAAACGTTCTATCTGCAACTGTCAGAACTACATATTTATCACAGTTCCTCTTACTATTAGCGTCTTCAACATGCTGCTACCTTCCCCACACCATCCTACCCATTACCCCCTTGTAATTACTGCAATAATTTCAGATTAAGATGTTAAAGTCCAAAATGTTTGTGAAAAAAATTGGCAAGCTGTCACCTCCAAATACCCAGCTGAATTGCCAAATGAATAATAATGCACACATGCTTGCTGGAAAAATAATAAATAAAAGCTTTTTGTTGTGTAATAAATCCTTTTCTATAAACCACCCGAGGAAACTGGCTCTAGGCTTATCACATTTTCCTCCAAGTAAGCGGGCCATTTTATTTCATTCTTTTCTACACTTTATTTTTTTCCAAGAGCTGCTGTATGGTCCTACCCCATTGTTCTTCATGAAATATGAATGCCACAGGAATGTATGGGGAAAGATGCCAGCTACATGGCTGTTGATAGGAGCCACTAGTGACTAGAATAAGTGATTAGTTCAGAAAGTGGCAGCCAAATGGGAAGTGTGCATTGTGGGAAGACAGAGTTGTTTTATTAACCATTAGCCAAAAAAGAAGATTTAAAAAAAAAAAAAAAACTCTGAGGGGCTGTATTTAAGGGCATCCATCCTGCCTGTTGCAGAGCAGCTCTGCTCATGAGAAAGGGGAACAACACAAACCACTTGGGCTGGATTTGGATATTCGTGGAAGGCTCCATTATGTTTGGGGCAGACCGTGGGCAAAGCCATACCCAAGAGCTCACTGTCACACGTGAGGAATTGGCGAGGCATGAAAGATAATCAGGCAATAACTGACACTCTACATATACTACGTTATCTATGTATACAGGATTGGCACATATGTTGTCATCTCGTTTGATTCATCAAATAATCCTAGGAAACGGGATAATTTTGCCTGTCTTAAAGATGATGCCATTGAAGTTTAGAGATGTTAAGTAATTTTTTTAAGGTTACATAGCCAGCAAGTGGCAGAGCTAGAATTCAAATCCAGGTCTCTCTGACTCCCTAGTTGGGGCTTTAGCCACTCTTCAAAGTTCCCCACTCTTCTTCCCCAGATTCAGAGAAAGAGGCAGAATCTGGCAATAGACAAGGTACATCCTCCTCCTCTCCACTGGCCCCACGCTCCTACACGAGGCAAGCATTGCTGAGCCATCAAGGCCACTGACATTGGGTGAGGCCAAAGAGGCCTGGGTGACCTGCTCATCACCCACAGGGCAGGTTCACCTGCAGCCACAGTACTGGTATCCTCAAAGACACAAAAGACCTCAAAAATCTAGGAAATTTTAGCATCGAAGAAAAGTAGATGTTAGAAAAATCCGTGGAAGGCTAGGTTGAAAATTCGACTAAGGAGAATCGTTGATGGTTAATGGAGTGCTAGAGTCAATGGTGGGGAGAAAAGAGGATAGTAGGAACCTGTCCTAAAGAAATGTTTAATAATAGTTTATTGGAAAAGTAACTTCGGCATGGGACCAATAATTGAGGTTTAAAAGTATAGTGTACAAAAACAAAACAAAACATAGTACACATGAGAAGTGGGACTTGCGGGTAGAAAACAGGAAGTTCAGGCTTCTGAAATGAGACATCAGGACTGGTGCATTGTAAGTCAGGCTGGCAGCCAAATAAACAGCCAGGGAAGGTGGGTGGGAGATACTTAAGCTCCACCTTCCTCTCACCTGATTGGGCCTTGAGTGGCTAGGGGTGGGACCAAATTAACAGATGGGCATTACCTTGGCTGTATGGAAACCAACCAGAATATGTTTTGAGGCAGATTCCTTTCTTCCTCCTCCCAGATAGTCTATGTGCTCTAGTTTCCAGAGCCTCCACCTCTATGCCATGCTCAAATATTTCCTTCTATTCTGAGTCCTAAAAACTCCCCAGGTCTAATGCTAGTAGAAGTCCTTCTTCATTGCAAGAATTTCTCTCCACGTTAGCAAGAAACAAACACTTGATAACTAAGTCATACTACTGGAAGAACGATGAACATCTCCTTACTGCCGATTATGTTAACCTTCCCAATGACTTGTTTTCATTTTTTAAATAGAAGCTTGTTAAATCAAAGGAATGCTTTCCTAATAGTAGGATTATAGGAGAGAAGTTTTTTGCGAGTGTGGTGATGGGGCAGGAAACTGAGGTGTAAATGGGGTCCCTTAAAACTATTTGGTCTTCTTGTTCAGATTTTGATTCAGCTCGTGTCTATCAAGACTTTAATAAGCACCAAGCCCCAAGCTGCTTGTCTTCCTCCCCACCATGATCAAGGTCTGGAGGACAGAGGTGGTTTCTTGAAAGTGAGTAAATGTTTATTTCATATTTTCAACAAGACTAAATTGGGGAAAAAAACCAAAAACCCTCAAAGTCCTTTTAGTGATTTCTACAGTGCTGGGAATTACAGGCTTTTTAAGTCCTTGTCCTCTACTGTAGAAACTGCCTACTCATTCCAATTGCCTCATGTTTGCTAATTAAGCATCATTAAAGGAAGAAATTAACTCATTTGCTAAATGCCACCTAAGTTTCTCTGTACATTCAGAAAAAGCATTAAATCCAATCCTGAGACTGTAATTTCAACCTAATTCCAACTCTTGCTTGCTTTAGGGATCAAAATAGTTATGCTGCAGGTTTACTAGTATCAACAATGGCATCGATGTCAAAAACGAATGATGACCCTGACACTGATCATGATGCTGAACGCTGTTTATGTTACTTTTTAAATCCTTTGTTTCAAAAGCTACCAAAAATTCTCCACATTTTTAGAAATCTTTTATTGAAGCATCATCATTAGTATAATTTCTGATCAAATAAATCCATTGCTGAGATGTTCATACAGCATTCTCTGTGCAAGACAGAGATGCAGAAAATAAATGAATATAGATAAGAGTCTGATACAGACATTCAGGATGAGATACTTTTTAATTGAGAAAATAATTGGACAGATTTTCATTCATTGCACATCTGTTTTGAAATCTATTTACTGTATTTGTCATCTCCCTTTCTCCTTCTCTCCATTGTCCTGCTGTCTTTTTTATTCTTTTCTTTGGTTCTCGTCTCATCTTTCACTCTCCTTTTCAGCAAACAAATCAGGGAAAGAAACAGCCTCCTAGATAATGAATTGTATTTTAAATTTGGTTTGTTTTCAGGGACTGTAGTCCTGACTTAATGTATCAAATGAAGCTCCAGGATTTAATCAAGGAAAGGAGGCCATCAGGAAAAAGAAAATCAACTCTGCAGGTTGGCTAAAAACAATTTGCATTTTGGGAGCTGTGCATTAGGGATGTTTGGTCCAAGCTCTTTCATGGGGAGACAAAATGAAAATGATGCGCTTTATTACTTTAAAAGTCATACCCTTCTAATAACAGAGAGAGTAGGAAGCTTTTCTGATTTATTCTGCAGAACCATCACTATCTGGAGTCATTTGCACTCATGGACCACTGGGAGAACATTAATTGACCAAAAAGAGGTTGCTATTATTGTCGAGGCAGCATTGTGTATCCTCCTGAAATGGCTGATCCTGACCTGGGCTCTTGACTTTGCCCCCTCAGACTCTAGCTTTCATGGGACTGGATGGATTTACTGCCAGAGGTCAAGTAGTGCCAGACTGAAAAGCTTTATCAATTCCAGAACCTCACTGAGTACCTCCTACTAGGAGATTTGAATGTGAACACCTTGGTAACATCTCAAACACGCACTTGTGAGCCTTTGCCTATAATTCAAAGCAAACCGAAAAAGAAATTATTCCCACTGTGTTGCAAAAATTGAAATGGAAAAAGAACTGTTGATTGTAATTCCTCAACCCAGGACTTTAGATGCCAATAAAGATTGCAAAGAATAAACACCCACTGAGTGCATCCCAGAAACTTAATTGTTTTCTTGTTATTTAACATTTATAGTAGTAAGAGTGTGTTGGCACTGCTGGGCTCCTTTAAAGAGCCGTGCCGGAAGTCCTCAGTGTACCCACAATGATGGCTGCACTTTAAGGTTAGGAATCCAGGAATACTAATATGGAAAATTGTTTTTCCCATATCTTTTCTGTGCTGCCCTAGAAAGATCTTACACTTCTTGCCCTTTAAGGTAGTAGCACTAGTTCCCATTCTTTTGGGTTCCATGTATATTAGGGCATCCACATCTATTGTAAAAAAAAAAAAAAAAAAAGGAAGAAGGATTTTGAGGAAGAGCATAAAAGAAAGGGGGTGTTTGAAGAAGAATATGCTTCAGGGCAATTGGGGGGTTGCCTCCAGAGCAAAACGGAGATTAGAGGAGAGGTGGGAGAGAGATAGAGAAGGATTTACCTAATGAATAACCCAGAACTTGGAAGTGATTCTGGGTAGATCTCTCAAAAGAGGAGAAAATTATTATATTTAAAAAGTGGGTGGCCCTTGAAGAAGAATCATTTGAACATTCAGAAGCTACCTCCATGCTGAATCATTGCTCTTCTCACTTCATTTTTGCAAGAATGAATAATTACACATTCGCCCCATTGCCTGTGCCCGGGAATGATGTAATGAAGGACTTCATTTTGTTATATGCAGGACTGACCCTGGCTATGCACTGGGGCATCTGCTGGCTCCTTCAGATTTATCCCTCATGAAAAGAAGACATTCATACAGCCAACAGACACATGAAAAAATGCTCATCATCACTCGCCATCAGAGAAATGCGAATCAAAACCACAATGAGATACTATCTCACACCAGTTAGAATGGCAATCATTAAAAAATAGAAACAACAGGTGCTGGAGAGGATGTGGAGAAATAGGAACACTTTTACAATGAAGTTCGTGGGACTGCAAACTAGTTCAACCATTGTGGAAAACAGTGTGGTGATTCCTCAAGGATCTAGAACTAGAAATACCATTTGACCCAGCCATCCCACTGCTGGGGATATACCTATACCCAAAGGATTATAAGTCATGCTGCCATAAAGACACATGCACATGTGTGTTTATTGCAGCACAATTCACAATAGTAAATACTTGGAATCAACCCAAATGCCCATCAGTGACAGACTGGATTAAGAAAATGTGGCACATATACACCATGGAATACTATGCAGCCATAAAAAAGGATGAGTTCATGTCCTTTGTAGGGACATGGATGAAGCTGGAAACAATCATTCTCAGCAAACTATCACAAGAACAGAAAACCAAACAGCACATGTTCTCACTCATAGGTGGGAATTGAACAATGAGATCACTTGGACACAGGAAGGGGAACATCACCACACCAGGTCCTATTGTTGGAGGGGGAGGAGAGGGATAGCATTAGGAGATATACCTAATGTAAATGACGAGTTAATGGGTGCAGCACACCAACATGGCACATGTATACAAATGTAACAAACCTGCACATTGTGCACATGTACCCTAGAACTTAAAGTATAATAAAAACAAACACACACAAATGTATCCCTCATGGATATGACCCACCCTTTCCACACCCAACGTTGCTGACTATGTATAAAGCCAGAAAAGGATAGGGGTCCTAGTTACCCGAGGTCTGTGTATGTATGGGAAAGTTAGGGGTGGAGGGAAACTTGGCCTCATCTCTATCTGGGGGCTGCTGAATGCTTATCACACCCACAAGGGAGGGTCAGTAGCTAATTACCCCCGTGTTAAAAATAAAAAACCAAAACCCTAGATTGTTAGCCCATGACTTGCCCTACCTTTGCCTTCTGTTCAGGAGGGATTTAATTCTGCTTAAAGTAAATGGCAACCACACAACCTGCCATGTTTTTGGACCCCTTGGTCACCTAATTTTCCCATTAGGCTTCAATCCCATTGGCACAATGAGGCTGGACCCTGAGAAGCCACATGAGCCGGTGTGAGAGAATGGGAACCACAGTAAAACATGCATTTTGGGGGAGACTCAATGCAGTGACCCAGAGTCAGCTTATTGCATCTTAGAAAGTTATAGGAAAGAAGATTTATATTCTGTAGGTTAGTTTGAAAGTGGGGCAAGAGGTTATAAACTGGGAAGTCAACGAAGTGCTTTTGAAAAAATATTTGCTGAACATTTTAAGGCGTAGGTTTCTGAGAGTATGGTGTTTTTATTTCTTCCCAGATACTCTGCCTTTAAATGCAGATCCAGCTGTCTGCTGTGTGTAGTCTGAGACAAAGGTTAATTTCCAGTGGTTGAATTACCCACACCACTTGTGGCCCTTATCCTGTAGGTGGAATTTGTGAAACATCCAAATAGTCACCTGTCCTGGAGCTAATGTACCTGCCCTGATGAGGGAGACAGGCAAAACAAGGTCTGCCCTCTTCCTGTATGTGAACCCCTGAAAGTGTCACCAGGCAATGATTTGGAGAATGTGTGGGTGAGGGATGAATGTTTTGACCCCTTTAGTTATTTCAACTGGAGCAGAAGAGAAGAACCCATGGCAACATCCAATTACAAACATCTTTGTTCTTATTTGAGACTGATAGCTATGCTTTTTCTTAATCTTTGATAGAAACATATTTCAAAAAGCAAGCACACAAAATTCTGTTTTAACAAAGAATCTTTAGAAATAGTGTAATTTTCCAAAATAACTTTTGATTGCAGGAACTTTAAACATTGTGTTTTTCCTCCGTAATCAGATAGGATGATAACTGGAATGAGTTCATAGCCTTATTATTCCTTCCTCATAAGAGACAAAAGTCTGTTGATCCAATGGTTTCCATGGGGGGAGAAAAATTCCTATATGGATATGTCAGGCAAGTAGGCCTTAGGACTCCCTCTATCCCCATCCTGAAGACAATTCATTTAGTGCTAGAAAAATCACCTCATTGCCACCTCTGCACCTTGGGATCTGCGTGCATAATTGCTCATACAATTATTAGGATAAACACTGATTCACTGTTAGTCTGAAGCTATACAGCCAAATTTGATATAAGATTCAAGGTTTTTATTGCCAGGGTTCAAATGCTAAAGTCATATTCCAATTTCTGTTAAATTAAAGAAAAAAAATAAGACCTAGTATTTTCTAAAAAGTTGGAGGAAGGAAACAGATACGGCCTAAAGCCTTTTTATCAAATGCAATTAGGTTCAGCTGAATATGGTAGACAATCCAACGTGGCTTAAGATAAGGATTTTAATTTTTTAGCAGGAAAAGGATGTCTAGGCAGGTAGGATGACTCGAAGCAAAGAGTGGAAACCCAGATTCTTCTGTCTTTATGTTCTACAATACTTAGGGCTTGATTTCTATCCTGAAGGTCATATTCTAGTCACAAAATAGTCACTGTGGCTCTAGCTAAAGGCAGTGGTTCTCATAGTGTGGTCTCCAGACCAGCAGCCACCTGGGAACTAGTTACAAATGAAAATACTCTGGCCGCACCTCAAACCACCTGCATCAGAAACTGCTGGGTGGGACTCACTGGTGTTTTGAAAACAGGTGCCCACCCCACCAGCTGAGGCATCTCCCTTGAAAGCCCCACCAAATGACTTCCAGATACTTTTCTCTGCACCCCACCCCAGCCTTCCCAAACCTGGAGATGTTGGCTTTAGTTGAGCACATTGTCACTGTCAGGCCTCTGAGCCCAAGCCAAGTCATCGCATCCCCTGTGACTTGTACGTATATGCCCAGATGGCCTGAAGTAACTGAAGAATCACAAAAGAAGTGAAAATGCCCTGCCCCGCCTTAACTGATGACATTCCACCACAAAAGAAGTGAAAATGGCGGGTCCTTGCCTTAAGTGATGACATTACCTTGTGAAAGTCCTTTTCCTGGCTCATCTTGGCTCAAAAAGCTCTCCCACTGAGCACCTTGTGACCCCTACTCCTGCCTGCCAGAGAACAAATCCCCTTTGACTGTAGTTTTCCTTTATCTACCCAAATCCTATAAAACGGCCCCACCCTTATCTCCCTTCCCTGACTTTTCCGATGCAGCCCACCTGCACCCAAGTGATGAAAAAGCTTTATTGCTCACACAAAGCCTGTTTGGTGATCTCTTCACACGGACGCGCATTGACATTTTGGTGCCATGACTCGGATCGGGGGACCTCCCTTGGGAGATCAATCCCCTGTCCTCCTGCTCTTTGCTCCTTGAGAAAGATCCACCTACGACTTCTGGCCCTCAGACCGACCAGCCTAAGGAACATCTCACCAATTTTAAATTGAGTAGGCAACCTCTTTTTACCCTCTTCTCCAACCTCTCTCACTATACCTCAACGTCTTTCTCCTTTCAATCATGATGCCCAAAACTTCAATCTTTCCCTTCTCTTAATTTCAGTTCCTTTCCTTTTCTGGTAGAGACAAAGGAGACGCCTTTTATCCATAGACCCAAAACTCCGGCGCTGGTCACGGACTTGGGAAAAGAGTCTTCCCTTGGTGTTTAAATACTCAGGGACGCCTGCCTGATTACTCACCCACCTTTCAGAGGTGTCTGACCACACAGGGACGCCTGCCTTGGTCCTTCACCCTTAGTGGCAAGCACCGCTTTTCTCGGCGAGCGGGGGAAGCATCCCCGACCCCTTCTCTCCCTGTCTCTCCCCCTTCTCTGCTTTTCTGTGTGGGGTAGAATGGGCAAGAACCGCCCGACCTCTTACCTCTGTGCCCCAACCCCTTTCCCACTTTTCTGAAGGGTAAGAATCCCTCAACTCCTTCTCTCCGTGTCTCTACTCTCTCTTCTCTGGGCTTGCCTCCTTCACTATGGGCAAACTTCCACCCTCCATTCCTCCTTCTCCCTTAGCCTGTGTTCTCAAGAACTTAAAGCCTCTTCAACTCATACCTGACATTGACCTAAAACCTAACGCCTTATTTTCTTCTGCAACACCACTTGGCCTCAATATAAACTTGACGATGGCTCTAAATGGCCAGAAAATGGCACTTTCGATTTCTCCATCCTACAAGACCTAAATAATTTTTGTCGAAAAATAGGCAAACATCTGAGGTGCCTGACATCCAGGCCTTCTTTTACACATTGTTCCCTCCCTAGTCTCTGTTCCCAATGCAACTCATCCCAAGTCCTCCTCCTTTCCCTCCCGCCTGTCCTCTCAGTCCCAACCCCAAGCGTCGCTGAGTCTTTCTAATCTTCCTTTTCTACAGACCCATCTGACCTCTCTCGGTTTCCTCCAGCTGCTCCTCGCCAGGCCAAGCTAGGATCCAATTCTTCCTCAGCCTCTGCTCCCCGACCCAATAATCCTTTTATCACCTCCCCTCCTCACACCTGGTCTGGCTTATGGTTTAATTCCGCGACTAGCCCTCCCCCACCTGCCCAGCAATTTCCTCTTAAAAAGGTGGCTGGAGCTAAAGGCATACTCAAGGTTAATGCTCCTTTTTCTTTATCCAACCTATCCCAAATCAGTTAGCATTTAGGCTCTTTTTCATCAAATATGAAAAACCCAGCCCGGTTCTTGGCTCGTTTAGCAGCAACCCTGAGACGCTTTACAGCCCTAGACCCTAAAAGGTCAAAAGGCCGTCTTATTCTCAATATACGTTTTATTACTCAATCTGCTCCCGACATTAAATAAAACACCAAAAATTAAATTCCGGCCCTCAAACCCTACAACAGGACTTAATTAACCTCACCTTCAAGGTGTACAATAATAAAGTAGAGGCAGCCAAGTAGCAATGTATTTCTGAGTTGCAATTTCTTGCCTCCACTGTGAAAGAAACCCCAGCCACATCTCCAGTGCACAAGAACTTCCAAACACCTGAACAGCAGCCAGGCATTCCTCCAGGACTGCCTTCCCCAGGAGCTTGCTACACATGCCAGAAATCTGGCTAGTAGGCCAAGAAGTATCCGCAGCCCAGGATTCCTCCTAAGCCGTGTCCCATCTGTGCGGGACCCCACTGAAAATCAAACTGTTCAACTCACCTGGCAGCCACTTCCAGAGCCCCTGGAACTCTGGCTCCTTCCCAGATCTTCTCAGGTTAGCAGCTGAAGACACGGCCCGATCGCCTCGGAAGCCTACAGGACCATCACAGATACTCTAAGTAACTCTCACAGTGGAAGATTCCCAGCCATATGAAGACACCCTAGCTGGGTGATCAGTTCTTGTTAAGAATCTGACCCCTCAAACTCTACAGCCTCAATGGACTGGACCCTACTATGGTACCCCGACTGCCGTCCGCCTGCGGGATCCTCCCCACTAGGTTCACCATTCCAGAATAAAGCTGTGTCCATCCGACAGCCAGGCTAATCCCTCCTCTTCCTCCTGGAAGTCGCAAGTACTGTCCCCTACTTCCCTTAAACTCACTCGTTTTTCTGAAGAACAGTAACAACCCTTATGAGCCTAATGCATCCCTTCATTCTATCAGGTCTGTTCGTCCTTAACCTACTTTTTGCAACAGGGCTTTATGAAGTCACCCCCACCACTTGGACCGATCCCCAAAAACTAGTCATCCCTACTATCTTCTGTCTAGTCATACTCCTATTCTCTGTTCTCAACCACTTATAAATGCCCTACTCTTATTTACACTGCCGGTTTACACTGTTTCTTCAAGCCATCACAGCTGATATCTCCTAGTGCTAGCCCCAAGATGGACGCGCATGACAGTCACCAACAACGTGGAGATTCTGTTAGTAAAGAATTGACACTTGGTAAGCAACTAGCAGAAGAATCATAGCAATAAAGTGCAAGGCTAAGCACATTTTCTTTGCCGATGAAGAGAGTCATTTTCATTTTCATTGTCGATGAAAAGAGTCAAACTGTAAAATATTTGAAGAGATTTATTCTGAGCCAAATATGATTGACCATGGTCTGGGACACAGCTCTAAGATGGTACTGAGAACACGTGCCCACTCAAGGTGGTCAGGGTACAGCTTGGTTTTATACATTTTAGGGAGGCATGAAACATCAATCAAATATGTTTGAGAAATACATTCGTTTGGTCCAGAATCAATAGAAAAGAAATGTTTAGGTTAAGATAAAAGATTGTGGAAACCAAGGTTTTTTTGTTTTTTGTTTTTTGTTTTTTTAAAGACAGAGTCTTGCTTCATTGCCCAGGCTGGAGTGCAGTGGCATGATCTTGGCTCTCTGCAAACTGCTCCCCCAGGGTTCAAGCAATTCTCCTGCCTCAGCCTCCCGAGTAGTTGAGACTACAGGTAGGTGCCACTACAGCTGGCTAATTTTTGTATTTTTAGTAGAGGCAGAGTTTCGCCATGTTGGCCAGGCTGGTCTTGAACCCCTGACCTCAGGTGATTTGCCTGCCTTTGCATCCCAAAGATCAAGGTTCTTTTGCAGTCTCATAGTGGCTGCCATTAGAGACAATAGATGTCAAATGTTTCCTATTCAGACCTTTAAAAGGTGCTAGACTCTCAGTTAATCTCTTCAGGATTGGGAGGGCCTGGAAGTAAAAGATCTAGCTATGTTAATAGAGATTCTTTACAGATGCAAATTTTCCCCCACAAAGTATGGCTTTGCAGGGCTATTTCAAAATATGGTAAAGAAACATGTTTTGGGATAAAATATTTTGATTTTCTTGTCACGTAATGTTATGCCAGAGTCAGATTGGAAAGTAACTTAAGTTATATAGGGTTAAATAAAACCCATCTGATGAGAATTTATGGTTTGTAGGGCATGACTCTCCAGACCCCTTAAGTAGGAATTTGGCAAGATAAGAAAAAATTAGAGCTTAGTCCTCATCACTATTGTTTTGAAATCAAGTATATTGGTGGTCAAACGAATTATTTTGGTGGGTAAATTATCATATGCTTTCAACTTTTAATTTTGTACTGTGCCAATAATACCAAATGTCTCTGTAGATTATGTATGATAAGATTTAATTCAGCTGAGCAGGAACACTCAGTGGACCATTTATTAGTAACAGGAAATTTGTTGAAAGTTTAGTAACATTTTCTCTATGTTGAGCATTTTATATTTTTCAAATGTAGGAAAAGTGGATAATCAAATTCCTAGAAATTTCTCTTGTTTTAGCCTTGCTCTGTCACACAGGCTGGTGTGCAGTGGTGTAATCTCGGCTCACTGCAATCTCCACCTTCTGAGTGGCTGGTACTACAGGCATGTGACACAATGCCCAGGTAATATTTTTGTATTTTTAGTAGCTACAGGGTTTTGCTGTGTTGGCCAGGCTGGCAAACTCCTAGAAATTTCTACTTTTGGATGTTTATTCACATGTAGTCAAATATTGTTAATATAGTCTCTATATCCTTAAATGAACTAATTGACTCATGAGAACTAAAGATAACTAAATTAGAGTAAAACCAGTGTCTAACTCATCAGAATATACTCCACCTCCTCTACCTTTCTTGTCAGTATTCCACTTTCAAAGAGCCCAATGACAAAAAATGATTAGCCTATGCCAGGAATTTAATTAAAAAATTAACTCATTGATCAGAATAGGTTTGTTGTCATCTTGTACTTCTCTATGTACAGGTACAGGCCTATATAACATAATTCATTGTTCACAATTGCCTTCAGTTGAGTTTACCAGGGTAGAGACTCTGATAGTCTAAGATTTGTGTGTAAGAGTTTTATTGGTTAGTGCTCTCAGGATCAACACTTGAGTAAAGTCCAATTCCTCACTGTGACCGACAGACCTTACAAGATCTGGCTCTGGATCACTTCTTGGTGTTACCCCTAACCTCTCAATCCTCTCCACCACTGCTTTCTGCTCCTTAAGCATGTCGAGTGCCTCAGGGCCTTTGCACATACTGTTCCCTGTCCTGGACCATGCTTCTGTCTAGATAACCATATGGCATGCTGCCCTTTTCCATCCTATGTTTGTTCAGATGTCACCTCTGCAGAGAGGCTGTTTTGACCAGCCTTTCTAAAATAACTCCATCCTATAGTTTCTTCATCTTCACAACACTTAATCACTACCTGACAATATTAATGCACAATTTTTTTCAGTTTTTTTGTCTGTCCTTCTATAAAGGAAAATCCATGAAGTCGGAGTCTGATATGTTTGGTTGATGATATATAACACCCCTAAAATGGTGTTATAGGGTCTGACACACAATAGAAATTCAGTAATATGTGGTGAGTTAATAAACTAATTCATTCAAATAAATTCTCTGATGAATTTACTGAGATAGAAGAGGTTAATTTTAGACAGAATTGAAGAAGGTTAATAATGAGCTTCATATAACCAGATAATTTTAATTAGTATATCACAACCTCACCAACCAGTCTTTTGAAGGAACTATTACTGTGATAATTTGCATCAACTTGTAATGCATATTGACTAAGTTAGTTTACCTGTAGTGAATCATCTGCATTTTCCATTTGAGATAGTTTCATGTTTCAACAGTTTTTATGTCTCTGTCACCTTAACCAGGTCTAAGAGGGAGAAACAGCTGTGACGAGCTGGCAGGTGTTAAGTATAAACCACAGCTAATTCCTCCCCACGAATCCAAACTTGTAACAAAATCAGGGTGCTAGTTAAGTTTATTTTTCTTTACAAATTGGTGAAAACTTCATTTTAAGTTTATAGACTACCAAGGGTGGCAAATGACAGCAGCACCTTTGGCTGATGGAGCTGATGTTTACTCCCTGCTGGGAATTTCCAGCTTTACTACACCTAAGAATGGTGTTTGATGATGCCCTGGGGTCTCTTTTTGTGACCTGGGAAGGTGGACGGAGTGTGTTTGGGACTAGAACAGCTGAGGAGAAGGGAGGTGAAGATCTTGGAAGGGATAGCCTGGTCTCTGTTCCCTGTTGGGTCAACTAAATGTCTCTGAGGCATTGCCAGTTATGGCCAGAAAGTAACAGAACCAATTTCACAAGAGAGTTTTTGAGACCCTGGGCCACATAGAGTAGCTGCTGGGCCCAAGGAAACAAAGTGCAGTTGCCGGCTTACAGGGCTTACTCATACCACCTGTTAACAAAGAGTCAAACTCCATAAAATATTTAAAGGTATTTATTCTGAGTCAAATATGAGTGACCATAGCCTGTGACACATCCCTCAGGAGGTCCTGAGAACATGCGTCCAGGGTGGTCGGGGTACAGCTTGGTTTTGATCATTTTAGGGAGCAGTGAGACTTCAATCAAATACATTTAAGAAATAGTTTGGATCAGTCCAGAAAAGTGAGACATCTCTAAGTGGGGGTGGTGGGGGCTTCCAGGTTATACATATATTTAAACAATTTCTGGTTGACAATTGGTTGAGTTTATCTAAAGACATGGGATCAATAGGAATGAAATGTCTGGGTTGCAATAAGAGGTTGTGGAAACCATAGTTTTATCATGCAGATGAAGCTTCCAGGTAACAGGCTTCAGAGACAACAGACTGTAAGTTCTTCTTATCAGACTTAAGGTCTGCGTTGATGTTAATGCCAGAGGTATAATGAGGCATATCCAACCCCCATTTCTCATCATGGCCTGATCCAGTCTTTCAGGGTAAATTTTAAGAGTGCCCTGGCAAGGAGGAACTTTATTCAGATGGTTGGAGGGGCCTTAGAATTTAATTTTTGGTTTACATACCTCTGCAGAGCACCTACTGTTACTTTGGCTCCCCAAGAACTGAAAGCTTTGGGATCTTGGTGTTACCAGCCAGGTCCAGGTCCATTCTGCGTGTGTGCAGTAAACCAATCACTATGGCACAGGTTTTACAAAAGAGAAAAGATTTATCCTCAAGGTTGCCAAGTGAGGAGGTGGGAGAACAGCTCTCAAATCCACCTCCCTAAAGATAAGACTTAGGTATATTTATTGCTTAGGGAAGTGGGGTGGTCTAGGTCATGAAAAGGTGATTGTGAATGGTAGAGTTCTCTGACTTCTCTTGCAGGATGTGTGAGAAAGGTGTGGCTCATCTGTTAGGCTGCCATGTGTACTCAAACCAAATAATGGGATGAGGAGCATGCAGACGGGTAGGTGCAGGAGCTGGGGCAAGTGCCCCTGGGCTCTGGCCCCACAGGAGTGTCCGGGGTGAGTGCCTGCAGCTCCCAAAGCCCAAGTGGGCACGTATTACAGTGCACTCCCTTAGACTTGCCATCCATAGATGGCTTATGTGTTAACTAGCTCAGTGCCCTCTTGGTACCCAGGTACTTGTCTGGCATCTGGGAAGAATCAGGTTGCACTTGAATTTGAAGGATAAATGTGGGGGTTTTACTGAGTGATGGAGGTGGCTTTTAGTGGGATGGATGGGGAGCTGGAAGGGGGATGGAGTGGGATGATGATCTTCCCCTGGAGTTTGGCAGTCCAGAGGCTGATCTCCTCTCCAGCCATCCCCAGTTGAACTCTTCTTGGTGTATAGACACTCCTCTTCTCTCTGCTATGGTTCCTGCAGTTCTTCTGCTCTTCTGTTCATCCTCTTGTCTTCTGTGCATATCATTTGGCAGTGGGGAAAAATGAAGTAACAGGTTCATTCTACACAAGCATGGGTGTTAATACCATTTCATAGGACATATGTACAGAAAATGGCAGCATTAACATGATCTGAGGGTGGAGTTTTTGGCCCTATGACATCAAAAAGCCACCTCTTGAGTACTTATGCAGGCCCAGTTGAAGGGTTGGGGGTTGATATGGTTTGGCTATGTCCCCACCCACATCTCATCTTGAACTGTAGTTCCCATAATCCCCACATGTCATGGGAGGGACCCAGTGGGAGGTAATTGAATCATGGGGGTGGGCCCTCATGCAGTTCCCATGATAGTGAATGAGTTCTCATGAGGTCTGATGGTTTTATAAGGAGATTTTCCCACTTTTGCTGGGCACATCTCCTTGCTGCCACCTTATGAAGAAGGTATATGTTTGCTTCCACTTCCACAATGATTGTAAGTTTCCTGAGGCCTCCCCAGCCCTAGGGAACTGTGAGTCAATTAAACCTCTTTCCCTTATAAATTACCCAGTCTTGGGTATGTCTTTATTAGCAGCATAAGAATGGACTAATGCCTCAGAAATTGGCTTAATTAACAAGGAGCTGAATGTTAATCACCAAGACAAAAGGGAAAATGTCTTCAGGGCATGTCAGAGGTATTCATGGCAGCTCTTCCAATCACAGGCCCAGAGGTCTAAGAGGTAAAAATGGTTTCATGGGCTGGTCCCAGGGTCCCCTTGCTGTGTGCAGCCTAGGGACTTGGTGCCCTGTGTCCCAGCTCCAACTGTGGCCAAAAAGGGGCCAAATTATAGCTCAGGCCCTGGCTTCAAGCCCAAAGCCTTGGAAGCTTCCACTTGGTGTTGAGCTGCAGGTGCACAGAAGTCAAGAATTGAGGTTTGGGAACCTCCACCTAGATTTCAGAGGATGTATGGAAATACCTGGATGTCCAGGCAGAAATTTGCTGTAGGGGTGGAGCCCTCATGGAGAACCTCTGCTAGGGCAATGTGGAAGGGAAATGTGGGGTCAGAGCCCCCACACAGAGTGCCCACTGGGGCATGCCTAATAGAGCTGTGAGAAGAAGACCACAGTCCTCCAGATCCCAGAATAGTAGATCCACTGACAGCTTGCACCATGTGCCTGGAAAAGCTGCAGAGACTCAATGCCAGCCCATGAAGGCAGCTGGGAGAGGGGTTATATCCTGCAAAGCCACAGGGGTGGAGCTGCCCAAGGCAATGGGAGCCAACCTCTTGCATCAGCATGCCCTACATGTGAGTCATGGAGTCAAAAAAGATCATTTTGGAACTTTAAGGTTTAATGACTACCCTATTGGATTTCAGATTTGCATGAGACTTGTAGCCCCTTTGTTTTGGCCAATTTCTCCCATGTGAAATGGGTGTATTTACCCAATGCTTGTACTTCCATTGTATCTAGGTAGTAATGAACTTGACTTTTAATTTTACAGGCTTATAGGCAGAAGTTTCTTACCTTGGCTCAGACGAGACTTTGGACTTGGACTTTTGAGTTAATGCTGGAATGAGTTAAGACTTTGGGAGACTGTTGGAAGGACATGATTGAGTTTTTAAATGTGAGGACATGCAATTTGGGAGAGGCCAGCAGTGGAATAATGTGGTTTTGCTGTGTCCCCACCCAAATCTCATCTTGAACTGCAGTTCTCATAATCCCCATAGGTCATGGGAAGGACCAGCTGAGAGATAATTGGATCATGGGAGCAGCTACCCTCATACTGTTCTTGTGAGAGTGAGTGAGTTTTCACCAAATCTCGTGGTTTTATAAGAAATGCCTTTAGCTTGGCATTTCTCCTTGCTGCTGCCATGTGAAGAAAGATATGTTTGCTTCCCCTTCCACCATGATTGTAAGTTTCTTGAGTCCTCCACAGCCCTGTAGAACTGTGAGTCTATTAAACATCTTTCCTTTATAAATTGCCCAGTGTTGGGTATGTCTTTATTAGCAGCATGAGAACGGACTAATACAGTGGTCTCAACCAATTTGAATTGAACAGGAACTGGCCCAAGTTCCTAAAAAACAACTGATGTGCTCATTACCCTGGTAACCTATGAATGTTATCTATAAAGTAGCCAGTGAAAGTTAAGTTTCAGCTGTTCAGGTGAGAGACTTTTAGCTTCTGTAGCCTTCAGCTTCATTGAAAAAGAAAAAAATAACAAGAAGTAAATGACCAAAAGCAAGCAGGACAGGCAGACTTGATGGAATTAACTTCTCAGTTTCAAGGAGGGACAGCATACTTGGTGTCGTTACTGGCATCCCATGAGAAGCCACAGCAGCAGGGGCAACAGAGTTTCCTTTATGGGCAACTAACCAGAGCAAGTGGGTTGTGGCAAGAGAGAGAACCAGGGAGAGAGATTGTGTGGCACCCATAGTTCCTGTCCCCATGGGCACATGGAGACACCTCTCAGAGCATTCTAGCAATATCCAGGGCAAGGGGTACTCATAATTTGCTAGTGTGACTATGGGATTTCTAGAGGCACTGTAATTTTGGCTTTAATTTAGATGTAACCCTGTTTGTATCCACAGCCAGGTGACATTTGGGTTAAAGAGTAATTTGACCTAGAGTCCTTGCAATGTAATTATCCTGGAAAAGCTACCTCTTAAAAGCCTCTTTAAAGGCTTAATTTACATTCCAAATAGAATGCATCTGTTTTTCAGATTCTAATTATTTTAATGTTGTTTTTGCAAAGGGTGATTTCCATAACTTGAATATTTGAAAAATTCAAGTTGTAACTACGTAGAATTGAACCAATACAGAATTAAAGGAAACCCAATGCATTCGTTTGTGAGGCATTGCCCTCAGGAGGTGTATATAGCTAGAATTTGCGCTGCTCTTATTTTAAAAATGTCCAGAACTTCTAGGTTCCTACTGTGTCCCTGGCTCACTCATAAAAAGCTGCCTAGCAGTCTACTTTTTGCCCTTGTAGTAATGTCTAATTTTCTTTGAGCTAAATGCTTTATGCTTATCTCTTTTGATTGTAACCACCTGAAGTAGAAGACAGTTTTCTTTTTTCTTTTTTTTTGAGATGGAGTCTCACTCTGTCACCCAGACTGGAGTGCAGTGGCACGATCACATATCACTGCAACCTCTGCCTCCCAGGTTCAAGCAATTCTCCTGTCTCAGCCTTCTGAGTAGCTGGGATTACAGGCATGCATCACCATGCCCAGCTAATTTTTTTGTGTTTTTAGTAGAAACAGGGTTTCACCATGTTGCCCAGGCTGGTCTCGAACTCCTGAGCTCAGGCAATACACCCGCCTCGGCCTCCCAAGTGCTAAGATTACAGGTGTGAACCACCTCACCCGGCCTACAAGATAGTATTGATCCCATTTTATAGAACAGGAAACTGAAGTGCACAGGTCAAAGCCACACAGTGAATGAACAGGAAAGTGGGACTCTAAGGCCCCTCCCTAATCTGCACTGTGTACTATATCCCATCAAGAGCCTGCTGTATGACAGACACACCTGACAGCAATAATGTAACTTAGGCATACGCTGAGAATGATCCTATGGTCTTAAGAAGAATGTGTATTTGTAGCTCTAAGCTAAGGAATCCAGAAGTAGCCAGCATGGAGATTCATTCCTTATCCCCTGGCCCATCCTGTGGAGCACAGGCTGTACAGGGGATCAAGGCTCTTTGTTTTGAATTAAGTGAAGGTTAATGGATAGAGGTTGCTAGGATGAGGGTGTTAAGTGAAAACACTATATAAACTGCATGCTTTATACAAGTTGTTACAGTTCTCCTGTCTAGTCCACCACCACTGGACTGGACTGCCCTCTATGTAAGTTCCCTTAATAAACCGTATGTCTTGTTCACTGGTTCCAGGTCTTTTCTTTAGTCTCTCAAACACTATGCCATTCCTATTGAAAGAAATCAACAGGGGCCCAGCTTGGTACCTGCCAGTCTTGAATTCTTTTTACCTCATTTTGCAGCCATCCCCCTCCCCCATTCCATCCTCGAGTTCTAACTCTAAGAAGACACAGTAGCTGCTCAATGAGCTTTGGTTGTGTCGTCAGTTAATCATTAATAAAATAACCCTCCAGCTCCCTTTTAGAGTATCACCAAAAAGTGTTTTGTGAATACTCCGTTTGCAAATGTTATCATGAATCTGGGCTGGATTCAGAGCCTAAAGCAGGATAGAGTGCCTGCCTGGATACCTGCAGAGCACTCATCTGAGCTCCTCAGGAATGATTTCACATGTTTTTGCCAATTCTGGAGACACTGAAGTCCACAGCGGGTTTCTTATTTTTCCCAGCAGTCCCCAGCCTACCTGATATTCTGACAAGCAATTTGATTTATCTCTTGGCTTTTATGTTGGCTGTGTCTGGAGTAAAAGTGGCAAGGTATTTGAAAGCAAGTTAGAATGCATGGTTTCTTTTATTGAGCATGGGAGAACCCCTGGAACTGATTTTTTAATTAAAAAATTATAAAAGGCTGGCCAAGGAGGTAGAGGGCTCCAACAGCCTGGCTTAGGGAAATTTGATTCCTGCCTTTCAGCTTGATAGAGTCTCTCCTGAGCATTTCAGACTGTACAGCTGTCCCCAGTTTGGAAGTGAAAAATGCCATCACCGTCTTAACTAAGCTTCCCTTTGTCAGAAATTTGGTTTCCAATCCTGAATCACTTAACTGCATTTCTATCTCCACCACCTTTATTGCTATTTCATTAACACACATGAAAATCCTTCTGAATGATGCTCCTGTGCTTTGTAAAAACTCATCTAGCATCCCACAGGTGGACAGGAGACAGGGAAATACTGAGTAGAAGAAGGCGGTTTCCTGGCAAGAGCCCCACCCTCAAGCCTTAAGACCCGTGGCCCTAAATGAGGACAGGCATTCCTGTTTTTGCACCAAAGAAGTTGCCTTTCAGGCTGCCATATTCCCTATCCTGTACCCATATAAACCCCAAACCCCAGACTCCAGGAGCAGACCAGCAGATGAAGAGACAAGCAGAGGGACAGCGGAAGGACGCAGCAGAGACAGAGGAAGAGGAACGTTTAGCTGGGGGTGGTTGGAAAGGAGTTTGGCTGCTGGACAGCCCAACTCCAGGGGAAGATCATGTTCCCACTCCATCCCCCACTTCTGGTTTCCCATCCATCCTGCCAAGGGCCACCTCCACCACTCAGTAGAACCCCGCATTCATCCTTCAAGCCCATGTGTGACCTGATACTTCCGGGATGCTGGATACAGAAAGCTTTCACACTGGCCCTCTGACCTTACAAAAAGGCAGAGGGTCCATTGAGCTGGTTAACACTTAAAGCCATCTGTGGACAGCAAGGCTAAGAGAGCATTGTAACGCTGGGATTGCAGGCACCCACCTTGAGACCCTACCATGGGGCTGGAGCCCGAAGTGCTTGCCCCAGCCTCTGCATCTGCCCGTCTGTGTGCTCCCCTTCCCACAAGGGGTTTGAGAAACAGCAGGGTGGTGACCTATCAGGCAAGCCACACCCCTGTTGCAGGTACTGAGAGGGGGAACCGGGAACTCTCTCATTTCACAGGGACTAAAACTCACTTCTTCATCACTAAGTTTAGAGTTGCTCCACATTTGATTTTTTCTTCTATGGGTGTAGGGGAGTTTGAGTTGCTAACATGTGCTGTAGCCCATGTTTTCCCTTTAGTCTGGAGTACTCTTGCTTGATCCCTTCCCTCATCCTACTCTCGTCCTACAGTCACACTCCCAAAATTTGCCTGGATATGCGTTACTTACTGTACCCATTCTTCATGTTACTTCCTCAAAGCCTTTTTTGAAACTCTCCACCTTAAAGATCAGGTATCCTGTAGTACTGATATATGTAGTTGGTGCTAAATAAATGTGATTGGGTGGATGAATGAATAGATGGACAGTTGGATGGAGACCAAGCAAGGTGGTGGAATCCCATTCTGTGAAAATTTTAGAAAATAAGAAATTGAACTCACAAAGGGACAACAAATATTTTGGTTTCCCAGGAAGAAAAAAGAACATTCTATATGTATTGTGATTATTTTTTCCAGGACCTGTTTAATTCCTAACTTCCTAGCAAGGAGTGACCAAGAGAGCTTTTTGAGCTATCATCTGGCTTCATGCCTGTGGTGTGAGGAGGGTTTGCACTTGGTGCCAACACAGAAAAATCACCCTGTCTAGAGTAGAGGGGATGAAGGAGGAGGGGAGAAATCACATCCCCTGAACTCTCAGCTATGGAAAGGCCCCGCTCTTGGCACAGTTACCAGGTACCAATGTCTGTCTTGGATGACCCCAATCCTCTCTCCCTCTACTCTTCCCTTGTCCCTCACTCCCTGATCCCCACCTCTCTGGGCACCAGCAGAGGGAAGCAGGGGCCTCTGCCATCCCATCAGCCTGTACATTCCTGCCAGACAGACTTGGAGGTGATTGTCACTGCAGTGGCATCTGGGGAACCCTGCCTTCCTCTGTCTTGGCCCATAATCTTCCAGAACAGGAGGGGCAGCCACTCTAAGTAGCTCTGCATTGCTGTGCTTGGCTGCTCACTGTTCAGACACGTCAGCTCCCTCCTCAGCAGAGAACATGCTCACGTAGCTGCTGCACAAATTTATGCCTCAGCCTGAACATCCATTAGCTATGCTTCCCTTTTATTTTTTAAAGATGTTAATTATACAAATCATACAGGAATACATTTTGGTTGTAAAACTTAAAATCTAAGCATAAAAGTAAAGCTGAAGTCTACCTTGACTATATGCTTTCTAGACCATACCCCTTCCTAGAGGTAACTGTTGTTACCTTCTTTTGTGCATTTAGGTTCATATACAAAAATACAGAAAAAATGGTTTTCATTTTTAAAAAACTTAAAGATCATATTATGTATAGTATTCAGTAAATTGTTTTCTTATTTCACTAATATGTTTTTTTCCTATTAATATATACAGATAGACCTCGTTCTTCCTAACTGCTGCATACAGAATGGCTATGGGTATAGTAGCATTTATTAACCCATTCCTTATTCGTAGATAGACTCATTACAGTTTTTCTTCCCACTAGAGACAACACAGCTACGAAGATCCTTGTGAACTCTAGTTTGTGCATGAGTGGTTTCCTGAAACAGCGTGGTAGGCACATATGAAATTTTAATGCATGCCAGCAATTGTCCTCCAAAAGTGCTAAAGCAATTTACATTCCACCAGCAAGATACTTGAGTACAATTTAGTACATCCTAAATAACACTTAATTATTTCATATATTAAAATCTTCATATTTGGTAGGCCTTTATTATTGTTATTCATGTAATCATTCATTGGCTTATTCAACAAACATGTATTGAGTTTTGGATATGTATCACCCACCAGGCAACAGAGTTGTAAAGCTAGCAGCTCTGCAAACAGCAACCTGCATGATGATTTCAGTGTCAGGAAAGCCTCTACAGCAGAGCAGCCCCCTTCTTCTGCTTGCTGTAAGTGTCTTTAGCAGGGGATCTCAGCTCCCCTTGCCCAGTGAGCCATTAGGCTGTCAGTGCAAACCTGCTCTAGGAAGTCACATTCGCTGGAGTCACTCATACACGCTAGAGGCCCTGTGGGATCATTCCTGAGAGAGGGCTGTTGGAGGAGTTAGGAAGGCAGGAGGGAAAGCTGCCAATTGTAGGCAGGGGTGAAGATGGGAGATCTTGTCTACTTCAAAGCTCCCCCTTGAATCAGCAGGTTGCTACTATACATATGGTGGCACATTAGTGTGTTTTTTCTTAAATTTTAAAGATAATTTACATGAATTGTTATAAAGGGCCTAGTATAATAATGAGGATGATGATGATAATAATAATAATGTTTCATTGACTTTTAACATTCCATTGATTGTGACATGAGCCATTATTTTGTGAGCCACTGAGAAAAAAATGTTGTCAGTTATAACATGCTATTGATTATAAATCACCTCCTGATTTCACAGATGTAAAAATGTATAAAAGCCCTTCAGTCTATGAAATACGGTAATAATTTATAATTCTCAAGCACCTACTATATGCAAGGAACTATAAAGCCTTTTAACATGAATTGTCTTATTTAATCCTCACAAAAGGATTAACAGCTGGCTCTCCAAAAAAATTTGCTCTGATTTGTAGCATTTACTGATTTCATGATGTAAATACTCCTACCTGACCATTTTGACCTCTCTATGTGAAGCCAATGAACTCAGAGTCCGGAAGAGAAGCAGATAATCACCTCTTGCAAGCCAGTGAAAGCTGACCCCAGAACACTAGATAGATTTAATTATTATTACCATTTTACAGGTAAGATAACTGAAGTTTAGAAAGATTAGATAAATTGTGCAGGACTATCTAGCTAGTAAGTAGCAAAACTTGCCATTTCACCACTGCATCCTTACAAACCCCTCAGTAATAGGGGCATGAGTAGTATGGATGAAGGACTTGGACTCATTCTTACAACAACCTGCTCTGGTGAGCAGTCAACTTCAGCTGACTCCTAAATCCCTCTCCTGGATCATTCTTGGAGATTATGGGAACAACTGAGTTCTGTTCTGACATAGTCCCTACCCTTTTCCCTCTGTGGATATATTTATCCCTTCTTCTTAATTCAACACAACAAATATTTATTGAGCACTTAACGGTATGCAAAACATTGTCCTAGGCACTATCCCCTTGGCTTCCAAAGGGCATGGGAAGGCACTGCTCTAACTTCCCAGTGGAAGCGGAAGAAGAACTGCCTACTAAACATTAGAACTACCTACAAAAGTACATGAAATCATCTATGAAAATTTTGAAAAATAAATCAGGATTCTATTAGTGTTGAGATAGAATAATAGAACACTTTCAGCTAAGAAAGAAAATTAAAACCTGCTTTTACCATATATCCTCCTTCCCCCTAAACACTTTAATTAAGCTCTCCATGAGAGGTCACCAGGATGAAGACGTAGCAGCTCTGACTTTTCTCATTATTCATCTCCTAGAGACTAGCATGTGATTAGATTGATTGAATCTTTTGAGCCCAGGGGAAGCATCGTGAAATTTGTGGTGTCCCTGAAAAGATGTATCTGAAAAGATATTATGATTAGTTGTGCAACTATCCCAAATAATGGAGCACTATAGATAATTTAAACTTTGCAAGTTCACTGATGGATAAAAATTCTGCATGTGTGCAGCTGTCACTTCTTGGATATCTGACTCTGCTTCCAAGGAGTAGATTATATCCAGATGGGTTTCTGTCACCTGGCTACAACAACAGCATGCAACATTTTAAATTTGTTTATTTGCAGCCATATCCTGTGTTCTTTTGTTTTCCCTGGCTGTTTCCCTCATAGCCCAGAGGCAGGTGTTACAATCCCAGTGGCCTGATCCTCTTGTAAGAACACCACCAGCACACCAGGGCATGACTGCCTACGCTGCTGCCAGATGGGGAGATCTTAAATGGAAATATTCACACATTGAAATGGTGCCAAGTAGCAGGCCGTCTTGCAAAACCAACATGGCTTTGGAGACACAATGCCTCTGATGAGTGAGAGGCGTGGTGGTATTTGTGGAAACCCAGCTGTTGCAGACGGTGGCATTAACTTGCCCAGCTTTGGCGACAGTTGTCTGAGTTTGGGATCACTGAACCTTAATATAGGATTTTTTTTGGCCCTAGTATTCTCTGCGGGTAAACCATAGCCTTGGGTCCCAGCTGCAGCTGTATACAATATTTCTAAAGACAGACTTTTCCAGTTCTACTAGCGAGAATGTATTAAATCACATGGCCATGTGTTCACGTCCAAACTGGAAATTCAACTTTAGTTGGGAACTGGCCTAGCAGGAGAACAAAGGCCATATAAAAGTTCCAAGGAAGAGGAAATTGTTCTCTTACATGACTGTGGACCCACTAAATGAAGCAATATTGCAAGATTCAGCCAGGAGGTTGAGTGAAAACAGAAGCCGTGGGCTGCCTTCTGGCCACTTTGAACAGAGAGACATAAAGCATGTTTAGGAGGAAGGAGTGTGGATTGAGCTTTGATCTTCTGGACACTGTTATACCCACTTTTACATCCAAACATAAGAAGGGCTGATTATCTCTTAACTCTCTCTAGTTTCCTTCTTCTCAGTAGGAAAATGAGTGGGTTTATTCTCAACTCCCTTTCAGCCTCATGACTTTACAAATGATTTATTGGATGCCTGTCCTTGTGCCCAGCCATGTGCCAGGAGGACTGAATGATATAAAGGACTTCTAGTTTTGAGAAGCAGTCGAACAATGAAGTATGCACTCACTGTACAGCACCAGTAATAAAAGCGAGGGAGAGAGGGGAGGCTCACTTAGGTGTGGTCTAGTTTTCTCACTGTAATGATGGCAGGCTCTGACCAGCCTCTTTTTCTTCTCTCTTTAATTCCTCTGTTCTTTCTCTCTATGAGAAAGGAGCAAGAATTAAATGGATGACAGGAGGTAGGATCCAGAGAGCTCCAGAAAATTGAATTGTCTGGGCTGTAGTGGCTTGACTGGCTGGCTGAGATAATCAGTCCTCCAAATTGGTCCTGCAATCTTAAACTATGCTTTGGTAGACTGTGCCAAATCCACACATGGTTTTCACTGATCTGTCTATTTGTTCTCAGTTTCCACCTACCTCCCAACTCCTAAGCCTTTTCCCCCAGATGTCCATGGCCCAGGTTCTTTAAAATTACTCTTTAGCTGCCATTTACCAAGCTCTGCAATGTCCCACGTGCTATGTGGGTGCTCCGTGATTTTCCAAGGAGGCAGTGTTGTACCCCATTTCAAAGGTGAGAAATATACTCTGCCTGAATATCCAGTAGGTGCTGGAGTTTTAATGCAAACTTGGAATTGCCCATTCTTAGAGCCTGTGCTCTTTTTCTCTTGAAGTTTGTACAATGTGAGATTTTTTAACACAGGGAATGACTAATGCTAAAATACCCACAGGGCACATCTGAGACTTTGCCTGGCAACTTACTAGGATGATAAGCTTCCTTTGTTGCAGTTTCTTTAGATCTCAGATTCCCCAGATATGAAATAAGTGGGGTTGGATTGGCTGATCCCACTCTAACCTCTTAGAGTCTGTGAGAGCTCAGGACAGACCAGTTACATTTCTGTTAATCCTGGGAATTCTGCCTCTTAGGCCAGAGTCCTGGAAACTTAGCTATTGGAGAGTAATCCACTTCAGACAATGGGCCCTCTAAATGAGATTTTTTTTCAGACTAGGTCATAGTATTTCAGCTCTTTGTTCCCATGAACACATACATGCTTGGAGGTCCATGAGACTTGATCTGTTCTTTGGGAAAGATGATATCCCTCTTTCTTTGGGAAAGATAATATCCCGTCTTTGGGAAAGATATCAAATGCAGGAATGTAAGCAATTCTTGCATTTGAAAAAGACCAAATTTGGGGTACGTCCTGGGGGAAACTGTATTTGAAGAAGAAAGTTTATTACAAAGCTTTATGGAAGGAAAGAAACTTAAGCAGTCCATGTAGATGTACTCTAAGGCACTGCTGAAATTCGGGCCTAGGAAAGAAAAAGTGATTTTACCTGATCATATGGAACAGAGATAAAGCAGCAGCACTTTTACTGCCAAGATAGATGAAAGGGATGAAGAGAAAAAAGCCAAGGGCATATTACAGTAGGCTTGATAAATGTCATCCTGAAATCTAACTCAATATTTGAATGCTATAAATTGTGTTAGGAAATATAGGGCCAAATAAACCTTTGGGACTGTTTGTGACTGATTCAAGGCGACTGAGTTTAAACTGCTGCTGATGAAATGGATGGGGGTAGAATAATGGTATTAGCAATTTAACAAAATCCTAATAAATCAGAGATGAAGTTTGATTTAAGTTACACAGAAAGCCTTGCCAGAGCACATGGCCTCAACTCAGCTGAAGCCTGTGATTAGGATGGGAGCCGAAGTTGGAGCATGGAATCACTGCTATTTTGGATTCACTTCTACATCCTAAGGAGGTTCCGTCAAGTGATAACAGGGAAGGCATCTGCTCTGAATACGCTCACCACATTTGCAAGCCTTGTGTTTTTATCACATGTGAATCTTACCTGTGTACTCCCATTTTATCAACTCTCTGGTTTGGAATCATCTCATCCATCCCTCAGTTACCACCTTAGGAGAAAAGATTTCATCTCCAGTTAAGAAAGGACCTGGGAAAAAGGTAATAGGAAGTGAATATTTTATCAGCATAAGAAAGAACTTTCATCTTATTTCTTAACCCCTAAGAGCCCTGTAATGTCAATATTTGTATAAAACATGAAAACAATGTTTGTAACATACATGCATATGAGGGCTAATAATTTAAAATACAATTTCTGAAGTATTCCATCTCCTAGAATGATGGTTGCCCTGGGGCCTTCCACTCATTGAAGCAATGGATTTAAGATCTTCAGGGAAAGGGTGGAGGCCAACTCTAGCAATATAATTATTTCTCATCTTTGACTAGCAAATAGGATTTTTGAGTCACTAGCAAGATAATTGTCTTCAAAGTCAGGCTTTGGTGAAGAGAAACAAATTTCTAAATTCCTTGAGCTCCCATTAACATATCAGGAATCATGGCTGGTCGACTGGCTCATAGAGTTTCTATAAACCTTGATAGAGAAAACTTAGCATGTAATGTAAGGGAAGCCTTGGCTACACTGGAAAGGCAGGGAGAAATCTTACATGTTTAGGCTTGAGGAATTGTGGGGAGAAGAAGATAGGAACCAGGGGACAGTCAAAGAGGTAAACACATGTGTTCACAGTTTCCCTTCTTGAGAGAATCTTGAGTGAATCCAACACTGAGGTTGGTGGCCTGCTACCCTCACTGGAACCTCTGTGCTTTGCAACGGCAGGGGCATCAGTTACATTGTATTCTTTGTGAATGGCCATTCCTGGAGTTGTGTAATGCTGTGACCCTTTTTTCAAGCATGGCCTTATGAGGACTTCAGGTCTCTAGGAAAAATTTGGTAGAGGGATATGGGGCAGCACCAGTAGAGGAAAGTGGCTTGAGGGGCAAGCCTCTGAAAGCTCTCTTGGCTCTGCTGAGCTTTGATGTGTTGGGAAAAAGGTCTGAAACTTGCTTCATGGACTGGTGAAAACTCACAGAGCTGCTAAGAAGGGCCTGGCGTCAGAAATAAGCAACTACCAAGGATAGGAAAATCAACAACAAAGGCCAGCCATGAGCATCAGATGATAAACTTTATGCCATAAGTCCAGATGAAATTGTCCTCAGCAAATGCCAATCCTGAGATCAGATTGACACCCCATGCCAGGTCGGCAGAGAGAGGCAGTACCCCGGCCAGCTTCCTCTCACCACCTCAACCCCCTTCCTATGTCTACACTTCCCTAATTATCAGAAATACTCTCAAGCTTTCACCTCCACCCAGAAGTCATCTTGAAAAGCAGGAAGAAGAAGAAGGGGGAAAACAGCTCTGTTCAAAGAGTTTAAGTTAAAATTATATGAATGTTTGTCCCCAAAAAAGCATTTGAATATGTAGATACTATTAATTTTCAAATTCTGCCCTTATTCTCACCCCATCTCCCTACTATCTAGCAAGATTGGGAGGGAGATTGACAGTTAATAAGGAAGATTGGATCAGTTAAAGACGATAAAGAAGCTTGTATTTTGTTTTGTTTTGTTTTTGCCAGCTTAGTGAAGTATGCATTTGCAATCCTGTTCTACCATGTTGGTGCATAGCTCTTAGTCCTTTAGACAAACAGCTCTTACTATTCTACTGTGATTTGTCTGAGATTCCTGGAAATCTCTTACCTTCCAAGTAAAGAAGGGATTAATGACTGAGTGTACACACTCTGGGATGGAATTAAAGCATGAGACTCTTGGGACTGGAGCCATCCGGGAGACTATCTCATTAATGAAAGATTTTATTTTCAGAGAAAACTACAACCCAAGAAGCTTCCACTTCTTGTCTTCTGGAACTCTATCTGGGATCTCTGAGTTGCTGAAAAGAAGCCAGACTACCCACCTACACATGCCAGAGAACATCTAGACACTCCATTCCCACCAATGTGTTACACATTGAGTGAGTTGTCTTAGACCACACTTACTCATTCACCAGATGAATTCCACCTAGTGACTTTAGCTTATATCACATGGAGAAGCAAAATTGCCAAGCTGAGCCCTGTCCAAATTCCTGATCCAAAATAATTAGATAAAATAAAATGCCAGTTATTTTAACTTGTTACATTTTGGGATGGTCTGTTATCCAGCCATAGGCAACTAGTATAGTAGAAAGAAAGTGCAATAGGGTGTTAGAAAAGAAGAAATTAATGCTAATTTGGTAGATCTCTGGGATAAGGGGAGGTAGGGTGTAAGTATAGCTTTGGAAATGGCCAGACCTTGGGCAAGTGGTGAGAGGCATGGGGAGGAGAGTAAGAAAGCAGTGGAAGTGGAAGCACATAGAGAATGTTCTGAGCTTGCCCAGGGTGACAGGAGTGAGGTTGGCATGAATGGGAGCAGCAACAGGGAGAGATTTTTGAAAAAAGAAATCACTGGCTAATGCCAAGACTATGCATGAAATTAAGGATGCTTGTTGCTACCAAAAAGGAAGTTTTAAAGTGAAGGTCCTGTCTCTGGTTATTGCTCCAGTGTCAGAAGCTGTCTATTGAAATATGTCACAGTAATAAATAGGTTCATGGGTTTACCCTGAACCCTAATGTGAGTTTTCTTTCTCCAGTGGAAGTCCTAAGCTCTGGCTTGCACTAAATCTATATGAGCTTTGGGTGGTTTCCTGGTCATGAGTTAAACCTAAAACCTACATCTTTAAAAGTCCCAGAAAGAAAATCTGATTTACCCTTTATCAGTCTGTTCTCACACTGCTATAAAGATACTATTTGAGACTGGGTAATTTCTAAACTAAACAAAAGAGGTTTAATTGATTCACAGTTCTGTATGTCTGGAGAGGCTTCAGGAAACTTACAATCATGGCAGAAGGCAAAGGGGAAGCAAGGCACATCTTACATGGCAGCAGGAGAGACCAAGCAAGCATGAGGAAGTGCTGCACTTTTAAACCATCAAGATACCATGAGAACTCCCTCACTATCATGAGAACAGCCTGGGGGAAACCATTCCCATTATCCAATCACCTCCTGCCAGGTCTCTTCCTCAACATGTGGGGATTACAATTCAAAATGAGAGTTGGGTGGGGACATAGAGCCAAACCATTGGTTAATCTCCCTGCAGTGTAGGGATGGCCATTCCTAGAGTTGTGCAATTTGTGCAATTCTGAAATTCCAGCTATGTGTGTAATTCTGAAATTCCTGTATTAATGGCTGTTCCTTTTCAGGTTTCAGAATCCCCTTATTAAAGCATCACCATTCTGCTCATTTATTTGTTTAAGAAATGTTTCTTGATAGCCTACTACTATATGCTTTAGACACTTCCGAACATCGAATAAGAGAGACAAGCCCGTGGTTCTGGGAGGTACACCATTGGAGGAAATCAATGGTAAACAAGTAAACAAGCAAGCAAACAGGATAATTGCAAGAGCTAAAAGAAAAGTAACCAGCACATGTAACACAAAACCAGCACATGCGATGGAAGGCAGGGTACAATATTTGATAAGAGGTCACGGAGTGCCTCTCTGGGGAGACAATGTTTGAGTCAATACTTGAATCATGAAGAAGAACCAGCCATGTGAGACCTGGAGGAAGGGCTTTTAGTGAGCAGAAACAGCCAGTACAGAGACCCAGAGGCTGGAACCAATTTTGCCTGTCTAAAGAACAGAAAGAGAGTGTGGAATGGTAAGTGAAAGGAGGATGGTCAGAACAGATCAGAGAGTCAGGCAGTATTGGCCATGGAAAGTCTGTGGGGCCTGGGCAGCAGCTGGTTTTCATTTCAAGTGTAGAGGGAAGCAGTAGGAGAGAGCATGAGTAGGTTTATTTTTAAGCAGATCTTTGATTGATGAAATGAATTATCAATATTAGTTATAAAGTTACTGGGGATTCAACCAGAGGTTGCCATACTTTTTTTCTGTAAAGGGCCAGAGAGCAAATATTTCAGGCTTTGGGGCAATTTAGTCTCTGTTGCAACTACTCAATTCTGCCTCATAAAAGCAGCCACACACAAGATGTGTAACTTTAGTTACAAAAACAGGTGGTGGGCTAGATTTGTCCCTTGGGCTGTAGTTTGGAAAACACTATATTGGATAATGGGGTGTGGGAAAGTAAGTAGTTGAGTGCACCAAGCAGAGTGGGTATGTATGGTTAGTGGGAACATGGAGAATTCTAAGATGCAAGGCCACAGGCTCTGTGAAAAAAGGCAGGTGGAGGAGAAGAATGTCAGTGACAGATTTTGCATTTTCTAATTTTGCAAGGGCTGACCCCTATGAGCATGTGTGTGCATGTCTGTGTTCAACCTGGTGGCAATATGGGCCAAAGGCTGTGGTGTACTGGGGTGGTTGGTTTTGTGGGCCATGAAACTTAACAATATGGGAGTGCTCTTTAAGAAAGTGAATATAAAATTACAAATACAAAATTGAGGACAGGGCCTTGAAAGAAACATAGGCAAGTGACAGGCCCTGAAGCATGAGGCTTATTAGCTCCAGGGTAAATGCACCTCTGCTTGTGTATACGTACTCCCTCCCCGCAAGCTCACAGCAACAATCTGAGCCTCATTAAGTCAGACTATTTCAAATAAAACCTATCTAGTGACATCTGGTGCATGACCGATACTTTGAAACACTCAGAATTCTAAACAAGGAAAAGGGCACCTGCTCTGGGTCCTGCTGTGTCTGATTTGTCATCACCAGGGTGCAGGTGTTCAGGCCCCACCCCACCCCACCGTCCTTAGCAACACAAACAGCAGTAAGTGGAAACCACACTGCAGCTTGTGTGGCTGATGTTTGCTTTATATCCTCGTACTTCTATTACTGGAAATGACACTGGAACCCAGAAAGAATGTATGCTGGTGCTTTAGGTCATGAAATGGGAGAAATTTTGTGGATTGTGTTTATTCTATCTTACCTTGAAAAATTTTGTCTGTGAGACAGTCCCTCCTCTGGATTCCACAGATCTGTATTGGGAAAATACTGTAATAAGCACCTGCAGTGGGAGCTCAGTCTCCAGTGCATCTAGACATGAGTGGAACTGCCCTGTGGAAGGTTGGAGGAGGTGGTGTGATTGGTAGCTTAGGAGAAGGAGAGAGAATTAAGGGCAAGGGGGAGGGAGGGATGGAGCCAGTGGATGGTGAAAGGCCTTGCCCCCTGCAGTGTGAGATCCTTCAAATCTCTGCTCTGTCCTTTCCCTATTATGCAAATTGTCAGTTAAATTTATGAATTCAAGGAAGGAATGAGGGACATAAAGTGCTTGATGCTCATGATTTTCTTTAGAAACAATAGAAGTAGCTAAATTCTTCAGCAAGCATGTGGAGGAGGATGTTGGAAGTGGGTGAGTGGTAAACAAAATGGATAAGGAGGATGGAAGCCATGGAAACTCGTGGGAATTGTGGGGGAGGCTTAGGTTGTTACAGCTCTTGGTTTAAGGTTGGCTCCAAATTTAACCACATCTATGAAATACAGAGGGGCCCTGCCTGAGAGCTCTGGTGGTGGCAGATGGCACGTGCCTGGGTCGCACAGCAGCCAGCAGGCGCAGCATGTTGATGAGCACATGTGAGATATCCCTTTAGGCCTCCAGAAACATTGGGCAATTTAGCAAGGGGCTGATTTTCTGTGTGGGTGTATGGGTCTATGGAAAATCAAAGAAATGTGGGTATAAAAGTCCTGTGACCTCATTGGAGACCACAGGGGAGTGAGGCCTGGAGACATTTAGGCTGCCATGGGTTGCATATCTACCTCTCCCACCTGATGAAAAGTCACTGAGGCTGCAAACTTGTCTTATTCATTGTCATAACTCTTCCTGTCCCCCAATCACGTTTCCCAACTTACCCAGTGCCTAGCATAACCCCCGGCATATATTGTATTCAGTCAGTGAATATATGTGCAATGAATAAATGAATAAAGAATGCATGAATAAAACACTCTTATGTAGGAGCCTGTACCCTGGTCCATACTATCCTTCATTCTTGATCAACTCTAGCTTCTTCCTGGACTTTTGGTCTCTATCTGCCATGAAAGAATTAATGGTGCTATCATAGCATCATTCAGGCTGACATTTAGAATTATAGAATACCAGAACTGGAAAGGACCCTAGAGCAGAGTCCAATGCTTTTGATGAAATCTGAGCTCCTTAAAAGAAAACCCAAGTGACTTCCATTTATCTGAAATCAAAACAAGCAAGAAATGCAAATGACTAGAATATTTTTTATATACCTTATGTCATATTTTTATTTATAAGAATACCTTATATATGTGAAAGTTTTTATGGGATATCAAGTTCTCTCACTTATATTATCTCACTGAATTTTCATAGTATATTTTTAAGTAGTCATTGATCTCCTCCATTTTAGAAAGGGTGAGCAACTTAACCCAGATCATTCAGCTGGCTAAAGACAGCCAGGGTTCGAAGTGGTTGTATTGTTCTTTCTCACACAGCTACAAAGAACTACCTGAGACTGGATACTTTATGAAGAAAAGAGGTTTAATTGGCTCACAGTTTTACAGGTTGCACAGCAGGCATTGCTAGGGAGGCCTCAGGAAACTTACAATCATGGTGGAGGTGAAGGGGAAGCAAGCAAGTCTTCACATGGCTGGCAGGAGAGAGGGGGTTGGGGTGGGGGGAGGGAGAGAGAGAGAGAGAGAGAGAGAGAGAGAGAGAGAGAGAGAGAAGGGGGAGGTGCGACATACTTTTAAACAACCGGATCTCATGAGAACTCTATCATGAGACAGCACTAGGGGATGGTGCTAAACCATTAGAAACCACCCCCATGATCCAATCACCTCCCACCAGGCCCCACCTCCAAATTACAATTCAGCATAAGCTTTGGGTGGGGACACAGAGCCAAACCATATCAGTGGTCTACTGATTTCAGGTCCAATGTGATATCCACCATCTGGCAGGAAGCTTACCAGTTCATGGATAACAAATAGGCAAACTGATCTCAAGCATCTCCTTGGTAAGAAACACAGCTTCTAGGTGCTCTCAGTCTCCTATTTCTTAGATAGCTCCAGAGCTATATGGAAAAATTATAGATAAAAGACACATGCTGTTCCACTAATTCTGTTGAGTTGTGAGAGAGTCTGAGTTTCCCATTGCCCTGTAACAAATTACCACAAACTTAATGTTTTGGAAGTCTTATAGTTCTGGAAGTCACAGGTCTGAAATGAATTGTACAGGGCTAAAATAAAAGTGTTAGCAGGGTATATTTCTTGTGCAGATCTCAAAGGGAATCTGTTCCTTTCTCCTTTCAGCTTCTAGAAGTTGCTGGCATTCCTTAACTTGTAGCCCTCTCACTCCAATCTCTGGTTCTGTCCTCACGTAGCTTTCTCCCCTGACTCCTCTTGCATTCCCTTTATAAGAACTATTTTGATTATATCAGGCCCGGAATAATCCAGGATAACCTCCCCATTTCAAGTTCCTTGATTTAACCATCTTGGCAAGGACCTTTTGCCATATAAGGTTAAATTCACAGGGTCTGGAATTAGAGCATGAACAAATTTAGGGGATATTATTCAGCCTACCACAGAGAAGAATTTTATTTTTCTAATGTGTCAGGTTCAGTGGTTTTAAAAGAAATATTTAAAAATTATAGTTGCCAATGGGTTTATCTGAGACGAGAATGGGAAGATTATGGTATAAAAGCCACTGTACTCCCAACAGTGAAGAAGTTATCTTCCTCAATTTCTCTAGGGCATGGACTGTCCTCCCAGGTACCCTCCTTAGTCTCTGAGTTCAGAGTAGAGATGGAGGTAGCCAGACTGGTATCTATGAATAGAGACAAAATTTTTCAGTCCTGGCTTTTGAGCCTCTACTACCTATAGGTGTAATGAGTGCCAAATGCCAGTATTTACGTGCATATTAATCAGTCTTTGGTATCAATGCATTTTTCAGTGTGAGGTTGTGAGTCTCAGCTTGAGAACCTGGGCTGTCTCTATCCTAGGATTTAAACCTGTCTGAGCATGTTCAGAGGGCCCAGCAAAGCCCTCTTTGCCTGTGGGACCCAGGAACCTGCAAGATGAGACACCCTAAAGAAAAAGAGCATGGAAGCTGCGTGCTTGGAGCACAAAAAGTCTAAAGGCATTGGAGAACAAGGGCCGTGTCTCTCAGTAAGATCACCCCTTGCTCCAGCTCTATAGGCTCACAGCCAACAAAGTTAAACAATGAGTACAAGCTAAAAGGGCTGTTTCTCTGAAATCCCTGGAGGACACTGAGAATGCAGAAAAGCCTTCACTGACTTGGCAGCATGGTGCTGCTGGTTTGAGCAGCAACAGGAAATGTAACAGGCAACTTTTACAGTGGCAACTCGTGCTTTTTAGGCTTTAGAAGGCAGTTAGTATGTGTATTAGTCCATTTTCATACTGCTATGAAGAAATACCTGAGACTGGGTAATTTATAGAGAAAAAGAAATGTAATGGACTCACAGTTCCACATGGCTAGGGAGGCCTCACAATCATGGTAGAAGGCAAAGGAGGAGCAAAGGCATGTGTTTCATGGTGGTAGGCAAGAGGGTGTGGGCGGGGGAACTGCACTTTATAAAACCATCAGATCTCACGAGACTTATTCATTACCATGAGAACAGCACGGGAAAAACCTGCCCCCATGATTCAATTACCTCCCACAGAGTCTCTCCCATGACACTTGGGGATTATGGGAGCTAAAACTCAAGATGAGATTTGGGTGAGGACACAGTCAAACCATATCAGTAGGGCAGGAAAACAATAGTAAAAACACCTTTTAGAATTCCCCAAGGATGAGTTGAAGGGATGAAGAGCTTTGAAGATGAGCTGAAGCTCTTGAAATTGCTAGTTGCAACAAAACCAGAGAATATTTGTGGCAGAATAATATTTTTAAATATTAACAGGAATAATAATTTTCCTATTATTTTCTATTACCCTGAAATCCCATGACCCTTTTTTGTTTCAAGCCCAGACCCAGACTTTGAGGTGTTGATTACCATGGACAATTGATGTTATTACCACAGCAGAATAAAGGCTTTGAGTTTCGTAAGCCTAGCCTTGAGGGCACTTAAGGCATAAACAGTAGATTTGGACTAATATCTGATGAGTTAGAAAAAGGTGGTTTATTTCCAGACTAGAAAAAGATTCCCCGAATCTGGGGAGAAGGGGATGGTGGTGGGGTGATGGTGGAGAGGAATAGAGGGGAAGCCAATAATGAATGTATGTAGTGGATTTGGGGAAGAGGATATGAGAGTTTATTCCATTCTACTCTATCTGTTACTAACCTGGGAGGTGATAACACCTCTAGTTCGATTAGGGAAATCTGAGAACAAAGACTCCTTGAGTCTCCCTGTCCTAAGTAGCTCCCTAGGAAAAAGACTACACCCCATACTACGCTCCTCTATGTTGTTTTGGTACATGGGATTCTACACAGCCTTGTGGATCTTACCATGGCTCAGCATGGTGTGGAAGCCCACAGAATTGCCCCCGTCCCTCAGTGGAGCATGGCAGTAGGCATGAAGGACAACCCAGTGATTGCTTTCATGGACAACTGATGTACCGATGGAAATGGGAATGTCTCAAACGATGTTGGTCTGGAGAGATGATGATCTAGAGTGTCTCCTTTTCACAATGATACCATTTAAACCCCCTCCCCAGACTTACACACAATCCCAGGGAAAAGGGAAATCCAAAATAGAATGTGATTCAGTCTATGCTATTTTGGCATAAAGGGAAATTGAAATAGAAATCATATTGTTCAGTTGCAGAAAAAATAAATACAATCACATTTTGTTGACATCTGAGTTAGGGGACCACACTTTGCATTCTCTACATTCAGATACATTTGCAGGTGACCTGAAACTCCCTGGTGCATAGCAAGGTATCATTTTGATGAGGCAAGAATTTCAATCCTTCATGTATGGTAATGAGATATTTATCTGAAATGTGCTTCTACTTGACCAGCAGCAACTCAGTGTTGCTCTTGCATATGAAGTTACTCTCAGTGAGGGTCTGAGCAGATTACATACAATTTAATTTTTATTTACCTAATATATTGCCCAGGACTTGGGAGAATGTGATCACAGCAAATTCTATGCTGTAATGATTTTGTTAATCTGAATGTTTGGAACAGCTTAGGAATGTATTTGAATCATTTGTGATGTTTGATGTCTTCAAATATTGATTAGCAGTAGAGAATATTTAGAGAAAACAGATTATTTTTTGAATGTCTTATGCAAAGTTTTGAACACACCACAAATAAGAGAGAACAGTATAATGTTCCCCCATGTTCCCATTCCCCAGCTTAAACTATTAATATTCTGCCAATCTGAAAATACAGAATTTTAAAACGGGAAACACTTTATTTGAAAAGTGAGGAAACAGAGTGGAGGGGTACAAGGGATTTTTCCACTCACACATCAGTGAGCTTTCTGCTCTGAAGTGAATAAAATTATGTACTAATCAATATTTAATAGCCATAGTGTTTCATAGTTCAGTCATTCTGAATAAATGGGAGATTGCCCCCAAATCTTGATTGAGCCTGAATCCTCTGCAATTTCTGAAGAACTCCCAAAGTGAAGGTGGTTAAGCACAGGGTTGCCAAACACTGGGTCTGAGCTTAGGCAGCGAGGCACCTAGGATGCAACATTTAAGGGGCCCTGAGTCTCAGGTTCATCCATACACAGGATCAGCACCTCACTCAGTCCATCCCATCCCTTGGGCTACCACATGCTCATTCCAGTTTCTGACTCATATTAATCCCAGAATCCCTGAACTAGCTGCTCAACTGCCTTGCCTCTTGGGATCACACACTTTTGTGGAAAGAGGTGGTCGACAAGGCACGACTGACTCCTCCTGCACTCACAAATTCACTTGATGTGAAGTGACTCCTGGGTGCCAGAAATGAGGCTAGATGCCAGGGTGTGAAGATGAATAAGTCAATGGCCTTGACTTTGAGGACATTGCAGTCTGCTAGGGATTCTCTCTAAATGGTTTATTTTTCCAATTGCATTTGAAGCAGTACACTCTAAACCAGTATTAATTCCAGGGAGCACATGGACTATAGCTGAATGGAAACTATTTATTCCTGGCAATTTTAGAGCATGCTGGAGGGGGCAGTAGTAGTTGACAATACATTTTTCCTATAGGTGTTTATACTTGATTCTCACAGCAGTTCTATGAGATGGGTATTATCTCATTCTTTTAGAATTGACAAAATGTTTGCTTAGAAGTATTGAGTAATTTGCAAAAGATCTAGCAACAAATGTTTCCCATTGGGATTTGAACCCTAGCCTTGTGCCTTAAATTAAATGTATCATGACATGGTAACTACAACAGTCAAAAGGTCCCCACTAGAAATGACAAAGGAATATTGGAAAGCTGGGGACTTGGAAGGAACATGTTACAAAGCAGCTACCAAGGCGGTGAGAGAGGCCTCGGGATGGCACAGACACACCCAAATTCTCATCCTCACCTATAGTTCTTCCCTCGCCATCCTCAGATTATGGTCCATAAAGCCTCTCTGAAGAGGTAGCCTGCAGCCCTGTGCTTGCTAACAACCTGCGTATCCTCTGAATAGTATCTTCATCCTCTCCTGACAATGGGGAGTTCCTGTTACTGCCTGTTGTTAGAGCAGGAAGCCATGGAGGAGAATGGCTTCCTCCTAGCTCGAATGCTTCGGTTCCCTAATGGAGCTGACTTCCAGGCACTGATGGGGCCTGGGCTAAGAAGCAGTGTGGAATGGGGACTCTTTCCAGGAGGCAAAGGATGCTGGGATTTCATATTTGAAAGTGAATTCAATTCATCCCAGCATCACTGATGACTAGTAAAAAACCAATTTTGGGGTGCTTTGTTGGTTCAGTTCAGGATTCACACGCCCAATACCTAACCTAGTCATGCAGTGATGTGTCACAGTTTCTACATCTAGGTCCCTGTGATGGTCTTTGGTGCTGTTCACCAGCTATTTCCAGGCATTTCCCGTTTGCCTTGTGATGGGGAGGCCGTGTGACTTTCTCTGGCTGAATTTTAACTGGAAGCACATGTTCCTAGGCCAGACCATTTAACTCCTGACACAATACCTCTGGAGCTTTCTTTGCCATTTCTGGGGTAACCAGGAACCTTGCAGACTATGGCTGCTCCATCAGCTTAAGTCTTGGAGTTAGGATGATCTGGAACATAGAAGAGAAATAAACTTTTGTTGTATTAAGCATCTGAGATCCTTTTTCCCCCGTAACATAGCCTACTCCATCTTGACCAGTAGAGAATGTACTACATTTCTTTTAATTTTTTAAAAAACAATTTTGTTTTGTGGATACATAGTAGGTCTATGTATTTAGAGGGTACATGTGATGTTTTGGCAAAGGCATGCAATGTGTCATAATCACATAATGGAAAATGGGTATCCATCCCCTCCAGCATTTATCCTTTGTGTTACAAACAATCCAATTACATACTTTTAGTTGTTTTTAAAATGTGCAATAACATTATTATTGACTATAGTCTCTCTGTTGTGCTATCAAATACTAAGTCTTATTTATTCATTCTAGCTATATTTTTTTTGTACCCTTTAGCCACCTCCATCTTCCCAGCATGCCTCCCTTCCCCAATACCTTTCCCAGACTCTGGTAAGCATCCTTCTACTCTCTATCTCCATGGGTTCAATTGTTTAATTTTCAGATCCCACAAATAAGTGAGAACATGCATTGTCTGTCTTTTTGTGCCTGGCTTATTTCACTTAACATAATGATCTCCAGTTCCATTCATGTTGTTGCAAATTACTGAATCTCATTCTTTTTTTATGGCTGAATAGTAATCCATTGTGTACAAGGACCACAGTTTTTTCATCCATTCATTTGTTGATGGACACTTAGGTTGCTTCCAAATCTTGGCTATTGTGAACAGGCCTGCAAGAAACAGGGGACTGAAGGTATCTCTTCAATATACTGATTTCTTTCTTTTTGGTATATACCCAGCAGTAAAATTGCTGGATTGTATGGTAGCTCTATTTTTAATTTGCATTTCTCTGATAATCATTGGTGTTGAGCATGTCTTCATATGCTTGTTTAGGATTTGTATGTCTTATTTTGAGAAATGTCTATTCAAATATTTTGCCTATTTATTAATCAGATTAGGTTTTATCCTCTAGTGTTGTTTGAGCTCTTTGTATATTCTAGTTATGAATATCCTGTCAGATGGGTAGTTTGCAAATATTTTCTCTTATTCTGTGGGTTGTCTCTTCACTTTGTTGATTGTTTCCTTTGCTGTGCAGAAGCTTTTTAACTTGATGTGATCCCATTTGTCTATTTTTGCTTTTGTTGCCTGTGCTTGTGGGGTATTACTCAAGAAATCATTGCCCAGATTGTTGTCTTGGAGAGTTTCCCCAGTGTTTTCTTGTAGTAGTTTTATAATTTGAGGTCTTAGTTTTAAGTCTTTAATCCATTTTAATTTGATTTTAGCATATGGCAAGAGATAGGGGTCTAGTTTTATTCTTCTAGGTATGGATATCTGGTTTTCCCGGCACTATTTATTGAAGAGGCTGTCTTTTCCCCAGTGTACGTTCTTGGCATATTTGTCAAAAATGTTCATTGTAAGTGTTTGGATTTGTTTATGGGTTTTCTATTGTGTTCCATTGGTCTGTGTGTCTATTTTTATGCCAGTACCATTCTATTTTGGTTACCATAACTCAGTAATATAATTTGAAGTCAGGATGGTTATTTTCTATGTCTGTGAAGAATGTCATTGGTATTTTGATAGGGATTGCATCAAATCTGTAGATTGCTTTGGGAAGTATGGACGTTTTAACAATATTGATTATTCCAATCCATGAGCATGAATATTTTTCTATTTTGTGATGTTCTCTTCAATTTCTTTCATTAGTATTTTATAGTTTTCATTATAGAGATCTTTCACTTCTTTGGTTAATTTCTAGGTATTTAATTTTATGTGCAGCTCTTGAAAATAGGATTACATTTTTGATTTATTTTTCAGGCTGTTCCCTGGTGGCATATAAAAATGGTATTGATTTTTGAATGCTGAGTTTATGTCCTGCAACTTTGCTGATTTTGTTTATCAGTTCTAATAGTTTTTTGGTTGAGTATGTAGGTTTTTCCAAATATAAGATCATACCATCTGCAAACAAGGATAATTTGACTTCTTCCTTTCCAATTTTGATACCCTTTATACCTTTCTCTTGTCTGATAGCTTTAGTACGATTTTGAATAACAGTGGTGAAACTGGGCATTCTTACTGTATTTCAGATCTTAGAGGAAAAGCTTTCAGATTTTTCCCATTCAGCTGTGGGCCTGTTGTATATGGCCTTTATTATGTTGAGATATGTTCCTTCTATATAGAGTTTTTTTAAGGGATTTTATCATGAAGGGATGTTGCATTTTATCAAATGCTTCTCAGCATCAATTAAAATGATCATATGGATTTTGTCCTTCATTCCTTTGATATGATGTATCACATTGATGGATTTACATATGTTGAACCATCCTTGAATCTCTGGGATAAGATCCATTGGTTATGATGAATAATCTTCTTAATGTGTTGTTGAGTTTGGTTTGCTAGTATTTTGCTGAGGTTTTGCATCAATATTCATCAGTGATATTGGCCTATAGTTTTGTTGTCGTGTTTTTTTTTGTTTGTTTTTTATTGTTTTTTTGCTTGATGTGTCCTTTGTCTGGTTTGGGTATCATGGTAATACTGACTTCACTGAATTTGGAAATATCCCTCTTCCTCTATTTTTCTGAATAGTTTGAGTAGGAGTGGTATTAGTTCTTTAAATGTTTGGTAGAATTCAGCAGTGAAGCCATCAGCTCCCGGGCTCTTCCTTATTGGGAAATTTTACTTATGGTTTTGATCTTGTTACATGTTATTGGTCTGTTCAGGTTTTGGATTTATTTATAGTTGAATCTTGGTAGGTTGTATGTGTCTAGAAACTTGTCCATTTCTTCTAGATTTTCCAATTTATTGGCATAGAGATGCTTATAGTAGCGTAGTCACTAATGATCATTTGAATTTCTGCAGTATCAGTTGTAACGTCTCCTTTTTCATCTCTGATTTTATTTGGGTCTTCTCTCTTTTTTTTTCAGTTTGGCTAAAGGTTTCTCAATGTAGTTTAACTATTTGAAAAACTAGCTTTTAGTTTCATTGATCTTTTGTATTGTTTTCTTCATTTCAATTTCATTTATTTATGCTCTGATTATTATTGTTTCTTCTACTAATTTTGGGTTCAATTTGCTCCTGCTTTTCTAGTTCTGCAAGATGCATTGTTTGGTTATTTATTTGAAGATTTTCTTCTTTTTGATGTAGACATTTATAGCTATAAACTTCCCTCTTAGTACTGCTTTTGCTGTATCCCATAGGTTTTAGTATGTTGTGCTTCCATTATCATTTGTTTCAATATATTTTTCAAATTCCTTCAACCCATTTATGCCTAGTATTCCATTATTGGAACGCTAAGCATGTGAAATTATTTATAGTCTATTGCTCAAGGTCATTGCCAAAGTCTGATTTTTCAAATTAAAAAAATTGCAACCTCAGGTATTAATGGGTTAATTTCTTCATGAATCTACTGGTCCTTCAGTACCATAATGTTTAATTTCCATGTATTTGTATAGTTTCCAAAATTCCTATTATTATTGATTTCTAGTTTTATTTCATTGGGTTCAGTGAAGATGCTTGATATTTCATTTTTTTAATGCTTTTCAGACTGGTTCTGTGACCTAAGATATGATCTATCCTTGAGAATGATCCATGTGCTGAGGAAAAGAATGCATATTCTGTAGGTCTTTGATGAAATGTTACATATCTATTAGATCCATTTGTTCTGTAGATTAAGTCCAATGTTTCCTTGTTGATTTTCTGTCAGGAAGATCTGTCCAGTGCTGAAAGTGGGGTTTTGAAGTCTCCAGCTGTTATTGTATTGGGGTCTATTTCTCTCTTCAGCTCTAATATTTGCTTCATATATATCTGGGTGCTCCAGTGTTGCATGCATATACATTCAAAATGTATATCCTCTTGCTGAATTCACCCCTTTATCATTATATGCTGACTATCTTTGTCTCTACTCATAGTTTCTGTCTTGAAATCTATTTTGTCTAATATAATTACAGCTAACTCTGCTCTTTTTTTTTTGTTTCCATTGGCATGGAATATCTTTTCCCAACCTGTTATTTTCAGTCTATATATATCCTTATAGATGAAGTATGTTTCTTGTAGGCAAGAGATCAATTGGTCTTTTTTTTTTTTTTAATCCATTCAGCTGCCCTATGACTTTTGATTGGAGAATTTAGTCCATTTACATTTATCTTTATTATTGATAAATAAGGATTTAGTCCTGCCATTTTGTTATTTGTATTCTGGGTGCTTCGTGGTCTTCTTTTCCTTTCTTTTTCCTTCCTGTCTTTCTTTAGTGAAGGTGATTTCCTCTGGTGGTATGATTTAGTCACTTGCTTTTTATTCTTTTTGTATCCATTGTATGACTTTTGGTTTAAGGCTATCATGAAGCTTCCAAATACTATCTTATAGCCCATTATTTTAAGCTGATAACAGCCTAACACTGTTTGCATAAACAAACCAACAAATAGCAAAAAGAAAACTAATAAAGACTCTATGCCTTAACTTCATCCCCTCGGCTTTGTTAATTTTTGCTGTTACTATTTATATCTTATTGTATTCTGTATGTGTTAAACAGTTGTTGTAGTTATTATCTTTTGTTGTATTTCTTATTTTTTGTTGATTCATTGTTCAGTCTTTCTACTTAACATAAGGGTAGTTTACACACCACAGTTACAGTGTTATAATATTCTATGGTAGATATGGTTTGGCTGTATCTCCACCCAAATTTCATCTTGAATTGTAGTTTCCATAATCCCCATGGGTCATGGGAGGGATCAGGTGAAGATAATTGAATCATGGGGTGGTTTCTCCCATCCTGTTCTCATGATAGTGAGTTAGTTCTCATGAGATCTGATGGCTTCATAAGGGGCCTTCACCTTCACTGGGCACTCATTCTTTCTCCTGCCATGCTGTGAAGAGGTACCTTCCATCATGATTGTAAGTTTCCTGAGGCCTCCCCAGCCATGCGGAACTGTGAGTCCATGAAACCTCTTTCCTTTATAAATTACCCTGCCTCAGGTATTTCTTCATAGCAGCATGAGAACAGACTAATACAGTTAATTGGTACCAACTAGTGGGGCACTGCTGTAAAGATACCCCAAACTGTAGAAGTGACTTTGGAACTGGGTAACAGGCAGAGGTTGGAACAGTTTGGAGGGCTCAGAAGAAGACAGGAAGACGAGAGAAACTTTAGAACTTCCTAGAGACTTGTTTAATGGCTTTGACTAAAATGCTGATAGTGACAAGGACAATGAAGACCAGGCTGAGGTGGTCTCAGATGGAGATGAGTAACTTGTTGGGAACTGGAATCAAGGTGACTTTTGCTACGTTTTAGCAAAGAGATTGGAGGTATTTTGCCCCTTCCCTAGAGATCTGTGGAACTTTGAGCTTGAGAAAGATAATTTAGGGTAGCTGGCGGAATAAATTTCTAATTGGCAAAGTGTCCAAGAAGTGAATTGAGTGCTGTTTAAAGTATTCAGTTTTATGCATTCACAAAGATATGTTTTGGAATTGGGACATATGTTTAAAAGGCAGGCAGAGCATAAAAGTTTGAAAACTTTGCAGTCTGATGATGCAATAGAAAAGAAAACCCACTTTCTGAGGAGAAATTGAAGCCAGCTTCAGAAATTTGCATAAGTAATGAGGAGCTAAATGTTAATTGCCAAGACAATGGGGAAAATGTCTCCAGGGCATGTCAGAGGTCTTTGTAGCAGTGCCTCCCATCACAGGCCTGGAGGCCTAGGAGGAAAAAATGGTTTTGTGGGCTGGGCCCAGGGCCTTGATGCTTTATGCAGCATCAGGACTTAGTGTCCTGTGTCCCAGCTGTGGTTAAAAGGAGTCAATGTACAGCTCAGGCCATTGCTTCAGAGGGTTCAAGGCCCAAGCCTTGATGGCTTACATATGGTGTTGGGCCTGCAGGTGCATAGAAGTCAAGAATTGAGGTTTGGAAACCTCCACCTAGATTTCAGAGGATATATGGTAATGCTTGAATGTCCAGGTGGAAGTTTGCTGCAGGGGTGGAGTGCTCTTGGAGAACCTCTGCTAGGGCAGTGTGGAAGTGAAATATGGCGTCAAAGCCCCCACACAGAGTCCCCACTGGGGCACTGCCTAGTGGAGCTGTGAGAAGGGCACCACCATTATCCAGACTGCAGAATGGAAGACCCACCAACTGCCTGCACCATGTGCCTGGAAAACCCACAGACACTCAACACCAATCTGTGAAAGCAGCTGGGAGTGGGCTGTAACCTGCAAAGTCACAGAGGTGGAGTTGTCCAAGGCCATGGGAGCCACCTCTTGCACCAGCATGACCTGAATGTGAGACATAGAGTTAAAGGAGATCATTTTGGAATTTTAAGGTTTGATGACTGCCCTGTTGGATTTCAGACTTGCATGGGACCTGTTGCCCCTTTTGGCCAATTTCTCACATTTGGAACCAGAGTATTTACCCAATGCCTGTACCCACTTTGTATTTAGGAAGCAACTAACCTGCTTTTGATTTTACAGGCTTATAGGCAGAAGGGACTAGCCTTGTCTCAGATCTTAGACTTGGGCTCTTGAGTTAATGCTGGAACGAGCTAAGACTTTGGGAAACTGTTGAAAAGGCATGATTGTGTTTTGAAATGTGAGGACATGAGATTTGGGAGGAGCCAGGGGAGGAATAATATGGTTTGACTGTATCCCCACCCAATCTTATCTTTAGTTGTAGTTCCCATGATCCCCACATGTTGTGGGAGGAACCCAATGAGAGGTAATTGAATCATGGGGGCAGTTATTTTCATGTTGTTCTTGTGATAGTTAAGTGAGTTCTCATAAGATCTGATGGTTTTATAAGGGGCTTTTCCCTTTTGCTTGGCACTTCTCCTTCCTTCCATCACGTAAAGAAGGATGTGTTTGCTTCCCCTTCTGCCATGATTGTAAGCTTCCTGAGGCCTCCCCAGTCACGCAGAATTGTGAGTCAATTTAACCTCTTTTCTTTATAAATTATCCAGTCTTGGACAGCTCTTTATAGCAGCACGAGAATGGACTAATACAGTGTTTTTCTGTGTACATACTACTACCAGTGAGTTTTATACTTTTGGATGATGATTTCTTTTGGCTCATTAACATCCTTTTCTTTCTGATTGAAGTATTCCCTTTAGCATTTCTTGTAGGACAGGTCTGGTGTTGATGAAATCTTTCAGTTTTTGTCTGGGAAAGTTTTTATTTCTTCTTCATGTTTGAAGAATAATTTTGGTAGATACACTGTTCTAGGGTAAAAGTTTTTTTTTTTTTCCTTTAGCACTTTAAATATGTCATGTCATTCTCTCCTGGCCTGTAAAATGTCCACTGAAAATTCTGCTGCAAGATGTATTGGAGCCCCATTGTATGGAGCTCTTGCTGCTTTTAGAATCTTTTCTTTGTCCTCAACCTTGGGAGTTTGATTATTAAATGCCTTGAGGTAGTCTTCTTTGAGTTGAATCTTGGTGTTCTATAAGCTTCTTGTACTTGGGTATTGATATCTCTAAGTTTTGGAAGTGCTCTGTTATTATCCCTTTGGACAAACTTTCTACCCCATCTCTTTCTCTACCTCCTCTTTAAGACCAGTAACTCTTAGATTTGCCGTTTTGAGGCTATTTTCTAGATCCCGTAGGTTTGCTTCATTGTATTTTATTCTTCTTTATTTTGTCTCTTCTGACTGTATTTTGTAACATCCTGTCTTCAAACTCACTAATTATTTCTTCTGCTTGATTAATTCTGTTATTAAAATACTCTATTGTATTATTCAGTATGCCATTTGCATTTTTCAACTCCAGAATTTCTGTTTGATTCTATTTATTTCAATCTCTTTGTTAAATTTATCTAATAGAATTCTGAATTCATTCTCTGTGTTATTCTGAATTTCTTTCAGATTCCTCCAAACAGCTATTTTTAATTCTCTTTCTGAAAGGTCACATATATCTGTTTCTCTAGGATTGGTGCCTCGTGGCTTATTTAGTTCATTTGGGGATGTGATTTTTTTCTGGATCATCTCAATACTTGTAGATATTCGTCTGTGCCTGGGCATTAAAGAGTTAAGTATTTATAGCTGGGTAAGGTGGCTCACACCTGTAATCCCAGCACCTTGGGAGTCCGAGGCAGGCAGATCACAAGGTCAGGAGTTTGAGACCACCCTGACCAACATGGTGAAATCCCATCTCTACTAAAAATACAAAAATTAGCTGGGCATGGTGGCACGCACCTGTAATCCCAGCTACTCAGGAGACTAAGCCAGGAGAATTGCTTGAACCTGGGAGGCAGAGGTTGCAGTGAGCCAAGATTGCACTACTGCACTCCAGCGTGGGCAACAGAGAGAGACTCTGTCTAAAAAAAAAAAAGAAAAAAAAAGGTATTTATCGTAGTCTTCTCAGTGTGGGCTTGTTTGTACCCAAACTTCTTGGGAAAACTTCCCAGATATTCAAAAGGACTTGGGTTTTGTGATCTAAGCTGTATCTACTTTAGGGGTAACCCCAAGCCCAGTAATGCTGTGGTTCTTGCAGACTTGCAGAGGTACCAACTTGATGATCCTGGTTGAGATCCAGAAGAATTGTCTGGATTGCCAGACAGAGACTCTTGTTCTCCTCCCTTACTTTCTCCCTAACAAATGTTGTCTCTCTTTTGTTTCTAAGCCACCTGGAGTTGGGATTGAAGTGACACAAATACCCCTTTGGCCACCACCTGTAGCACCAGACAAGGTCAGACCTGAAGTGAGCACAGCACTGGGTCCCTCTCAAGGCCTTCTGTAACCACTCCCTGGCTACCACCATGATCACTCAAAGCCCTGTGGCTCTACAATCAACAAGTGGCAAAGCCACCCAAGCCTATGTACTTCCCTTCAGGGCAGCAAGTTCCCCCAGTCCCTGGGTAGGTCTAGAAGTGCGATCCAGGAGCCAGGGACTAGAGTCAAAAATCTTAGAAATTTACCTGGTGTTCTGTTATACTGCAGCTGAGCTAGCACCTGAACCACAAGATGCAGCCCTTCCCATGCTTCCCTTCCCGTTCCAAAAACAGAGAAGTCTTACCAAAGGCAGAGGAGTCTCACCTCATGGCCACTATCACCTCAGGCCCATCAGGAGTACTGCCAGACTACTGCTGATCTTCCGTTAAGGCCCAAGGGCTCTTCAGCCAGACTGTGGTAAATACTGCCTGGCCTAGGACTCACCCTTCAAGGGAGTGTGGTCCCCTCTGGCCCAGGGAAGGTCCAGAAATCCCATCCAAGAGTCAAGTCCTGGAATCAAGGACCCCAAGAGCCCACTTGGTGCCCTACCCAGTGTGGCTGAGCTGGCACTTAAAGCCAGAAAGTCTCAGAGTCTCATCCAAGGCACTCAATGTACCTGGGTATTGCTGCTGGTTATTCAGGGCCCAAGGGCTCTTAAGTTAGTAGATGGTGAATTCTGCTAGAACTGGGTCTTTTACTTCAAGGAAGCAGGTTCCCTTTGGCCCAGGATGTGTCTAGAAATGTCTGGGAGCTTGGGCCTAGAAAGGGGGCCTCATGACTCTGACCAGTGCCCTATCCTGCTGTAGTTGACCTACTATTTAAGATGCAAGACGAAGTCCTCCCCACTCTTTCATCTCATTTCCTCAATCAGAACAAAGGGATCTATTTCAAAGTTGCAAGCTGTGCAGCCTGGGGTTAGGGATGGGGTGGTGCCAGCACTCCCTTAACCTTGTACTGTCATCTTAGTAGATCATGTATGTCTCCCCACCAATACCGCACCCAGTCTACTGTCTTTGGGCCTAGTTCAACCTGAGGACTCATCTAGGTGTTGCGTTCCTTGTGGCCTAGACTGCCTTTCAAGTTTATTTGGGGTTCCAGCATACTTTAGCGCATGGTGGTAAGGCTTGTGGGAACTCAAGTTCTGACCCCTGGGATCAGTTATTCCCCTCTGGCTAGGGCTGGTTTAGATGCTTCCTCCATGGATAAGCGTCAGCTGAGTTTGGTCTGATTTTGTTTTCTGCCATAACAAGGGCAGCACTGAGTTCAATGCCTTACAATTGCTGGCTCTCCCCAGGGCACAGAAATGCTCTCCATACCACGCTGCAGGGGGAGGGATGGCATGAGTGATTCAAGGCTGTCTTTCCTATCTCTTCAGTGCCTCTTTCAGTGATACAAAGTTAAAACCAGGTACGATGAGTGCTCACCTGATTTTTCGTTCTTACTAAGGTATTTTTTTGTGTGTAGTTGTTAAATTGTTGTCCTTGGAGGGATGATTGGTGGAGCCTTCTATTCTGCCATCTTGCTCCAGCCCTCCAGTGCTATATTTCTTAAAGAAAACATTTAAAATCACTTAGGTGCCTTGCTAGTCTGAAAGATTACACAATTTTACATTCTTTTTATATATTTTTATCTCTATCGCATCAGGACAATCATATAACATCACACTAATACTAATGAACAGCTTTTTCTTATGGATATGAATAATTACATTTCTATCTATATTTGAACACCTTTCATCAATATTCAAATAGGGTCTACATTTTATTAGCATTTCACTTGTTTTTAAAGCCACGTGCCTCCGTTTCCATCAGAGCTAAAGGATGGGAGATGAAAAGGTTTTATGGGGGGAGGTAGGTAGTTTTAAATATGAGCTGTGCCACTGTAACCAGAGAAGCAGGTCAATCATCTCTGTACATTGAGCTTCTGTGTAAACTGTGGTTGAAGAGAATATTCTACTGTGTGAAATAATCCCATCATATGAAACAAAGTTTAAGGTCTTTCTGATGACTTCGACAGTTATAATTCTTAATCTTGTGCTTATAGAATATTCTAAGAAACATATCGTGAATTAAGGAGAGTGTACAGTGGGATCATACAGACCTGGGATCAAATTCCAACTACTAAACTGGCTAGTTGTGTGATCTTAGGCAAGTAGCTTAATTCTTTTCTTTTCTTTTTACGGAGTCTTCCTCTATCACCAGGCTGGAGTGCAGTGGCTCGATCTTGGCTCACTGTAACCTCTGCCTCCCGGGTTCAAGTGATTCTCCTACCTCAGCCTCCCAAGTAGCTGGGACTATAGGCACACGCCATCATGCCCAGCTAATTTTTGTATTTTTAGTAGAGCCGGGGTTTCACCATGTTTTCCAAGATGGTCTTGATCTCTTCACCTTATGATCCGCCTGCCTCGGCCTCCCAAAGTGTTGGGATTGCAGGCGTGAGCCACCGCGCCAAGCCTGGCTTAATTCATTTATCCTTACTCCAACAACTGTAAAAATTGAGGTAATAAGATGCTGTTGTAACGATTAAATGAAAGGTTACCTGTAAAATGCTTAGCACACTAGGTAAGTGTTTAATCAGTTGTGTTACTTGTTTTTGTTATTATTATTATTTGTCAGATTTATTAAATGAAAGCAATACTAAGGTAGAAAACTCATTTTAAGAAAGCAAAGGAATAGAGCCTGTGTAGAATCTAAACCTATTTGCTTTGGAGTGATTGAGATATCCAATATCAGGATTGGGGTATGTAACACAATACAATCTTCTATAATGAAATAGCTTGTTTCAGCCAGGGGGTGAAAAAAAATAGAATGGAGCTGTGTTGGCTCCTCTATTGCATCCAGTGAAACATAATTTGTTGAGCACACAGGAGGAAGAGACAGTGTGGTAGAGAGAGGAAGGTGTACAGAATTTAGAAACAAGCAGGACTCCTTAGTTTGAGTCCTAGCCTTTCCTCATCCCAGCTGTATAAAGTGGAAGAATATAGTTAATTTTCTTTTCATCTCAGTAACTCTCATCTGTAAGGAGGTATTGGCAGTCCAATTGGAATGCATCCTTCCAATTTAGCCTGATTTGATTGGGATGTTGGGAGTATTAAGAATAGCCAATATAAATGAAATCCTTACTAAGTACTTATATGTATTATTGCATTCACTGTGAACCCATGAGGTAAGTTACTACCCCAATGAGACAGATGAGATGATTGAGGCACAGACATCTAATAAGTGGTAGAGCTAGGCTTTGAGACTGAGACATTTCCAGAGGCTGTGCTCTTAACTACTAGCCTACATTGCCTCTCATGATAAGTGAATGCCAGGTCAAGTAACCTATACACAGAAGCTCTTCCAGAACTATACCATATCTTCTCTCTCATGGGAAAATCACTTTGCCTCTGTCTCACACATTCTAAACATCAATCAGGATGCAGTCAAAGGCCACTTTCTTTATGAAGTCTTCTCATATTACCTCAGCCCACTCAACTCTCAGCTTTTCTTGAACCCCTGTGATACTCACTGAAATACTAAAGAGATCTATTAGTCAGAACTATTTCTATTTAAGGAGGCTTAACATCTATGGGTCAAAGCCATTCTAAATATTCAACATGGAAGACATAAATTTGGTATTATGAAAAACTCCAACCTGTTAACAGCTGGAGGAAGACAATCTCATCCCAACAACTGAGGGTGCACTTTCAGTCTGACGTGGCACAGAACAGAAAGTTCTGTGACCTCTGGAATGAGTGCATGTTCATGCTGTTTCAGGAGCTTCCAGCCTGGAGTTCATGGAGGTTTGGATGAATTATTTTTTTGACATTTTTTAAAGTTCTAAAGGGGCCATAATGAGTTATTGGTTCTCTGACACAACGATTATTTTATGTTTTTGGTGAGAATTATATCCATTTAATGTCTACATTGGACACTTTGATTGGCTCTTGATGACTGGATTTGTGAAACATAAATGATTAGTGGTCTTGACAGGGTTATTGGAGCCAGGATCAGGGAGTGACGATAGCTGACAGCATGCTTCCAGGATAGGTCAAAGTTGGACAGCACCCCAAATAAAGGAAAGGGTAGCAGCGACTGCCCAGAGTTGGTTTGCTTACTTGACTTGTTGTGTACTAACCCCACAGTCCAGCCAGGGTTTACCTGATTTCACAATGTATCACCACTTTCTTGGTGTCTTAGTTGTTTTGGCTGCTATAACAAAATAGCATAGACTGGGCAGATTCAACAACAGAAATTTATTTCTCAGTTCTGGAGGCTGGGAAGTTCAAGATCAGGGTGCCAGCCAATTAATTTCCTTTTAAGGGCCCTGTGCATGTCAGCTGTCTTTTTGCTGTATCCTCATGTAAGAGGTAGAAAGCGTGGGGGAGAGAGAGGGGGAGATGAGGAAGGGAGGAGGGAAAGAGGAACTGGAGGGAGGAGAGAGAGAGGCGGAAGAAGAGGGAGGGGTATGGGAGGTAGAGGAACAGAGAGAGATGAACAGAGAGAGTGAGAAAAAGAAAACACTAGTCTCTTCCTCTTATAAAGACACTAATCCCATGATGGGGGTTCTATCCTTATGACCGTATCTAAACCTACTTGCATTAAAAGTCCCCACCTCCCCAAAATCCCCTCATCACACTGGGATTAGGGTTTCAACATATGAATTTTGGGGAGACACAAACATTCAATCCATAATGTTTTGTAATTATGAATCCTTATTGAACATTGAAATTATTAATTGCATTATAAGGTTTTCTCTTTTTTCTCTCATTCTCTGATCCCTGAGTTTCAATCCTCTCCCTTCTTTGCCCTGCTCTTGCTCTGAAAGGCCAACCTTAACAACTGCAACACCTGGGCACCCTGAAGCACCACCAGAAGATTAGAAGGTGGAAGGAGAAAAAAATGTGGTATTTTTTCTACTTCCTCACCCTCTTAGTGCTGTTCTGGGAATGCCTACTTCCCTCTTTGACCATAACTTCTGTTAGGCAGTCCCCTTTTCCATCACCCAGATCTCACCTGGGTGTTTGAAACACTGTCTCATTTCCTCCCCCTCAGACCTAGAGGTGGTAATGACTTCCTCCTGTTGCTAGCTCCTGAGCACCTTACCATCTCTTGTCTATTACCTTAAGGCAGGATTTCTGAACCTCAACACTACTGATATTTTGGGCCAAATAATTCTTTGTTGGTGCAGGCTGTTCTGGGCATTGTAGAATATTTAGCAACATTCCCAGCCTATGCCCACTAGATGTCAATAGCAACTGCCCCAGTTGTGACAATCAAAAATGTCTACAGATATTGCCAAATGTCCTTTGAGGGGCAACGTTGAGACCCACTGTCTTAAACCTATCTATATTTCTGTAAATGGTCCTTTCATTTAAAAACACGTCTTTAAATATTCCAATTGTGTTGTCTATTTAAATATTCCAGTTGTGTTGTCTATTTAAACATTCCAATTGTGTTTTCTAGGATGCAGATGAAAATATGGGTAAATAATAATAGAATAAATGGAATTTATTGATGATTTATTACATGTTGATCAGGATAAGAATCTTTCAAAATGTGGGATCCAAAAATGAAAACAACGTGAAAAAGGGTATTGCTGGTGGCAAGCCTAGAAGTACTGATCATCTCAATGGCACAACAGCTATTGGTCGTCTAAATGGTTGCCACACTGAAGCTGTGGTTTCAAACAGGGGCCACAACATAGGGAGGAGGTACATGGTGTAAGGCCTTGGTTGCATAGTGATTATGATCGGTGCTCTCGGATTAGACTGCTCAGATTCAAATCTTCATCCTATTGCATGTTAGTCCTGTGATGGTGGGCATATTAATCTCTCTCAGATGGGATGTAGACAGAGTTATTGGTGTCAGTGGTTCTTTTCTTATCTGAAAAATGCGTCTAATATTTTCTCAGATTATTGTGACGATTGAGTGGTCTAATGTTTGTAAAGTGCTTGGCACAATGCCTGGTACATTGTAAGGTTTGCAATAATGATCATAATAGGATTATTTCTGAATTATACACATACACACATATACATAACCACACTAGGTGTACACATATTAATCATGCAGACATATATCACAAGGTAAGCAATTATTACTCATAACAAATATGTCAAATATGGAGTTTTACTTTTAAAACATTAAACATTTTATTCCATGATACATAAATGCATAACCCCTACAAAGACTTAAAGAATACTATAAAATGTGTTTCTTCTCTTAAATGTACCTTCTGTATTATACTCCATTTAATTATTTTAATAGTATCTTGAACCATATGACATTGCTTTTTTTTTTTTTTTTTTTTTTTGAGATGGAGTCTCGCTGGAGTGCAGTGGAGTGATCTCGGCTCACTGCAAGCTCCGCCTCCTGAGTTCACACCATTCTTCTGCCTCAGCCTCCCAAGTAGCTGGGACTACAGGCGCTCGCCACCATGCCCGGCTAATTTTTGTATTTGTAGTAGATACGGGGTTTCACCGTGTTGGCCAAGATGGTCTCGATCTCCTGACCTCGTGATCCTCCCGCCTCAGCCTCCCAAAGTGCTGGGATTACAGGTGTGAGCCACTGCGCCCGGCCAACATTGCCATTTTTTAGGTCAAAACTGTAAAATATTACAATATCATGTAATTCAATCTAATAGCTCCATGTCTTTCTCTAATTTTGTTCCATGCATTTACATACACTTATAGGCACATATGCTACATGACTTTTAAAAACATGAATGGCATTGTAACTACTTATCTTTTTTGTTTTAGAGATAGCATTTTGCTCTGTTACCTGGGCTGGAGTGCAGTGTCCTGATCCTGGCTCATTGCAGCCTTGAAATCCTGGGTTCAAGTGATCCTCCTGCCTCAGCCCCCTGAGTAGCTAGGACTACAGGAATGCACCACCACATCCAGCTACATTTTAATTATTTTGTTGAGGTGGGGTCTCACTATGTTACCCAGGTTGGTCTCAAAATCCTGGTTTCAAGTGATCCTCCTACCTTGGCCTCCCAAAGTGCTGAAAATAACTACTTTCTTTACTAATAATGTGCGGTGGTGGTCTTTCCGTGTCTATCTTGCTCTCTTCAAGGTTGGCAAAGTATTCCATCTTATGAGTGAATTAACATTTATTTAAATTCTCCTTTATTGATATGAATTTTCCAAATTTATTGCCATGTAAAAATTATAGTGCAATCAACACCTATTACATAAATATTTGCACATATGGGTGAGCATCTCTGTGGAATGGAATTGAGGAGTCAATTTAAAATTGATATATTTAAAATAATAATAGATTTACCAATCTATATCTCATACTATATCTATATCTATATTTATACTAATCTGTTTAGTTGTTAGTAACCCTCCATTTTCTTACATGTATAATTCTATATTAAAAGAGTTTGATACTGTACAAAAGTGCCAGGCCCTCAAACTTTTAAATTTTTGCAAATGTGAAAAGAGAAAAAGATAGGTTATAATGGTTTTAATTTGTATATTTCTGATTACTAATAAAGTTGAAAATCTTTTCATATGTTTGTTGAGTTTTTGCTTTTTCATCTGTGAATTGCTTATTCATTTCTCAAATCCATTTCTCTGTTGGGACATGTGTCTTTTTCACATCAATTTGTAGGTGCTGTTTATAGATTCTGGATATAAATCCTTTGTTGTACTTGTTGCAAATATCTCTGTTTGTCATTTGTCATTTAGCTTTCTTTATAGTATTTTCTATCACCCAGAAGTTATAATTTTTATGTAATTGCATGGCAGACATTTCTTTGTTAACTGTGGGGTTATCAAGCCTGACTTCTAGAATGCTAAGGTGTTATACCTAGGGAACCCTCAAGCCAGAATCTGGATACTGCCTTGAACTGAATTATTTGTGGTCTATTTTTTTCCTTCCTATTTATGATGGTATACTTTTGCTTGGAAAAAAGAACCTACTATATATAAGCAAAACCAAAACCCAGAGCACTAGTACTTGTTTACACCAACTGAAAAATACACTAAGAATGGAGACTTGTAGTCTCATAGCAGACAGTCTTCTCACAGAACAGTAACAACAAAAACCACACACACACACACACACACACACACACACACAGAGTTCTCTGTGAATACACAATTTTTAATTTATCCACTTCACCATGTCAAGAGCTCCAGATAAAATGGGCATGCAGTAGAGCAAGGATGATAACACAGAAGCACTAGCTAATTTATCATTATAAAGATAGGCAACCTACAGGCAAGTCTGGAGGGACTATAAGTTAATGAAGCTGATTTTCTATTGATTGGGAGCATATTCGAGGTCAGTGAGGATTCTTCTATTTTCTTTGTGGGAATTGGGATTTGCAAGGTTATAGAGTTACTGTATGGTTGACCTGGTCAGGTTTTGATGGGGTTATCCCACCTGGTTCAAGGGGAATACGGCATTTCTGGTCCTGGTAGTAAGGAAATGCACGAGATTGCTGCTCGTCCCTCTGAAGAGAAGGAGGCCTAGACAAGGAGGTAGCCAAAGGTGCAGATAGGTTGTACACTCAGGCCAAAGGATGTCTGCACGTATGAGGTCAGCCTGGAAAGAAAAGCCATCAGCAGGGAACAAGATGGGAGGGCAAGGTGAGGGATGAAACATGTATTTCATGTCTACCAGGTTGAAGGCTTGTCATACATCACACCTCCCACTTCTGACAGCACTGACTGATTCTGAATCCATGCTTTACACTCAGCTCAGGTTACCCTCTTCCAGCAAGATTCCCCTTGTCTCCTTATCACAGACCAGGGGTCTCTTTTCCAGGCTTTCAGATCTCTCAGTGCACATCCTTTTTTTTTTTTTCCCCACCACATTTAACTACATTAGATTCTAAGTGTCCCTTCATGCATCTGACTCCTTCACTATAAGCTTCTCATTCATCTCAGTATTTCCAGGACAGACACAACTCAATAATAATAATAATGGCCATCTTTTATGTAATGGATTCTGCATCCCACATCCTCATCTAAAGCTTTACATATTTGAATGCATTTAGTGCTCACTAGATTCCTGGGAGGGAGATACCATTAATATCCCCATACAGGTGAAGAAACCGAGGCACAGAGGAATGTAACCAAGGTTAAGTACTTGCTCAAGGTCTCCTAGTTGGTGAGTGACAGAGCTGGGTGTAGGATTTCTGCTGTCTGGCTCTTACTAAAGATACAAGGCTATACAAATGTAGTATCAGGGATGAAAAATATTTAAGTAAAGGAGTAAATGACTTATTTCATCCTGACAATGAGGCCTCAAAGGAGGACAGCACTAAAAGAATAACCACATAGCTAGGAAGAGGAAAAGCCTGGGTTCTCACTCATGTCTGTACTCTGAAGTCCATGTTCTTTCCAGAATTACATTAATACTAATATCTGGAAAGGGTATTAGTGAGAGTGAGTTAGCCCAAGACGTGTGTAAAGGATCTCCATTGCATGTATATTTGGGGAAGAAGTGACCAGAGGGACAGGCTGATGATATTGGAGTGATGAGAACCCAACCAGGCCAGGAGCTATACTTTATATTGGGTCTTTTCTAAGTAGCCTTTTAGAAAACCTCAATATTATATTTATTTATTTTCATGGAAAAGAGGTTAAACCCAGGGAGAAATTTTTCTTGAGGCTTCTTGAAAGCATGAGATGGTGATGATGATAATGAAAGAGATGCACAAACTGATTGGGTTCAAATTCTAGATCCATGTTTTTCTAGCCGTGTGACCATTGATCAGTTACTTCACTTCTCTGTACTTCAATTTTCTCAGCTTTAAAATGAGAACAATAAAAGTAGACATCCATCTCGCAGGGCTGTTGCAAAAATTAAGCAGATTAATTCATATGAAGAACTTAAGATAATCCCTAGCATCTGTAAGCACTCAACAAATGTTACTACTATTATGTTCATGCATCCATGCGGTATTAGGAAAGGGCACTAGATTAGGAGTCAAGGCACTTGGGCCCCAATTTCATCTCCCTTGCTAGAGGTGCGACGTTAGCCATATCCTTCTTTTCTAATCTGACTAGTTGTTAGTAACCCTCCAGTTTCTTACGTGTATGACTCTATGTTAAAAGAGTTTGTAAATAAACTTCTCCTGTTTTAGGTTTGTGAACATCCACATGCAGAGATTGGATCTATGGAAACGGCACTGCTTCAGAGATTGTGCTGAACCAGCAAACAATGAACTGTGATAACAAGCAGGGAGCTCTGTCCCTGAGAGCACCTCACAGAAAGACTGAAACCACAGTTGCTGACCTGAGAGGGAAGCAGGAGGTGGAAACTGGAAGGCAGTAGTCTCACATGAGAGCTGAAGAGGCTACACAGAGATGGGAAGACCTCCTAATGCGCTGATCATTGGCTGTCTCCCGTGGTTAGGTAGTTTATCATACCACCTGCAAATCATTAAAGTTTTGTCTTTTTCTTCCCCATATTTATACCTCTCATTTTAAAATTTATTTTGTATCATTTTGTCTAGGGACCTCAGTACAATTTTAAATAATCATGGTTACAGTAACCAAACGTCTCTAGCTTAGATGGAAATGTCAGTGTTTCAACATTAAGTATGCTGTTTATTATAGATTGCAGCAGATACCCTTATCAAATTCAAAAAGGCTGATTTTAGTGCTAATTGACTAAGAGTCTTTCTTTCTTTCTTTCTTTCTTTCTTTCTTTCTTTCTTTCTTTCTTCTTTCTTTCTTTCTTTCTTTCTTTCTCTCTCTCTCTTTCTTTCTCTCTCTCTCTCTCTCTCTTTCTTTCTTTCCTTCTTCCTTTCTCTCTCTCTCTCTTTCTTTCTTTCTTTTTTGTTTTTGGTTTAAAATTAGGAGTGTATCAGTTTGTCAGGGTTCTCCAGAGAAACATTACCAAGAAGATGGATGATGGATGGATGGATGGATGGATGGATGGATGGATGGACAGGCATGCAGGCAGATGGACAGATGGATGGATGGACAGAGATAGATTCGATAGATAGATAGATAGATAGATAGATAGATAGATATTTTAAGGAACTGGCTTACACCATTGCAGAAGCTGGCAAATCCAAATTCTGCAGGGTAGGCTTGCAGGTTGGAGACTCAAGGAAGACCTGATGCAGCAGTTTGAGCTTGAATGTGGTCTGCTGGGAGAATGTCTTCTTCCTCTGGGGAGGTCAGTCCTTTTTCTCTTAAGGCTTCCAACTGATTGAATGAGGCCTACCCACATTACAAAGAGGTACTCTGCTTTACTCTAAGTCTATTGATGTTAATGTTAATTTCATCTAAAAAATACCTTCACAGAAACATCTAGAATAATGTTTGACCAAATATCTGGGTACCATAGCCTAGCCAAGTTGACACATAAAATTAACCATCACGAAGAGTTGGATTTTATCAAGCACATGTTTGGTATGTATTTTATTATTTTTATCCTCTGTTAATTTTAATTTTATCCTCTACCTAATTTTATTAATACATCTTGAATATTAAACTCTCTTTGCACTTGTAAGAGAACCCACACAAGTCTTTACCTAAATATTTGTAAAGATTCTATATATTTTACCCAAATATTTCCAAAGGTTCAAAATAACAAGTTTTGGCATGGTTATTTGATATGAATGTAAAGTGGCAAAGTCTTTTTGGAAAGTACTTTGACAGGATCTATAAAAATTTAAATGCGCACCTTTGACTTGTTGGTTCTATTTTTTTCTTTTGGATACTCAAAAATACCTTTGCATATGAATAAAGAGGCATATGGCAGGCTGCTCATTATAGCATTGTATGGAAAGTAAAAAATTGGAAACAGCCAAAGTGTCATTAAGAGAGGAATAAATGAACAAACTTCTAAGAAATACTGGCAGCAGTCAAAATTAATACATATATACTAGCCAGGCATGGTGGCTCATGCCTGTAATCCCAGCACTTTGGGAGGCCAAGGTAGGTGGATCACTTGAGGTCAGGAGTTTGAGACCAGCCTGGCTGGCCAATGTGGTGAAGCCCCATTTCTACTAAAAATACAAAAATTAGACAGGTGTGGTGGCACATGCCTGTAATCCCAGCTACTCAGGAGGCTGAGGCAAGAGAATTATTTGAACCTGGGAAGTGGAGTTTGCAGTGAGTTGAGATCGTGCCACTACCCTTCAGTCTGGGTGACAAGTGGAAATTCTGTCTCAAAACATATATGAATATATTTATTTAGAACTCTCTAACATATTGACATTTGTTTTTATAAAAGCAAGTTTTGGAACAAAATCTCAAAATGACATGACATATTAAATAATCAAATTTTTGTATATACATTATGACATAAATGCAAAGAAAATCATTTAAATTATACTTATTACTCTGATAATAATTGTTACCCCTAGAGGCTCAGGGAGGACTATGTATCTGTATTGTTTACATTTTTTTGCAATGAGAAAGTACTAACAAATTACTTATCTAATTTAAATTTAGTACCAAAAGCTATAAATTAACAAGACATTCTTTTCTCTCAAATATTAGAATTTAGTCTAGAACCCTGATGTGCTAACTACATATATTAAAACTCATTACAAAATACTTTATGTCATATTTAAAATTGAAATTTATATTGAAATGTTAAATACCAGATTCTTACAAAATACAACATACAATGTGTAATCTCTAGGCAAACAGTGAATGCATTTCATGTAAGTTGATAATGGTACTTTGGCAAGAATTTTCTTCTAGTTTGGTTAACACAAATAGATGTAACATCTAACTTTAGCTCACAGAGTAGTAATTTGAAAAGCAAAGATATATTACTCTTTCATAAAATGTTAGCTTTGTTACAAAACAATCCCCAACATAGTAGGTGTTTCGCCTTGGAATTTTACAGTAATAACCAAGGGGAAAAAGAAAGTAATAACATTATGATTTAATAAACATGGTTTCATATAAAAAACTTACAAACAAGTGGAAATATTTCTTTATAATTTCGTTAAAGAAACTAAAGTATCCTCTAGGCACTCGAGGCTGAAAATTATTTTCTGATAACTTTTATTACACTGATCAATAACATATATAGCTTTTATGAGATAGTTTCTTGCTTTTGTAAGAAAATATAACACATGAAAATAAAATAATCTCACATTTACCTTGAATCTTATGTATGAATTTCAGCTATATTTTTAATAGAGAAAAGGGGGGGAAAAGGGCCTTGCCTCATGATTGAGGGTACTGTTCTCAAGAGAATAAGCTATTCCCAGTCAGCTAGATCCCTGGACCTTGGATCCACTCACTACATAGGTCTACATATCACTACATAGGTCTAACAGAAAGCAAGCCTCTTTTGAGATAGAACATAGGTTTCCCCAACATTTAAAACAATTTTATTTTAAGTTCCAGGATACATGTGCAGGACATGTAGGTTGGTTACATAAGTAAACGTGTGCCATGGCGGTTTGTCACACCTATCAACCCATCACCTAGGTATTAAGCCCAGCATGCATTAACCATTTATCCTGATGCTCTCCCTATCCCTGCCCTGATAGGCCCCAGTGTGTGTTATTCCCCTCCCTGTGTCCATGTGTTATCATGGTTCAGCTTCCACTTATAAATGAGAACATGCAGTGTTTGGTTTTCTGTTCCTGTGTTAGTTTGCTGAGGATAATGGTTTTCAGCTTCATCCATATCCCTGCAAAGGACATGATCTTGTTCCTTTTTGTGGCTGCATAGTATTCCACGGTGTATATGTACCACATTTTCTTTACCCATTCTATCATTGATGGATTTCCCCTACAATTTTATGGCACTGAATGTGTGCTTTCCTCTACGCCCTCAATCTCACCTGATCCTCTATCTGGAATGCCCTTCATAATTTTCTATTTTCTGCATCATCATTCTAGCACCCAAATAGGCTGGCTTTGTGGGTATGCAACACATGCAGGGCACAGGGCCCCATGCTCAGAAGAGCCCTATGCATGGTTTAATGCTCTATGCTCCCTGTCTTGAAATTCTTAATAATTTTATCTTTGAACTTGTATTTTGTAAGTGAAGCCGGATGGGACAGTAGAGCATGCACATGGAGATGCACAAAATATGAGTTTCCTTCCTTCTTTCTTCCCCTATTCACATAAAGTGTTCAAGATATTCCATGAGCACAGGATTTTAGTGGACCCTTCATGCATGGCACTTCAAAGAGAGTGAGTACAAGGAAAGCATCTTAAGTATGCCCAAGTAGGAGGGGTGCTGATATCCTGCAGAAGCCCTGATTTCTGCTCTAACCAGAACTCACTTCCAACACAGAAAGAAGGCAGTGGTGTTGTAAGAAAGACTGACAACAAAATCTTATACCCATTCTTACCCATGTTATTTCCCTGTATTAGCTAACCACTTAACACTGAAAATGGTAACACAGAAGGCAAGCAAAAGATAGGGCAACCATAGTTTCTTTTCCTTCCATCTTTCCTTTCTGATTGATAAACTGAAGGTAGAGAGTGTTGATGGAATGTGCACATGTAAAGAAGTGAAACAAAAGAAGCTTGGTTTTGTGCAGTGTTTTTCCTGTTTTGGTAAGAATGAAATACACACATATGTAGGAACTCTGAAATATAAATTGTGTTATATCAGTGATTTTGCATATAAATTAAATGCTCTTAAATTTGCATTTAAGGCTGACATTGCACAACATAAAGATGAATGGTGGCCAGGCGCGGTGGCTCACGCCTGTAATCCCAGCACTTTGGGAGGCCAAGGCGAGGGGATCACGAGATCAGGAGATCAAGACCATCCGGGCTAACATGGTGAAACCCCATCTCTACTAAAAATACAAAAAGATTAGCCAGGCATGGTGGCGGGCGCCTGTAGTCCCAGCTACTCAGGAGACTGAGGCAGGAGAATGGCGTGAACCTGGGAGGCGGAGCTTGCGGTGAGCCGAGATTGCACCACTGCACTCCAGCCTGGGCGACAGAGCGAGACTCCGTCTCAAAAAAAAAAAAAAAAAAAAAAAAAAAAAAAGCAAATAATTCAATTTTTAAAAATTTTGAACTTCATTAAATAGCAAGTGAAAATCAGCATAACAAGTTGAGAGACTGAGAAAGAAAGGAAAATGTTACATTTTAGTGTCGTTAATATGCTTTTCCTGCCTTTTGAGCAAATGACCCCAAATTTTCATTTTGCACTAAACTCTGCAAATTATGTGACCCAAATGTGTCACTGAAGGCATCTTTGGTTACTGCCATTGCCCATCAAAAATTAATTGCTGGCCCGGTACAGTGGCTCACACCTGTAATCCCAGAACTTTGGGAGGCCAAGGTGGGCGGATCACCTGAGGTCAGGAGTTCGAGACCATCCTGGCCAACATGGTAAAACCCTGTCTCTACTAAAAATACAAAAAAAACAGTAGTTGGGCGTGGTGGCACGTGCCTGTAATCCCAGCTACTCAGGAGGCTGAGACAGAAAAATCACTTGAACCTGGGAGGCAGAGGTTTCAGTGAGCCGAGATCGCACCACTGCACTCCAGCCTGGGCAACAAGAGTGAAACTCCGTCTCAAATTAAAAAATAAAATTAAAAAAAAAATTGCTGTCTGTCATTCACATTCAATTATTTTAAAACTTGTATTTTGTACTTCATTGTGCCATGCTGTTTGGAATTACAGATACTATGCACTTACCCGTAGCTACTGTTGGCTGACATAATTCATCCCAAATATACCTCTGGGTCACCTACATCAGAATCACTTGGGAGTGGTGGTGGCAGGGTACCCTCCTAACAAGTTCCCTCTTAGGTTGGAGGGCATTGATACAGTGCAGTGATTCTGCAAAGTGCGATCTGAGGACGTCACTTGGGATCCTATTAGACATGCAAATGTGTGGGCCCTCAGCCCTGGGGTGGGAAGGGGACTGGCAATCTGTGTTTTAACCAGTCCTCCAGGGGATTCTGATGCATGCTGTAGGTAGAGCTGATAGAGCTGGAAGAACATAAGCTCTTGAAGCAGCTAGACTTGGGGTTGGTCCTGGCTGAACCACTTACTACCTCTCTGACCTTGGGCAAGCTCTCTCTTCCTGAAGACAGCCTGAGTGAGAACCTGAAACAAGGGAAGAAAACTTGTAATACCTCCAAATGCCCTGCTAAGAGTCTTTCTTTGTTTAGAAACTATACTTTGCCTTTTTTTTTTTTTTTTTGAAGAGTAGGGAGAAACCTAATCCGAATGCACTGAAAGAGTTCTAATTAGACATTTCATGGGCCTCTGAGGCTCCCTGAGGAAAGTAAGAGAGAAGGCCAGAACACATGTCCCTCTTGGAATGGGGGCCTAAGCCCATGCTGCAGGGAGCTGGCTGTGGAGAGTGAAACCCTTTCAGAGGTCAGCACCCACTGACCTGAGCCACTAAGTCGATCCAGCTCACAGGCAATGAACTGACGATGGATGAATCCCTCTCTCAGAGGTGAAAAGGAAATCCATCATGTATGAATACTGCTTGCACTGCATTTCTTAAGGGCTAAAACAATGAAACCCTTTTGGCTCGTTTCTAGCTCCTGGTATCCTGTAATTTCTATTCGATTGTGACACAGGATCAACCAAAGTATGGTTTTAATCAGATTGAGATGATAGTCCTTATTTTGAGAAGCTCTGAGAAACTTGTTTAGCATTCAATTTAACAAATGGTGGAAATTGGAATATAAGGGGGAAAGATATAGAAACCAGTTCTATACCTTAAATGTTCCCTCTGCATCTATATATGTGTATAAATGTGTGTGTGTTATGTGTATAATTATGGGCTTTTGTTTTATTATTTTATTTATTTATTGTTTATTATTTATTTATTGTTTTACTATTTGATTTATTTAATTACAATACCAAAGCAAAATGCCAGTTTCAGTAACTTGATATTTATTTTGCATAAGATTAAAATACTAGTATTGATACTAGCATTTTATGTTTTTTAATGTATTCAGAGTTAGTGAAGCAAAAAATTAAACCAAATATTTAATATGTAACAACTAAAAATTCAATACACTTTAAGACAAGTAAAAATGCAAAGTTTTAAATGTATGTATACTAAACACACATTGTTATTGCAAAATTGTTTATTAGCAGTAAATTAATAAAATTACTAAAAAACTTTATATAAAATTAAAACTTTAGTAATCCCAGAAAGTTGAAAATTAGGTATTAAATAATTAAGTATTAATTAACTTATTAATAAATTAAGTACTTAACAATTTACCAAAAAAAAGGTGTCATAATGAGAGTCTACTGTCCTGCAAATTTGTTCAGCTGTTGAAAAATCTTTGACATTGTATTGGAATGTAAGACATCATGAATGGTGACATTAGGTTATAAATTAACTCCAAATATTTTCCATTGGCTTAACATTTTCAAATAATCCTTCCTTTTATTTAGCAACTTTGAGGAGGTGTTTCTGCAAAGCGCTTCCTTTTTTAAGGATCTTTCTGTGGCTCGTGAGCTACAACCTTGTTTTAAAGAGAGCATTGCCAGTTTCTCTCAGACTCTTCCAGTCTCATCATCATAGATGGAGTATCTGATGCAGTTACCTGCATCAACTTCAATTTTGCATTGTCTATATTCCACTTTTTCAAAAAGTCTTTGAGCTGGAATGAGAAATATTCCTTGCAGTAGAAGTTTGGCTTCATCGATTGTCATTTTCATTCTCCTCTTGAGGATTATGGAGGTATAGAAGAGTGCTTTCTAAATGACTGCAGTTTTGTTGGATTAGAAATTGCAATGCAGCAAATAGCTCTCTGGGTGTATCGCAAGTTGTAAAAGATTCAGATTCAGAATTTCAAAAAATATTTAAAAAATTGTTCCAAGAAAAATATAAGTATTTCAATCCTATGATTCAGAATTTAAAAAAAAATTTCAAAAATATTGCTTCCAGAAACATGGTAGTATTTCCATACTTAAAAATTATCCACTGGGCTGGTTGTGGTGGCTCATGTCTGTAATCCCAGCACTTCAGGAGGCCGAGGCAGGCGGATCACTTGAGGTCAAGAGTTTGAGACCAGCCTGGCCAACATGGTGAAACCCCATGTCTACTAAAAAATACAAAAGGAAATAGCCGGTCATGGTGATGGGGGCCTGTAATCCCATCCCAGCTACTCAGGAGGCTGAGGCAGGAGAATTACTTGAACCTGGGAGGCGGAGGCTGCAATGAGCTGAGATCACACCACTGCACTCCAGCCTGGGTCACAGAGTGAGACTCTATCTCAAAAAAAAAAAAAAGAAAGAAAGAAAACCAAAAACAACAACAACAAAAAACACTGCATAGACATAAACAAACAGTATACTTGTATACATACTAACACATCTAACTACTTTTTAGTAAAGTTTCTGCCTATTTTAGTCATTGCATGATGATGTGAACTCAACATAAAACGTGGGGAGAGGGAGCTTCTTCTGAGAACAGCTCCTGTGATGTCTGGCAATAGAAGAGTTGATTGGAGCATGTGGATATACCTTTTCCACCATGAAACATTTGAAAAACTCCAAAGTTTGGACTCAGGCAAGTGCAAGTTCAAAATGTGTGTTACAGTCCACTCTGGCTTTGGAGGTACTTGTGGAGTGCCCCACAGACCTCTAGGGAGTAAAACATACTGGGTTTTACTTTACTGGACCACTTGGAGCTCCTGAGCTAGCCAAGAACCCTGCTCACCCCCAGCAGAGGTAAAGCCAGTTTGGGAGGTCTCAGGATTGTCATTCCTCCTGTTCACAGCATGGCTCTGGGCAGCGCCACTCAGTGCCATCAAGGAACCATGCACCTGAAGTTTGGAACCCAGCTGAGTATGCAATACAGAGGAGGAGAAGACTGCAGTGGGGTTTTGTAAGGTGCTCCCAGCACAGCCTGCATCTGTTCCTTAACTCTGTAAAGCAGATGTGGAAACCATTCACAGTTTCCCAGCTTCCTTTCCCTTTATTCAACTCCCCTAAGTGCTGAGGCCTAACTGCTGACCACTCTGGCCTCTCATCTGATTTCCAGTGGATATCTGGCCAGTGGTGGCTAGGTCCAGCATTTCCTCCTTCACGATAGCCAAATCATCCAGGGTAATCTCTTGGCAGCAAAGGAGGCTAGAGAAGTTACTTTTTCAACAGGTCAAATGAAAAGCATACGGGGAGAGGAAGTTCAGGGCTAAGAGGCTTGGTGATTCTCCATGCCTTACTTTCCTCTGGGAGGCTGGATCCCATTCAGAACTGCACACCTCCCAGAAACTATGCTTTCTGACTTTGTATCTCTATAAATGACTCTTTCCTGATTGAATTGATAACCAACTTACAAGTCTAAAATCACAGTATGAAATAAACTGAAAAAATCTAGAGATCACATGAAATTTAATTCAATAAACATTTGCATATCTTTTTATATCAGGCATTATATTAGACGTTGGGGTATAAAGACAAGTGGAATAAAAATCCAAGAGTCCAAGAAGCTCATGCTGCAGAAATATAAACATTCACATGGCAATTAATGAGACAGAGGCATGGCTAAGATGCTTAGGAACAAACAAGAGGTCATGTAAGGCTTTAGGCTTCTGACACTAGAAAGGTGACCTTGGCTGGGTCTTGAAAGGTTAAGCAGGGCCTCAGCAAATACTAAAAGGGAAAATAATGTACATAGAAAAATGAACAGATACAGGTAGTGGTCAAGAAAACCCGTTATCGTGTTTAGAAGACAACAGGAAGCACCGTGGGGTTGGGTATGCATTTGAGCAGGTAATGAATGACCTGAAATAGGTTGGTAAGTAAGCCCTGGACTCAGCTGCAAAGGGCAATCAATGTCTGGATGTCTGGGATTAAAGGAAGAATGCCAGTGCTAGATTTCCAGCAGGGGTTGCAGTAACAGCTTATGTTTTAAAAAGTTCACTTAGGTGGCAGTGCAAAAGAGAAATGCAGGCAGAGAGGAAATAGTTAAGCATGCCAAAGGAAGGAGATTGGGTGGTATGCTTAAGGGAGAACAGGACTGAAACTAGATTTTTTTTTAAGATAGAGGAGATTTGAATATGCTGTAGGCTGAAGGTCAGTTGCCATTGGAGATGGAGAGATTGATAGTACAGGAGAGAGTGGAGATAATGGATGAAGACCTTTACCCATGCTAGCCTAGCATGCTGAGTTTCTTTTAAGTGACTGCAAGCAGTGCGTTAGCATTGTTCTTTGTAAAATAACACATGAAATACTCAACGTCATTGTGTAATAATACAAAAATACAATGAAAAGATAGCAGAAGTCATTAGAGAAATACCTTAATCTCAGGGTACATGAAATGACGTGAACTAAAATAGTCTATCAAGAAAGGGAAAATGGGCCGGGCGCGGTGGCTCACGCCTGTAATCCCAGCACTTTGGGAGGCTGAGGCGGGAGGATCACGAGGTCAGGAGATCGAGACCATCCTGGCCAACACGGTGAAAACCCATCTCTACTAAAAATACAAAAAATTAGCCGGGCGTGGTGGCGGGCATCTGTAGTCCCAGCTACTCTGGAGGCTGAGGCAGGAGAATGGCGTGAACCCGGGAGGTGGAGCTTGCAGTGAGCCGAGATCGCGCCACTGCACTCCAGCCTGGGCAACTGAGCAAGACTCAGTCTCGGGTGGTGGGGGGAAGGGCAAAATGGTGAATGAGACAATGTTATATTACAGGATAGTCAAGTTACCAGTAAACCTAAGTGACATCATGGGTGGTGAAGAAAGAGGGAAACTGGGGAGAAAGAGAGAGATCATGGAAATCAGACAGCACAAAGAAGAAAACAACAGTCAGAGGAGAAGAGAAACAGGGGCAGAAGAGTCCATGTATTTGTACAAAGGAGAAAAATGACATGGGAAGTTTCAACCAGCTCACAAATCCTGCTGTCTCCTACTTCTCACCACTCTCACCTAAGGCAAAGGCTGTAAAAGAGCTCCCAGTTGTGGCTTGTAGCATAGGAGGCTGGGGATCTTTGGAGATGGTTTTGCAGCATCTCTGGGTCTTTTTTCAATCAGCCTACAGTAAATGGACTGCCCATATTTTCAGCCTGGCTGACCACTACCCAGTTATAAAGAGAGCTGTTTGCAGGAGGAACTGGCCCTGAGATCCTTGGACACACAATGGTTTTCCCTTCACCTTCAATCACCTGTCACCTCCTAAACAATGAATAAATAAAGTGTAATACCTCCTGGCTCCAGGAGTGTTTACCTTTCCCAAAGTGTTAGATGAGGACCATGATAGGCAAAGCTGTACTTATACTAATGAGACTCCTCCATAAAATGTGTTCAGAGCCCGGCTCAGTGCTTCTCAAATTTTAATGTCTACATGAATCACCTGGGAATCTTGCTAAACTGCAAGTTCTGATTCAGCAAGTGTAGAGAGAGGTCCAAGATGATCAATTTCTAACAGGGTCCCAGGTGACACAAATGCTGCTGGTCTTTGAACCACACCTTGCCTAGCAAGGGATTAGGAAATGCTCTATTATGAACTGAGAAGGGTATTAGGTTAAAAAAAAAATGGAAAGAGTTTTTTTGCTGTCTCTGTAGAGAATCCACATAGAAATATGGCAGGATGTCATTTCTGCCTTACCACTAGCCACACACTGCCACAGAGCAGTCCTTGGCTCTGGGTTCAGTTTCCCAATGAACTTGGCCTAAGTTTTCCTGACCACAATCAAATGAGTCTGGGCTTGAGGAAATCTGTAAGTACAATTTCCTCTTCTGTCTTAATGGCATAGAAAAGACAGGAGGGTGCTCCTGGGATTCACCCACGCAGCAGAGCAGAATAGATGAGCCCACAGAGAAATAAGATTTCCAAATGACTTTTGCTTATGACCTGATTTACATCTCCACAAAGAGTGAGAGAAATGAGTTACTTTCCCAGTCCAGGCCCTACTTACTTGCTGAATAAACTCTGTTTAGGGAAAAAAACCGAACAACCCAAAACTTGAGGATTTGTGCAAGGTTCATCTGACTAGTGAAATGGATGAAGGCAACAGTTTTCTAGAATGTTTATATTTAGGTTCTGCCTGAGGGGAGCTCTTTTTATCACCTGAATATGTCACTGTAATTTGATAAACAGCAGGAGAGGAGAGACTGGCATTGAAAAATGTTTAAAACACTCCACGATGTTTCAGTTAGCTCTGGCATAATGGATTCTTATAAAAAGGAGGTTTTATTTTCAGTGCTGTCACCCAGCTTTGCTCAGTTCAACAAACATGCATTTGAGTGTCTGTTATGTAGCAGGCACTGTGCTGTGTGCTGAGTACACAGTGGTAAAAAGTGGTTGCTGTCCATGGGGAGCACTCTGTACTATGTGGGAGACAGACAAGTGGAGAGATAATGTCTATGCTGTATTGTCTATGCAATAATGGAAGTAAGTGCATGAAGTCTGAAGCATAGATGGGATCTTCTCACCCACCCTGCAGGTAGGGAGCACGACACAAGAGGCATCTCTGAATAGACAACATCTGAGCTGAATCTACAAACTTGAATAGGAATTAGAATGGTAAAAAAAAAAAAAAAAATTTAGGAAGGTGCTAGTCGTTAATGCTAATCATTAAGTATTTCTGATTTTTCTCTCTTTCATGTACATAGAATAGCCTGTCCCTGTCCTCTTACATGTAAATATAGCCACCTGACATGCTTGAGCCAATGACACGTGGGTGAAAGCGATATATGTCATTTCTAGGCAGAAGCTATAAACACGTATATGTGATTTACCATATTCCTTTCCCACTGCTACCGAAATTGTAGAAGCTTGTGTTAAAATAAACCCTCCATCAGTCTGGGTTCTTGAGTGACTACCATAAGCAGAAATAAACCTTTGTTGTTTAAAGCCATCGAATTCCAGAGTTGATACTGCAGTGTATGCTAGTCTGCCACGACTCACACAGAAGAGCAGGAAATTCTATCTGCAAAATCTCAGATGTGTAAAACCTTTGATTTGGAAAGTGCAAGGTTAATAACACTAGAATATGTTATGCAGAGTGGGATAGATGGGGACTGGGATGATGTTTAACTTCTCTGGGTCTCAAGATAATAAAGGCTTAATTAGGTGATTGAATAAAGGGCTAGCCAAATGAACTCTTGTTTCCTTTCTAACTAAAGACTTTGGATTTTACAAAATTGAATGCAGTTTATGATCTTTTCCTCTGGGAACTTGTCATGCCGGACTCCTATTGATTTCAGTATGGATGGCACCATGTTTGAGAGGCCAAAGAAGAGGTCCAGAGCCAGCAAGTGAGGCACAGGTTTTTTTGAGGGGACTTACATACAGGGCAGTCCAGTGGCAGCAGGCTAGACAGGAGAACCACTAGCATTTGTAAAAATCATGCAGTTCATACAGCATTTTTGCTTAACATCTTTCCCCTAGCTCCTTCCACCTAGTAAGGTGCTTCCACCACCTTCATTTAACCCAAAACAAAGGGTCTTGATTCCCTGTATGGCCTGCATTCCACAGCGTGGGCCAGGGGTTTAGATGTTCCTTATAGATGAGGAATGAATCTGCAGGTTGGTTACTCCCAGATTCCCCAGCTCGAAACTCCAAACGCACATTATGTTTAAGTCATAGGGTCATTCTCAGGGTATGCTTAAGTCATTGCTGTCAGGAACAACTGCCAAATTTCTAGACATGACTGGACTTTCATTTACCTCTAGGAAGCCACAGCATTTTTTTAAAACCTATATTATAGTAGTAAGTATTTTACAAAATGTTGAGTTTTGTTATTTTCACTAGACAAAGTTTTTTGATCACAGAAAATATTCCTATTGTATTCCCAAGCTCATGCACAATGACTAGGGGTGTAATAAGTATCTATTAGACCTAAGCCACTCTTGTGGCAAGGTGTCTCCCTGTTAGGACAACCAGTCACAGAGTATCCAGCTCCTATTGTCACTTCCAGGCTCTGATGAAGTACACACAGCAGAGTTTCCCAGACACCTGCTGAAAAGACTAAGAAAACAACTCAGAAACAAGTCTTTGTAGCAAGGTTTTAAGAGTGGCAGATGGGAAGGAGTCATTACATAAATTCTCCTGTCCTCCCTACAATAGGTTGTTCCAAGGAAAAGCATGTATGGAGGTTTCCTGCATGACTGGGTAGGTGAAGCTGCTGAGTAATTGGCTAAATCTCTTCATGACTCATTGTGAACTCTTGTCCAGGTGGTAACACATTACCTTCTATTGCTTCCCATGCTTGTGTTTCAACTCCATATTCCATTATTTTCACTGCCCTGGGCTCTAAAAATATATATTCCCACATAATCTTTGGTGAAGACTTTGTTTTCTAAGAAACTTGGACTAAAACAGTTCATTTCAGAAATGGTTACAGAAAGCAGGTCCTCAGTAAGATTTGGAGTTTGACTGCCCACAGATCAGAAATTAATAAGGACTGCAATGCTGGTAGTAAATGGATTGTTAATAACCCCTGGTATGCAATGATGTTGCAAGTACTTAGGCATTCACTTGCAGCTGGTTGATGTGAGGTGCATGTGAAAAGGAAAGCATTGAGAGATCTAGTAATTGTGTCATTTCATCAGTATGAGGACAATGATAACTATATATATTTTGGAGTAATGTGACTATATTGTACCCCTTGCAAAAAGAAAGTGTTTGTCTCAGGGCTTATAATTGCACACTGTGAAAATCTCTCTTTAGTGTCTTTAAAAGAAACTCTTAGTGCCTAAAATTTCAAGGTAGACTCTGATGAAAATCAGGCCCAGGATCTAATTATAAAGCACAGTTCCTGCAAAGTATACTTATATAGGTGTAATGTGAACAGACCTCTTGTGTGAAAATTGGGGCCTTGATTGAAACATAGAATGAGGATATCTGCATGGGTGAACCTGAGAATTTTAAACTCCCAAGTTCTTCTGCCCTTTCTCCAATAGCCCAACAGCCCACCTTGCCTGGATACCATTCAATGATGCTTATTCTTGTCAGTATCTTCCCTATCACCTCTCATTATTTCCAGGCAACAAACAGAGCCAGGAGTCAGCACAGCCCAAGTAAAAAGTACAAGCTCTGCTTTTGGAAAAGAATAGTTTACATACCAAAAGAATTATTTGGTCTGGCTGATATATACTGACAAGCTCCAGAAGAACACATGGTATGAAATGGATCCTGAGAATGTTGGGCTGAGAAAGATGGAGGGCACAGAATATACATTGAATAGAGAAGAATGTATTGATATGGAGAATGCACCATGATTTGAGCTTCAGTGCTTTGGCAAGGATATCTGGAGCTTGTTCAATACTCTGTAGAAAAGGATATAGAATATTGGACATGATGATGGCTTCTATAAAAATGAAGTTTAAGATGCCCAGATTTCCCTGGTGTGGTGTTAAGGAACACATCAGAATACTTAGGGAAGTGGAGTATCATTAACTTAACTTAGCAATGTCACAATCACAACTGTTAGGCCAGATGTAGTATGTTCAGTAGAGAATTTCAACACAGACTTTGGTCCAAAATCTACTACTATGGATTTAATGAATGCTTTCTTCTGGATATGCAACAATAGGGAGAATTAAAAGTAGCATGTCATAATATGAAGAGGATATCAGTATATATTTACTGTATTGCTGTAAGGCTATAATGTAGTCCAGAGACCTTGATCATGTTGACATTCCACAGAACATCACGTTGGTCCATTGTACTGATAATACCATGTTAAGTGGACTGGTGAACTAGAAGTGGAGTGTACACTAGCTGCCCTAGTAAGAAATATGCATGCCCAAAGTTGGGAGATGGGAAAAGGAGATGTAAGAGTCTGCCCCATAGGTAAAGTTTTCAGGTGTCCAGTAGTTAAGGACGTGCCAGGGCATTCATTCTAATGTAAACGACAAGTTGTTGTACCTCTCACTTTCTGTCATTTGTGATGAGGCACAACACTTGTATCTCATTCTGGATTTTGGAGGAAGCATATGCTATACTTGGGAATCTTTCTGCAACCCATTCATGGGTTGACTCAGAAGACCTCAAACAAGGCCCAAGGCAAAAATAGGGTTTTGCAGCAGCTCTAGACTCAACAAGCTGCAGTTTCAGTGGTGGCTAACAGTTTGGATAGATAAAGATAATGTAGGGAGTTTCTGGAAAGTCATTAAAAATGAGCTGTGGGCAGATCCATAGAGTTCTGGAGAAGGCCATGCCTTCTTCAGCAGAGAATTATGATGTTTGCAAAACAGCTCCTGTCATTTAAGTGTTTCCTACTGGAGACCGCACACATCATCACGGAGCGTCAAGCGCCTCTATGAACTGAGATGCTCTTTATGGTCTAGATATCACCAGGTCCATTGAACCAAGTAGTAGAGCAGGCACAACAGCAAATCACTGTATGATGAAAGGAGTTTATTGGAGACAAAGGTCCAGGACCTCCTAAAGAATGAGTAAATTACAAAATCAGATGGCCCAGATCCCTGTATTAACTACTTAAGTTACATTGATGCCTCTCCCTCACTCATCACACCTTTGACCAATGAGATTTTTTCCACAATGGACTAATGAAGGTCTAAAGGGTTCTGTTTCAATTCAGTAATGAGTCTGAGCAATATGTTGGTGCTAGTTGTAAATGGGCAGCCGCTACATGACAGCACCATGCAGGTTGGACCTGAATTGATGGCGAAGAAAAGGGGTAAAAGGAAACCCTCTAGTGGGCAGAGCTGTGTACAGTAGACTTGCCATCATTTCCTATGGAGGAAGACGCAGCTTGAGGGATAGATATACACTGACCCGAGAGCGGTGGTGAATGGAGGCTTGAGGAGGAGACGGAGAATAACAAGACCAGAAAATCATTGACTACGAGGTCTGGTAAACATACATAATTTATGGCAAAGGAGATGACAAATGGACTCAATCATAGGCTTCACTGGTTTTATCATGTACACCATCATCCCGAAATCTCTAGATGGGTCTGTGAGAATGAGCACAAATTGTACAGATATTTGGATTTCGTATTAATACCTACCATTAAAAAAAAAAAAAAATCAACTGCAGAAAAATCTATCAACAGCCAGCCAGGTAGTCAGAGGGTTTTATCCTATGGGTACCAATCAGTCTTTTTTTTTTTGTCTTTTCTAGTGATTCTGCAATGGACTAACAGAGTATCCATATGGTAGCAGGAATGGAAGCTTTGTATGGACCCAAATGGGCTCCCTTCATCAAGGATTGTGTAGCTATTGCTACCAATAAAGGCCAATCAACCAGCAGTGATCAACACAGAGCCAGCAATATGACACCATCCTTGGGAAGACCACCAAGACATTTTGTGTCTTATTTATTATTTTAGATCTTTTCCTCTCTGGAGAGGGTAGTGATTTACCTTTGAAGTGACTATTCCTGGTGTGGATTTATCCACAGTGCCTTCACAATCTGAGGGCTTACAGAATATCTAGTCTATTTGCATCAGATCCTATACAACACTGCCTCAGACCAACATACATAATTTATGGCAAAGGAGATGACAAATGGACTCAATCATAGGCTTCACTGGTTTTATCATGTACACCATCATCCCGAAATCTCTAGATCTCCCCACTACTTCTGAATTTGGATGAAGAATTACCCTATAGGACAGGGGTCAGCAAACTATGACCTGTGCCTTGAATCCAGTCTGCTGCTTGTTTTAGTAAAGTTTGACTGGAATACAATCATGCCCATTTATTTATCTATTGTATATATTTGCTTTGGCAGTATAATGTCAGAATTGAGCAGTTATGAAAGGAACTGCATGGACTGCAAATTGACTAAAATTGACTATCCAGCACTTTACAGAAAAAGTTTCCTGACCTCTGATTTAGGACATGAGCTCCTGTTTGCTAAGGGGCTTCCAAAGGGGCTGTGTGATATGACCAAAAGTGTGAAGATGAGTTGATTTTTTGTAGGGCAAACTTTGACTAATGGATACAGGAGATGAGAAAGAGCAAGCAATTCAATTCTCTTTTCTTCCTTCCTTCCCTGAAGTATGCTCCACCTCAGCTTACCTCATAAAGAAAGGTTTAAATAGCTGCTTTAAAGTTTTTACCTGATAATTTCAACATCTGCATCACCTCAGAGTTTGCATCTTTTTCTTGGGGTGTGGGGGCTGGGAGTCTCGCTCTGTTGCCCAGGCTGGAGTGCAGTGGTACGAGTCCCACTCACTGCAACCTCCACCTCCCAGGTTCAAGCGATTCTCCTGCCTCAGTCTCCAGAGTAACTGGGATTACAGGAGTGCGCCATCACGCCAGCTAATTTTTGTATTTTTAGTACAGACAGGGATTCACCATGTTGACCAGGCTGGTCTCAAACTCTTGACCTCAGGTGATCCACCCACATTGCCTCCCAAAGTGCTGTGATTACAGGTGTGAGCCACCCCGCATGGCCAACGTCTGTCTTTTACTTGAGCATGGGTCAGATTTTCCAGGTTTTAGTATGTCTAGTAATTTGGATTTTACCTGGACATTTTGTATATTATACTGTGAAGCTCTGGGTCTTATTAAAATCCTCTGGAGAAAATAGATTTTCGGTTTTTGTTTGTTTGTTGTTTTTTAAGCAGATAATAAACCTGTCTTGTCTTCTGTGAACAGTGGTTCCAAAGTCCATTCCATATTCAAAGTCTATTTGGATCTGCTTCTCACATATGTCACAGAAAGGGTGAGTCTTGGATGTGGTCAGTGACTTATATGGTAGTTCACTTCTCAAAGCTTGTGCTTCTTTGGGTGCACACATGCAGTTTGGGGTGAACCTGGGACTTGTATCAATTCATATGTGGAATTGGGGGATCTCTTTCTCCCATTCTCCCTTTTGCAATATTGTTTCCACTCTTTGGTTCTGTGAGGTGTATTTTTCCAATTCACTGGCTGGAAAGACGAGGTTTCTCTTGAAGTTGTGGCCACTATTACTACTACTCTCATGGAGAAATGAAGAGAACAAAAAGAAAGAAAAATATCAGGAATTTATCTTACATTCGTTGCACCACAGGGACCCATTTTCCTAATTCTTCTATTCAGAGAGATGGATGAATACTTACAGTATCAGGTTATATCTATATCCCTTCACTCCCACCTCAGATTCCTTTTGCATATTTTTCTGTCCAGATCAACTAGAGGCTCATTTGCTTTTTGGAAGAGAGATTACACAGGTCGTGGAGGAGGGCACAGAAAGTCTACAGGATGGGAAATGAACTGGGGTGGATTAAATAGTCTTATTCTGTGGAGTACAACCTGGAAATTCCTCCCAGTTGCCCTGGTATTTCCAAAATGATTAGTGTCTGAATGAAAAATTAGTCAGGATATGAAACATGTGGATAACAAAATTTTTATTTGACACAATCTTTTCAGAATAACTAACAGACTACTAAGAAGAGAGGAGATCTCCGAAGGATAGCTCAGGTGAACCTGGGGTATCATATGCAATGAAATTGTATAAATAAAGGCAGTTCCCCACCCTAAAAATGCTGCACAGCTGAGTGATCATTTACAAAGGCCTGAAAAGTAGATTCCCTCTACTCAACCAGAAGCACTTTCTTCTGAGGGCTTGAAATCTGAAATAATGGCCTGTTTCTCAGTTCTCTGCTCTCAGGAGGCCACTGCAAAGAGTTGAGTTCCCCTATGGCCATTGCTGACACTCTGTGCTATAGTCATGGGCATGCCTAGCCTTGGCCTTCTGTCTTACTCACACCTACAGTGAAGTGCAAGCAGAACTCGATGTTGGGTTGAAGAGGGCCAAGGGCATGTGCCTTGCAGCAAGCAGACCCAAACTGTGGCTGTTTATTGTTCAGGGAGGCTTGAGCTAGGCCCCTCTTCCTAAGCCCTTATCTGTATTGCCTATAAAGTGGGAATAATGACAGCCATATTGAAGGGCTGTGGGAAAAAACAAGATAGTGAGTAAAACTAAAACTTCCTCACCTCTAACAGATCTCCCCCTCTAGGCTCCAAATAAGACTTGAATTAGACATTATATTATTCAAAAGTGAGATTTATATCCCCAAATGTTAACTAAACTCTGCCTATAAAATATAGCATGGTAAACACACTTAGATCTCCCTTATTGAACAGATAAGAATGATTAATAATCAACATGCATTATTTATGTAAAATGTAACTGGGTGTTTCAAAAATTGTGAAGCTCACTATCTAAAGTAGGTTAGCATTCCCTGTCTCTACTTTATGATATAAATTGTTGGCATACTAATCTCTTTTTTCATAGGAAAATTCTAAATTGAAAGGACTGGAATTAATTACATCTTACTTTCTTATTCTAAGTATTGGTTTACTTTGTGTTATTCAGTTTTTAAAGTAAAGTCATGACTTTTATACAGTTTTTCTTGTACCATGCATAGAGACCAACATCATGGTTTGCACTTAGCAGGCACCTAATAACTATTGATCAAATTTATTAATGATCAGTGACACACTCTGAGACATGATTTCTCCTTAGATTGAAGTAAGAAGATCCAGTCAATGCAAACATTAACATCAAGAAGGGAGAAAAAAGGAGAAGCTAAAAAGTATTGGTTAATTAATTAATTTGCATATCTCTTAAATTTTGGTCACTTGGAAATTTAAAATTACTGAGCATAATTGTTAATGTGCAACAGAATTTGATCATTGAGATTCCTCAGCTGCATTTATAATTCTACTGTCTTCTAGCTGAGCAGCTCAAGACTAGATCTGTGGTTTACAATTATTAGAGAAATGTAATATAAGGAGAGTAAATGGCCTTTGAGACAACAAGTCATCTATCACTATTTACATCTTTTAGGTGTACTTTCCTTTATAATGGCACACTGTCAGGAAAGATGATTCTGAAACTTTGTTGAGAAGACAGGGAACATTTGCCAGCAATGAGGGCTATTACAACGAGGTGATACGGGAATTGAAAGAAGAGACAGAGAAGGACATGCATATTCATTGAAGGCCTGCTCTGCTTCAGTAGCTTTAGATGCATTATTTCATGTACTCCTCTCCAAAGCAGTACTGTGAGAGAATAATAAGTGATGTTTATTGAGGGCTTCCTCCAGGCCCACCATTGTATTTTCTGCCTGAGCACCTAGGCTTTCTGATACATTGTCTGAAATCTAGGTAGAAGCTTCCAACCCCCTCCTTTACTCTTGCATGCCATGTGCCTGCAGGCTTAACACCACATAGAAGTCACCAAGCCTGATGGCTTGTGACCTCCAGCAAAGTGTCCTGAGTTGCACCTGAGCCCCTCTGAGCCGAAGCTATACTTGGAGCAGCCAGAATGCAAGGAGCAGCATCCTCAGGCTAAGCAAGACAGCAGTGTCCTGGGCCTGGGCTCTAAAACCATACTTTTCTCTTAAGTTTCTGGCCCTATGATGGAAGGGACTGTTCAGAAGACTACCAAAATGTCTTGGGGCATTTTCCCCATTGTCTTAGATATTAGCACTTGACTCCATTTTAGTCATGCTAATCTCCTCTAGTAAGTGGTTGCTCCCCGGCCTGCTTGCATTCCTCTCCTGAAAGGGACTTTTCTTTCTCTGGCACTTGGGTACTTTTTAAATGTAACTTCCAACTTTAAGTCATTTATATGCTCTCACATCTGATTCAAGGTTTTTAGAAGCAGCCAGGCCACATCTTGAACACTTTGCTGCTTAGAAATTTCTTGCACCCAATACCCTAAGTCATCAGTCTTAAGTTCAAACTTCCACAGATCCCTAGGACACGAACAGAATGCAGCTAAGTTTTTTGCTATGGTGTAACATGGGTGATGTTTATTCCAGTTTCCAATAAGTTCCTCATTTCCATCTGAGACCTCCATCTAGCCTTCACTGTCCCTATCTCTATCGCTATTTTGGCCACAACCATGTAACCAGTCTCCAAGAAGTTCCAAACTTTCCCATATCTTTCTGTCTTTTTTGAGCCCTCCAAACTCCTCCAACCTCTGCCCATTCCCCTATTCCAAAGCCATTTCCACATCTTCAGGTATCTTTATGGCAACACCACACTCCTTGGTATTAATACAATTTTTGTTGTTAGTCCATTTTTCTATTGTTATAAAGGAATACCTGAGGCTGGGGAATTTATAAAGACTAGAGGTTTAATTGGCTTATGGTTCTGCAGAGTATATAGGAGGCATAGTGCTGGCATCTGCTCAGCTTCTGGTGAGGCTATAACCAGTAATCCCATCTTTCTAAAAGACAGTTTAATTATTTTTTCTCTATCTTTTCTCTTTCCTCCTATCCCCTACTTCCTACTGAGATAATATGGTTTGGATCTGTGTCCTCACCCAAATCTCATGTCAAATTATAATCCCTAATGTTGGAAGTGATGCCTGGTGGGTGGTGATTGGATCATAGGGACGGATTCTTCATGAATAATTTATTATAGCACCATTCCCTTGGTGCTGTCCTCATGATAAAATTCTCACAAGACCTGGTTGTTTCAAAGTGTGTAGAACTTCCCCCCGCCACTCTTGCTCCTCCTCCTGCCATATGAGACACCTTGCTTTCCCTTTGTCTTCTGCCATGATTGGGAGCTTCCTAAGGCCTCCCTAGAAGCCCAAGCCACTATGCTTCCTATATAGCCTATAGAATAGTGAGGCAATCAAACCTCTTTTCTTGATAAATTTCCCAGTCTCAGATATTTCTTTATAGTAGTACGAGAATGGGGAAATACAGAAAATTGGTACCAAGGAATGGGGCATTGCTATGAAGAGATCTAAAAATGTGGAAGCAGCTTTGGAACTGGGTAACAGGCAGAGGTTGGAAGACTGTGAAAGGCTCAGAAGAAGAGAGAAAGATGAGGGAAATTTTGGAATTTCTTAGAGACTGCTTGAGTAGTTATGACCAAAATGCTGGCAGTTCTATGGACAGAGAAGGCCAGGCTGATGAGGTCTCAGATGGAGATGAGGAACTTATTGGGGACTCGAGCAAAGGTGACATGTGTTATGCCTTAGCAAAGAACTTGGCTGCATTGTGCCCCTGCCCTAAAATCTGTGGAACTTTGAACTTGAAAATAATGACTTAACGGTATCTGGTGGAAGAAATTTATAAGCAGCAAAGCATTCAAGAAGTGACCTGGCTGATTCTAACAACTATGTTCATCTGTGTGCGCAAATAAATGACCTAAAGTTGGAACTTATATTTAAAGGAGAAGCAGAGCATAAAAGTTTGAAAAATTTGCAGCCTGGCCATGTGGTAGAAAGAAAAGTCCATTTTCATGGGAGAAATTCAAGCAGGCTGCAGAAATATGTATAATTAAAAAGGAGCCAAAAGCTAATAACCAAGATAATGAAAAGGGCTTGAAGACATTTAAGACCTTAAGACCTTCACGGCAGCACCTCTCATCATAGGCGCAGAGTTCTAGGAGGACAGAATGCTTTCTTGGGCCAGGCCCAGGGCCCCACTGCCCTGTGCATCCTCAGGACACTGCTCCCTGAATCCCAGTTTTTCCAGCTGTGGCTCAAAGAGGCCCAGGTACAGTTTGGAGAACAGGTTAATACATGAGCTCTTTAGAAATGCAATCATAACTTTTTACCTCTTCTTTACCAGACAGCCTGCAGGAGAAGCTCATTATGCTTAGAAACTCCAGGGCAGAACTTTCTCCCACTAGGAGATTGCCTCAAGAAACAGTCAATTTACAACCCAAAGTATGCCTGCTATGAAACTTTCTTCCACCTGGAGAGTTTTGGCCACTTTTACAACCTAGTTCTGCCCACAAAGATGCCAACAGTGGCTAGCTCGATCACCCGGTGGGATACAGCATCAAAATGAGTTCATGATCCCCCACCTGCATTTCCCTCCTCTGAGTGCCATTCGTGCCATATGCCTTTTAAAATACCTGCTTTCTGCTCCAAAAGCAAAAGCATATAATTTTTCCCCTAAGCTAGCTTTGGAACAAAAAGGCACTTTCTTTATACTAGACTTTTCTTTTGTTAATTGGGTGAGAACTCACTCATTACCATGAGGAGGGCATCAAACAATTCATGAAGGATCAGCCCCCATGACCGAAACACTTCCCACCAGGCCCTATCTCTAACACTGGAAACTACATTTCAACATGAGATTTGGAGGGGACAAGTATCCAAGCCATATCACTATTTTATTAAGTTCTAAAATTAAAATTTATGATTTACTTTATTACTTTGTTATTAGTGGGCACTCAAGTTGTTTTCATTTCTTTGCTCTTATAGTGAACGCTAAAATAACCCCTCACATGTATCATGTGTCTTTAAGCACTAGTGTATCTGTCGAATGTATTGTTGGGTCAACGAGTAAAGGCAGGCACTTATAATTCTAGCAGATACTTCCATGTTGACCTCCGTGGATTGTGTGAATTTGTCCTCTCACTAGCAGAGTTTAAGGGTGCATGTCTTCACATAGCCTCGCCGACAGTTTTTATTGAACTTTTGGATTTTTGCCAATCTGATAGATGAAAATTTGATGTCTGGTATTTTTAGTTGTATGTCTTATAATTAATGAGGTAGAGCATCTTTTTATATGTTTGAGAAATATTTATACTAAATATTTCCTATCTAGTGCATTATCTATTTGTACTCTGTTCATTTTCTACTTGTGCTTTTTTATATATTAGGGAGTTAGCGTTTTGTGATTTGAGTTGCAAAAAGCTTTTCCTAGTTTGTCTTTTAGCTTTTGACCTTAAGCACTGCATATTTCCCATGGAGAAATTTTTCTACTTTTTTTTTAAGAGTCAAATTTACTAGTCGTTTCCTTGATCACTTCCAAATTTGAGTCCTAATTAGAGAGACTGTCACAACTCCAATGTTATGAGATAATTCTCCCATGTTTTCATCTAGAACTCTTCTGTTGTCATTTTTTTTTTTTTTTTTTCATTTAAACCTTTGATCCTCTTGGAGACAATACCAGGGTTTGGATTGAAGCATACATCCAATTTTATATATATCTCTAGATAGATCTCCAATTTTGCCAGTACCATTTATTGAATCATTTCATGATGGACTTAAGATAAATTTTTAATCATATACTGTATTCAAATATCTATATATGTCTGTATATATGTCCTTTTTGGATTTTTTAGTCTATTCCTTCAGTCTATTCATATATTATTTCCATACTGTTTTAATAATAGAGGATTTTTAATATGTTTTAATATCTACTATGGCTAATTCCCTGTGTCTCACCATTTTTTTTTTTTTTTCAGAGTATTCCTGGTTATTCTGATTTATGTTTCTATGTGACTTTAGAATGACACTATCTAGCTTTTGTTAAAATAGGCTTTTGGGTATTTTCCTTGGGATTGCATCACAATTATAAATGAACATGAAAAATTGACATCATTGTCATGGTGTGTGTTTGTATTTCCATTTTTAAAAAGTTGTTTTAGGTTTCAGAATTATTATAAACATTTTATTATGAGTCCTACATATTTTTATTAACTTAATTCCTGTCTTGGTTGCTATATTGATGTGGTCTTTTCTTACATTATATCATCTATGTGGTTATTGCATATATGTGCATATGTATTGGTATGTATGAAAGCTAATGTTTCTATTATTTCTATACCCCTAATACTTTTCTGAATTCTTATTGATTGTAATAGCTTTTCAGTTAGTTTTCTTGTTTTCCAAGTATGCAGTCATAGCCTCTGTAAATAATATTTTTTCCTTTCTCTTTTCTACTCTTTTCATCACTCTAAGAATTGTGATTCCTTTCTCTTCTCCAATTGTGTTGTCTGTGACATGTCAACTTCTATTTCTGACTATAATGGGACTATTTTAGTGCTTCCCATTAAACATAATGCTAGTTTTGGGGTTATGACTGAATTACTTGATGTTGCTATAGATTTGATTTGTCTAACATTATTTTATTGCAATTTTAAAAAACTAAGAATGAATGTTGTATTTTGTCTGGTAACATCATTTAATACATTTTCCCCCATGCTTATATAATCTCAAACACAGAGGGTTTGTCGTTGACTTATATAAATTGTTTTGTATTATATACACTTACCTTTATCTTATTGCTCATTATATAATACTTTGTGGATTTTTTTTCCAAATTAGATTTAGCTCATTGTTTTAATGGTTGCATAATAGTCCATGGTTTGGATATAGGCCATTTATTCAGCCATTCCGCTAGGATAAGCATTCATTTTTTTTCATTTTTTCCCTCTTCCATAAACAAATCTGAAGTAATTATCCTTGTATTGTAGTTTTATGTGATTGGCCCTTTTATTTCTAAGGACTATATTCCCAGGGATGGGAGTGCTGAACTGAAGGTTGCGTATAATTTTAATAGCCCCTTTGCTATACTGTTCAAAATCCCACAGCTAGAGCTGGCACTCAATGAGCATTCTCTAACTCCAAAGCTCATTAAACCAAACTGCTGCCCAACTCAGAACCATGGATAAAGCAAATCATATAAAATCACTGTGCTCATAGTGAGATTCCTGCTACACTTCACCTAGTGGATGGGGTATAAACATCAGATTATTGCCTAACAAGAATCTTCACCTCACAAGCATTTGTCTCTGTGAATCTTTGAAGTTAGGTAGGCCTTGGTTTCTGCAATCTTGGACAAGCTATTTTGTCTTTCTGTGAATCCGTTCTCTCATCTGAGAAATGGGAATAAAAATAGTGCCAACTTTACACAGTTGCATCTAAGGTCTATTGCCTCTAAAGCCCAGAGCAATGTATCTAGAACAAATTTTCTTACAATACATAAAATAGCAATTCATTTGAAGTTACCAGGCTCAGGTAAAATTTTTGCTATATGCTTTGAAGTTGTCCAGGGTCCAGGCTGACAGGATGTTGGGGATAGAAAGTTAGTTGTCGCAGGGCACCTGGACCCTTGGTCCTGAAGAGGCCTTCACAACTGTGACCAGGCTGAGCACCCACAGGCTAGAGGGACCACACAGCACTCTCCTCAGGGCAGCCTCTGCCAATTCATGATTCACAATGGCCAGAAAGCCAGTGCGGAAGGTTGAGAAGAAGGGCTGAGTGGGTAAGGGAAAAGGGGGAGGGGATTTGGTGGTGAAGAAAAGAGGACAGTAGGGAAGGGGAGGAGAGGGGAGAGGAGGAGAGGAGGGGAGAGGGGAGGGGAGAGGGGAGGGGAGAGGGGAGGGGACGGGAGAGGGGAGGGGAGGGGAGGGGAAGGGAGGGGCCAAAGGCATTGTGTTAGTTTTCTATTGCTCCTGTGACAAATTACCACACACTTAGTGGCTTGAAACAGCACAAATTTATTATAGTACATTTCTGGAGGTTGGAAGTTTAAAATCAGTCTTTTTGGGCTAAAGTAACATGTTGACAGGGCTGGTTCCTTTTGGAGGCTCAAGAAGTGAACCTATTTTCTTGCCTTTTCCTGCTTCTAGAGGCTGCCCACATTTCTTGGCTCATGGGCCCTCCCTCCATCTTCACAGTGCATCACTCCAATCTTTGGTTCTATTGTCACATTACATTTTCCTTTGGCGATTCTCTTTCCTCCCTCTTTGAAGACCCTTATGATTTCATTGAATCCACTTAAATAATCCAGGATAACTCTAACATCAAGGCCTGAGTCCTTAATCACATCTATGAAGTCTCTTTTGCCACTTAGGTAACATATTCACACATTCAGCAGATCAGGACACGGGCATCTTTTGAGGGGCACATCACTCTGTCTACCACAGACATGATGTGTGTAACCTGTGGCACCAATGCATCCCCTTTCTGCTCTTTGGAGGTCATCTTAACACTGAAGGTACCTGGTTTGTTCATCTGCCTTCTTTCTGCTTCCCTAAGAACCTCCTTCTTGCTTAGTTGAGTCCTGCTCTCCTGCTCACAGAGAAAAGACAGGATCTATTTTATTGCATACGGGATGGGAAAAGTGTATATTAGACTTGGTAGTTTTTACTGGTCATGCCCGTTTACTAGAGGGAGAGTATGCTTCATAAGCCAAAGGGCTGAAAACTGTGGTCAACAGAATTTACCACCTGCTATACTTCAGGGCTGTCTTCTTGGCAGCATCTGATGATTCCTGAGACATTGATTGGACTTCCTGTTTTGTCTCACTCGATTCTCACCATCTTTCTCCTTGCATGCTTGCTTCTTATCTCTGTCGTGACGTGGCCTTTTCTCTGTGCATGTGTATCCCCGTTGTCTCTCTCTGTATGTCCTAATCTCTTATAAGGACACCAGCCAGATTGGATTACAGCCCACACAAAAGGCCTCATTTTGACTTAATCACCCTGTTAAAGACCCTACCTCCAATATAGTCACATTCTAAGGTACTGGGAGTTAAGGCTTCAGCATATGAATTTTAGTGGACAGGCGGGGGTGCTGCTGGGGGGAGCACAGGTCAGTGCATAATAACCTTCATGGACCTTTTTCCTCCCCTGCTTAAAGTCAGGCCACATGCAATGCATGCCAACCCTGGTATCTTTAACTACCACCTGCCTCCATCTCTCCTGGTTGCCCAGTGGAACCATGGACAACCCAGCTGAGGTCAGCTGCAAAACACAAGGACCTAGTAAAATCAAATTAGGTAAACCCATAGGACTTATTCATCAGGCTAAGCCATTGTAGGTCTTGAATAATACAATTTGGCATTTGTTAGTATAACATTTTGATTCCTGCAAAGATAAGTCCCACCTTCTTAAAGTAAGTATAAACACTTTAAAACACAAGTAACAGCCTAAGATCTAAAGGATACATAATGGCAGAAGGTCCCATGATTTCGCCCCCCATAGGGCAGCTACATCAGGTGACAGTTCTAGAGAACTGGGACCCTGGCTTCTGGCCTCGGGCTGCAGTCAACAATGTAGAAAAGGGAAGTCTCAGAACCACTTTGCAGTTCAGGGTGGCCACCAGTAGAAGAGGGATAACCACATTTTGCAGATAGTATAAAGTAAAAGCTTGGGAAGTTCTTGGGATCTGAAGTAAATGTGTAACCATAATATTTCGTTAAAAGCATGTTATTGTTGCCCAGATTTTATCCTGTGTTAGTCGTGTCTCAATCCACACAGTGCCAAGTGCCTTGCTATTGTAACAGAGAAAGCCTAGAAGGCAATCATTCTTGTGAGCCCCTAATGCTAGAAGTGGCCACATATATGTCCTGGGTCATTTTTATTTTCAACTCCTTAAAACAGAAACATTAAGGAGGCCAGAAAAAGGGAGATAAAAATAAAACAAAGCTTTTCAAATCATAAAAGAAAAGGAACTTGGGTTTTGAGTGTGTTTCTAGAAGAACAAAAACAAGGCATAGATTCATTGATTCTGCCACAAGTATTTCCTGTAGTGCAATAAAGCAACCCCAGGTGTGACCCCCAGATGCAGGTACTACGAGCTGAGAAGCTCAGAGGCAAGAGAGGGAGGGCATCTGTCTCCATAACAATCTACAGACTTTAAACACACAGGGAGAGCTGTGCAGTTACCCTGAGGCGGTGGGGTGGGTGGGGAGGGTAGAGTTAGTGCCTATGCCCTGTCCTTCACCTGAAGGAATGTGGCTTCTCTGTGGCTCTCTGTGTTTTGGAACTCGTTTGAGTCATTGAGATCAGCTGGGTACAAGTGAGTTTTGTTTTTGTTTTACTGGGGAGAGAAAAGATTAGAGTGGGAAAAGGGAGAAAAGGAGTGCCAGAGAAAGATCGCTCATGGCCCAGCCCTCGACACATGTTGAAAACATCTTATAGGCTGATTTTAATTAGAACTCTCTATCTGGAGGGAGAAACTGAATAGTTTCCAAAAACCATAACCTTTTTTAAATGACATTCTTTTCATGAGCCTTTCCCAAACAACTTTCTATGCATTTACTATCAGTCTAAGGACATTTCCTGTTTCCCCCCTTCTCAGTTTAAATTTTGGCATTTTCATATTTTCTTCATTCCTGTTTCCTATGGCCCTTTACTATGCAAAAAGGGTGTGTACCTGTGCATATGTGCAAGAAATGAAGGAAAATTAATAAACTAGCAAGAGAATTGGAGTGCAAGTTATGAAAAAAGAGTGAAGAGCTAAATTTATATAACCTAGAAAAAGAGAAGGCTCTAGAGGAACATGATAAAGTTACACTTCACAGAAGCAATATAAATGAAGGGAGGGAATTATTCACAGTCTCAGAAGATGGCAGGACAGAAGGGCTGGCCCTAAGCCAAGGCGGGGAAACAGAATCATGAAGGATGATAAAGGCGAAGACCAGAGGGAGCGCCTGCTGTAGGGTCCGCGACCCGACCCTTCCAGTTCATTTCCGACGGACACAGGGATCCAGCAACATCAAGGTCAGCTGAGCAGTTCCACGTGGAGCTTTCCCACCCACAGCTTCCTCCGGGTCTGGTAGAATCTCCCGCACTGCTGTGGACAGTGGAGTGAGGGAAAAAGGATATGTTTTTCCCCAACATGGACAAACTTCCTCTGAAAGTAACTTTAAAGAACCAAACTTCCCTTCCTAAACACAGAAATAATTTCAAGCATAACACTCTAGTGACTTGTGTTCCTTTTTAAATTCTATCTTGCTCTGTTTAATTTTTGATCAATTGGAGCTATTTTAATGCTTGTGAAGTCTTTCGTCTGGCCTAAAAATGAGGACGATCCCTTTTACTCTGGGCATAATAGCACAGACATTTGGTGACAGATTAACAGGGCTCCACGCCGTCAATATCTACAGTGTATTGAGTGATGAATAGAAGGCCAGAGGTTGAGGTTTTACTTCTTACTCTGCCATTGTATTTGTTTAGAAGGCTATTAATATACAACAGATTTCCACAAAGGTAACAGCTTAAAACAACACACTTTTATTATCTCCCAGTTTCTACGGGTCAGGAATCTGGGTATGGCTGGGTAGGGTCATCTGCTTCAGAATTTCTCCACTGCTGCAATCGAGGTATCGCCCCAGGGTTTCTTAGGAGGCTGTTAGAAAGGCGCAGGCTGAGCCACAGGCATCTCATGGTTTGACTGGGGCAGAATTCACTTGCAACTCATTCAGTGGTTGTTGGCAGGATTCAGTTCCTCTTGGGGTGTTAGACTGAGGACCTCAGTTCCTTGATAGCTGTTGGCCAAAAGCCACCCTCAGTTCCTTGCTTTGTGGGCCTCTCTAACATGAGAGCTTGGTTCATCAAAGTGAGCAAGCCAGGAGGGCAAATGATTGAATAGAGAGTGTCAGCAAGACAGAAGTTATGGTTTTTTCTTTTTTCCTTTTTTTTTTTCTTGAGACAGAATCTTGCTCTGTCGCCAAGCTGGAATGCAGGGGTGTAATTTTGGCTCACTGCAACCTCTGCCTCCTGGGTTCAAGCAATTCTTCTGCCTCAGCCTCCCGAGCAGCTGGGACTACAGGCGCCTGCTACCACACCCGGCTAATTTTTGTATTTTTAGTAGAGATAGGGTTTCACCATATTGGCGAGGCTGGTCTTGAACTCCTGACCTTGTGATCTGCCTGGCTCGGCCTCCCAAAGTGCTGGGATTACACGCGTCAGCCACTGTGCCTGGCCCAGAAGTTACAGTTTTTTATAAGTTGATCTTGGAAGTAGCTTTCCTTTATTTTTGCTGTCTTCTATAAATGTATAGAAGCAAGTCATTAGATCCAGACCCCATAGAAACAGCAGGAATTACACAGGGAGTGGATAACAGGATGTGGGGACAACTGGAAGCCATTTTAGAAGGCCACCTACAGCATTAACCAGATAAGTGGCCTTGGGCTTTAGCTCTTTCATGTGTTTAATATAATAATAAAAAGAAAAGTTTAAAGGTGGTTTAACTGATCATGGTGCAAATTTGACTGCCTGCCAGAGACTTGTAGGTCACGTTAATTTGTAAAATGAATCACATGTGAGATAATAGGCAGGGTTATGGGGACTCCAGTGAGCTATACCTGTTCTGCTGGACCTATAGTATTCAAAATCAAATCTCTTAAAAATACATGGGCCTATCAAAGGTAATCTAAGTCCAGATTGGACCTGCAGATCACCAGTGTGACACCATTCAAGCTAACATGTTGTTACAGATGATGACACATAGTAGGGACTCTACATATTTTTGTTTCCTTCCATTCTCCTATCAGCTGCATCACCTTCCATTTGGCCAAAGCAAAGTGCACAGGCCATTCTGTAGGTCATCATTCCCAACTCCCGTGAGGAATCAATGACATTAAGAAGAATGTTTCGTTAAAACTCAGAACTGGTTCTTGCTAAAACAAGTGAACGTTGGTTATCAGAGGGAAGCTAAGCTGGCTCCAGGTTCTTCTAGTCAACACCTAGCCCTACTTATACCCTTCACACCAAAATAAAAAGAATGGCATTCACAAAAGTAGATTATGTTGAGTCAAAGCAATACTTTTTGATAATAGAAATGATGGGCATATAATCATTTCTTCAACAAATATTTCTTGAGCTCCCACTGTGCCACCAAGATGAATAAGATATGGTTCCTCAAATTCTCCCGGTGTCTTGAGGACATATTGGCAACATGCTCTGATGACTGCCAGAGAGAAGGGTATGCAGGTGATAAGACCACAGGGGAAGGGACAACAGGGTCTATGTGGGATTAGTTATGGCTTCACAAAAGATACAGTGATGGGCCTCGCTCTCTCAGGGGTATGATCCATGACTCCCAGTTCTGTTTTTGATGGTCAAAATGTTTTACAATGGGATTATCTCACTAATCCTCCTAACCTGCTGGGACTGCAGGAAGAACACAGGTGCTATATTACTCTGCCTGATAGCCGAATGAGAATCCTACAACATAAAGCAGGAGTTCCCCTAAAGACTACTCTAGTGCCTAACAAGATCCCAAGGTAGGGGTATAATCCAGTCTGCGAACAATTGGATTTCTCAGCTCTGCTGAGCCAGAAAGAGGACTTGATTTGAAAAAATATTGTTATTATTACTATTATTATTTTGGAGATGCAGTCTTGCTCTGTCGCCCAGGCTGGAGTGCAGTGGCACAATCTCAGCTAACTGCAACCTCTGTCTCCTGGGTTCAAGTGATTCTTCTTGGCTCAGCCTCCCAAGTCACTGGGATTACAGGCGCTCACCACCATGCCCAGCTAAGTTTTGTAGGAAATCATATTATACATGGCATTTACACATTGATATTTTGGGATTAGCTATCTACATTATTATCATTGATGTGACTAGTAAAATAAACAATTATAACAACCCTATACTTTGTCTTTGTATAATGTTTTAAAAACTTCTCACTTGATGGCAGCATAGAAGTCTGAGTTTAGAAAGAAAATGCATCCTATTCTTTCATCAAGCCTTAAATGGCCTGAATTCAAAGTTTTTAGAGAAATCAACTAAATATTATTGAAGTGCCAAGTCCAGGTTAAAGACAGAGTTTTTATGTAGGATGTATAATTATTTAATATTAGGTCTAAGAGATTCACATTTTTTCTTACAATATGCTATTACAAAAATTAAGAAAACAGTGATTTTTACCCTTTAGCTTACCCAAACTGTCTATAATTCAGTTGTTTATTTGCAAAGCTGGACTTTGCCGTTAGATATCTGGATATTTCCAAAAAGAGCATTTACATATCAAAAATTACAGAGGAAACTGCTTCAGTTCCCCACCTTACTTTATGTCTATCAATGCATCCAAAGGGCTGCCTTTTTTTTGTGATCAGAGAGAAGGAAAAGGTGCATTTATTCATCTTGGAGGTATATAAACAGTCACTCTATCAGACCCCAAAAGCAGTTCAAACAGCATCTATTTAGATTGAAGACCAATTAAATAATTATCAAAAGCATCAAAAAGACAGCAAGGCTAAGACTCAGAGGAGCACATGGAGTCTGGTAAAAAAACATAGTTGCTGTTGTGAGTTTTTACCTCACCATTTATTAGACCATGTACTGCCAGTGACCTCTGCATATCAAACAGGTCCATGGGCAACTTCTTTTGAGTGTATGGACCTCCCTGAGCACAAAAATGTTTCCTGGATTTTGCAGACTTAGAAGGAGATGCATTTTTTGTTTTGTTTTGCTTCCAGCTAAGCTGCCAGGCCATTTGGCTTTGCAGAAATGAGCCCTTTGGTTCAGGATTGAGTGAAACCTGCATTCTGGTCACTATGCATGAGGAGTTTTCTCCTTTGAACCCTGCCCAGCACACCCAGTTGGCCAGCCTGATGTGTATCTGTACTCTTCAGAATGTGCCAGTAGAGTGCTAAACTCAGATCCTTGTTTTCCATGGATAATTTGCTTCTTCTCTGACTCCTTTTCATTGTTTCTGCCTTGTTCCAAGAGGCAAACCCAGGAGAAAGTAAACCAGCACCTTCTGAAAATACACCCAAACTGGCTGCCTGGAAGCCATGCACCTGGCTGGTGATCTTCCTAAGGGCTGCCCCGGAGGGCTGGCCATTGTCTTGCTGCTGCCCCTGTACTCAGGCAGGATTCCGAGTAAGACAATGTGCAGCCGTCCTGCTGCAAACAAGCCCTATGCATTCACCCTTGCTAGAGAAACAAATGTCAGCAAATGGCCTATTCAGAGTGGGTTTGGAACTCATCATCTGTCTCTGAAAACCAGAATCTCTGAGGTGGCCTAACACAAAAGGATGCAAATGACAAAGGGTCAACAGCAGATGCTGAATAATGGAGTGGGAACAAATTGCATTCATGGGCTTCGTGTTTTTTGTGTCTCCTTCAGATGGTGCCTCATTCTTCCCACATCATTTTCAATTTCAACCATTCCTATTTTCATCACCAAGGGAGTCACTTGAGGGGCATCTGGATGGATTTCTGCTTGAGGTTTTCTGCCTTTGGATTGAAGTGGGCCTCTCTGCCCTTCAGTTTTTTTTTTTCTTGCAAAACAGTGACATATGTCTGCAAAAGCTTTGTAACAGCCACTTCATCCTGCCCTGTGTGGCAGAGATGGCTATATTTTCATGCTGAGTGGAAGTGATACATTGATATAAAGTTTGTAATGCAATTTAAAATCTGGAATGAAGAAACTATAGGCTTGCCAGAGTTTTTGCTGACATTGAGCTTAAAGATAAATTATTGGCTCTATAATTTTTATTAAAACCAGGCCATTCTTTGGTGTCAAAAATCAAGGAGGAAACAGGTATACAAATACACACCTACGACTCTCACCTTTCTACAGGTAAGGAGGAAGCAAAGGCTACTAGCAAGGAGCTCCCTCTTCATCTGTGATGTAAGACTCAGATGAGTAGAACTTGAGCAGTTTAAACGAAACAGTAGATATAACAATATTGAAGATAGCCAAACAATCAATACACAAACAAGTGTTCTTCTTTCATGTGTAATGATAATACTGGTCATAACAAAAATAACATTTACTTAACGAAGATTGTGCCAAGGACTATTCTAAGGACCTTATAAGTATTATCTAATTTGATCCTCTTAATTACTATGAGGTAGGTGCTCTAATTATTCTATTCCTCATATGAGGAAATTAAGCAGGCACAAGGAACTTCAATAAATTGCTCAAGGACACAAGATAAGTATGGGGCAGCTGGGGATAGGATCCCAGGAAAACCGTGCTCCAAACCCAGCTCACCATCAGAGGACTTCATCAGTTCTAAGTAGAAAAAGGTGCCAACTAACAGAAGACTGAAAATAGCAAGAGCCAGTATGATTACAGGTTTACTTTTATCTCTAGTAATAAATGTCTGGAAGTAGCAAGTCCAGGACTGATACAGCAAATCCTATCACAGGAATCAGATTCCCTCTTACCTTTCTGCACCCCTATCCTTGCTTAGTGCCTACCTTCAAACCTTAAGTTCACTTTTAGGTACAAAGTACTTTTAGAACCTTGGCCATTGTATCCAATTCCAGGACCTAAGGAGGAGGGAGGAGAAGGGCAAACATGTACCTGAATTTGGGTCTCTTTCCACTTTAAGGAGAGTTCCTGAAGCCCCACCCAACCACTTCCACTTCCATCTCATTGGCTGGACCTTAGTTGTATGGTCACCCCTATCTACAAGAGAGATTAGGATACACAACTTTTAAGCGGAATACATTGTCACTCTGAATAAAATTAAATTTTCATTTTCTAAAAGAAAAGGAGAGTAGATATCGGTAGGTAGTCTGCAGGGGATACCAAAGACCTCAGTTAGGCTTAACCCAAGATGTGGATACAGCAGTCATAGAGCAAGACAAGTGAGCCTTCATCCTTACTGCCTACTTGACTACTTCACCCTCTTGTTACCATGGGAGCCAAGGAGCCTACTGGGAATACTTCATACCAGCCTGAAACTGAACTTCAGGCATACACCACCTGGCACATCACACAGCCTGGGCAGAGTTAGGTAAACGGATCCTCAGAAGTCTGTTAGAAAATGTCAGGGTTGGGCCGGGTGCGGTGGCTCGTGCCTGTAATCCCAGCACTTCGGGAGGCCAAGGCGGGTGGATCACCTGAGGTCAGGAGTTCGAGACCAGCCTGGCCAACATTGTGAAACCCCATCTCTACTAAAAATACAAAAAATTAGTTGGGCATGGTGATGGGCACCTGTAATCCCAGCTACAAGGCAGAAGAATCACTTGAACCCAGGAGGAGGAGGTTGCAATGAGCCGAGATCGTTCCATTGCACTTCAGCCTGGGCAACAAGAGTGAAACTTTGTCTCCAAAAAAATAAATTAATAAAATAAATAAATAAATAAATAAATAAGTCAGCATCCTTGAGACAGAATTCACCATGAGGAAGAAAATTTTGCATGTGAGTGTGAGGTAAACATAACTCTGGGTAAATCTTGGCAGCTGGTATTAAGATCCACCCTGACTCACCTACCTGTGTGTTAGTCCACGCTTTGCATAGAAACTCAAGTGGCTATATTATTAAACTCAGTTAACATGTCTGGACATAAACAGTCTTGCCGTGGCACTCCCTCTGAGTGTGACAGAGTGAATAAGGCATTCTTATTATTGTGATTTCATCTGTTGAATTAGTGAGGTGACTTGAGGATTAAGCACATGACAGCCAGGTCTGGTGTGTTGGCTCATGGCCATAATGCCAACACTTTTGGAGGCCAAGGAAAGAGGATCACTTGAGACCAGGAGTTCAAGGTTGCAGTGAGCTATAGTTGCAGCACTGCACTATAACCTGGATGACACAGGGACACCCTGTCTCTTAAGAAAAAAAAAAAACGGCAGTTAAGGATATCCACAGGATGTCTACCTCATTGCAGCTGACAAGAAAGGCAACATGGTAAAGATAAAAGGGACAGAGGACAATGTTGAGTGACGTATGTAGGATAATCCTGGATACTCTTCCAAGTTACTGGTACAGGGTTCTTTTCATGGGGCTGGAAATTCTGTATGTTGTGGTCTGGATACTAGGGTTTGTAACATTCAGATTTAACTATAATATGATATTTGTTCATAAACATATTGAGAGCTGGGGTTATTTGGGTTACTTTACGGTCACACAGGTTTTAGCTGAGTTCTGTGGGTAGCTCAAACACTAATCCCTGAGCCCGGAAAACACAACTTGAAACTAACTTAACTTCCTCACTTTCTCTCTCCTAAATTCCCCTGCTCAATTTCATTCAAATGCAAATGGAAAGCTCTCCATAAAAAATACACAAGAAGAGAGAAAAGAAAGAAGAAAAGCAAGACAAGAAGAATACAGTAAAACAAGAAAGAAGGGAAGGATATAGTGAGGGAGATGAAGGAAGAGAGAGAAGAAAAGGTGTGAGGAGGAGGGAAAGAAAGCCAGATTGTTAAACTCTTAATCATTATTAGTAGAATGAGTGGTGATGGTAATAATAATAAAAATAATAATGGTGATGTTCGCTTTTATTTTCAGGATGGGAAATTACGTAACGGGAGAAGATGGGCTTGTGACAATTGTTAGAAAATACACTCTCATTCTCACACCTCAGTAAGATTGGACTATTAGGCAGTACAGCTTTTACGGTTTTCATTTTGAGAATATTCTACATTAGAGTTATGCTGATGATGAGCATTGTGGCTGAAGAGAGCTAAATCAAGAGAACAGGCCGGACGTGGTGGCTCACGCCTGTAATCCCAGCACTTTGGGAGGCCGAGACGGGCGGATCAGAAGGTTAGGAGATCGAGACCATCCTGGCTAACACGGTGAAACCCCGTCTCTACTAAAAATACAAAAAATTAGCCGGGCGTGGTAGCGGGTGCCTGTAGTCCTAGCTACTCGGGAGGCTGAGGCAAGAGATTGGCGTGAACCCAGGAGGCGGAGCTTGCAGTAAGCCGAGATGGCGCCCCTGCATTCCTGGGTGACAGAGCAAAGACTCCGTCTCAAAAAAAATAAAAATAAATAAATAAATAAATAAATAAATAAATAAATAAATAAATAAAAGAGAACAGTCCTGGCTCATAGGTTCCACCTCCCTTCTCTGTGGAGCACTATCCTCCTCCTTGGAGCACTTTCCACAGAGGAGGGAGGTGGGACCTAAGAGCCAGGACTGTTCTTTTATCCACTACCTTATCCACTTGTCAGTGAATAAAGAGAGCAGTCCTTATCCACTATCCTTCCCTTGCTTAGCTGACAAGGATGATGTGAGGGTTAAATTAGAAGACAATACTTAAAGCACTTTATAAACTCAAAAGTGTTGTAAGGATATAAGTTGTTGTATTTAGCAAAGATTTTTAAGACCTAGTACAATCAAGCCAAACTCCTTAAAGTTAGAATTCATCTGATAATCAGTTTTGCTTAAGGATTTTGTAAGCATTGCTGAGCTCTACCAACATAAAGGGACAAAGCATGATTCCTACATTCTGAGAGAAATATAGCATTTGGAGAGGCAGAAGGCAGTCACGGATTTCAAGCCTGACAAGTGGGCCCCAAAATAATACCCCTGGCCATGTTAGGATCTATTATTTTAGAGGCTCAACCATATTGTATGGGACACCCCCAAAACATTCATACAGACACACATACACGCATAGATTTGATTTTGAGAATGGAAAATTATCTAAACCAAAACTTTAGGTAAAAGCAATTTAATTTACAAAAATTCTTTAAAATATCAAACAGGTCATGTGATAAAAATGAACTACAGTCTAAGTGAAAAATAGAACTTGGGAAATTAAGAAGAACCTGAATGAGTTTCATACACCATGTTCTCTGACACATGGCAATTAATCTAGAAATCAATAGCAAAAAGAAAATTAGAAAGTCCTTATTAATATACAAACTAGGAAATCTACTTCCAAATAATCTATAGGCCAGAGAACAAATTATAAAATGAAAATAGAAAATACTTTTAATTGAGCAATGAAAATGACTTTATTGACTTTCTGTAAGGGGACAAATGTAGCAGCATTTGGCGATTTATAATTGTAAATGCTTCTTTTAGAAAAAAATAAAGACTGCAAGTTAATGAAATATAATCTATCTGAAGACATCAGAATAAAAGCTAAATAAACTCAAAGAAAGAAATAACGATAAGATTAGAAATACTTTAACAGTTAACACACAAAATAAAAAGAATCCATAAAGTTAAAAGCTGGTTTTTTGAAAAGATTAATAAAATTGAGAAATTTCAGGCAAGACTGATCAGAAAGAAAAAAAACACAAATCATGAGTATCAGAAATGAAAAAATAAATATTTAAAAGGTGTAGTAAATATTTAAAAATGTAATAAGTAGACACTTATGCAAATAAGTATATAATTTATATAAGTTAATAACTATGTAAATTGGAAACATTTAATAAAATGATTAAATTCTTTAAAAATGTAATTTATCATTACTGTCTTACGGAGAAATAGAAAAGCTGAACAATTCTACAACCATTAATAAAATGGAATCAGAAGCCCTATATCTTCTTACCAAGAAAACCATTGGTGGGTTCCACCTCAAGTCTTAAAAGAATAAGTTTTAAAATATAATAGAAATTCTTTTTCATAAGAGAATAGAAAAAGAAGGAACATACTCTAGGGGTAATTAATGCTATGCCTCAGTGCTTCTCCATCTTGGAATTATACCATCTGGAATGCAAATGGCCTACAAAAGAAAATGTGGAGAAGGTGCAACCACTCTTATAGGACATAGGCTATAAGTGCATGTTCTTTGTACTCATATTCCTATTTCAACTGCAATGGAAGTTGAAAAATACTGTCTTATATATAGAAGATGTCAAAATGGTATGGTATAAACATAACTTGTCTTCGTTGCATGATACTTACATTTTATGAATGTAACTCTCTTACTAAAGCTTTACAAGGACAGTAATAAGAAAGGAGCACTATTGGCCAATCTCCCTCATTAATATAGGTGCCAAAATCCTAAACAAAATACTAGCAAACTGAATCTAGTAATATATAAAAAAGATAACGCATTAGGACTAAATTGAGTTTATTCCAGAAAAGCAAGGTAAGTTTAAATATTGGTTTGGAATTAATGTAATTAGCCACACGAAGATATTAATTTTAAAAATCAAATAATCATATCAATGAATAAAGAAAAAGCTTATGACAAATGCAATATCACTTGTGATTTTTAAAAAATTATTTTACCAAATGAGTAGTAAGAAAGGAACTACTTAATTCAGACAGAGTATATAAAACGCCATTCAGCAGATACCATGCTTAATTGTAAAATGTTATATGCTTTCCCTTTGAAATCAGAAGCAAGAAAGTGATTATTATGACTGCTTCTAATTGTTATTTCAAATTGTACTGAAGATCCTAGTCAGTGCAGTAAGTCAGAGAAAAGAGTTTTAACAGTTGAAAACAAATCTCCCACCATTTGTGGGTGTTATAATCTTTATCTTTAAAATAAAACGATACATAGAAAATTTCTAGAATTAATTTGAGAGTCTGGCAAGTGTCTAGATACACAATTTAATACAGAATTATTTATGGTCCTATAAATCAGCATCCAAGAGAAATTTTTAAAAAATAAACTTCAGAATAAATTAACAAAATACATGCAGCACCTATAATGAGAAAGGAATTAAGCCTTATTGAAAAATTTTAAAGATGATAATAAATGTAGACATACTATGATCGTGGAGTGAATGACTCAACACTGTAAACATTGTCAAGTCTCCCTAAATTGATTTATAAATTTAATAGAGCTTGTGGAAGTTGGCAGGTCAATTATAAAATTTATATGCAAGTACAAATGGCCAAAAATAGACAAATAGACTCTTGAAGAAAAACAATGGAAGGTGTTTTTCTTCAAGAATGGGAAGAATTGTGGTACTAGTTTTTACAACTTATTTTATATTTATTAAGTGTATTGGTGTGGAGATATACACACCAATAATATTGGTATGGTAATTCTGTGCCAATGGGATGAAATAGACAACCTAGAAAGCACATCCATGCATACATGGTCCCTATGTTTATGAAAGAGGGGCCCTGAAGAAAAATAGAAAGGAAAGTATTGTCAGTAAATTCTGTCGGGACAAACGGGTGCAATATTGAAAAAAGAAATTCTTGGATCTCTATGTCCTAACATACACAAAATAAATTCTAGTTGAAGACCTAGTATGAAAGTCAAAGCTATAATGCTTTAAGGAGATAATATAGGAGAGTGTCCTCAGGGTAGGGGAGAAATTAAGACACAGTAAAGCACTAATCATAAAATAAAAGACTGATAAATTTGACTACCTTAAAAATCAAGAACTTTTCTTCATCAAAAGGCAATATAAAAGGAGTGAAAAGAAAAGCCATAGAATGAGAGAAGTGATTTGCCTTACATATAACTTACAAAGGACTAGTATCCAGAATTTATAAAGAACTAGAAATCAATAAGAAAAACATAAATTGTTAGGAAAAAGGGTAAGAATTTCAGAAAATAAGAAAATTCAAGTGGGCAATAGGCATATGAAAAAGTCCTCAATCTGTAGTTACGAAAACACAAGTTAAATCACAGTGAGATAACTTTACCTCCAGGCATCCTTAACAAACTGGCAAATAAAACCTCATATATTTGATCATATCACTGTTGCTGAGAATGTGGACCAACAGTTGAAGTCTATAAAACCTTTTGGAGACAATAGAGAGAGTGCTGTCAATAAGATGGTTTACTAGAGATGCCTGGGATTTGTACCTCTCACAAGAAAGCACCAAGGCAATGAATAAACAGCTAAGCTTTGACTGGAGTGTTGAAGGGAGAGTGCTGGAGTGCATCAGGTGAGTAGAGATACACCTGTGATGATCAGAAGTCCGGGACGGCAATATGGAGGCACCTGAACTGTGTGACCCCATCTCCCTCACCTACATCAAATCTGCCTAGAGTTAGGAGGAACTTTCCTTTGGGAGGTGTGGAGGAAGGTAAGCAGAAGATCTCCACCAGCCCCCATTACCACCACAAACACCTACAGTCCTTACGACAGAAGAATCCCAGTCTCCCAGTTTGAAGAGGTGCTAAGGATTCATACAGTTGCATTGCCCTGGATTGGGAGTACAAGGTTTAACTTCTCTACCCTGCCATCTATTCCCCGTGAGCCATGCTGCTGCAGCATGGCGCTATCTTGAGACTAGAGCCACCTCTGGGGTATGCCCTGCTCTGGAGACCAGTAGCCACTGCACTTCTCCAGCACTGGAATTCTGTCTTCATTCTACTGTGCCCATACCAGTAGCTGAACACCACAATCCCAGCAGTGTGGAGTCTGGGCCCAGGATTGAATATGAGGCTGATCCTACACAGCAAAGAAACTAACTCCTGCTACCCTTCCTTCCAGCCAGAGGAACAGACTGGTAATCCTGCCCAGAGTAAGCCTACCTTTGGGCTAGCCTGAGCAAGAGAGACTCTCAAGCATCCAAGCAGCTGACATGCTCCCAGGTCAGCAGAATGGCAATGCACCTGGGCCCAGAGCCTGAGAAACAGCCCTGAGGTACCCCAACCCCTGCAGACAGGCCTATGACCAGTTCATCAGCCCTGTATCTACAATCAGTCTGAGAAACAGATCTGTGGGCTTCCTCTAACAGAAACTCCCTTAGGCTGGCCAAGGAGCTGTGCACACACACCCTGGGACTGAGAAATAACTCCACAGGCTGCCCCTAGTGGTCAAGGCCCCAGGTCAACCAAGCAGTGGTACACCAGCATCCTGGACTCATGAAACAGCTCGGTGGGCCACCACCCACAGACAAACCCCCTACGCCAGCCAAGCAGTCATGCAGCTGTGTCCTAGGCTTTAGAAACAGTCTCATAGGTTGCCCCCAGCAAACATGTCCCCAGGTTAGCTAAGCAGGTATATGCCTGCATACTAGGCCTGAGGAATAGTCCCATAGGCCATTCCTGGTGGGCATTCCCTCAGGATGGCCAAACAACAATGGACCTGTGCTTCCAGTCAGAATAGCATGCCCATGACCACAACTCCAGAGAGCCAGACCCCAAATTGGCTGATGCATCATGTGCAAACCTGTGCCCCTAACCTGAGAAACAGCCTGGTGAGCCTATCCTTGGAAAAGTCACACCACTTCCACCACAAAAGCTCTCAGACTAGGCCACTGAGAAGCTCACAAACATCACTAGTGTGGATTACAACTAAAGACACTACTTGAAGACTACACTACTGAGTCTACCTAAAACCAACACCAACACATGCCACCAAACTGACACTCCAAGACCCATTCATCTGAGTAAGTCATTCCGTATGAAACCTCTGCAAAATTGGAAGAGGTGACTTTTCTCCCAGATATGTAGAAATCAATGTAGGAATATGTCAACCACGAAGAAGCAAGGAAGCATGTAACCTTCAAAGGAAAACAATAATTCTCCAGTAATAGACCTCAATCATAAGAAAATGCATGAAATTCTAGAAAAATAATTCAAAACAATAATCTTAAGGAAGCTCAGTGAGATACAAAAGAATTCAGATAAACAATTCAATTAAATCAAGAAAATAATTCATGATTTGAATGAGAAATTAAGCAAAGAGATAGACATCATAAAAAAGAACCAAACAAAAATCCTAGAGCTGAAGAATTTAATGAATAAAATTAAAAAATACAATCAAGCACCTCAACAATAGATTATACCAAGCAGAAGAATTTCTCAGCTTGCAGACAGGTTTGAAATAACCCAGAGAAAAATAAGTAAATAAATAAATAAAAAGAATGAAGAAAGCCTATGAGATTTATGCATCACTGTTTAGCAAATAAATATTCATACTATGAGTATTCCAGAAGAAGAGAGAAGAAATAAAGGTGAGAAAAACATATTTAATGAAACAATAGCAGAAAACTTCCCAAGGTTTAGAGAGAGAGAGACATCTAGGTCTAGGAGCTCAAAAAACTCCAAATAAATTCAACCCAAAGAAGTCATCTCTGGGAAACATTATAGTCAAATTATCAAAAGTCAAAAAGAAACAAGGAATTTTGATCCAGTAAGACCAGTTTTTTTTTAACTAAAAAAAAAAAAAAAGAAAGAATATAAAGAAACAAAGATTTTTAAAGAGCAGCAAGAGAAAATCTTCAGGTTACAAATAAAAGAATCCTCATTAAACTAACAGAGGACTTCTCAGCAGAAACTTTAAAGGCCAGGAGAAAATAGGATAATATATTCAAAGTACTGAAATAAGTAAACTACCAGGCAAGAGTATTATACTTAGCAAAACTATCCTTCAGAAATGAAGAACAAAATCTTTTGCAGATAAGCAAAATCTGAGGGAATTCATCACCACTGAACCAGCCTTATGGAAAATGCTCAAGGTAGTCTTATATCTGGAAGTACAAACACCATCATGAAAACATGCACAACTGTAAAATTCACTGGTAGAGCTGACACACAAAGGAGAAAGAGAATGTAACCTTATCACTACAGAAAAGACCCAATAACAAAAGTAAACAATAAGAGGAAGTAAGGAGCAAGCAATTAATAAAATATCCAGAAAATAATCAATAAAATGACAGAAGTAAGTGCTCTTCTATCAAATTTTGAATGAAAATTTGAAGATATAGATGGGCTGAGTAGATTAAAAAAGAAGAACCAACTATATGCTGTCTACGAGAGACTTATTCCACCTGTAAAGACACATAAACTGCAAATGAAGGAATAGAAAAAGATATTCCATGCAGATGGACACCAAAAACAAGTAAGAGTAGCTATCCTTATAGCAGATAAAACAGACCTCAAGTTAAAAGCTGGAAAAAGACAAATAAAGACATTATATGATAATACAGTGATAAATTCAACAAGAGAATATTTCAACTATAAATATGTATACAACCAACACTGGATTGCCCAGGTATATAGAGCAAATATTATTAGATCTAAAGGGAGAGATAGACCTCACTATAATAATAGTTGGGGACTTCAATACCCCAACAGATCATCTAGACAGAAAATCAATAAGAAACATTGAACTGAAACTGCACTATAGACCAAATAAACCTAACAGACCTTTACAGAACATTTCAACCAATAGCTGAAAAATACATATTCTTTTCATTAGCACATGGAACATTCTTCAGTATTGACCATATGTTAGGACACAAAACAAGTCTCAAAAATATTTTCAAAATCAAAACCATATAAAGTATCTTATCTGAACACAATGAAATAAAACTAGACACCTGTAACAAGAGAAACATTCAAAACTACATGAATATGTGGACATTAAACAACAAGCTCCTGAGTGATCAGTAAGTGAAAGAAGAAATTGAGAATAAAACTTAAAAATTCCTTGAAACAAATGATAACAGAAACACAATATACCAAAATCTATGGGGGCAAAGCAAAAGCATTATTAACAGGCAGGCTTTTAGCATTTAATGTCTACATCAAAAACCTAGAAATATTTCAAATAAACAGCATAATGAAGCATCTTGACTAACTATGAAAGCAGGAACAAAACAAACCTAAAGTTAGTAGAAGAAAAGAAATAATGATGATTAAAGGCACAGAAATAAAACTGAGATTAAAAATTGCAAAAGATCAATAAAACAATAAACTGTTTTTTAAAAACAGATAAACAAAGTCAACAAACCATTAACTAGACTAAGAAAAATTAAGGAAGACCTAAAAATCAGTAACAAAAATGAGATGGCATACTGAATGGCAAAATGAATACTACAGAAATACAAAGAATCATTAGAGAGTACTATGAATGTACATGCCAATAAATTTGAAAATCTAGAGAAAATGGGTAAAGTCCTAGACACATACACATATGAAAATTGAACTAAGAAGAAATAGGAAACCTGAATAGACCAATCACAATTAACAACATTGAGTCAGTAATAAAGTCTTCCAACAAAGAAACACTCATGAATGGATGGTTTCACCACTGAATTCTACTGAAACTTTAAAAAAGAATTAATACCAGTTCTCAAACTACTCCAAAAAATTGAAGCAGAGTGATTTTTTTCCTAAACTTATTCTATGAGGCCATCCTAACTTTAACACCAAAAGAAGACAATGACACAACAACCAAAAAAGGTCCAATATCCCTGCCAAACATAGATATAAAAATCCTCAACAAAATAATAGCAAACCAAATCCAACAACATGTCTGAATGATAATAACCATGATCAAATGAGATTTATCCCAGGAATGCAAGGATAATTCAATATTTGCAAATCCATCATACATTACACCAATAGAATAAGGGACAAAACCCATAATCATCTCAATAAATACAGAAAAAGCCTTTGATAATATTTAATATCACTTTATGACAAAAACTGATAATAAATTACATACAGAAGAAAAGTACCTCAATATAATAAAATTCATATATGATAAATTCACAGCTAATATCATAATGAAAGGAGAAAAATGGAAAACTTTTCCTCTAAGAACTGAAAAAAGACTTATTGCACACTCTCACCACTCTTGATGAACACAGTGCTGGAAGTCCTAACCAGAGCAATTAGGCAAGAAAAAGAAATAAAAGATATCCAAATTGAAAAGGAAAAAATCAAATTGTACCTGTCTGCAAATAACATGATCTTATATATAGAAAAACGGAAAGACTTTACCAAAAAACCTCTTAGAAAAGATAAATGAATTCAAGAAAGTTGCAGGATACAAAACTATCATACAAAAATTTGTAGCAGTTCTATACATGAACCACAAAATGACTGAAAAAGAAATCAAGAAGGCAATTCCATTTACAATAACTATAGAAACAATAAAATACTTGGGAATAAATTTAACCAGGAAGGTGAAAGACCTCAACAAGGAAAACTACAAAACACTGATGAAAGAAGTTGAAGAGCATATAAAGAAAATACTCGTAAACTGAATCCGGCAGCACATCGAAAAGCTAATCCATCATGATCAAGTAGGCTTTATCCCTGGGATACAAGGTTGGTTCAACATATGTAAATCAATAAATGTGATTCATCACATAAATAGAACTAAAGACAAAAACCACATCATTATCTCAATTGATACAAAAAAGGCTTTTGATAAAATTCAACATCTCTTCCTGTTAGAAACTCTCAATAAATTAGATATTGAAGGAATGTACCTCAAAATAAAAGCCATCTATGACAAACCCACAGCCAACATTATGCTTACTGAGCGAAAGCTGGAAGCATTCCCCTTTAAAACTGACATAAGACAAGGATGCCCTCTCTTACCACTCCTATTCAACATAGTATTGGAAGTCCTGGCCAGAGCAATAGGCAGGAGAAAGAGGGCATCCAAAGAGAAAAAGAGGAAGAAAGAGGAAGTCAAACTATCCCTGTTTGCTGATGACATGATCCTATATCTAGAAAACCTCATAGTCTCAGCTCAAAAGATCCTTCAGCTGATAAACAACTTTAGCAAAGTCTCAGGATACAAAATCAATATACAAAAATCACTAGCATTTCTATACACCAAAAACAGCCAAGCCGAGAGCCAAATCAGGAATACAGTCCCACTCACAATTGCCAAGAAAAGAATAAAATACCTAGGAATACAGCTCGCCAGGGAGGTAAAAGATCTCTACAATGAAAATTACAAAACATTGTTCAAAGAAATCAGTGATGACACAAACAAACAGAAAAACATTCCATGCTCGTGGATAGGAAGAATCAATATCATTAAAATGGTCATACTGCCCAAAGCATTTACAGATTTAATGCTATTCCTATCAAACTATCAATGACATTCTTCACAGAACTAGAAAAAACTATTTTAAAATTCATACGGAAGTGATACAGATCCTGAATAGTCAAGGCAATCCTAAACAAAAGAAGAAAGCTGGAGGCGTCACGTTACCTGACTTCAAACTGTTAATATACAGCAGGGCTACAGTAATCAAAACACCATGGTACTGGTAAAAACAAAACAGAACAAAAAACAAAAAACAAAAACAGACGTCTAGACCAATGGAACAGAATGAAGAGCCCAGAAATAAGGCCACACATCTACAAAAAATCTGTTCTTTGATAAAGATGACCAAAAAAAAAGGCAGTGGGGGAAGGGCTCCCTATTCAATCAATGGCACTGGGATAACTGGCTAGCCATATGAAGATGATTGAAACTGGACCCTTTCCTTACACTATATACAAAAATCAACTCAAGATGGATTCAAGACTTAAATGTAAAACTCAAAACTATTAAAAATCCTGAATGACAACATATGCAATATCATTCTGAACATGGGAACTGGCAAAGACTTCGTGACAAAGAGGTCAAAAGCAATCACAACAAAACCAAAAATCAACAAATGGCATTGAATTAAACCAAAGAGCTTCTGCACAGCAAAAGAAACTACCCACAGAGTAAACAGACAACCTACAGATTGGGAGAAAATATTTGCAAACTAGGCACCTGACAAAGGTCTAATATCCAGCATCTGTAAGAAACTTAAACAGATTTACAAGAAAAAAAAAAAAAAAACCTAGCCCTATTAAAAAGTAGGCATAGGACATGAACAGACACTTTTCAAAAGAAGACATACATGTGGCCAAAAACATATGAAAAAAGTTCAATATCACTGATTTTTAGAGAAATGCAAATGAAAACCACGATGAGATACTATCTCACATCAGTCAGAATGGCTGTTATTAAAAAGTCAAGAAATAACAGATACTGACAAGTTTGCAGAGAAAAGGGAATGTGCAAACACTGTTGGTGGGAGTCTAAATTAGTTCAACCATAGTGAAAAGTAGTGTGGTGATACTTCAAAGAGCTAAAAACAGAACTACCATTCTACCCAACAATCTCACTCCTGGGTATATACCCAATGAATATACATTATTGTATCATAAAGACACATGAACACATATGTTCAATTCAGCACTACTCAAAATAGCAAAGACATGGAATCAACCTAAATGTCCACCAACAGCAGATTGGATAAAGAGAATGTGGTATATATACACGATGGAATACTATGCAACCATAAAAAAGAACGAGATCATGTCCTTTGTAGGAACATGGATGGAGCTAGAGACTATTTCCTTAGCAAACTAATTCAGGAACAAAAAATCAAATACATGTGTTTTCATTTAAAGTAGGAACTGAATGATGAGAACACATGGACATAAAAAGGGGAACAACAGACATTGGGGCCTACTTGAAGGTAGAGGGTGGGAAGAGGGAGAGGATCAGAAAAAATAACTATTGGGTACTAGGCTTTGTACCTGGGTGATGAAATAGTCTGTTCAACAAACCCCTGTGACATAAATTTACCTATACAACAAACCTGCACTTGTACTCCTGAATCTAAAATAAAAGCTTAAAATATAAAATAAATAAATAAATAATAACATAAAAGAAATTGAAGAGGATAGAAGCAAGTAGAAGGACATCTCTTGCTCATGAATCAGAAGAATTAATGTTAAAGTGACCACACTACTCAAAGCAATCTACAGATTCAATGCCATCCCTATCCAAATACCAATGACATCTTTCAGAGCAATAGAAAAACATAATTCTAAAATTTGTATGGAATCACAAGACCCTGAATAGCCAAAGCAATCCTGAGCAAAAAGAACAAAGCTGGAGGTACCATACTTCCACACCTCAAAATATACAATAAAGTTGTAGTAATCAAAACAGCATAGTACTAGACTAAAAACAGACACATAGAATAATAGAATAGAACAGATCGCCCAGAGATAAATTTATGCACCTCCAGCCAACTGATTCTTGATAAGAGCACCAAGAACACACATTGTAGACAGGACAGTCTCTTCAATAAACAGTGCTGGGAAAACTGGATGTCTATATGCAGAAGAATAAAACTAGAACCCCAGCTCTCACCCTATACAAAAATCAACTTAAGATGTGAAACAACAAAGACGTGAAACAATAAAACTGCTGGAAGAAAACATAGGGAAAATGCTTCAGGACAGTAGTCTGGGGAAATATTTTATGAATAAGGCCCCAAAATCATAGGCAACAAAGGCAAAAGTAAACCAATGGGATTATATCAAACTAAAACCTCTGCACAGCAAAGAAAACAATCAACAATCAACAAAGACAACCTACAGAATGGGAGAAAATAATTGCAGACTATTCATTCGACAGGGTGTTGATATCCAGAATATACAAGGAACTCAAACATCTCAACAGGAAAAAAATCCCAAACAATACAATTTAAAAATGGACAAATGATCTGAACAAACGTTTCTCAAAAGAAGACATACAAATGGCCAATAAGTATATTAAAAACGCTCAACATCACTAATCATAAGAAAAGTGCAATCAAAACTACTACGAAAGAACATCTCACCCCAGTGATGCCAGTGATGTTTATTATCAAAAAGACAAAAAATAACAAATGCTGCCCAGGGTGTGGAGAAAGGCAAATATTACACGCTGTTGATGGAAATGCTAACGAATACAATCACTGTAGACAATATGGATATCAGTATGGTGGTTCCTCGAAAACCTACAAATAATTCTACCATATAATCTAGTAATCTCACCACTTAGAATTTATCCATAGGAAAGAAAATCATTATATTGAAGAGATATCTGCACTCCCATGTTTATCGCAGCACTACTCATAATAGCCAAGTTATGGAATCGACTTAGATGTCTAACAACAGAAAAATGGATAAAGAAAATATGGTGTATATATATGCAATAAAATACTATTCAGTCATAAAAAATGAATGAAATCCTGCCATTCGCATCAACATGGATGGAGCTAGAGGATATCATATTAAGTGGAAGAAGTCAGGAACAGAAAGATAAACACTGAATATTCTCACTCCTATGTGGAAGCTAAAATAAGTTGATCCCAGAAGTAAAAAGTAAAGTAGAGGATACTAGAGGCTGGAGAAGGGAGGCATAGGGAGAGATTTGTTAAAGCAGGGGTCGCCAACCTTTTTGGCACCAGGTACTGGTTTTGGGGAAAACTGTTTTCCACAGACTGTGGGTGGGGGATGGTTTCAGGATGAAGCTGTTCCACCTCAGATCATCAGGCATTAGATTCTCATAAGGTGCACACAACCAAGATCCCTTACATGCACGTTCACAATAGGGTTTGTGCTTCTATGGGAATCTAATACTGCCACTGATCTGATAGGGAGTGGAGGTCAGTTGGTAATGCTTGCTCACCCACTGCTCACCTCCTGTGTGAAGCCCAGTTCCTAACAGGCCACGGATTGGTACCCGTCAGTGGTCTAGGGGGTGGGGACCCCTATTTAAGGACAGAAAATGACAACTAGATAGAAAGAATGTGTTCTATGCCACTGTAGGATGACTATAGTCAACAATAATACATGTTTTCAAATAGCTAGGATAGGAGGATATTGCATATTTCCAACAGAAATAAATGATCAATGTTTGAGCTGATGGATACGCTAATTGTCCTGATCTGATCACCATACATTACATGTATCAAAACATCATTATATACCCCATGAATATGTACAACTACTGTCAATTAAAACAAACAAACAAGCCAATAAACAAAAACCTTTGGAAACGAACCTGGAATGATCTACTAAAGTTGAAGATAACACATATCCTATGACCTAGACAGTCTATTCTTACATATATACCCAACAGAAACCCATGTACATGTGCAACAGGACACTTGGACAAGTAATCTATTATCATTCTTTCTTACAGTAAACAGAAAAGGCAAATCTAAACTATACTGTTTAACAACATGTAGGAGAAAAAGAAAACAAGGACCACGAAAGGCAGGATAGTGGTTACTGATGGGGAAGAGAGACGGACGGGGTTATCAGCAGGAAAGGCATATGGAAGACTTCCAGGATGCTGCCAGCGTTCCTTTTTCTCATCTAGGTTGGGGTCAGCATATCAGTCAGGGTTCTCCAGATAGATGTAAATAATAGAAAATCTATCTATCTATCTATCTATCTATCTATCTATCTATCTATCTATCATCTATCTATCTAGATATGGAGAGAGATTTATTATGAGGAAATGGCTCACACATTTATGGAGACTGAGAAGTTCCACACTATGCTGTCTGCAAGCCGGAAACCTAGGAAAGCCAGTGATGCAATTCCAGTTTTGATCAGAAGGCCTAAGAAGCAAGGAAACTAATGGTATAAGCATCAGTTCAAGGATAAGTGAAGATGGACGTCCCGTCTCAAGCAGGCAGGCAGGAAGAAAAAGGAAAAAATTCCTCCTTCCTCTGCCTTTTCTGTTCTATTCAGGCTCTCAGGAGACTGGATGATGGCCACTCCCATTGGAGAGACCATCTACTCCTCTGAGTCCACTGATTCAAATGCCAGTCTCATCTGGAAACACCCTCACAGATACACCCAGAAACAATGTTTAATCTGGACACTCTGTGGCACAGTGAAGTTGACACATAAAATTAACCATCACAGTCAGCAAACTTCTTCTGAAAAGGGTGAGGCGGTAGTTATTTTAGGCTTCATAGGCCATATGGTTTCTGTCACAACTACTCAACTCTGCCATAATAGCCTGAAAGGAGACATAGACATTATGCAAAAGTATTGGCACGGGTGTATTCCAATAAAATTCACTTACAAAAAATGGCGGTGGGGTGCCTTCAGCCCATGGGCCATATTTGTCATCCGCTGTTATAGGTAATGTCATGTGTGTGTGCTGTATGCAATTTGTATATGCCATATGTCACAAAAAGAAATGAAGGACTCAGAAACAAGAAAGAAATTTAGCCCAAGTGCTACGTTTGAGGGTTGTAGAGTCAGAAAGTCAGGGTGTGACTTGTGCCTTACCTACTCACAAGGTACTGGGCCTTGGGCATAATGTACACCTGTGAACTAGAGTAGTGGTAGCACCCATCTGTTTTGAGGATTAACTGATGGATAAGGTTAGGTGTTTAGTAAAACTCCTAGCACATATTAGCTCAAGATTTTTTTTTTTTTCCTCTCAGATAAGAAGGTCTTTAAAGTATGTTCAACCATACTTACCAATACTTTAAGGACGTACTTGTTTCTTGCTGTAGGCAAAAATTAGCTCCTACGGAAGAAATTTATGGAAGAATAGAAAATATACATAATCCCTTCTATACATAATGTGGAAAAATCACAAGTAAACATAGTATGCTGCCTACTATTTCTTGGAAAGCACTTTTTCCTTAGCATACTTTGGGTGCTAAGCAAAGGACTTGTAAAAAAAAATTAAAATGCATTCCATATGTAAATTATAAGAGGAGAAAAGAGTGTGAAGGGAAAAGTTCACTCCTGATTCTGAAACTAGAATGACTATGCTTTATTCCTCAGTGAAGTCTTATTGAAAAGGTAAAACCTGACCATTTACAAAAGGGTAGGCTTTCATAGTAGGCGGAATAATGGTCCCTGGGGTTTCCACATCCTAATTCCCTGAAGCTGTGAATATGTTATCTTACGTGGTAAAAGCTGTAATTAAGCTAAGGATCTTGAAATGGGGAGAATAGTCTGGATTACCCAAGTGTTTTCAATGTAATCATAAGGCTCTTTATAGGTGAAAGAGTGACGCAGAAAGGTCAGAGTGAGAGAGAAATTTGAAGATACTATCCTGCTGGCTTTAAAGATGGAGAAAGGGGCTCCAAGCCAAGGAACATAAGGTCTTTAGAAGCTGGAAAAGTCAAGAAATGGATTCTCTCCTACAGCCTGCATAAGAAACACAGTTCTGCAGTCATCTTAACATTAGCCCAGTAAAAATCATTTCAGACTTCTGACCTTCAAAGCTCTAACATAAACATGTGCTGTTTTAAGTCACTAAGTTTATGGTAATTTCTTACAGCAGCAATGAGAAACTAATAGAACTGTATAACGGATAGAGTGTTCAGTTGAGCTAAACGTAGCGCCTTAAACTGTCCTGCCATTTTATTATGTATTTTTATAATTTATCCAAAAAGTACTTATTAATGACCTCCTGAGTAACAGGCACTAGAGTTATAAAGATGAATAAACTTAGCCCCAGTCCCTAAAGAGCCCACAGCATAGCAGAGTTGGAAAACTGTCTAGTGTTTCTGCACATCTTGTGAGCAGAGGTACTGGTTGCCTTTGTTCAAGACTATCATTTCAAGAATGTCTGTCTGTTTAATGAACCACTTTGAATTGTGAAGACAGTATCTCCCTCCAGAGCAAAGGGCAGACATGCTTACAGTTCAATGGGAAAGATTCAGGATCCCTAAGCTCAAGGTTCCTCTCTCATCAGGCAGCCTTGACAAGACTTGTGTGAATGTATCATCTTGTCCTCTTTGTGTCATCCTGTGGAAACTGGGATTGGAAAATCATCTCAAGAAATTGCTGACACTCTGGCTGCTGCTATTGCTGAGTAACGAGTTGTCTATTTTTCTCTAACCCAGCTATTTTGTGTCTTCTTTTAGCATCCATGAGCTGTAGTAGGTTAACTTGTTATCTTGCAAATGGAAAAATCTCACATCCTTCACAGTTCTTAACAAATAGTAAACAAAACCATGCACACATCTTTATCAACATCCTGGGTCAGGGTATCCTGAAAAGGTCTATAATAGAAATGAAAAAGAAAGAGGTACTATGTGTATTAGGTACTTTGTGTATATTCTTATTAAGTTTTCATACTACTCTCTAAGATTTATTTTAACAGCCGTCTAGATATCCTGTTTACTTATGATTCAGATAAGAATGGACCACCACACTCCAATTATCTCCGTCATTACATGTCCTTAAGAAAATCCAGGGCACCTAGCAGATTCGAGAGCAGTGGTTTTCAAAGGAAGTAATTTGCCCCTGATATGGTTTGGATGTTCCTCCCCTCCAAATCTCATGTAATGCAATCCCCCATGTTGGAGAGGGGCTTGGTGGGTGGTGTTTGGATCATGGCAGCTGATATCTCATGAATGGCTTAGCCATCCCCTTGGTGATGAGTGAATTCCTGCTTTAGTAGTTCATATGAGATCTGGTTGTTTAAAAGAGTATGGCATTTCCTCCCTCCCTCTCTTGCTTCTGCTCTAGCCATGTAATATGCTGACCCCCCCTTTGCCTTCCACCATGATTGTAAGCTTCCTGAGGCCCTCACCAGGTACAATGCTGGTGCCATGCTTCCTGTACAGCCTGCAGAGCCATAAGCCAATTAAACCTCTTTTCTCTATAAATTACCCAATCTCAGGTATTCTTTTATAGTGACACAAAAAAGACAAATACACTCTCCATTTGGCAATGACTGAAGACATTTTTGATAGTCACAACTTAAGGTAGGGGTATTAGTAGTATCTAGGGTGTCAGGAATATGGCTAACCATCCTACAATGACTATGACAGCCCCCATAAATACTCATCTAGTCTAAAATGCCAGTAATACTGAGGTTGAGAAACTCTGCCCTGGAGTATAATCATTTCTGACTTCCATTTCTGCCTCCGTTGATATCTTTTGCTCTGTTTTTTATCCACTAATGTATTTATCTCATCTTGGCATGTATACAAGTTTCCATCTCTCCCTCGCTAAAATAAAGTCACCACCAATGTAAGCCTATTGCGTGTGGGAGAAATTTTACTAAAGATTTATAGGTATGAGGTGGGAGGTTACAGAATCATATCAAAAGCAAATAAATTGAAGAGCATATTAGACAGCCCTGCTGTTAATGTCTTACTAGTCCCTGCACTTCTGGACTCGGGCTTTCTCACTGCCCATAATAATGGTTGCCCATGTCAATGCATTCAATGCCTTAGGCTTTCACCATCTTACTGGTTCCAGTCTTCATATCATCCCCTTCCTAGATTGTACTTAGGAACTCCAGGTTCCTCTCTCTGTTATGTAGCAACTATTCAATTCTCTCAATTCTCTACATCTAAACTCAGGTTGAACCCTTTCTTTAGTTTGTCCAGCGGTTTTCAAATTCGAGCATGCATCAGTCATACACAGTTTGTGGGCAGAGGCAGATTTGATTCTGTAGATGTGGTTGAGAATTTGCATATCTTAGGCCGGGTGTGGTGGTTCACACCTGTAATCCCAGCACTTTGGGAGGCTGAGGCGGGTGGATCACTAGGTCAAGCGATCAAGACCATCCTGGCCAACATGGTGAAACCCCGTCTCTACTAAAAATACAAAAATTTAGCCAGATGTGGTGGCAGGCGCCTGTAATCCCAGCTACTTGGGAAGCTACTTGGGAGGCTGAGGCAGAAGAATCACTTGAACCCAGGAGGCGGAGGTTGCAGTGAGCTGAGATCACACCACTGCACTCCAATCTGGGCAAAAAAAAAAAAAAAAAAAAAAAAAGATTTTGTGTATCTTAAAAATTTCCAGGTAATGTTAATTCCTCTGGTCTGGGACAACACTTTTAGAACCAACATATAAAAATACAAGGAAGAAAAAAAAAAAAAAAAAAAAAAACCCAACGAAACACACAAACCCATTCAAACAATAGAGCCATTATTTCTGTAGCAGGATTTAAAAAACCCACAGAAACCTTGACATGAATGCCTTTCTCTTACTTTGATTCATGCACTTCAGAAGACAGTAGTAATTCTGTATAGCATTTGCCACCCTTCTCAGTTACACACAGAAGAGGAATTGGGGGCTCAGAGAGGTTAAGTAACTAGGAAACTATGACCCAGAGCCCAGGTCTGTTGGATTCTGAAACTCCTGCTTGTGTAAGTGGTTAAATGGGATGTGAGAAACATTCCCTTCTTAGGATGATGTGCAATTTGTTCAATGGTACGAAGCAGATTTTGTGGTAGAATTCACAAATATATATCTCAGGAGTTTATTTAAAAATAGTTCAAATACAGTAATAGGGGTATGAACCTTCACTGCAATGTTTCATTATAAGTAATTTCTCAGGAAAATTATGATAGCAATGCCATCAAATAAATGGCACTTGACAAGAAGCTGTGAAGCTGTCCTCAATGACAACTAGTAAATCTATGTATGCTATAGCATATAGAATATCTATAATTAGTAGATCTATGGGTGTTAGTGTGTGGAAGAAACCTGGCCTGAGATGATTGATGCCCCTACAAAACCTTTGGGAACTGAGGCATAATTACCCTCACAATGAAGACTGAAGGAGTTGCAAGATGTCGAGACTTCAGTTGTATTTTTCAGAGAAAAGATCCTACTGATGCTCCTTCCTCTTGTTCCCCAAAGAAACAAAGGTTAAGTTTATGTTTACTACTGGAGCTTTAAGTTTACTACTTGGGTAGTACAATCTAATCCTGGCTGGGAATGCTGCTCGTGAGATCTCACCTTGACAAATCAGAACACAGTACTTCTTGGAAAGTACTGGTTTCAGAACTGCCTGAGATGTTGCTTGGGATTTGTTTTGTCTTTATTCCTGACAGATTGCTATATAAAATCAAGCTTATACACAATGTTGACTGCTAAGATAAAAAGCAATTCCTGTGATCATGAAAAAGTCTGTCTGCTGGGCAGAAAGTAAAACAAACAGCACAGAGGTGCTTCATGATCACAGATGATGGCCAATAAGTGATCATTTGTATGAAGTACAGAATGCAGTGCTATTTGATGAACACAATGTTCTGCATGCATCCGGCCATTATTTAGGAGGTGTTTGCTCAGATATGACTTCGGATGTACACTATATGCTACATAGAGTCAAACACATTGGCTTTGGTAAGGCCTGTAATATAAATTAAACAAAAACACAACCACTAATAACAGTGATGCTCCAAACAGGCTTTCTTCTTCTTTGAAAATTTCTTAGGGTCTGGCTTATTTCGGTGAACACACTGACCATATTTTCAACTAATCAGTAAAACCTAGGCAGAGGAGAGGATTATACGTGAGTTTCCACGGACAAGAAAAGTCAGAGAGAGGAAGTAGGGAAAAAAAGGCATGGAAAGATAAAAATTGAGAAAAGTTCAGGGCAGGGGTGGGGGCATATAATTTTCCTGGGCTTGCCATAACACAGTACCACAAACTGGGTGGCTTCAGCAACAGAAACTGTCTCACAGTTCCGGCAGCTAGAAGTCTGAAATCCAGGTGTCAGCAGGGGAGGTTCTATCCTAGGGCTGTGAAGCAGAATCTGTTTCATGCCTCTCCTCTAACTTCTTGTGGACCTGGCCATCTCTTGCCCCTCACATGGTGTTTTCCCTGTGTCTATACATTTTATTCCCTCTGTGCATATCTCTGTGCATAAGGATGCCAGTCACACCGGATTACAGCCTATCCTAAAGACTTTATTTCAACTTGATTCGCTCTGTGATGACCCTATCCCATATAAGGTCACATTCTGAGAGACTAGGGGTTAGGACTCCAGCATATCCTTTTTTTTTTGGGAGAGTGGTAGAGAATAGAATTCAACTTATCACAGGAAGAACGAGAGAACTATGGGTAGGCACAACACTGAATTCACACAGCACCTTTGTGCAGTGCCCAGTCTGCACAACTGAATACTACAGCCCTACCAAAATGGTTCTTTGAGCTCCACATCCCTGGTTTCTTCTAAGACGGAATTCTCCTTTTAAAAAGCTGATACAATAAATGGAAATGCCATGAAAAATTTGCTAGGTTTTAGGTTACTAAAATTATTGACCTCTGCAGATTTTTGTTTTGCTTTGTATGTAGCCATAGGGGACACCATTAAATGAGATGAACAGTACTATTTACCCATCAGTCTCGTTTTCAAAAGTAAAAAAATAAGGCCAAATGACAGATTTTTAATATTCATAGGTCCTATCATCTCCTATATGGTAGACATGTGCATTAGGTCATTCTTACATTGTTATAAAACCTAAGACTGGGTAACTTATTTTTTTATGAAAGAGGTTTAATTGGCTCACAGTTCTGTGGGCTGTATAGGAAGCATAGTGGCATTTGCTTCTGGGGAGGCCTCAGAAAGCTTCCAGTCACGGTGGAAGGCAAGGGAGAGCAGGCACATCACACAGTGAAAGCAGGAGCAAGAAAATGAGGGAGGAGGAGCTACACACTTTTAAATGACCAGGTCTCATGAAAACTCATTCACTACTGTGAAGACAGTACCAAGACGGACGGTGCTGAACTATTCATGAGAAATCCACCCCCATGATCCAATCACCTCTCACCAGGCCTAACATTGAGAATTATATTTCAATATGAGATTTGGGCAGGGACACAGATCCGAACGACATTAACATGTAAAATGAAAAGAAGTCCAGGATTCCAAATTAACTCTTCTTGGCTCCCTGCTTTTCAACTACATTGCAAAAATGGGGAGAATTTTATGGAAAAATAAATATTTGTTTTTAGAATGTATTTGAAATAATTAAAAGGGCCCATAACCTGAGTGAGAGCCCAGACTGAAATGGTAGAGCTACACGACAGAAAATAATCTTCCTCTCTAGGTTCCAAAGGAAGCACATATGAAAGAGTGCAAAGGAACCAGCTGAGACTAAACTGGGTTTGTCAAGCTTTTCTTGTGTTTGTTTCCTTTTCAATGTCGTTGTAAAAATTACTAAAGTCATACATTTTTGTTGCCAAACATCAAACAGAACACGCATGTCAATGAAAAAAAGGCAATTTTTCTTCCTCTCTCATTTTTAATCCATCTTCCCAGAAAAAGATCACTTTCCCAGGTTAGTCTAAATATTTCTAAACATTTCCCTGCAAAATCTATATACTATATAGGTATACAATTTTGTGTTTTACAAAGCGAGATCATGATATCTGTATCATTTTCTCATGCCCATTTTAGAAAGTATGGCTAACACCCTAAGACAGAAGTAAGAGTAAAAACCTATCCATCCCTTACATTATGTCCCAAAGAAAACCCAGTAGTGGTGGGTATATTTTCTCATTGTCTCGTCTCCGTTCACACACATTTGTTTTGTTTTACTTAATCTTGATCCTCTCAAGTGCTATCCTTTTTTTCTTGTTGTACCAGTAATATATGCTCATAGGAAAAATAAAATTTAGAACATAAGCAAAAGAAGAAAATAAAAATCATCTCAGAATCTACCTTTCCTAAGCTTTAGTCATTGTTTACATTTTTGTATATACCACAAAGACATTTTTCAACTGCTTCAATTTAAACAGAAAAGGATAAATACCACCAACCAATCTCAATAGATTTGTTAAAAGTTCAATCCAGTTTGGGTTACGTATACAAGACATCTACACGTGGCTTTATTTTTGTCTTGACTCGAGTGGGGAGAAAGAGTAGAGGAGTTTTCACAACTTAATATTATCACAGAATCAGTATTTAGGGAAAGTTGTCATTTTCTTCCCATCTCTTCACTTCCAGCTCCATCATCCCCTTTCCCCTTCCAAGAGCTTTTCAGAGAATGTGACATTTGCTGCCTTTTCATCCCTCAGAGTTGTTGTTTAGATATATTTTGTTTGGTTTATAAATCAGATTAAAGCAAAACGTACCTAAAACACTTCCAGGTCAGAAGTGCAGTTTATTGATTGAGAGCAGGGTGTTTGTCCTCACTGACATTTAAAAGGCAGATCTCTGTTAAGCCTCTCTTAACACCCTGAATTACAATCTTGAATTTTCCACACACATCTTGTCAGGAAAATGTTTTAGTGGCATTAAATAATTAGTACTGCTTTACACCAACATCTTTCTGGCTATAAATATTTGTTACTTAAACACTTTGGGAAGATAAAGAAAATATAGGAATGAAAATCAAAGTCATCCATAATTCCACTTCCTTGTGATAATCATTGTTACTTAACATTTTAGTGTATTTTCGGTCAAGCTTGTTTTTATGTGTATACACACACACACATTATAATCAAATCTATACATGATTTCAATGGCTATGTGGACTTTTATGTTATAGCAACGACTATTGTGAATGCTATTGTTTAAATAAAACATTTAAAACTCAGCCACATTTAAAAAATCTCTCACCAAATGTTAACACATCTTTCATCAGTTTATTCCTATCCTGATTACCTTGATTCAATTATTCTTATGATCCTCATCTTGACTTGTAGCCAAAACCCTAGAGCCCCCAAGTAGGGTTTCAAAGACTCAATAGACTGTCCTTTCCATCTTTCAGATGCAGACTTTGATTTTTTGCTTTTTGTCTTACTCACAGTTTTGGGAGGTTCGTTTTGTTTTTCTTCTGCTTTTTAGCAACACCAGCCAATCAAAGATGTGTTTGCCTTTACGGGGGTCCCATTAAACTTCTAGTTCCAAATGGACTGCCTCACTGCCACCGCCTGCGAGGCTGCAGAAAATAGGGAAAGCTTCACTTATCTTTATCTCTCAATTACCTATTTAATCTCAACAAATTTTATTGCGCTCTATGAACCACAGGCTTTCTGTTGGCGCTGGGCTACAGCAGCAAATAAGGTCCCTACTAGCCTGGTGCCTCCTGTCCAAAAGGTTGTACTGCTTATTCCACTGTAAGCTGTTTAAAAGCAAGATCTATGTCTGTCCCATCTGGCCATCCATCAGCTCCTGGCAAAGTTCCTCTGTCACAGTAGTAACTTAATTCAACAGCAATTGGCCAAATGAGGGAGTGAAAAGCATATTGCTTAAGAAAATAAATCAGTTGGGCCCGGTACAATGGCTCACGCCTATAATCCCTGCACTTTGGGAGGCCGAGGCCGGTGGATCACAAGGTCAAGAGTTTGAGACCAGCCTGGCCAACATAGTGAAATCTGTTTCTACTAAGAATACAAAAATTAGCCGGGTATTGTAGCGCGTGACTGTAATCCCAGCTACTCCGGAGGCTGAGGCAGGAGAATCTCTTGACCCCAGGAGGCAGAGGTTGCAGTGAGCCGAGACTGTAGTCCAGCCTGGGTGACAGAGCAAGATTCCGTCTCAAAAGAAAAGAAATCAGTTTTGCCACAATCTTCATAGATTTATTTCTTTGAATGAGGGAAAATCAGTTCTGGTAAAAATACAAATCTCTCTAGAAGGAGTAACATATGAAAAACCTTTCAGCCTTTAACAGGTTAGTGAGAAGACATTTTCCAGCCAACTGACTTCCAAATTTGAAATGGGAGAGAAAAAGGAGAGAACACCTGCTTTAGATCATGAAGGGGTGCTTGGGACAAATATGGGAGTAATTTGGGAAACCCAGGGATCAAAAGGTGGTGCCTAGGAGGGTCAAAATGAGGGACAAGAGAACTTATAGAATCAATTTTACAAATTTCACTATTCTATTATATTCAAAATTCTTACAAAAAGACAGAAACCAGAAAATATGAGGTATGTTTTCAAAGAGCTTCCAGCAGTAACTAAGGAAGTGACAAATCACATGCCTAGATCCATTTGGGATCTGGGAGACAAAGACAAAGTGAAGTTTCTTCCCCTTCAATCCCACTGCAAAGATCCTGCCCTGCAAACAGATATCCTCATATTGTAATATATTTTCAGATTTACAGAAAGTAACCTTGTGGGAAATTCTCTTTTAAGCAATATTTAACTGCTTGAAGTCTTGGTTTTATGACAGCCAGAATGTTGGCAAACTGAGAGATATGATCAGTGGGGTAGAAGCCACAGCTTGGAGGTAAGCTGAAATGTGATGGCCTTGTAAATAGTCCCTATAATTTCTCCTTCATTGAGATCTTATTTGTTAATCATTCATGTAAACGTTAATGGAAAACATGCAGAATCAATTCGCAAGTACTGGCATTCATTTAAAAATCTATAAAGGTACTTTTACTATAGTGACAAAAACACACAATTCACAATTACAGACCCTAAATATATATATATTTTTAAATTTGGAACTGAATTGATGTGAGAACTAAGAGTATTTTAAAAAACTAGACAGAACAAATTTCAGGCAGTATCTGGTAAATTTCCAGAGGATTTATTGACTTGCCAACTTAAAACTGGAGTTTCTTAGGTTTTACGTTCCTTTTGGAAGTTTCTGATGGTCTTTGTCTGGTTTGTAGCCTTTTGTTTCAAGTGGCCTTATCTCAGTGTCCAAAGCAAGAAAATAGATAATGAAAGAAAAGCAACATCTAGAATTTTCTAGAAGACATATATGCGTGTAAATTCATTCATGTAGGTATGACAGACAAGCAACACAAATAGTTTTGTATTGCATTTATTAAAATAACTTAGTATAGTTTAAGTAGGGTATCTATTTAGAGCATCAGACTAACTTTCTAAAATTCGAATTTAATTACTTCGCTTTCCTACTTTAAAAATAGGAATTCCCATTGAATTTGGATTGAAGTTTAAATAAATGGCATACTATATCCATCAAAATCTGTTATTCAGCCTTATTTCCTAGTCATCCACCATCCTCACGATGAGCCCTGGGTGCCTTTCTTTTCCTGGCACAAAGTGTACTTCCTTCAGAAAGTCTACTCTAAATTTTCATATTGGGCCTAGGGCCTCTTCTCTCTACTCCCCCATTACCCTCTGTATAGCTGTCTTATTCATTAATATTACTAATTATACTATAATAATAGTAATTAATATTATTCAATAGTGATCTAGTTCCATGTCAGTCTTTTTCTCCAAACTGTCTGTTCTCCAAGTATGTGGACACTGTGGCTCTAGGATGTAGCCTCACAGAGCATAAGTTCAAAATAATAACTTGTTAAACATAACTACATTTATTAAAACACTTATTGTATATAACTGGATGAACACTACCCAAGTGGAGTGGATGCTAAGACGATTTTCCCGACACTGGGCAAATTCTCATTTGGATAGGCCACCTGTCAACATGTACACCTGAGCTAGAATAAAGAAGGACTGGGGACAGGGCAGAACTGGAACTGACAGGTGCCATGTTTTTCTGTTTCTTTTCTTGCGTCTTGCCCTTTTATCTCTCCTTCTACTCCCTCAACATTTTTCATCTCAACACACATGCACTCTCAGGTACCCACCATGGTAAAATGGCCAACTGCCCATTAGACCAACTCTTGGCTTGAAAGTGGGAAGGATTTAAAGTCTGACTAGCTTGTATGCAGAGCTGGCTTAGATTAGGGGGCACAGATTTAAATACCTTCAAGACCTAAGGAGGAGAGGTAACAATGTGAAGAGTATTTGTATTAGTCCATTTTCAAGCCGCTGATAAAGACATACCTGAGACTGGGCAATTTACAATAGAAAGAGGTTTAATTGAGCTTACAGTTCCACGTGGCCACAAAGGCTTCACGATCATAGCAGAATGCAAGGAGGAGCAAGTCACATCTTACATGGATGGTGGCAGGCAAAGAGAGAACTTGTGCGTGGAAAGTCCCATTTTTAAATCCATCAGATCTTGTGAGACTCATTCACTATCACGAGAACAGCGCAGGAAAAACCCATCCCCATCATTCAATCACCTCCCACTGTGGGAGTTACAATTCAAGATGAGATTTGGGTGGGAACACAGCCAAACCATATCAGCATTGAACTCAGATTAAAAAAACAAAAACGTTTGCAAACCAAGCCAAATAGGACTGACTGTATTTCACCGGCTGGCTGCTAATTTGGGACCTCTGGCTTTAACTATTAGTGAAGCTCCAACAGTGGACTCAGGAGCCAATGGTTGGGAATTCACATCACAAATGTAAAGAATTTTAAGGCAGAATGCATTGAAAGAAAGAAAAATGATGCTCTGGCATAAATATGGTTGAAAAGATATGCCTCCTGCCTATCAAATGACCTTAGATTGAAGGTGGTGGTGAAACACACACACACAGATACATACCATCTCAAAGACTAAGGCTTCTGGGCCCACATGCTTGTAGATCCAATCATGCTGGTTCTCTATTTTGTTAATTCTTGATTGTCTATGTTTTTTTTATAGGGCATCATCTGTAAGCTGAATGGGCTAGATATTGGGATGGAGAAAAGAATAGAAATGATTACTGTCCTCAAGGACTTAATGGAATTATAAAGGAAGACAGACATTTATATTTTAAAATGTACTAAAATGTTTGAGGGAATAGTAAGGTCTACAGAAGAGTGTCATTTCCACCTTAAGAAGCCTCCCTGAGGTGATAAGACTTCTGCTGAATTTTTACAGATGAATGAAGTTTACTAAGGAGATGGGGAAGGGGGTTGGCAGGAAGGCACACAGAGAGAGAAGTTTGAACACAGTTGCTTAAGCATGAAAATGCCTTAGAAGAATGTGGGGGAACTATTAGCAGTTCTGCAGAGCATTAGAAATATAGAGAATGATAAAAACTAGAAAAGCAAACAGAAACCAGATAATGCAGGCCTTAGAGGTCAGGCTATGGATTTTGAACTCTATTCTATTTTTTAAAATGAGAGTATTTGAAAGTGTGACAGTATAATTTTATGACTATCAATTTGCGTTTTCCATTTATACCTACCCAATCCACTGCAGTCTCCTTTCAAGAAGACAGCCTGAGCTTTTCTCTTTCCTTGCCCTGGAGCTTTGGCAGGGCCAAAGGAGAAGCTGTTGAAAGAACAACATTCTTTGTGCATGTGTTGAAAGACTCTGTCTTTGGGGGAGATTGTGTTCAGTATTCTGGCTGGGGAGAGGAGAGAGAAGAATGCCTGGGAGTGAGAGACAGGAGAGAGAGAGGTTTCTTCAGGTAGAGAAGGGACTAAGGTTGGCAGTTCACCAAAGAGTCAGGGATGCAAACCTGGTGACCTAGATAGTGAGAACTCAGAGAGGTGATTCAAAGAAGCCTGCCCCAGGCACTGCTGCTTCTTGCTAGGCAAATGCCTCAGTTGGCACAGTAGCTGTAGAGATGTCAACACGTCAGATGCCATGTAGGTTTGGAAAGTGAGGCTATCAGTGGCATCTATGACAGCACATTAGAAGCTACGTTCATTTTTTATGGGCACCATGTAAGGTTTCTGGACTACTCTAGGCAGAGGGAAGAACTCCCATTAAGTACTGTGATTGAATTTTCTGTCAGCTATAAAAATTGGGTCTTAGAGTTAGATTTAATTGGATTTTTAAAAATGTGATATCTTTAAAATCTGTAGGATAAAATTTATGTATTCACCACAAAGTCTTTTGTAAGGGAAAATGACATGATTGGGCTTGAGTTGTGAAAGGATAATGTTTGAGAAAATTCACCTGGCATCCATGAACTTTATTGCAATTCGGGAATCAGATTTTTCCAGAAACTGAAAAAGGTGGACAAGGGACCAAAGATAAAATCCATAAAAGAAACAGAACATTAGTCTTTAAGAAAAGTCAGCCCTTCCCAGATGGAAGAAGTATATTCTAAAGTTTGTGCTTAAGGAAGGAGAGCTCAGAAATGGAGACCAGCATTGGTTCCACTCTCAACAGCTAAGGAAATGATGACACTAGCGCAGCCTTCTCCACATCAGTTCAATCTTGCAGATATCTGTGTCTAGTAAAACATATTTTTAAAAGTCTTACATGTGATAATGGATCTATAAAAAGCACCACAGTGTCTTAACCTATTTTTTGCTGCTATCACAGAATATCATAGACTGGGTAATTTATAAGAAAAAAAAGTTTACTTAACTCACATCTAAAGGCTACGAAGTTTAAGACCATGGTGCCTGCATCTGGTAAGGGCCTTCCTGCTGCATCATAAGATGGCAGAAAGCATGAGCAAGACAGCTAGTAGGAGCTTACTTTTATAACAAAGTCTCTCCTGTGATAACAAAGCCATTCCTGTAATAATGACATTAATCCACTTGTGAGGGCAGAGCCCTCATTAATCCACTAATCCATTCATGAGGGCAAAGAGATTAAGATTCCAATACATGAACTTTTAGGGGACACATTTAAACAATAACACTTAGTATTATTGGATCCAATCCATGCTTTCAGGGATAAAGTACTGTCATTCCTATTTTAGAGCTAAAAATATGAAATCCCAAAGAGATTACAATTTTTAATTAAATTATTTTTCAATAAATATGGACTGAGCTCCACCATATTCCAGACACTCTGATAAGAACTTTGAGGAATTCTAATGATGGGAAACAAATATATAAGTATTTATTATATATATTGATAAGTGGTATAGCATGTTTTGCACTTTTCCTTTGCAGTGTCTGTTTCCCACGTAACCCCATATCTCTGAGAACCTTTCACTCTGCTCAGTACTGACCCCTGGCAGACATATTTTTGTGATTTAATGCAACATTCTTCTTTTAATTGATTGTGTCTGGCATCATCACTGAACTGAAGAGTGGCCAGTTAAATTCTTTCTTCGGGGAATTTAGAATTGGGCTTGAGAAATAGTCTGAGCTGGTCTCTCAAGTCAAAGACAGTTCTAGTTAATGATATATTTCTATGAATTTCATCAAAACTTTTAAATTAATCACATAAAGTTGTGCAGAATAACTTATCTTTTTAATATCTGTAGCATCTATGGTGGTGACCTCTCTCATTCCTAATATTGGTTATTTGTGCCTTATCTCTTTTTTTCCAGATTGCCCTTGCCAGAGATTTGTTAATTATATTAGCTTTAAAATAAAACAACATTTGGTTTTTTCATCTTCTTTATTTGTTTTTGTTTCTATTTAATTAAATTCTGCTCTTATCTTTATGATTTCATTTCTTCTATTTCTTTGGGTTTATTTTACAGTTCTTCTTTCTGAAGTTTTGAGATGGATACTTTGCTCATTAATTTTTAACCTATCTTTTTCTCTAATACAAGAATACAAGGCTATAAATTTCTAGGTACTGTTAAAATTGCCTATTGTATAGTGTGAAACTGTTTTGTTAGAATTAAGTTGAAAAGGTTTCTAATTTCCCTTATAGTTCTGCTTTGAACCTTGGGCTGTTGAGAAGAATATTTCCTAATTTACAAATATATAGAAAAATTTCCAGATATCTTTTTGTTACTGACTTCTAGTTTTATTTCACTCTGGTCAGAGAATACAGTTTTAAATACTCAGAAATTTGTGAAGACGTGCCCAGACTATGGCCAATTTTTGTGAATGTTACATGGTTGTTTATAAAAAATAAAGGTATTCTGCAATTCTTGAGTATGATATTCTATAAACATGCATTAAGTCAAATTTCTTAACCATGTTGATCTTCTATGTAGTTAGGGCTTTGCTTTTTGCTTTTTATTTTTGTCCTTTTTGTTCTGCGAATTCCCAAATGAGGTGTAATGTTAAAAACCTCCCAATATGATCCCAGATTTGCTTATTTCTCTTTAGATTTTGTTGTTGTTTTTTTTCTGTTGGGAACAGGCCCCCCAAAATCTGGTCGTAAGCTGACCCCCAAACTGGCCATAAGCAAAATTTCTACAGCACTGTGACATGTTCGTGATGGCCAAGATCCCACACTGGAAGGTTGTGGGTTTACTGGAATGAGGGCAAGGAAGATCTGGCCCACCTAGGGCGGAAAACCGCTTAAAGGCATTCTTAAACCGCAAACAACAGCATAAGTGATCTGTACCTTAAGGACATACTCCTGTTGCAGATAACTAGTCAAACCTTTCGGCCCATCCCTTTATTTCCCATAAGGAATACTTTTAGTTAATATATAATCTATAGAGACTATGCTTATCACTGGCTTGCTGTCAGTAAGTACATGGGTAAATCTCTGTTCAAGGCTCTCAGCTCTGAAGGCTGTGAGACCCCTAATTTCCCACTCCACACCTCTGCATTCCTCTAGCACCACTGGGTTAGGTTCTCCCTGACTGAGCTTGTCTCAGCATTTTTCCTTTATTTATTTTGAGATTATATTCTTACATGTACACACATTTTAAAATGTTACATCTTTCTGGTAAATTGAGCTTTTTTTTTTAATAAAGTGATCTTTAATTAACATAATGCTTTTTGATTTAAAGATAATTTTGTCTAATATGAATATACTTACACACTTTTTTCTGATTGTTGTTTATATGACATATATTTTCTATTACTTAACTTTTTAATCTTTCTATATCCTTTTATTTTGGATGCATCTCATAAACAATACATACTTGGATTTTATTTTTTAGTAATCCAGTATGACAATCTTTCTCTTTTAACTAGAGTAATTGGTTCATTTACAATTAATATAATTAGTCACATACTCAGATTTGTGTACCATCTTATTGTGTGTAATTTATCTTTATCTGTTTTGTTTCTTTTTGTGTACATTTCTGCCTTCTTTTGTATTAATTACGCATGTTTGTTCTTATTTCCTTTTGTTCCTGCACTTGCTTCAAAGTTAGACACTCTACTCATTTAATGTGTAGGCTACAATGTACAACATACATATCTATTTACCTTATCAAAATTAAATTTAATCAATACCTTTACCATTTCCCTTACAATATCTTAGAACTTATTAATTCAAGTACTACCATCTCCCAAGTAAAATGTTATTTTATATAGTCAATATTTTTTGAATATTTTACATATTGCTACTTTCTTTTCTATTCTTTCCTTCTTGCACATAATACTTTCCATTTTAGATCACTCTTTTCAGACTAATGAGCATCCTTTAAAACGTCCTTTAGTGAATATCTATTAGTGACAAACTTTCACAATTTTTATTAGAATTAAGTTGAAAAGGTTTCTAAATCTTTTCAACCCATACAGGATGCAACTTTAACAGTACCCAGAAATTTATAGCCTTGTATGCTTGTATTAGAGAAGAAGATAGGTTAAAAATTAATGAGCAAAGTATCCATCTCAAAACTTCAGAAAGAAGAACTGTAAAATAAACCCAAAGAAATAGAAGAAATGAAATCATAAAGATAAGAGCAGAATTTAATTAAATAGAAACAAAAACAAATAAAGAAGATGAAAAAACCAAATGTTTTATTTTAAAGCTAATATAATTAACAAATCTCTGGCAAGGGCAATCTGGGAAAAAAGAGATAAGGCACAAATAACCAATATTAGGAATGAGAGAGGTCACTACCATAGATGCTACAGATATTAAAAAGATAAGTTATTCTGCACAACTTTATGTGATTAATTTAAAAGTTTTGATGAAATTCATAGAAATATATCATTAACTAGAACTGTCTTTGACTTGAGAGACCAGCTCAGACTGACTATTTCTCAAGCCCAATTCTAAATTACCTGAAGAGAGAATTTAACTGGCCACTCTTCAGTTCAGTGATGATGCCAGACACAATCAATTAAAAGAAGAATGCTGTATTAAATCACAAAAATGTATCTGCCAGGGATCAGTACTGATCGGAGAGTGAAAAATTTTGTTTCCCTTACTATTGAAAGACATTTTGGATTGGTATAGAATTCTAAGATTGGACATTATTATTTTTCTGCACCTTAGGGACATTACTCCACTGTATTCTAACCTTGAGTTTTATTGTTCAGAGTCAGCTGTCAGTCTGTTACTCCTAGAGGGTAATGTATAGTTTTCCTCTGGATGTTTTCAGATTTTATCTTTGTCTTTAGTATCTTACAGTATTTCTTTCCATGCTGTGCCTTAGTGTAGATTTATTTTTATGCATTCTGTTTGGAACTCACTGGGCTTCTCAAAAACAAAAACAAACTATAGATTAGGCATTCCATCAATTGTGGAAAGTATCCCATCATTATACTTTCAAATATTGTTACTACCAGATTCTCTTTCCTTTCTTCCATGAAATAGAATTAAAAATATTTTTCATATATTTTAAGCTTTCTTAAGTTTTTCTTCAAGTCTTTTAATCTCATCTTCCTTTTCCTATTTTATATTCTCTCTATGCTTCATCGTGGATTTTTTTTTCAGATTTATCTTCTAGTCAATTAACTCTCTCTTCAGCTGTAACTAATTTACTGTTTAACCTGCTGACTATGTTTTAAAATTTCACGTATTATATTTTTCATTTCTAAAATTCAGTTTGGTTCTTTTGAATATCTTCTTCGTTATTCTTTATAGGTTTTTTTTTTTGGTCCCCTGTAGGTAGTTTTAACTTTATCTCTTATAATTTAATCAGAGTAGGCCTATTTATTTACATTGTGTCTGTTAATGCCAACATCTGAAATATTTAAACATCTTTTGCTATTATTGCTGTTCTTCTTTCTCATGAAGCATTATTTCCTTATGTGCTTAAATTTTTGTGTGTTTGTTGCATACTTTCCTTGAAAAACTCATTTACAGGAATTCTTCTAAAGTTGTGATAAAGGCATATTTTTCTCAGAGAATTTGCTTTTCTTTTGCTATGAATCCATAAATCCTACCAATTTGAGATCCTTTTTTTAAGAGGAAGATAATGGTTGTGATTTCTTTGGACAACCTGGGGATTTTCATTTGGGCTGCAAATGTGCATAAAGTAGTTTACTTCTTACCTGTTCTTATTTGAAAGTATAGTCATTGGGGGTGTTCTGGCATTATAGGAGATTACACATTAGACTTCTTAACTTGAGAAGGTCTGGCTATTATCTTCTATCCCTATTGTATGTTATCTCAAAATGCTTAGACTCAAGTTTATCATATGTGGAAAGTGACATAAGCAAAATGGCAGAATATTTTCTCTGGCTCCAGTTCAGAGAAATTGAACTAGCAACTAACCAGACAAGAGTACCTTCATGAATATCCCTGAATGTGAGAGGGAGGCTGAGACACCCACTTGGACCACAGAACTGAGAAAGTACATCCAAAAAGTAAGAGTTTTCACTTTGACCACATTGTCTTTCCCTCAAGCCGGCACAGCATCACGCAGCACATCAGTCTTGGGCCCATGGTTTCTACAGTGGGGAAAAAAAGGAGTTGGAAGTAGAAATTCAGTTTCCTCATGATTCTGCCCCCATGAGAAATGTTGAAAATTTTGTTACGGGTAGACCAGGTGGGCTCAGTTAAAAAACAAAGAATAAGGGTAAAGCTCACAGCAACCAATGTGCAAATCTTGGCAGTGGCTCCGCATTATGGCACAAGAAGGCATTCCACTAGAAAAACTAGTCAATAGCATCACTCTACAAGAAGCACAGTTGACAAGTCTGCCAGACTCCAGTCCCTACTTAGCTTTTCCACCCAGCCCTGGTGCTCTGCGTAAACCTTCTCTAGATTGGGGGCAAGTACATATTCATGAGTATCTGTGGAAGGGAACATCTGGCCATGCCCAACTCCAGTGGCTGAGCAGCAATCCTACATACCTCTGGTGCTTTTCTTAAGCCTTCCTCAGGCAAGGAGGCAAGTACAGATCCTGGAATATCTGTAGAGGGGTGCATCTGGCCCTGAACAACCCCAGTAGCTGAGTAGCAACCTCACTCAGCCCCAGTGCTCTCATTAAATCATCCCTAGGCTAGGAGGCAAGGGCAGATTAGTGACTATCTGTGGAGGGAAGCTTCTTGCTTTACCCAGCCTCTGGCCCAGCACATCCCAGGTGGCCAAGGGGCAACACCATCAAGCTTCATTGCCCTCTTTAAGCCTTCCCCAGACAGGGAACCATGTGCAGGACCTGGAATATCTGCAGAGGAAATCATCTGACCCCACATAGTTTCAGCAGCTACATAGTGCCCCAGCAAGTATTGGCACCCTGCTTTAGACTTCCCCAGGCCAGAAGGCAAGTACAGGTCAGCAATTATCTGCAAAGAAAAGTATCTGATCTTGTCCACCTCCAGCTGCAAGCAGTGACCACACAAAGCCACAGTGTTCTGCTTAAAGCTTCTCCAGGCCAGGAGACAAGTACACATATATATGCACATCTGTGGAGCAAAGCCTCTGGCCCAGTACCTCCCAAGTGGCTGAGCAGTAATTTTTTTTTTCTTTTTGCTTAGTTGTCTATGTACTCATCACTAATCTCTACTCTTAAGCAGTAGTCTAAATCTACTCTTGATACATTCAGACACATAAGATACTAATTTCATCTTCTTGAGTAAACATTCCCTAGAGACTTCCAACTCTTTCAATCTGGACAGATTGTCCTTACTGCTCAATTGTCCTTTTAGGAGCTCTCTTTACCATTACCCAGTAAATTCTATTTTCCCTCAATCCTGTATGAATCTTCTGTTTCCTAATCTTGTGTTCCTCATTTTGGTGGAGTACATCTTCCATTAATTTTCTGAGAAAAAGGGCAATTAGGTACGTATTTTGAGACCTTGAATGTCTAAAAATATTTTGAACCTAACCTCATATTTGATTCATAGTTTGAGAGGGCAAATAATTTATAGGTTATTAAAATTTATTTTTCAAATATTTGTGGCATTTTTCCTTTGTGTTCAATTCCTATAAAGGCTCATATATTTTTGTTTCATTCTTACTCCTAAGGAGTAACACTTTGGGTTCCAACAGAAAATCTGGAGTGATTACTGCAATCTCTCATCTTTGGTGAACTATAACTTTTGTCTCTTGTGACCACACGAAACTGCTAAAAACTCTGCTTCTCAGCCTCTCAGCTACTTATATGTACTTACGTTTTCAACCTTTTAGCTACTATTTTCTTTTTTTTCCTTTTTTTAAAAATTACACTTTAAGTTCTGGGATACATGTGCAGAATGTGCAGGTTTGTTACATAGGTATACATGTGCCATGGTGGTTTGCTGCACCCATCAACCTGTCATCTACATTAGGTATTTATCCTAATGTTATCCACCCTTAGCCTCTCACCCTCTAACAGGCCCCAGTGTGTGATTTTCCCCTCCCTATGTATGTGTGTTCTCATTGTTCCACTCCCACTTATAAGCGAGAACATGTAGTGTTTGGTTTTCTGTTCCTGTGTTAGTTTGCTGAGAATGATGGTTTCTAGCTTCATCCATGTCCCTGCAAAGAATATCAACTCATCCTTTTCTTATGGCTGCATAGTATTCCATGGTGTATATGTGCCACATTTTCTTTACCTATCTAACATTGATGGGCATTTGGGTTGGTTCCAAGTCTTTGCTATTGTGGATAGTACTGCAATAAACACGCATGTGCATGTGTCTTTATAGTAGAATGATTCATAATCCTTTGGGTATACACCCAGTAATGGGATGCTGGGTCAAATGGTATTTCTGGTTCTAGATCTTAGAGGAATTGCCACACTGTCTTCCACAATGGTTGAACTAATTTACACTCCCAACAGCATAAAAGCATTCCTATTTCTCCACATCCTCTCCAGCATCTGTTTCCTGACTTTTTAATTATCGCCATTCTAACTGGCATGAGATGGTATCTCATTGTGGTTGTGATTTGCATTTCTTTAATGACCAGTGATGATGAGCTTTTTGTCATGTGTTTGTTGGCTGCATAAATGTCTTCTTTTGAAGAGTGTCAGTTCATATCCTTCGCCCACCCTGTGATGGGGTTGTTTTTGTTTTTGTTTTGTTTTTTGTAAATTTAAGTTCTCTGTAGATTCTTGATATTAGCTCTTTGTCAGATGGATAGATTGCAAAATTTTTCTCCCATTCTACAGGCTGACTTGGATGATAGTCTTTTTTGCTGTGCAGAAATTATTTAGTTTAATTAGATCCCATCTGTCAATTTTGACTTTTGTTGCCATTGCTTTTGCTGTTTTAGTTATGAAGTCTTTGCCCATGCCTATGTCCTGAATAGAATTACCTAGGTTTTCTTCTAAGGTTTTTATGGTTTTAGGTATTATGTTTAAATATTTAATCCATTTTGAATTAATATTTGTATAAGGTATAAGTAAGGGGTCCAGTTTCAGTTTTCTGCATATGGCTAACCAGTTTTCCCAATACCATTTATTAAATAGGGAATCTTTTCCCCATGGCTTGCTTTTGTCAGGTTTGTCAAAGATCAAATGGTTGTAGATGTGTGGTGTTATTTCTGAGGCCGCTTTTCTGTTCCATTGGTCTATATATCTGTTTTGGTACCACTACCATGCTATTTTGGTTACTGTAGCCTTGTAGTATAGTTTGAAGTCAGGTAGCATGATGCCTCCAGTTTTGTTCTTTCTGCTTATGATTGTCTTGGCTATATGGACTCTTTTTTGGTTCCATATGAAATTTAAAGTAGATTTTCCTAATTCTGCGAAGAAAGTCAATGGTAGCTTGACAGGAATAGCATTCAATCTATAAATTACTTTGGTCAGTACGTACATTTTCACAGTATTGATTCTTCCTATCCATCAGCATGGAATATTTTTCCATTTGTTTTTGTCCTCTCTTAATTCCTTGAGCAGGGGTTTGTAGTTCTCCTTCACATCTGTCACATCCCTTGCAAGTTGCATTCCTAAGTATTTTATTCTCTTTGTAGCAATTGTGAATGGGAGTTTACTCATGATTTGGCTCTTTGTTTGTCTATTATTGGTGTGTAGGAACGCTTGTGATTTTTGCACATTGATTTTGTATCCTGAGATTTGCTGAAGTTGCTTATCAGCTTAAGGAGATTTTGGGCTGAGATGGTGGGATTTTCTAAAAATACAATCATGTCATCTGCAAACAGAGACAATTTGGCTTTCTCTCTTCCTATTTGAATACCTTTCTTTCTTTCTCTTGCCTGATTGCCCTGGCCAGAACTTCCAATACCATGTTGAGTAGGAGTGGTACTCAACCTCATCTCATGCCAGTTTTCAAAGGGAATGTTTCCAGCTTTTGCCCATTCAATATGATATTGGCTGTGGGTTTGTCATAAATAGTTCTTATTATTTTGAGATATATTCCATCAACACCTAGTTTATTGAGTGTTTATAGCATGAAGGAGTGTTAAATTTTATCGAAAAGCTTTACTGCATCTATTGAGATAATCACGTGGTTTTTGCCAGTGGCTCTGTTTACGTGATGGATTACATTTATTGATTTGCATATGTTGAGCCAGCCTTGCATCCCACGCACGAACCCGACTTGATCATGGTAGATAAGTTTGTTAATGTGCTGCCGGATTCGGTTTGCCAGTATTTTACTGAGGATTTTTGCATTGATGTTCGTCAGGGATATTGGCCTGAAATTTGGTTGCTGTTGTTGTTGTGTCTCTGCCAAGTTTTGGTATCAGGATGATGCTGGCCTCATAAAATGAGTTAGAGAGAATTCCCTCTTTTTCTATTGTTTGGAATAGAAGAAATGGTACCAGCTCCTCTTTATACCTCTGGTAGAATTCAGCTGTGAATCCATCTGGTCCTGGGCTTTTCTTGGTTGGTAGGATATTAATTACTGTCTCAATTTTAGAACTTGTTATTGGTCTTTTCAGGGATTCAACTTCTTCCTGGCTTCTTCCTGGCTTAGTCTTGGGAGGGTGTATGTGTCCAGGAATTTACCCAATTCTTCTAGATTTTCTAGTTTATTTGCATAGAGGTATTTATAGTATTCTCTGATGGTAGTTTGTATTTCTGTGGGATCAGTGGTGATATCCCCTTTATCAATTTTTTATTGTGTCTATTTGATTCTTCTTTCTTTTCTTCTTTATTATTCTAGCTAGTGGTCTATATACTTTGTTAATGTTTTCAAAAAACCAGCTCCTGGATTCATTGATATTTTAAGGGATTTTCACGTCTCTATCTCCTTCAATTCTGCTCTGATCTTAGTTATTTCTTGTCTTCTGCTAGCTTTTGAATTTGTTTGCTCTTGCTTCTTTAGTTTTTTTTTTTTTGAGATGGAGTCTCGCTCTGTCAACCAGGCTGGAGTGCAGTAGTGTGAATTTGGCTCACTGCAAGCTCTGCCTCCCGGGTTCACATCATTCTCCTACCTCAGCCTCCTGAGTAGGTGGGACAACAGGCACCTGTCATCATGTCTGACTAAATTTTTTTTTTTTTTGTATCTTTTAGTAGAGACAGGGTTTCACCGTGTTAGCCAGGATGGTCTCTATCTCCTGACCTCATGATCTGCCTGCCTCAGCCTCCCAAAGTGCTGGGATTACAGGCATGAGCCACCGTACCCGGCCTTCTCTAGTTCTTTTAATTGTGAGGTTATGGTGTCAAAAAAATAGATCTTTTCTGCTTTCTCTTTTGGGCATTTAGTGCTATAAATTTCCCTCTAAACACTGCTTTAGCTGTGTTCCAGAGATGTTGGTACATTTTGTCTTTGTTCTCATTGGTTTCAAAGAACTTATTTATTTCTGCCTTAAATTCGTTATGTACCCAGTAGTCATTCAGGAGCAGGTTGTTCCAGTTTTATGTAGTTGTGTCATTTTGAGTGAGTTTCTTAATCCTGAGTTCTAATTTGATTGCACTGTGGTCTGAGAGACTCTTTGTTATGATTTTCATTCTTTTGCATTTGCTGAGGAGTGTTTTACTTCCAATTACGTGGTTAGTTTTAGAATAAGTGTGATGTGGTGCTGAGAAGAATGTATATTCTGTTGATTTGGGTTGGAGAGTTCTATAGATGTCTATTAGGTCTGCTTGGTACAGAGCTGAGTTTAAGTCATGAATATCCTTGTTAATTTTCAGTGTCATTGATCTGTCCAATATTGACAGTGGGGTGTTAATGTTTCCCACTATGATTGTGTGGGAGTCTAAGTCTCTTTGCAGGTCTCTAAGAACTTGCTTTATGAATCTGGATGCTCCTGTATTGGGTGCATATATATTTAGGATAGTTAGCTCTTCTTGTTACATTGATCCCTTTACCATTATATAATGCCCTTCTTTGTCTTTTTTGATCTTTGTTGATTTAAAGTCTGTTTTATCAGAGACTAGGATTGCAACCCATGCTTTTTTTTCTTTCCATTTGCTTGCTAAATCTTCCTCTATCCCTTTATTTTGAGCCTATGTGTGTTTTTGCATGTGAGATGGGTCTCCTGAATATAGCAAACCAAAGGGTCTTAACTCTTTATCCAATTTGCCAGTCTGTGCCTTTTAATGAGGGCATTTAGTGCATTTACATTTAAGATTAATATTGTTGTGTGTGAATTTGATCCTGCCATTATGATGCTAGCTGGTTATTTTGGCCATTAACTGATGTAGTTTCTTCATAGTGTCAATGGTCTTTACATTTTGGTTTGTTTTTGCAGTGGCTGGGGGGGTACCGGTTTTTCCTTTCTATATTTAGTACTTCCTTCAGAAGCTCTTGTAAGGCAGGCCTAGTGGTGACAAAATCTCTCAGCATTTGCTTGTCTATAAAGGATTTTATTTCCCTTCACTTATGAAGCTTACTTTGGCTGGATATGAAATTCTGGGTTGAAAATTGTTTTCTTTAAGAATGTTGAATATTGGCCCCCACTCTCTTCTGGCCTGAGGGTTTCTGCAGAGAGATCCACTGTTAGTCTGATGGGCTTCCCTTTGTGGGTAACCCAACCTTTCTCCCTGGCTACCGATAACATTTTTTCCTTCATTTCAACCTTTGTGAATCTGATGATTATGTCTTAGGGTTGCTTTTCACGAGGAGTATCTTTGTGGCATTCTCTGTATTTCCTGAATTTGAATATTGGCCTGTCTTGCTAGGTTGGGGAAGTTCTCCTGGATAACATCCTGAAGAGTGTTTTCCAACTTGCTTCCATTCTCCCCATCACTTTCAGATACACCAGTCGATTGTAGGTTTGTTCTTTTCACATAGTCCCATATTTCTTGGAAGCTTTGTTCATTTCATTCTTTTTTCTCTAATCTGGTCTTCATATTTTAAATTGATCTTCAGTCTCTGGTATCATTTCTTCTGTTTGATTGATTTGGCTATTGATACTTGCGTATGCTTCATGAAGTTTTTGTGCTGTGTTTTTCAGCTCCATCAGGTCATTTATGTCCTTTTCTAAACTGGTTATTCTAGTTAGCAATTCCTCTAACCTTTTATCAAGATTGTTAGTTTACTTGCATTAGGTTACAACATGCTCCTTTAGCTTGGAGGAGTTTGTTATTATCCACCTTCTCAAGCCTATTTCTATCAATTCATCAAACTCATTCTCTGTCTAATTTTGTTTCCTTGCTGGCAAGGAGTTATGATACTTTGGAGAAGAGGAGGTATTCTGTTTTTTGGCATTTTCAGGATTTTTGCACTGGTTTTTCCTCATTTTTGTGGATTTATCTACCTTTGGTCTTTTCTCTTGGTGATCTTTGGATGGAGTTTTTGCGCGGTCATCCTATTTGTTGATGTTGATGCTATTACTTTCTATTTGTTAGTTTTTCTTCTAGCAGTCAGGCCCCTCTTTTGCAGGTCTGCTGGAGTTTTCTGGGGGTACACTCCAGACCCTGTTTGCCTGGGTATCACCAGAAGAGGCTGCAGAACAGCAAAGATTACTGCCTGTTCCTTCCTCTGGAAGGTTCGTCCCAGAGGTCACCCATCAGATGCCAGCTGGAGCTCTCCTGTATGAGGTGTCTGTTGACTCCTGCTGGGAGGTGTCTCCCCATCAGGAGGCATGGGTGTCAGAGACCCACTTGAGGAGGCAGTCTGTCCCTTAGCAGAGTTCGAGCACTGTGCTGGGAGATCCGCTGCTGTCTTCAGAGCTGGCAGGCAGGAATGTTTAAGTCTGCTGAAGCTGCACCCACAGCACCCTTTCCCCCAGGTGCTCTGTCCCAGGGAGATGGGAGTTTTATCTGTAAGCCCCTGACTGGGGCTACTGCCTTTCTTTCAGAGATGCCCTGCCCAGAGAGGAGGAATCCAGAGAGCATTTTTTTTTTTTTTTTTTTTTTTTTTGATGGAGTCTCACTCTGTTGCCCACACTGGAGTGCAGTGGCGCAATCTCAGCTCACTGCAACCTCTACCTCTCAGGTCCAAGCGATTCTCCCAACTCAGTCTCCCAAGTTGCTGGGATTACAGACACCTGCCATCATACCTGGTTAATTTTTGTATTTTTGTAGAAACGGGGTTTCACCATGTTGGCCAGGCTGGTCTTAAACCCCTGACCTCAGGTGATCTGCCTGCCTCAGCCTCCCAAACTGCTGGAATTATAGGCATGAACCACTGTCCCCAGCTGAGCAGTGATCTTGAGATCTTGCCTAGTCTCAGAGCTTAGCACAGGGCTTTGTCCATCTATAGATTCCAAACAGCAGAATTATCCAGTGAGAGAAGACAATCCGTAACTCTGCTCAGAGGCAATCACAAAACTTAGCTAATAGCTCTCCCTAAATACAGAGTCCAGCCAGTGATCTCATCAGACTCTAGAGCACAGCCAGCGTTTCCATTTGACCTCATAGCAGTCAGTAGTCCAGCCCAACTAGAGAATCTGACAGCAAGGTGCCTGTCAGGACTTGCCACCAGCTGGGCCATCCAGAATCCCAGCCTAGGCTAAATAGTGAAGGTCTATTGTTACCAAAGAAAATTAGCAAAGGCTGGAAGAGGCAGCCATTTCTTCAAATGTGTAGACACTAGTGTAAGGTTTACAAAGATTCAGAGAAATATGACACCAAAAAAAGAAACTAATAAATCTCTAACAATGGACCCTGAATGAATGGAGATCTATAAAATGACTGACAAGGAATTTAGAATGATTATCTTAAAGAAGTTTGGTGAACTAAAAGAAAATATTGATAGAAAATTAAATCTAATTTGAAAAACAATTTATGAAGAAAAGTGAGAAGTTTGAAAAAGAAATAAAAATCATTTTTAAAAATCAAATAGAATGCTAGAGATAAAAAATACAATAACTGAACTAAAAAAAATTGAAAGAAGCTTCAACAGCAGACATGATCCAGCAGAAGACATTATTGTGAGTTTGAAGACAGGCCATTTGAAATTATATAATCAGAAAAGCAGAAAGAATGAAAAAAAGAAAGCCTTCATGAATTATGGGTCACCATGAAAAGAATGAACATTTGCTTAAGATTTTCAGAAGGAGAAAAGAGAAAACAGGGCCCAGAAAGCATATTTAAGTAAACAGTGGCTGAAACTTTCCCAAATCTGGGGAAAGATGACAACATTCAGGTATAGGAAGCTCAGAGGTCTCTAATCAAATTCAACCCAAAGGGAAGTTCACCAAGACACATCATAATTAAATGATCAAAAATCAAAAACAAAAAAATTCTGAAAGCAATATGAGATAAGAAAAATATCAGATTCAAGGGAGTCCCAATACACCTATCAGCAGATTTCTCAGCAGAAATCTTGCAAGTCAGGAGAGAGTGGGATGACATATACAAAGGGCAGAAGGAAAAACATGCCAACTAAGATTACTTTGCCTGGAAAAGCTGTCCTTCAAAAATGAGGAAGAAACAAAAACTTTCCCATATAAACAGAAACGATGTCAGTTCATCACCACCAGACCTGTCTTATGGGAATAGTTAGAGGGATTCCTTTAGTCCAAAGTGATTTTCAGAACACTAGTACTGTAAGGGTGATATATGAATAATTTTATCCCTATTACCAGTGTTGAAAAACAAAACTATCAAAAACAACAGTAGCTACAATAAATGGTTAAAATATACAAATTATAAAACTATATACATATTGACACATCATAAAAGCGGGGGAGGGAGTAAAAGTGTAGCATTTTTGTATGATTAAAGTTAAGTTGTTATCAGCCTTACATAGCCTGTTATAATAAGTATAATATATTTTCTGGATGCCTAATTGTAAACACAAAGCAAAAACCTGTAGTAGTTGCACTAAATATAAAAGGAAAGTGTTCAAAGCGTAGCACCACAGAAAATAATCAAACGACAAGGGAAGACAGCAAGAGGGAAAAGAGAAACAAAAGATCCACCAAACAACCAGAAAACAAATTACAAAATGACAGTAACAAGGTCTTACCTATCAATAACTACCTTGAATGTAAATAGATTAAATTTTCCAATAAATTAAAATTTCCAAATTTTCCACAGAGTGGCAGAATGAATAAAAAGAAAGAAACAACTACATATATATTGCATACAAGAGACTCACTTTACTAGTAAGAACACACATAATCTGGAAGTGAAGGGATGAAAAAAGATATTCCAATACAAATGGAAACCAAAACAGGGCAAGGGTAGCTATACTTATATAAGACTGATGCTTATATCAGACCAAATAGATTCTAAGTAAAAAACAGTAAAAAGGGACAAAGAATGCCATTATGTAATGGTAAAGGGAAAATTTCATCAAGAAGACATAAAAACTGTAAATATATATGTACCCAACATTGGAATACCTAAATATATAGAGAAATTATTAAATTATCTGAAGGTAGAGATAGGCCACAATGCAATAATAGTAGGGTATCTCAGTACCCCACCCTCAACAATTGACAGGTTATCTAGACAGAAAATAAGGAAACATTAGACTTGAAGTTCATCAGATTTGATAAATGCCCTCAAGGCAGAAGCAACTTCCTCATTTCTCTTGCATCTCTCTCAGTTCTGGGCTCCGAGCTTCCCTTAGATTTGGTCCTGATAATTATTTTTCCTTTCCTCCTTCAAATATTTTCGAAAGATGTTTTCTGTATTTGATCATTCATTTTTAGTTCTCAGCATTAGAAAGGTTAGTACAGATACCAGAAAAAGTCAAATGTATTACCAGAAAAAGGAGTCTCACTTTAACTCTTGAATGGTAATGATGGCAATGGGGGGCCATCTGCAGCAGCTGTTGCCATCACGCCTGCAGCAGCAAGGGGGCGTGGCCAGGGCTGCATACCTCATGGAGCTGATGCGAGCTGGGCACGAGTGGGAGCCCCGCCCCTTCCAAGTTGGGGTGGGATGTCCCCTGGGGCCGCTGCAGTCACCCAAACCATGGCTGCAGAGCCGGACCTCCCACTCCAAGGAGCAGGCAAGAGCCCTGCCCTCTGAGAGGGGCTGCAGTCGTCCAAGTCATGGCTGCAGGTCCAAGTCTCGCTGTGCTGTTGGGGGACGGGACCAGGAGCAGGAAGGAGCCCTGCCTCTCCAGGTGCAGATGCAGTTCCCCAAACTATGGCTGCAGACCTGGACCTCCTTGCACTTTTGGGGGCCCAGAAGGCCCCCGTACCCTTGCAGGCTCAGAGGTGCCTGCTCCCACTGCCTGGCTTCTCCCTGCTGTCAGTACCTGCTCCATCGGAGCAAAGTCTGGCTCAGCCCAGGTGCCATGAACAGCAGCGAGAGGCAGACAGATTCCTGGATAGAAGGGGGCAGGTCCCCATGAGGCCCCCACATTCAGGCCAGGGAGGGCCTGAAGGCTGGGGGCTAGGCTGCGTGTCCTACCAACGGAGTGGGAGCTTGTGGTGCCCTTTCTGGACACCGATGGCTGCCCATGGACCAATCAGTGCACACTTCCTCCCCTCTGAGGCCCATTTAAGCCCTGGGTTCAGCCAGAACTGAGCAGATGTCAAGATGACCAACAGCAGAGAGGAGCTACCCACTCTAAAGCCTTCTGTCTGCTGAGAGCTTCAGAAGCTTGCAGAGGGGTCGGGACTACCAGCTGCAGAAAGGCGCAACCCACCCCAGGGCCGCCTCTGTGCTAAGAGCTAAACATTCGTCAGGACACCCCGGCCGTGGAAAGGAACTACTCATTGCGGTCTCCTCTGAACTATTCTATAACTTAATAAAGCTCCTCCTCGTCTTGCTCACCCTCCACTTGTCCGAGTGCCTCATTCTTCCTGGTCATAGTACAAGAACTTGGGACCCGTCAAATAGCAGGACTAAAAGAGCTGTAACACGAACAGGGCTGAAACATGCCCCTTCCTCACCATGTTGGGGGCAAAGAGAAGGAGAGAAGAGCTGCGACCCTTTGAGGAGCCCAGACCTAGGAGCTCCCTGAGCCAGGGATGTGACACTCTTTTTGTAGCCCTGCAGTTCCCAGCATCTCCAAGCTTCCAAGCACCACTGCATTCCCCAGTGCCAACTGGCAAAAATTCTTGCAATGTACCTGGTTCTGCTGCAGCCTTACAGAGAGCCAGTGTCCGTGCCTGCATGTGGAGCTGCCCACATGGCAGCAGCCAGTGTGTCTGACCGTGCACAGTGGCTGGACCTCATGCTTGCTCACATACCCCTTGCCACTCTGCCACCTGGTTCACCCTTGGTAGAATGGGATCCAGGCCAGTGGCGTAAGCTGAGTGAGCAGAACGATCCCAGCAGGCCCGAGCAAAGGACGGGCAAAGGCATTGCTGGCCACAGAGGTTTCCAGCCAGAAAAGTAACACCCAAAGATTCTGTAACAGTAATTTAGCTGTTATTCCTTAAAGGTGATTTTTTGTGGTCTTTGAAAACATAGGATAATCATTATTTCCTTAAAAAATGTCAGATATTACTTTAATGTTTGTTTATTATTTATTTATTGAATTATATTGTTGCTATGTCTAGTATATTGAAGTTTTAAGGTTCATTACTGCATTCTATGCTTAGTTGTTCTTAAGATTATCTTTAAAAGTACATTAAAACACAGCTTTAGCTGTATCTCCTTAGTTTTGATGTGTCCACTTTTCATTATAATCCAGTTAAAACATTTTCTAAAATTCACTGATTTTTTTTAACCTATGTAATATTTAGAAGCATATTGCTTAATAACAAAAGATTTAGGTACAATAAAGTTATCTTTCATGATTGATTTCTAGCCCACTTTCACTGTGATAAGAAAACATTATTTAAATTGTTAAAATGTGTCAATGCTCACTTCATGGAGAAGCATAAAGTTAAATCTGGTAAACAGTTCATACGTGTTTGAAAATAATATATTCTATGGTTGTTGGATACAGTATTTTATACATGCTCAAGTTTGTTAGACTTGTTGTTCGTATATTCATTAATCTAAACTAATTTATCTCTGCTTGTTCTATCAGCTATTGAGAAATGTCATGGACAGTTTCTATTGATGGCTGTAACAATCCTCATCTCTTGGTATCCAAGTCCTTCTGTGATCGTCTCCCACTAACTGTGGATTGGATCAGTGACTTGCTTCTAAGGAATAGAATATGGTAAGTGATAGGATGTTAAAAGATTAGGCTATTAAAAGACTCATGCCTTTTGCTGGGCTTTTGCTTGCTCATTTTGATGGACGTCGGCTGCCATACGGTAAGCTTCTTTTTGTGGGGGTTCTTATGGCAAAGAACTGAAAAAGGCTTTTGATCATGAACCAGAGAAAAAATAAGATCCTAACTCCAGTATTATTCAAGGAGCTGAATACTGCAATAACCACATTGGAAGCAGATATTTCCTAAGCTGAGCCTTGAGATAAGATTGCCCTGTGAGAGACCTTAAGTCAGAGGATCCAACTAAGCTACCTCAAGATTCATGATCTACTGAAACTGAGATAATCAGTGTTTATTGTTTTAAGAAGCTATGTCTTGGGACAATTTGTTCTGCAGCAATAGATAATTAATACCAAAGAGATTCAATTATAGAGTTTTTGGTTTCTTCTTTTATTTCTGTTTTTTTTTTAAATAATTTAATTGTGGTAAATATTCACAGCATAAAATTTCCCATCTTAACCATTTTTAGTGTACAGTTCAGTGGTGTTAGGTACGTTCACATTGTTGTATAACCAATCTTGAGAACTCTTGTTATCTTGCAGAACTGAACTCTATACCCATTAAGTAATAATTCTCCAGTACCTTTCCCACCAGGACCTGGTAACTTTTATCATAGAGATACAAAGAGTTGTATTCACAGATATACAAAGTAGCGATTCTACTTTGTATCTCTAAGAATTTGACTACACTAGGTACCTTTTACAAGTTGAACCATACAACATTTGTCTTTTTGTGACTGGTTTACTTTACTTAGCATAATGTCCTCAGGGTTCATCCATGCTGTAACATATATCAGAGTTCTTTTCCTTTTTAAGACTGAATAATATTCCATTGTATATAAATACCACATTTTTATGGATATATACTTGTATACACCACATTCATCTGTTGATAGACTCTTGGGTTTTTTCCACATTCTCATTTTTGTGAATAATACTGAGATGAACATGGATGTAGAAATGTCTTTTCAAGATCCTGCTTTCAATTCTTTTGGGTATATACTCAGAAGTAGAATGGTAGCATCATATGTTAATCCTATATTTAATTCTTGAGGAACCACTATACTGATTTCCACAGTGGCTGCACCATTTTACATTTTTACCAACAGTACACAAGGGGTCCAGTTTCCCCACATCCTCACCAATGCTTGCTATTTTGCGGGTGTTTTGTTTTATAGTAACGATGCTAATGAGTGTGAGCTAAATTCTGTTACTTTTTTGCTTTATATATTTTGAAAAAAATTTTTTTTGAGACAGACTTTTGCTCTTATTGCCCAGGCTGGAGTACAATGGCATGATCTTGGCTCACTGTATCCTCTGTCTCCTGGGTTCAAGTGATTCTCCTGCCTCAGCCTCCCAGGTAGCTGGGGTTACAGGCATGTGCCACCACACCCAGCTAATTTTTATATTTTTAGTAGAGACAGGGTTTCTCCATGTTGGTCAGGCTGGTCTTGAACTCCTGACCTCAGGTGATCCACCTGTCTTGGCCTCCCAAAGTGCTGGGATTACAGGAGTGAGTCACTGTGCCTGGCCTTGAAATTCTTAATAAGAGCATGCACATTTAAATTGTCATGGATGACTGACTCTTTCATAAATATAAAATATCCCTCTTTCTTTTTAATAATATCTCTTGCTTTAGAGTACATTTGTCTGATAGCTCTCTGATAGTAATAATGCTACACTAGACTTCTTTTCATTGATATTTGCATGTATATATTTTGTATTCCTTTACTTTCAAATTCCCTGTCCTTATGTTTAATGTACAGCGGATAATTAAACATTATCTGCTGGTTGAAAAATTTAAAAAATACAATCTGATAATCTTAAACTTTTATAGTTGAATTTATTTTTATTTTTATTGGTATAGATGGGGTTTTGCTATGTTGCCCAGGCTGGTCCTGAACTCCTGACCTCAAGTGATCCTTCCACCTCAGCCTCCCAAAGTGCTGGCATTACAGGTCTGAGCCAGCATGCCCAGCCTCCATTAATATTTAAAGCAATTATTGATATGTTTTTATTTTAATCCACCATCTTCTCTTTGTTTCTATCTGTCCATTTTATTTTAAATTTAGGTTTAATTTTATTATTTTCACAATTTCTACTTGATTCTTTTCCAAATCTGCTTTTTTAAAAGTAGTATCCTCTTCTTTCACTATGGGTTTTTTCCTTTAATTTTGTTATCATTTGAAACGTATTTATTTATAATTTCTTGAAGCTTGCTATCTCAGTTTGGGGGAGTGGTTACTAATTCCCCTTCACTCTGTCATCAATTCTTTTTATGACAGATGAAGTTTTCATTATATTATTGACTTTAATGCATTTACATTCATTTCAAATTCTTGTAGTTCCTTACCTGCTATTATTTTAATACTAGAAAAATGTATTATAAAAATTTCCTGAGAGCATTGCATTTTATGATTGCATATTCATAAAGCACTAAGCTCAAGCAGAGTTCTATACAAGCTTCTCTGTTCAGGTACGAGAGTGTGACCAAGCTCTTTGTCTATCTTCCTTTCCAAAATATAATCTTTGTATTGATTATCACAGTCATTAAGTTTATGCAGAATTATTTCATCTTCCTCTTCTTTGAAGCATATGGTAGGATTGTTATTCTCCTTTTTAATTTAGGTGTGGCCATGTGACTTGCTTTGGCCAATAAAATGTGAGTAGATGATATGCCTTTGTGGTGGAAGCTTTAAGAGCTAATGTGTGCTTCACCACATTCTTTCCATTCTCCCACAGAGATTCACAGCATTCCTGGTGGTGTTGCTTCTTTAGCTTAGATCCCAGAAAGAGATTATGCAGAGTAGAGTTTTTAGTTGATTTATGGTTGAAATGGAGTCTGAGAAATAAACCTTTGTCATTTAAGACTTTTTTTTTTTGAGCTACTTGTTATTGTAACATAATGTAGCCTTTTCTGATTGATATGAGGATCAGTGGCATAGCTTATTTCTTATTGTATTCCCATATCTTAGCACAAGGCCTGGTACAGTAAGTATTTGTGATTTGTTGAATCAAACTTGAGAATCAGAGTTCTCTAATGCCTGTGGTGACAATTCAAAGATGGGGGCTGATTTTCTGTGCTATTTGGTCTTGAGTTCTCAATACATTCCATTCATTTTACCAGCTGGAGGGAGGAAGAATGACATTTGACTTAGTCACAAATGGAAATCATTTGGTTTGGTACAAAGCCCATTGGAAAAAGGAAAACAAAGGGCATTTCTTCCAGTGGTAACCTGCTACTGCATTTCCTGTAAACACCAAATATTGTATTCTGTTAGCCTGTGAGAAATGGTGCTAGGTGGGAGAGGAGGCAAGGGTTTTCTTGTTTGTCTCTTAGCTCAAAAGAATCAGGGGAGAAATCTCTTCTAATTACAGAGTTGTGTGCTTTGGAAGGACTTTTGTATTCATTGAGTCTACCCACTACCTACAAGTAATCTGTCTTGGAAAAGGTGTTTTATTCTTAGAAGTATGAAACCATTTTTGGTCTCTGAAGCAAGATGATTGGATCTACCAATAGACAGTCATATTTTCTTGGTTAGACAAATATTTTATACATTTTATTTTTCAAATAAGTAGAAGTCAATATTATTTACTGTCTAAGCATGGAGACATCTGATCATGAAAGAGGGCACTGTTACCATTTATACTCGGACAACTAGCATAAAATGGTATTTTCCTGGGCAAACTACATGAACACCTTACAAACAGGGCCACTTATGAATGTAACTTTCATAATGTGTAATCAAGTCATTAAGTCCCTTATTCTGAGAAGAGCCAGCTAACCAGGAGACCAAAAAGCCAAGAGAAGAAATGTCATCCTCAATTAAGTATTTCAATGAGTAAATCATTATTCCATTAGCTGATTGTTACTAAACTTTCTTAAGATATGCCTTTAGTGGAACCTTTGACACCAGTGTACAAATGCCTGGACTATTTGCCTGAACTAGATGGTCCTTTTGCCTCAGCAACCCCTGACCATAAGACCCAGACTAAATGTTATTTCCTATGGAATTGCTTCTTCAGCATTCCTGGATGTGGCTAGTCTGTGATAACTGGGTTTCCCCAGCACAGTGTAAAGACTTCTATAGTGGTACTTTTCACATTATATTATAATTCTTCATTTATGTCTGTCTTCCCTCATGGGCTGTTCAAGGGCAAAAACTTTGTCTTATTTATTTTTGTGTCTTTCTAAGAAAAGCTTTTTTTTACTCAAAGTAATTGCTCAATAAATTATTGAAAGAATGAATCCAGAGAACTACTTATTTAGAAAAAGAAGTTTATGCTAACAAGGGCTTCCCAGCTTGAGATAAAAGGAATAAAAAGAATGAACTGATTTACCAGCTGTTTCCTGATTCATAAGGAAAGAAATACGGAATAATTTTGAGGTGGGAGGCAGGGGAGAAACAAAGCATAGTTCCTTCATTTTAATTACATTTGGCTGTGGTGCCATTTCAGGATAGAACTCACAAAGCTGTAACTGCTAGGAGCTGTGTATGTATTGCTTAAGGGAAAACAAGATAATGTACGAATCTTTCAGATATTTTAAAAAGAATCTTTTGTGGTACATTGTCTAGAAGTGAATGTAGGTTATATCCCCCCCAGTGGTAACTACAGAAATTAGAGATGCTGAGAAATCATGTGGTCAACCCTCCCAGCGTAGTATGCACAATGTCACCTGAGCCATGTTTATGTAGCTCCTGTCACTTCCCAGGAGTGTGCAGAGCTCCTAGCACAGCAGAGAAGACTGCTTTGGAAATCTAAAGCAGACACTTGGCTCCTACTGCTAGATGGCCTTGGTGAGGCATTGGGAATTGACAGATGTTAAATTGACAGCAGAATTCTCCAAGCTGGGAGTTAAGGCTAAAGCGTGAAGTGTTGAGAAGCCATATATATTTATGTAGAGAGGAGGGACCTCTCTTGAGCCAAAAGGAAGTGGGTGGGTAGGGATTCTGTTTACTTTATTAAGCTGTTTTGCAGGATTTGGGGAACCAATTTCATTGAAGCATATGTCAGGACAGGGCAATCATTCTCAGAGTCAAGTAGTACTGTCAATAAAGAATCGCATGGGGCCAGAGACTGGTGGGATTACTTTAGGTTCTAATTCTGGACTGACACCTGAGTAGTTCAAAGCATGAAATATCCATGTTTCTCCCCAGGACTAGATTTTTCATAGCTCTAGAGTATAGGGAGGAGTCCTGATGACTACAGAAGGCGGTGACAGAAAGAGATACATAGAAACAGCAACATACATCTCTCCCTACACTGAGTCTGTCTCAGCCTCTATTATCCTTTCACTCTATTCCTTCAAAAATATGTTCCAAGCCCATAGTACTGCGCTAAGCAGTGCAAAATTAATGGTAAAGGAAGCATTGGCTCTTAAGAGCTCCTAGCCTAGTGGGGAAGGCAGCCACATAAACAGATCACCATCATTCACCATGATATGTATGCTATTGGAAATGTGTATAGGAGGTTATGAAAATATAATGGAAGGAGTTGCTGATTCTGTATGGTTATAATTAGGAAGAACTAGAGTTTCGGAAATGCATCACATATGGCTTCCCATTATAAAACCCAACCCTCTTGGCATGGTATTCTGGCCCTCCAACGTGTGTCCCTGCCAGTTGAAATCTCACCACCCACCATGCCTGACACCAACTCTGCTCCATCCAGAGTCTGCCTGATTCTCAGCTTTTCCTCTTTTTTCCCTGGCTGGAATGTTGCATTTTTCTCTACTGACCTAATCTTAGCTGTTAAAAGTTCAAGTCCTACCTCCTCCATAAGTCCTCTTCTGAGTATTCTAGCCCGTAGTGAATAGCCCATTCTTGACTCATTGGAATTCTACCTTGACACTAGATTTTATCCTGCATTGTGACATCTCGTATATTGTTATATAGTGCTTCTCGTATTGATTTAACACACATGTTTCTCTTCTCCCAAACTAGAATTAAAGACATTCAATGGTAGAATGCATTATCTAATATTCCGTATAGATCAGTGATCCCCAACCTTTTTGGCATCACAGACTGGTTTCGTGGAAGACAATTTTTCCATGGACCAGGGAGGTGGGATGGGATGGCTTCGGATGAAACTGTTCCACCTCAGATCATTGGGTATTAGATTCTCATAAGAAGCACGCAGCCTAGATTCCCTGCCTGGGCAGTTTACAATAGGGTTCCCGCTCCTATGAGAATCTAATGCAGTGGCTGATCTTACAGGAGGCAGAACTCAGGTGGTAATGCTTGCTGTCTCCCTGCTCACCTCCTGATCTGTGGTCTGGCTCCTAACAGGCTACCAACAGGTACCCGTCTGTTATCTGTCTCTGGTCCAGGCGTTGGGGACCCCTGATATAGGCCTTAGTAGAGTGTAGGGCACAGTACTCAGTAGATACCTGTTGAGTAAATGAACATAAGCATTTTGTTCCTTGGGAGAGATTCAGGGTAAAATTGTCTTTCTCTCTTTTTTTTTTTTCCACCCAGATTCAATAAGGAGTGTGAAGCTCTTCCTGTGGCTATGAATTTGGGTAACATTAATTTTTCTTTAAGACTGTCCATGCAGTCCTCCATCTACCAAATATTTACCTAAGAGTTTACTATTAACCATCACTTGGTGCCAAGAAACAGGTGAATTTGCCAAGAGATGGAGTTCTCGACTGGAAGTAATTTTTCCCCAAACTTCTTTTTCATTTTGCTTTGAGGCAGAGTCTCACCCTTTCACCCAGGCTGGAATGCAGTGGTGTGATCTCCGCTTACTGCAACCTCTGCTTACTTCTCCTGCCTCAGCCTCCTGATAGCTGGGGATTACAGGAATGCACCACCATGCCCTGTTAATTTTTGTATTTTTGGTAGAGATGGGTTTCACCATGTTGGCCAGGCTGGTCTTGAACTCTCAGCCTCAAGTAGTCAACCTCAAGTAGTCTCCCAAAGTGCCGGAATTACAGACGTGAGCCACCGCGCCTGGCCTTCCCTCAAAATTCTGAAGGCATTGCCCAATTATTTCTATTAGTTTGGTGCAAAAGTCACTGCGGTTTTTACCACTAAAAGTAATGGTAAAAGCCACAATGACTTTTGTACCAACCTAATAACTTTCACTGCGACTGAAGTCAAATGCTATTTCTGGTTCTTGATATTTTATGTGAGTCTTCCTAATTGATCCCCAAAGTTTTGGGGATCCTCTGTGTGTCGCTGGTGTCAATGACCTTGGTGTTTTTTTGTTGTTGTTGTTTTCATTATGGTAAAATACAGATAACATAATTTACCATCTTAATCAGTTGTAAGTGTACAGTTCAATGGCATTAAGTACATTCACACAGGTATGCTGTTAATTTTAAATTCACAGTTTTAAGCACTTAGTGGGACCTTTCAAACTGGAGATACATACTCTTATTTAATAATTTTATCCTCTATTTTCTCTTTTCTCTTTCTGGAATATTATTAAATAGATGTTTGATCTTCTGCACTACACATCTAATTTTACATTCTTCCTGCTATTATCTCTTTAATCATTTGTTCTACTTTCTGAGGTTTAACTTTTTCTTTTAATTATTTACTCAGTGTTTTATTTCTCTATTTTAATTCTCTATTTGTTTTTCTTGCTTTGAATGTATTTTAAAAATAGCATCCCATTATTGTTTCATTGATGTAAAATGTTATGTTATTCTCCAAGAATAGTAATCATATTTTTTGAAATTTTCTTATAGGCCTTTTCTTTCTTCCAAGTACCTTTTGCCTTTTTCTGCTTGTTTAGTTTGGGGGTCTCTCATTTTAGAAAAGTTTTCCTTAAATATTAGCCATCCCTGGCTATCTCTTCTTGGCTAAGAATCTGTCCCTAGGAAGCTGAATGGATGATCTATGTACATTGGACAGGGATAGTTTGATTAGTTAGAAACCTAATAATTTTCCTGGCGAATTGCTTGTAAATATCAGTAGGTTTTCTGTTAAGTCAGGATGTCAGCAAACTGAAAACCCAGCAGGATAGGAACAGAAGTGGGGATCTCACCACTCACAATGTAGGCTTTTATTTAATTACTATGTTTTTTAGCACAGTATTCCGTTATCTCCTTTGCCTCATGTGCTTAACTCTGGGAGCTCTCAGGCTCATATTCCAAGTAAACTTCTCACCTCCTCTAAGCATGATGTAGGGAAGGCATCAGGCACCACCCTCTTCTTAATAGATTTTCGACTAATCACTCCCCACCTCAATGACTTCTAAGGACCCCAGTGCCCCTTGTCTCTGAGACTTTCTGTGTTTTTGCAGCTTAATCAGCTTGTCTCCTCTTCAGTCTTTCTCCCTTATGCTAAGTAGGTTGCCACATATGTATTACATTGTATCTCCAATTTTTTTTGGAATCTTTCATCTACTGTCATGTTCTGTTCCCTTTCCTTCATAATGTATGCTTTTTATTACCTATTATTTTGGAGATTTTCTGGATGGAGTTGACATTCACCTGCATCTATCTGCTGTATTTAGCTGGCAATCCTTTTCCTTATATTGGACTTTAGATTTCCCTTACAGATTTTCTTGAAAGTTCCCCTCACAATTGTCTTCCACCCTACACCCAATGCTATGGTATAAGGTTACCATATTTAGCAAATAAAAAAACAGATACCCAGTTATTTCGAACTTCAGATAAACAAAGATTACATGGAACATATTTAATCTACAAAAACATTATTCATTGTTTATCTGAATTATTATTCATTGTTTTTCTGAAATTCAAGTTTAACTGGTCATCCTATATCTTATTTCAACTTGTCTTAGTTCAAGCTGTTTTAACACAGCATAGACTGGGTGGCTTATAAACAATAAAATTAAGTTCTCCCAGTTCTTAAGGCTGCAAGTTCAGGATTGGGGTGCCAGCATAGTCAAGTTCAGGGGACGTCCCTCTTCTGGGTTGCAAATAGTCGGCTTCTCATTGTAACTTCATGTGGTAGAAAGACAGTGAGAGAGCTCTCTAAGGTCCCTTCTATAAAGGCACTGATCCCATTCATGAGAACTACACCCTCATGACATAATTACGTCCCAAAGATCTCACCTCCTAATATCACCTTGGGCATAAAGATTTCAATATATAAATGTTGGCAGAACATAAACATTCAGTTTATAATATAACTCTTCTGGAGAGGAACTTCTCACCCAAGCTTTGGCTTCATAGTACCATAATTCATATGTCTATCACATGTAATTCTTATGTTTAACCACATAGCCAGCACCTGAGTAGCCCTTCTCTGTTCTCTGACCTCCACAAGAAAATAGTACTAGACATTACCTGTGGTTCAAGAGCTTCTACACTCTACCAAAATAAGATGGGTAAAATGTCTACTCTTCACATTTTGCTTATGCTAAGCTGAAGACTGAACTGCATCATTAAAGCTTTGGAGAATTCTCAAATATTTTCAACAGTAAACTGACTGTTTACTGATCAGATTTGGGTTAAAAAAATCATGCTGTGGCATAAAGGTTGACAAGCCTAGGAGCTGAGAGACCTTTGGATGACTATTGTGGAGACTAATTCAAGCAAGAAAAGATAACATCCTGAACCAGGGAAGAACAAGTGAGAAGGGAGAAGAGAAAATGCAAGGAATATTAAAGAGGTATGAACTACCAGATTTGGAAATTGAATTACTGTGGTGAAGGGAAAGGAGATATTGAGTGAGTGCTGAGTTTCTGGCTTAGGCAAATGCTGGTAAGTAGAGCCTTTCACAAAAAAAAAAAAAAAAAAAGAAAGAAAGAAATTCAGGATGAGAACAGATTTAGGGGAGGAGATTACCATTGTTTCTCTCCTAAATGGTTCTCATTTACACAGCAGGAGGGGGATGTTCTTCCAGGAATTATGAATGTCTTTGGCCTTGTTCCAAACTCCCAGCAAGAAGAAACCACAAAGAGACATCCAGCTTACTGAAGTCTTTTTCTAATGGTTGCTTCTATTCTGACCATGAGCTCAGCTGCTGGAGGAAGACCTTGCATTTCCCACATGCAAGCAAGGGAGGGGCCTTCTCACATCGTGGTCCTGTCTTTTCAACCAGGGGGTGACAGCTATTGGCAACTGTCAGCTCAGCAACACTGGAAATAGGCTGTCCTCATTTTGCTCTGGTGCATGGTGACCAACAGGAATGGCAGGGGCTCTTTTGTGCTCAACCTGAGTTGAAGTAACCCATCCTGAACTGAGATCTGAAAGCACCAAATGGGATTGACTCCCTGGAGGGACCATTTTCTTACCAACTCAGGATCTTGCCCCTTTGCTTTCTCTCTTAACTTTCAGATGACATCATTTGCATCAACTTCTCTTACTACACTAAATCATCCATTTAGAATAATTGTCAGGAATAGTTCATCAGCTGTAAGCAGCACATCTCACTTCCTGGGGAGCTGGAAATAATGTAAACTCCTTTGTTGTTAAATTTCTTTGACCACGCCAAATCTCATTGTTGAATCAATTGAGTTGGTTGAGAGTTTAACATTAACTTTAATGCTAATTCTTTGCCCTGTTAATAGTCAAGTCAATACAGACACCTGCTATCTCTGTTAAACTAATGAGGCAGGAAAAAGGATGGGAAAGATGGCAGGTGAGGCCAGTTCTTCATCCCCTGAGTCTCTGTGTTGCCCAGGCAACTTTCCTGCAACTGTAAATGGCAGTGTTTTGCTTTCCAGTGTTTCTTTCCTCTGTGCTGTGTTAGCAGACTGCCACTCCTTTGGGAATGGCCCCTCTACTTTGTCTTTCAAAGAGTGTGCAGGATGAACTCGAGCAAACAGTCTTATGGCAATTCCAGACATACCTACTCCATCCATTTCTATTGTTGTTGATTCAATCTCTTTTTGAAAAAGTTTTGTGGAGTGGGAAACACAACTCTGTGTGTTGCACAAAGCAACAAATGGTTTTAGTGCCTGGGAGGAGGGAAGGCACAGGTTACAAGACACATTTAAAGAACTTGGGGGGCGGTGGAAGGAGTAGGCAGTTCTGAAACTCATACCTCTAGCTGAAAAATTCTAACGAGTCCATAAAAAAAAAAGAGTTTGTAAAAATTGTCACACTATGAATTCAAACAAACATTATTATGCCTAAGTTTGCCTTATCAGGTGAATTGTTAAACTCAAGTCAAAGGACAGGGAAAAAATATATAGTCAAGCAAATAGATTTTTTAAAGTGGATAGCTTAGAATACAGGACATCAGTGGAAGCAGAGACATTGCACCTTACTTACAGGAATACAGGAGAAAAATAACATTCATCTGCCAATGTGGGCTTGTTGCTAGTGTTTTTTAAACAGCCCAACTTTCATGAGGTATTTAGGGAACATAATGAATTAAGTTTAGCGGTCAAATTCTTTCTCTCCTAGTGTGTGTGTGTGTGTGTGTGTGTGTGCAGGGGGGTGGGAGGTAGCGGAATTATTCATTCTCTGAGCCTCAGTGTACTCCTCTGAAAAGTGGGTGTGATTCAAAGAGAAAAGGCCGTGAAGCACTGAGCATAGTGTCTGGCACTTCCTAGCCACTGCATTGGTATTATTTTAGGAAACTTGCCTACAAAGACCATGTCCTTTCTACTTCTTTGGTTCACCAGCTGAAGCACATCACACACCACTCCTGCTTCCTTTGTTTCCTTCTAGGTGGTGCTTCCTAGATCTTTGCCTCCCTTGTTTTTTTTTTGTTGCGGGCCGGGCACAAAGCCTCCTGGCTCTGGATGGTGGAGACTTGGTTATTTTCCAGGCTGCTTTGAGGATTCCCCAGGAGGACTATGTCAGAGGTGCTAATGAGTCTCTGTTTAACCATGACTGTGCACTCCCCTGGCAATTGGGACAGAGAGAAACACCTTGCACAACAATTAGCTTTTCACAGCCATTAGCAATTTGCAGTCATTAGCACCGTAGAAACACTGCAAATAACACTCAGGAAGCAAATACCACTGTAAGGTGCCACAGGGCTCCTAAGCTGCATCAGCCTTCAGCAAGGCAGAGGTCTGAGATCCTCAGGTCCCCTGTGCCCACTTACTCCAGCAAATGGGTTTTGTGATCCAAAGTGCCTCTGTTCCTTCCCGTCATATCTTTGAAAATGGCTCTATCAAGCCCATTATTTGTTTCAGTGGAACATAAATCTTTCAGAAGAAAAGTCCAGAAGATGTAGTGCCTAATAAAGCGATTCTGAATTCCCTCAAGACCAAGAAGCCTAAAGGAGTCTGGAAAGAGGGGTGTGAATAACTGAAATTTGAGTGGAGTGAAACTCCAATGCAATGCAATGATTTCGCTCCAAAGCTGTTCATGGCAGCATTGCTAAATACAGAACCATCTATATCTCTAACGGTAGGGATTGGTTAAATAATTGTGCTACACCCATTGAATTGAACATAATGCAGCCTTTAAAAATAATATTCTGGAATTTATAGGCAGATTATATCAAAAGGTTATAAAACCTTATTAACATTATTTCTTCTTTGTTGTTAGATATGATATGCATCTTCTAAAATATTAGTGATGATTGTCTCTGTGTGCTGGGAATGGGAATGGATGATTTTTAATTATTAAATTTTGCTGCTCATAGTTATTTTTCTAAAATAAGTACAGATGTATGTGTAATCCTTTAATTTACAGGGATAAAGACAACAGAGTGAGAAAGTAAGCCCTGTCTGGTGTAGTGAGTTTGACATACCTAAAACAATTTTAAGTAAATATTTTATTGAAGCATAACATATATACAGAAAAAAGACACCAATAATAAGGACAGTTTGATGATTTTTCATGAAGTGCATAAATCCAGATACAGAATGAATCTTAAATACCATGATGGTTATGCTTGTAGCTCCACAAACAAATGTCTGCATGGTGAATAATTACAGTAGGAAGTCAGCTGCGGGTTGAGGAGTTAGTGATGCAAGTTCATCAACTGAAAGCCCATCATGGTAATTACATTAGTCTGTTTTCACACTGCTACAAAGAAACACCCAAGAATAGGTAATTTATAAAGGAAAGAGGTTTAATTGACTCACAGTTCTTCATGGCTGAGGAGGCCTCAGGAGACTTACAATCTTGAGGGAAGGAGAAGCAGGCACGTCTTACGTGGTGGCAGGAGACAGAAGAGAGAGCGCGTGAAGGAGAAACTGTCAAACACTTATAAAACCATCAGCTCTCATGAGAACTTACCCACTATCACGAGAACAGCATGGGGAAAGCCGCCCCCAAGATCTAATCACCTCCCACCAGGACCTGCAACACGTGGGGTCTATAGGGATTAATTTTCGAGATGGGATTTGGGTGGGGACACAGAGCCAAACAATATTGGTAATGCTGGAAGGAAAGGTAGTAAATCTCCATTTTACAGGTGCAGAAACTGAGGCACTGGGAGTAAGAGTAACTTGAATCCCATAACTGCTAAATGGAGGCACTGAGATTTATTCCCAGTCAGGCTCTGGAATCAATGCATTCCCAAGAAGAAAAAATACAGCTGGGGCAACTAGCAGAAGGCCAGGGCATCTCTAAAAGCTTGATGACGAGAGAGTAGGAGACAGGGAAGAGCTGTGTCAGGGAGGGCAGGAAGGCCTGTCTGTTAGGAAGAAAGGGCAGAAAATCAGTTCCTGACAATTTCTACAAAAATCAGACCAGTGGAGAAACTAATAATGCTAAGTCTGGTGCCTTTGTGCACTTATATTTCATGTGGACCTGAAAGGTGGCCTTGAGACTGATGGACCAGAGATGCAGAGCACAAGAGCTCTGACCTCCTTCAGAAGTCATGGTTAACTAAGAAGAATAGAGTCTAACTTATTTTTTTATTTTATTTTATTTTATTTTATTTTATTTTATTTTATTTTTTTCGAGACAGTCTTGCTGTGTCACCCAGACTGGAGTGCAATGGCACAATCTCAGCTCACTGCAACCCCTGCCTCCCAGGCTCAAGCAATTCTTGTGCCTCAGCCCCCTGAGTAGCTGGGACTAAAGATGTGTGCCACCACACCTGGCTAATTTTTATGTTTTAGTAGAGACAGGGTTTTGCCATGTTGGCCAGGCTGGTCTCAAACTCCTGACCTCAAGTGATCCACCCACGTCGGCTTCCCAAAGTGCTGGGATTACAGGCATGAGCCACCGTGTCCAGCCAGAAACGGGGTTAATTTATATTTTCTTTATATTTACTAATTCACAGGGGAGCAAGGCACTACTCGTAATCCTCCCACGTAGAAAAGTGGCCCCCAAATCTTTACTGAATGATCAAACTTCTTTTCCTTTGAAATAGGTGTTCTGGGGGAACCATACAGAGGGAACACTCTGGGCAAGGGGTGCCTCTGGAGAACACAGGGTACATGCTAAGGACCTTAGGTGATGAGAGCAGAAAGTCACCTTCCAAAATGAACTCAGCTGGCGAAGACCAAGCTTGGAAAGTTTTTATGGAAACCATTTCATCAAAGATACATATCTAGGAATTTTGTTATCTTAATTAACTCAGTGGTAGTACCATACTATGCTAAGAGGCGTAAGACTTGTAATTACGTCTCTTTATGCTATTAACCCTGTTTGATTACTGTAAGCTTTTCAAGGAATGAGGCCGTGCGGTTGGTCATCTCTATATGCCCAATGCATAATAATGTGCCTGGTAGATAAGAGACATTAAACAAATGCTTACTGAATGCATAAAACATGTGTCCTAGATATTCTAGGCCAATACCACTTTAAATAGTCCACTGATTATGTATACTGGTTTGAGTTCAGAAACACTGATCATCAGAGAGTTAGGTCTGAATGTGGCTGATGGAATTTCTGCGAATCTCCAAGAGATACTTCTCAGCTGTAGCCACTATACCAGCCATTTTTCATAGTCCTCAATCATTCATTCATTTTAGTAAAGGTAGAATCAGACAGAAATGAAGAATACTCCAGAAGCAAAGGAAGCTAGAAATTTATAGAACCTGAAATTGGTTCCTGGTCTTCATATTTCAGCAACTTCAGAATTTTTTTTTAATCATCTAAGACCTTTTTAAACAGTCATTTATTGAAGTCTTACTAAGTAGCAGGCTTATAGTCAGTGCTAAGAATACAAAAATCAATAAGATAGAACACACAGATCTGAAAATAGATACATTACAACCCATGTTGGATAGTGTTTGTATTATGTAGGATGTCTTCAGTTTTGAGTAACAGAAAAGAAATAATGGCTAAAACGAAAGAAAATTTTAATCATCTCACAAATCATGAAAGACTAAAAGTAGATGGCTCCACATTGGTCCAGCAGTTCAATGATATCATAAAAAAATTCAATACTCTGTCTTTTCGCTATTCTGTCCTTTGTTCTTGGCTTATTGCCTCATGGTCACAGAATCGTTGTTGTAGCTCCAAGTAACATGTTTGCACACAACTGCATTTAAGTCAGGCAGGAAGAAACTTACTGTTTATAGCAGGAAACAAAAATCTTCTGAGATAAGCTGACCAATAGACTGTTTCTTTGGTCTCATTGGTCAGGACTGGGTCACTTGCCCATTCCCAAATCAATCATGAGAAAAGGGGAATGGGATTGCCATGGTTGGCATAAGCCAAAGATGCTTTATTCTCTCAGGCTGGAGGAAGGGGTTGCATCTTCCTTGAACATGTTGCTACCACCTAAAAACCTGGATAACCTAAAGAAGGTGAAAAGAAGAGCAGAGAAGTTAGCCAATGTGTTTGCCACAGGGTTAAGCACAGAGTTGAGTGAATCAATGTATCTTATTTTTTCTGATTTGATGCCAAATCTTCGGCTTCACCTCCCTTCCCTAGCATAAGGCCAACAGCCCAAGGCTACAAGAAAACCTGGCCTTTCCCTGACACTGCCTTGGCCTTGATTGCCTCAGTGCGGAGAGTAAAACAAGCTGTCAGACTCAGCTCCTGCCCTATCCTTGAGCTCTAATAACCTCAAGCTTTTACAGTTCCAACCAAGTTTAAAATTCTAGCTTGTTGATGTGAGTGGGAGTTTGGAATGCTGGAGGGGAAGGGTGAAAGTCAGGTCAACAAATGAGATTTGAAGTGGTTTTCCTTCCTCAAACGCAAGCCTCACATCAGGACTCTGAACTCAAATGGCCTCTCCTGAATGAGAGGGAGGGGGACACATGTAGGGAAAGCCAGCCACGGGTATAGCTGAATGTTGTTTCAGAGAATAAACAAGATTTCTCTCCCTGAAGACCACTGGGTACTACTTTCAGAATTTACATAAGCGAGAAATAAGGGGTGGTCTCAATCTGGGGAAGAAAGTTAAGGAGGTGATTGGAGGAGGACTCTATAGAGGATGTGGCTTTGTTCAACACATCCATAGACACTGGTTTTACAACACCACAATCAATATGCTACTGATATATACTAGATGATATGATTGATATAATACAATATGATTTAATGTAATACAGTAGTATAGCAATACAATATAATGATACCAGTGACTAAAATTCATTGATCATTCACGGTGTGATTAACACAATGCAATGTATTATCCTTCCAGGACTACTCATAATCATACTTACAGGCAAGTTCCATTATAATCTACAGGCTAAGCAAAGTCACTCTGTTAAACAGTGGACTCAGGACTCAGGACTGCAGGGTTGTCTGCCTCTAGAACCCTCCTCTTCACCACTTTGCTATTTTGCTTCCATTTATCTCTTTCCTACCAGGGTGTTAACACATATAGTGGTGAAAAGGCCAAGTGGTGACTACAGACAAAGACACCGAGTGAGGCTAAGTGAAAAACAGTTCATTGGAATACATACTTCACTAGCTAGAAAAAATGAAAGAAATAACACCAAAAAGTTATTTTAAATGTTCAGAGAACAAAATTAGTTAAAAGTTTCTTGTTTTAAAGAGTTCAAGAAACATAAGAGGAAATACAGTATTGATAGGAATTATTTAAACAGATGAACTTCTTTCTCCATCATAGAATTCATGAACATTTATGTGTGTATTATCGAGATTTTGCAATTCCCTTGTGGGTTCTTTTTGGCAGTTCATTCTCTAGCCTATATAGTTCACTCTTTCTCTAACTAACTCAAATACTCACTTTATTCTTTCATTCATTCATTTACCTAGTCATCGTCAGATGTTTATTCAGTCTCTTCCATGCACTGGGTACCAAGGAGGATAATGGAAGCTTAAGAATAAAGAAACACTGTCTCCTGCCTTAAATGGGATGGAATTTAGTATGCTCAAAAGGCAATTTTCCCCTTCAGATCCCCTTCAGATTCACTCCATTGCCTGTGAATGGTCCTGTGCAATAGAGAGACCTCCTTTAGCCCTCTGGCATGTGGCATCACCATACTGCAGGGGGTTGCCTATCTCTGATTTAGGACTGGAAGTAGAGGTTCAGAAGATGAGAAACTGTGGAGAACACAGGACACTAGATGTGTTCCCTATCTGTCTGACTGAAGCAAATTCTGGTTCAGGAACCCCCTGGGAGGTTCTAAGACTTCAATATCCTATGTGATTTTGAAAACATCAAAGCTTCCTGGAATTGATCAACCCATCTTGGTCCCTTAAGATTTCCCTTCCACCTACTGGGAGGCACTAAGCTAAGGGTAGGGTAGGTACCTGGGGTACTATTTATTTCCAACCCCACTCTAGAGCTAACCTCTGCTACTGGATGCCTGAAACCACAAGCCTGATTCTAGCCTTTGGCTTGACTCAAGAATCCTAATGAACCTCTCCAGCACATTTCTCTGTGTACTGGAGCACCAGTGATGAACACTATTCTTGAACCATCTCTAGAATTGTCCATACTTCTTTTCTATATGACATCTCTTTTCATTTGGTTGTTTGCTTTTTAATTTTATTTTGCTAAAATTAATAGTGAGGTAGGTTTACAGTCTCACAAAATATCATACAGACAATCAAGGGATAGTCTAGAAGCCTCTCTTAAGGCTCCTATTACACACAGTCCCCAAGTACTGGGACCCCTTCAGACCATCTCATTTTTAGGAGGTGTTCCCAGTCACTAACAAAGGCCTGTGTCAAAACAGGTCCCCATAGTGATAGCCAGCGTCCTGAGCAGGTGTCTATGTCTCAGGCAGCTGGTCTCTGTAAGGGGTATCCAATTATGATGAGTCTCCAGGAAGATGTATATGGATGTGATAAGAAGGATGATGGAATGGGACCCAGGAGACACCCCACAACCACTATCACCAAACCCTGGACATTTGTTCCTACCCATTTCTATGCCCATATTTCCTCCTCTGCAAAATAAATAGTTCAGACTAGAAGAGGCCTCAGGTCCTATCGAGCTTGGACAATTTATGACCTTCTGAGTACTGTGTTATCTGCTTTGGCAGTTTGCACTAAGAATTGGACTTTAGAGATTTGGCACATTCTGATGTTTGTTCAGTTGGTAAGTGTGCTCAGTTTTTGTGGCATGTGTCTACAAAGCATAAAAGTCTTAGGTTCTCTGGACTTCTAAAGTGCAAGAGGTAGATAGCAATCCCAGCCCAGTCCCAGGGAGAGACGCAGAAGCAACTCTGTGAAAGGGTACTTCGGTCTCTATGGGAACCAGTCTGTGCCCTTGACAGAGAAGACAGCTTGGGGAAGGGAAGCACATTCGAGAGCTCTGCAGCCTGGGCAGAATGCCCCATGGGCCCACAGTGCCACATACCTGTGAATGGAGAGAAGGGAACAGGCAGTCTTAGTGTGCATATCTGGAATCCAAAGTCCTGTTTGACCTTAGATATTTGGAAGTAGGTGGGACCTGGAAATGCTAACACCCAGAGGCCATGCAGTGTAGTGGAAAGAGAGCTGGCTTTGGAATCAGAAGTTCTGGTTTGACTCAGCTCTGCCCTTACTAGCTACGTGACTTGGAGCAGGTCTCCTAACCCTGCTGAGTGTGGGTTTTCTTGTCTGTCCAGTGAGAAGCATTAGGTCTTTCCTGATGATCTCATAGGGTTGATCTTTCTGGTTACTTTTCCTGCACACAGTGTACAACCCCCCACCCCCGGGATGCGTTAGTCACAGTTTAACAACAATATTAAGGACGGATAATGATAAAAGTTAATTTTTGTGGAGAATATAACATTGATGATTATTGCTAACCACTGTTGCATTCTTAATATGTACTAGGCACTCTGATAAGGACTTCAGAGATATTAATTCATCACCTGAGGTCACATGGCTGGTAAATCATATGGCAGGACTAAACTCAGACAGCTCTGATTCCAGAGCTAAAGTCTTAACCCGGTGCGTGGTTCCTTCCTCCTGAGCCAGCAACCAGGTTTCTTCCAGTCCTGGCTTGTAGGGAGTGAGAAAGATGTGCTGGCTTGTCTACTCACATATTAACAAACAAAGAAATAAATAATTAAGCAAATCAGTCAAATTCTTTAAAAGAGTCAAACACAGCAACTTTGGAAAATCATATGTTAAAATATATTTATGGATCAGATTATATAAATAAATGTATGAAAAAATGTGCTTCTATTTTCACTAATGGTTAACCAACATTGCTTATTGCCAATGCACGACCTTTTCTTTGGCTTGTATCAAATAGGTATTTGTCCCACCCATCCACCCAGCTAAAAAACAAGCAAAAAAAGTACTGAACGCCTTCTCTGTACCAAACATCCATGAAGTGCTCAGATTTAATGGTGACTGAGGTGTTTCTGCCCTCAAGCATCAGTCTACCAGAAGATACTGACAGAAAATTAAGTAGAGTATGAAAGTGCTTCGATAGGGGCATGAACAGGGTACTAAGGACAGATAGAAAATAAGAAGTTAATTCAGTCTGAGTATGTCGGAGAAATCTTCCCAGAAAAGGTGACAGCTAGGTTGAGTGGGAGTCAAACTGTTGGTAGGAAGGGACATGGAGAGGAGAGAAGGGGAAGGACGTTTGGGAAGTGGGAGTGTCTTATGCAATGGGTAAGAGGCAAGAGAAATGTGACCCACTCAGGGAGCCAAAAGAAGTTCACAGTGGCTGAAACATAGAGTCTAAGGACTGGAGAGGTGACAGCTGAAACAGAGGCCATATCATGCAGGGCCACATAGGGTTTTGAACGTCATGGTAATCACACTGAGAATTAATTGAAGGGTTCAAGCCAGGGCCTAAGGGGTGGGTCATAATCCCAGTTGTATATTATGAAGATGATTCTAGCCACAGCATGGAGAATGGATCTGTGAGGGCGAAAAGGGGTGGCTAACAGAACATAGGACTAGTTACAGAGTATTGGAATAATCCAGCCAACAGATGAAGATGACCACCCAGGTTCTGCCAGTGAGAATGGAGAGAAGTAGATACTACCTGAACACTTAGCAGAACGAGGCAGGTTTAGCAATTGAATGAAGGTAGGGTGAAGGAGGGCATGGTGTGAAGGATGCTGTGTCTGCTGGTCCCCTCAGTCCTCGAGCAAAAGGACTGATTTGGTTTGTTCCGGGTTCTTTTCTGGTTCAGATGACATGGCTGTGTCCCCGAATTTTTGACCCATCAATCCATACTTTTTGACATCTCTCATCTCTTCTTTTGCCCCATATTTCCTTCCACCTCCCAGTACATTAACTAGGGCAATGTGAACTGTTGTATCAAAGCCAAAACTCAGTGGTTGACACAATAGAAGCATATTTCTTGCTCATGTAAGAGTCTTCTCTGGTCAGTCAGAGGCTTTCTTCCACATTTGGGTTTAGATAAGAGGCTTCCTTCTGTGGCATGCTTTGCCATTCCCTAGGGCCTGAGTTCTCAGCATTTAGATGATAGAGGGGCAAGAAAGTGGAGAAAGTATCTTTACTACTTAAAACCCCACCTACACCTCCATTAATGAGAACTTGCCACATGGCCATATTTAGATGCACAGTTACATCCCTACCTACCCACATGAGGGAGGGAGCAGGAAGTTTTGCTAAACAGCAAACCACCTTTGTCACACCCAGCATGTCTAGGTTTTAACTCCTTTTTATCTCTTGTCTTTATTTATCTCCTTCTACTATCTGACAGTTGATCACTGGAATGGTTGTAAACATTTTCATTCATCTGGTTTTGATATAGAAGGAGGATGACACTCCTCAAATGCATCAACAATGGAGAAAGAATAATTCACAAGCTACTTATCACAAGGTAAACCCATGACCATTTTTCTTCTACTGAGCAAAGAACACCTAAGAGACAGGAGACCTGGCTTCAAATTCTGGCTCCATCAATAACTTACAGCATGACTTAAGCAAGACACTTCACTTCTATGGACCCCAATTTTTCCATCAGTAAAATGGATGGAGTGTGATACACCGCTATTTCTCCAAGTGTGTTCCATAGAACATTAGGTTCACAAGGTGCTCTTTGAGAAACTCTTCTATGGTCAAATAGATTTGGAAAATACTGTGAACTTTAACCACTGCTTTGAGGACAGCTGAGGCTCATAACAATAAGAGAGGCTCTGAGAAGTCCTATACTAAGGAAATCTGCTAGACTTTAACCTGACATTTCCTAATCTTGAGAGGTGAAATTTATATATTCAAGTATTAATCTACGTTATTAAACTGTTTTACCACTCACGAATTGGTCAATGATACAGAGAAGCTCAGATTCCAGTGAGAAAAATGAGTTATCTCAGTAACTAAGACTCAGAGTAAGGGAAAAAGAGGGAGAGCTGAGGACTGACATGAGGAAAAAGAAACCTTTCATGTGTTGAGAAGCTGTAGGAAATCTTTCATGAACTGAGAAGCTGTAAGAAAGCTCTGCACCAAACTAATGTGTCCCTCTTCTATGTGGGTGACCTGAAAACTGCCAGCAACTAATCCATGGAACTTTGAGAGTCTGGATGGAAGTGATGTTTATCACTGCCCATGAGATTCTGCCAAAACCTCTCACCTGTTCTAGATGGACCATCCCCTGTAGACAAGCTGCTGATGTAAAGGTCCTAGACACTCACAAGTCACTCAGAACAAAAAGAGATTTGGCTGCCTTTTGAGGGGAGGATGATAACAAGAGGAAACGTGCCTTCAGATCAAGGTGGGGCAGGTACGGCCAGTTGGAAATTCCCTTCTGAACCAGGAAAATGGTGGTGATTTCATTTCTATTTATGTTATTTAACCATAGACATTGTAATAGATAATGTCTCCTCATACCACATTCTCATACTCACCTAGATCATTTGCAGCTATGGTGTCAGTACCAGAAGCTAGCAGCTTCTCCCTCAACCATCTCTCTTTTTCTAAGCCTGAGGATTTTTTTTTCAGCAGAAGCATGTTCTACAGCAAGCAGACACAGCCCAGAAGTGTAGAATTAATACCTTCAGGAGTAGTCTCCAGCCAGTGGGAGACGAAAACTGGTGGATACAAGCCTCAGTCTCCCTGTACTCATGTGGGGTAATTTTGAAGTATACTTTACACGCTTTTTTGGAGCATCTTCAGCAGAACTGAGCTCCAATAGCCTGTATTTAGTAGTTCAATTTTTATTGCACCTTTTATTGGCTTTTCTCCTTTCTGCGTCTTACTTTCTCCATTTCTCCACTTGTGTTTCCTGAGACAAACACCCAAGTAAACTACCTGAATCCAAAACTGTGTATCAAGGCCTGCTTTAGGGGAAACCCTCACAAAAATAAAACTTTTTCATGTGGCATTCCTTAGGTAATTGTAAAGTTCCCTCTTGCCCTAAAATTCAGTGCTCATTCATTTGGTCACTCTCAGTGGCCAAGTCTGAGCCAGTCCCCATTTCACCAGGAGTGAGAGAATGAAGACAAGTTTGACCACATTTTGATTTTTTTTTTATTTTAATTATACTTTAAGTTCTGGGATACATGCGCTGAACATGCAGGTTTGTTACATAACTATACACGTGCCATGTGGTTTGCTACACCCATCAACCCGTCACCTGCATTATTTCTCCTAATGCTATCCTTCCTCTAGCCCCCCACCCCAACAGACCCTGGTGTGTGGTGTTCCCCTCCCTGTGTCCATGTGTTCTCATTGTTCAACTCCCACTTACGAGTGAGAACATGCAGTGTTTGGTTTCCTGTTCCTGTGTTAGTTTGCTGAGAATGATGGTTTCCAAATTCATCCATGTCCCTGCAAAGAACATCAACTCATCCTTTTTTTGGCTGTATAGTATTCCATGGTGTATATGGAATACATTACAGCCACATTTTCTTTATCCAGTCTATCATTGATCGGCATTTGGGTTGGTTCCAAGTCTTTGCTATTGTGAAGAGTGCTGCAATAAACATGTGTGTGCATGTGTCTTTATAGTAGAATGATTTATAATCCTTTGGGTATATACCCAGCAATGGGATTGCTGGGTCAATTGGTATTTCGGGTTCTAGATCCTTGAGGAATCGTCACACTGTCTTCCACAATGGTTGAACTAATTTACACTCCCACCAACAGTGTAAAAGCATTCCTATTTCTCCATATCCTCTTCAGCATCTATTGTTTCCTGACTTTTAAATGATCGCCATTCTAACTGGCATGAGATGTATCTCACTGGGCCACATTCTGATTTTAGCTCTCCTTCTAATTACTTAAGGTTAAAAATAGTCTTCACTGCACCGAACCATTTTTCCAGAGAAGCCCAGAGCTTGTGAGAAGCCCGGGGAGTTGTGAGCTAGTTTCTAGGACATTTTAATAACTTAAAACAGAAGTGCACATATTTTATTAAACATCTTCCAATTATCTTTAATTTTTATATATAACAGCTTTGCTGAGCTTTAATGGCTTTATTTATACAGTTCACCTATTTAAAGTAGAGAAGTCAAATATTTTTAACATATAGAATGATGTACAACCATCATCATAATAAATTTTAGATCATTTTCATTACCTCCAGAAACCAATTAACCAAACAAACAAAAAACCCATACAATTCACAGTCTCTCTCCATTTTTCCACAAGTCTCCTAGCCATAGGCAACCATCAAATGACTTTTTGTCTCTATAGATTTACCTAATTTGGATATTTTATATAAATAAAATCATACAACATGTGGTCTTTTGTGATTGGCTTGTTTTTCTTTTTTTTTTTTTTTTTTTTTTTTTTGAGGCAGAGTCTTCACTCTGTCGCCCAGGCTGGAGTGCAGTGGCACCATCTCGGCTCACTGCAAGCTCCGCTCCCGGGTTCGTGCCATTCTCCTGCCTCAGCCTCCCGAGTAGCTGGGACTACAGGTGCCCGCCACCGTGCCCGGCTAATTTTTTGTATTTTAGTAGAGACGGGGTTTCACCGTGTTAGCCAGGATGGTCTCGATCTCCTGACCTCGTGATCCACCCGCCTCGGCCTCCCAAAGTGCAGGGATTACAGGCGTGAGCCACCGGCGCCCGGCCTGTTTTTCTTAACATAATGTTTTCAAGGTTCATTCATGTTTTAGCACATATAGTACTTTATTTCTCTTTATGGCCAAATCGTATTCCATTGTACAGATATGCCACATTTTATTCATTCCTTCATCAGTTCATGGACACTTTGGTTGTTTGCGCTGTTTGGCTATTATCAATAAAGCCGCTATGAACATTCATGTACAAGTGATTGAGTAAACATATGTTTGTATTTTTCTTGGATATACACCTAGGTGTCCAATTGCTAGGTACCATGGTAACTCTATTTGTGACCTTTTTAGAAGCTGCCAGACTGTTTTCCAAAACGAATGTAAGATGTTCTATTCCCATTAGCAGAGTATTAGGGTTTTAATTTCACCCACACTATTTAAAAACGCCTTTTTAAGGCTGGGCACAGTGGCTCATGCCTGTAATCCCAGCACTTTGGGAAGCTGAGGCAGGTGGATCACTTGAGCTCAGGAGTTCGAGACCAGCCTGGCAAACATTGCAAAGCCCTGTTTCTACTAAAAATACAAAAAATTAGGTGTGGTGGTGGGTGCCTGTAACCCCTGCTATTCTGGAAGCTGAGGCAGGAGAAATGCTTGAACCTGGGAGGCAGAAGTTGCAGTGAGCTGAGATTGTAGCATTGCACTCCAGTTTGGGTGACAGAGCAAGACTCTGTCTCAAAAAAAAAAAAAAAAAAAGCTTTTTAATTATAGCCATCCTAGTGGGTATGAAGTGGTATCTCATTGTAGTTTTGATTTGCAATACCCTGATGACTAATAATGTCAAGTACTCTTTAATGTACTTACAGGCCATTTGTATATCTTCTTAGGAAAAATGTCTATTTCTATTTAATTTTTAAAAATTGTATTTATTTATTTATTCTATTTCAATACCTTTTGGGAAACAGGTAGGTTTTGGTTACGTGGATAAGCTTTTTAGTGGTAATTTCCGAGATTTTGTTGCACTCATCACCTGAGCAGTGTACGTTGTACTCAATAGGTAGTCTTCTATCTCTCACCCCTTCCCACCCTTCCCCATGAGTCCCCAAAGTCCATTATATCATTCTTACGCCTTTGTGTCCTCGTAATTTAGCTCCCACTTATAAGTGAGAACATACAATATTTGGTTTTCCATTCCTAAGTTACTTCACTTAGAATAAATGGGCTCCAACTCCAATACAAGTGCTGCAAATGGCATTATTTCATTCCTTTTTAAGTCTGAATAGTATTCCATGATATATATTTGTCACATTTATTTTTATCCACTTGTTGATTGATGGGCATTTGGGCTGGTTTCAAATTTTTGCAATTGTGAATTGTGCTGCTATAAACATGTATGTGCAGGTATCTTTTTTTGTACAATGACTTATTTTCCTTTGAGTAAATACCAAGTAGTGGGATTGCTGGATCAAATGTTAGTTCTACTTTTAGTTCTTTAAGGAATCTCCATACTGTTTTCCATAGTTGTTGTACTAGTTTACATTCCCACCAGCAATGTAAATGTGTTCTCTTTTCACCACATCCCTGCCAACATCTATTATTTTTTGATATTTTGATTATGGCCATTCTTGCAGGAGTAAGATGGTATCACATTGTGATTTTGATTTGCATTTCCCTGATCATTAGTGATGTTGAGCATTTTTTTCATATGTTTGTTGGCCATTTGTATATCTTCTTTTGAGAATTGTCTATTCATGTCCTCAGCCCACTTTTTGATGGGATTGTTTGTTTTTTTTCTTGCTAATTTGTTTGAGTTCCTTGTAGATTCTGGATATTAGTCCTTTGTTGGGTGCATAATTTGTGAATAATTTCTCCCACTCTGTGGGTTGTCTGTTTACTCGGCCGATTCTTTTGTTGCGCAGAAGCTCTTTAGTCTATTTAAGTCCCATCTATTTATCTTTGGTTTTGTGGCATTTGCTCTTAGGTTCTTGATTATGAAGCCTTTGCCTAAGCCAATGTCTAGAAGGAATTTTTTGATGTCGTATTCTAGAATTTTTATGGTTTCAGGTCTTAGATTTAAATATTTGATCCATCTAAGTTGATTTTTGTGTAAGGTGAGAGATGAGTATCCAGTTTCATTCTTCTACATGTGACTTGCCAATTATCTCAGCAACATTTGCTGACTAGAGTGTCCTTTCTCCACTTTATGTTTTTGTTTGCTTTGTCAAAGATCAGATGGCTTTAAGTACTTGGCTTTATTTCTGGGTTCTCTATTCTGTTTCATTGGCCTAGGTGCCTATTTTTATACCAGTACCATGCTATTTTGGTGACTGTGGCCTTATAGTGCAGTTTGGAGTTGTGTAATGTGATGCTTCCAGATTTGTTCTCTTTGCTTCGTGTTTCTTTGGCTATGCTGACTCTTTCTTTGTTTCATATGAATTTTAGGATTGTTTTTTCTAGTTCTGTGATGAGATGGTGGTATTTTTATGGGAAATGCATTGAAACTCCAGATTGCTTTTGCCAGTATCTCTAGATTGCTTTTGGCAGTATGATTGTTTTCACAATATTGATTCTACCTGTCCACAAACATGGGATGTGTTTCCATTTGTTTGTTTCATCTATGATTTTTTTCAGCAGTGTTTTGTGGTTTTCCTTGTAGAGATTTTTCACATCCTTAGTTAGGTATATTCCTTGGTTAGGTATATTTGCAGCTATTGTAAAAGGGATTGAGTTCTTGATTTGATTCTCAGCTTGGTCACTGTTGGTGTATACCCAGCAAAGCTACTGATTTGATTACCTTAATTTTGTATCCTGAAACTTTGCTGAATCCATTTCTCGGTTCTAGGAGCTTTCTGGAGGAGTCTTTAGGCTTTTCTAGGTACACTATCATATCATCAGCAAACAGCGACAATTTGACTTCCTCTTTACTGATTTGGATGTCCTTTATTTCTTTCTCTTGTCTGATTGCTCTGGCTGTGATTTCCAGTATTATGATGAATAGAAGTGGTGAGAGTGGGCATCCTTGTCTGGTTCCAGTTCTCAGGGGGAATGCTTTCAACTTTTCCCCCATTCAGGATTATGTTGGCTGTGTGTTTGTCATAGATGGCTTTTATTGCATTAAGGTATGTTCCTTCTATGCTGATTTTGCTGAGGATTTTAATTATAATGCAATGACGATTTTGACAAATGCTTTTTCTGCATCTATTGACGTGATCATGTAATTTTTGTTTTTAATGCTATTTATGTGGTGTATCACATTTATTGACTTGCACATGTTAAAGCATCCCTGGTATGAAACCCACTTGATCATGGTAGATTATTTTTTTGATATGCTGTTGGATTTGGTTAGCTAACATTTTGTTAAGGATTATTGTATCACATTTGTCAGGGATATTGGTCTGTAGTTTTCTTTTTTGCTATGTCCTTTCTTGGCTTTGGTATTAGGGTGATACTGGCTTCATAGAATGTTTTAGGGAGGATTCTCTTTTCTTCTCTCTTGTGGAATAGCATCAATAGGATAGGTATCAATTCTTCTTTGAATGTCTGATAGAATTCAGCTGTGAAATCATCTGGTCCTGGCCATTTGTTGTTGTTGTTGGCAATTGTCTTATTATCATTTCAATCTCTCTGCTTGTTATTAGTCTGTTCAGCATTTCTATTTTTTTCCTGGTTTAATCTAGGAAGTTTGTATATTTCCAGGAATTTATCCATCTTCTCTAGGTTTTCTAGTTTATAGGTATAAAGGTGTTCATAGTAGCCTTGAATTTTTTTTTTTTTTTTTTTTTGGTAATTCTGTGGTATCAGTTGTAATATCTCCCATTTGATTTCTAATTGAGCTTACTAATGTCTTCTCTCTTTTTTTTGGTTAATCTCGCTAATGGTCTATTAATTTTATTTATCTTTTCAAAGAATCAGCTTTTTGTTCCATTTATCTTTTGTTTTCTTTTTTGTTTCAATTTCATTTAGTTCTGCTCTGATTTTTGTTATTTCTTTTCTTCTGCTGGGTTTGGGTTTGGTTTGTTCTTGTTTCTCTAGTTCCATGAGGTGTGACCCTAGATTGTCTATATGTGCTCTTTCAGACTTTTTGATGATCATTAAGGACTAGGTTATTTAATTTCCATGTATTTGTGTAGTTTTGAGGGTTCCTTTAGAAATCAATTTACAGTTTTATTCCACTGTGATCTGAGAGAGTACTTGATATAATTTCAATTTTTAAAAATTTATTGAAACTTGTTTTGTGGTCTATCATATGGTCTATCTTAGAGAATGTTCCATGTGCTGATAAAAAGAATGTATATTCTGCATTTATTGGGTAGAATGTTCTGTAAATATCCATTAAGTTCATTTGTTCTAAGGTATAGTTTAAATCTATTGTTTCTTTGTTGACTTTTTCTCTTGATGACCTGTCTAGTGCTGTCAGTGGAGTACTGAAGTCCCCCATTATTCTTGTGTTGCTGTCTATCTCATTTTTTAGGTCTAGTAGTAATTTTATAAATTTGGGAGCTCCAGTATTAGGTGCATATATATTTAGGATTGTGATATTTTCCTGTTGGGATATTATATAATGTCCCTCTTCATCTTTTTCAACTGCTGTCACTTTAAAGTGTTTTTTTGTCTGATACAAGAATAGCTATTCCTGCTCCCTTTTCATGTCCATTTGCATGGAATGTCTTTTTCCACCCCTTTACTTTAAGTTTATGTGAGTCCTTATGTGTTAGGTGAATCTCTTGAAGAAAGCAGATACTTGGTTGGTGAATTCTTATCTATTCTGCCATTCCGTATCCTTTAAGTGGAGCATTTAGGCCACTTACATTCAGCATTAGTATTGAGATGTGAAGTACTATTTTATTAATCATGCTATTTGTTGCCTGAATGCTTTGGGTTTTTAAAATTTTATTGTGCTTTTGTTTTACAGATCCTGTTAGATTTACGCTTTAAGGAGGTTCTATTTTGATGTATTTTAAGGATTTGTTTCATGATTTAGAGCTCCTTTTAGCAATTCTTGTAGTGCTGGCTTGGTAGTGGCAAATTGTCTCAGCATTTGTTTGTCTGAAATCTTTCTTTCACTTACGAAGCTTAGTTTCACTGGATACAAAATTCTTGGCTGATAATTCTTTTGTTTAAGGAGGCTGAATATAGGGCCCCAATCCATTCTAGCTTGTAGGGTTTCTGCTGAGAAGTCTGCTATTAATGTAATAGGTTTTCCTTTATAGGTTACCTAGTGCTTTTGCCTCACATCTCTTAAGATTCTTTCCTCATTTTGACTTTAGGTAACCTGATGACTACGTGTCTAGGTGATGATCTTTTTGTGATAAATTTCTCGGGTGTCGTTTGAGCTTCTTGTATTTGGATGTCTAGATTTTTAGCAATGCTGTGGAAGTTTTCTTTGATTATTCCCTTAAATATGTTTTCCAAACTTTTAGATTTCTCTTCTTCCTCAGGAATACTAATTATTCTTAGGTTTGGTCATTTAACATAATCCCAAACTTCTTGGAGGCTTTGTTCATTTTTTATTCTTTTTTCTTTGTCTTTGTTGGATTGGGTTAATTCAAAAACCTTGTCATTTAAGCTCTGAAGTTCTTTCTTCTGCTTGCTTGATTCAATTGCTGAGACTTTTCAGTGCATTTTGCATTTCTATAAGCATGTCCTTTATTTCCAGAAGCTGCTATTGTTTTTTATTTAAGCTATCTATTTCACTGAAGATTTTTTCCTTTGTATCTTGTATCATTTTTAAAAATTTCATTAAATTGGACTTCACCTATCTCTGGTACCTCCTTGATTAGCTTAATAATTGATCTTCTGAATTCTCTTATTGGCAATTCAGAGATTTCATCTTGGCTTAGATCCACTGCTGGTGAGCAAGGGTTGTTCTTTTGGGGGTGTTAAAGAACCTTATTTTGTCATATTACCATAATTGTTTTTCTGGTTCCTTCTTATTAAGGTAGACTATGTCAAAGGGAAGACCTGGGGCTCAAAGGACACTGTTCAGATCCTTTTGTCCCATTGGATACTCCCTTGATGTAGTGCTCCCCCAATTTCCCTAGGGATGGGGTTTTCTGAGAGCCAAACTGTAGTGATTTTTATATCTCTTCTGGATCTAGCCACCCAGTAGAGCTACCTGGCTCCAGGCTGGTACTGGGGGGTGTCTACACAGAGTCCTGTGATGTGAACCATCTTCAGGTCTCTTAGTTGTGGATAGCAGCACTTGCTCTGGTGGAGGTGGGAGGGGAGTAAAATGAACTCTGTAAGGTCCTTAGTTGTAGTTTTGTTTATTGCACTAGTTTTGTGCTGTTTGGCCTCCTGCCAGGAGGTGGAGGATCAAGAGAGCATCAGCTGCGGTAGTATAGGGATGATCAGGCAGTGAGCAGTGCCCTAGAGTTCCCAAGGGAGCTCTTTGTTTTTGGCTACCAGGGCAGGTAGAGAAAGACCATCAGGTAGGGGGAGGGTTAGGTGTGTCTGAGCTCAGACTCTCCTTGGGTGGGGCTTGCTGTGGCTGCTGTAGGGGATTGGGGAGTGGGGGTATGGTTCTCAGGCCAATGAAGTTATATTCTCAGGGGGATTATGACTGCCTCTGCTATGTCATGCACGTCGCCAGTAAGGAAAAGCCGACAGTTATAGTCCTCATCCAGCTGCTGTGCAGCCCAAAATGCCAGTCTCTCTCCCACCATACCCCCTCCCCAACATCACCGGGTTTGTTTTCAAGCAGCAGGTGAGTAGGGCTGAGAACTTGCCCCTGGCTGCCAACCTTCTGGCTGTGAAAGCGAGCAGGGCTTTCAGGTTTCACATTTGTTGCCTGCTGTAGCTCCTGTGCTGTGTCTGCACTCCAGATTCATCCTCTCCTCCAAGTCATGTCCAGGAAATTTTGCATTCAGTTGAAATTGTTACACAGTTCAGCTGGAAGTTTCCCTCTCTCTGTGGTCTTTTCCCAGTTCCTCTGGCAGCCCTCCCCAAGGACCTCTGTGAGACAAAGTCAGAAATGGCTTCCCTGGGGACTGTGAGAGCCCACAGTCCCTAGAGACTTCTACTCCTGTATTCTACTTCTATTCTATTCTGCTTCTTCTACCCCTGTATTTCACTTGGCTCTCTAAAATTGTCTCGGCTCCAGGTAAGGTCAAATCCTTCTCCCATGATCTGGACCTTCGGGTTCCCCACCGAGGGTGTATGTTTGGGAGCAGATGATCCTCCTTTCACACTTTGGGCACTCACAGCTTTTGGGTTGTCTCCCAGGACTGTAGGAGCAACCTGCTCCCTTCAAGACTGTGTGGATTCTCTCGGCTTTCCTGGTATGTTCCTGCAGTAGTTCTTGGAGCAAAAGTTCATGATGTGATTCTCCACATAGCGCTCTGTCTCTCCAAGTGGGAGCTGCAGTTTGGTCCTGCCTCCTATTCACCATTATCCTAACCTCTGTGATATGCAGGTTACTTTTGCTGGGTACAGAATTCTTAGCTGACAGTTATTTTGTTTCAGGAGGCTAAAGATGGAATCCCAATCCCTTCTGGCTTGCAGGGTTTCTGCTGAGAAATCTGCTGTTAATATGATAGGTTTTCCTTTGTAGGTAATCTGATGCTTATATCCACAGCTCTTAAGATTCTTTCCCTTGTCTTGACTTTAAATAACCTGATGACGATGTGCCTAGGTGATGATCTTTTTGTGACGGATTTCCCAGTTGTTCTTTGAGCTTCTTGTGTGTGGATGTCCAGATCTCTAGTAAAGTCAGGGAAATTTTCCTCAATCATTCCCTCAAATAAGTTTTCCAAACGTTTAGATTTCTCTTCTTCCTCAGAAACACCAATTATTCTTAGGTTTGGCCATTTAACATAATCCCAATTTTTTGGAGGCTTTGTTTATTTTTTAAAAAATTCTTGACTGGGTTAATTTGAAAGCCTTGTCTTTGAGCTCTGAAATTCTTTCTTCTACTTGGTGTAGTCTTTGTTGAAAGCTTTGGGTGCATTTTGTATTTCTCTAAGTGTGATTTTTTATTTCCAGAAGTTGTGATTGTATTTTCTTTATGGTATCTATTTCTCTGGACAATTTTCCATCTACATCCTGATTTTTTTAAAAGTTTCTTTACATTGCTTTTCACCTTTCTCTGGTGCTTCCTTGAGTAGCTTAATAATCAACCTTCTGCATTCTTTATCTGGCAATTCAGAGAATTCTTCTTGGTTTGGATCCATTGCTGGGGAGCTAGTGTGATCTTTTGCGGGTGTTACAGACCCCTGTTTTGTCATATTACCAGAAGTACTTTTCTGTTTCCTTCTCATTTGGGTAGACTATTTCAGTGGAAAGGTCTACAACTAAAAGCCTGCTGCTCAGATTCTTTTGTTTCACAGGATGATCCCTTGATGTGGTACTCTCCTTCTCCTAGGGATGGGGCTTTCTGAGAACTGGACTGCAGTAATTGTTATTGCTCTTCAGGGTCTAGCTACCCAGCAGGGCTATCAGGTTCCAGGCTGGTACTAGGGAGTGTCTACAAAGAGTCCTGTGATTGATTTGTCTTCAGGTCTCCTAGCCATGGATACCTGCACCTCTACCTCCCCTGCAGAGGTAGCAGGGGAGTGAAGTAGACTCTGTGAGAGTCCTTGGTTGTATATATGTTTAGTGTGCTGGCTTTCTCAAATGCTGGTTATGCTAGCAGTGAAGTTGTCATGTGGACACACTCAGGACCTCTGGTTAGCCAAGATGTTTCAGACAGTGAAATTAGCTATTGTTTTCTCCTTCCTGGGATCAGGGTTATTCTGCCATGAGGTGCTTAATGGCCTGAGTTGGCTGGACTCTAGCCAGGAGGTGGCACTTTCAAGAGAGCACCAACTAAGGTAGTAGGGAGATCTAAGCTTGCCCTAGTTGGCCAGGGTAAGTCTTTTGGTTTCTCAGGCAATGGGCTGGGCCATAAAGCCCTCAAGAGTTTCTATCTTTTGTATTCAGCTACCAGAGCAGGTAGAGAATTATCACAAGGTGGGGACAAGGCCATGAGCACAGACTAGGCAGCTCTGTGCTCAGACTCTCCTTGGGCGGGGTTTGCCATGGCCACCGTTGGAGATGGGGAGTGGTTCTAAAACCAATGGGGTTATATTCCAGAGGGGATTTTGGCTGCTTCTGCTGTGTCATGTAGTTTGCCAGGGAAGTAGAGGATAGCCAGTAGTGAGAGGCCTCACCCAGCTCCCATGCAGTTGGTGAGGCCTGTCTCACTCCTGCAGTGCCCCACTCAGGCCTTGCTCCAGGCTGTCAGCTTCCCCATTGAGAAAGCAAGTACAGCTTTTGGACCTCCTCACTCCCCATCTGCCCACTCTGTTGGCAGTAGCTCCTGCACCCATATCTGCAGAAGTTCCTGTTTGTCCTCTGGATTCTGCTCAAGAAAATGTGTGCCCAGTCAGGAGTATTACTAATTTCAGCTAGAAGCTTCTTTTTCCTTGTGACCCATCCCTAATTCCACTGACTGCCTTCCTTGTGGGTCCCTGTGAGATATAGTCAGGAATGGCTTCCCTGAACTCGAGCTGGAGACTGGAAGTGCCTTCTAGGCACTGCTTCTACTTTTATTTTTATTTTATTATATTATTATTATTGAGACAGAGTCTCATTCTGTCACCCAGGCTGGAGTGCAGTGGTGCAATCTTGGCTCACTGCAATCTCCGTCTCCTGGGTTCAAGTGATTCCCTTGCCTCAGCCTCCTGAGTAGCTGGGAAGCTGGGATTATCAGCATCCACCACCACATCCAGCTAATTTTTATATTTTTACTAGAGTCAGGGTTTCACTGTGTTGGCCAGGCTGGTCTTGAACTCCTGACCTCAGGTGATCCACCCACCTCAACTTCTACTTTTATATTTCATGAGGTTCCCTAAATCTGTGTCAGCTCTAGGTAAGGTTAAATTCTTCTCCTGTGATCTAGATTTTCAGATCCCCCAGTGGGGACGAGGAAGGTTTTCCACCTCTCACACTTTGGGAACTCACAGATTTTTTGCCTGTCTCATACAATTTGCAGTGGTCTGCTACTTCTTTCAACTGATCTGTGAATTCTTGCAGTTTTCCTGGTACATTCCTGCTGTCATTCTTGGAGCAAAAGTAAGTTCATGATGTGAGTCTCTACACACTGTTCTGTCCATCCAAGTGGGAGCTGCACATTATCCCTGTCTCCTATCTGCCATCTTGTCTCCTCACCCTTTGTCTATGTTTAATTTTTTTATTATTGAGTTAAGAGCTCTTTATCCCTTATTAGATATATGATTTGTGAATTTTCTACTATTTAGAGGATTATTTTTTAACTTTCTGATATGGTTTGGCTTTGTCCCCACCCCAGTCTCATCTTGAATTATAGCTCTTATAATTTCCTTGTGTTGTGGGAGGGACCCAGTGGGAGATAACTGAATCATGGGAGCAGTTTCCCCCATATTGTTCTTGTAGTAGTGAATAAATCTTATGAGATCTGATGGTTTTATTAGGAAAAACTCCTTTTACTTGACTCTCACTCTTCTCTTGTCTGCCGCCATGTGAGATGTGCCTTTCACCTTCCACCATGATTGTGAGGCCTCACCAGCCATGTGGAACTGTAAGTCCATTAAACCTCTTTCTTTTGTAAATTGCCCAGTCTCAGGTATGTCTATCAGCAGCATAAAAATGGACTAATACACTTTCTTAATGGTGTCCTTAGTGGCTTAAAAACGTTTCTTTTTTAAGTTCTGGGGTACATGTGCAGGATATGCAAGCTCATCACATAGGTAAATGTGTGCCACTATGGTTTGCTGCCCATCACCTAAGTCTTAACCCATCACCTAAGTATTAAGGCCAGCAATGCTTTAGCTAGTTGTCCTGATGCTGTCCCTTCCCCTGCCACCTCCCCCAACAGGCCTCAGTGTGTGTTGTTACTCTCCCTGTGTCCATGTGGTGTCATTGTTCAGCTCCCACTTATGAGTGAGAACATGTGGTGTTTGGTTTTCTGTTCCTGCGTTAGTTTGCTTAGTATTCCATGGTGTATATGTACCACATTTTCTTTATCCAGTCTATTACTGATGAGCATTTAGGTTGATTCCATGTCTTTGTTATTGTGAATAGTGCAATGAATATACACATGCATATATTTTTATAATAGAATAATTTATATTTCTTTGGGTACATACCCAGTAATGGGATTGCTGGGTCAAATGATATTTCTGGTTCTAGGTCTTTCAGGTCTTTGCTACACTGTCTTCCACAATGATTGAACTAATTTACATTTCCACCAACAGTGTCAAAGTATTCCTATCCCTTCACAGCCTCGCAAGCTTCTGTTTCTTCTTGAGTTTTCAATAATTGCCATTCTGACTGACATGAGATGGTATCTCACTGCGGTTTTGATTTACATTTCTCTAACAATCAGTGATGTTGAGCTTTTTTCATATGTTTTTTGGCCGCATAAATGTCTTCTTTTGAGAAGTGTCTATTCATGTCCTTTGCCCAGTTTTTAATGAGGTTGTTAATTATTACTTAATAAATGATCATATGTCTTTTAAAGGAGCTAAGAGAGGAAAAGAACGCAAGCATACATTTTTAGGGGGGGCTGTTATATTAACCAGTTAATTTTCCATTTCTTGTTCTTTTCATCTTTTTCTATAGTTTTCAGTAAGCATATGGTATCCTTTCCTTACTACAATACAGCTTTGTCCACCTACCTCCTTTTTACTGTTATGATCAAGTATATTATATTCTACATGTTATAGGTCCACAATATAATTACACACATACTGCTTTATACCACTTTTTTTTAAGTTAAGAGAAAGGAGAAGAAATATGCATTTATGCCATCTTTTATAATTACATAATCACCTCTGTTAGTGCTTGGTTTCCTTATGTAGATTTAAATTACTGTCTGTGGTCACTTGCTTTCAGCCTGAAGAACTTTCTTTGCTATTTCTCGTAAGGCCATTTCTGTATTGTAGCAACTTTAGATAGTGATTTTCCTCCTTTTCCTGCGCTTGTTCATGTTACTTGCTTACTTGTTTAGTAACTTGGGTAGAGTATTTTATTAAGTCCATTTCCCATGCAGTGTGAAGCCTCTGATGTCATTCTTAGGAGGGTTCAGTCTTGGGCATGGGCATAGTCATCCTGGGATGACTGGTTTTGGAAGGCTCTCTTTGTCTCTATTTCTTATCTGTCTCCTAAACTGTATGTCTCTGTAGCATTACATCCAGCTGTTAAGCTTCATTCATTGCTGGCTGATGACTCAATTTTTTAAAAATAATGTGCTGGTGCATAAATTGCTTCACACGCTGATCCAATTAAATTTGGGCGTCTTGACAGGGCCAGTCTTTGAGGATTTCTCTGACCACAGGAGGACTCATCTTAGAGTTATCTCTTCACCTGGTTCTGTGTGGTAATCCAGCTGGCTTATAGTTTTGCTTGTTGCTCTCCTGGAGCTACCAGCCTCTTCTTAATTGCTTATTACCAAAATCTCCATGGTCCATGAGAGTTTCTTTAGGATTGAACTTACCCACACTTTGTTCCAAATAAATTCAATTTCTTTGGGGGAAGCGTCTGCATCTTATGTTATTTTGACTTGCCTCTTCATCTGGCAAAATCTCTGAACCACTGCTCTGGAGATGACAGCAGACAAAATCACCCACCTCTCTTGGAATACCATATTTTGTGAGCTGAGCACTGAGCAGGGGCAGTAGCCTCTGGTTTTCTCAGCTTGCCTCTTCCAGTATGGAATATTCTCCTTATGAAAAGATTGGGGTTAAGATAATTTGGCCCCAGTTTTATCACCCTTCTGTACCTGGAGTAGAACCAGTGAAGTTATAACTGGAGCTGGGTAGGGGAATGAAGTCTCTGACGTCTTGGCCACACTCGCCTGGAAACTAGCCTTTGTAACATGCAGCTAGGAGAGGATAAAAAATGTTGGCAATCTCTTTATCCCAGGAGGATACCTTACCACTTGATTGGTAGCTTAGAAGAAAGTGAGCCGCTCTGGAGTGGAGCTTCTATCAAGCTGAGCTTTAGGGGAAGGGTAAAGGAGGGAGTGGATAGTGGCATAAGTGACACAGGATCTCACTGTTATTACTAAGATTTAGTAGATTTTATTACTTTCTTCTTTTTTTAATTTCAAAGTATTTAATTGAGAACTAAAGATTATATGTATTCAAGGTGTGCAATGTGATTATTTGATATACATGTACATTGTGTAATAATTGTCACAATCAAATTAATCAACTCATCCATCACCACTTAAGGTGTACACTAGATCCCCAGACCTCATTCATCTTTTAACTGAGAGTTTGTACTCTTTCATCAAATTTCTCCATTTCCTCACCCCCAGCCTCTGGCAACACCATTCTACTGTCTGTTTCTCTGAGTTTAATTTTTTAGATTTCACATATAAATGAGATTATACAGTATTTGTATGTCTATGTTTAGCTTATTTTACTTAGCATAGTATCCTCCAGGTTCACCCATGTTGTCTCACAGATGGCAGGACTTCCTTATTTTCTATGGTTGCATAATGTTTCATTGTATGTATACATACACATACACCACATTTTAAAAAATTCATTTATCTGTCAATGGACAATTGGCTTATTAGGCCAAGGGCATGTGCAGAAAACATAACCCCCTCGTACACTGTTGTGTAACCTTCCGCAGGCCTAAATTTTTGTGGCTGTGGGATGGACAAGAACCCCATTGTGATGGTTAATACTGAGTGTCAATTTGAATGGATTAAAGGATGCAAAGTATTGATCTTGGGTGTGTCTGTGAGGGTATTGCCAAAGGAGATTAACATTTGAGTCAGTGGGCTGGGAAAGGCAGACCCACACTCACTCTGGGTGGGCACCATCTAATCAGCTGCCAGCACAGCTAGAATATAAAGCAGGCAGAAAAACATGAAGAGACTAGACTGACCTAGCTTTCCAGCCTACATATTTTTCCCGTGCTGGATGCTTCCTGCCCTGGAACATTGGACTCTAAGTCCTTCAGTTTTGGGACTCGGACTGGCTCTTCTTGCTCCTCAGCTTACAGATGGCCTATTGTGGGACCTTGTGATCATGTGAGTTAAAACTTATTAAACTCCCCTTGAGATATATATATATATATATATATCTCCTATTAGATATAGGAGATATATACACACACACACATAGGAGATATATATACACACACACACACATATATATGTGTGTGCATATATATATCTCTCCTATTAGTTCTGTCCCTCTAGAGAACCCTCACTGATACACCTATCTTTAGCTGAACTAAGGAAAAATCCTGCAACAATGTTTTGCAAATATTTTCTCCCATTTTGGAGACTGTCTTGTCATTTTGTTGCTTGTTTCCTTTGTTGTGCAGAACTTTTTAGTTTGATGTGGTCCCACTTGTTTATTTTTGCTTTGTTGTCTGTGCTTTTGGTGTGCTATCCAAAAAACTATTGCCATGGCAATGTCAAGGTGCTTCTCCCTGTTTTGTTTTGTTTTGTTTTTCTAGGAGTTTTATGGCTTAAGATACTACATTTAAGTATTTGATCTATTTTAATTTATATATATAGTATAAGATAAGGATTTGATTTTGTGTGTGTGTGTGTGTGTCTGGATATCCAGTCTACCCAAAACCATTTATTGAAGAAACTTTCCTTACATTGTGTATTTTTGGTGCACTAGAGAAATATTAGTTGACCATATAGATTTTCTTGAATAAATATGTCTTCATTTCCTGTATGCCCTTAGGAAATTTACAGAGACTTTAAATAGGTGCTAGTTTTTAAAAATAATTTTCACCAGTTAAAGCTATTTTGTATGGGAGCAGCTTTGAGCTCCTCACACTGTCATTCTAGAAGTCGTATCTCTCCAATTATCTTTAGAAGAAACTTAACTGATTAGGGTAAAATAAACAAATTAATGTAAATGCAAAGAGAGCAAACCTGAAGTCTAACTAATTTGGTTATTAGTAGTAATTATTATTTACAGATAGATTTTTTTGTAGTTCATTAACTGCAAACTTGCTTCATTTGTGTGCTGTAACTCATTAATCAGAAAGCTACATTGAGTGATGGAACTCTAATGTGGTTTGACTTTTTAAATAAATTTCACGATTTGAAAATCAAATTTCAGTGGAGCATTAAATAAGCACTTTACGGCATTGAAGAATTGGTGATTATATGCATTTTTCTATAAAGCAAATACTTCAGTATCTTAAGTGTCAGTGTGCTTATATACCCAGGTTTTAATATGTCTGCACTGTACCATATCTTATGTTTGCAGAACTATCATAGTAAGAAATTATGTTATTTTATAGAACACACAGCCTCTGGTTTAATTAACTAAGAAATATTTATAGAGTGCCCTCTGCCTAGAAATTCAGCAAATGTAGTACAAGATACCTATCTCCAAGAAGCTAATTATTGAATTGTTAATATATTCTCTAAACACATCAAACATAATTTCCAAGATATAATAGTTTAAAAATAGATGAGTGGTGCAGATGGATTAAGAAGAAAGTGAGGCCCTTAAAAGTTGAAGTATTTTCTGTTAAATCATTGGCTTAAGATTATAGCAATCTTTTTCCCCCTTTTTCTTGGAAGTCTTCAGTTTTGGTGGGGTACAGTGGGGAAGGTTTTTTCTGCTCCATGAAGTGTTTTCTGGGGAGTGGTAGGTAGTGGATGGTGATTAACTGAAGACTGGAGAATTTGCTTCCAATACAGCTCCCTTGTGTAACTATTTAGAATTACTAAGTAATTTCTTGGATTCTACTTGAATCTTGATTTGTTAAGATGCTCCTGTGCCCCACAAAGGGAGAGTCTGGGATTTTGCACCATCTCATCTTTATATAATCTGAATCCAAATACTTCCAGAAGAGAAAAAGTAGTTTTCTTTTTCTGTCTCCTTGGGAATAATCCACCTTGGAGATTAAGAGAAGGCTGAGTAGTTCCTGGCTTCAAGCAAATTAAAACAGGGCTGAGGGGGCAGCCAAAATGATGGCACTGAGTGGAAATTTGCATAGGAATTCCAGTAATTTCCTCCAAAGAACTATGTGGCTTTATTAATAGTCACCTATTGGTAGCCAAAGCTACTTGAGACTGTAGTCCATAATGAGACATAGTCCATAAAGGAGTATGCTGATGATTTGCCCCAGAAAAAGTGTTTGCCACCAAGGGGTTGCATTGATAGGAGAGAAGGCAAGGGGTGTCAGGAAGATAATTTAGGTGAAAGCCACCACTTCTGAGAGCAACCACTACTAAGGAGAGTTCTTCCTATAGAAAGCTCCAGGGTATAGCCTCCAATGGGAACCAACTTTAGCTCTTGACCATTAGTAGTAAGGGAAGAAGTCTCAGCAGGGCTAAAGATGTTACTATCTTGGCTGGAAATGTCAGCAGACACTGCTGTGAGCCCCTGAAGGGAAACAATCAGAGAAGCTAAATTTGGATTCAAAAACAGGGAGCATTGTTTGGAGGTCAATGGCCCAACCTTCCCTCCTAGAGAGCACTGACCTTAACATTTATTGGAAGAGTAGATTGACATTTAATAGACTTCAGTCAAAAAGCATATAGCATAGTGGAAAGAGCATGAGCCTTGGAGGCTGTGTGACAACGGTTTTCATCCATGCTCTGCCACTTACTAGTTTGTGCTCATTGGTGATTTGTCTCAGTTCTTGTCATCCACTAAAAAAAAAAATAGGGTGTTATAGAGAGGGCTGAATGAGATAATACATGCAATAGAAACTGGCACATTACAGGTACTCAAAATGTAATAGCCAATATTGTTCTTTCCTGTGTGAATTAGAAACTGATGAAACTTCAAGGCCTCTAACCAATTATTGAGCCCTTGAATTATGTCCTGCCTCTTGTATTCTTATAGAAATCATCTAGGGGAATGTAGTATGGGGAAATTATTAAGTAAGTACTAGAGGCATGCCCTGTGCCTGTGAAAGCCAGCACACTATTCCATGGAGAAGGACTTGCAATCAGTCCTAGCAATTTCATGAGCTCTAGAGACCAGCATTCCCATTCTATGTATTTCCAGTGATAACTGCAGGACACATCATTATTACACTGGTGAAAGAATTGTAGTCACAAAAGATTTGGTTTCTGGAAAAGATTTTCAGCATAAGTTTCCTTTACCTCATGTATAAAAGATGTAAGCCAAATTTCTCTTAAAAATTCGCTGCTTGGTTTATTTCACCTTGCCCAGCTCTATGTGTAATAGGTAGATACTTTGGGGATCACTTTGCAATTCAAAATCTGAGCCTTTCAAAGATGCTTCTTGATTTGATGTTCCAGGTGGCTGAAGAGGAAATTAACTTTAAGTGATTGTTTGTGGCTTTGAAAGGTCATGATCTACTTCCTGCAGTAGGTTTAATGTGCACCGGAACTTTAGCCCTCACATTTTTCTGACTATGGAACAAAATCATGTGACAGTGGCAAGTAGCTCATTCTCATGCATATCCAATGTTCAATCAAGGCAGGGCTCAAAGCTGATGGGCACTTCTGTGATTGGCATTTCAGAAGTGCATTTATTTCAGTCCTACACTGCATTTCTGCATTTCTTACTTAACTCCAGCATCAAAGGAATTTGAACAATTTGGCTGGTGGGCACAAGGGAAGGTTATGCCTCACTGTATGTATAAGCGTTTACGCACTTAATGCTCTCAAAAATGTGTCATTCTTTTACAACTCAAATTTTGCATGATTTATTTATAAAAGATAAAGAAATTGACATATTTCAAGAAAATATTGCAAGAATTATGGATCTGAGCAATTGAAGCATCATTACACATTAAAAATTCATAAAGTTTTCAGAGATACTGCTATTGTGGTGTAGCATCAAATTATTGTTCTAATAAGGAACACTTTTGAACATTATGAAATATTATTGGTATCTAGAGTTTGGTGCAGATAATACAATTAAAATGTTTTAATGTTATCATTTATACACTCAATCTCAATGATGAAAATTCATTTTATTATATATCCTGTTTTTTTAAATTTCAATAAGTTTTGGGGGAATAGGTGGTGTTTGGTTCCTTGAGTAACTTCTTTAATGGTGATTTCTGAAATTTTAGTGCACCCATCACTCAAGCAGTGTACATTGTACCCAGTGTGTGGTCTTTTATCCTTCACCCTCCTCCCACCCTTCCCCCCAAGTCCCCAAAGTCCATTGTATCATTCTTATGCCTTTGAGTCCTCATAGCTTAGCTCCCACTTATGACTAGGAACGTATGATGTTTGGTTTTCTATTCCTGAGTTACTTCACTTAGAATAATGGTCTCCAATTCCAAAATGAAGTAAATTCAGATGTTTAACAACAAATACTTATTAAGAGTCTGTTTTGTGTCAAGCCCTGAACTAGCACTGCATTTTAATAAGGTCTCATTCTAGTTGTATGTACAGACAACAAATTTTATACACAGACATGCAATAATTAAAGATTTTATACATGTTATAAGGGAAAGACTGTGCAGGGATGATAAAGTTTATGAGGTGATCTACTTTAGATAGAACACTGAAGGAAGGACTCCCTAGGACTTAAGCGAAGTTACATATAAGGTGAGATCTGAAGAATGAGAAACCAGCCAATTTTTTCACTTTGTTTTGTTGTGTTTTAATTTTTGTAGATATATAGTCGGTGTATATAATTGTGGGGTACCTGAGATATTTTGATAGAGGCAATGCAATACATAATAATCACATCAGGGTAAATAAGGTGTCCATCACCTCAAGCATTTATCCTTTGTGCTACAAACAATAAGATTATACTCTTTCAGTTATTTTAAAATGTACAATTGAATTATTATTGACTATAGTCATCTCGTTGTGCTATCAAATACTAGTTCTTATTCATTCTAATTTTTGTACCCATTAACCATCTCCACTTCTGCTAACCCCTTCACCCCTACTACCCTTCCCAGTCTCTGATAATCATCTTTCTACTCTATCTTCATGAGTGTAATTGTTTTAATTTTTAGCTCCCACAAATAAGTGAGAGCATGCAAAGTTTGTCTTTCTGTGCCTGACTTATTTCACTTAACATAATGACCTCCAGTTCCATTCATGTTGTTGTAAATGACTGCATCTCTTGAGTACCACATTTTCTTTATCCATTCATCTGTGGAGGGACACTTAAGTTGCTTCCAAATCTTGGTTATTGTGAAAAATGCTGCAATAAACATGATAGTGCAGATATTTCTTCGATATACTGATTTCCTTTCTTTTGGGTATATACCTAGCAATGGGATTGCTGGATCATATGGTAGCTCTAGTTTTTGTTTTCTGAAGAACCTCCATACTGTTCCCTATAGTGGTTGTATTAATTTACATTCCCACCAACAGTGTTTGAGAATTCCCTTTTCTCTACATCCTCACCAGCATTTATTATTGCCTGACTTTTGGATAAAAGTCATTTTAACTGCAGAGACATCTCATTGTAGTTTCGATTTGTTGTTGGTTGTCTCTTCACTCTGTTGATTGTTTCCTTTGCTGTGCAGAAGCTTTTCAACTTGATGTGATCCTATTTGTCCATTTTCTTGCTTTGGTTGACTGTGTTTCTGGGATATTACTCAAGAAGTCTTTGCCCATTCCAATGTCCTGGAGAGTTCCCCAAATGTTTTCTTTTAGTAGGTTCATAGTTTGAGGTCTTAGGGTTAAGTCTTTAATCCATTTTGATTTGAGTTTTGTATATGGCAAGAGATAGGGGTCTAATTTCATTCTGCTGCATATGGATATCCAGTTTCCCAGCACCATTTATTGAATAGACTGTCTTTTCCCCAATGTATGTTTTTGCACCTTTGTCAAAAATAGGTTCACTGTAGATTCATGGATTTGTTTCTGGATTCTCTATTCTGTTGCATTGGTACATGCATCTGTTTTAATGCCAGTATGATGTTGTTTTTGTTCCTATAGCTCTGTAGCATAATTTGAAGTTAGATAATATGATTCCTCCATTTTATTGTTTTTGCTCAAGATAACTGTTGTTATTCTGGATCTTTTGTGGTTCTACATAAATTTTAGAATTGTTTTTTCTGTGAAGAATGTCATTGGTATTTTGATAGGGATTACATTGAATCTGTAGCTTGCTTTGGGTAGTATGATATTTTAACAATCCATGTTAGATATCCTGTGTTCCAATCCATGAACATGGAATATTATTTTCCAAATTTGGGTGTCCTCTTTCTTTCATTGGTGTTTTATAGTTTTAATTGTAGAGCTCTTTCACTTCTTTGGTTAATTTCTAGGTATTTAATTTTATTTGTAGCTACTGTAGATAGAGTTATTTTATTGATTTCTGTTTCAGATTGTTCACTGTTGGCATATGTAAATACTACTGTTTTTTTGTATGTTGATTTTGTATCCTGCAACTTTACTGAATTCATTTATCAGTTATATTAGTTTTCTTGTGTAGTCTTTAGGTTTTTCCAGATATAAAATCATATTACCTACAAAGATAATTTGACTTCTTCCTTTCCAATTTACATGCCCTTTATTTCTTTCTCTTGTCTGTTTGCTCTAGCTAGGACTTCCAGTACTATGTTGAATAACAGTAGTAACAGTGGGCATTCTTGTCATGTTCCAGCTTTTAGAAGAAAGGCTTTCTGTTTTTCCCCATTCAGTATGACACTAGCTGTGGGTTTATCATACATGGCTTTTATTATGTTGAAGTACGTTCCTTCTATACCCAGTTTTTATGTTTTTGTTTTTTATCATAAGGGATGTTAAATTTTATCAAATACCTTTTCAGCATCAGTTGAAATGATCCTATGGTTTGTGTTCTCCATTCTGTTGATATCAAATATATTACATTGATTGATTTGTGTAGGTTAAACCATCCTTGGATCCCTGGGATAAATCCTGCTTGGTCATGATGAATGATCTTTTTAATGGGTTGTTGAATTCAGTTTGCTAGTATTGTGTTGAGGATTTTTCCGTCAATATTCATCAGGGATATTGGCTTGTAGTTTTCTTTTTTTTTATGTGTCTTTGTCTGGTTTTGGTATCCTCGTAATACTGGCCTCATAGAATGACTTTGAAATTATTCCTTCCTCTTCTATTTTTTGGGATAGTTTAAATAGGATTGGTATTAGTTCTTTAAATGTTCAGCAGAATTCAGCAGTGAAGCCATTGGGTCCTGGCCTGTTTTTACTGGCAGACTTTTTATTATGGCTTTGAACTTATTACATGTTATTGGTTTGTTCAGGTTTTGGATTTCTTCATGGTTCAATCTTCGTTGGTTGTATGTGTCTAGGAATTTATCCATTTCTTCTAGATTTTCTAATTTATTGACTTACAGTTCCTTGTAGAAGCCACTAACGATTCTTTGAATTTCTGTGGTATTGTTTGTAAAGCCTCCTTTTCATCTCTGATTTTATATATTTGAGTCTTCTCTCTTTTTTTCTTAGTCTAGCTAATGTTTGTCAATTTTACTTATCTTTTCAAAAAATGAAGTTTTTACTTCATTGATATTTTGGAGAAGCCAGTCATTTGAAAAGTAGCAAGAAAAGTGTTTCAGGCAGAGGAAAAACAACATAGAACCATGGCAAGGGAAGAGTTTGGTATACTGAGGAATTACATAATGTAACTAGAGAAGCTTGAGCAAGGATTTTATGATGGCTCCTATATAAGATGTGAGAAAAACAAGGCTCAAGAAGTAATTGTTGAAGCATGCAGAGGCAATAAGTGACAAACCTGGGCATAAAATTCTTGTTTTCTAATTGAAATATTAAGCCTGTTCTGCCATTATTAAAGACAGAGAGATGTGAAAAGAGATGAACAAAGTATGTAAAAGTCATTTTTCCTGGCCTCTTGATACTTGTGGTAATGCTACACATGTGTTTATTACACTCCTTTCTATCAGTTCATTTATCCAAAATAAGTATTGGCAAAGAAAGTTCTAGTACAATAAAAATGAAAACACAAATGATGGCAAAGAAAAATAGAGATGATTAAAAAAAATAGCAATCACTACAAGGAAGGCAAAGGCAGAACATAACATTATAGTAACACTACTGGTTTACTAACTTCTTCAACTTCATTGCATGCTAGAAACTGTTGGGAATTTATTTAGTCACTAAATTTACATAGTTTGTAAAACACAAGCAAATTGACATATACCCAGGGATTCTGGCTTCTATATTTCTTGGTATTTGGCTTGACTTTAAAATAAAATTATTTTAATTGTAAGATGTAGCAAATGCTTCTGAAATTGGAATATTGAACTAACTAGAAAATATACTAATATAGGAGGGAAGTAGAGGAGTGATATCCCCTGATATGCTGCAAAATCACAATTACTAAGTGTCTTACCTGTGGCCCACTGGAATGGGATACTGACATTTAAAAACTCACTGACACTTGAGAGATATGATGCCAGTGGTAATTGTAAGAGTTGTGGAGTTGGGCGGCTCAACTTAACTAACCACTAATTCAGGACATAATGTACCCAAAACCAAAAGACCTCTCTGACAGCACTTAAAGACACCCTTTATTATTGTAGGCAGAAGGCCTATTGGCTTAAAAATCAGTCCCAGGACCTAACTGAGAGAGAGTCAAATTGTAGAGAAGGCTCAATTTGAAGTTCTACTAAATCTCAAATTCTAAAGTCTGAGCCTTGATAAGAATGGGATCCTGGGACACAGGATAAGAACATCTAGGTGAAGGAATTTGAGAACCTTGAATCCTCAGAATCCTTGAACCCTCTGGGCCTGTAGAATTCGTTCATTATTCTTTGCCTAAAAATATTACAGAGGTATCTCTTGAGGCAGATGCTTTGCAAGATGATAATATTCCTTCCTCAAGATTTGTCCCCCTCCCATCATGGCATTAACCTTGTTGGACTGGTTAATATTAACCGTAAGCAAATTGATGTAAAGTAACTTTTCAAATACGTTTCCAATTTCTACATCCAAAATGTTTCCATTGCTCAACACATTTTTGAAATTCCATTCATGAAAATATCTCATATTTGTGCAGTGCTTATATGGCTCTGAATGTCTATATTACTTTTTGTGATGGATGGATGATTAAAAGGTTTTTGAAGTCCAGAAATAAGATTAGATTTGCACAATACTTACTATGACCTTTGCCCAAATAGGTCCCTTCAATGACAGTAAAATTTGGTAATTTAGTTCTTAAACGTCCTATTCATGTCAGACCATTAAGAAGAAGTCTTTTTTTTTCTTTCTGACCCACCTCTTAGCTCTGCTGTAATATTGTCAAGGTCTCCTGCGATAGTTGCTCTGTTTTACTTGTAAGGGCTATACATTTTATTGGTGGATGAAGTGATTCATCCACATGCCAAATACAAACAAAGTTCTTTGGCATGACAGATGTCACACAAAAAGAGGAAACACTTGGCATAAATGGCAACATACAGGTGCAGCTTCCTTTGGAGCTTTTCAAATCTGGAAAATACTGAGTTAGGGAAAAAAGAGTTTTGTACCCTCAGTTTGTAGTTCAACCCATTTACTAGATTATCCTTTTCTATACCAAATAATATTGAAGAATCAATCTGCATAGCACCAAATGGCTTCAGAGAATGATAGAAACATATGTGGGTCACCTGTGGAGTAACATTTTTTTTTAATGTAGCATCTCAGAATGAGAATTGTCCCACCTGCTTTGTCAGAGCAGGAAGCATTCAATAAATACTTGGTGAAGTGAATCCAGGTCAGACTGTGTCGCCAGTGCTGGGATACAAAGGTAAATAAGACACATTCTACCCTGCAGGAACTCAGAGTTTGGCAGAAAAATCAGAGATGCTAACAAAGGAGGATAATAAAACATGATATAAGCAAGATGCTGTAGGAATCTAGTAAAGGGGAAGATTGTTAGGTGGAATCAGGGTTTGCGGGAAAGGTGATGCCCTTCAAGATCCACTAGGTGGAGAAACAAGGGGAGAAAGGAAAGAGAAGAGGGATTTCTAGGAAGCAACTATGAGGTTTCAATGAGTAAAAGCACTGAGTATTTTCATGAGATTCTATATAGTTTGGTTTGAAGGAAACATGAAGGTGCTAAAAGGAGGACAAGAAATTCAGTCTAGAAAGCAGGTTGAGGTCAGGTTGTGAAAAACACCATATATTATTTATGGTGCTTTTGTGACCATACCCAAAGGAGTTTGGATTTCATTTTCCCCATGGAAAAGTCAGTTTTTAAAGTTCCATATTGCCTACAGGACTAGGTTTTTCCAAAGACTATTCCTGGCATGCTAGTTCTATAGGATGTTAATAAGAGTTATACCAAAACACCTATGCAGCTTTTAGTTGAAAGGGGAAGGATAATTGTCTGGCACAGATAATATGATACAGTGGTTATGAGAAATAATATTTATAAGGAATTTTTTCTTTGAAACATGTACAGTCCATCCAGCTCTTAGATAGTGTAAGTTAAGCCAAACTCAACTGCAGACTTAAACCCAATAGTCTACCTCCTCCTAGAATGGATTTTACCATTCTGCTCTTCCACAAGATGAGAATGGCCTATGTTGAGAATTGTAAGAAGGAATGGTTTGATTCAACATGTGTGAGTGCTACCTTCAAATACCTGGTTTGTCTTTATCTTAGTGTATAGGTGCTGTAATTGATTATGTATCTGTTTTTGCACTAAACACTAAGAAGCTTAGAGCCAAATTTGTGTCTCACTACCAACAGAGGATCCTTAGAACATTCTTTTTGGGGTAATAACTAAACTCAGGATTTTTCTGATTTAAACCAGTTATATTCCCTTTCCCACAATGCCTTCATATATTTATTTGATCCTATCGCAAGCATTTTGCAACCTCTCTCTGATCCTTTTGTGGGGGAAAAGCTGAGATTAAGAAATGTAATGAAAATATATCACTTGCCACGGCATCTGGCATACAGTGCGTATTAACTAAGGATTTGTTTTTAATAGGATGATTTTTTTATCAACCCCACCCATTTCATTTCACAGTCCTCCCCTGTTGACAGAAGATGAAAAGTAGTGTATCTGACTATCAGAAATGTTTTTCAAATTCTACTTTCATGGTTTCAAGTTCCATTAAACACATTAATAAATAGACAAATATTAGCCAAGAAATTATTGACTGCAAGGCCCTGAGCTTTGTGCCCTGAAAGAGAAAAATCAATAAGTCAAAGAGATGGTAATTGGAGCTTCTGATCTGATTAGGGAGGTATGATACCACTACGTGTCTCAGGATCCTCATCTGTAAAATGGGAATAATAATATAACCCACCCCATGGAGTCACTGTAAGAATTCTGACTTCATACATGTAAAGTGCAAAGATAGTGCCTGGCACATAAGTACTCAGTTAATGTCATTTATATCATTAGTTTTTATTACTGTAAATTATCTTTGTGTGCAGGCAACACCAGAATATGCAATCATTAGGGGCTCTGTGTTCAGACATAGGGGAAATTACTTCCAGTTCAAGCCATTCAGGAAGGCTTCCCAGAAGTGGTAGGATTTGAGTTAGTCTTGAAGGATGGAGAGAATTCAACTAGGCAGAGAGAAACGTGGTCATTGATCCTTGTGGGAGCCCAGTTTAAAAAGGTGGAGGAGGGGGGATATCCCCTTGGGAAGAGACCTCATGTGGGCAGGGGATTCACGAAGGGGGCTAGTAGGTGGCAAGCCAGGCAAAGGCTCCTGCCTCCTCTTTCCTAAAGGCTCACACCATTAGCAATGACATCCTGCCTCTTCACGGGCCATCCCCAGAAAGAAAATCGTGTGCTGTTCTCTGAAAAACCTCTGAGCACCCTTCTGCATCCTTTAAGTATCTTATAGTCATTAGGAAAATTACTTCATGGTGTGGTAATTATAGGGAGCTACAGACACCCTGTCCATTCTCCCACTAAATACCTACACGCAGACAGAAAAAATCTATGATTCTATTTCAGGCAGGCGAGTGCTTTGGAAAGAAAGTGCAGGAAATGTGAAATGAGAAGGTGGCAGCAGAATTCCCATCTGTGCAGACATTGAAAGTCCTTTATTACAGAATGTGAGAGAGAAATCCGGCGAGTTGTGGCAGTGATTGCTGGACTGGCTCCAGTGCGCAGGCTGCCGCCAAGATGGCTGAAGCTATCTCAGAGACAAGGGTTCCAGCCTCCTTATCCACATTTATCTGTTTGTTTAAAGAGAGAAAATGTATATTTTTTAAATATCCCATAGTCTGATATTTATAGACCTCTTAAAATTTGGAGGAGAAAAACTTCACCAGCTCAAAGACGTTAATTTGGATAATTAAGCACAATTCTTGTAGCAAGAAGAGGAAAACCAATTTTAAACTGCAACGGTGAAATCTGAATCAATAAGGTCTGTGACAGATTTGATTGATGTGTGCAAGCCAGTAAGCTTACGCCCATTGAAGACAGAAGCCTTAAGAGCTGACGGATGGAGATAACAAGGAAAGAGGAAAATTCCATTTCCAATTTGATTATTTATACGCTTACTTATTCCAAATTATTTGCACTTTCTGAATTCAAGTTGAGAAATCAAACTATCCAAAGAATACCTGCTGACACAATTGAGCATCATGTTTCTTAAAGCAAATGCTAAACTCTGTCTGGGAAGATGATTTTTCTTTTACTTTTCTTTTCTACCATGCAACACCATTCTGAGTGGGGAAAAGAGCATCAATCAAGCTGGCGATGGACTTGAGTCAAACTTACACTCTCCATTTCCATCACTATCCTAAATGCCGCAGAGAAATATGTTTCACAAAGGGAACTTCTCTCAATTAAAATTTTATGGAAGTACAAAATATAGACATATGCATAAATCATAAATGTACAACTTGATGAATTTTTACAGTGTAAAAATGTCCATGTATCCAGCACCCAGATCAAGAAATAGAATATTACTGGGGTCCCAGTTGCCCCCTATCAGTTACTCTATACCTTCAAGGTAACTGCTCTCATGATTTCTAATACCATGGATATGACTTTTGCCTGCTTTTGAGCTTATATGAATGGAAATAGACATCATTGACTCTTTTATGTCTGGCTTCTTTCACTCAACATTATGTTTGTGAGATTCATTCATGTTGTTGCATGTAGTTGTAATCCAGTCAATCTCATTGTTGTATAGGATTTATTTAAAGTGGCATTGTACAGGTAGTAGACATTTAGATTATATTCTCTTTGGAATTAGTTCAAGTAATACTTGTGTAAACATTATTGAACATTAGGATTATACCCATGAGCAGAATTGCTGCATACAGTTTTGAGTGCCTGCTGTTTACCAAAAGCCAGGCTAGGTGCTAGAATAAAACCACAAAAAGACCCAGTCTCTGCTTGCAAGGACCTTGGGATCCAGGGAAGGACAGAGATGACTGGCAAATACTATTCCATGTTTGTAGGAGTTATGCACAAGAATGTCTTGGGCTGGATGGGGGTACAGTGGAAGGTGGTGGAGTCAGGATAGGCTTTCCAGTGGAAATGACACTCAAATGGACTTTTGAAGGATAAGGAGGCATTTGACCAGGGAACAAAGTGAAAAGGCAGAAGGAACAGCATGTAGAAAAGTGGAGATGGGTGAGAAAGCAGGTCAAGTCCAGAAACCTTGTGATATGCCATAGAAAAAGGTGGCCGGGCACAGTGGCTCACGCCTGTAATCCCAGCACTTTGGGAGGCTAAGGCGGGTGGATCACGAGGTCAGGAGATTGAGATCATCCTGGCTAAGACGGTGAAACCCCGTCTCTACTAAAAATACAAAAAATTAGCCGGGCGTGGTGGTGGGCACCTGTAGTCCCAGCTACTCGGGAGGCTGAGGCAGGAGAATGGCGTGAACCTGGGAGGTGGTGCTTGCAGTGAGCCAAGATCGCGCCACTGCCCTCCAGCCTGGAAGACAGAGCGAGACTGTCTCAAAAAAAAGAAAAAGATGGGAAATGTGTGGTAAAGATGAGGGCTGAGTAGATAAATTGGGGTCCTATCATGAAGAACCTTGTTCACCATCTAGTAAATACATACACAATCCTGAATGTGATGGGAGCTACAGAAGATTCTAGAGACATGGAGTGACCAGATCCACTCTTGCCGGTGGTTATATGGAGTCTGGACTGGAAAAGGAGAGCCTACAAGCTGGAAAGTGACGAGAACGCATGCTTTGTCTGGAAATGGGAATGAGGTATGGTATCTTAGCAAATAGAAACTAGATGATTCTTTGAGGAAAGTCTTGCTTTGGCCCAATATCCAAGCCAAGAATCTGGATGGCTTCTAATGGAATACAGAGTGTTGTGGGGAGAGGGGAAAGGAGCAAGGGAGGTGTGTGTATGTGTGGGTGCCAAGTTTCAATGTGCAGAAACCACACACAGTAATTCATGCAGAAAGCTTTTGGGGCCAGCAGGCCACCTGCTGACATCCAGACTGGTGCAGGCAAGGAGCCCTCTGCTTGAAAGCGGAAAGGGAAAGCATATGTGTGGGGAGTTCAAGCCAAAAAGCAAATTCAGTACAACATGAGTCTGCAAAGTGGTGCCAAGATCTCATAGCAGCTTTCCGTCCCCTCTGGAGACTGAGATGGAATGCTGAGTGAAGATGAGCAAGGTCTCATCCTGCCCAGCTCCCTGCTGGAATCACAAGAGGATTCTAGAAAGTCTCGTTGTCACTGATTGAAATAATAAATTCAGTAGGAATATTTTATGTAAATTTTCCTAAAGTGATGGCTTGGTTGGAGCCCAGAAAGTTGATGTTAGGACTAAGAATGGAAACTTGTTATAGCAGAGAAGTGGGTAAAATAAAATATGACAGAAATATGCTAATTACTTTATTAAGTTCAATTTTATATTTAAAAAATAAAATTGTTTCTAGTTTTTATAAGTATAAAATTGGTAATATATTAGAAAGTATCAAAGTTCATGAGAGTTGAAAACATTTGCTCCAAATTCTACTGGCCAAAGAAAACTGGTTAGAAGAGATGTCTTCTTGTCTTTCATCCTTCTTTCCTTTTATTTCTTCCTTCCTTTTTCTTTCTTTCCTTATTTTAATGTATACATTCCTACATAGTTGTAATTGTAAAGCAACCTTTATCTTTTGCCATAATTGGCATTGTCTCATCTTATTAAAAAAAATTTATGATCTAAGTTTATACTTTATTTTTATTAAAATATTAAAACTTCATTGCAAAATGTAAAAGAAAATGCTATGCAAAAAGCAAAGAAAATAAATACCACCATTGTCTCTACCGTTCAGAGATAATCATTACTAATTCTTACTACATTTCTTTCTTGACATTTTATGTGTTCTTGTCAGCAATTTAACAAAATTACTGTTTTTTTATATGTAATTTTGTAATTTTTATTATTACCTATGTATTATGGATATCTTTTCTAACTGTATCCCATTGTATAACATCACATTTTATTTAAATAATTCCTATTTTTGGATACTTAATATATCCCAATTTTTCATAATATAAGAAATGTTATACTTGTCCTAATTTTAAAATATGTAAACATAAATACATACACACACACACACACACACACTTCCCATGGAATTGCTAAGCAAAAAAATAATTTACATGAATTTTTATGACTTTGGCTACATACTACCAAGTTTTTATCTGGAAAGTACATACCAACTTATACTACCAGCAGCAAAGTAATATCCATTTCTCTACGACTTCACCAACACTGGCTATTACTAATCATTAAAGAAAGCTATGTGGTATTCTGGTGGGTGACAATGAAATTATGTCCTTTATTACTAATGAGGTTAGATATTTCTTTGTATGTATATGGCACATTTTTATTTCTTCTTTTTTTGAACTGACTGTTCACAGTATAACTTTTATACTGGCATAGTTCTGTCATGTGGCTAGACCATTGTTTATCCAAGCATTCTCTGTTGAAAGGGGAAAAGCAAAGTATACGTGTAAAGAGTTCAAGTCAAGAAACAAATACAGTACTATATGTGTCTGGAACAATATAACAAGATTTTACTGCCTTTCAACTCTTCTAGAGACTTCCAGAGTTTTGCTCATCATATATAATGCTGGAATGAACATCTCTGAATACAAAGCGTTTTTGTATGTGTATGTTTGGGGTATTTAAGATAGATTCCTGGAAGTAGTGCTACTAATTCAAAAAGCATGGCTATTATAAGTATTCTAATTGTACCCAGTATTACTTTAATGTGGAATTATCCTTTATTATAGCAATTATATAAACAACCATTAGTCTGAGAACAGATGTCTATAAAGGCAAAGTAGACTAAATTCTGGTACTGGCAAGTCAAGGTGTCCTTCTGCATTTGATATGAAATATCAAGTAAGATAGGAAGCATATCTTGCCAAAGGTTCTACAAACACGGGGTCATTCATTCATCTCATCATACAAACACACAGGATTCTGGAGTTATTAGCCAAAACAACATGTCCTTCAATCCTAATCATGCATATGTTAGTGAAGATGGAAGAAGAAATGGAACTGTGAGGTCAAAGATGTTTGTACTAACTCCTTTTCCTTGTTCTTTTGTGATCAACTTCTGGCACTATGTAGCATGGTTACTCTAGAAATTATTGGGGAAAAAATGCTTTAGAAATTATCCTTGGTTATGATTTCAATCCCTTCATTTTTTTAATGGGGGAGGCTGGGAAGTAAATTTAATTATAGACTCGAGATCAGTATGTATGAGTATACGTACATATATGTGTGCTTATGTATATGGTGGTAAGGAATAAAATAGTTTTTACATTGTATTTTAATGTGCTTCTCAGGTGTTTCTGATGATTGGTCAGACTTGTCTTCTGGTCGCTATTGGGCTGATGTCCCCTGTTATTCTAATAATTGTCCCTTCATATATTGTCTGTCTTTTCTTTCCACTTGCTCTTCAACTAGAATTATCTTATCTTCACTGTTCTGCTCTTCATATGATGCATCTAGCTGTAGATTTATATAATATGCACAGGACTCAGTGCGCTGCTTCAATCTGAGAATCTGCTTCTGCTTTTTATAATTTCTGGAAAATTCAATCTGCTTCTGCCTTTTATAAGTTCCGGAAAATTCAGAGCCATTTTCACTTAAACTATTGCCCCTTCTCCATTTTCTGCTTTTGAAATTTCCATTAGACCTAAGTTGTAACTTTTAATGTAATCTTCAATATCTCTTGATTTCTCTTTTGGATTGTAGCCCTCTTTATCTTTCTCTGCAGCAGTTTGGGTAATTTCCTCAGATACAGCTTTCATATCACTAACTCTCTCTTCAACCATGCCTGATCTGCTTTTAAAGTTGGCCACTATGTTTAATTTTATCCATAATTTTTCATTTTGTTCTATTTGGTTGTTTTCCAGATGTTCCTGTTCCTTTTTCATGTCCTGTTTTTTCCATGAGAGTTTTTATTCCTCTCCTTATCTCTTTAATGAGTGTAAATATATTTAATTTCTAGACAGTTTTAGACTGTTACATTATCTCAGGTTCTTGGGGGTGCTAGTTCTCTCACATGTGTCTGCTGACTCCCCCATATTTGGACCATTTTTTTTTTTTTTTGGTTTCTTCTTTTTCATTGTGAACATATTTTCAGCTAGAATATTTTTTCCCTGTGGCATTCCTGTGTACTTTAAGATGTGGTAGTAACATTTTAGACAGTTTTATATTTGATTCTTCTGGAAACTCCAAGAGTTTCACTAGCTTGAAGTAATTATGATGTCTACATTAATATATCCATTTGAGATTCCTGTACTATGCAAATAGCGTAAAATTTGGATTCTATACCTATGCACAGCACAGATTTGTTTCCAGAGACAGAGTCTGGCTCTATCATGCAGGCTGGAGTGCAGTGGCTCAATCACAGAAGACTACAGCCTTGAACTCCTGGGTTCAACCGATCCTCCTGTCTCAGCCTCCCAAGTAGCTAAGACTATAGGTGTACCACCAAGACCAGTTAATTTTTTTATTTTTATATTTTGTAAGGATGGGGTCTTGTTGTGTTGCCCATGCTGGTCTCAAATTCCTTGCCTCAAGCTATCCTCACACTTTGGCCTCTCAGAGCTCTGAGATTTTATAAAGATTGGGTCTTGCTATGCTGCCCAGGCTGGTCTCAAATTCCTGGCCTCAAGTGATTCTCTCATCCTGGCCTCTCAAAGCTCTGGGATTACAGGCATGAACCACCATGCCCAGCCAGCACAGGTTTTAAAATTTCCCTTTATTGTGGGGAACTTTTTCTCATCCAGACATCTAATCAGTGAGAATTTTATCAGTTGCTTTCTAGAACATGAACAATGTGTTTTGTAGTCCCCTTGTATGAGGGAAGCAAGTCTTCAGTTCTAAGTCCTCACCTTTCACAGGCCCAAGTTTAAGTCCTTTATTCTATATGTGTGTTAAAGCCTAACCCATAGCTGTTAGGTCCTGTAGCCATGTCTAATATCCTCCGCACTGTTCTGGCATCAGCTCATGCACTTACCACATTGACTATAAGATTCTTCCTTCTCTGTGGCACATGGACATTTCCTCTGTTGTTTTTTTTTTTTTTTTTTTTTTTCTCTTTCTGTTTACCGTCTCTGTTTCAGCTATGTATGCAAAATAGCTTTGTTTTATCAGTATGCTAAGTAGGTGGAGCTAGAAAGCTGTGTCAGTCAGGTTTGTAGACTACTGACTGTGCAATAGAAATACATGACCTTTGGAACTGAAACCTGAGACTGAGCTGTGACTTCACCACTTACAGTCTGAGTAAGCTGTGCCTAGTCATTTAACCTCTCTAAGTTATATTTTTTTCATGAATAAAATATAGATAATGTTAGTACTGATCTTCATTACATGGTTTTTCTTATTGCTCTAAATTCACTTTTATTTAGATTCAAACCATTTTCTCCATCCCAATTCCTAGAACAGCTAGAGAAGATCGCAATTTTCTTACATATCTTATTCAATATTTTCCCTTATTAAACAAATGTTATGAAGGAATAAAGCAGTTATTGATTGTATGATCTTATTACCTTTCCTCAATGTACTTTTCATATACCAATGGATTGAGGAAAGTTCTGATAGAAAAGAGACCTAAAATAGGAAAGAAATGATAAATTCCATTTCTTGGTAGATATGCAAGGATGAGGTTGGGGCGGAGTTACATCTCTGTGGAGTTTCACCCCTCACAGTTTTCATCTCTCTTTCTCTCCCTGCAGAGTGCAAATGAGTGAAACCTTATATTGGTTTAGACATTCTGCTTGGATACATGTTTAAGAGCCAATAAATCTGTCAGAGTAGATTTCAGGCTGAGCCAAGGTGAATGGCCTCACAGTAATTCTGCCAGAGCCTCAGGGTACCAGGCAACATAAGCAGAGAGGTCACCAAATGCCTGCTCACCCCATGCCCAGGAACAGAGATATTCCACATAGGAATATGAGGACCTTTCCCAAAACCTTGTGTTTGGCATGTGGTAAAATTCTTTGTCAAACAGCAGAACAGTCCAATAAAAAAAAAAAAAAAAAAAAAAAAAGAGCAAATAATGAAGGCACATAGAAATCACAGGTCCTCTTAGTGATTCTGGTGGTTTGTAAACTCCACATGAAAGTGATTATTCATCGCAGAAGACAGTGTGGAGGTGTACACACCAAAAAGCTATCCACTTTTACCCCATAGACAGACTTACACAAAAACACTAGGTCGTCCATGGAGTTTAATTTTTTTGGTTTCACTTTCTGCAGCTTGTTTCTAATAATGAAGACCTATAGGTACTGATCTATAGGGATCCCAAAAATTAAAAAGCCAGTTCGACCAATTATTCCACGGTGCACCTTATAGGCAACAAGCCAAGTTCTAGTGCATAGAACTTCCTATTGGCATTTTTTAAATATCTAACTTTTAAAATATGAACAGATAGCCAAGAATTATCTGACATTTCCAGAAAGCCTCCAGCATAAAAGATAAAGATATCAAAGCAGAAGAAAGGAAACTCAAAAGAAACAGAGACAAGATACTAAAGAGGAAAACTTTAATCAAACTATGTTTAATGACCTCAGAGGTATAAGATAAGCTATTTATCCTTAAAGTCAGGATGCTAGTAAGAAAAAAAGAGAAATAAGTGAAGGTTATTGTTTAAAAAATAAAATGTTTTTTAGAAATTTAAATATGATAACTAAAATTATGTGTGCATGTGAGTGTAAGATTTGGAAAATAAAGGTAAGGAAATATCTCAAAATATTAAGAAAAAAATAGAAGACAAATCAGAAGAAACTAAAAGCCCAGTGCAGCAGGCCCAACATCCTACCAATAGGATCTAGAAAAAAATATATCAAGAAAAAGATTATGGGAAAATTTTTTGGACCTGAAGAACATGAGTCCCCAGATTGAAAAGGCCTATTCAGCATCTAGCACAATAAATGCAAAAAGACCCAGCTGTGTCATAAAACTTCAGTACACCAGGAAGACAGTAAAACTTTCAAGAAAGGAAACAATAGGTCACAAACACAAGACCAAGAATAAAATGGCAGTAAATACTCAGTACTAGCAAGGAAAAATACAAATGTTTTCCGACATTTAAGATTTAAGAAATCTTCACCCACGCACCTTTTCTCAAGAAGTCTTCTAAAAGATGAGCTTCACCTAATGCAAGAAAGACAAAACAATATCCAGAAAATAAGGAATCAACACAGGAGGAAGACGAAAGAAATTCCCTGGACAATAATGAAAATAAGTCTTAATATGATAACCATACATAGGTTTAGAAAACAAGCAATACAGATGCAACAAGGGTCCAGAGACATATGGAGGAAGAGCTCCATTAAAAAAAAAAAAAAAATTCAACTAATTAGATTAGGTGGTACAGCTGCTAATGTAGGTAGTTATACATCGAGATACTGTATGTCTTGTGCTTTGGAACGTGAGTGCAGGAATCAGACTGCCTGGGTTCAAGTCCTGGCTCTGCCACTTCCCATCTTATGTGAGCCAATTAATTTCTCTGTGCTTCATGCTTCCCATCTGTAAAACACAGATTATAGTTACCTGCCTTATAGAGTTATAAAAAAATTAAATGCGGCACTGATACTGTGATGAAAACAATGTCTTGAATATTGCCAAATGTTAGGGGAAGCAAAGACAGTAACACAGACAGAGAAAACTAAGTCATTTTTTAAATGAGTGAATTATCAGCTCTAGAAAAAATGATAATAGAACAAGAAAGGAGTTATAATGATAGTATGCTCCTTAGCTCAGCAGAAAATATTTCCATTGTCAGAATAATGCAAATCTTGAAAACTGCGATGTAATAAACTGGAAGGATAAAGGAAGGGAAAAGGGACTTAAGGGAGAAATTGTTATCTACCATAATAGAAGTGTGTAGAGGTAGTATTCTATTTAGAATATGGAATTAGATATTAAAATAAATAACTACACGCATCTGAAGTAATCCTCAAGGAACAGGACTTGGTTAACTATGGCATTTGGTTAGCATAAATAAATAAAGAAGGAGGCAAGGAAGGAAGGATACAGGAGAACCGGCGAGGCTGCAGTGATTCTGGAGCACCAAGTTCTAAGAGAAGCCTCAAGATTGCAGGTCATGGTGGAAGTGCCCAGCATGGAGTCCACACTGCTAGGAAGTATTCCCAGGAAGGGAAGAACCTGCTGTTCCATGAACCCATAACATGGGTCTCCATTACCCTGAAAGGGTTTTTCCTGTCTGGAAAAGGAACCTGCAGAGATAACCTAATTATGAAGGAGGGAAAACGTTTTGTTTTTACCTCTTCTACCTAGAACATGAGTTAAGTTTGACTTGACACTACAATCACCCTTTAAAAAAAAAAAAAAAGAAAGAATACATTTTGGTTTGAAATAGTATTTCCTAAAACAGCAAGTCACAATACTAAAAATTGACATTTGAACGCAGGTAACTGACATATAAATAAAGGGATAAATATCACTGTTGTGCTCTGAAATTAAATGAATAAAAAAAGGATTCTGCCAAATAATCATAAAAAGATGAAAGAGAAGGCATGTAGGTTGCCTGCATGAGGAAAACACTTCATTGAGGCCTGAATTTGTCTGAGCTCCACACGATGTTTCAAAGCCATGGCAAGCTGTGAACAGCCTGAGGGTTGTGAACATCCAGGTGTCATGACACTTTTCTCCACGAGTGACCCATCACCGGGTGCACCTCTGTCCTTGCAAAGGACCTGTTGAGGTCCTCAGCACTCACACTGTCTTTAAGGGCTGCACAAAAACCACAAGACGAACCAGCATGGAGGAAAATAACTTACTAGGCATTTTCCTGTCTGGGGTACAGATGTGTTTGGATTTCAATGAAGGAGTTGAAACTTCAGCAGCTGAGCTAGAGACAGCTGTTCCAGAAACCCAGAGGGAGACCTAAAGGTCTTGTTTTGTGTTGTATCTTGGCAACACTCCTTGCTATTGCCGACCCGTAGCAAAGGGCCAGTCCTTTGTGATAGGCCTTGAGAGGCGATCGTATTTCCAGCCGTGTGAAGAAGAAACAGTGCGACACAGTCACAGGAACTCCTTGCTTGGGTCACAGAAACACCAAGACACCACCTAAGCATGAAATCTCACACAAAAGATAAGCAAGTTGATAGTATATGACAGCTATGGGAAGTGATGATTTTGTAAGCAGCAAAATAAATGCAGATGATTTTTTTTTTAAACATGTAAAATTCTGAGCCAAATGGCTTTGGATTTATAATTCCCAGGGATTTTGGTGCTTTCAATAATGAGCAGGAACATGAAGTTTGAGGGGGCGGGGTTAAATCCTTTAAGTATTTCTCTATAAAACCAATTCATGCTAGCTTTTCTGTCCTAAAAAAGTATTTCAGTTTACTTTCTTACTTTTTCCCCTAGGTTAGAGCAATGTTTTTTTGTTTCTTTGTTTCTTTGTTTGTTTTTTTAACAAAAGCAGGGGCAGGGGAAGGGGAGAGATTGACGAAGGGAACAAATACTTATGAAGTTCCCATCCTGTGTGGGCATCCTGGGAGAAACTTCGCCCACATAATCATAAAAATTCTCATAATTCTAAGCCAGGAATTATTATTATGATACCCATTTTAAACATCAAGAAACTGAAACTCACTGTAAAACATGTTTAAAATCACAAGGCTAATGTGCAGCAGAGCTGAGATTAAAATGAGATTAAATCTATACCTTTTCCCCATATCTGCATCCCAGTGTTCATTGCAGCGTTATTCACAGTAGCCAAGAGATGAAACCAACCTAAATGTCCATCTGTGGATGAATCAATAAAGAAAACATGTTCTATATACACAACATAACACTATTCAGCCTTAAAATAAAAGGAAATTTTGTCATTTGGAACAACATGCACAAAACTCGAGGACATTATATTAAGTGAAATAAACCAGGCACAGAAAGACAAGGCACAATCTCACCTATGTGTGGAATCTAAAAAATTGAAACCCCTAAAAGCAAAGAGTAGGATGGTGGGCACTGGGGACTGAGGGAAGGGTGAGTGGGGAGATATTGATCAAAGGTTATACAATTTTAGTTAGACAGGAGGAATAAGTTCAAGAAATCTATTGAATAACATGGTGACTACTGTTAATAACAATTTATTGTATACTTGAAAAGGGCTGAGAGTAGATGCTAAATGTTCTCACCACATACACAAAAGTATGTGAGACAATGCATATGTTAATTAGCTGAATTCACCCATTCCACAGCTTACACATATTTCAAAACATCATGTTATACATCGTAAATGTATGTGATTTTAACATAAATATACACACATACTAAAAATTAATAATTATTACTAAAAGAGGTATAAATAAGTGAAGAAAGAAAGAAAAAGAACTATGCTCTTTCCTTTTGACCATGTTTCTTCTCATAAATGTCACAGACCTTTGCTTTCTCTTACGCAGTAAGGCAGCGCTGTCACTAACAGAGGTAATACATTCCTTTTATTCATGTAAGCCATATAGGACAGTCCATAAATTAAAACTGTGAGAGTAAATGTGCTTATCTCTAGTTTATCAATTAAGTTTCCTGCTGTGACACATTTCTCTCTTTTGCCAAGTATTCTAAAATCTTCCTTATTCATTGCCCAAGTAAAATTGGCAAGCACTGTTATCCTCACTTAATAACACAAGTTACCCAGGGAAGAGCCTGGATTAGAAGCTATGATGCCCAGAGCTTATGGATAAGCACTCTGGATCTTCTATCTGGACTCAGTGAAGAATTCAGAGGTCTATTTGGTAGAAATTCAGTTAAGAGTCTGGCAGATTTGATTATGTCAGAGCTGTGGTTTCCAGGACACACTGCCTCTGCCTGTTTTCCTCCTCTGATTGCTTCTTTTTAGACGGAATCTTCTTATTCCCCTAATCTTTTAGATTTGGTATAACATACAGTTCTGGTCCTGGACTTCTCCCTGATTATTCTCTTTATTCATTTAGCCAAAACGTATTTGAGCTTCTATTACATGTACATGTCAACTGCCTTTTGACTTACAGCCTACTTCAGCCCCTACTGTGGTTCTACCTCCTGCTAAACAATAAGCTCTTCCTTCACTGTCCCTCAACCCTAAGCGTGATAGCAGCTTCTAGCTGGTACTAATTGCTGGGCTACTCCCTGCTCCTTGCAGGACTTTCCAGCTTCTCTACCACCCTTTTAACCAAGTATCTGCATTAAATCCAATCTGTTTGAAAGACCTAGGAGGCCATTTTCCCGGCTGGATCCTAATGGGCACAAACAGAGAGCATTCTTAGTTACAAGCTACAGAAACAAACTTTGGCATTTTGGCAGGAAAGAAATATAAAGATATTGAAGAGCTCAAAGAATCTCTAAGAGGATCAAAGAACCAGGCTGGGAGACCACAAGGGAAAGAGCAGTGCTCAAACATCTCAAAGTAGAACTGTTCTGGCAAAGCCACCATTACTGCTATGCTCCATGTCTTCAGTTGCACCACGTCACCAACACTGGATTCGGGAAGTCTCCTGGTTCAGACATGTGAAAAGGCAAGTACAATACAATGGGCAAGAGCAACAGAGACAATACAGGGAGCTAGAGCTACACTTCTGGCCTTCAAGACCCAGGAGGATGGGGTCAGCCTCCTACTCATTTTTCAATCCCATTGCCTAGAGTAGTACATATTCAATACATGTTTTCTGACCCTATGCTGAATTGTCAGGCACATTCCTGATGCATTATATTCATTGTCTCTGTTTCTTACTATTACCCAATAAGGAAGGTGTGCCCCTATTTTACAGTGGAGGAAGTTAAGGCACTCCTAATTCCTCCTAACTGCCTTACTACTAATATGCTTCACATCTCAGTTTTGATGTAATCTCTCCAAAAGGCCTGCCTGTACCATGTGCCCCCATCACCAAGCTGAGATTATCTTTATCACAGAACTTATCCTCTGTTTTGTAATTGGCAACTCATTCTCATGAATTTTCATGAGCAGAGCTCTTTAAGAACAGGAACTGTGTCTGTGTTGTTTAGCAATGTATACTCAGCATCTAGGCTTGTGCTGGCACATTTCCTTTGCACCAATCATTTTTTGAATGACTTGAATAAGTGACTAAGGCCCAGAGACATTAAGTAACATGACCAGTCACAAAGCTAAGAGGTGACACAACTGAGGTTTGAACTATAGTCTGTCTGACCCCTAAATCTCTCCTACATTTTGCTGAGGGGTAAGCAACTTAATCCATTTATAGCAACCAGAAAATTTAAGTTGGATTAAATGCTTGTATTTTAAGGTCAAAAGTTATGGGTAGGGAGTCTAAGAACTTCTCATAGTCATCGGGTTGATGAGGAATTAGCAAACAGAACCCTGGACCCAAAGCTAGAAGAAGGTTCCTAGAGGACAATACTCCCTATCAAGACTTTGCCTGGGCTGGACAACATTTAAAACTCTCCCTTAATTTAATATTTTAAGATTCTAAGGTTTTTAACCGAATCTCTAGGTAAAAGGAAACTTGTTCCCTCTAGCATCAATAACTAATTGACCTCATCAGCTTACTAAAATAACTTTAAAATATTAGAGATAATTGTAAGGCACCTGATATGGTTTTTTATGCTCCTTTAGACATTGCAGAAAAGTCTTCTCAAACTCACACTTGTCAGACATACACAGAGTCACATTCAAAATAACGAGGATGGGGGAGATAATGGTTTGGAAATCAAAGGAATTCTTTTCCTGCCTTATTTATCCAGACAATGTTCCCACTCCCTCATTTTTGCCAAGTTAATGAGAGCCATCCATCCTCTAAGCATGCACTTTCCACAGACCCTAAATTCTAAAATGGCCACGAAGCAACATGGATTCAATAACAGCCTTTTGGTACTAGGGGTGGGGATGGGAGGCTGAGGTAGGGAAGTGAGAGATGAAACAGACAGGAAACACTCAATGACATGTTCACTAAAATTACAATGCACACATCCTGATTTTGGAATGCTAACATGCAGCACTAAGAGAGCCTTAGAATTGAAAAAAACGTGCTAATTAAACAGAAAATTATTAAATGATATTTATAAAATGCCTACATATTTTGTCCAGATGATATTTCCAGACATAACTAAAAAATAGTGGGAACAACAAAAGGAAGTTTCACATAAATTACATGTCTTGTAATTACTTAAAAGTAATTACATTACTTTTAAAATGCATTTTAAAAGTTCCTTGTTTCAGCTTTCTACTTATGGCTAGCCAATTTTCCCAGCACCATTTATTAAATAGGGAATCCTTTCCCCATTTTTTGTTTCTGTCAGGTTTGTCAGGATCCTTTCCTTACTCCTTATATGCAAATTAATTCAAGATGGATTAGAGACTTAAATGTTAGACCTAATACCATAAAAACCCTAGAAGAAAACATAGGTAATACCATTCAGGACATAGGCATGGGCAAGGACTTCATGTCTAAAACACCAAAAGCAACGGCAACAAAAGCCAAAATTGACAAATGGAATCTAATTAAACTAAAGAGCTTCTGCAGAGCAAAAGAAACTACCATCAGAGTGAACAGGCAACATACAGAATGGGAGAAAATTTTTGCAATCTACTCATCTGACGAAGGGCTAATACCCAGAACCTATAAAGAACTCAAACAAATTTACAAGAAAAAAACAAACAACCCCATCAAAAAGTGGGCAAAGGATATGAACAGACACTTCTCAAAAGAAGACATTCATACAGCCAACGGACACATGAAAAAATGCTCATCATCACTCGCCATCAGAGAAATGCGAATCAAAACCACAATGGATACCACAAAACCACGATGGTATCCACAATGAGATACCATCTCACACCAGTTAGAATGGCAGTCATTACAAAATCAGGAAACAACAGGTGCTGGAGAGGATGTGGAGAAATAGGAACACTTTTTCACTGTTGGTGGGACTGTAAACTAGTTCAACCATTGTGGAAAACAGTGTGGTGATTCCTCAAGGATCTAGAACTAGAAATATCACTCGACCCAGCCATCCCATTACTGGAGATATACACAAAGGATTAGAAATCATGCTGCTATAAAGACACATGCACACGTATGTTTATTGCATCACTATTCACAATAGCAAAGACTTGGAATCAACCCAAATGTCCATCAGTGACAGACTGGATTAAGAAAATGTGACACATATACACCATGGAATACTATGCAGCCATAAAAAAGGATGAGTTCGTGTCCTTTGTAGGGACATGGATGCAGCTGGAAACCATCATTCTCAGCAAACTATTGTAAGAACAGAAAACCAAATACTGCATGTTCTCACTCACAGGTGGGAAATGAACAATGATATCACTTGGACACAGGAAGTAGAGTATCACACACTGGGTCCTATTGTGGGGAGGGGGGCAGGGGGAGGGATAGCATTAGGAGATATACCTAATGTGAATGATGAGTTAATGGGTGCAGCACACCAACATGGCTCATGTATACATATGTAACAAACCTGCACGTTGTGCACATGTACCCTAGGACTTAAAGTATAATAAATAAATAAATAAATAAATAAATAAATAAATAAATAAATAAAAGTTCCTTGAAGTGTTTAAGGTATTCAGATTTGTTTCTGAAACTAGCAAATTGAAAAATTACCAGACCAATCAATACATATATACATATATAATAATGTGGGTGCTCAGATAATCAGTGTGAGCTTTCTTGGTAAAAGTTGAAGTAGGGTTTAATTTCTACTCTAGCTCTTTTTCTTCTGGAGAAAAAATATGTCTGTGCCCCATCAGCTTTCAAATGAAAATCCATACATGCAGCAAATCAAATGAACAGTTCATCAGTCATCCCTTTGACTTGATCACTGATTCAGAAACTCAGAAGTGAACACTATGTTGTATTTCATCTGGTTTTTGCCACTTCACTAGTTTCCAGCCGAGTCCTGCCACAGCACTCACCAACAAGATTGAAATAACAGCCAATAGCAAAACACCCTTGTGAAAGGATCAGCATTTCATGAATCCCTCAAGGATCTCAATATACAATCCAAGATATCACAATGAGAATCAAGAGCAGGAGAAAAACATTTTGATTACCAAGTTAAAAGAAGGTGTGAAAGAAAACACTAAGATCAAGAATACATATGTGAAATGTACACAGTGTAGCAGAGGGATATAAAATGTATGGCACTAATACTCTGTTGCCCACTCTTATGCCCACAGCTAAGCCCCAATCAACCCCAGAGCCAGATGCAGCCTCAGAATCTATCTTAACACATTTCTTCAAAAAGCCACTCCAGATCATTGGCCCTAGAATCAAGATAGAATTCTTTCCTCCTGCCACTGAAAACTGAGTATTTCAAGCCATGATGGCTCTCATATATATTGGAGCCTGGCTACATGGAGCTACTTAGTCATCTTTGAATGTACTGTGAAACTTCAAGCCCTGTGCCTTTGTTTTTTCTGTGTCCTACCTGGAAATATATTTTCCCTACTCCTCTACTGGTGGAAATCTTATTTAGTTTTTGTGGCTCCATGCAACAATTTCCTCTTTCATAAAGTGTGCCTCATTCATTGCCTCTAACCATAATGAATTGTTTGTAGTTGTTCATTTATTCCACAGGTTTCAGTGAGAGGTACTTAGGCAATCTAAAAGAAATATTATGACCAAATAATGATAATAATAATCACTATTATTATTATATATAACATATTTATATAAAAATTCATTTCAGTCAAAACACAAAACTAAAGGGGGAAATGATAAAATTTATGAATTACAATTCCTTTCCCTATTTTTAAAATAAAGCTGTGCTGTTACTATAAAGTGAGTCAATATATAAAACTTTAGTGTTATCCTGCATCTCTACTGTAAAATGTAACAAGGAGAGAAATTCAAATATAATATCACTTTGTCCTGGGGTATTAAACATTTCTATCAGGGCAGAGTATCTTACACTACGAAAATTACGTCAAGGGTTACCAAATGCTCTAGTTCAGCTGTTCCCACACTGGACTGATAACTCAGAAGCATAAGATTCTATATTTGAAGAATATAGATTTCCTAAGTCTTATACTTAGCATATGAACAACATCTTTAGGGTGAGGGGCTCAAGAATCCATACTTCACGAAAGCTCCCCTAGGTGAACTGGCGAACTGCTAGGCTGGCTATCTTAACTGATGATTTTTATAATAAATGTCTGAGCTGAGGACATTAGTAAACATTCCTTACAAGTATAACATAAACGAATATACTCATTCAGGCACACAATATTTGGATTCCACCTATGTTGTTAATTCCAGGGAAGACACAGACTGTCAGTTCATTCATTTTGCTATTTTGGCATTGCAATTATGGGAAAAGGGCTGCTAAAGGTTTCGAGTCTGATAAATTTCTAAAGAACCAAAAATTGACTTATCTTAAGATAAATGTGTCATGTTTGTCTTCAATCTAAACAAGAAAACATTTGGGGGCAAAACTTTGTTAAAATTCAATTTAACTGATTTATCTAACCATGTATAAAAGCTGTTTTTCACATGTTAAAAGACAGTGTGAAAGCATGGGTTTTTCATTTTGTTTTGTTTTACATGTCAATACTAAAAGAGTTTAATTTTTAAAATTTCTGTGACATAATGACCTTAACTTCTTAAGGAAAACAGGAAAAAACATGTATATGTCCAAAGAAATAAAAATTTACAATAATAGTGTTCCTAAAAAGTAGAATCCCTGAAGATGCAATTTACAGCTCATTTTGGCCTAACAATTCACACCATAAAATAAAAGGAAATTCTAATCTAGTGGACTCCATTAACTGGATGTTTTCTGACAATCCTCTAAGCACTACTCTATGGTTAATCAATAAATACAGGGTGATTAGTCTCCTGTTAATGGTCTAGCACACATGCCCTAGTTGGAACCAAAGGCATCAGGGATACAGATGAATGGACTCCAGTTCTAATAAATAAATAATATGAGAAACGAATCCAACTTTCAGACAACACAGTAAGTCCCACACAGCCTGTACAAAGCATAGCTGGCACACAGGAAGGATACTAATGTGCACTGAAGAGAACAATTTGAAATTCCATTACAAACATTCATTTTCATGAATTTCCTTTCTGTGCTTTATCTTTGTTTGCATTTGAGGAGTAAGCTTAGAAACAAAAACAAATAATAGAAACCTACTGGCTTCCTGGGTCAGACCAAGCAAAGGTAGACTTTCACTATGCCTGGAATGTGTCAATTTGCCTTTTAGGTTAAAATAAATTTGACAGTGCACTGGGAAATTAATTTTAAAATCATAGCTGTGCTAAGCATGGGAAAGATAATACTCCATTACTAAAATTATTTGGCTTCCTATGTAAAAATACAGCTCTCACAATGTATGAATGTGGTTTTGGAGTCGGGTTGCAATTCTCACATTCAGCTGTGGCAACTGAGAGAATATGGATAATTTTTTACATTTGCACTGCAAAATTGTGGCACAGATAACACTGGAAAGGAGGACTTATTTTGGCTATTTACATTTTCCAAAAATGGTCACATTAATATTTGTGATTCCACATGCTCTTCCAGAACTTGTTACTTGTTCATCAAGAAGGAGAATCTATTTTTTTCTCTCCTTGAATCTGGGTGATGCATTGTGACTACATTTACTGAGAGAATGTGGAGGAAAGGATACTGTGTGACTTCTAAGAATAGATCATAAAAGTTGATACTAACCCAAGCATGGTGGCATGCACTTGTTGTCCCAGCTACTGGGAGGCTAAGGCAGAAGGATCCCTTGAGCTCAGGAATTCAAGGCTGGCCTGAGCAACATAGGAATAAATTGTCTCTAAATAAATAAGTAAGCAGGGTATGTTGGTTCATGCTGTAATCCTAGCACTTTGGTAGGCTAAGGAGGGTGGATTGACTAAGTTCAGGAGTTTGAGACCAGCCTGGGCAACACGGTGAAACCCCATCTCTACTAAAATACAAAAAACTAGCTGGGCGTGGCGGCATGCACCTGTAGTCCCAGCTACTCTGGTGGCTAAGGCAGGAGAATTTGCTTGCACCCGGGTGGCGGAGGTTGCCATAAACCGAGATCGTGCCACTGCACTCCAGCCGTGGTGACAGAGCGAGACTCCATCTCAAAAAACAAACAAAGAAGAAGAAGAAATAAAAATTTAAAAAAATATAAAATTGATACAGCTTCCACTGGGCTCTCTTGGGACACCTGCCTTTGGAACTTAGCCACCATATTATGATACAAACAACCACGTGGAAGGGCCACATGTAGATGTTCTATAGTCACAACCACATGGTGGTCCCAGCCAACAGCCTGCACCAACCACCAGACACATGAATGAGTGCTCCTGAAGATGATTTCACCCTTTAGCCTTCTAGTCACTTCATCTGATGTCATATGGAGCAGAGAAAAAATGTGCCCCTAGGCAAATAGCAAACCTGTGAGCAAAATAAGTATTGTTGTTTTAAATTACTGTATTGGGTGGTTTGTTACATAGCAACTGAAATACAGTTCGAGTGTCTTGATTTTGTTTTATCTTCTCTACCATTTAAGTAACTTTTTACCAGGAAAACAATTCAACAATCATTTCACAGTCATTCTATCTGCAATAATTCATACATGGCAGTACCTGACTCTCAGAGCTGCCTTGCATCCACTATGTGTTTGGTCACTGCTGGACCAGCATCCTGTGAAAGCTATGTTTGTTCAACTTATGCAATGTAAATTCATTTTCCAAAAAATTATAAAAAGAATGCATACTCATGAAAATTCAAATTTTACAGATTTTTAGTTAAAAAAAGCCCTGTTTGTTGCCTAACCCCCACTTCAATTCTACATCTTCAGAGACAATTTCATCAAATCTAGTATGTATCCTTTCCAAGACTTTTCTACTTATCTACACCTTTGCACACACACAAACACAAAACACACACATACACATACACCTTAAGTATATATTTTAGACATTTTCCCCTAAATACTATGAGTTTCTTTTTGATAAACTGATAAAACAAGCCTATTGATAATAAAAAGTAAGAGATTGTTATCCAGATACCAAGAGAAGAAGAAGCAGGAGGAGGAGGAGGAGGAGACCATTTTCTGAGTTCTTACTATGGGCCAGGCACTATGCTAACCAGTTGGTATGCACTACTCCAGTTAATATACTGCCTATTAAGTGAATACAAATCTTTAAAGAAAAAGAGTTCAGAAAATAAATTCAGTAGTCACCAAATCTTATTGAGTTGCCAAGATGCATTACTATCCCCTTATAGAAATGAAAAAGAATCCCAGAAAAAAAAATTTAGGCCGTCTGATATGTGCTTGGAAGATGACTGCTGCCCAAAGAGTAGGGTTGATGGCACAGGATTCTTCAATTTTCTTTTACATAAAAATTACTCCAAAATGTAGACTCTAGGCCAGAGCTCTACTCTGAATTCTAGGCCTATATATCTAACCTATTTGACACATCCACTTAGATGTCTCAAAGATTATCCACACTCATTATGCCCAAAACTTCTGATTTCCCCCTGCTGCATGTGCACACATGCATACACACATGCAGTGGTGTTCTCATACTTGCTCTATGGCATCACTACCCAGCCAGTTGTGCAAGCTGAGGACTTGGCAACATATTATTGGACACTAACCCATATTAACTCATCTTAATTTAGAGTCATAAATATCTCTGAAATCTTTCCCCTTCTCTCCATTTTTATTGCCAACACCCTAGGGCAATTTACGAGCATCTCTTACATAGGCTACCGTAACGAACTACTCATTGCCTCCCAGCTTTCCATCCAGGTCAACTCCAATCTTTTCTCTGTGCTATAGCTAGAGTGATATTTTCAAAACAAAATTTCATCATTTTAATCCCAGGCTTAAAACTCTTCAATAGATAACCTCTGCTTTTGGGATAAAGGTCCATATTTTTCTCATAGCTTATAAGCCAAGAATGGTTCATGCCTACTGCTTCAAACTCAGCACATGCTCCTTTTCCTCTCACTGTTCAGCCACAAAGCCTTCTTTTATTTTCTTCAAATATACCAAGTTTTTCCCACCACAGAGCCTTTGCATGAGCTGTAACTTCTGAAATGCTCCTCCTTTCCGTAAGTAATCTTTTGCACCTTCAGCTCTCAGCTTAAATATCAGTTTCCCAGTGAATACTTCCAATAATTTCACAAACTAGTTTATATTCATTTATTACAGTCTACTATAATGCCACATTTCCTTTCTTCACAGCCCTGTCATAGTTTGAAGTTGCACTTTTACTAAAGTAATATTTTAAATGTATGTCTTCCCAATTTGACTGTAAGCTCTTGGACAGCAAGGACCAGAAGTGTGCTGAAGCCGGCTCATGCTGGCTCACATTTGCTTAATGCATCCATATCTTCTTACACTGTAGAACATCAATAGCTTGAAACTGGCTGTAGTGGGAGTATTTACACCACAGGAATGGACAAATACTAGAAATCAGAGTTTTTGTTTTTGTAAAGCCAGGTGTTAAACATTTACCAGCAAGAACCATGCTTGCCTTTGCTTATTAACATATCTCTAGCACCTAGAACAGTCTCCAGTACATGAAAGCCTCTCAATAAATATCTGTTAAATAAATGAATGAATGCTCTAATCATAAGTTCAGCCAGCATTCCAGTGGATGCCCTCTTGCAGTGAATGTGACCTCTTGGTTTTATGAATGAGAATACTTCCAAAATGCAACTCCTATTTGTTGTTTGTTTTCAGACATTTCTTTATTTGAATAACTACCCTCTGTCTGAGTCTCCAGAGCCAATGACATAGTCGAAACATGCAATTCACTGAGAGCACAGTTCCCCAATGGTCAACTGATCATGCTATAATACATTTAGACTTTATAACCAAAAAGGATCATCCTTTTTCCCTCACCCCTCCCTTTTTCCAGGATTCCTGGAATAACTGAGTCAATAAATGGAATAATTGAGTCAAGAAAATAACAGAATATATCCGGAAGTGTAAATGTACTTACTGTAAGTATATGTGTGTATGCATGTGCACATGAGCACACATGGGCATATGTCAATCTTTTTGGAAGAATCTACATATATAATGAATAATATCTTATTTAAACAGAAATGGTGGGAGGGTTGGTGGGAGATAGAGGACAATGTATGTAAAATGAAACATAAAAAGGACAGCAATCCAGGGTTTGTCACCTATAAAGGAAGAAAATCATACCTGCAAGATGGGTGCCTCCAAAATTAACCAACTACCCAAATACAAGCAACTCATGCCCTTAGGCCTAAAAGAGCCAATGCAGTGTGACAATGATCAGATAGGGGACAAAAACTGTGGACATTATTTAACCCTTAAAACCTGTTCCAGGTTTCAGGTCACTGACAATAATCATGGTGTATAGAATGACAGATGTCTACATAGCACTTCCCCAAATTCCATCTCTGTGTAAAATACAGATGTTTTCCAAAGTAGACGTATCTTTTCAATTAACATTTTGTGGGCTCCAAGAAATTCTACTGGGTAAGGCAGAATATGAAGGAGATGAAGGATAGCAGTATTGGTACTGGTTGATTCTCCAATCGTTCTCTAAGGATGGTTATTTCCAATGCTGGGCTAACAAATGGGTATTTGGTTGAATTCTTTTTTCTTTCTTTTCCTTTTTTGTGAAGTCCCAGGAAATGTTAGAAATCTCTATTCTGTTTATGTGAAAAAACTCATTAGTGTATTATAAATAATGATGTGGCTTTTGCAAGAAATATACATCACTGCTGGAAAGTAGATACTCCATGATTCCTTGCTTCTGAGACATATCAATAATTTCTACCACAGAAAATGCAGCTTTCATTCTGGTGGCATTTCCAAAAGCAAAGGCACTAGAAAAATGCAAGGAAGTCAAGAGAAGCCTTGTATTCTTCCTGTAGAAGTCAAAGAGAATGAATTAAGAAAATGTCTAAGAAAATTTCTAGCATTCCAAATAATTTTCAGGTCAGCAAAATAAATTATCTAGACATCTTAAATAAAAGAGTAGAAAAAAAATCAAAGCACAGCACATTACAAAGTCCAAGGGTGAGTCAATATTAGAGAAACCTATTAGTATAAATTCACTAAATTATAAGGCAAAAGAGAAAAACACCTTTCTCCTCCCACCCCTCTTCCCTTTCTGGACAACTCAGCCCAAAAGCCATTAGGTAGCTCCAAGAAGGAGTTGGTGGGGAAAGGGGGCATGTTGGAACATAAGTGGTGTGAGAAGGGCATGCGCAGGGTATAGGACATTGGTGGTGGATAGAAAATTCATTTTGTATAAGGCTTTGATCATATAAGTACCTATCTAAAGGAAAATGGAAGTTGAGTTTCTTACTCTCAGAGAAGAGTTACAAATAACGGAAGGGAGAAAACTAATATAGACACATAGAGTTGTATTAGAGTAAAAGTATCAATATTTAGGCATTTTTAAATATATTGAAGGATGGATAGACAAATAATGAATAGGTGGTTAGATATGTAATACTGAAAATCACCTACACATGAATGTGTGTGTGTACACATAAACATATATCTATTCTTTAGCTCAGTCCAGTAGGAAGGGCCTGGAAGTAATGACACCCAAAGAACAGTGAGCATACCTTAGACATTAAATTGTCATTTCTAAATACCATCTCCAGTAAAAAGACCAGGGCTCTTTGGAAAAAATAGACGATTCTAGGGCCAGGGTAGGCAGAGTACAAGATAAAGCTGGAGGAGCATCTTCTTTTACCAGAAAATAAGGAAGTGCTCAAAGAATGAAGGGGACATACCACATGGACACAAAAACCAGTTTGAAGGTGCTCCCACTGGCCAAATCTAGGATAATTTGAACACTGAAATAGATAATTTCAATAATGGATCATAACATGACAAATTAAACATGAAAGTATGAATTCATATGAATATAAATGAACAAATGTTTGAAGAAAAGTGGGACATTTATACAATCTCAAAATACCTTTCCACAAAACAAAATAATTTCAAAGGGGAAAAAATAACTTTATGGGACAGAAACCTGACTGGTAACATCTTAAGCAAGCAAATTGAACATCACCAGTAATGGGATAAATTCAAATCATATACCACTTGATAAGATACAATGAGAAGAACACTGTATCCATCTTGTGATATTTGGGTCAAAATGCAGAACCTGAATCTAATAATAAGGAAACATTAGACAAACAGAAATTGAAGATCCATTTATACAACAATGGGTATGCAATTTTCAAAAGTGTCAGGGTCGATAAAGTTAAGAAAAGGGTGAACGATTGCTTCATATTGAAGGAGACAGACATGACAACTAAATGCAATATACAATTCTTATTTTTGAATTACAGATTTATTGAAATAAAATTTACATCGCAGAAAAGTCACCCCTTCAAAGCATACAATTTAAAATTTATTAATGTATTCATAGAGATGTGGAGGAAGCCACACCATCTAATTTTAAAATATTCTCATCCCTCCAAAAAGAATCCCCATACCCAATGGCAGTCACTCTCTATTTCCTTTCCCGACACCCCTAATCCCTAGGCAACACTAATCTACTTCTAGTCTCTATGAAATCTTAAAACATACTGTCAAATTGTTCAGAATAAAACAGGTTTTTTTTGTATTGTACTCACAACTTTCCTCTAAGTTTAAAATTGTTGAGAGACAGAAAGAGACAGAGAAACATCACATTCACATAAACAGATGCTGAAAGATTTTAAAATAAAATTCAGCATCTACTGTTGATTTTTTAAATTGTGAAAATGTCAGAATAAATGGATATTTCTTTAACAAATATGCATTTACTTTGATAAGTAAACCAAAAAGCCAGTATCATGCTTAATAATAAAACACTAAACTATTCCTATTAAATTCAGGAACAAATCAAGATTCCCAGTATAACCACCATTATTTAGCATTGTTCTGGAATTGCTAACTAATGCAACAAGACAAGAAAAAAAGATGGGATTCAAATATTAGATTTAAAAACTATTTACATGAATATGAATGTTTAGCAAGCTCACCGTTAGGTAACACATATTAGGTTGGTGCAAAAGTAATTGTGTTTTTGCCATTATGGCAGAAAGCGCAAGTACTTTTGCACCAATTTATTACACAAAAATATATAACTTTCCTAAAATCAAGAATAATCTAATAGTGGAATCTCAAAATCAAAGCAATTGAACTCATGGACATGGAGAATAGAAGGATGGTTAACCAGAGACTGGGAAGGGTAGTGAGGGAGCTGGGGGAAGGTGGGCATAGTTAATAGGTACAAAAAAAAGTAGTTAGAAAGAATGAATAAAACCCAGTATTTGACAGCACAACAGGGGGACTGCAGTCAATAATAATTTAACTGTACATTTTAAAATAACGTAAAGATTATAATTGCATCATTTGTAACACAAAGGATCAATGCTTGAGGGGATGGATATTCAATCCTCCATGATGTGATTTTGACACATTGCATGCCTGTACCAAAATATCTCATGTACTTCATAAATATATATATCTACAGTGTACTCACAAAAATTAAAAATAAAACAATGTTTGAAAAAGAATAGTCTGATAGGAGACACAATCCAGAACACATTCTAGTCATAATGAAATAAAAAACTAAAAAGCAAATCATGCATTGGGAAAATTATTTGGGATTAATAGCCCCTTTGCACTTAAACAACTATTATAAATCATTATGAAAAATAAAAATGTTCTAACAGAAAAGTTTATTCCCTCAAAGAAAAAATTTAAATGGCAATAGACGAAGTTTAAAATGTTCAATCTTACTAGTTATTAAAATGCAAAATAAAACAATGGAACTCCATTTGTTTTTGTTCATCAAAGTGTCAAAGGCATTTTTTAATGAATGTGGGTGCAGATTGGTACTGTGAAATTACTGTTAGTGATAATGCATTCTATTATTAAAACTTTCCTAAAGGACAGTATGACTGATTATACTAATAAGCTCAAAAACCTTAATTATCCTGTCTTTTAACACAGTAATTTCACTTACAGGAATCTACCATTTTCAAAAAATGTATATAAAATTTAGGTACCTGGGTGTTTACAAACGCATTGATTAATGACAAAAAACAATTACAGACAACATGAATGTCCAATAATAGGAAACTAGTTGACTAAATTGCAAAAATTTCAATGTGATTAACTATCATCTAGCTAATAAAAATGATGTTGTTTGAAACATGTTCACAAAAGATTGTTCAAAGCCCTTATAAAATGTAATCAATAATCAATACAATCAATTATCCCTCTGCTCAGAAAAAAATTGATTTTTATATTTCAACATATTAAGAATGGTAATTTTGCTTCCTCATAATTTCTAAATTTCTAAATATTTATTTCATAATAAAAAAAATCACAGCTTCTTTGAAAAACAATGATCTCCACAAGTGCTAGATGAGTCTATGGCAACCAGTGAGAAAAACTGGGGTTTTTCTTATCAACCAGTTTCATTCGGAATCTAAGGTTTAATGTGGCTGCCAAACAACCGAGATGCTTGAGGATTCTCTGGCAGAAGTAGGGAATCAACAGCTAGCTGATAAGTAACAAGCCCATTTTCTTCTTTCATGTTTGGTGAAAGCTTGGAACATTGTGCTCAGTTAGATGAGGGGCACCTAATGGACATGATTCCTGGGAAATTCCAGGGAGTTCTGTGATTAACCGCTAAGTTGATGAGTAGATTTAATCCACTGAAAAGAAGGGTTAAGGGGAATATAAAAAATTTCTTCAAATTTGCAAATGACCGTCAAGAGAAAGAGGTATTAGACTTATTCTTAGCGGTTCTAAAAATAGAACAAGAACCAACGTACAGAAATTGCCCAGATAGCATCTAGGGACAAGACAAACTGCTCCAACAATAAGACTCACTCCACAAAGGCAGACAAGGTGAAGCACAACAGAGGTCTTCCAGCAGGGGCTTCTAATGACTCATTAGGACTGTTGCAATATAAATTCCAGCCTTGGTAAGAGATTGTAGTAGACACGTGGTCTCTAAGACCTGGCAACTCAAAGTGCAGTCCATGACTGGTAGCACTGACATCACCTGAGAACTTGATAGAAATTCAGATTGTTGCCCCCATCCCTACATTTAATTCATCAGAATCTACATTTCTAAAGAACATGACTTATATGCACATTAAAGAGTGAAAAGCAGATGTGGAAGAGGTCTTCTAACTGTACCCTCTCCATCCACTTGGGTTCTTGGGTTCTCCTGTTGCTACCCCTCTTTCACCTAATCTTACATGACCTACCAAATCCTCACTGAATACATATTCATTAAAGGCAGAAGACTTGTGGGTGGTTTAGAATAGAATAATGAGCTTCCAAACTAATATAATCTGATGAATGACTACATTGCTTATTAGTGAGAATTTGGGAGCAGAGGGATTCCACTGAAATCCATTGACAGGTAAATGGATGTGAATGCAGCCATATATAGTCTCCTTGGGCCCAATGATTCAGACCACGTGAAGGGCTCTCACCTTCCTATGATCCTCATTCATCATTCTTATTCATCTCCTGGCAGCAATTGTAGGCTGCCCAGCCACTCTTTAGGGTTATCTACAGAGGATAAATGACATTTTGCTTGCCAACCAGCATCAGTCCTATACTCTAAGAAAGTCTATCGTCGTGGACGTAAATCTCCAACTTTTGGCAGCTGATAGTCCAAAACGTCAAAGAAATAAATAGTGGAAAAATAACCAGACCTCATGTATAAGTCAAGGACCAGAGCATTTAATGGCAGCTGGATGTTAAAGAATTGCAAGACCAAGCTTCACTTCTCTTGCAGCTTCATCTTCTGCCAGTCCCTAACTCATAATGCTTTATGAAGAACCAAATGCTCCCAGTGCCTAGAAATACCATGCCTTATGCCTTTCCTGTTACCTTCATCTGGAGGGCCCTTTAGACCTGGTTTTGCCTGGACAACTTTTGCTTATCCTTTAACACTCAACACAGGCTTCACCTGCTCCCCTGGGCAGAAGGACAGGCTGCATGACCTGCTGCTCCTCTGAGTTCCCCCGTACCCTGTTTTAACCTCCATTGTGTCACATGAGACCAGTTCTGTTCAATAGAAATAGAACAGGAGCCACTGGGCACAGTAATTCCAGCACTTTGGGAGGCCGAGGTGGGCAGATCATTTGAGGTCAGGAGTTTGAGACCAGCCTGAACAACATGGTGAAACCCCATCTCTACCAAAAATACAAAAAAAAAAAAATATGCAGGCATGGTGATGTGTGCCTGTAGTCCAAGCTACTCGGGACGCTCAGGTAGGAGAATCACTTGAACCTGGGAGGCAGAGGTTGCAGTGAGCCAAGATTGCGCCATAGCACTCTAGCCTGAGTGACAGAGTGAAACTCTGTCTCAAAATAAAAAAGGAAGGATATATAATAGGAGCCACATAAATGTTTTTAAAAGTCAAAAGAAACAGGTGCAATTAATTTTAACTGTATACTTTAACTCGGTATCTATCTGATCTAATTATTTTGACAGGTAATCAACACCATGTTAAAACGATTAATTAGATATTTTACAGTATTTTATCATAATAACTTGTTAAAATCCAATGTGTGTTTTACGCAAAGAGCACATCTCTATTCAGACTAATCACATTCTCAGTGCTCAGTAGCCACATACGGCTGCTGGTGACTATGTTGGACACTACAGCCTAATACTGAAATAATCAATTTCTGGGTTTGCCTTCCCTTCTAGAAAGTATGCTGCTTAAGGGCTAGTCAATGTTATATGTGTGATATCATCAGTGTATCTTCAGTGCCTTATATATATGGAGCGCTCATGAAATACTTGCTGAACTGAACTGACCTGAAGGTACTTTGAGAGAAAGTAGAATTTTAGCAGCTGCTCAAATGAAGAGCAGCTTATGCATACTTACAATAATTATGATGACAGAAATGACAGATAATATTTTTCTTGAATGATGTTCTATGCTTTTTAAATATATTATCTCATTTAGCCCTCACAATGACTCTATATACCATATGCCATTATTATATCCATTTTATGAAAGACGAAACATTCCCCAAATTATACAGCTACTAAGTGGAAGAGCCAGAACTTATCAAAATAGAGAAAAGCAAAGTAAATAAGATCAATTATGCGTACACTCACCCACCACAATAAACAGAAAGTTGAAAATAAGCTATCTCCACATAAATTAAAAGCCCTCTCCAATATGGAAGACTTCTCTTAAATTTCATTCACCAACTCCTGCAGTATCTTTTCCAGAGCTTGATGATCTGCTGAGTTTTCCCTTATGCAGGACCTGCTTCTTTACAGATTTCTGAGCCAGACATTTCTGGCTTGATATTTAATATCTTTCATACTCTCCTTCTATATTCGCATTCTGCCTGTCTGGTCAAGACGGTAGAGCTTTTTACAAACCACTCCAGTGACTAAAGTCACCTTTCTCAGGTCCCTGTCTTCTCCCAAAATAGTGAGAAACAGCAGTGCATAAACTGCTTTCCTCTTCCTGCTGCCTGAAGGACCCCACAACCTCCCTCACATGGCCTGTGGGGGAGGTGAGCAATAATTGTTGACATGTGCTTTTGTTTAAGAGAACTGGGCTGAACTGTGCCTAAGAAAAATGATGCAGATCTTAATTTTTTTTTTTTTTTTTTTTTTTTGGTGTACAAAAATCCCATTATCTCTAAACCACAGGAACCAGAGTCACATCTGGCAAGGGAAATAAAGCTGGAGATGTAAGGAAAGAACAGATTAGGAGAAGCCTTGAAAACAGGCAGCTGAGTTTAGATTTGATGTGGTGGGAAATAAAGATCCCTTAAGGGTTTCTGAGCTTGGGAGGGATGTGATGAAAACAGTGATTAAAGAAGATGAAATACAAGCAGGACAAATTGAAGGGAGGGACTAGAGTCTAAGAGGAAGCAGTGATCTAGGCTCAGGGGAGGTGGAGAAGGCAAGGGTATTTATTAGAAAAGAGGTCCACGATCCTATACAAATTAATTAACATATGCCTACTCCTAATTCACTTTACTACCAAGTTACTACCCCATCTTTTGGTGGGGTTTTTAAAAAAATGCTTTTCCTATATTGGGAAGGCAAAAATAAACCCAGGAGGAAGCAAATATTTTCATTAAAATGATAATAAAATGTCATCCCTATGAATATAAAGGTTTAACCGTGTACCCTGCTGAGCAAATGAGCTTTATTGCAAGCATGTGGAACAGTGTGCTGGGCTGAAATGGATTTCAGAAAAATTTACTTTAGAGCCTTATTCACAGAATTAAACAAACACAATGAAAACAAAGTAGTTTTTTAAAGCAGCCTCCTGCAGATGAAGGCCATATGACAGAACAGAAATGGCTGCCCTCAAAGGGGCAACTCCAGCCTGAGGGTGCACCTAACTCCTTGCCTTCGAGGATGCCAAAAGCATCCCATCTAACCCAGGTTCTATGTCGCAGAAAGAGCACGTCGACACTCAGATAAACAAACACCGTTTGCCTAGCCGCTACTCACGAAACTTTATACCATAAGCCACCAAACTCTTTAATTCTGGCTGCAATTTTAAATGGTCTAGAGACTTAAAAATTACTTCCATTTGTTTAGATCTGGAAAGAACTTTGGAGGACATCTAAACCAATCATTTAATAATATTTTTAAGCTACACAACCCTTTTGCCAATTCAATCTAATGGAAATAGAATGGATCAATATTAAAGTGGAGCTCCTTGGGTAGGGACTGTGGTAAAAGACCCAGAACTCCATCTACTCATTCTCTCTCATTTCCTGTGTCCACCTCTACACCGCAACTTACCCACACTGGGGCAGATCCCCAGAACTCTCCCCAGGGCTGCAGAGAAAGGAGCCTGCAAAATACGGAAGGGTCTACTACCTTTTGTGTGTGTGGCTTCTTGTGACAGATAAAAAATTGAAACCCAGAAAGCTTAACACAGGACTTCCATTTCCAGCAAACTAAATAACCTGGAAAGCCTCCTTCTAGAAATACATGGAATGCTAGCTAAATACAAATATCCATTTAAATGCATAAAATGAACTCAGGTAGACAAACTTATGAGTTTGAAAATGGGCACAACCTATGACCCAGCAGGTCCATGTCTATGTATGTATCCCAGAACTGTTTTTCAACTTGTCAGTGGAGATGTATCACTGGGTCATAAAACACTTTCCTAAATTACAGTGGTGTATGAAATAGTACAGGTTAAGCTGAATTAGAGGTTAAGTGTGGTGGCTCACACCTATAATCCCAGCATTTTGGAAGGCTGAGGGGTGTGGATTGCTTGAGCCCAGGAGTTTGAGACCAGCATGGACAATGTGGTGAAACCCCATAAGTTTCAAAAAAAAAAATTAGCTGTGCGTGGTGGCACACACTGGTAGTCCCAGCTACGCAGGAGGCTGTGGTGGGAGGATCACTTGAACCTTGGAGATTGAGGCTTCAGTGAGCCGTGATTGCGCCACTGCATACCAGCCTGGGTGACAGAGCAAGACACTGTCTCAAAAATAAATAAATAAATAGGCCAGGAGCTGTGGCTCACGCCTGTAATCCCAACACTTTGGGAAGCCAAAGTTGGCGGATCACTTATGGTCACGAGTTCAAGACCAGCCTGGCCAACATGGTGAAACCCTGTCTCTACAAAAAATACAAAAATTAGCCAGGCATGGTGGCATGTGCCTGTAATCCCAGCTACTCAGGAGGCTGAGGTAGGAGAATTAATTGAACCTGAGAGGCAGAGGTTGCAGTGAGCTGAGATCGCGCCACTGCATTCTAGCCTGGGTGACAAAGCAAGACTCTGTCTCAAAATAAAATAAAATAAAATAAAATAAAATAAATAGACAGAATTAGACTTAAGTAGAAAATAAAGATAAATATTATTCTGAGAAACTTTTGTTCCATATATGCATACATATGCATACATGTAGAACATGTATGTGCTGGGTTTCCATGTAACTGCGTGGACAAAACATTTTGAAAAATGCTATTGTAGAGAAGTTTTTGTATGTTAGGACAAGGAAATGTACAAGAACACTCACTGAAGCATTGTTTATAACTGTGTAAAATTAAAAGCAATCTAAGTGTTCATCAACAGAAGAACAGACAAACATAGTGGTCTGTTCATGAAACAAAGCAGTTCAAATGAATGAACTAGAGCTAAATTGTTGAAATCTTATGCTAAATTAGATAGCAAACAAATGGTAGAATATGTATGGTGTGCTTCCATTTATTTAAAAATGTAAAACATGCAAAATGACAGTACTTATTGTGGAAAGATGCATGTGCATGCAGAAAAGGTGTGAAAGCACATACATGCAAGACAGTGTTTATCTCCGGATGGAAGAAAGGGAAATGGGATTAAGAAGTCTGCAAAGAACTTCAACTATGTCTGAAGCAAACCCATCAAAATGTTGGGATTGCCTCAGACTGGGTGGTGGGACACAGAGTTTTGTTATTTCATTCTATTTTTCTGTTGATTAACTTCCTATGTCACCTGTGTCCATGAACTATGTGAGTTCATTTTATGCATCTGCACATTTAATGATTTTTAAAATCACTCACCTGAGGCCAAAAAGCTGATTGGCAGAGTATTCTGGACTAAACCGAGGGCAGGATCCTAAGTGATTCTCAGTCTAGTCTTCCTTCCACATGGCTGCCAGTTCATGATCTGTTTGCAAATGAAAGGATTTGCATCATTTGGCCCTAATCTTGGTAATTTATTTTTACCTGAGAGATGATGCTCCCCACAGTCCACCAAGGCCACATCTGCTCTGGCAAGAAAGTGCATAAAGCACATTTGCTTTGTGAAGGCTGAGCTGTTACTTCACAGTTTGTCACTTGGCTCTGTTTCCCAACTTCAGTTGTGCATTGCAACAAAATGCTAAGCCACTGAAAGGTCAGTAGAGAGATGATCTAAACATGCAAAAAATATCAGCAGAGACAGGGAGAAACACAAAAGGGAGGGAAGGGAGGAAAAAACAGCTTTGAATGGGAAAAGAGACAAACATAAAAAGCAATCAAATTAAAATCAGGATACTACTGAGAAACCACAAAATAAGTATCAGGTATATTTTAGATGATGGGAGTAACTTGAAAGAGTAGCATTTTTATAGCCTTTGATCACAGATACACAAACTAACAGAAGGAAGTTCGTTAATGTTTGTTTTAGTCTATTGGAAGACAAAAACAACAAGACAAACGATACCTTGGCAACAACTGGGGAATCATAACAGAGAGATTTATGGTGCTTTGGAAAAGTTCAGGGCAATGGTTTTTATTATTGGCTCCTTTACACTCTTCAAGTTATATAAAAGGCTCTTACTTCCGTTTCTTCTTTTGGACTAAATAAATACATAATCATAACTTCCAGGTCAGCTTTAGCTTTTCATGTGGGTGAGTTAAAGCCTTTTGCTTTGCTGAGGGGTGTGGGGGCAGAGGGGTGATACTGGCAGAAAATGAAGATAACCCTTGTCATATAAGGTCCAGAGCAATCATTACCCCGAGTTAAGTAAACTGGGCCAGGTGCAGTGGCTCACACCTGTAATCGCAGAACCCTGGGAGGTCGAGTCAGGCGGATCATCTGAAGTCGGGAATTTGAGACCAGCCTGACCAACATGGAGAAACCCTGTCTCTACTAAAAAAATACAAAATTAGCCAGGTATGGTGATGCATACCTGTAATCCCAGCTACTTGGGAGGCTGAGGCAGGAGAATTGCTTGAACCTGGGAGGCAGAGGTAGCCGTGAGCCAAAATTGTGCCACTGCACTCCAGCCTGGGCAAAAAGAGGGAAACTGTCTCCAAAAAAAAAAAAAAAAAAAGTAAACTATATGTGATTCTGTCTTTTGGATACCTATCACCCTGGCATGCCTACCGACTCCATGAACTATGAACATATTCCTTTTGTACTCGTGAAAACTCAGCTCTGTGACAAAATTCTTTTGGTTGTCTCAAGAGCAAATGCAGCAGCAACTAATATTTATTGAGTACTTTACTCTCCTAAGGTTTTTTTTTTTTTTTTTTTTTTTTTTTTTTACCTCATTTAGTTTTTAACCTTCTCAGGAAGGTACTATAACTAGCCCCCTTTTTATAGATGGAAAAACTGAGATATAGGAAATTTACACAAGATCACTCAGGTCATCTAAAACGACAGAACCAGGAATTGGAGTAGCCAGCAGATTCTAACAGCTTGAGCTTTTCAGTACCACACTATACTGGGAGGTGGTATTTAAGATAAGGAGAGGCAGCTGCTGAGATGACAGCACCAAATTATGTTAGCAGCCATGAGGCCCCACTCCAGCTACAGTGGTTCTAAGCGGGAAGTATTTACATGCCAATGAAGGTGAGTCACTAAAAATCAGAATCCTTTCTTTAGAATTTCTAGCAACCCACAATATCTGCTTCCAGAATAGGGTAGAGACTTTTCAGAGCTCCTATATATCTTGCCCTACCCAAGTTATGGCTAATTTCTGTTATACCATCAATCCCCAGAGAATCAAAGTGGAGATGGACTTGGAAATGATATTGAATAAAAGGCAAAAGATTGAAGTCTGAGTTCAGGAATGGACTTAGCCCTTCTAGGCCTTGTTTTCCTTGTGTGTAAAATGAAAAAAATAATGCCCACTACATAGGATGGTGAGAATCAAACCAGACAGAGGCATGGAGAACTTTGATGGCACATATTTTTGACATGCAAGGATTTTTTTTTTCTTTGTCCTATCAGTCAAAGGGCACATTACAACCAAATTCTATAAACACCTATGACAAGGCCATGTGAATCCCAAAGAGCCTTCCTTTGTAGTATTATTATTAGTCTTGGTCAGGTCATGTTCCTTTTTTTTTTTTTTCTTTTTTCCATCTGTAAGAGGAGGGATATTAATCACCAAGTTTGCCTCCAATTTTGGTATTTTGTGGTTTTGTGTTCCAGGTGTAAGAAAACCAAACCCAGGGTTTCTAAATGGCAGGTTGGGCACTTCTAGGCATCCTTACTCTTCTAAGGTGAACAGTCACATTCCTCACATCCCATCACTCACACAGGAAATCTAACATCTATTATAATTATAGTGGTTCCAATGGCCGGCAAGTTCAAGTGTTAGAGAAAAAGATAACTGGATTGTCTACCAGAGATAGGTGGATATCCCGTTTCACAGGCAACCTGTTAGAAGTGGGGTGATAGCATTCTTACACTTTTGTTCCGGGTAGAGCCAGACACACGAGGAATGCAGGACAATGTGACCTTTGAGGGAGCTTCTAGCCTTGTGATCTCATGTGACTGCTTCACTGATAAGTATCACTTGAAGCTGATGTCAAGTATGACCAGCCCAGGGCTCTCACAGGTTTCCTGCCTCTCTGCAGGGTCTCTACACAGGGGACTCTCAAGCGCTAGACAATGTTAACTGGAGCGTGGTCCTGTAGCAGCTGTGTGCTAGCTGAATGCTCTCCCATTCCCTCCAGAGCAGGGCTGACCCCATTCCAAGGGAAGCTAGTCCCCTGGGGAGCATAGGAGCTGTGGCTGGGAATGATGGATCCATTCTCAAAGGGAAAGAACATGAGGGGATCAGTCAGTCTGGTCAGAGTCCACTGCATAGACCACCCCCAGTGGTCTCACCCCCTGGGCTCTGCCAGCCTCAAGCAGGTGATGGGACAGTTCACCTATGCAACATGAAACCTGGTTAGCAGCCTCGAGATTCATCATGATGCCAGTGGGCTGAGCTGCTGGCACATTACCATGAGATGAGCATGGGTAGCCTCCCCAGGCCCCATGCAGTGGGAACCCACTATCAGTTCATTCTGGGTCTCCAGCAGGCCATGCTCATTTCTGCCTTGGCTGTTCCCTCCTGAAATGCTTGGTCCTCAGCCTTGCACAGCTGGCTCCCTTCTGTAACTCAAGTTTCATTTCAAATATCACTTTCTTAGGCCTTCCATGGACACAGCCTCCCCAACCCTCTATCACACACCCTGTTTTGTATTTCTTATAGACCTTTTCAATTTCTGAAGTGATCCCATTCATTTTTCATGTTTATTTTCTATTTTCTCTTTTAGAATGTGAGCTCAGTTAGAACCAAGACCCTCTCTGTCTTCACCAATCAATGCTCAGCACCTAGAAAAATGTCAAGCAGATAATGCAGAATCAATGAATATCAGTAGAATTAGTTAATTCTATCTAGGACAGGTGTGCAGTGGCATGAACAGCATTTCTCTCTATGCTCTAAAGCAGTGGTGAGATTTCAAGACTCCAGGGTGGCTTTGGCAGATCTTTTGAATATATAACCATTGTAGGTGCCATCCCCTCTTCTTCTATATAATTCTCTCACTTAGGAATGTTTTTGGTTGCAGGCAAAGGCAACAATAACAACAACCTATTAAAGTACACTGTGATATCAACAAATAGGTTTTCATTTTTCTCAAATAAGAACAAATCAGGAGGGATGCTGTCCAGAGTCAGTGCGGCAGTTCAACCATACAGGGACCTTGGCTCTTTCTCCTTTGTGTCTTCTATTCTTAGCACACGCCTTTCCTCTCATACTTGTCACATCGTGGTTACAAGATGGCTGCTGAATCACCAGGCATCATGCCTGCATTCCAGAGAAGGAGAAAAGCAAAAGGAGTCAGAGCCATGCCTGGGAAATCTGTTGTTCCTTTTTATAAGAAAGACAAAATCTTTCCCAGAATCATATCCAACTAACTTCTATTTATATCTTCTACATTAGAATTGGGTCACAATGCCACTCTCATCCAATTACTGACAAAGAGAAATGGGATTACTATGACTGGTTTAGACTATCACAATTCATCCTCGGAGACTGGGGTAGGAATGTATCTTCCCTGAGATCAAGCTATTGTCATACTGTCCTGAACAAATTGGGATTCTAATAGGAAAAATGAGAGAGACATGGCTGTTAGCTATACTATAGCTAAATGAACTAGAGGGGGATTTGACCGATAATTAGGCCTATACACTTCTCTTTGCCAAGAATTACAGCTGAGACACAGACACAGAGAAAAAGGGAGATCCCCTGCACCATTGTGTTTCTGAACTTTCTTGAGATGTGGTTGTTTAAATTCTTTAAATTTTATCAGATGCTTAAGTATTTTACTACCCTAAAAGTGTCTTCTTTTCCTGAAGCAAGTTCAAGGTGATTTCTGTCGTTTAAAACCAAAGTGTCTTTGTTACAGGAGTGTCTAACTACAAACATTCTGCGTGGCCCAATCAGGCTGTGCTGCATGGTTTAATATAGGGTGTCAGACAGTCATTCACACCTCCCTCAGGAACAGCAGGGCCCTTTGCACCAAACCCTCTGCTCCTCCTGAGGTGACCGGAACATTGTAGACATTACGTCATCAGCCCGACAACATCCTCCTTTTCTCTTTCACGTTCAGACAGCATTTGCTGAGGTCCCAAGTGAACAGAGAGGCCTTTGGACACTAAAGGCCTGTGTTGTACAGAGGGATGGAGGTTGTACAACATCATCCACACTAACTAGTGGAGCACTGGGACTGCTGAGATATCACATCACAAATCCATGACAAAGGCAAAAAACACACTGTACCTTCTGATCATTAGCCCAGTGCTCTTTTTCTTTTCTAAACCACCTGATTATCTAGGTCAAACACAAATACATTCACACAGTCATCCACACCCCCTCACACAGTCACCCCCCACAATGAGGAAAGACTATAATGTGTAAAGCCTGCCCAGTCCAGCTTAGGATTCCCTTCCTGCTAATAGCCACAAGGAATATTTTGGGGCAGATTACAAGGATTATCACTCACCTGTTCTACAAGGATATCTCCACAGATTTCTTGCTCTGTCATCTCTAAACCTGATCTAAATTCTTTGTTAATGTGTATCTTTCCCCAACTTATGCAAATTTTAGACAGGGTTTCTCAAAATGTGTTGCTTGTAACTTACAGGTTTTACATGAACAAATGGTTCTGTCAGATAACTTTTGGGAACACCTGGTTAAAGAAAGTTAAATGGCTTTTTCATTGCCAGACACTGCAAAGCTGTCAATATTCTAACATGCATGACGAATATCTAAGAAAGGGATGCAGCATGTGGCATTTTCCAAATTTATTTAACCACTTAATGAAAGTTTTTTTCTTGACATATATGAAAGACTGATAATCTAAGAGATGAGCTTTGGGAGACACTGCTGGTGGGAAGGAGTGCAGGGGTACATCCTAAAACCTCCTACCCGTAAGTACCAAGAGACATATTCTGTGACTGGGTTTAGTAGGTAAGGCCTGAACTTAGGTGTTCCCTAGTAAATATTGCTAGATAGTTAGAACTGCCACTTAGCACACAGCACCCGAGTCCTGCGTTACAGCTGCTATGCTGGGCAGAAGCACCTTGCTGTATGGGGGGAGTATACTGTGTTCTTGGACTAATCACGTTATTTCTCTCAGCATTAGGTTCCCCTCCCTGAAAATAAGCATTTTAGGCCATGTGAGAATGGGAAGAATGAAGTCATTACTGGAGAGTTGAATACACTATTAGTTTTCTTCTGTTCCAACCTTTAATCCAAGCAATTTTGGTTGATGTGAGGGTAATAAGCCACACTGACTTCAGTGACCTGACATGAATTAAACAGTTATTTGTCTTGTCTAGATCCACTTTCCCAAAAAGACCACTTGGCACAACATAAAAATATCCTGCCTACCTATATGCAAACATATCCCTAAATATCTGGCACTGATTCCGTTGCCACCTAAACTTTATATGCTTCAAGCATCCCTGAACTGACAACATGATTTCAGGAGAATTAAATGCCTGGATTGACAATGGTTCTACCAAAGCTTCATCTGTAGGCCATCCAGAAAGAAAAGCTCCTTTTCCTGGCAGGCTATTTTTCAGGGGTAGAGAAAGTCAAGTCAAAGAAGAGAATAACTGAGCAAACTCATTTATCATCACAATTTAATAATATAAACTGCAATTCATAAAATAAGTCTGAGAGAATTTTGTGTCTAACTCTAAAGGTTCAACATTAATAGCCATGTGATAATACAAAAAAATCATTGTTTATCTTTATCCCCAAGAGGAGTATGTTCAGGTTATATTAATAAGGATCATAACTTCTCTGAATTTACTTTGGCCTTATACTCCTCTAAATGGAATCATTTGAAGTGTCTGAGAAAAGTTCAGGTTTTAACCACATCCCTGTCTCTTAGTTCTATGAAAGAAGGAATGGTCTCTGTAGCAACGGGAACAATAATATTAAAAGGCATAGTAGTGTAATCGGAAAAAAATGAACAAGAGCATCAGAGGACCAAGATTCTAGTCAGTTTTCAGATAGTTGATGTGCTTAGGGGTTGGAGCGTGTCCACCAAAAAATTCATATGTTGAAGTCCTAACCCTCAGTACCTCAGAATGTGATCTTCTTTGGAAGAGAGGTCTTTACAGGGGCAATCAAGTTCAAATAAGGTCATTAGAGTAAGCCCTAATCCAGTATGACTGGTGTCCTTATAAGAAGAGGAAATTTGAATACAAACATGCAAAGAGGGAAGATAATGTGAAGAGACACAGGGAGAAGATGGCCATGTACAAGCCAAAGAGAGAGCCCTGGAACATATCCTTTCCTTACAGCCTCAGAAGGAGCCAATCCTGCCAACCCTTTGACTTGTGGATGCTCCATCTCCAGAACTGTGTGAGACAGTAAAGTCCTGTTGTTTAAGTCACCCAGTTTGTGATACTTTGTTATGGCAATCCTGACAAATTAATGCAGCTGTTTTCCTGGGTAAGTCTTTTAATATCTCAGGGTCTCAGTCTCCTCGTCTATAGCATTAGGGGGTAGATGGCCTTTGGAATTGCTTTTATCTATAAAGGTTAGTAATCAATGATACAGGTAGCCTCTCTCCAACTCTCTTGAGATATACACAAGTACCATCTTCTGAGAAAAGCTTTCCGTCTTATCTACAGATCAATGGATTATAGATGGGTTGAAACCAGCTTTGATTATCCCATCTGGCCACCCTAATTTATAATTCAGTAATGACTTTAGTAAGCAAAATAAGGAGGAAAGGAGGCTCATAGTCTCCTGTGAAAGGCTACAAACTCAGTTCATCTCTTTTTACAAGGAATTCATCATCTGGAAAAACTGACTTCTAACAGATTCTAATGGAGGTGCTAGGGTGGGGCTCAGGCAAAAAGATCAATAACAAATGTAAATTTTATGATGTGGTTCTCCATGGCGGAACCTCTGTCAAACAAATAACAAAAGCACACATTTTGTGCTCTCTTCACAACCCATTTCTGGACTCTCTGTCACTCAAATGTTTATCCTGAAAGAAAACGTTTCAGGCACAACTATTAAACTTCTGAATGTTACTATCCTGTTCCTTCTCACCAATAAAACAGTTAATGACAAGGACTTTTTGCAACATTTATCAACCTCTCATCAGCAAGTATTATCTTGGTAAAATCCCAAACTATTAATGCTTCTTCAAAGCCTGGAATATAGTATTAATGTCAGAATCATAATGGGTAAGAGGAACATTTTGGCAACAGAAATTGTAATTCTAAATGCTATAAAACAGAACTAATGTTCTAGCTCCCCTTCTGTGTACCTCATTGAATATATACTTTCCTGCCAAAAGAAATAGGAAGATAAGCATCCTACTCTATAATACAATTTTATCATTGCAAACCAGGGTCACCTTCTTAAGTAGCTGAACAGCTGGCTTAGCATCAAGTATACTAAAATAAAACTCAACATACTTTGCAAACATATATCCACCATTTAAATGGACAGTGCTTGCATCAGTCAGGATCCCAGTGAGAAAAAAACACTCATATTAGGATAATTCAAAGAAGGTTTATTTAATAAGGAACTTTTTACAAGGGTGTATACAAGATGTAATAGAACCACAAGGGTTTGCAGGTAAAAACCAAAGATTAGAAGCTGAAGTGCTTACACCACCCTTATGCACAAGGAGATAAGGAGGAGTTGCCAGAATCAGGAAGAAGAAAGTCATGTTGAGAGGAGAGCCCGATACCCTGATTTTACTTACCTCCCTCACTTCAGTTTCCTCCCAGGACACCCCATTGTTCAAACCCAATTACAGACAGAAAAAAAGAGTGCCCATTAATGTGTTCCATGAGGGTCAGCCTCTAAAGACCAGGGTGAATAGATTTGGAGGGGGTGATTGGACAATATGTAGCATAGTGCTAAATAACCCCAACAAACTCATTGGGATACTATTTGTAAATTTTGAGAGTAGAAAGATGTCTACTCCTGTTCACCACTTTATTCCCAGCTATATCATTCCAATACCAGTGAATTCTCTGCTTCTCTTGTTACCAGTAGAGGCTGTCTAGGTTCTGGGCATCTTGAACAAAGAATTGGACAAAACACACAAAACAAGGAAGGAATGAAGGGATTTACTGAAAATGAAAGTACATTCCATAGTGCGGGAGTGGGCCTGAGCATAGGGGCTCAAAGGCCCTGTTACAGAATTTTTAGGAGCTTAAATACCCTCTAGACAATTCCATTGGTTACTTGGTGTATGCCCTACGTAAATGGAGAGGAGCAAGTAAAATTACAAAGTCATTTACTCAGTGTACACCCTATGGAGAGGATATTTCCTGTCATAGCTGAAGTGTGAATGGGTCTTATGTCCCCTGCCTCCAGACCCTATTTTCCTGCCTCATTCTGAAGCCAACTGGGTGGCAACAATTCAACTTGATTCAGACACTAGCTACCCAGAGTTAGCCTAGACCCTACACAGTAAGGCTTCGGTTCTATAAGAAGCCCTCAATTTAGATGCTAGCTGTACATGATGTCTCCAGGCTACCTGCACTTCTGCCCAGTCTACCACAAATTTGGGGGTTTCCACAACAACTCCCCAGGTTCAATAGTTTGCTAGAACAACTGGCAGACTCAGAAAAGCTATCTACTTTCAATTATACTTTTATTATAAAGGATACAATTCAGGAACATCCAAATGGAAGTGATGCACAGGACAAGGTATGGGGCAGGGAGGGGACACAGCTCTTCCATGCTGTCTCTGAGTAATACACCCTCCCAATATGTCAATGTAGTCACCAACCAGGAGGCTCCCTTAGCCTTATTGATTCAGAGTTTTTATGAAAGCATCGTTACCACATAGACAGGATTTACTAAAGCATTTCCTACTGCTGATTAAACTCAGTCTCCAGCCCCTCTCCCCTCTCTGGAGGTGGGGAGGAAGGCAGGGCAGAGCTGACAATTCTAACCCTATAATCAGGTGGTTGGCTCCTCTGGTGACCAACCCTTATCCTAAAGCTATCTAAGCACTGCCCTCTTTAGTCACCTCATTAGCATGCAAAAGACACTCTATCACTCAGGAATTTCCAAAGGTTTTAGGAGCTCTGTACCAGAAACTGGGACAAAGACCAGATATATATTTTTTCTCATGTTACACCAACACATTGTACCACACAGGACCTGGCCCATAACAGACACTCAATATTTACTCATGGATGATGCAGTCTTCAGCAGGCCACTCTAGGGTTCTTTCTTAATTCTTTCCTGCCTTGTTTTCAAGGTATTAGTGCATCTGTTAGGCCTAAATTCTACATGGCTTTAAGATCCACATCCCCCTCTAGCTGGATACCTTGAGAAGACAAACCTTAATGGCCCCCTGAACCTTAGAGAAATTCATACCTCTTGACATCCCAGGCATAGGTAGACTCAAAGAAGAAATATTCACTAAGATCTTTTAGAAATGGATTCTTAACTATTGATGAACTAGCTTCTTCAGTCTCTTCACAGTTTCATCTCTTCCATCATCAACCACCAGGCTCTTAGGTCCTTAAAAAGAGAAGGAAGCTAAGGTTGGACATTTTCTGGGGGTGGTGGGATATTTTGTTCTAATGTCATATGCTGTACATCATGCTACCAAAAAGAATGTACATTCTGGATGGTTACGCAATGATGTGAGTTCCACCTTATTCTTTAAAAACTCCAAGTGATCAACATTTTACATATTACGGGGGGAAAAGATTTCTACCAGGAGAAAATATGAAACCAGGAATGAGGAAAACAAAAGGATGGAGCAAGGCTATTCCAAATCAACTTGAGAAAATGAAAGTGAAAAACATAAACCCATTCAGGGCTAGCGTATCTTGAAAACATGATGTGAAAGTTTGAGACTTAAATATGGGTAAGGCGGAAGAGTGTTGAAGTTTTGTACCTATGAGCAGAGCAAGGTGTCATTCTGATGGCCTGATAGGTTTCCCTATGGCTAGTAATGGCTTTCTAACATTAACAAAAATGGACAAAGCTCTATTACCAAACTCTAGGTTCTCTACATGAAGAGTTATCCAATGGCTTGAATAGGTCCTTTAGGGGAACATTTTTAGCCCTGCTCACACAGTCATAGCGAACCTTTCTGTGGAAGTGGGGTGCCTTTCAGCCTGAGCAAAAGTAGTAAATGGATTCCTGAATTTCTTCAGTTGAGTGTCCTCTCTGGGTAATGCATCCTCTGTGCATGAGACACTTGTTTTGATTAGTAAGCACACATATCATCACTTCAGGCACTGATCAAAAAAATGCAGCCAAGAACAGATTGTGATATGCAGTTTGCAAAAGTTTGCTAGAGACTCTTGATACTAGGAACAATTGCCTAAGGTCATTGTTCTAAAGCCAGTTGATCATCCTAAATAACCAGGTGGGGAGGGATAGACAGGTAGGTCATTGAAAGGAAAGACAGCAACAGAGAATGGAGTGAATATCTAAGCCCCACTCAAAGTTGTACTTAATCAAAATTTCTAAAGGGAGGGACTTTTAAAAGTCACAGCCTTGCCTCCTCCCCACAATCATACAGTAGTGAAAGGTAAATCAATTATCCTTTCCATATCTCTACACTATACTTACCTGGATTGGGTGCATTAAAATAACATGGAGAATCTTTTCCAAATATTCTGAACCTCCTCTCTTCCCTTCATCCCAGCTCTTCTTCAGTTGAGATGCACTGAGCACTACTTCTCTATTACACTCAGCTACTAAATAGAAATATATTTGGGTCACATATCTTAACTCCCTGCTGACATACTTTAATGGAATTAATATTTAACAATACACACTTGACTTAGATCAGAAATGCCTTACAGGAGTTACCTATTTGAATTTCATGTTGTTACATCTTCTGGAAAATCATAGTTTCAATCATCTGATACATTGTCCCATGTCTATTACATAAACCCTTCACAAAAATTTCATGTCAGAAGAGAGGTGGTCCCCCCAGCAGAACATGTCTGTGTCTTTCTAACAGACCATGATAATGAGATAATGCAAAGCATAGCCCCAGTGTCTCAGTTGCTAGGAAACAAGCCTTTTTTAAAGAAATAACTGTGCATATTGATAAGAATCCTTTGAAGTGGAGCCTTATAAGACAATGCTGTCCAATAGAACTTCCTGTGATGACAGAAATGTCCTATACCCATACTGTCCAATTCAGTAGCCAGTAGTCACATGGCTAGTGAACACTTAAAATGTGACTAGTGCAACTGACGAATAAATTTGACATTTTATTTAATGTCAACTAATTTAAACAGCAGCATGTGGCTAGTAGCTACATTGAACAGCATGACTGTAAGGTTACTTTTTCTTTCAGACTTTGTAGTTAGTACTTACACAGAAGTAAAACAATAGAATTTTTTATGGTAGTTTCAATTTAGGTGCAAATACTATGCTTAAATTATGAGTGTCATTGTCTTTTAGTAATATTGTTTGAAAGGATTTGTGCTTAACCGGCCTTGACTATAGAAGTTTGGCTGCTTCTAATAGAGAGGAAGAGTCTCACGTCCTCTCTCTCGGGCAGACTTATTTAACAGGACATGTCTCTGGTCTGGGCTGACGACAGAATCGCTGACCTTCTGCTGAACAGTGCCACCCCACCTAAGTGATGGTGAGGAGTGGGGATAACATGTATTCTCCCCTCAGCTAGGGAGGGACCCTTCAATATTCCAAACCCACCTAATAGAGGGAGGGCAGGAGGTGGCTTTAAAGCTGGCTTTGTTTAATTCACACATGGAGAAAGTGCTCTCTGTGTAAGGAATAGCCCAGTGGGTTTGCCAGATTTCTCAACCTCGACACTACCGACATTTGAGTCTGATAATTTCTTTGTTGTTGGGGGCTGAATTGTATTTTATTAGAAGTTGAGCAGCATTGCTGGCTTCTGCCCATTAGATTCCATAGCATCCCCCATTCCTCCTAGCAGTGGTAACTGAATATTTCCCCAGACGCTGTCAAATGTCCTCTGGGGGGCAAAATCAGAAGGGATTGAGAACTGTTGACTTAGACAGTAAGGTTTTAGACTGGAGACAACTTAAGAAAGGAGACCCAATCTAGCTTAGTTTTTTTTTTTTTTTTTTTTGCTGTTATTTTGTTTTATTATTTTTTAAAAATATCCAGTCCCTAGCAGATGCCTGGTACATGATATGCATTCAAGTAAATATTGCTTGGATGAATGAATAAAAAGCCACTATTATATATTTTTAACCTTTAAATTATCTGCTTCAGTGCCTAACATAGTGTAAGAGCCAATGAACACATGTTTTCTGGTCTGTTAATATTCTTACAGGTGTAAACGAAAAGCAAGAATTCCTACCAATGACTACTTGAGGAAGAAAAATCATAGGAAAAATAAATCTTTTGCACGTCTTAACGTGCATGAAGCCATCTTCCTGGCCTTAAATTCCTAGGAATTTAAGCTAGAAATGTAAGTCTAAAAATATAGACTTACCATGTCCACAGGAAGTGCCATAATTGCAAGAGAAAAAGCAAGGCTCCCTTTCTTCGTTGGGCCGGTTACCGACCCGGCCCAGTCCGCAGGCACGGGAAAGTTGAACTAATAAAGTTTGTACGAGTGGAGGCGGCGGCAGGTTGAGTGGAGGAGGCGGCGGTGAGACCCCGGACCAGGCTTTGAAGACCTGGGGCTCCTGGGCTCCGGGAAGACACGCTGAGGGTCCTAGCTGCCTTCCTTAGGCGTGGTGAGGCTGCCGGGTCTCCTGTTCCAAGTCCACTCAGCCCTGCCCAAGAAGAGCCAACAGACTTCCTGAGCCGTCTTCGAAGATGTCTTCCCTGCTCCCTGGGGCGAGGAGCAGCACCCCCTGAGTCCCCTCGGCCTTGCTCTCTGCCCATCCGCCCCTGCTATGGTTCAGAGCCTGGCCCAGCTAGTCCAGACTTCTACGCCTTGGTGGCTCAGCGGCTGGAACAGCTGGTCCAAGAGCAACTGAAATCTCCGCCTAGTCCAGAATTACAGGGTCCCCCACCCACAGAGAAGGAAGCCATACCGCGGAGGCCGGTGGCCCTGCTGGAGGAGGAGGCAGAAGTTATTAACCAGAAGCTGGCCTCGGACCCCGCCCTGCGCGGCAAGCTGGTCCGCCTGTCCTCCGGCTCTTTCGCCCGCCTGGTGGAGCTGTTCTGTAGCCGAGAGGACAACTCTCGCCCAAGCCGAGCATGCCCCGGGCCCCCGCCTCCTTCCCCGGAACCCCTGGCCCTCCTGGCCCTGGCCATGGAGCTAAGCCGGCGCATGGCCGGGCTGGGGGGCACCCTGGCTGGACTCAGCGTGGAGCACGTGCACAGCTTCACGCCCTGGATCCAGGCCCAAGGGGGTTGGGTGAGCCATTGAAGCCTCTCTCTCCGGGCCTCACTTTACCCAACTGTCATGTGATAGAGGTTTTTGGGTTCCTCTCAGACCTCAGGTATTCTCCCAGCTCCACTGCGTTCGTTCTGTGTTGAGCCCTTGCTGTATGCCAGGACTGCAGTGATGAGTGCGGACGCTATACCTGGCGTCAACGACTGGGTACACTAATACTGTGAGCGTGAAACCAGTGACTGCGGTTACTCAGAGAGAGGCCGGGCGAGGTGGCTCATGCCTGTAATCCCAGAATTTTTGGAGGCCGAGGCAGGAGAATCATTTGAGGCCAGGAGTTCAAGACCAGCCTGGACAACATAGTAAGATCCCCATCTCTACAAAAATTGAAAGTAATTAGCCAGGGTCAGGTGTGGTGGCTCACGCCTGTAATCCCAGCACTTTGGGAGCCTGAAGCAGGTGGATCACCTGAGGTCAGGAGTTTGAGACCAGCCTGGCCAGCATGATGAAACCCCGTCTCTACTAAAAAAAATACATAAATTAGCCGGGCTTTGTGACAGGTGCCTGTAATCCCAGCTACTCGGGAGACTGAGGCATGAGAATTGCTTGAACCTGGGAGGCAGAGATTGCAGTGAGCTGAGATCGCGCCATTGCACTCCAGCCTGGGTGACAGAGTAAGGCTGTGTCTCAACAAAATAATATAATAATAAAAACCGGGTGCAGTGGAAAAAAAAATTAAAAAATTTAAAAAAAAAAAAGAAAGAAAGAAAAAGCAAGGCTCCTTGACCTCCTCACCTCCTCTCCTCACCAAAGTTCATCTGGGTGCTGGGTCAGTAAAATTCCTTCCTCACTGACTGTGGGAGCGGGTCCTCTTCAGTACCAGACACAATCTCCAAGAGCCCAGGCTGCCAGCTTCCCTGCAGGAGAAAAATAGACAGCTCGGTTCAGTTTGTGGTTCCTGAACCTTTAAGCTTCATTTGCCAGCAGGTAATGCTTTTATCTCATTTGTCATAATCAAACCCTGAAGAATAAATCTACTACCTAATTAAAGCTAAACCCTCTGCACCTAAAATTTAGGAGACATCTCATCTCCAAGTACATATGGAATAGCATGGCAGGGAGAAAATAAAGGCATTCCCACCACGTACAGATTTAAACCGACAATACATTTAGCATAATCTGCCCTTCACCGTCTCTTTACCTAAACTCTTCATGGCATTTTAAGCTTCCTGGACAAGATTTTCTATTTAATGGGAAATATCGCTAAGTTCCATATCACTGACTGTACATTTAAAGAACTGCTGCATTCAAACAACCAAAATCATTAAGGGACACTGCTATTTTTATCAGGGATAAGGTCAGAGCATTTATTATAATTAAACAAAAGAGCAGAAGGAAGGAATAGTGGTTTGCCGGAGACAAATTAGAAACACCTGGGAGGTGTTTAAAAGTCCCAAGGGTCAGGCCACACCTCAGATCAACTAAATCAGTATCTCAGGGGTGATACCTAGGCATTGTAATTTTTTAAAAAATAAATGCTTTATTTTAGAACAGTTTTAAGTTTACAGAAAAATTGAAAAGGTAATAAGGAAGTTTCCATATATGCCACATCCAATTTCCCCTACTAATAACACCTTACATGAGCATGGTACATTTCCTGCAATTAATGAGCCAATACTGATACATTATCATTAACTAAAGTCTGTAATTTATTCATGTGTCCTTGGATTTTCCCTAATATCCTTTTTCCTTTTCCAAGATTTCATTTGGAAAACCCCAGTACATTTGGTTATCATGATGTTTTAGGTTCTTCTTAACTGTAACAGTTCTCAGATTTTCCTTGTGTCTGATGACCTTGACTTTTTTTGAGGAATACTGGTCAGATATTTTATTGAATATCCCTCAGTTGGGGTTTGGCTGATGTTTTTCTCATTATTAGACTGTGATTATGTGCTTTTGGGAAGAATACCATAGAAGTAAAGTGTCATTCTCATCACATCTGATCAAGGGCACATACTGTCAACATGACATTGATGTTAACCTTGATCACCTGGCTAAAGTAATGTATGTCAGGTTTCTTTAGTATAAAGTTCCTCTTTTTCCACCTTTCCATATTGTACTTTTTGGAATAAAGCGAATATGTTTAACCCACACTTAAGGAATGGGGGAGTTATGTTCTACTTCCTTGAGAGCAGAATATCCACATAAATTAGAAGTATTTAGCACAGGAAATTTGCCTATTCTTCATTTATTTATTTATTCAATAATATACTCACATCAGCATGGATGTATATATATTTATTTCACGTTTTGGGTATCAGTTCAATACTAAAGTACTGTATTCATTTTGTTGCTCAAATGTTCCAACTTTGGCTACTGGTAGTTCTTTTAGTTGGCTCTATGACCCTTTGACATATCCCCTTTGTTGTGTGTGTGTGTGCCTGTGTGTGAGGGCTTTTTTTTTCCTGGAACTTCCTTACTTTTTGGCATACAAGATGCTCCATGCACACCTTCTATATTTTCTTCTGTCATCCTAGAATCAGCCAGTTATCCAAGCTGTGGTTCATTTAGTTGGAGAATAGAAAACAGAAAATAGAAACCAAGAGCTTGGTGCTAGGTATACTCATTGCTACTGGGGTATCATTAACTCTAGACCTTCTCAACTGACAGAGCAAGGAAATACGTGTGCATATTTTAACCCATATCGATATAAATACACATATCCCTAAATATTTCTATACGTAACCATCAATATCTATAATAAGCTAATAGGAGTTGATATGATGTCTCCAACTATTATCCATTACCTCATAGATGATTCCAGCCTCCTCGTTTTGCTTATCTGTAACCTCCCACACCAACAGTGAGAAACTTGGCTCTCACCATTATCCATCCATTTACTTAATTGCTCAATTCTCGTATGCATGTATAGCAGAGTCAGAATTGCTAACCTGTACTTCCACAGAAACAACTTTATCAGCTGGAGTAGCATGCTTATGTTATAGGCTCCTTTATAGCCTTTACTCTCACAGTCTCCATTCATTTCTAAAGTTGTTTAGGTCACCACCATTTTTCCTTCACAATCCTCAGTGAGGTTGTTTTAATACATTTGTAATACAGTTAGCTTATTTTGTCATAATTTTGCATTTCATCCTGGAAACCTCCAATCCCCTAAACGATTTGTTAAAGTCTCACATACATTAAGGTTCACTCTTTGTGTTCCAAAGTTCTATAGGTTTTGACAAATGCATAAAATTATGTAACCATGATTACAGTATTATATAGAATAGCTTCACTGTCGTAAATAATCCCCTGTGCTTCACTTATTCAATCCTCTCCCCCTTTCCCTAAGCCCCTGGAAACCACTAATCTTTCTATTATCTCTATAGTTTTGCCTTTTTCAGAATGTCATTGAATTTGAATCATATAATGTGTAGCCTTATCATACTGGCTTCTTTCACTTAGCAATATGTACTTAAGATTCATCCATATCTTTTTGTGGCTTGATAGTTCATTTTCTTTTATTGTTGAATAATATTCCATTGTGTTGATATGCCACAGTTTGTCCATTCATGTATTGAAGGACATCTTGGTTGCTTCCATCCATAATTTTAGCAATTATGAATAAAACTGCTATAAACATTCACATACAAGTTTTTATATGGATATAAGTTTTCAAGTCAATAACTTAGTTTTCACATCAGTAAAAATATTTGATTACTAGATAGTATATTAAGACTGTCAGGCCTCTTGAGCCCAAGCTAAGCCATCATATCCCCTGTGACCTGCAGGTATACATCCAGATGGCCTGAAGCAACTGAAGAACCACAAAAGAAGTGAAAATAGCCTGTTCCTGCCTTAACAGATGACATTTCTCCATTGTGATTTGTTCCTGCCCCACCCTAACTGATCAATCCACCTTGTGACATTCCTTCCCAGGACAATGAGTCTCATGATCTCCCCACCCTGCACCTTGTGACCTCCACGCCAGCCTGAAAGAGCTAACCACCTTTAAGTGTACTTTTCCACTACCTACCCAAATCCTATAAAACTGCTCCACCCCTATTGTCCCTTTGCTGACTTCTTTTTCGGACTCAGCCTGCCTGCACCCGGGTGATTAAAAAGCTTTATTGCTCACACAAAGCCTGTTTGGTGGTCTCTTCACACAGACTCATGTAACATTTGGTGCCAAAGACCCGGGACAGGGGGACTACTTCGGGAGACTGGTCTCCTGTCCTCGCCCTCTCTCCTTGAGGAGATGCACCTACAACCTCGGGTCCTCAGACCAGCCCAAGGAACATCTCACCAATTTTCAATCGGGTAAGCGACCTCTTTTTATTCTCTTCTCCAGCCTCTCTCGCTATCCCTCCACCCTTCAATCTCTCCCTTCCTTAATTTTGGTTCCTTTCCCTTTCTGGTAGAGACAGAGGAGACGCATGTTATCCGTGAACTCAAAACTCTGGTGCCGGTCATGGACTCGGGAAGACAGTCTTCCGTTGGTGTCTAATCACTGCAGGGACGCCTGCCTGATTATTTACCTACATTCTAGAGGTATCTGATCACTGCGAGGATGCCTGCCTTGACCCTTCACCTTGGTAGCAAGTACCACCTGCCCTCTCTCCATGTCTCTACCCTCTCTTTTTTCTAAACTTACCTTTTTACTATGGGCAACCTTCCACTCTCCATTCCTCCTTCTTCTCCTTTAGCCTGTGTTCTAAAAAACTTAAAACCTCTTCAACTCTCGCCTGACCTAAAACCTAAGTGTCTTATTTTATTCTGCAACACCGCTTGGCCCCAATACAACCTTGACAATGGTTCTAAATGGCCAGAAAATGGCACTTTGATTTCTCCATCCTAGAAGATCCAGATAATTTTTGTCGAAAAATGGGCAAATCGTCTGAGGTGCCTGATGTCCAGACATTCTTTACACATCTGTCCCTCCCTACTCTGCTCCCAATGCCACTCGTCCCAAATCTTTCTTCTTTCTCTCCTGTCGGTTCCTTCAGTCTCCACCCCAAGCTCTGAGTCCTTTGAATCCTCCTTTTCTATGGACCCATCTAACCTCTCCACTCTTCCTCAAGCCAGGCCAAGCCAGGTCCCAATTCTTCCTCAGTCTCCACTCCCCCACCCTATAATCCTTCTATCACCTCCCCTCCTCACACCTGGTCCAGCTTACAGTTTCGTTCTGTGACTAGCCCTCCTCCACGTGCCCAACAATTTCTTCTTAGAGAGGTGGCTGGAGCTGAAGGCATAGTCAAGGTTAATGCTTTTTTTTTTTAAGCCGACCTCTCCCAAATCAGTTAGCAGTTAGGCTCTTTTTCATCAAATACAAAAACCCAGCCCAGTCCATCACGCATTTGGCAACAACCCTTAGACGCTTTACCGCCCTAGACCCAGAGGGGCCAGAAGGCCATCTTATTCTCAATGTGCATTTTATTACCCAATCTGCTCCCAACATTAGAAAAAGCTCCAAAAGGTAGATTCCAGCCCTCATACCCCACAACAGGACTGAATTAAACTCGCCTTCAAGGTATACAATAATAGAGAAGAGGCAGTCAAGCAGCAACGCATTTCTGAGTTGCAATTACTTGCCTCCACTGTGAGACAAACCCCAACCACTCTTCAGCACACAAGAACTTCAAAAAGTCTAAACCGCAGCGGCCAGGTGTTCCTCCAGGACCTCCTCCCACAGGATCTTGCTTCAAGTACTGGAAATCTGGCCACTGGGCCAAGGAATGCCCGCAGCCCATGATTTCCCCCAAGCCATGTCCCATCTGTGCAGGACCCCACTGGAAATTGGACTGTCCAACTCACCCAGCAGCCACTCCCAGAGCCCCTGGAACTCTGGCCCAAGGGTCTCTGACTGACTCCTTCCCAGATCTTTTCAGCTTAGTGGCTGAAGACTGACACTGCGTAATCGCCTCGGAAGCCTCCAGGACCATCACAGATGCTTTGGGTAAATCTTAGATTGGAGGGTAAATCTGTACCCTTCTTAATCAATACGGAGGCTACCCACTCCACATTATCTTCTTTTCAAGGGCCTGTTTCCCTTGCCTCCATAACTGTTGTGGATACTGATGGCCAAGCTTCTAAACCTGTTAAAACTCCCCAACTTCCATGCCAACTTGGACAACATTCTTTTATGCACTCCTTTTTATTTATCCCCACCTGCCTAGTTCCTTTATTAGGTTGAGACATTTTAACAAAATTATCCTCCACCCTGACTATTCCTGTACTACAGCCACATCTCATTGCCGCCCTTCTCCCCAACCCAAAGCCTCCTTCGTGTCTTCCTCTTGTATCCCCCTACCTTAACCCACAAGTATGGGACACCTCTACTCCCTCCATGGCAACCGATCACACGCCCATTACTATCCCATTAAAACCTAATCACCCTTACCCCGCTCAACGCCAGTACCCCATCCCACAACAGGCTTTAAGGAAATTAAAGCCTGTTATCACTCGCCTGCTGCAGCATGGGCTTTTAAAGCCTATAAACTCTCCTTACAATTCCCCCATTTTACCTGTCCAAAAACCGGACAAGTCTTACAGGTTAGTTCAGGATCTGCGCCTTATCAACCAAATTGTTTTGCCTGTCCACCCTGTGGTGCCCAACCTGTACACTCTTTTGTCCTCAATACCTTCCTCCACAACTCACTAGTCTGTTCTTGATCTTAAAGATGCTTTTTTCACTATTGCTCTGCACTCCTCATCCCAGCCTCTCTTTGCTTTTACCTGGACTGATCCTGACACCATCAGTCCCAGCAGCTTACCTGGGCTGTACTACTGCAAGGCTTCAGGGACAGCCCTCATTACTTCAGCCAAGCCCTTGCTCATGATTTACTTCCTTTCCACCCCTCTTCTTCTCACCTTATTCAATATTTTGATGATCTTCTTCTTTGCAGCCCCTCTTACCAATCTTCCCAGCAGGACACTATCCTGCTTCTTCAAAATCTCTACTCAAAGGGGTACCAAGTATGCCCCTCCAAGGCACAAATTTCATCCCCTAACATTACCTATCTTGGTATAATCCTCCAACAACATACATGTACCCTTCCTGCAGACCATGTTCAGTTAATCTCCCAGACCCCCATCCCCACCACCAAACAACAACTCCTTTCTTTCTTAGGCATTGTTAAATATTTCTGACTCTGGATACCAGGGTTTGCTATCCTAACCAAACCACCTTACAAGCTCACAAAGGTTAACTTAACTGATCCCATAGACCATAAGTCTTTTCTCCATTCTTCCTTTCACTCTCTCAAAAAGGCCGTGGAGACAGCTTCCACACTAGCACTCCCTAACTCATCTCATCCTTTTTCCTTACACACAGCTGAAATACAAGGCTGTGCTGCTGGAGTCCTCACACAGGAACCAGGCCCACAACCTGTTGCCTTTCTATCAAAACAACTTGACCTCACAGTTCTAGGCTGGCCCTCATGTCTGTGTAGGGCAGCAGCTGCCACTTTAATACTTCTAGAGGCCCTCAAAGTCACAAGCTATGTTCTACTTATCCTCTACAGTTCTCACAACCTTCAAGCATTAATATCCTCCTCACACCTTTCACATTTATTGTGTGCCCCTCCACTCCTCCAGCTCTATTGACTCTTTGTTAAAACTCCAACAGTAACTATTACCCATGGGCCTGATTTCAACCCAGCTTCTCAATGAGCACCCAACACAAGTCCTGAATCACATGACTGTATTTCTTTAATACACATAGCATCTTCCCCCTTTCCTCTTATTTCCATTCTTTTCAATTCCAAAGACAAATTCTATTCCATTCCAAACACAGACCACACTTGGTTAATCTATGGCAATTCTTCTAAACCCCATCAATTTTCACCAGCTAAAGCTGGATATGCTATCATGTCCCATATCTCTATTATTGAAGCTGCTGCACTTCCTCCCTCCACCACTTCCCAACAAGCCGAACTGATTGCTTTAACTCATGTGCTCTCTCTTGCTAAAGAAATGCACATTAACATTTACACTGACTCCAAACATGCTTTCCACATCCTCCATAAACATGCTGCCATTTGGGCTAGAAGAGGTTTTCTTACCACACAAGGCTCTTCCATTATCAATGCCTCCCTAATAAAGGCCCTCCTTAAGGCTGCTCTTCTGCTGGCCAAGGTTGGAGTCATTCATTATAAAGAACACCAGAAACCTACTGATCTTATTGCAAAGGGAAATGCCTATGCCAACAGGACAGCAAAAAAAAAAAAAAAAAAAAAAAAAAAAAAAAAAAAAAAATAGCCAATGCCTCCACACCCACTAATATTTCAACCCCCACTCCAGAGGGCCAGTATTTTTCTTTCCCCTCTATCACTCCTACCTACTCTTCTTCTGAAAACCTGCTCTACCAGTCTTTTTCAACGCAGGACAAGTGGTTCTTAGATTATGGAAAATTCATTCTTCCTGCCTCACAGGCTCATTCCATTCTTTCTTCCCTTCATGACCACTTCCATATGAGATACAAGCCTCTGGCTCTCCTTCTGCAGCCCCTCATCCTCTTCCCTTCATGGAAATCCATCCTTAAGACCATCACCTCTCAATGCTCTGTCTGCCATGCCACCAGCCCCCAAGGCTTTATCAGGCCTCCTTCTTTTCCTACGCATCAGACTCATGGATTTACTCCAACATAAGATTGGCAGATTGACTTTACTCATACGCCCCATGTCCATAAATTTAAGTATCTCCTGGTTTCGGTCAACAACTTCAATGGATAGGTCAAGGCCTTTCCCACTAGCTCCGAAAAGGCTACTGCAGTCATCTCTTCCCTTCTAACAGATAAAATTCCCTGATTTGGCCTCCCTTCTTCTATTCAGTCTGACAATGGTCTGGCTTTTACTAGTCAAATCACCCAAGCAATTTCTCAGGCTCTTGGTATTCAATGAAACCTTCATACCCATTACCATCCTTAATCTTCAGGAAAGGTAGAACGAACTAATGATCTTTTAAAAACACACCATACCAAGTTCAGCCTCCAACTTAAAAAGGAAAACTGTATATTTTTAAATGAAGAGTGTTGTTTTTACCTAAATCGATCTGGCCTGGTATATGAAAACATAAAAAAACCCTCAAGAATAGAGACCAAAAACTCGCCAAACAAGCAAATAATTATGCTGAACCCCCTTGGGCACTCTCTAATTGGATGTCTTGGGTCCTCCCAATTCTTATTCCTTTAATACCTGTTTTTCTCCTTCTCTTATTTGGACCTTGTGTCTTCCGTTTAGTTTCTCAATTCATACAAAACTGCATCTATGCCACCACCAATCATTCTATACAACAAATGCTCCTTCTAACAACCCTAGGATATCACCCCTTACCATAAAATCTTTCTTCAATTTAATCTCTCCCACTCTAGGCTCCCACACCACCCCTAATCCCACTCAAAACAGCCCTGGGAAACATCGCCCATTCTCTCTCCATACCATGCCCAAGAATTTTTGCTGCCCCAACACTTCAGCACTATTTCATTTTGTTTTTCTTATTAATATGAGAAGACAGGAATGTCAGGCCTCTGAGCCCAAGCTAAGCCATCATATCCTCTGTGACCTGCATGTATACATCCAGACGGCCTGAAGCAACTGAAGAACCACAAAAGAAGTGAAAATAGTCAGTTCCTGCCTTAACTGATGACATTCCTCCATGGTGATTTGTTCCTGCCCCACCCTAACTGATCAATTGACCTTGTGACATTCCTTCCCTGGACAACGAGTCTCATGATCTCCCCACCCTGCACCTTGTGACCCCCACCCCTGCCCACAAGAGATAACTACCTTTAACTGTAATTTTCCACTACCTACCCAAATCCTATAAAACTGCCCCACCCCTGTCTCCCTTTGCTGACTCATTTTTCAGACTCAGCCCACCTGCACCCAGGTGATTAAAAAGCTTTATTGCTCACACAAAGCCTGTTTGGTGGTCTTTTCACACAGACTTGCATAACAAAGACTATGTTAAGCTTTGTGAGAAACTGCCCAACTGTCTTCCCAAGTGGCTGTACTATTTTGCATTCTCACCAGCAATGTGTGGGACTTTCTGTTTGTCTACATCCTTGTCAGCAATTGATGTTGTCAGTTTTTTAAATTTTAGTCATTTTGATTGGTATGTAATGGTATTTCATTACTGCAACTTGCAATTCCCTAATCATAAATGATGTTGAATATCTTTTCACATGCTAATTTTCCATCTGTATATCTTCTCTGGTGAGGTATTTGTTCACTTGACCATTTTAAAATTTGATTGTTTTCTTATTGTTGAGTTTTAAGAGTTCTTTGTACATTTTAGATACAAATCCTTTATCAGATATGTGTTTTGCAAATATTTTCTCCCAGTCTGTGGCTTGTCTTTTGATTTTCTTAACAGTGTCATTCACAGAACAGAAATTATTCATGTTAATAAAGTCCAGCTTATCAATTTTTTCTTTCATAAATCATGCTTTAGGTCACATATCTAAAAACTCATCACCAAACTATGGTCACATAGCTTTTCTCCTATGTTTTCTTCTGAAAGTTTTATAGTTTCGTATATTGCATTTTGGCCTATGATCCATGTTGAGTTAACTTCTGTGAAAGTGTAAGGTCTGTGTCTAAGTTCGCTTTTTTTGTATATATCAACTTTCAATTGTGCCAGCACCATTTGTAAAAAAGCTTATCCTTTCTCCACTGAAATGCCTTTACTTCTTTGTCAAAGATCAGTTGAATATATTTGTGCAGGTCTATTTCTGGGCCCTCTATTCTGTTCCATAGATCTATGTGCCTATTCTTTCACCAATGTAATACTATCTTGATTACTGAAGCCTTATAGTAAGTCTTGAAGTCGGATAGTGTGACTCCTCCAATTTTGTTCTCCTTTTTTAGTATTGTGACAGGCATTGTTTTTATTATTATTATACTTTAAGTTCTGGGATACATGTGCAGAACATACAGGTTTGTTAGATAGGTATACTTGTGCCATGGCAGTTTGCTGCACCCATCTACTCATCATCTACATTAGGTATTTCTCCTAATGCTATCCCTCCCCTAGCCCCCACCTCCTGACAGGCCTAGTGTGTGATGTTCCCCTCCCTGTGTCCAAATGTTTTCATAGCTCAACTCCCACTTATGAGTGAGAACATGCAGTGTTTGGTTTTCTGTTCCTGTGTTAGTTTGCTGAGAATGATGGTTTCCAGCTTCATTCATGTCCCTGCAAAGGACATGAACTCATCCTTTTTCGTGGCTGAATAGTATTCCATGGTGTATATGTGCCACATTTTGTTTATCCAGTCTATCACTGATGGGCATCTGGGTTGGTTCCAAGTCTTTTTTGCTATTGTGAATAGTGCTGCAATAAATATACATGTGCATGTGTCTTTATAGTAGAATGATTTATAATCCTTTAGGTATATACCCAGTATACCCAGTAATGGGATTGCTGGGTCAAATGGTATTTCTGGTTCTAGATCCTTGAGGAATTGCCACACTGTCTTCCACAGTGGTTGAACTAATTACACTCACACCAACAGTGTAAAAGCATTCCTATTTCTCCACATCCTCTCCAAGATCTGTTGTTTCCTGATTTTTTAATGATCGCCATTCTAACTGGTATGAGATGGTATCTCACTGTGGTTTTGATATGCATCTAACGACCAGTGATGATGAGCCTTTTTTCCATGTTTGTTGGCTGCATAAATATCTTCTTTGAGAAGTGCCTGTTTATATCCTTCAACCACTTTTTGATGGGACTGTTTGTTTTCTTCTTGTAAATTTGTTTAAGTTATTTGTAGATTCTGGATATTAGCCATTTGTCAGATGTACAGATTGCAAAAGTTTTCTCCCATCCTGTAGGTTGCTTGTTGACTCCAATGATAGTTTCTTTTGCTGTGCAGAAGTTCTTTAGTTTAATTAGATCCTAGTTGTCAATTTTGGCTTTTGTTGCAATTGCTTTTGGTGTTTTCGTCATGAAGTCTTTGCCCATGTCTATGTCCTGAATGGTATTGCCTAGGTTTTCTTCTAGTGTATTTAGGCTTTTAGGTCTTATGTTTAACTCTTTAATCCATTTTGAGTTAATTTTTGTATAAGGTGTAAGAAAGGGGTCCAGTTTCTGTTTTCTGCATATGGCTAGCCAGTTTTCTCAACACCATTTATTAAATAGGGAATCCTTTCCCCATTGCTTGTTTTTGTCAGGTTTGTCAAAGATCTGATGGTTGTAGATATATGGCATTATTTCTTAGGCCTCTGTTCTGTTCCACTGGTCTATATATCTGTTTTGGTACCCATACCATACTGTTGTGGTGACTGTAGCCACGTAGTATAATTTGAAGTCAGGTAGCATGACGCCTCCAGCTTTGTTCTTTTTGCTTAGGATTGTCTTGGCTATATGACTCTTTTTTGATTCCATATGAAATTTAAAGTAGATTTTTCTAATTCTGTGAAGAGAGTCAATGGCAGCTTGAAGGGGATAGCATTGAATCTATAAACTACTTTGGGCAGTATAGCCATTTTCACGATATTGATTCTTCCTATCCAAGAGCATGGAATGTTTTTCCATTTGTTAGTGTCCTCTCTTATTTCCTTGAGCAGTGATTTGTAGTTCTCCTTGAAGAGGTCCTTCACATCCCTTGTACCTTGTATTTCTAGGTATTTTATTCTCTTTGTAGCAACTGTGAGTGGGAGTTCACTCATGATTTGGCTTTCTGTTTGTCTGTTATTGGTGTACAGGAATGCTTGTGATTTTTACACATTGATTTTGTATCCTGACACTTTGCTGAAGTTGCTTGTCAGTTTAAGGAGATTTGGGGCTGAGACAATGGGGTTTTCTACATATACAATCATGTCATCTGCAAACAGAGACAATTTTACTTCCTCTCTTCCCATTTGAATACACTTTCTTTCTCTTGCCTGATTGCCCTGGGCAGAATTTCTAATACTATGTTGAATAGGAGTGGTGAGAGAGGGCATCCTTGTCTTGTGCCAGTTTTCAAAGAGAATGCTTCCAGATTTTGCCTATTCAATATGATATTGGCTGTAGGTTTGTCATAAATAGCTCTCATTATTTTGAGATCTATTCCATCAATACCAAGTTTATCGAGAGTTTTTAGCATGAAGGGGTGTTGAATTTTATCAAAGGTCTTTTCTGCATCTATTGAGATAATCATGTGGTTTTTGTCATTGGTTTTATGTGATGGATTACATTAATTGATTTGCATATGTTGAACCAGCCTTGCATCCCAGGGATGAAGCTGACTTGATCGTGGTGGATAAGCTTTTTGATGTGCTGCTGGATTCAGTTTGCCAGCATTTTATTGAGGATTTTCACATGATGTTCATAAAATTAGTTAGGGAGGAGTCTCTATTGTTTGGAATAGTTTCAGAAGGAATAGTACCAGCTCCTCGTTGTACCTCTGGTAGAATTCAGCTGTGACCCTTCTGGTCCTGGGCTTTTTTTGGTTGGTAGGCTATTAATTACTGCCACAATTTCAGAACTTGTTATTGGTCTATTTAGGGATTCAGCTTCTTCCTGGTTTAGTCGTGGCAGCATGTATGTGTCCAGAAATTTATCCATTTCTTCTAGAATTTCTAGTTTATTTGCATAGAGGTGTTTATAGTATTGTCTGATGCTAGTTTGTATTTCTGTGGGATCAGTGGTGATATCCCCTTTATCATTTTTTATTGTGTCTATTTGATTCTTCTCTCTTTTCTTCTTTATTTTTCTAACAGTCTATCTATTTTGTTAATCTTTTCAAAAAACAAGCTCCTGCATTCATTGATTTTTAAAGGGTTTTTGTATCTCTATTTCCTTCAGTTCTTCTCTGATCTTAGTTATTTCTTGTCTTCTGCTAGCTTTTGAATTTGTTTGCTCTTGCTTCTCTAGTTATTTTAATTGTGATGTTAGGGTGTCAATTTTAGATCTTTTCCACTTTCTCCTGTGGGCATTTAGTGCTATACAATTCCCTCTAAACACTGCTTTAGCTGTTCCAGAGATTCTGGTACACTGTGTCTTTGTTCTCATTCGTTTCAAAGAACTTATTTATTTCTGTCTTAATTTCATTATTTATCCAGTAGTCATTCAGGAGCAGGTTGTTCAGTTTCCATGTAGTTGTGCAGTTTTGTGTGAGTTTTTAAATTATGAGTTGTAATTTGATTGCACTGTGGTCTGAGAGACTGTTATGATTTCCATTATTTTGCATTTGCTGAGGAGTGTTTCACTTCCAATTACGTGGTCAATTTTAGAATAAGTGCATTGTGGTGGTGAGAAGAATAGATATGCTGTTGATTCAGAGTGGAGAGTTCTGTAGATGTCTATTAGTTCTGCTTGGTCCAGAGCTGTGTTCAAGTCCTGAATATCATCGTTAATTTTCTGGCTCATTGATCTAATATTGATATTGGGGTGTTAAAGTCTCCCACTATTATTATGTAGGAGTCTAAGTCTCTTTGTAGGTCTCTAAGAACTTGCTTTATGAATCTGGGTGCTCCTGTATTAGGTGCATATATACTTAGGATAGTTAGCTCTTCTTGTTGCATTGATGTCTTTACCATTATGTAATGCCCTTCTTTGTCTTTTTTGATCTTTGTTAGTTTAAAGTCTATTTTATCAGCAACTAGGATTGCAACCTCTGTTGCTTTTTGCTTTCCATTTGCTTGGTATATCTTCCTCCATCCCTTTATTTTGAGCCTATGTGTGTCTTTGCACGTGAGATGTGTCTCCTGAATACAGCACACTAATGGGTCTTGGCTCCTTATCCAACTTGCCAGTCTGTGTCTTTTAACTGGGACATTTAGCAAGTTTATTTTCAAGGCTAATATTTGTTATGTATGAATTTGATCCTGTCATTATGATGCTAGCTGGTTATTTTGCCCATTAGTTGATGCAGTTTTTGCTTAGTGTCAATGGTCTTTATAATTTGGTATGTTTTTGCAGTGACTGGTACCAATTTTTCCTTTCCATATTTAGTGCTTCCTTCAGGAGCTCTTGTAAGGTAGGCCTAGTGGTGACAAAATCTCTCAGCATTTGCTTGTCTGTAAAGGATTTTATTTCTCCTTTGTTTATGAAGCTTAGTTTGGCTGGATATGAAATTCTGGGTTGAAAATTGTTTTCTTTAAGAATGATGAATATTGGCTCCCACTGTCTTGTGGCTTGTAGGGTTTCTGCAAAGAGATCTGCTATTAGTCTGATTGGCTCCCCTTTGTAGGTAACCCGACCTTTCTCTCTGGCTGCCCTTAACATTTTTTCTTTCTGGTGTTCTCTGTATTTCCTGAATTTGAATGTTGGCCTGTCTTGCTAGGTTGGGGAAGTTCTGGATAATATCCTGAAGAGTGTTTTCCAACTTGGTTCCATTCTCCCCATCACTTTCAGGTATATCAATTAAATGTAGGTTTGGTCTTTTCACATAGTCCCATATTTCTTGGAGGCTTTGTTAGTTCCTTTTCATTCTTTTTTCTCTAATCTTGTCTTCACGCTTTATTTGATTAAGTTGATCTTCCATCTCTGATATCTTTTCTTCTGCTTGATCGATTCAGCTATTGATATGTGTGTATGCCTCACAAAGTTTTCGTGTTTTGTTTTTTAGCTCCATCAGGTCATTTATGTTCTTCTCTAAACTGGTTATTCTAGTTAGCAATTTGTCTAACAGTTTTCAAAGTTCTTAGCTTCCTTGCATTGGGTTAGAACATGCTCCTTTAGCTTGGAAGAGTTTGTTATTACCCACCTTCTGAAGCCTACTTCGGTCAGTTTGTCAAACTCATTCTCCGTCCAGTTTTGTTCCCTTGCTGGCAAGGAGTTGTGATCCTTTGGAGGAGGAGAGGTGTTCTGGTTTTGGAATGTTCAGCGTTTTTGTGCTGGTTTTTCCTCATCTTTATGGATTTGTCTACCTTTGGTCTTTGATGTTGGTGACCTGCAGATGGGGTTTTTGTGTGGACGTCCTTTTTATTGATGTTGATGCTAGTTCTTTCTGTTTATTAGTTTTCCTTCTAATATTCAGTCCCTCTGCCGCAGGTCTGCTGGAGTTTGCTAGAGGTTCACTCCAGACCCTGTTTGCCTGGTATCAGCAATGGAGGCTGCAGAACAGCAAAGATTGCTGCCGGTTCCTTCCTCTGGAAGCTTCTTCCAAAATGGCCACCTGCCAGATGCCAGCTGGAGCTCTCCTGTATGAGGTGTCTGTCAACCCCTGCTGAGATGTCTCCCGTTCAGGAGGCACAAGGCTCAGGGACCCACTTGAGGAGGCAGTCTGTCCCTTAGCAGTGCTCGAACACTGTGCTGGGAGATCCACTGCTCTCTTCAGAGCCCACAGGCAGGAATGTTTAAGTCTGCTGAACCTGTGCCCATAGCTGCCCCTTCCCCCAGGTGTTCTGTCCCAGGTAGACGGGAATTTTATCTATAAGCCCCTGACTGGGGCTGCTGCCTTTCTTTCAGAGATGCCTTGCCCAGAGAGGAGGAATCTAGAGAGGCAGTGTGGCTACTAGAGGCTTTGCAGTGCTGCAGTGGGCTCTGCCCAGTTCGAACTTCCCAGCAGCTTTGTTTACACTGTGAAGGGAAAATCATACTCAAGCCTCAGTAACGGCAGATGCCCCTTCCCCCACTAAGCTCAAGTGTCCCAGGTCGACTTCAGACTGCTGTGCTGGCAGCGAGAATTTCAAGCCAGTGGATATTAGCTTGCTGGGCTTTGTGGGTGTGAGATCTGCTAAGTTAGACCACTTGGCTCTCTGGCTTCAGCCCCCTTTCTGGGGGAGCAAACGCTTCTGTCTCACTGGTGTTCCAGGTGCCACTGGGGTATAAGAAAAACATCCTTCAACTAGCTCGGTTTCTGCCCAAATAGCCACCCAGTTTTGTGCTTGAAACCCAGGCAGGGCCCAGGTGGTGTAGGCACCCGAGGGAATCTCTAGTCTGCGGGTTGCAAAGACTATGGGAAAAGCATAGTATCTGGGCCAGAATGTACCATTCATCATGGCACAGTCTTTCATGGCTTCCCTTAGTGAGGGGAAAGAGTTCCCCAACCCCTTTCACTTCCTGGGTAAGGTGATGCCCCACCCTGCTTCTGCTCGCCCTCTGTGGGCTGCCCCCACTGTCTAACCAGTCCCAATGAGATAAGCCAGGTACCTCAGCTGGAAATGCAGAAATTATTTACCTTCTGTGTTGATCTTGCTGGGAGCTGCAGACCAGAGCTGTTCTTATTCAGCCATCTTGCCCAGGTCCTGGGCATTGTTTTGTTTTTTTTTTTTCAGCTTCCCAAATGATTCCAATGTGTAGCCAAGGGTAAGAATCACTGCCTTGGAGGCAACTAGGAATAGAAATAAGAACATAGATTTTAAAGTCAAGAAGCCCTTTGTTCAAATTCATGGTCTGTGTTTCAAGTCATTTGAAATGTTGGGGCTTTAGTTTCATGTTCAGAAAATGGAAGATTAAAAGGCTTACTCAGGGTGTTTTGTCAAAGCAACATTTTGGAAGAAGCCAACATAAGGATGAGCATGTAGCAACTGACCAGTCAAGACAAGTTCTCTTTCTTCTACTTTGAGTGCTTTCTTGACTGTTTTCTTAGTGTACTCTGCTTTGACCAAATATTATGAAACATTGGCATAATTATTACTATGAAATGTCTCTCCATAGATGCAGGAACACACAAAATGGGTTATAATCCAGCATTTTGCTTCTCCTAGAAAATGACTGCATAGATTAAAGAAATAAGGCTGTTTGACTTTTTTTTTTTAGAAGGGAGTGATTCATGTTAAGCCGAGGGGACTTAACTGGTCTATTTTTATTAATGATTTGAGGAAGAGAATAATCTGACTACATGAAAACATTAATAGGAGAATAAGAAGCAAATAGCACAAGTGATTTTTAAAAATAAGGGTGAAGAAAGTATGTGCTTTTTAAAATAAGGCAAGCAGCAGAATGATCAGGAAGGACATATCTGAAGCAATGATGGATTGCTATAACTCTGTACTTTTTTATTTGAACCATTATTTTAGCACACATTTACATAAAAAATTATTAGGTAAAAAGTACAGTTTAAAGATTTTTCTATAAATGCCATCTTGCTTTCTAAAAACTCTTCCTTTGTTTTACAGAGTAAAAAATTATATTTACAAGCAAGCAAACAACAATAAAACAAAAAGTCAGAAAAGGCAAAAAGAGAACTAGCATTTATCAAGTTAGTTGCTCCAGGTTTCATGCTAGGAATTACATACATTTAAATTACTTAAACCTGTGACAAATTTAATACCATTCTCACTTCACAAAATCTCAGAAAAGCTAAATAACTTGTCATAAGGCATACCTTTAACATGGCGTGGCCAGGATGCTTCCCAACTGTGCCACAAATCCATTCCCATTCCAGGATTCATTCTGTTGTAATGCTCTGATTCTTTCATTTCTGAAAAGGAAAAAGAGTGTGGGGTTACAAAAATATCCCCAAAGTTTCTCTATATCTTATTTTTTCATTTTTAATTTTAAAATGCATTACCTATTGAAATGATAAAATTTTGGATACATAAAACGTTCAACTTTGGTTACAAAGTACACTAATAAAATTTTCAGCAATTTATTTTCACTTTTTTATTTTTAAATTTTTATTTTTTAAATTTTATTTTCTATTTTAGATTTAGGGGTTTGTTACATGAGTATATTGCATGATGCTGACATTTGGGTTTCTAATGATCGCCCAAGTAGCGAATATAGTAACCAATAGGTAGCTCTTCAGCCCTTGCTCCTCTCCTTCTCTCTCTCCCTCCCCACTTTTGGAATTCTCACTGGGGAGTCTATACATTTTATAAACTGAATCTTAAATTCTGCTTATTTTCCTGTATGGATATCCCAAGAATTCTGGTTCTAAGCATTTATGAGAGGAAAGAAATCTGTCATTACTTGCAGGACACAGGCAGGCACACTTTCACAATCATGCCCCAAGACGGTAAACTCCTGTCGCATCTCCCCAGCTGTCATTAGTGAATCCCAGAGGCCTCCATTCTGCTTTCAAATCATCTGCCAGCCCAGCAGCAATGGCCGTAATGAGTCTCAGCCACAGCATAAGAGATGCTGGCTTCTTACAGGACAGCGGGACCAGGCCCACCCGTGCCTTTCCCTCAGCCACAAGCATTAAGCCCAGACAAATTCCTCACAACAAAACTGAAGGCAAAACTCAAACGAAAATATCAGGAGGTCAGAACTGGTCACAGAAAGCATGGAAGAACCCAGTTAAAAGTTGCTGTTCCCCAGCCTCTCTTATGACAGGTACTTTTGTGCATAACCCGTCTTCATTTCCCTGAGGTGAGGTGATGAGACATAGACCAATAGAGTGGAAGATGCAGCTCTAAGAAAGGAACTGTTAGAGAACTCACAGCAGCTAGCAGGCACGAAGCAATGGAGGAGTAATTAAAGACACTCTAAGAGAAAACAATCTTCTGTCATGTAAACTAAGAGGAAATGGGGAATTGGTGACTTAAATTTTATGACATTTTATTCACAATAGAGCTGAATGGCATTCCCCTCATACTCATGCTGGGAATTCTAGGTGGGGTGATTTGAAAGTCATATGTCTAGGGTCTGATCGTACATCTTGAAAGCCAGAAATTTAACTTTGTCCACCTCTTCAGAGCTACTCCAAAACTTTCATGCTAGCTGACTTATAAGATCCTAAAACACATACTAAAATGCTCAGGTTTTTGTTTTCAATTTATAATATTTTTGTTTTTATTTTAATAGCACAGAATTTTCTATTAGTCATTACACTCACATCAGGATACCATCCTAATAGCAGTTAGCTCTTGCTGTGTAACAGCCATGCAAAACTCAGAGACTTTTTTTGTACTTCAATGGATGCAAATCAGTGACTTCAAACAAGGCATCATTTGTTTTTTTCTCACGTATCTAAGATCAGCTGGAAAATTTTGACATTCTGGGCCAGGTTCAGTTAATCTCTCCTGGGCTTTCTCAGGCCTTTATGGTCAGCCAATGGTTGGACTACAGGCTGGCTGATCAAAGAAGGCCCCACACACGTGTCTGGTGTTGCCTGGTCATCAATCAGAGTAACAGGAGTCAATAGGCCTCATTTCTCATCACTGAACAGGTTGGCCTGAGTATGACCCCATGGTGGTTATGCAGGTTGTTCAGAGAGAGGGAGAGAGAGAGTTAAGCATTCAAGGCCTCTTGATGCCTAGGCTTAGAACTGACACATTATTGTTAGTTACTTCATCTTGAATAGGGGCCAGGTAAAGTGGGGATGAGACCTGCTAGGCTTCATTCCCAGGAGGTTAGGAATTCTTAGTCAAAGGATGCTATAGAAGGTTGGCAGGATTGGTACCACAAGATGCAGGTCATAAAGACCCTGCTGATAAAACAGGATGTGGTGAAGATTCCAGCAAAAACCCACCAAAACCAAGATGGGGATGAAAGTGACCTCTGGTCATCCTCACTGCTCATTACACATTAATTATAATGTATTAGCATGCTAAAAGACACTCCCATTAATGCCATGACAGTTGACAAATGCTATGAGATGTCTGAGTTACCCTGTATAGTCTAAAAGGGGGAGAAACCCTCATTTCCAGGAATTGTCTGCCCCTTTCTTGGAAAACTCATGAATAATCCACTCCTTGTTTAGCATATAATCAAGAAATAACCATAAATTTACTCAGTCAAGCAGCCCATGCCACTGCTCTGCCTATAAAGTAGCCATTCTTTTCTTTCCTAATAGACTTACTTTCATTTTATGAACTCACCTCAAATTCTTTCTTGCATGAGTCTGGATTGGGAACCCTTTCTGGTAACACTATCACTTCCGCCACATTCTATTGGCCAAAACAAATTACAAAGCCAGCCCAGGTTCAAGAGGGTGAATAAATAGTTTCTACCCTCTGATGGGATGAGTTGCAAAGTCATACTGCATGTGGGCCTATATACAGGAAGGGAAATAGTTACAGCTATTTAGGCATCAATCTATCACACTTCCCATTCTCAAGCTCTTGGAAACTGAATTAATAAGCAGAGGTTGCTTGATGAACACAAAATCAAATATAATTGAATGATGCTCAGGGATTATTTCAACCAACCATCAAAAGAACTTAATGAGCACCCTAGCTCCAAAACTGGAATGTACCAGAATACCAGACTCACACTTTCTCTCTCAATCTCTCTCTCTCTCTCTCTCTCTCTCACACACACACACACACACACACACACACACACCCCTTACATGTCCCTTTGGAGATAATCTCTCAGGGTGGATTCCTTTTGCAGATGTCTGCCACTAAACTTTTCTATTATGCATCGCTTTTTGCTGGTTTTACTCTTACGGTGACACCAGTTTTCACATAGTAGATTTACTTTCTGTGATCTCTATATCAATGACTATGTTTGCTTTTTAGTCAGTTATGGCTACTGAAATTGTTTCAGGAAGAAAGGAGGAGACATTCTCTCCTTAACTACCACCTACCTCCTCAGGATTATAAAGACAGTGGCACTCTTGGAATCTGGAAATATAATCCTTCTTCTTTCTTTCATTCATTATGACTATGATCAGGAATTTCTGGCCCAGTCAAATGGAAGAGCCCAATCTCTGTGGGTCACAGCTTTATTGCACACCTAGGAATGTTTCCTGAACTAATTTGAAGCTGAAAGTTGGTTATTTTGTGGAAATTCAAGGAGCCCAAACTCTATTAGAATAAATTAACATTTTGGTTTTCCATATTGCTTTGGAATGAGTCATTCTGTAGAAATTAGTTTTCTAGGTCGCTATTTCATTACACAGTGCCCTCCTTATAACAGCCCAAGGGAGAAATTTCTTTCTGATCTCAGAATGGGAAATGCACGCTGCTTTCTAGTACTTAGAATGGTTTTGTGGTGACTCTTATTGCAGATAACGAGGATCATGGACATGAGGGCATCACCTTCTTTGCATTTCCTGCTGGACAACTTAGCACCAAACCTGAGACCCATTTATAGCTGATTGACAGGTCTTTTTGGTGTGAATTTTAGATGTTAACCTTGTGCTGGCTTTGCCTTATCTTTCTTATTTCTATATATAATCTGTTCTGCTTCCTCATTCAAGTATTTTTATATTTATATTTTTCTATTTAAGATACTTATTAAACAGCCTTAAATATCTTTGGAACATCAAAGAGAATAAATAAATATATAAATACCAACTTCACAAGAGAAGCCAGAGTTTGTTTTAAAAAAAATTTTTTTTAAATTATCTGCTTTCATCTATTTTGGTGGAACCCTTACTTTTTGAATTCAGGTACTGAAGCTGAGTTAATCACCCTTCTCAATGGTTTATTATAATCTTTGGTCCAACAAGATCTCTATCATTTTATTTATTTTTCCTTTATCCCACTCTAATTCCTCTACTGCCCCAAGGCAATCATTCCAACTATGTCCTTTTGTTAATAAGTATTCTTATAAAGCACACAGTTTTATATAAGCATGGGCCTTAACTATGTGCAAATGTCATTGTTATCTACCTCAACCTATTTCTTTCTTCATCCACCTTTCTGCTGAATAGTGTGAATTGAATGCATTTTGCCTCTCCACTCCCCAAATTGCCTCTAGTTCCCCATCACCAAGAATATCCTGTGATGACCAGCCTTAATCACAGGGAGGGAGAACATTTTTGAGAATGGAAGGGTGATATTAATAATTACACTAGGACAGCAGTTGTACACTATGACTATCCCAGGCAAGTTAGGATGTCTCATCACCCTATTCCTATAGAGCCCTTAGAAACTCTTGGATAATTTTTTTGTGATATGGTTTGGCTGCGTCCCCACCCAAATCTCATCTTGAATTGTAGTTTCCATAATCGCCATGTGTCATGGGAGGCACCCAGTGGGAGGTAATTGAATCATGAGGGCAGGTTTTCCCATGCTCTCATGATAGTGAATAAGGTTTTTCCATGTTCTTGTGATAGTGAATAAGTCTCACGAGATCTGATGGTTTCATAAAGGGCAGTTCCCTTGCACATGTTCTCTTGCCTGCTACCATGTAAGACACGCCTTTGCTCCTCCTTCACCTCCCGCCATGATTGTGAGGCCTCCCCAGCCATGTGGAAGTGTGAATCCATTAAATTTATTTTCTTTATAAATTATCCAGTCTTGGGTATATCTTTATCAGCAGCATGAGAACAGACTAACACATTTTGTGATATACATATGCAGAAATGGATTTGGCTGGCTAGGTCAGAAAGTATACATAGATCTATCTGCCCTTACCACTAGAGTCCTCTGCAGAATTTCTACACCAGTCTACAATCCCATTAGCAGTGTGTAAGTATTCTGATGGCCCCACATCCCTGTTAACACTTGGCATTATCCAGCTTCCTAATTTTTGCCAGTCTAATACATGTAAAGGAGTATCTCATTGTTTATTTTACATTTTTCTATCAACTAAGTTTGAACATCTCTTTAGATTCTTGCTAGCTTTTTGTATTTTATCTTCTCTGAAGTTTAACTCTTCATTATCTTTGCCCATTTTCCATTGATTTGTCAGAGATGAAACTTTTTCTATGGTGAGTACATATTTTGTTGTCTTAAACGGTGCATAGCAAGCATAACTATACTTTATTGAAGAACTAGGTCACATGATGATGATATAAGTAACAACGCTGTAATTATAAGATACTATAGACCACACCTGTAATCTCGAGACTTTGGGAGGCCAAGGTGGGTAGATCACTTGAGGTCAGGAGTTTGAGACCAGCCTGGCCACAATAGTGAAACCCCATCTCTATAAAAACACAAAAATTAGCAGGGTGTGGTGGCAAATGCTTGTAATCCCAGCTACTCGGGCAGCAGAAGCAGGAAAATCACTTTAACCCAGGAGGCAGAGGTTGCAGTGAACCAGGATCATGCCACTGCACTCCAGCCTGGGCGACAGAGTGAGACTGCCTCAAAAATGAATAAATAAATAAAAAGATACTATAGAGTCTAGAGTTAAATGGGTACCAACTAATCAACATGTAGAAACATTTTCACATTTAGCCATTTGTATCTTTCTCTTAAGATAAAATGAAAGATGCTCAGCTGTATGATCTGCTAGATAGTATAACCTGGCTGTCTTTCCAGAAAATTATTCACTGAGTCAACAACTAAGGAAACCACATTCCAAATGATTTCTTTAGACTCTAGCAATTTTTTTTTAATTGCAGCTATCAATGTCATCTGTCTTAGCAGCATCTTCTGAAGAAGCACAAAAAATAGATTATGGGTACTGCCAGTCAACTTTTTTTGTCTCTTTTATATAACTCACCCTGCTTAAGGATATGAGGGATGATTATCTTGCATCATTTAAAAGTTTGATTGAAGCTGGGCGCTGTGGCTCACACCTGTAATCCCAGCACTTTAGGAGGCTGATACGGTTGGATCACTTGAGGTCAGGAGTTCGAGACCAGCCTGGTCAACATTGTGAAACCCCATCTCTACTAAAACTACAGAAATTGGCTAGGCATGGTGGCTGACACCTGTAATCCCAGCTACTCGGGAGCCTGAGGCAGGAGAATCATGTGAACCTGGGAGGCGGAGCTTGCAGTGAGCGGAGATCATACCACTGCCCTCCAGCCTAGGCAACAGAGCAAGACTCTGTCTCAAAAAAAGAAAAAAAAAAAAAAAAAGGAGTTTGATTGGGACTTCAATACAGGGATTTTACTTGAAAACCTGTACATTTTTTATCCTTCAGGGAAAAGAACACCTTTAAAGAGATGATACCGGAACAAAGATGGAAAGTAAGTTTTATTTCACATAATATCAATCAAATTGACAATGGTTGCCCAGAATATTGTGTTGAGAAAAATTCAGAAGCTGAGTATAAACTCAGTAGGCACGAAAGCCAAGATGGATTAGTAATGCCTGCCACAGTCCTGCTGTGGGGTGTTGGTATGTATGCCATGTATTTGTTATTTCTACGTGAATAGACCCTCATTTTGTCTTTAATGTTTGACTATGAAAAACAAATTCTGGCATAGGTATCCTTCAGCATTTCATCTTGAATGTTATAAGATTCAAAGCTCGGTATATTATTTACAGGATGAAGAAAAGTGCTTCATGATATCACCTCTTAACTTCATTTTCTTTTCTGGGAAGTGCTTGATTAACAGTGCAAGTCAATGACCATGAAGCACTGAATACTTTCTATGTGCCTGGCACTGATGTGAGCACTTCATATCTATTAACTCATTTAAACTACACAGAATACCCATTTTACAGATAAGGGCACCAAGGCCCAAAGAGGTTAAACACCTTTTTAAGGTGCCAGTAAGTGAGGATTTGAACTCAGAAGTCTGACACTGTAATTATTGCTCTTAAATATTACATCATGTTGATGCCTAAAAACACCTTATCAAAAATGAATGCTGTTTTTCAGAGTAAGCTACTAATGAAAATGGTTCCCAATCCCTAGGCACTCGGGTACTAAGTGGGTACTGAGGTTCAAAGCTCGTAATACTGATGTGGAAATTAAAAGGAAAATACATAGAACTAATTAGAACACAAATGTTGCTTATCAATCCATTTGTTTCTGGAATGTTCCGAATGTTTATTTTATCATTCCCTGTGATGAGGTTTATAAAGATTATTTTATTTAATCATGCAGATTATCCTATGAAGTAATTATTCCTATTAAATGAATGAAGAAATGGAGGCAAGAGAAGTAGCTTGCTCCCAGATCACACAACTGATGAATAATGGAGCCAGGATCCCAAGCTAGGTAGTGTGACTCTAGAAACCAAGTCTTCTCTTTCTCTCTCTCTCTCTCTTTCTTTTTTTGACGGAGTTTCACTCTTGTCACCCAGTCCGGAGTGCAATGGTACCATCTTGGCTCACTCAACTTCTGCCTCCCGGGTTCAAGCAATTCTTCTGCCTCAGCCTCCCAAGTAGCTGGAATTATAGGTGTGTGCCACCATGCCCAGCTAATTTTTGTATTTTTAGTAGAGACAGAGTTTCACCACATTGGCCAGGCTGGTCTCGAACTCCTGACCTCAGTCCACCATCCTTGGCCTCCCAAAGTGCTTGGATTACAGGGGTGAGCCACCACACCTGGCCTGAACCCAAGTCTTAAAAGTACTCTGTTACTCTCTACTCAAAATTTACAAAGCTTTACTTTAGGTTTACTCCAGTTTAGATACAGGTAAATATCTGAAACTCACTTCAATTGCTTACCTCATTGGCCAGTTGGAAGCATCAAAACTTTCTGTAAAACACTTGGAATGCTTATTAAAAATCAGTCAGTTACATCATTTCTATAAAACAGTTCATATATAACAGACTGCTCATAAATCAGGTACTTCTTCCCCTGGAAAAGTCACTGAATTCTTCAACTTTATGACTTCTACTTTTTAAAAAATTTGTTTTCCAATATAATAACCTCCTCTGATAGCACCAAGTCCCTTAGAGGAAAATACCCATAGCTCAAACACCTATGCTGCTCTTATAAACCTTTTGCTTCTGCAATTAACAATGGGCCAGAGATAAAGGGGCGAACCTAAGATTTTTCCAATGGATGCAAGTTTGTCATGGGTACCATAGGATGGTTTCAGGGATGGTGCTAATTATTTTGCTGCTTGTAGGTATCTTACCAGCAACTCATATAATCCCAAACATTATGATCTGTTCCTGTGAATCTGTAGAGAACTAACTGCTTTTTTCCCAAAGCTAGAAAAAGCAGAAGCAGGAGTTCAACTCAGCTCTGTCTGGTGTCCAAATCTAGGCTTTTCTCACCATTTCAATTGACCCAAGATAGTGCTTGTCTGATCTGTTATGGATATGCCTACGTAACAGTTTCCCACAATTCTTCTATAGGTGTCCTTAGCTATTGGAGCCTCAGAAAACCCATTTTAATGCCACTTCTCTCTCCTGCTTAGTATTGCTACTACTTCCTGAAAGAGCCTATTCTCTCAGCAGCTGGTGATATTTCATTTGATTAACACCCTGGGACCGATCACCAGACTTAAAGATGATGCCTAATTAACTGCTTACATTAAAGAGATGGCACTTTCTGCATTTGGTTCACACTTCCAGCCTCAATCATGTTTTCGTTTCAGCAATAATATTTACATGATTAGCAAATAGTCAATTCATACTCTGGTGTGGACCTAAGCTGTGTTTGGGACTTCCCAAAGCAGATGTCCTTGACAGGTGTAAAGAAATAGGCTTTTTTTCATAGCAAGAGTCATAAGCAAGATCTTCTGCTCATTTGTCAATGAAAAATTATGTTTGGATCAAGAAATATTAGTTGAGCACTGACCTAAGTGCCAGTCATTATATTTCCAAGGCCCCCATACGCCCTCACTAAATAATCATATTAGACTCATCTCAGTTTTGTTATCCTTTTTCTTTCTTTCATTATATATTTATTTATAAATTTATTTATTTAGATGCATAGATTAGGAAAAGGCATTCTACATTAGACATTCGAAGTTTTAAAAGGCATTTGCAAAGGTCTCTCAAGTCATTTTCATGCAAAACCCAGAAATACATAGCCTTAATGATACTACAATTAAGTAAGCTTGTGATGTTAAATGATCCCCAAGATGTGAATAGACATTGAAGGAGCACAGAGAGTTTCACCCCAAAATAGGGCTCACTGATATAATGAATGTTTTGAATTGGAAACCCTTTGAAATCAATAGGCCTTGGAAGAGACTTTTCCCCTTCTTCGTAAGGATTAGATGGAATCACCAAGATGAACAATTGCTTTTCCTTTCTTTCCTTATAATCTTATCATCTATTTCAAGAAGGGAGAGGAAGAAGGTAACCGGACCAGGCCCAGCCTTTTTACAAAACAATGTCTGTCTCTCAGGTTCATTCAACTTCCAAAGAGAACCACGAGTCAATCACTGTTCACCACCCACCTGCTCTGCAATCCACTAATTCTCCCAAGTCTTCATTCATTTTTCTCGGTAATCATTTAATGCCCCTCAACAGAATTACCTATATTCTCCATGTTCCGCCTTGCCTCTAAAAGGTTATATAAGTGTTTGGGCCTCATTGGGATATTGGGAAATCACTCTGATTCTCCCTGTGTGCATGGTTAAATACATTTGTATGCCTTTTCTCTTATTAATCTGACTTACCATAAGTTGATTTTTCAGTGCACCCTCTGAGGGCAAGAGGGAAGATTCCCCTTGGCCCCAAATCCCTTGGCCCCAACAAGGTCAAACTGGAAAGATGCAAAGTGCCACAGGGCTATTCCTTTCTTTCTTTTTCTCTTTTCTTTTCTTTTTGAGACAAAGTCTCTCCCTGTCACCCAAGCTGGAATGCAATGGCATGATCTCAGCTCACTGCAACTTCCATCTCCCAGGTTCAAGCGATTCTCCTGCCTCAGCCTCCCCAGTAGCTGAGATTACAGGCACACGCCATCAGGCCTGGCTAAGTTTTTGTATCTTTAATAACATACAAAAATTAATAGAGACGGCGTTTCACCATGTTGGCCAGGCTGGTCTCGAGCTCCTGACCTCGTGATCCTCCCACCTTGGCCTCCCAAAGTGCTGGTATTATAGGCATGAGCCACTGAGCCTGGCCCTATGCAGTATTTTTAAATCAATAATTTGGGTAATGATATAGAAAAGCAAGATTATACCTTCAGGTAACAGGAATTTGGAAGGGAGAAGCCAGCATTTTGGATGACAAAGTTCTTGACAGACTGGATAATGGGTTGAACCATAATGTCATTAAATTTAGTAGGAACAAATGCCAAAAAACCACCAGCACAAGTACTAGATGGGGAAGATGTGGCTTCATGGCAGCAAGGGTGGAAAAGACTTGAGAACTGCACTTACACGAGACAAGCTTATATGAAACAATGGTGTGATGTATGGACCAAGTCCCTAACACATCTGTTTGGTTGCACCTGTAGTGTACCAAGGCTTAGGATGGTGAGAGCTCTGCCCTCACTTTTGCTAGTCAGCTCGCTCTTAGATATTACATTCTGTTCAGTTGTAGGTAGGTTTACCAAAAATGATATTCTAATAAGAACACTTTTGAGAATGAAGGAGTTCCTAGTAATAATTAAGCTCAGAAAATAGCCATAAACTAAGATCCCTGGACACAGAGGACCTATGTTAGCTAGTTATAAAAGATGTAGACACATTGGAGGATATTTGGAGGAGAGGCTCAAGGAAAGGAAAGTTCTCAAAGAAACAGACTATGATAAAATTAAAGGGGTGTTCAGCCTGGAGAAGAGTAACCTGAGGTTTATAAGAAAGTTTTTTTTTTTTTTTTTTTTTTTTTGAGATATTTAAAGGCAACAAATGGAGGAGGGATGGGGCTTGTGAATTATGGGTCTTAAAGTATAGAGAAAATTACAGCTTCTCAGGCCAGCTCAAGGGGAAGGGAATGAAAAGCCAATCTCCAACCCTAGATGTTACAATTTTATAAAACAAATTTGGAGTGCTTACAAGACACCAAATCTCCAAACTGCACCCCCACCCCAATTCCAATTCAATGATGACTATTTTCTGTTGTTGTTCTAACTGTTTCCAGAATGGACCCTATGAAAGACTTTTTGAACATCAGCCTAGCTACCACCATCAGTTCTTGTTCACATACCTACTCACTTCTTCAAAAAATCCAATAAAATAATTCTTTCTTAATGAAACCCAGCCATTTTTCTTTTAAAGATGTTATTTCATTGTCTAAATATATGGTGGTTCCTCTCTCTTTTTAAGATCTTGATAGCTGGACTTTATGGAAGTTAGACACCCACAGGTTTGTGATTCACTGGGCTCCTATAGTTTCACATATGCCTTTTTCAGGGAACTATTTGGACTTCAGAATCTTCTTCAATATTCTTCTCTGTAAAGACCAATGCAAATATCATGTTATACTGAACCTAAGACACCAGTGGTTGTAAGATGCACCACTATTATGTACCAGTAAGACAGAATAAAATGCTGCCAATTAAACTCTATTCCAAATTTCTTCACAAGTAGAGTATCCAACTCCTCTGAGTCCCTTTTCAACTCAGAAATGGCACCTTTGTTCCCATTTTTTGTATGATATTGGTATCCATGTCATCAAGAGCATTGAGAATGCAACACTTATTTATTTATTTATTTATTTATTTATTTATTTATTTATTTATTTTTGAGACGGAGTCTCGCTGTCTCCCAGGCTGGAGTGCAGTGGCCGGATCTCAGCTCACTGCAAGCTCCGCCTCCCGGGTTTACGCCATTCTCCTGCCTCAGCCTCCCGAGTAGCTGGGACTACAGGCACCCGCCACCTCGCCTGGCTAATTTTTTGTATTTTTAGTAGAGACGGGGTTTCACCGTGTTCGCCAGGATGGTCTCGATCTCCTGACCTCGTGATCCGCCCGTCTCGGCCTCCCAAAGTGCTGTGATTACAGGCTTGAGCCACCGCGCCCGGCCTGCAACACTTATTTATAAAACACTCTAATATTATCTTTGAATCTTCTTCCAAGCACTAACACTTGATCTAGAAGCATTGATGGTTTTACTTTTTAAAAAATCTAACCAGCAGATGACAACAGTAGATTTACTTTTTTTCCAGTAAATCAGGATTTACTTTTTCTTAGTTTGTTGACTGCAACTTTGAGGGGCTGAAATTGACCAGTTATGCCATTGTGACTAACAACAAAATTTATACTGCATGCACAATGATACGACATCCCAATGCCACCAGGCCAAGAGATGTCTGGGATGTTAAAATGTAAAATATGATTGTATTAGATTTGACAAAATACAATAACTCCTTTTGCATACCTGCCTTTTTGTCTTAGGTGATACCCTTACCTGATAATCTGAGCACTGCTTTCCTAGCTGACTGGGATAACCTTTATTAGCTCCTTTTCACTTTAGCTGAGCATCTTCTCAAATGCTCTACTGGGTTGTCCTTATTTCCATTTTATGTACAACCTACTCTACTTTGATAATATTCCTAATCCTTTCATTTCAGCTAGTTTTCCATTTTATGGTCATCAACTAGTAGAAAACAAAACAAAAATGAAAAGGTCAACCAAGATTTTGCATCTCAAAAGAAGACACACTTCATCTCTCACTGTTTTAAAGAAGAGCTGTACAGCTTTATGGTAAAGAGGCAGTTCTTAGCCAAGGCTGTCAAAAAAAAATAATTTGTGGAGATGTAGACTGCAGTGGGATAACATAAGACCCACTCACTCTGACTCTTGGAATGAAGGATGAGGCTTTCAAAGAAGCAGGCATTTATATCTTTCAAAAAGTTCCACAGATTAATGTGACATGTCATCTAAGTTGCAAACCCTCAGGAAGAGAAGGAAATTAGGCATTTTCCAGTTCATCTAGGGACAGCTCTATTGGCACATACAAACATAAATTTGAAATTAAGAGGGCTTAAGTCTAAGTGGGCTGCAAAAATGAATCCCCATGGACAGACCATGCTTGTATTCAAACCATGATATTCACACCATCCCGTACTCAACATGATTCAGTTAAGGGCTGTGATGGACACTATGATGACCAGACATGGGAATGGGTATGGTGAGAGCATAGGCATAAAACAAAGGATGAGATTTCCTTTTATCGACATCCCAACATCCCAACTGATGCCTGGTCTGAAGAAACAGAGAAAGTGATCTTTTCCTCCATTCTCCAGCCATAGTTTTCTAGGTCCATTTCAGGGGCAAGATGACCTACAGATAATTAAGAAATAGTTTCATGAATTGGGGATATCTTATAGCTTTAGAGTGGAGAGTGCTACTAATGAGGGCTTACACTTGGAAAAAATTCAAATCCCTACACCAAAGGGCTCAGAAGGCAGGTTATGGCTGTGGCAGAGCTCTGACATCCTCTCCTGATCATCTCCATTTTTGGCAAAAGTTCTTCTGAATTTTAGATAGATATTAAGATCCCCCATGTTGCCTGGGTAAAGCAGATAATTGGTGATTCTACTGTTAGCTCTATTGCCTTTTAATTGTGCCAGGGAATTCAGAATGCAGTACCAACTCCAAATCCCAGATCACCTCTTGCTCACCTATAGATCCAGAGACCTCTTGTTTGTGACCATGGAAGAGTATAAGAGTGATTGTCTCCTGTAAACTTCTTTTCCTTCTGAGCCTAAAGTAGACGCTGGAAGCAAGAACACCAAAAGCACAAATCATTGCAAATCGGTGCTGATGGTTCAAATATTTATTCTGTCCTTTTATTTTGGACAAACACTATGTGCCAGGCCCTTTATATACAGTCTCATCTATTCCTCACCACAACCTTTGTAGACATCATTATTCACCCCTATTTTACAAAGAGAAAACAGACTCAAGTTAAGCAACACCCCCAAGATTACAAAACAAGTAAGTGCTGAATCCAGGAATTAATCTGAGATCTGATTCCAAAGTCAAAGGTCTCTCATATGTTGGATGTATTTGAAAGGCAGTGAGGAAAAAATATGTATTGATGGATGGATAGCAGGACGAGTAGATGGACAGATATCATAACATAAATATAATAGAGGGCATATTATAGAAGCTATGTGGTCATTACATGGGTGTTCAATGAATGAGTCTTTAAACTGTTTGTATGTTTGAAAAAAATTGAAATAAGTTAGGGGTAAAGAAGAAAATTGTGAGGAATTCAGAGACATTGCCAATTAAACCTTCTTGTAAGCATCTGTCTCATGTTTCACTAACTATGTGTTTTAGAATTTTAAGCTAATTTAGTTTGACAAATATATGTTAAGGCTTTATTATGTAATAGGCACCAAAATACCTGCCAGCCTAGGATGCTACGTTCATTGTAGGTGCTGGGGCTGCACAAGATGGAGCTCTTCTGGGGTTTACAAATTAGCAGCTGACACTATCGTGACCAAAAACCTGCAATACAAAGGTGACTTGATAAAGGGCTATCATGGATGTGTGAGGTGCTGAAGGAGCATGAGGATGGATAAGATAATAATAGCTAAGAGGTTTGGAAAACTGTCAGGGAACAGACAAAATTGAAATTGCACCTTAGAAACTGGGGAAGATGTCAAAAGGACAGGAAGAGGAGCAGTATCTGAAGTAGGGGCTTTGGAACAAAGGCACAGAGGTGGGACAGGGCCTGTGAAGAATGCACAGGAAAAGACGAGACTGTTGGAAAAGAAGGAAGGAAGTGCTGGGCATTACCCACCAAAATATGGAACCAACTTTCACAAAGGAAATGTTTGACAATTATTAGAATTCTCTCAGATTTCACTTTGTTGAGTCTTCGTTTACTTATCAGTAAAGTGGGAATAATATCTGGTCTCACATATACTATTTAAAGGATTAAATGAGGAAAAATGGCAGAGGTTCCTAGAAGAGTGCCAGCCACATATCAGCACTTACTAAGCAATGCAGACTGAGCTACACCCACGAGCCTGGGGCTGCACATAAACTAACTACACAGCAATAGTCAAGATTTGTATTAGGCTGTAAGACAAACCTTGATTGGAATTGTTACAATTCTCCTAAATTCCAGAAAGGAGGAGCTAAATAGTTTTGTCAGGTATGACTGATTTTTTTAAATTAACTTATTGATTGAATGACTGGTTTTACTTTGGGTTCAGGACTCAATCAACAAATTCAATTGTACAAGAAGTGAAACTATTTTTCTGTAACCACTTATCTATTTTGAGCCTATCTTCAGTGTTAGAACCTAATTTCCCTCAATTCTGCACCCCCACTCTTTTCACTGGTTTCCAGGGGTCTTACGCTGTACCAGAGCAATGGGTGGAGATAGCATCACACATCTCTTTGTGATGCTATCTCAGCACCAGCCTTGGCTGATATGACCTTATTCCTGGTGGGTTTTCACCACTGAGCTGTTCCCCAGCATGAGACTCCTTCAGACATGGCACATTTTCTCTCAACTGTTGCCAAGCCCCTTGTTGGCACAGGAAACTTTACTGCACTGCTTTCAGGCCACAGGGGCACCAGGAAGCTCTGTGGGTCCTTCATTACTATTCTGGTGGGACTTTTGGGCACAGAAGACTCATTCTAACACTTGTGAGCTGTGCTGGGGTACACTCAGTTCTTTGAGGCTGGCTCCGACCATCTGTCCCCTGGATACCACTCAGCCATTTCTGTTGTGGTTTTTGCAGTCTTCTTGAGCTCTGCTTGGAGGTGATGACAACCCCAATCCATCTTCAGTTCTGTCGTCCACAACCCTCTCCTCTGGGGAGCAGGGTGTAGAGTCTTTTTCTCAGAGGAGAAGGGAGCCACCAGCATCTAAGAGCTGTCTCTGCTTCCTCTTCCCCTTCCACCTTCCCTTCCCTCCTCCCCACCAGCATCTAACAGTTCCCTTTCCTCCCCTAGCCCTAACACTGTCCTCACAGCACACCTGAAAAACTTCAGGTCCTACAAGGGGTGGGAAGCCTTATATCAGTTCAGCTTAGTGTCTCTATGCCAAGTGCCCTCAGGGTCTTGACTTTGGAAAATCAAAAGGCTTTTTTTCTTGCTCTCTGGTGAAACTTCTTCCTGATAGAACAAATGATATCTAAATGGGTTTGGGGGAGGCGGCAAAGGCAACAGGAGCTGCCAGCAGACGAAAATCAGTTAATATATTTAAAATATTCTGCCAGTGTTCTCATCCCTTTAAATTGACTTCATCCTTTGAACAAGGTGGGACATTTTTCCTGCTAGTTCTTATGTCTCAGAATTTCATTTCCAGGTGACCTGCTGCAGACTGGGCTAGAGTGGCACTAGGTGGCCCTAATACTTACAGAAGACGAATCACACTTCTTGAAAGCTGCCTTACCCTTAGAGTTATGGCTGACTCCCTGGAGGTTTCTTCAAGAAATTCAGCCGATGGCTCCCCAAGTTGCTAATCACCAAAGTGCATGATACTTTAGAAATAACACTTGATTTCTAGTATTTGTATGGCTGGTGTGCCTCCTGTACAGTCTTTGAAAAATTATAACACAAGATCCTTTAGTTGGGGCTATGTGCTTCACAAGTTTCATGTGCTAGTAATCACAACAGGGAATTAAGTATTGCTCATACTGCCACCTGTTCATGCACAGCTTCTTTCTGGCCTTGCTGGTAAGATTTCTGCTCCTTCTCATCCTTTAAGGCGTGTCTTTAGCTTGATGCTGGAGTAATTTCTTTTGTTTCAGTTACCCTCTCTGGGTATGATAATCTTCTATATCAAGCTTGGAGCCTGAAAGAGAAGTAACTTGTTGGTTTAAAAAAAAAAAAAAAGATAAAAGTCAAAGATCAGGATGTTTGAGAAAAAAAAAAATATTAACTTGGTTCTTTTCTTCACTAATTACTCTCCCCAAACAAGACCCCGAAGAGTTTCATTTCTAAAACATAACTCTCTATATTAAGAAGACTCCCAGTTCAGGTTGATAAATACCCATAAGGTCTATCTCTCACCATGAACCTGCACAGGCAAGGGGCAGAAAACTCTCTTTCCATTAAGCACTAAGAAACTTTCCTTGTCACAATTAAAGTCCTCTTTGGTGGCCAAGGATTTATCAGCAACCTTGTTCATAATGATCATCTTATGAATGGTGACGGAGAAAAATAAATCACTTCCTCTTGCTAATAAATTGCTCCAGTTGCTTCAAAATGGCAGACTTTCTGCTGAAATGAACCTTCCCTGGGCCAATAATAATATTCCTAGAGAAAAACTGGGTAAGTGAGGGGTTGAAGTGGGGTGGGGCCCATATTTCCAGCATCTGAAGGGAAACCGCAACACATGGCTTCATCACCTTACCTATATTCTTCAACAGCCCCTAGAAGAGATGCTGACCTCAGATAAGCTGAGGTTCACCTTCACCCATCCAAAGAGTTACATCTTAATTATTCAGTTGAACTTTTATTATTTAGTAAACAAGAATATAAGCGCCCAACATTTGGTGTTTTATCAATTACAGCCTTTGTCTTAATTCTGTACAAAATACACAGAAATTTCTCTCCCAACAACATCCTCCCTCAAAATAAGCATATGCTTAAAAAAAAAAATCACCTAACCAGACTTTTTCCAAGAAGCACATATAGTCCTTTTTATTCAAGGTAACATGCAGACCTGTTAAACTTTTTTTTTAATTTTTTAAAATTTGAAGTCTTCTCTGAAGACTTCAATAAAGGGAGCTCATATGCCTCACCCAGTCTGCCTGACTTAAAGCAGCGTGAGGCAAGAATCATCCACATGCAGAGTTAAACAATGAAATTTTCCAAGTATATGCACGCTGTGAGAATCAATAACCTCTTCTCAAACGAGCAAATTGGTCTCAAGTATTCGGTTCACTGGTTACATCCAACAGCCACAATAAGAGGCCACCTCCCGAGTGAAAGGGAAGGTGAAGATGAATTCTTGAAAAATGCGTTCTCACCAGAATTCCTGTGCTTCTTACTGCATGGATGGTATTTGTAAAACTCTTCGGAAAGAACACTGAGTTTAATTTCAGGCAACCTTTTTTGTTGATTTTTTTTCACTAACTTTAATTTTCTTATGTGAACTGTGATATACAAAGGCAATCACTTTCAGTATAAAATTAAGAATGGCAAAAGTAATTTTATAAAAACTACTGTAGAAATAACATCATCCAATTAAATTTATAGAATATGCCCGAAAGAAAAATGTAAGAATATTCACATGAAGAAATACTAATCTAGTGCTCAGAAGACCAGAATACGTACTCCAGGGGCGTCAGGGGCAGGAACTAGGAAATAGAGATAAAAGTTGCTTTTTGAGACATTTCTCGCCTTAACCCTGAATGCTTCATGCTCCCAAAGAATCCAGTTATGGAAACACAAATTACCTCATCCTCAGTTTCACTTAAAATACAAAAAACAGGTTACACTTTCTTCTTTTTTTATTATTTTTCTTTGAGACGCAGTTTTGCTCTTGTCACCCAGGCTGGAGTGCAATGGCACGATCTCAGCTCACTGCAACCTCCGCCTCCCAGGTTCAAGCGATTCTCCTGCCTCAGCCTCCTGAGTAGCTGGGACTACAGGCGCCCACCACCACGCCCAGCTAATTTTTGTATTTTTTTTAAGTAGAGGTGGGGTTTCCCCACATTGGCCAGGCTGGTGTCGAACTCCTGACCTCAGGTGATCTGCCCACCTCGGCTCCCCAAAGTGCTGGGATTACAGGCATGAGCCACCGCGCCTAGCCACAGGTTACATTTTCAAGTGTTATTAAGTTGTTTATACAAATTTAAAGTCATAAGCATGACTTCAGGATCTGTGCTTTTTATGTCAAGTGCTCCTCTTTGTTGGAATTTTAACAATAAAGTTTTTTTCAGAGTGCTGTGCAGTATCTCATTTCATGAAAATAATTCATGGCATAATTTGATGTTTTCTGGCTTAGATTTCTCTTTGCAGCCAGGCTATCCTTTCTAAAATAAAACTGATATTCTCTAGAAAGGTTTGCCTGAAGCGATTGCTGTTTCTACTGAGCTATGTTCTGGGAATATTTGTCAGAAAATCTGGTCATTGAAAGCAGAATTGTCTGTGTCCTTCATTCCCAAGCAAATAACCTGTGTTTTCTCTTTTCTCCCTTCCTTCCCTCTCATTCCCTGAGGGCATCCACCCTTCTCTCCAGCAATCCCTGTGTGTCATCACCTCCTCAAACTGACTTTCCTCCCATGCTCTCAGAGGGCTTCTGTTCCAATCCTTCTACCCTTGGAATCTCCTTTTCTTTTCTTCCTCTTGACATGGAATGTTAATATAGAAATTCTTGCAAAAATATGGCTACCTTTATAGTCTAGATAAAAGAAAAATCTTCCTCCTAACTTGTGTTTCTTTAAATTTTTTGCGGGGGGTTGTTTCCTAAGTTCTGGGATACATGTGCAGGGTGTGCAGGTTTTTTACATAGGTAAACATGTGCCATGGTGGTTTGCTGCATCCGTGAACCTATCACCTAGGTATTAAATCCAGCATGCAGTAGCTATTTTTCCTGATGCACTCCCTCCTGCTGCCATGCCACAGTAGGCCCTGGTGTATGTTGTTCCCCTCTCTGTCTCCATGTGTTCTCATTATTCAGCTCTCACTTATAAGGGAGAAAACGTGGCGTTTGGTTTTCTGCTCCTGAGTTAGTTTGCTGAGGATGATGGCTCCCAACTCCATCCATGTCCCTGCAAAGGACATGATCTCATTCCTTTTTATGGCTCCATAGTATTCCATGGTGCATATGTACCATGTTTTCTTTATCCAGTCTATCACTGATGGGCATTTGGGTTGGTTAATGGGATCACTGATGGGCAATTGGGTTGATTCCATGTCTTTGCTACTGTGAATAGTGCTGCAGTGAACACACATGTGCATATATCTTTATAATAGAATGATTTATATTCCTTTGAGTATAAACCAGGTAATGGGATTGTTGGGTCAAATGGTGTTTCTGGTTCTAGATCTTTGAGGAATTGCCACACTGCCTTCCACAGTAGTTGAACTAATTTACATTCCCACCAACAGTGTAAAAGCATTCCTATTTCCCTGCAACCTCACCCACATCTGTTGTTTCTTGACTTTTAATAATCGTCATTCTGACTGGCATGAGATTGTATCCCACTGTGGTTTTGATTTGCATTTCTCTAATGATCAGTGTTGTTGAGCTTTTTTCATGTTTGTTGGTGGCAGAAAAGTCTTCTTTTGAGAAGTGTCTGTTCATGTCCTTTGCCCACTTTTTAATGTGGTTGTTTTTTTCTGGTAAATTTGTTTAAGTTTCTTGTAGACTCTGGATATTATCCATTTGTCAGATGGATAGATTGCAAAAATTTTCTCCCATTCTGTAGGATGTCTGTTCACTCTGATGATAGTTTCTTTTGCTGTGCAGAAGCTGTTTAGTTTAATTAGGTCCCATTTGTCAAATACTTGCTTTTGGTGCAATTGCTTTTGGCATTTTTGTCATAAAATCTTTGCCAGTGCCTATGTCCTGAGTGGTATTGCCTTGGCTTTCTTCTAGGATTTTTGTAGTTTTAAGTTTTACATTTAAGTCTTTAATCCATCTTGAATTAATTTTTGTATAAGGTGTAAGGAAGGGGTCCAGTTTCAATTTTCTGCAGATTGCTAGCCAGTTCTCCCAGCACCATTTGTTAAATAGGGAATCCTTTCCTCATTTCTTGTTTTTGTCAGGTTTGTCAAAAATCAGATGGTCGTAGATGTGTGGTCTTACTTCTGAGATCTCTATCTTGTTCCATTGGTGTATGTGTCTGTTTTTGTACCAGTACCATGCTGTTTTGGTTACTGTAACCTGTAGTATAGTTTGAAGTTGGGTGGCATAATGCCAGCTTTGTTCTGTTTGCTTAAGATTGTCTTGGCTATATGGGCTCTTTTTTGGTTCTGTATAAATTTTAAAATAGTTTTTTTCTAATTCTGTGGAGAATGTCAATGATGGTTTAATGGGAATAGCATTGATTCTGTAAATTACTTTGGACAGTATTTTCTACTTAAGCACACGTACTTTCAAAGGGACATATATGGAAGAAAAGGAAAAGGGACCTATCCTAGCTAGCATATCACAGGGCTCATAAGCAGCTTCTTCCTTTGAATGGTCTCTGGGCTCTCCTCCATTCCCATCACTCTGGCCCACCCGACACTCACTACTAGAATTGCAGACATCAGAACATGGCTTGATGATATCTTTCATCCATGAAGCTCTGGAAATTGCTAGTAATTAGAATTCTCTTTCCTTTCATAGCCTCCAAATCCTTCTCAAAGGTCATAGGACTTAGTAAATGTTAGGGCTTAAAACTACTATTTTAGGGACACCTCATCCATTCAACAGGCCTTTATGGACTGACCTAGAACTATTACTAACACTAATTTATTTTATTTACTGATAACCTTATACCCCTATTTGTTAAAGGAATTTTAGCATTATTAATAGCATTGTTGATGACAAGCCTAGCACCTAAGAAAAACTATGAGTTAGAACCAACTGAATTATACACCTAATCTTTGATAAAGAGTATAAAAATTGAAGGCTCCTCCTTGTCTGTTTGCTTGCTTTTCACATTTTTTACCTTTCTGCATATTTATTTATTCAACAAATATTTGATAATCGCCTGCTACACATTCTATTAGGTGAGGTGACTAAAACAACAGGCTAAAGCAGAGAGCTCCTGCCCTTGTGGAGCTTACAGTCTAGTAGAATAGACAGACAACCAAATACTGGGGAAGGGGGAGTACAACTGCTACAATAACAAATGATGAAAAGGATGGGTACACAGTGCTATACTAGGAATAATCAGTCTAGTCAGAGAGGCCAAGGAAAGCTGAGTAAAGGTGGCAGAAAAGAATGTTCCAGGAGGAACAACATGTGTAAAAGCCCCATAGCAAAGGCAGCTTGGCAAGGCAAGGGCCTGAGGAGAAGTTGATGTTGGCTGGGTGCGGTGGCTCACGCACATAATCTCAGCACTTCGGGAGGCTGAGGTAAGCGGATTGCTTGAGCCTAAGAGTCCAAGGCTAGCCTGGGCAACATAGTGACACTCCATCTCTACCAAAAAAAAAAAAATTACCCAAGCATGGTGGCACATGCCTGTGGTCCCAGCTACTCAGGAAACTAAGGAGGAAAAATTGCTCGATTCTGGGAAGTCAAGGCTGCAGTGAGCCATGATCGCACCACTGCGCTCCAGCCTGAGCAACAGAAAGACCGTCTAAAAAGAAAAAAAGAAGATGATAATCAGGAACATATATAAGCAGCAGAGTAGGGCGCACGATGAGTCTGCACAGGCTGAACTTTATGGGGCTTTATGAGGAAGACTGAAGGAAACCTGAAATTACCTGAAAAACTTGACAGGATCAGTTAGGAACTTTAGATCAACTCTATAGTCATGGTGTGGAGAACCATTGGTGGCAAGAGCAGCTGTCCGCCATCTACATCTGAAAGGCCACTGCTGGAGTTCTCATGAGAAATAAGGGTCACTTAGACTAGAGCGGATGGAGAGAGACTCAAGATAATGGTAGATAGGAAAGCTCACAGGATCTGGCGGTGGGTTGGATAAGAGGGCTGAAGCTCAGGAAGCATGGCTAAATGATGCTTAGGTTTCTAACAGATCCTAGTTTAACTATTTGGTCCTTTGCTCTGTCATTGGCTGTTGCCTATGATTTTTAAGCATGAATTATTTTTTCTTCATGTTCCTACTTTATCTTGAAGGGAAAATTCTCTATTGCTTCAAACCTAAAAATGCAAGGAGTCCCTCAGCATTATTCCATCAATTTCCCCCAAATAAGGTTCCCAAACAACTTCTGTTTCTAATTTTTTAAGTAAGTTTGATCTCTCCCCCATATATATTATTTCTGTCTAGTGTAATTTCCTTCGTTGAAATGGGAAATCTGTAAGTGTGATATAGCGGTGAAAGATTTTTTGCTACAAATCATTGAAATCAACTTGAACCAACTTTGACACTAAAGAGAATTTATTACAAGAATATGAGAGTGTCTCATGCAATCAAATGCAAAAATGCAAGCAAAACATAGGAGTAGGATGGAATCCCTCAGATTCTCTCTCCATATTATCTGTTCTTCTCTGTAAGGTGGCTTCAGTCTCATCTTGGAAGGCCAGCTTTCTCCACACTTCAATCCACAAGACGGCCCCGTGATAGCTCCTGTGTTTATATGCTCTGGTTTTAACCACAAGGACTGACCTTGTGGTTTGTTTGTCCTCAGTGTCTCAAGGATGAAAATGTAGCCTAGCTATGGGTCAGGTGTTCAACCCTCATCATTTAACACTGGCTGGGGGGTAACTGGATACAAGAGTTCAAGGAAGAACTAGCCAACACCAATTCTGAGTTTTCAGAGAAGGGAGAATTGTTAAAAACTTGGCAGACACCCCACATGGAGAAGGAGGGAAACAATAGCTCCTTTGCTTCAGTGAACATGTATTAAGCACCAACCATGCTCCACGGCCAGGCTAGGCTTGTGGATATAAAAACAAGTACAAAAACTTCTACTTTCAAGGAACGTAACATGCAGCACTGACTGCGAACATACCTGTAAAGCAAGGCTCATTCTTACCCCCTCATTGTCAGTGTGGGGAAGAGGGAATTAAAAGGAATACAGAGCATAAGGGTAGCCAACGAAGTTACGAGAAAGCAGTCCAAATCAAGTACCAATAATAAGCAAAAGTAAAGAAGTGGGACCCACAAGCACTGCTGGAAGTTTGGGCAGCTGAGCTGACAAGAGTACAGTGTCTGTGTAGATGATGTGGTAAGAAATGAGGCTGAAAATTCATACAGGAGCCTTCGCTGAGGATTTATAAGTAAGGGGGAGGGATGAGTGAAGAACAAAGGGAATAGAAACACACAGGCCAGGCAACAGAAAGATTCTCTTCCAGACTTGTGGCTTGATTACCAGGTAGTTAACCTGCAGGCTGTACATTTCCAATTTTCCCCAATGCATGACATGCCTGTCACTTCGCAGATTTAGTTGTGTTTAATCTTTCCTTTTCAAACAAAGCAGAAACAAGCCACATAGTTAATGTAGTGACTTTGACCTACAAAAAAGAAAAGTTCATACTATTTCCTTCAGCTTCCTTATCCAGTACGATTTCCCCTCCATCCTTTATCCTCTCAAGCTCTTTGTTTCCTTTTATGATAAGCTTACATTCAGATTAGCTACCTCTCTAGAAAGCTTTCGTCTCCTTTTCAACTTCTTTTATTTCTGGCCTCACCAGATTTTATTTTTGCATTTTCAGCACTCACTAAATCTCTATTCATTTCTCTGAGCATTGCGTCCATTTGAAATGCCTATAGCATTTTAAATCAATAGTATTATTTTTCGCTTTTCCATTGCTCTCTCAATATGATCTCTAACTGCAGAACAGGAGATACTAAGCCAATTTTAATTGAATAAGTAATTTAAGCACCATTTTTAAAAAAACAAAAATGCTTTTAGAATTCACTCCTCTGTTACAAAGAATATTTCCCTGTAGGTAGGAAAATTGGTTCTTAGAGAGCAAAAATACCTTAGATATCACAGTGGGTCTGTAATCCTCCAATCCTTAACCCTGTCCAACTGCATAAAGAGATATATACCATACCTGTTGTGTAAAATTTCATGGGAAGAGAAGGCAATTTTTTAAAGTTTTAAATGTCTCCTTAGTGGGGCAATAAGAAAAAGGAATAGAAAATGTAGAAGAAAACAAGTTTAGCTCTAACTTATACTTACATAGTGTATAAATTTACAAAAGTTAAATGCAATCTTTAATTTGATCTCTACAAAAACCAAGGTGAATTAGCTACTTATTAACATCTTTCCCAACATGTAGATTGATTACCAGAAAGGTAACTTCCTAGTTGTGTGACTTGATAGGAAATTCCCCTCCATCTATGATAGCATAAAATACACATTTCTTTAAAGCAGGGATTCTCAACTTCAGAACTACTGATATCTCAGGCATGATAATTCTCTGTTGGATGCATCCCTTGCACTGTAGGATGTTCAGTACATCCCTAGCCTCTACAAAGTAGATGCCAGCAGGAACTTCCTATCACCAACTGATGGGACAACGAAAAATGTCTCCAGACATTGCCAAATGTTTCCCAGGTAGTGGGGTGGAAGAAATCACTCCTGATTTACAACCACTGATTTACAGCCTACTTAAAAGAAAGATTACTGTTTTAAAATTCATAAGCAGTTTCATAATAGTTGAAAGTTACTGAGCATTCACTATATATCAGGCACTTTATATGAATTGGCTCAATAATCCTCCCAACAACCCTGTGGGGCAGATACTAGTATCATGCCCATTTATGAATAAGAAAACCTAGGCCATAAGCATTGTAGTTAGTAAGTGGCAAAGCTGGGATACATGGGTACTTGTGTTATCACAAAGAAGTGCTTGAACTATTGATTCAAATATAACTATTTCCATTTATACAAAATTATCTGTATCATAATTATGATTATGAGGTTGACTTTTAATTTAAACCCAGGTCTGAGCAATGAACCACCATGCTACACTATTGGTTTCAGAACTAACATGTCCTCAGCTATTCTCCTCAATTCTACAGTATTTCTCCTCTGTTATCCCATTTTACATGCAAATATCAATTTCTGGTAGGTGCTGCTTTTTAGTCCATTCATTTACTCAATATACTTAAAATGAAATAATCTAATAACATATATAATAGATAAACAAATATGTTAATACATTTTTAAACTTATAACTATATGCTCAGTATAATTTCATTGTTGTAGAAGATTACATATACCGTAGTCACACACCCACAAATACATGCAGAAAAAAGGCTGAAAATGCACATATCAACTTCACAGGACTTATCTATAGGAAGTAGGATGATGAACATTTCTAATTTTTACCTTTTTGTTTACCCATATTTTCAACCTTTGCTACAACAAATAAGCTTTTGAAATTATAAAAATAATTTTTTAAAAGATTTGATGAGTTAGGTGAATAAGGATAGAATTTTGGGGGGTAGCAAAAAATATTTTGTTACATAAGTTCCCTAAATTTGAATTGCTTACACACTAACAGGAGTATCATGTCCACAGAAAACTAGAATCTAGACCAGTGGTTCTTTGTTTTCTAATTTTCTACTGAGACTAAATCATACCCTTTTCCAAATTTTCAAGAATAATTAAATTTAGGGACAACATTTAAAGCTTTGTCCTTGTACATTTTCTTTAAATCTTAGATATCTCCCTCTATTTGTTTCCAGCAAGACTACAAAAAGGCAAAATGAATAACTGAATTAGAAGCAAATAAGTATTTTGGAAAAACTTGGACATCTAAGTAGATACTTAATTTGTGGGACTAGTAGTCATACAATCATATTATTTTCTTTTTGGATGATTGAACTAAAAATAAGTAGTTCATGACTTCCAAATACAGTGACACCAAAACAAGGTCAAACTAGATTGAGTTCAAGGGTAGGCCCTGCACCTGATTTTTTTCTTTATAACTCCCATCAATTGGCATGCTGTGGAAGCACATCATGTTGTTAATGGATTTAATGAATGAATACAATGAAGAAAGTGTTATAATGTCTTAAGAGGAATAAATAAAACAACTGACATGAGAATTGAGAGGAGAGATGCCAGGCTGAGTTGTGGGGACAGAGACTGGCTAGTTGTTCACCAAACAATGTCTTCTTTCTCACCTGGAAATGCAGTTAGACAACATTCCCAGCATGCCTTGCATTTAGGTGTGGAAATGTGATCTGTTTACATCCATAGGAATGTATGCAGATGGCAGGAAACCACTTCTCAATCTGGCCCATAAAATGTACCAGCTGAAGAAAGAGGACCATGGGCACCTGGTGGAAGGTAGAGTCATAGAATGGAAGAAGCCGGAGTCCAAGAAACTCTGCCAGAATAAAAACTGCCCAACTGGGAACACCTATATTGGACTTCAGACACAAGAAAATAGGTATATTACACCTCTGGAATTTTGGAACTATTTGTTACATCAGTTGGCTACCCTGACTAATACATTTGGTTTAACCTGCAACCACAAATGCTCAGAACCAACCCTGGAACTGGAAGCTTTTTCCGTTAAGCGGATTCATAAAATCTCTAACTGATGCGCCATCAATCTGTTTTGCCTCTGGAGACAACAGTACCACTGTTATTAGGATAAAGGCAGGTGTGTGAATAAAGCACTTAAGGTCACAGCTGAGCTAAGATATATGGAATAAGAAAATTCCCTTGAACCAAAAGTACTTAAAGAGGCCTGTCTTCATTTTCATGTACCTTTATTTAATTTTATTTATTTATTTTTTAATATTATTATACTTTAAGTTCTAGGGTACATGTGCATAACGTGCAGGTTTGTTACATATGTATACCTGTGCCATGTTGCTGTGCTGCACCCATCAACTCGTCAGCACCCATCAACTCGTCATTTACATCAGGTATAACTCCCAATGCAATCCCTCCCCCCTCCCCCCTCCCCTTGATAGGCCCCGGTGTGTGATGTTCCTCTTCCTGAGTCCAAGTGATCTCATTGTTCAGTTCCCACCTATGAGTGAGAACATGCAGTGTTTGGTTTTCTGTTCTTGTGATAGTTTGCTAAGAATGATGGTTTCCAGCTGCATCCATGTCCCTACAAAGGACACAAACTCATCCTTTTTTATGGCTGCATAGTATTCCATGGTGTATATGTGCCACATTTTCTTTATCCAGTCTGTCACTGATGGACATTTGGGTTGATTCCAAGTCTTTGCTATTGTGAATAGTGCCGCAATAAACATACGCGTGCATGTGTCTTTATAGCAGCATGATTTATAATCCTTTGGGTATATACCCAGTAATGGGATGGCTGGGTCATATGGTACATCTAGTTCTAGATCCTTGAGGAATCGCCATACTGTTTTCCATAATGGTTGAACTAGTTTACAATCCCACCAACAGTGTAAAAGTGTTCCTATTTCTCCACATCCTCTCCAGCACCTGTTGTTTCCTGACTTTTGAATGATCGCCATTCTAACTGGTGTGAGATGGTATCTCATTGTGGTTTTGATTTGCATTTCTCTGATGGCCAGTGATGAGGAGCATTTTTTCATGTGTCTGTTGGCTGTATGAATGTCTTCTTTTGAGAAATGTCTGTTCATATCCTTTGCCCACTTTTTGATGGGGTTGTTTGTTTTTTTCTTGTCAATTTGTTTGAGTTCTTTGTAGGTTCTGGATATTAGCCCTTTGTCAGATGAGTAGATTGCAAAAATTTTCTCCCATTCTGTAGGTTGCCTGTTCACTCTGATGGTAGTTTCTTTTGCTGTGCAGAAGCTCTTTAGTTTAATGAGATCCCATTTGTCAATTTTGGCTTTTGCTGCCGTTGCTTTTGGTGTTTTAGACATGAAGTCTTTGCCCATGCCTATGTCCTGAATGGTACTACCTAGGTTTTCCTCTAGGGTTTTTATGGTATTAGGCCTAACATTTAAGTCTCTAATCCATCTTGAATTAATTTTCATATAAGGAGTAAGGAAAGGATCCAGTTTCAGCTTTCTACTAAGAATTGATGGCTAGAGTAATTAATGCAGAGAAGGTCATAAACGAAATGAAAGAGATGAAAACCATGACACGAGAAATACGTGACAAATGCACAAGCTTCAGTCACCGACTCAATCAACTGGAAGACAGAGTATCAGCGATTGAGGATCAAATGAATGAAATGAAGCGAGAAGAGAAACCAAAAGAAAAAAGAAGAAAAAGAAATGAACAAAGCCTGCAAGAAGTATGGGATTATGTAAAAAGACCAAATCTACGTCTGATTGGGGTGCCTGAAAGTGAGGGGGAAAATGGAACCAAGTTGGAAAACACTCTTCAGGATATCATCCAGGACAACTTCCCCAACCTAGTAGGGCAGGCCAACATTCAAATTCAGGAAATACAGAGAACGCCACAAAGATACTCCTCGAGAAGAGCAACTCCAAGACACATAATTGCCAGATTCACCAAAGTTGAAATGAAGGAAAAAATCTTAAGGGCAGCCAGAGAGAAAGGTTGGGTTACCCACAAAGGGAAGCCCATCAGACTAACAGCAGATCTCTCGGCAGAAACTCTACAAGCCAGAAGAGAGTGGGGGCCGATATTCAACATTCTTAAAGAAAAGAATTTTAAACCCAGAATTTCATATCCAGTCAAACTAAGTTTCATAAGTGAAGGAGAAATAAAATCCTTTACAGATAAGCAAATGCTTAGAGATTTTGTCACCACCAGGCCTGCCTTACAAGAGACCCTGAAGGAAGCACTAAACATGGAAAGGAACCACCGGTGCCAGCCATTGCAAAAACATGCCAAAATGTAAAGACCATCAAGGCTAGGAAGAAACTGCATCAACTAACGAGCAAAATAACCAGTTAATATCATAATGGCAGGATCAAGTTCACACATAACAATATTAACCTTAAATGTAAATGGACTAAATGCTCCAATTAAAAGACACAGACTGGCAAACTGGATAAAGAGTCAAGACCCATCAGTCTGCTGTATTCAGGAGACCCATCTCACATGGAGAGATATACATAGGCTCAAAATAAGGGGATGGAGGAAGATTTACCAAGCAAATGGAGAACAAAAAAAAGCAGGGGTTGCAATACTAGTCTCTGATAAAACAGACTTTAAACCATCAAAGATCAAAAGAGACAAAGAAGGCCATTACATAATGGTAAAGGGATCAATTCAACAGGAAGCGCTAACTATCCTAAATATATATGCACCCAATACAGGAGCACCCAGATTCATAAAGCAAGTCCTTAGAGACTTACAAAGAGACTTAGACTCCCATACAATAATAATGGGAGACTTCAACACTCCACTGTCAACATTAGACAGATCAACGAGACAGAAAGTTAACAAGGATATCCAGGAACTGAACTCATCTCTGCAGCAAGCAGACCTAATAGACATCTATAGAACTCTCCACCCCAAATCAACAGAATATACATTCTTCTCAGCACCACATCGTACTTACTCCAAAATTGACCACGTAATTGGAAGTAAAGCACTCCTCAGCAAATGTACAAGAACAGAAATTATAACAAACTGTCTCTCAGACCACAGTGCAATCAAACTAGAACTCAGGACTAAGAAACTCAATCAAAACCGCTCAACTACATGGAAACTGAACAACCTGCTCCTGAATGACTACTGGGTACATAACGAAATGAAGGCAGAAATAAAGATGTTCTTTGAAACCAATGAGAACAAAGATACAACATACCAGAATCTCTGGGACACATTTAAAGCAGTGTGTAGAGGGAAATTTATAGCACTAAATGCCCACAAGAGAAAGCAGGAAAGATCTAAAATTGACACTCTAACATCGCAGTTAAAAGAACTAGAGAAGCAAGAGCAAACACATTCGAAAGCTAGCAGAAGGCAAGAAATAACTAAGATCAGAGCAGAACTGAAGGAGGTAGAAACACAAAAAACCCTCCAAAAAATCAGTGAATCCAGGAGTTGGTTTTTTGAAAAGATCAACAAAATTGACAGACCGCTAGCAAGACTAATAAAGAAGAAAAGAGAGAAGAATCAAATTGACGCAATAAAAAATGATAAAGGGAATATCACCACTGACCTCACAGAAATACAAACCACCATCAGAGAATACTATAAACACCTCTACGCAAATAAACTGGAAAATCTAGAAGAAATGGATAATTTCCTGGACACTTACACTCTTCCAAGACTAAACCAGGAAGAAGTTGAATCCCTGAATAGACCAATAGCAGGCTCTGAAATTGAGGCAATAATTAATAGCCTACCAACCAAAAAAAGTCCAGGACCAGATGGATTCACAGCTGAATTCTACCAGAGGTACAAGGAGGAGCTGGTACCATTCCTTCTGAAACTATTCCAAACAATAGAAAAAGAGGGAATCCTGCCTAACTCATTTTATGAGGCCAACATCATCCTGATACCAAAGCCTGGCAGAGACACAACAGAAAAAGAGAATTTTAGACCAATATCCCTGATGAACATCGATGCAAAAATCCTCAATAAAATACTGGCAAACCGGATTCAGCAACACATCAAAAGCTTATCCACCATGATCAAGTGGGCTTCATCCCTGGGATGCAAGGCTGGTTCAACATTCGCAAATCAATAAACATAATCCAGCATATAAACAGAACCAAAGACAAGAACCACATGATTATCTCAATAGATGCAGAAAAGGCTTTTGACAAAATTCAACAGCCCTTCATGCTAAAAATGCTCAATAAATTCGGTATTGATGGAACGTACCTCAAAATAATAAGAGCTATTTATGACAAACCCACAGCCAATATCATACTGAATGGGCAAAAACTGGAAAAATTCCCTTTGAAAACTGGCACAAGACAGGGATGCCCTCTCTCACCACTCCTATTCAACATAGTGTTGGAAGTTCTGGCTAGGGCAATCAGGTAAGAGAAAGAAATCAAGGGGATTCAGTTAGGAAAAGAAGAAGTCAAATTGTCCCTCTTTGCAGATGACATGATTGTATATTTAGAAAACCCCATTGTCTCAGCCCAAAATCTCCTTAAGCTGATAAGCAACTTCAGCAAAGTCTCAGGATACAAAATTAATGTGCAAAAATCACAAGCATTCTTATACACCAGTAACAGACAAACAGAGAGCCAAATCAGGAATGAACTTCCATTCACAATTGCTTCAAAGAGAATAAAATACCTAGGAATCCAACTTACAAGGGATGTAAAGGACCTCTTCAAGGAGAACTACAAACCACTGCTCAGTGAAATAAAAGAGGACACAAACAAATGGAAGAACATACCATGCTCATGGATAGGAAGAATCAATATCGTGAAAATGGCCATACTGCCCAAGGTAATTTATAGATTCAATGCCATCCCCATCAAGCTACCAACGAGTTTCTTCACAGAATTGGAAAAAACTGCTTTAAAGTTCATATGGAACCAAAAAAGACCCCACATCTCCAAGACAATCCTAAGTCAAAAGAACAAAGCTGGAGGCATCACGCTACCTGACTTCAAACTATACTACAAGGCTACAGTAACCAAAACAGCATGGTACTGGTACCAAAACAGAGATATAAACCAATGGAACAGAATAGAGTCCTCAGAAATAATACCACACATCTACAGCCATCTGAACTTTGACAAACCTGAGAGAAACAAGAAATGGGGAAAGGATTCCCTATTTAATAAATGGTGCTGGGAAAATTGGCTAGCCATAAGTAGAAAGCTGAAACTGAATCCTTTCCTTACTCCTTATATGAAAATTAATTCAAGATGGATTAGAGACTTAAATGTTAGGCCTAATACCATAAAAACCCTAGAGGAAAACCTAGGTAGTACCATTCAGGACATAGACATGGGCAAAGACTTCATGTCTAAAACACCAAAAGCAATGGCAGCAAAAGCCAAAATTGACAAATGGGATCTCATTAAACTAAAGAGCTTCTGCACAGCAAAAGAAACTACCATCAGAGTGAACAGGCAACCTACAGAATGGGAGAAAATTTTTGCAATCTACTCATCTGACAAAGGGCTAATATCCAGAACCTACAAAGAACTCAAACAAATTGACAAGAAAAAAACAAACAACCCCATCAAAAAGTGGGCAAAGGATATGAACAGACATTTCTCAAAAGAAGACATTCATACAGCCAACAGACACATGAAAAAATGCTCATCATCACTGGCCATCAGAGAAATGCAAATCAAAACCACAATGAGATACCATCTCACACCAGTTAGAATGGCGATCATTCAAAAGTCAGGAAACAACAGGTGCTGGAGAGGATGTGGAGAAATAGGAACACTTTTACACTGTTGGTGGGATTGTAAACTAGTTCAACCATTATGGAAAACAGTATGGCGATTCCTCAAGGATCTAGAACTAGATGTACCATATGACCCAGCCATCCCATTACTGGGTATATACCCAAAGGATTATAAATCATGCTGCTATAAAGACACATGCACGCGTATGTTTATTGCGGCACTATTCACAATAGCAAAGACTTGGAATCAACCCAAATGTCCATCAGTGACAGACTGGATAAAGAAAATGTGGCACATATACACCATGGAATACTATGCAGCCATAAAAAAGGATGAGTTTGTGTCCTTTGTAGGGACATGGATGCAGCTGGAAACCATCATTCTTAGCAAACTATCACAAGAACAGAAAACCAAACACCGCATGTTCTCACTCATAGGTGGGAACTGAACAATGAGATCACTTGGACTCGGGAAGGGGAACATCACACACCGGGGCCTATCATGGGGAGGGGGGATGGGGGAGGGACTGCACTGGGAGTTATACCTGATGTAAATGATGAGTTGATGTGTGCTGACGAGTTGATGGGTGCAGCACAGCAACATGGCACAGGTATACATATGTAACAAACCTGCACGTTATGCACATGTACCCTAGAACTTAAAGTATAATAATAATAAAAAATAAAAAAATAAAAAAATGGAGGCTTCCTTATTATCAAGAATTTGAGTACATGCCACCTATTTAACTGTAGTTGCTAGTTAACATCTGTTAATGCTATATAAATGCTAGAGAAAATAAAGAACTTACACCTTATTAAATTTACAATAAACATAAATTTACTGTGTTTCTCCCTGTAGTCAACAAATATCTTGAGGGAGACACTTTGAGACTATGCAAATCTCTTTGTTCCTCTAACCTTGGCCCACTGTGTCTAGCATTCATCCATGGATCCATCTGCAACAATTACCACTGTGCAGGTTGCCTAGTGGCAGTTTTCTCTCATTCTTTCCACACTTATTAATTGAAATTCTATGCAAAAAAAAGAGCTGCCAGTTCTCCATACACAGTTAATCTTTATTCTCATGGATTACATATTTGAGAATTCACCTGCTTGCTAAAATTTATTTGTAACCCAAAAATCAATACTCATGTCATTTTCTTGGTCATTCACAGACGTGTGCAGAACAGCAAAAACTTTGAGAACTCAATGTGCATGTTCCCAGCTTAAATCAAACAAGGTGATACTCTGCCCTTCCTGTTTCAGCTCTCATCCTGTAAACAAGTGCCCTTTCTGCAGTCTATTAAGTGCCATATTTTTCATATTTTTGTGCCTTTTGTTGGTCATTTTGCTGTTTAAAATGCCCTCAAGCATAATGCTGATGTGCTGCCTAGTATTCCTAAATACGAGAAGGCTATGACAGGCCTGCCAGGGAAAATAACATCTATTAGAGAAGCTTCACTCAGGCATGAGTTACAGCACTGCTGGTGGTGAGTTCGATGTTAATGAATCGACAAAAAATATTAAATAAGGTGTTTTTAAACAGAAACACACATGAAACAAGATAATGTATTGATTAGTTGGCAATAGCTCACAGAAACCTAAACCTATATTTCCCCAAAGAGCAATGGGTCAGTATTTGCTAATTCAGTGTTCATAGTGACTTTATAAAACACAATTACCGTGAATAATGAGAATTGACTCTATCTATTCAACCAATTATTTATTGGTGTCACTATGAACTCATGGTTCATATTTATATTATTTTATGGACTACAATCCAGTACTATCATTATGTATTTTTTGGCTTAAACTTTTCCATCTTTGGCCATTTGGATAGCAACTTTATAGTGGAAAACTCTAGTGGTGATCATTTCCACCAGGTGATCAGCACCAATATCACCAATAACAATACATTCTGGCATCATGAAGGCCATGATTTGATGCACCTAGAAGGATGAGGCACCATTTCTGTGGTACCCTTGACAGGGATGCATAATGTCAGTTCAATCATGAGAAGATTCCAAAAGGCCCAAACTGAGGGATGTGTAGCAAAATAACAGATCAGTACTGTTCCAGGTGTCAGAATCATGAAAGACAAAGAAAGGTGGAGAAGCTGTTGCAGATGACAGGAGACCAGAGAGAAATAACAATCAAATGTAACGTGGAATCCTGAGTGGAATGTTGGAAACAACAACAACAAAGAGACATGAACGGGAACCTTCAAAGTGAAGTTCAACTGTAATCTTTAGTTTATGGTACTGTACTAATGTTAATTTCCTTGTTGTGATAATTATACTATGGCATGTAAGATGTTAACAATGGAGTGGCACAAGGACATATGGAAACTCTCTATACTGTTTCTGTGATTTTTTTGGAAAGTCTAAAAGTAGTTCAGAATTTTAACCATTGGGTCATCTTGCACACCCGTGGTTGCAGAATTTGTGGAAGGCAGCAGGGAGGAGGTGGGTGAGAAATTCAGTTTCGGAGACCATTACTTTAGTGAAGTGTTCCACCTTCCAGATAGTTTCTCTAAATCCAAAAAGAAATGTGAGGAATAGTACAGTAATAAATGCCTTCTATTTTAAGATATTACAGAAGGCTTACTTGTTTCTAGGCAGGAAACTTCACTTCTAGATGGTGACCTTAGGCAAGCCATCATTTCAGTTTCCTCATCCATAAAATGAAGGGACTGAAAGGAATAATCTTATATCTCAGATTCCTTAGAACATAAATTCTTATAATTCTAAATTAAACTTGTTATTCAGCATTTGAAATCAGGTTCTGCAAGAATACTCTTTTGGATGGTTATTTATTCTGGTTTCTTAGTAAAAAGCAGCAGTATTGACATATTACAGAAAATCTAGTAAACAAATCATCATCGTTTGAGGAAATTCTGTGGCAGTGCTTCCTGAAGCTCATCTACAAGATAGATACAAATTACATACTCATAAACAATATAAACATACCTAAGAGATCAAGAATTATGCAGCTCTTTAAACTGCATAAGTTGCTAGGCCCGGCGCGGTGGCTCACGCCTGTAATTCCAGCACTTTGGGAGACCGAGGCAGGCGGATCACGAGGTCAGGAGATCCAGACCATCCTGGCTAACACAGTGAAACCCTGTCTATACTAAAAATGCAAAAAATTATCCGGGCGTGGCCGTGGGCGCCTGTAGTCCCAGCTACTCGGGAGGCTGACGCAATTAGAATGGCATGAACCCGGGAGACGGAGCTTGCAGTGAGCTGAGGTGCCCCAGCTACTCAGGAGGCTGAGGCAAGAGAATGGCGTGAACCCGGGAGGCGGAGCCTGCAGTGAGCTGAGATGGCGCCACTGCACTCCAGCCTGGGCGATCAAGCGAGACTCCGTTTCAGAAAAAAGAAAAAAAAACAAAAAAGCATAAGTTGCTAAAACATTACATGGAAAAGCAGGTTATAAAAGTGCACATATGCACATATATAATGATCCCAGAGAAACATTTTCTCACAAATATTTTTAGATGGGGGTGTGGTAGAACTTCTGATAATAGTCTTGTTGATTGTTATTTTATGAGACATAAGTCACTGATACAAGAAAAATATATGCTATACACTGATAAAATGTAGCATTCAGAATAAACGATAAAATATCTATATATGTTGATCATCCTCATATCATAATGGAAATCATAATTTTGTCAGACATTGCTAAATCAGCTGAGAACTTTAACTTCTGCCTATTTCATAAGTGATTCCATTGGGGAAATACCAGGAGGGTAGGATGAGAATTAAATCAATGGATTTAACAGCCCTCAGTGTGTGATCACTTCACCAGGGTTTCAGAAGGAGGCAGGGAATGAGGAGATTGAATGTGAATCGTTTGTGGGTTCATGAGACAATTTCTCTTAATCTTCCTTCTTTTTTCATGTGACAAATCCATCAGTTTAGTTGAACAGTAAAGAAGGAATGAGAAACAAGGTTAAAGACAAGAATGGAGTTCAGTTTGTGGCGTTTCTCATGGGTAGTAATTCTCTGCCTCATGTAATACAGGCAAGAAAGGTACTCTGTTAAGAATTTTAAATTTAAATATTTTGAGCCACAATTAACACACATTAACTTATTTATTTAAAAGCTAATAACTCATTAGATTTAAAATAATCCTCTAATCACTAATAAATTCAATTTAAATATTAAGATCTATTATTAATAAAACACATATGGTGACCAAATTAGCATAGGATAAACATCATGGACTCTTGTCATCCTTAATTAATTTGGTCAAATAATTTCTTTCTCTGGGCCCTATTTCAGCATCTCTAGCATGGAAATAATGTAGGTTATATCACATTCGATTATAGTGAAGATTAATTAAATAAAATAATGTACATAAAATGCTTGGCACGGTATCTAATAAATGCCCCATATGTATAAACTATTAGTATAAAGTAACTTTTAAACAGATAAATTATATAGGTATATGTGTACTTAATAAATGTGTGAAGAAGATGGGAAAGAAATATAGCAAAATATTGACAGTGGTTATGTATGGGCAGTAGGATTATGGTACTCATGTTTTTATTTATTAGATTTCTTTATTTTGCCAAACTTCCTACAATAGACAGATATTTCCTGTATAATGAAAAAATATATTGTTTTACAAACTAAGCAAACAAGAACTGTAAATCCACAAATACATTTATTTATATCTTTTTTTAGTTTTCAGTGATCCATTATCTAATTATTTCTGACCCAGAGAAAAAGATAGATATTGACAGTTCATTTTCACTTTATCTTAATAGAAGTTGGGGTGGGTTTACCAGGCATCTTCATAGACAGAAATGCAGGATAATAAAAAATTAATTGGGGAAGGGTGAAGAGCAAAGGAAGAAGATCTCCAGGAAGAGGCAGATCTAGAAAAAAATGAAGAGACAGGAAAAGAACTAAGAAAGGGACCATTGCCAAAATTCTCACAGACCAAAGAGAGGTTGCCAACAGAGCATCAGAAGAAAGAAAAGATCAGATTTTACTGTGGAATATTTTGTGCAAGAACCATCCATAGGAATTTTTAAAACTCTATTGGAAACTTTTGGACTCCAGCCCTACATGTATGGAGCTTGGAAGTTGCTACTCTACCTTAACATTAAGCTGAACAAACTAAAACATCAAAAATTCTTCTTAAATTTGTAAAAGAAGCGAGATCACAATTGCCATAAATAAATCGAATACCTGGTAATACAGCTAAAAAGGGAAGTGAACGATCTCTACAAGGAGAACTGCAAACCATGACTTAAAGAAATCAGAGATGACACAAAAAAACGAAAAAGCATCTCATGCTCGTGGATAGGAAGAATCAACATTGTTAAAATGGCCATACTGCCCAAAGCAATTTATAGATTCAATGCTATTCCCATTAAACTACCATTGACATTCTTCAGAGAACTAGAAAAACCTTTTTTTGTTTTGTTTTGTTTTTGAGACAGAGTCTCACTCTGTCACCCAGGCTGGAGTGCAGTGGGACAATCTCGGCTCACTGCAACCTCCACCTTCTGGGTTCAAGTGATTCTTGTGCCTCAGCCTTCCAAGTAGCTGGGATTACAGGTATGCACCATCATGCCCAGCAAACTTTTGTATATTTAGTAAAGATGGGGCTTCACTGTGTTGGCCAAGCTGGTCTCAAACTGGCCTCAAGTGATCTGCCCGCCTTGGCCTCCCAAAGTGCTGGAATTACAGGTGTCAGCCAGCGCACCTGGCCCAAACTGTTTTAAAATTCATATGGAACAAAAGAAGAGCTCAAATAGCCAAGGTAATTCTAAGGGGGGAAAAAAAAAGCTGGAGGCATCACACTACTCAACTTCAAACTACACTACAGGGTTACAGTAACCAAAACAGCATAGTACTGGTACAAGAATAGACACATAGACCAATGGAACAAAATAGAGAACCCAGAAATAAGACTGCACACCCACAACTATCTGATCTTTGACAAACCTGTCAAAAACAAGCAATGGGGAAAGAATTCCCTATTCAATAAACAATGCTGGAAGAACTGGCTTAGCCATTAGCAGAAAATTGAAACTGGATCCTTTCCTTACACCATATAAAAAAATTAACTCAAGATGGATTAAAGATTTAAATGTAAAACCTAAAACTATAAAAACCCTGGAAGAAAACCTAGGCAATACCATCCAGGACATGGGCATGAGCAAAGATTTCATTACAACACCAACAGCAATTGCAACAAAAACAAAAATTGACAAATGGAATCTAATTAAACTAAAGAGCTTCTGCACAGCAAATGAAACTATCAATAGAGGAAACAGACAACCTACAGAATGGGAAAAAATTTTTGCAAACTATGTGTTGGAGTGATCAGACCCAATACCAGGTCACAGGGGCAGCAAAGTCTGGCAGAGCCAAAGGATTGAGAAAGTTTGAGAAGTAAAGTGGGACCAGGGTGCCATCGTGATTGTGGAGGCTGTGAAGGCCCTGAGCTCTGGGAGCCCACGCTATTTATTAGTAATCCAACAAAGCAACAGGTGGTGAGAATGAGGGGGTCAAAAGGGCGTGTGACATTAAGCACATGATTTACAGATGTGATGGTTTAGCATTTTGCTCTGCTACTTGAGATAATGGAGAGCAGGTTCTTTTAACTCAAGATACAATTGATCCCAGGAGAGCAAGGGCAAGGAGCCAGCAAGTCTAGACACATTCCAGAGCCACAAGCCCTGGATTCTATCCAAGCCACAAGGGATTTTATGCCCTGGGCTTAGATTATGGTGAGTCATGGTAGCCTTCCATCCTTTAGCACAGAACTTGGTGTTCCAAAGGCCACAAGGCATTTTAGACCCTGGACCCCGGACATGTTCCCAGACTCTTTTACATTATGTCCGACATGCAAGCCCTGCCTCAGCTTCTCCCAACACTCACCTTTTCCCAACAACTATGCATCTGACAAAGGTCTAATATCCTGCATCTATAAGGAACTTAAACAAATTTACGAGAAAAAACAACCCCATTAAAAAGTAGGCAGAGAACATAAACAGACACTTTTCAAAAAGAAGACATACATACAGCAGCAAGCATATGAAAAGAAGCTCAACATCACTGATCATTAGAGAAATGCAAATCGAAACCACCATGAGATACTATCACACACAAATCAGAATGGCTATTATTAAAAAGTCCAAAAATAACAGATGCTGGTGAGGTTGTAGAGAAACAGGAATGCTTTTCCACAGTTGGTGGTAATGTAAATTAGTTCAACCATCGTGAAAGACAGAGTAGTGATTCCTCAAAGACCTAAAGACAGAAATATCATTTCACCCAGCAAACCCATCACTGGGTATATACCCAAAGGAATATAAATCATTCTATTATAAAGACATATGCATTTGTATGTTCACTGCATCACTATTCACAATAACAAAGAAATAGAATCAACCCAAATGCCCATTAATGACAGACTGGGTAAAGAAAATGTGGTACATATACATCATGGAATGCTATGCAGCCATAAAAAAAGAATGAAATCACGTCCTTTGCAGGGGACATGGATGGAGCTGGAGGTCATTATTCCTTAGCAAACTAACAGACGAACAGAAGACCAAGTATCACATGTTCTCACATATAAGTGGGAGCCGCACAATGAGAACACAGGGACATACAGAGGGAAACAACACATACTTGAGCCTATCAGAGTTGGGAATGGAGGAAAGAGGGGATCAGGAAAAATAACTACTGGATACTAGGTTCAATACCTGGGTGATGAAATAATCTGTTCAACAACCAACCATGACACATGGTTACCTATGGAATAAACCTGCACATCCTGCACATGTACCCAGAACTTAAAATAAAAGTTTAAAAACAAAATTATTGCCTTTGTGTTGATTTTAATAGCCGGAAGACTATAGACCTTGGTGATATCTTTTTGCAATGAATCTCTGAGAAGTTCTTTCAGCTTCTTGTATTTGGATGTCTAAATCTCTAGTACAACAAGGAAAGTTTTCTTCAATTATTCCCTCAGATAAGTTTTCCAAATTTTTGCTTTTTCTTTCCCTTCATGAACACTAATTATTCTTAGGTTTGGCCATTTTGCATAATTCCATATTTTTTTGGAAACTTTCTTCATTTCTTTTAATTTGTTTTGTTTATTTTTGTCTGATTGGTTTAATTCAAAACCCTTGTCCTCAAGCTCTGAAATTCTTTCTTCTACTTGGTGTAGTCTGTTGTTAAAACTTTCCACTGCATTTTGTAATTCTCCAAAGGTTCTCTAAATTTCCAGAAATTTTGATTGGCTTTTCTTTAAAATATCTATCTCTTTAGATAATTTTTTCATTCATATCCTGAATTGTTTTTTAAATTTCTTTATGTTGGTTTTCACCTTTCTCTTGCATTTTCTTGAGTAACTTAACAATCAACCTTCTGATTGCTTTATCTGGTATTTCCAATATTACATATTGGAAAAAACTCACTTTAAATATAAAGATGCATGTAAATTAAAAGTAAATGGATGAAGAAAGATATAACATGCTAACACTAATCAAAAGAAAGTGAGATTGACTATATCAATTTCAGACAGAGCAGACTTTAGAGCAAAGAAAGTTATTAGGGATAAAAAATGTATTACATAATGATAAAGGAGTAAATTCTCCAAAAAAACCCCATAATAATCCTTATATGAATGTACCTAATAATAGAGTGTCAAAATATGTGAGGCAAAAACTGATAGAACTGTAAGGAGAAACAGATTAATCCACTACTGTAGTTAAAGACTTCAACACTCTTGTATCAGGAATGAACAGATCTAGCAGGCAGAAAATCAGTAAGGGTATAGCTGAAGTCAACAATACCATCAATTAAATGGAAATAATGGTTATCTATGGAATCCTTTATCCAGTACAGCAGAGTGTACACTCCCGCCAATCATACATGGAAAATTCACCAAGATAGACCACAAAGGAAGAAAGGCTATTACAAGGGAGTAAAGATAGTCTTTCAATAAGTTATGCTATAATAACTGGACATCCACATGCAAAACAAAACAATACAAAACAAAACTAGAAACAGACCTTACTCCCATCAGAAAAAAATTAACATGAATAGATTACAAACTTAAATGTAAAACACAAAACTATAAAATCTTTAGAAGATAACATAGGAGAAAATCTAGACAACATTGGTTTTTGAGATGAGTTTTTAGATACAACACCAAAGGCGTGAACTATGAAGGAAATAATTAATAAGCTAGATTTCATTAAAACTATAAATTGCTGCCCTATGAAGGACATTGTCAAGAAAATGAAATGGCAAGACACAGACTGGGAGAAAATATTTGAAAAGACATATGTGATAAAGAACTATTATCTGAAATATAAAAAAAACTCTTAAAACTCAACCATAAGAAAATAAACAACCTGACTAAAAAATTGTCTAGAGAGGTAGAGCAAGATCTCCAAATAGAAGCCTCCGCCAATTGACCTCCAAAGGAACACAAAATTTAACAACAATCTCCACAAAAAAAGCACCTTCATAAGAACAAAATCAGGTGAGTAATCACAGTACCTGGCTTGAACTTTATATCATTGAAAGAGGCACTGAAGAGGATAGGAAAGACAGTCTTGAACTGCCAATGCCACCCCTCCCACACCCCCTGGCAGCAGCCGTGTAGCACAAAAAGAGAGTATGTGTGTTGGGGGAGGAAGATTGCAGTAATTTAGGGAATTTACATTGGAATTCAGTGCTGCCCTGTTACAGTGGAAAGCAACACTGGGAAGAGCTCAGCTGATGCCCACAGAGGGAACATTTAGACCACCCCTAGCCAGGAAAATATTGTCCATCTCAATGGTCAAAACTCAAGTTCCAGCAAGCCTCACCATCACAGGCTAAAGCGTTCTGCGGCCCTAAATAGAAGTGAAATGCAGTCTAGGCCACAAGAACAGCAACTCCTAGGCAAATCCTAATGCTGTGCTGGACTCAGAGCCAGTGGACTTGGGAAGCATGTGACTAAATGCAATACCATCTGGAGCAGCCAAGAAAGTGTTTGTGTTATCTCTCCCTCAACCCTGCACAGTGCAGCTTGCAGCCTCTGAAAGAGACTCTTTCCTTCCGCTTGTGGAGAAGAGAAGGAAGAATAAAGAAGACTTTGTCTTACGGCTTGGATACCAGCTCAGCCACAATAGAATAGGGCACTGGCCAAAGTCCTGAGGCATCCATTCCAGGCCTTAGCTCTAAGATGACATTTCTAGACATACCCTGGGCCAGAAGGGAATCTGCTGCCTTGAAGGGAGGGACCCACTCCTGATAGGATTCATCACCTGCTGACTACAGAGCCTATGAGCCCTGAATAATCAGCAGCAGTAGCCAGGCAGTACCTGCCACGGTCTTGTGTTTAACTCTAAGATGGACCAGTTGTGGTGGCTACAAGGAGCGCCACCTTCTGATTGAGAAAAGCAGAAGACAGTAAAGGGGACTTTGTCTTGTGGCCTAGGTACCAGCTTGGCCACAGAAGGGTAGAGCACCAAGCAGGATCTTAGGGTCCCTGAGGCTAAGGGACAGCCTTGGCCTTGGCTCTTGGACAGAATTTCGGACCTGCTCTGGGCCAAAGGGGAGCCCAATTTCCCTGAAGGAAGAGTCCCAAGAGTGGCAGCATTCACCACAAGCCAACTGAAGAGCTCTTGAGCCTTGAGTAAACATTGACAGTAGCCAGACAGTGCTTCCCATGTGTCTGGAGCAGTGGTGGCCATGGGGAGAGACTCCTCTGTTTGTGGAAAGGGGAGGTAAAACTGGGAAGGACTTTTTCTTGTTGCTTGGGTGACAGCTCAGCTGTAGTACAACAGAGCACCAGGTAGATTTCTAAGGTTTTTGACTCCAGGCCCTGCTCCCAGATGGCACCTCTGGACCTACCCAGGGCCAAGGGGAACTCATCACCCTGAAGCGAAGAACAAAAGTCTGGCTGACTTTGCCACCTGCTGATCGTAGAACACTAAGCTCTTGAGTGAACATAGGCAATAGCCATGTAGTGGTTACAGTGAGCCTTGGGTGAGACTAGTGCTGTGCTGGCTTCAGGTCTGCCTCAGTACAGTCCCAGTGGTGGTGGTCACAAGGATGATTGTGTCACCCCTCCCCCAGTTCCAGGCAGTTCAGCACAGAAGGAGAGAAAGACTCTGTTTGGGAGAAAGTAAAGGAAGAGAACAAGAGTCTCTGACCAGAGAATTCTTCTGGATCCTATCAAAGACCACCACGGCGGTACCTCTACAAGGCTGCAAGAGCCACAGTATTACTGGACTTGTGGTGCACCCCCAATGCAGACATGGCTGCAGTGACCAAAAACATAGATCACAATACCCAAGTCCCTTTGAATATCTGAAAAGCCTTCTCCAGAAGGATGGGTATAAAAAAGCCAAGACTGCAAGGACTACAATAAATACCTAACTCTTTAATGCCCAGACACCAACAAACATCCACAAACATCAAGACCATCCATGAAAACATGATCTCACCAAACGAACTAAATAAGACACCAGGGAACTATCCTGGAGAGCCAAATATGTGACCTTTCAGACAGATAATTCAAAATATCTGTGTTGAGGATCACAGAGAAGGATTTCAGAATTCTATCAGATAAATTTTATGGGGACTGAAATAATTAAAAAGAAGCCAGCAGACATACTGAAGCTGAAAAATGCAATTGATAATACTGAAGAATGCAAGAGAATCTGTTGAGAGCAGAATTTACCAAGCAGAAGAATTAGTGAGCTTGAAGACAGACTATTTGAAAATACAGTTAGAGGAGACAAAAGAAAAAAGAATAAAAAACAATGAAGCAAGCCTACAAGATCTAGAAAGTAGCATGAAAGGGGCAAATCTAAGAGTTACTGGCCTTAAAAGGGAGGTAGAGTGAGATATGGGTAAAAAGTTCATTCGGAGATAATAACAAAAAACTTCTAAAACTAGAGAAATATATCAATATTCAAGTACAAGAAGGTTATAGAACACTAAGCAGATTTAACCCAAAAAAAGACTACCTTAAGTCATTTAATTGATTATTAAATTTCCTAAAATTCCCCTAAAAGGATCCTAAAAGTCCCCATAAAATTTATAAACTTCCAAAGGTCAAGGACAAAGAAATGTTCCTAAAAGCAGCAAGAGAAGAGAAACAAATAATATTCAGTGGACCTCCAATATGTCTGGCAGCAGCCTTTTCAGTGGTAACCTTACAGGCCAGGAGACAGTAGCATGACATATTTTAAGTGCTGAAGGATAAAAAAAAGTTCTATTTTACCCTAGAATAGTTTATCCAGCAAAATTATCTTTACAACTTGGAGGAGAAATAAAGACTTTCCCAGACAAAAAAACCTGAGGGATTTCATCAATACCAGACCTGTCCCACAAGAAATGCTAAGGGAAGTTCTTCAGTCAAAAAGCAAAGGATGTTAATGAGCAATAAGAAATCATCTGAAGATACAGAACTCACTGATGTTAGTAAGTGCAGAATAAAACACAGAATATTCTAGCACTGTAATTGTGGTGTGTAAACTACTTGTATGTTAAGTAGAGATATGAGTAGAAGATGAAATGATAAAATATAATAACTACCACAAGACATAGGCAATATAAAAAAATATAAATTGAAACAAAAAGTTAAAAAGAGGGAAAAAGTTAAAGTATAGATTTTTAAAATTAATTTTCTCTTTGCTTGTTTTGTTAGTTTGTTCATGCAAACAGTCATTGGGCCCTACTTGAGGGTGGAGGGTGGGAGGTAGCTGAGAATAGAAAAATTGCCTATCAGGTACTATGCTTATCATCTTGGTAACAACATACCATGTACACCAAACCCCCATGACATGCAATTTATCCATAGAACCAACTTGCACATGTACCCCTAAAACTAAAACTAAAATTAAATTAAACTAAAATAGAGATAGCATATGATCCAACAATCCCACTGCTATGTATATACCCAAAAGAAAGGAAATCAGTATATCAAAGAGCTATTTGCATTCCTATGTTTATTGCAGCACTATTCACAATAGCCAAGATTTGGAAGCGAGCTCAGTATCCATCAACAGATGAATGGACTTAAAAAATTTGGTACATATACACAATGGAGTGCTATTCAGCCATAAAAAATCATGAGATCCTGTCATTTGCAACAACATAGATGGAACCAGAGGTCATTATGTTAAGTGAAATAAGCCAGGCACAGAAAGACAAAGTTTGCATGTCCCCATCCCCACTTATTTGTGGGAGCTTAAAATTAAAACAATTGAACACATGGAGACAGAAAATAAAATGATGGTTACTAGAGGCTGTGAAGGGCAGTGACGTGGGGTACTGGGAATGGTTAACAGGTACAAAAAAGAGTTAAAATGAATAAGATCCAATATTTGATAGCACAACAGGGAGACTATAGTTAATAACAAGTTAATTGTACATTTTAAAATAATTGAAAGAGTATAATTGGACTGTTTGTAACTCAAAGGATAAATGCTTGTGGTGATAGATATCTTGTTTACCATGATGTGATTATGCATTGTATACCTATACCAAAATATCTCATGTACTGCCTATAATTATATATACCTACTATATGCCCACAAAAATTAAAAATTTTAAAGGATTAAATACGGCCAGGTGCGGTGGCTCATGCCTGTATTCCCAGCACTTTGGGAGGCCAAGATGGGCGGATCATCTGAGGTCAGGAGTTCGAGACCAGGCTGATCAACATGGAGAAACCCCATCTCTACTAAAAGTACAAAATTAGACAGGCATGGTGGCACATGCCTGTAATCCCCACTACTCAGGAGGCTGAGGCCAAAGAATCACTTGAACCTGGGAGGTGGAGGTTGTGGTGAGCCGAGATCAGGCCATTGCACTCTAGCCTGGGCAACAAGAATGAAACTGTCTCAAAAATCAAAGAAAAAGGTTTAAATACTTTAAAAAAACGCCTTACTAAAGAAGATATACAGATGGCAAATAAGCATAGGAAAAGATGCTCTACATCCTGTGCCATGAATAAAATGAAAACTAAAATGAGATACCTCTCTATACCTAATAGAATGGCCAAAATCCAGAACACTGACAACACCAAATGCTGGCAAAGACATAGAGAACAGGAGCTCTCATTCATTGCTGGTGGAATTCGAAATACCTCCACTTTGAAAGGCAATTTGGAAGTTTCTTAAAAAACTAATCATACGATCATAAGATCCAGCCACCATGCTCCATGATTTTTACCCAAAGGAAGTGAATACTTATGTCAACATAAAAACATGCACATGGATATTGATAGCAGCTTAATGCACAATTTGCAAAACTTGAAAGCTACCAAGATATCCTTCAATGAGTGAAGGGATAAACGGTCCTAACTCAAACAATGGAATATTATTCAGCACTAAAAATAAATGAGTTATCAAACTATGAAATGACATGAAAGAAACTTAAATGAATATTAATAAGTGAAAGGAGCCAATCTGAACAGACTATATACTGTATGATTTCAACTATATTATATTCTGGAAAAGGTGAAACAATAGACAGTAAAAAGATCAGTTGTTTCCAAAAGTTAGGGGAGACAAATAGGTAGAGCACAGAAGACTTTTAGGGCAGCGAAACTGCTTTATATGATATTGTAACGATAAATACATGTTATACATTTGTCCAAACCCATAGAATGTACAACACCAAGAGTCAACCCAAAGGTAAACTATGGACTCTGGGTGATAATGATGTAGGTTCATCCACTGTAACAAATGTGCTACTCTGGCGAGGGATGTTGATAATGGGTGAGGCTATTCATGTGTGGCAATAGTGGCATATCAGAAATCTCTGTATCATCTAATCATTTTTGCTGTGAGCATAAAACTTCTCAAAAAGTCTGTTAAAAATCTATTGAATGTCTGAAAAAAGAAAATACAATTAGCATTAACTGCTGTATTGGTCAGGATTCTCCAGAGGGACAGAACTAATAGGATATATATATATATATGAGTTTATTAAGGAGTATTAACTCACATGATCACAAGATCCCATAATAGGCCATCTGCAAGCTGAGGAGCAAGGAAGCCAGTCCATGTCCCAAAGCTGAAGAATTTGGAATCTGATGTTCAAGAGCAGGAAGCATTCAGCACAGGAGAAAGATGTAGGCTGGAAGGCTAATCCAGTATAGTCTTTTCATGTTCTTCTGCCTGCTTTTTATTCTGGCTGTGCTGGGAGCTGATTAGATTGTGCCCACCCAGATTAAGGGTGGGTCTGCCTTTCCCAGCCCACTGACTCAAATGTTAATCTCCTTTGGCAACACCCTCAACAGACACACCCAGGATCAATACTTTGCATCCTTTAATCCAATCAAGTTGGCACTCAGTATTAACCATCACAACTGTGTGCCATGCCTCTGAGTAACCATTCTTGAGGACTCTTGTAGTCATGCTCACAAGATAATGACTATTTGTGTTTCATTTTGAAACTTCGTAAAGAGACGTCAGACAGTGATAAGGACCCAAACAACCAGCAGATTAGACAAGACATATTTTTTTTTCTTATTGTTTAGAGACAGGGTCTCACACTCACCCGGGCTGGAGCACAGTGGCTACCACAGCTCACTGCAACCTTGCACTCCTGGGCTCAAGTGATCCTCTACTTCAGTTTCTGAAGCAGGCAGCACTACAGACTCATGCCACCACATCCATTTACTTTTTAGTTTTTTGTAAAGATGAGGTCTTGCTATGTTGCTCAGGCTGGTCTCAAATTCCTGGCCTCGAGCAATCCTCCCACTTTGGCCTCCCAAAGTGCTGGGATTACGGGCATGAGCCTCCGCACCTGGCCTTAGACAAGAAACTTTCTATTCACACTTGCTACTCCTAATTAAGCATCTTTTTTTTTTAAGACTGCTATTTCCAGTGTTATATATACAATTGCAAAATTAACACCTTATGTAAAGAACTGCCAATGACCTTACATAACCCACTGGTAGACTGGGGAGCAATCTCTGCAGGCCTTCTCCCTTGGATTACGAAATTCCCTTAACAAACCGTGATACTACTGATGTACCAGTCATCACTGAAAGATGTTTTCCAATGGGGCTAAAATATTTACACTGACCTAACTACTTGTAATACTATTTAATCTTCCTTGGGGGCCAATTTGCCACAGCCACCTATGGTGAAAGGTACAGCCAGTGACTGTAAGAGAGAATCAAGCAGAAATATAACTAGGAATGGAATCCACGAATGGTTTCATTGAATCCATGGACCAGATGGCTGCCTGTCATCCAGTCAGAAAAGAGTTAGGGTTAGACAGTTTCAAAATATAATCTGGTAGGCTATGAGCAGAACTGAAAATATGATTTAATTCCACTGAGTTCTATTTTTGGGAATAGCTAGGGGTTATTTACTAGTACATCCTTGGTGAATTATTAAGGGTTACTAAATAAACTAAACTTAGTATATTGCCTGAATTTACCAAGGATTTATTCTATATTTTCCTAAAATGGCTTAGTGCCAAGCAATACTTACCAATGTTCAAAAGCTCCCACTGGGCATGCCCCACATATAAATAGAATTCCTGCAAATTTTTAGAAAGGGTACTTAGGGAGGAGCCTCACCACTGTTGATTTGAGTTGGTCAGGTTTTTAATCACTGTTAATTTTCCTTTTTAATTATAAATTCCTCTTAGTTTTGCATCTTCATTATGGATTTAGTTTGTGCAGGGTTGTTCAGTTAATAACAACTACTATTTGAGTGTTTAGTCCAGGCCCTAGGCTGAGATCTCTACATGTTCATTTGTCGCTCTTAACACCCTTTTGAGACAGATAATAATATCATCCTCATTTTACAGATGAGGAAACTAAGGCACAGAGAAACTAGACAACTTGCCTATGATCATACAGCTAGACACTGCAGAACCAGGACCCAAACTCAGGGATCTTCACTGTAGGTCAGAAGTCAGCAAACTGTTTCTGTAAAGGGCCAGATACTAAATATTTGGGGCTCTGTAAACTGTAGAGTCCCTACTGAACTATGTTGTTGTAGCCCCAAAGCAGCCTTAAACATTACATAAACAAACTGGTATGACTGTGTTCCAATAAAACTTTACAAAAACAGACAGTAGACAGGATTTGGTCTCTGGGCCACAGTTTGCTGACTCTTGCTCTAGATACCTTGCTGTTAACCACTATGCCAATAATATTTGCCCTCTTAGGTTTCAGTGAAACACATATACAGACTAGGAAACTAAAATGCTCCAAGAGCTATATACTGAGACACAAAGGCATTGCAATTCAAATATTAATCAACTGTGCCTTTATTGATAAACAAGATATGAAATGTATGCCTGTACATTCATTGCTGATGTGAAGAAATTTGCTTGCCTTTTTTTAGCTGCAAATTATTTTGATTACCTAAACTTATATTGTAGCATTCTAGAATGTAAAATCTATACATAAGCTTACTATTTTAAAGTAGGCATAAAATCCACATATTTTGGGCCTCAATGCTTTATATAATCTAGTTTGAACACTTAAAGTAGAGAGTCAAGAGGTCTTTTGAACCGCTGGGCTGGCTATAGTCCAAAAATGTTTGAGAGCCATCACTCTGAAGAAATGAGTAGGAAAACTTCTGGGGCCAAATCATATCTTGGAGGAGATCCCAAATGGCAACAGCAAGGAGTGAGGGCATTTTATATTCAGCAATAGTTTAACACAATGGTTCCTGTTAAGGGCTAAATGGTGTTACCCCAAAATTCATGTTAGAAGACCTAATCCCCATGTGACTATATTTGGAGATAGGGCCTTTACAGAGATAATTAAGGTTAAATGAGATCACTGGGTTGGGGCCCAAATCCAATAAGACTGATGTCCTTCTAAGAAGAAGAAAGGGCACCAGAACTGACACTTTGCCCATGAATACACAGAGAAAAAGTCATGCGAAGACACAGAAAGAAAGTAGCCATCTACAAGACAGGGAGAGGGGCCTGACCAGAAATCAACCCTCTTGGAACTTTGGTATTGGACTTCCAGCCTCCAGGATTGTGAGAAAATACATTGTTATTTAAGCCATTCAGTCCATGTTATTTTGTTATGGCAGCCAGAGCAGCCCAATACAGTATCCAACTTTTGAATGCAAAAAATTATATGAACTTCCACAAACTTTTAGTTATTCTATCTTCATTAACTGTTGACTGAAATGATATATAAATACATATATACACACACAAATAACTAGATATAATGAATTCAGCAATACTTATATGTTACTAATAATAACAACATATAAATATATTTGTGGGAAAAAGTTGTATACATATTTGGAAGATTTGATTTTATTCAGGTTCAGATAATACTTGATATTAATGTGTTTTCACAGTCCACACCCTTACAACAGTTACTCCATTGACTTCTTGGGATCCTCAGTCTTTGGGGTAGGAATCATCTATTCCCCCCCCCCCCTTTTAAGTCTAGCCATATTAGGATTAACTTGGGCTCAGTCCCTCTTCTGCAGCTGCTTCTCTTGATAGAGGACATGGCACACACACACCCAGAATAAAATGTGTCAGTCACAGTTTGAGTAAATGATCTAATTGCAGGGATCCCATGAGCCAGGACAGATTTTCAGGCCACGAAAAAGTCATGGCAGTAATGGGATTAAAAGCTGACTGACATATTGGTGTCTGTCTTACTACCCAACCATCTTATTTGCCTGAGACTAGAAGCTCATCAGGAAAAAGCACCAACATCTTCATCTTAAACCTCTTTCTATATCCCTTATGGAATTTATAATTGCACGAGCTTAATTAACATTGTTTAACAAAAGAGGGGTCCAACCCAAGTGTTTCCAAACCTGGCTCATCATCAGTGTTTTTAAAACTGTGGGTGACCAATCCTACCCTGTGCATGTCTAAAGGGTAGAGAGATTGGAGGACCTGCATTTTTACTATGATTCCTCTGTTAATTCTGATGTAGCCATTTCAGCACCATTTCTCAGATTTGCATTTGATAACTGTGTTAGATGAATATAGCCAATGGCCTCAATTAATGATCACCCCATATCCTCCCCCTTTGCCCTGTAACTTTATAGTGTCATGCCACTGTGACTCTGAGCTTGCCCCAAGTGACTTGTTTTGGCCAACAGAATTTCCGCAAACTTGATGCAAGGAGAGACTTGGAAAAGTGCTTGCCTGCATGTCTCCATTTTCCCTCTTCAACCCCTGTCACTGCAATGAGACTATCCAAGGCTAGCCTGGTGAAAGGGCATGAGAAACACATAAAATAGGACTGAGTCATCCCAGCTAAGGCCACACTAGACCAGTCATCCCCCAGCCTACTCACCAGCTGGCTGAAGATACATAAGTAAACCCAATTGAGATCAATCAAGACCTCAATCAGAGAGCAATGTCAACCAGTGAACTGCAGACTTGGGAGAAATAATAAATGGTTATTATTTTAAGCTACTAAGGACTGGGGTGGTTTGCTCCACAACACAGCTAATTAATACAACCACCATGATGCAGACCGACTGGAGGGATGGAGCATCTAAACCAAAGGCTGGTGTCAGACTTGTAGAAATCTTCAATGTCTATTGCACAGGATGGTGTTAAAAAGAAGAAAGGGTTTTCCAAGGTCAGGTATATGAGAAGTGCCAAGTTACAGTTTAGTTTAGTTGGTTTCCTTGTGTCTTCCAAAGAGACAGCATGTAAGCAATGTTTCCCAAATTTATTTGACCACAGAACCTTCTTTATCCCCCACTCCCAAACTAAGAATCATACAAAATGAATATTCCATAGAGCATATACATTGGGACATTATTTAAGATAAATTGGTCTTCATCCTGCTTCAATGTTATTCCAAGGGGTAGAACTGAATTTAAGGCATTATAATTATAGGGAGAATTGGGATTACACATATTCAGGCAAGGGTTTGTCAACTATGAGAATTATCCAAAGATGAAATTGCTGGCCTTGTGAAACGGTGACTCCAAACCCCAAGACTGAAGGTATTCAAAGAGAGAAATCTGAAATTTAGAGGATTTGGGTGGTGACAAGTTACCTTCCTTGAAATCTTTATTCCCCAATAGCATGACAAAGGCTTCTGATTACTTCTTTCAGTTCTAAGTGGTGTGACAGTTCATTTTATGTGTCAGCTGGGCTAGGCTACGGTGCCCTCTTGTTTGGTTAAACACTAGTCTAGATGGGATGTGAAGGTATTTCGTAGATGTGATTAACATTTGTAATCAGTAGACTTTTTAAGTAAAGCAGATTATGCCCCATAATATGGGTGGGTCTTATCTAATCAGTTGAGGGCCTCTTAACAACTGAGGCTTCCCACAGAAGAAAGAATTCTGCTTCAAGACTGCAACACAGAAATCCTGTGAATTTCTCTCCTCCTGCCCTGCCCTGTGGATTTTGAACATACCAGACCCCATAATTACGTTAGCAAATTCTTTAAAATAACTAGAATAATTCTTTTTCTCTCTCTGCCCTACCACATGTGTATGTGTGTGTGTGTGCATATATATATATATATCTCCTATTGGTTTTGTTTCTCTGGAAAACCCTGACTGATACAAGTAAATATCAAACATCATTTATATTTTATCACAATCCTAGACTAAAATACGCAGCAGTTCTACCCTGCTTCCTAATACTTGCGTTGGAATCAGTGTTAGGTTTCCCAGATTTCCCGTGTAGTTCCTCTAAGGACTCTTGCGGGTAGTCATCAGAGAATCAGAACTCCTAATTGCATTATTGTGGTAGCCAGGAGGTGATATTTCTCATATTCCCTTTTTAAGAAGGGCAGATTTTATGAGTCACCTTGGGTGGCATAGCAATTTTGCAGCTGTGTAGTGTTTGTAAGAAACTGACAGTCCCTCATAAACCACAGTGACCCAACTTGGCAGGGCCCCAGCACCTATTTATGGCCTTAAATATGGGGGAAGAGGTCACAGGAGGAGGTTCTCTCTTCTGGAATTGAGCCAGACAGATGGTAACACTCTAGGTCAGAGTTAACACAGTCTGATTCACTGTAACATGTTCTCTGAATGACTTCCTAGGAGCCTAACTGAACTACTACAAATCCAGTGTTGATATCCAGTATTTAGCCAAAAAAAATTTAAAAGATTTTAAAAATTTAGAAAAAGATTTAAAAAAATAAAATAAAAGAGAAGAACAATAATAAAAAAGTAGGCTTTAAGAGAAATAAACGAAAAATACCAAGTGTAGCCCAGTGATAGTGGGAATACAGACCTGGAACAACCCACTTGTTCAGTTAGATGCTCTGTTCACGTTACTCAGAAGATCTCTCACACTGCAGCCACCGTCAACAGTAGCTAGTGCCTTGAGGACAAACTCTTGTTTTTCCTTGCCTAGTTCAATACCTAGCACATACAAGGAGCTTAAAAACGATTTACCGAGTGAATGAGCCACTTAGGACATACAGCCCTTCACATCCTGTAGCTATTAAGCCAGGATTGTTTTTCATCCTGTCATTGAGCTTCACAAGCCCAGTATGATCCAGCACCTGAGAATATTTCTTTCTAAACTAGCCCTGATACATGTGTGCAGTTTCTGGGTTCTTAAAATCTTTAGAACTAAGGTCCTTATATTTGGGTACTGTGTTTGTATTCATTTGCTAGGGCTGCCAAAACAAAGTACCACACACTGAGTGGCTTAAACAATAGAAATTTATTTCCTCACAGTCGTGGTGGCTAGAAGTCTGAGATTAAGGTGTTGGCAGGGTCGGTTTCTTCTGAGGCCGCTGTCTTTGACTTGTGGATAGCCATCTTCTCTTTGTATCCTCACATGATTTTCCCTCTGTAACTGTCTGCATCCTAGTCTCATCTTCTTAGAAGGACACTAACCACATTGGATTAGGGCCCACTCTAATTGTCGCATTTTATTTCATTATCTCTTTAAGGATCTGTCTCCAAATTTAGTCACATTCTGAAGTACTAGGGCTTAGGAATTTGATATACACACTTCAGAGGGTCACAGACACATATACACACACATATAAGATACATATAATAGATCTATAAATCTTCTCACAGCTTTAAGGTCAGAAAGGGAATGTCTTTTCATCTATTCTATCTTAATAGCTTTTCTCTGGCTGCATACTTAGAACCCTCCTACGAGTGTGAAGAAGAAAAACTATAGTATACAATCTCTGTATCTTTCCTCTAATAAATAATTAAACTAACTTTAATCTAATTAATTGATTTCTTTTACATGATTCTCAAATTTTTATTTCCTCTTTGTATTAAGCTGTTCTTGCATTGCCACAAAGAAATACCTGAGACTGGGCAATTTATTTAAAAAGGGGTTTAATTGGCTCAGAGTTCTGTAGGTGTACAGGAAGCACAGCAGCATCTGCTTCTGGAGAGACCTCAGGAAGCTTCCAATCACGGCAGAAGGCAAAGGGGGTACAGGCACGTCCTATGGCAGGAACAGGAGCAAGAGAGAGTGGAGATGGGAGGTGCCACACACTTTTAAAGGATCAGATCTTGCCAGAATTCACTGTCACGAAGACAGCACCAGGCCATGAGGGATTCATCCCATGACGAAACACCTCCCACCAGGCCCCACCTCCAGCACTGGGGTTTACAATTCAACATGAGATTTGGGCAGCAATAAATATCCAAATCATATCACTCTTAGAATTCTTATAAGCTGAAAGAAACAGAAACACAGGAGTCTAGAAGTGGCCCACAGAGAAGTTGTTATGTCCTGAGCTCCTTGAGAACAGGCTGGGTCTTATGTCTGTGTACTGTGAGCATATACTACATTACCTGGCATGGAATGGTTGTTCTAAAAATATATAGGTAAATGATGTATGCAGGAAACAAATCTCATGCTAGGTTCCTAGTTTTATGTTCCAGAATCACATTTGCCCCCTAAGCAATGTTAACATATGCTGACTTACGTTGGCCCACTGCACCCTTAACTTTTTAAAACACATTTATATATAATTACTTATTTCCTAGTGTTTCAACAGACTTGTTTGCAGCCATTTATGTTAAAACAAAAGATAAATGTCTGTAGAGTATTATCTACACATAAACAAACCCCTAATAGCATCAATCTGCGAGACAGCATTGTCCCATTCAGAGATGAACTTCACTGAAACATACACTGATTGTCACTCATGGAGCTCACCTGACTCCCCATTGCTAAGGGAGTGTATTCAAGAGTCACATACCTGTCAGGGTCAGCCTTGCATCTGACCTTGGCTTTGCCCTGGCCAAAGAGGCAGCACTAAGAGGCAAGTGTGGGAACTTGGTTAATCTTCAGCGCCTTTCTTGTTTAATACTATCAAGGTATTCCTGTAATGGACCAGTAATCCATTGATAAGGAGACATTGTTGCTGAAAATCTTGAAAATTGAATGTCTAACATTCTATATCTGACCTGTGGCTGATTATTTAACTCTGATACTTGAATGAATTATTCTGATCTGGTTAACCTCCTATCTTCTGTCTCTGGACCCAGACTACCTATAGTCTAGATCCTGTTCTGACATGGTTGTCTATCTGGAAGGGGGATGTGGAAATAAATAATAATTACTACAACACAGTGACTAATCAGCAAGTTGGTTTATATTTGTTCATTCAGAACAACAACAACAAAAAAAGTAAACTAGTTGGGCATGGTGGCTCATGCCTGTAATCCCAGCACTTTGGGAGGCTGAGGCAGTTGGATCACTTGAGGTCAGGAGTTCGAGACCAGCCTGGCCAACATGGTGAAACCCCCATCTCTACTAAAAAAAAATACAAAAATTATTTGGGTGTGGTGGTGCATGCCTGTAATCCCAGCTACTCAGGAGGCTGAGGCAAGAGAATTCCTTGAACCCAGGAGGCAGAGGTTGCAGCAAGCCAGGATTGAGCCACTGCACTCCAGCCTGGGTGACAGAGTAAGACTGTCTCAAAAACACAAAAACTAAACTTATTATTCTCCCTATTGAGACTGAGGAATCTTGATTAATAGATACATATATGGGTCACAACTTAATTTCTTGAAAAAAATCATTATCAGCTGTAAACCAGCTATAACCTAATGATTCTGTCCTCCCATTAAACATCAATGACCAAATCCTGGAATGCCACTTGCCAGCACTCACTAGCATTGCCATATAGTTCCACATCACTAGGTGGGGTTAAAAGTGTGATATGATGAACACTGAACTCAGAGTCATAAGGACAAAAGTTCAAAACTCAGCTCCATAGTAGCTGTATTCTCTCAGCAAGTTACTGAGCCTGCTTTCTCAGTTCATCAGATCAAAATACCAGCATCTAACCCATAAATGAAGTGCCACAAGGATTAAATAAGATAAGGAATTATTCCATCAATTAGTCAACATATATTTACCGGGGCATATTAAGTGCTAGGCACTGTTCTGGGACCTAGGGAGAACATCTCTGTGAACATCCTGGTGGGACTTTTATGTTAGTAGGGGTAGAGGAAGTGATGGAATGGACGATAAATGAGCAAGGCAAAGAGAGATGATGAGTAATACAGCCTGGGGATAGGAGTCTGTTATTTTATTAATAGGGTGACCAGGGAAGGCTTCTCCAATGAGAGAACATGTACAGAGCTTAGAATGAGGTGCAGGAATGAAGTGTACATGTATGAGAGGGAAAGAACTTCCCTATCCCCTAGAGGGAAGAACAGGCACAGATGACCCAAGGCAGGAACATGTGGAGGAAGGCCAGTATAGAGGAAACAGAGTGAGCAAGGGGGATGTTTGAAGACGATGTCAATAAGTTGGCCTTATGTCATCTAGGGTCTTGTAACTAATGCATGGATATTGGATGTTACTCTCTCATAGGAAACACATGGATGATCAGAGCAGCAGATATGAACATATGTGTGTTTTAAGGGAGCACTCTGGCTGCTGTGTTGAAAAAGATCAATAGACAAGGCTGGAAGTAGGGAGCTCACTGAGGAAAAGATGGAGGTCTAGGTGAATAAGACTGGAGGCCTGGACTAGAGTTGCAGTCTGGAGATGGGGAGAAGCGGATGGGATCGGGATTTTTTTTAGATGGAGCCACTAGGATTTGCTAATATATTCGATGTGGATATGAGATAAAGCACATGTACATAGTGTTACTTGGTACCTGCTGATTTGGGGACTCTGTAAAGAGGCATCCTTCTTAAGAACGTAGATCTAAAGAAGTTAGATTGCACCTAGGCATAAACTCTAAGATCAGGACACAATGGCTCATAAACAAGGTCTGCAGTGTCACCTTAACAGGACAGCCCAATTCCTCTGCCAATAGGATGAGGCCTCAAAGGTTTTAATATAGGTAAAGAAGGCATGTGTCAGCCAAATGAGGGTTTCCCAGACATGGAAACATATACAAAAAGAAAATTATAGAGGCAGAAGTTGACTATACCTTTCCAAATACCATCTGGAGGATGGGAGCATTTGCCAAGTGATTTCATTTATTATGGTTCCATTGGCACGACCATCTCTATGGTAAAGATTGATATAGGAAATTACAGCTAAATGACTTCCAGTATCCTAGACCTTTGGCAAGATAAGCCTTATTGTGGAGATGGATGCTGATTGCTTGGTAAGCATGGCAGGCAGTAATAAGGGAAACCTGGCTGGTACTATCACAAAAGTCCAGCAAATGGCTATTAACAGGAGAGAAGTCAACAAATCAAGAAATCATTGTTGCTTTGCCCAAGTGAAAGAATTGTAGTCAAACATAGGTTCTTTCTTCTATTGAAGCCTGATCTGTATCATCACTTCTAAATTAAAGGACAATAAGACTTGTCATGTAAAGACGTGTTTCAATAAGAAAGCACTGTAATCATTATTTTCAACCTTGGTGCTAGGTAGTAAAGAACCTAGTGGATTATTTTCAATGACTGAAATACCAACATTAAATTTTGTTATCTCTTGCATAATTCAGTAGAAAAAAAATTGTTCCTACTGAGTGACCCTAGAAAATACTGAAGTGTTTGTTAATGCGTGAGATTTATCAGGTTTTAGACAGAAAACATTCCACATAAATGATATTTCAAATGATTGATTACAACCCACAGACACACCAATACTTTAGGTACATTGACAAAAATAATTCTAAAATAGATTACACTCGTCCTTGCCCTCTTAAACAAAGGACACTGAAGATAGTTCCTAGAGACTCAGAATCATTACTATGAACATTAGTCATCATGATGCTCACAAGAACCACTGACCTCCATAGAGTGATATGTCCCTGCACTAAATGGTCACTCTTAAAAATAAAATATTAGCTGGACGCAGTGGCTCATGCATGTTATCCCAACACTTTGGGAAGCCGAGGCAAGGGGTTGAGGGAAGGGGTAGTGGTGATTGCTTGAGTCCAGGAGTTTAAGGCTATGGTGAGCTCTGCACTCCAGTCTAGGTGACAGAGGAAGATCCTGTCTTTAAAAAACAAAAAACAAAACTTAAAAAAAATAGATAACAATTTTTCTTTGGTCCTTCCCTAGCAAACAACAACTTTCTTTTGATTGCTATTGTTATGTCTGACTTTGCAGGGGGTGCCCCCAAATTCATATGTCGAATCCCTAACCCAATGTGATGTATTTGAAGGTGAGGCTTTGGGGAAGTAATTAGGGACCAATGAGGTCAGGAGAGTGGGGCCTCTATGCTGGCGTAGTGCCCTTATAAGAAGAGACATGCGAGAGCTCACCCTTGTTCTCTCTCCGTGTGCACATACCTAGCAAAGGCCATGCAAGAAGGGGGTCATCTGCAAGACAAGAAGAGAGCCCTCACCACAAACCTGAATTGACCAGCACTTTGATCTTGGACTCCTAACCTCTAGAGCTATAAGAAAACAAAAAAAATTCTGTTGTTTAAGCTACTCAGTCTACAGTATTTTGTTATGGCAGCCTGACCTGACTAGACATAGGGTGACTGCATTTCATTTCTGATTCACTGCTTCTAATCTCCTGTGAACTGCTTGATTAAATTTTGCTTAAAATAAACATTTAGATATGTTCCATGGGTGCTGTTTCATTTATTTTGACTGTTTAGGTGTCTTCATTGTCTACTTTCAAATTCCAAGTTAAATCCTGGCATTTGGAAGTTCAGTATTTACATTTGTTTTCTAGGCTGCTAATAACTAAAAGCTGTTTGGCAAAGTTAACAATGCAGACCATGATTTCTGTTTTTCGTTTTTAACTTAAGGAAAAAGAGAAAAGTCTTCAATTGTTCCTCACATCTGAGTTAGGAGAAGAATCTTGAAGCCCTCTCAAATTCAAAAAGAGTTCCCTTTGAGAAATCATAATTATATTCTGACTGTTAATGTTTTGGGTGTGAATGGTTAAAAGATGGGGGCAGGTGAAACAAACAGAAAATGCATATGCTAGCATTTATTTTATCTTCAGGGATATAGTTAAGATGATATTTTTAGATGCTAGCCCTTCCTCAGAGTATGAGAGTATTTGGGAGCAAGGGATGATTGTTGCTTACGAAACCTCTGGAATAATAAAAGTAATTAGTATGCAGTTCACATCAAACCTATAATTACTGTGGTTGGGTGACAAGATATGCATAAACTGCAAAAGACTATTATTCTCAGAGTAAATAATGTGACTTCTGACCAGTTTTAACATTTGCTGTAGGGAGAAGAAGCTAGAAGCTTGTGGGGGTGGGGGATGGGGTGGAGGAAGGCTGAACTGTTTTTCTAAGATTTTAGCAGTTGGCTTAACAATGAGCGGCTAGGACACTTAACAGAATGGGGTCAAGGAATATCTGATGATGACCCTGCTAAGGAGATGAAATTTTAAGATTGCCAATTGCTAACAAGGCACTGAGGAGAAAAAAAAAAGTACTTTGTGAGTAATGACTTGTTATTTCATGTACATTTTATGCCACGTATATATTATTGAGGGTTTCAGGATATAAGAGAGGAAAGGAAATGGAGCTTAGTTATAAAGCAAATAAAGAGACCATTTACTGATTTCAACTTCCACCTTTGGAGCACAGCCAAGTGTGTCATGTGGGTAATATATAAAATGAATACAAATATTCTATGGGCCAGGTGCTAGAACTTTAGGAGTGGCAATTGAAAAATTTAAAAAGCCAAGAAGAAAATGATTTGACTCTCCCTTGTCTATCTCATAAGCACAGGTTCCTAGGTAGTGCAGTTAGATGTCTAATATCCCTCTCCCCAGCAAATTTTACAACCTGGCCAAGCATAATAGCTTAGAGACAGTAAGGCAGCTAACAAATGTTTGTGTAAGAAATAGCTACATTTGTGAGACAGTTTACTAAACACTCTCACCTGAATTATTACTATAGCCTCCTAAGAGAGAATGCGTTATTCTTCCCAATCCACAGATGAGGAAGGCAAAACTCAAGAAGTTGAGTTCTTTGCCCAAGATCAAACAGCTTAAAAAGGGATCAAAGAGAGGTTTCAAACTCATACCTGCCTCTAAATTCAACACTCTTTCCAATGACTGTTCGAAGACAGTACACACCAAATAAAGAGGCGTATTGATCCTACAGCCCTGGACTTGAGCACAGCCTGGCAGCACAATAAATATTAGCTTCAGAGTAACAATCCACATCCAAATAATTGGTTTCATACTCTACCTTACATTCCTAACTTATTTCAGATACCTAAGTCTACCCAAAAGTACCATGACATCCTGGCTGAGAAAGAGCATCTCATTATACAACCCATCATGCCCCCTTTTCACTGGGAAAATATGTATTTGTTTACAAGCTTTCTGACTGTAATTCATTGCACAACTCTCAATCGATTGTCTGTGGGCAGCACCTGAAAGACAGAGCTTATTTGCAATGAATGACAGAGTAATTTCTAGTGATGCTTAAGCTTATGGGCCAGCAAGACCAAGTGTGTTAAGTGAGATTGAAAATGCTACCACATCAAATGGTTTTGAAAGTTTTTCAAAGTTTTAAGACTTTCCAAAGCATGCACAAGAATCACCAAGTTACTCATCTATGCCAGTAGTTTGCATTGAAAATAATTTCAGAGGCTACTTTTACATGGTAATTCTGACCCAAGATTTTATTTTCCAGAAATGTCTTATTTCAACTCTTTGATCCTATATTCCACCTGGAGTATTCTGTATTCTATTCTACCACATGTCCTTTATAGCCAATTTATCTCACTTCCACCAAAAGGTCATGAGAATTTCAGGGGTTTCTTCCTTCCTTGAGTTGCAATAACCTCCTCATTTAAATCATTAAGTTTGACACTTAACATGTGATCATCTGTAATTTCTTCACACATATAGTGTTTTATTTCTTGTCAAGGTAATACCTTCCCTAAGGATAAGGATTATGTATTGTAGACTTCATACTATAGCAAAACCCCACAGATGGATAAAGTAACTACAGTAAGTCTTTAAAATAGTGGGAACATAAAGGGAACTGATTACACAGAGATAGAAGAGTTGAGAAGCCAAATGGAGTATGGCAACCCACAAGATAGCAACAATAGGAAGCCTCTACCATCCTTAGAGGTGGGGCAAGTAATGGAAAGAATGGGATTAGCATAACTCAGGTGGCAGGGCCTTCCAGTAAGAGCTGGAACTATGAAGGAGACAGAGCTACTGTCTGAGAAACCATAGAAAACAAAAATAAGAAATGAGAATACCTTGACTTCTCTTCCCTGCTCTCACTCTCCAACTTTCTACCAGCGCCTCCTTTTGGTCATATATTCTTGGAAACCAAAGAGTGAGGGAGCTTCTATCTATGGCACACATCAGAGAAGAAAAGGAGCAAGGACTAGATCTGAGTATAAACGAGCAATTTACAGAATGGTTATCAATACACTCTCACAGTAGATACAGATATAAATGAATCCAGATGCAATCATTGTAAATTACAATTCAATTTTTCCTTTTAAAAATGATTACTATGAAAAACTGCAGGATGATAGACTGTTTAAGGAATGCATAGAACAGGCTTTTGCTTCTGGTAATGGTAGACCAGGAGATATGGACTAATTATCCTGCTGAGGATAACTAAGATATACACACTCATATACATATACATATACATATTCTACTTGACAGCATTAGAGAGCCAACACAATAGTAAAGATCCAATGTTTGGGGTTTTCCTCTGGGGCGTTTTCCAATTCAGGAAGTGGTAGCCAAATGGATAGGCAGCACTTTTGGCAGTCTCATGGGGATAAAGTCACAAACGTTGGATTATTGGGCTTGGTAACAGAGCCTGGGTCACCCTAACAGTGTTGATCCAGATGTAGACCAGCTCTTCTAGGAACTTTAGTTCAGCTTTAAATCACCTTTATCCCTGAAATTGGATTACGGTGATTCTAGATGCAAGAACCACCAGACACTTAGAAGAAAACATACGCCCTCCCTGCAGAAAGAAATTATTATAGGCACAAATTATTTAAGCAAATACTTTTTCAATACAATGTCTGAAACAAAATAAAAGCAAGAAGCCAAGAACAAGGGACAATAGAACCAACAGATAATGGAAATGGGCCCACAGTGGATCCAGATATTAGACTTTCAGGCATGAACTTTAAAATAACTACAGTCACTAAATATTGATAATTGCTGGAACTGGGTGATAAGATCTTTCAGGTTCATATACTTTTCTCTCTACTTCAGTGTATATCATAATTTTTATACGGAAAATGAAAAAAAAAGTCTATAAGCCAATCCAAAGAGAATTTTAGTTGCTGCCTTTGCTGCTACCTCATCAAGAACATACTGAATACCACTGCCTGGGGAAACACCATATCATCTCTCTGACATTCGTTGGTATGGCATAAATAGCAATGAAACGTAGACTACATAAAAACATAACTATGTGTACTCTTTCAAGGAAATAAAAAGAATTCAGCCCAGATTATAAATGATTTCTTAAAGGACTTACAAGATTGGAAAATAAATAAAAATTCTGTAATTGAAAAATATAATAGGCTGGGCGCGGGGGCTCATGCCTGTAAATCCCAGCACTTTAGGAGGCCGAGGTGGGCGGATCACGAGGTCAGTAGATGGAGACCATCCTGGCTAACACGGTGAAACCACGTCTCTACTAAAAATACAAAAAATTAGCCAGGCGTGGCGGTGGGTGCCTGTAGTCCCAGCTACTCCAGAGGCTGAGGCCAGAGAATGGCGTGAACCCTGGAGGCGGAGCTTGCAGTGAGCCCAGATCGCCCTACTGCACTCCAGCCTGGGCAACAGAGTAAGACTCAGTCTCAAAAAAAAAAAAAAAGAAAAAAAGAAAAAAGAAAAATACAATAAACAAAATTAAGATGTCAGTGGATCATTTAGAGCAGTTTATATCACAGCTCAAGAGAGATTTAATGAACTAGAACTAGTGGACAGGATCAGAAAAAAAAACTCAGATTTAAGCATAAAGAGACAAAAAGTTGGAAAATATTTTTAAAAGAAAGAAAGTAAGTGGGTAGTGAAAATCTCTAAGACAAATCTGAAATACCGAAGGGAAAGGAGAGGAAGAATGACACCAAAACAACAGTTGAAGAAACATTAGCTGAGAATTTTCCAAAATGATGAAAAACAACAAACTGTGGGTTCAAGAAGTTTTATGAACTCCAAGCAGGTTAAAGAATCAGTTTAAAGGAAAAACTTTGAAGATAAGTTTTAGGCACGTCATGGTAAAACTATTGAACCTCAGATATAAAGAGAGAACATTTAAATACAGCCAGAGTAAAAAGAAAATTGTTTTCTGTGATGGTTAATACTGAGTGTCAACTTGATTGGATTGAAGGATGCAATATTGATCCTGGGTGTGTCTGTGAGGGTGCTGCCAAAAGAGATTAACATTTGAGTCAGTGGGCTGGGGAAGGCAGACCCACCCTTAATGGGATGGGCCCCATCTAATCAGCCACCAGCGAATATAAAGCCGTCAGAAAAACGTGAAGCAACGAGACAGGTCTAGCCTCCCAGCCTGCATCTTTCTCCGTGGTGAATGCTTCCTGTCCTCAAATACCAGACTCCAAGTTCTTTAGTTCTGGGACTTGGACTGGCTCTCCTTGCTCCTCAGCTTGCAGACAGCCTATTGTGAGACCTTGTGATAGTATAAGTTAATACTTAATAAACTCCCCTATCTATCTATCTGACTATCCATCCATCCATCATCTATCTATTAGTTCTGTCCCTCTAAGAGAACCCTGACTAATATACTTTCAAAGAAGCAATGAGAACAATAGCCATCTTCTCAAACCATAAAAATCAAAGTTGAATGTCACTGGAATAATTTCTTCAAAGCAGTAGCCTTTTCGGTGCAGGAAGGAGTGATTGGGAGAACTTAAGAGGAGGACTTCTGGGCCTCTGTCAGTGTTTTACTTCTTGATCTGGGATTGACTGTGATAACTCATTGAGCTAGATATTTATATGTTTTGTGCACTTTTATGTATGTTTTTAATAATTCACAATAATTTTAAAAAATAGATTGTGGTAGAAAGAATTATAATTGTTCAGTAATCATATAATAACTGTCATACTGTGCTAGCTCTATTTGAAAGCACACTATATTGCATTGTAAAATTTTAGACTACAGAAGGAAAAGGCTGAATATTTGGGGAAAAAAAGTTTATGAGTTCCAGATTTATAATTAAAGCTAGTCTAACCTCATCTTTCTTATTTGTGATTTTTAAAAAAAAAGCCTGACTGTAATGACTGAATAAATCTGCCAATCACAAATATTCACATCAACAATATGTTAAAGATGCTACTAAAGAGGGTAGTTGAGATGTTTGAAAGATATTGTTCTCTAAACCCTTAACTATCCGCCATCTATGCTCTTTGTATTGTTTGTCAAAAGGTAATAAACAAAAGGGAAAGACTAGGTCTTTAATTACTATCACAAATGTAGAGTAAAGCATCATTGGTTGTATTGTCTTAGATACTTTGCTTTTCTGTATAATAAATTTGCATGCTCTCAAAATTACAGGAATAGAAATGGATTGACATTATTCACTGCAGTGGTGGTAAGGCCATATCCATGCTGCCTGTTGCACTCTTCAGGGTTGCCATGAAAACATGAAGAGAAGCTAATTGCACATAGTAAGTGTTTTAATTGACAAGTACCTGACCATTACAGCAATTTCTACTTCCCAGAAGTATCCCAGCTGACATTGTTATAGAGTAGCAGAAATGAAAAAAGTGAGGCTAATTGGAGCAATTAATTAAAAACACACAACTAGTTTCCATGGCAAACTTTTTTTTTTTTTTTTTTTTTTTAAACTTCTTTTCCTCATTGCTTGAGGCCTGTGAGGGTTTTATTGAGTTTTACCACATTGGGGGTTGTCTGTGCTGATAATTAACAAGGAAAGACTGGAAAAACAGGGATTGAGCCTGCAGCCAAACCAGGTGAGAAGGTTTGGCCACTTTTCTCTCTGGCAAGCCAAAAACAGAGCAAAGACCTGAAGCCTAAATAGGAATTCAGGATGGGGTCTACGTAAGAGCTGCTGAAACTGAGAATGTGGATAGCTCTTGCCAGATCCTTTAACTGCAAAAAAGTAAGAAAAGGATTACTTGTTTATTTCCCAAGAACATGGAGAAGACACTTCAACGATTATGGTGTTGGCAGAAAAGAACACTGCCCCTTTGCAGTTGACCATTGCTGCTGCCCAGCCTAAGGTTGGGCTATTTCAAGATTTGGCAGCTGGCTTCTAGAATCAAGTTTGATTTTCTCTTTCTTTCTCTCTTTCTTTCTTTCCTTTATTTGGCTGCACCTCTGAGTGATATGAAGGAATCAAAACATCTCTAAAAAGACATGAAGAGTCAAGAAAGGGACATATTCTCCTTCATTCACATCCCAGTCTCACAGAGACCCGACCCAGTTCTCACCTGAAAACATGCCTAGAACATGCCAATAAGCCTGGGGTACAGGATAAATCACAAAAAATCTCTAATACATTTAAAATCAAGGTTGTCAGGCTGAAGCTTGCACCCAGTTACCTGGCCACAAAGGAAGCTGAAAGTGAATGAGTGAACTGAAAGTAAAAATCCTTATTAGTAAAACCCTTCTCTGGAAAAGGTCACCACTTGATTTCATGTGTCAGTCTGTAACACCTTCCAAAGCTTCGGACCTAAACACCATCACAATGGGCCTAGTAGTCAACATATTTGTGGAAAATAAACATTCAGTCTATAGCAATACTCATATTTTTAATGAATAAATTGTATAGATAAAGCTGTAGATTGACTGTAAGAACAAACCAGCAATCCTGAGAGGACCCACAGACCCTCTGAAGGAAGCGGACCGCTCCTGCAGGACCCAGGAGATACCCCAAATACTCCTTGGAGGCAGAAAGCCTTGGGTAAGTTTTCAAGCTGGTCTTCCCTGCACTTGGAAACAGACTTGGAAACAAAACATGCTGTTTTGGAGGGCATGGTGGTAGTGACACTGGCCCTTTGGTTTGCATGGGAGCTGGGTGAGGCCTGTGATTGCCAGCTTTCCCCCACTTCCCTGACAAACTGCATGACTCAGCAGAGGCAGCCATAATCCTCCTAGGTACACAACTCCAGTGACCTGGGAATCTCACCCCCATCCCCAACAGCAGCCGCATCAAGACCTGCCCAAGCAGAGACTGAGCTCAGACATGCCTAGCCTTGCCTCCACCTGATGGTCCTTACCTACCCACCCTGGTAGGGCATATAATCTTGGGAGTTCTAGGACCCCACCCACCGCCAGTCCCTCTCCATACTACTACAGCTGACGCTTTCTGGAAAGGGCAACCTCCTGGCAGGAGGCCAACCAGCACAAAAATAGAGCATTAAACCACCAAAGCTAAGGACACACAGTAGAGTTCATTGCATCCACCACAACCTCCACTGGAACAGGCACTGGTATCCATGGCTGAGAGACCCATAGAAAGTTCACATCACAGGACTCTGTGCAGACAACCCCCAGTACCAGCCCCAAGCCAGGTAGACTCACTGGGTGGCTAGACCCAGAAGAAAGACAACAATCACTGCAGTTCGGCTCACAGGAAGTCACATCCACAGGAAAATGGGGAGAGCACTATATCAAGGGAAAACCCATGGGACAAAAAAAATCTGAACAACAGCCTTCAGCCCTAGACCATCCCTCTGACAGAGCCTACCCAAATGAGAAGGAACCAGAAAACCGCCTCTGCTAATATGATAAAACAAGGCTTGTCAACAATCCCCAAAATTCATGCTAGTTCACCAGCAATGGATCCAAACCAAGAAGAAATCCCTGATTTACTTGAAAAAGAATTCAGGAGGTTAGTTATTAAGCTAATCAGGAAGGGACCAGAGAAAGGTGAAGCCCAATGCAAGGAAATCCAAAAAGTGATACAAGAAGTGAAGAGAGAAATATTCAACAAAATAGATAGCTTAAAGAAAAAAAAAACAAAATTCAGGAAACTTTGGACACACTTTTAGAAATGTGAAATGCTCTGGAAAGTCTCACAGTAGAATTGAACAAGTAGGAGAAAGAAATTCAGAGCCCAAAGATAAGGTGTTTGAATTAACCCAATCCAACAAAGACAAAGAAAAAGAATAAGAAAATATGAACAAAGCCTCCAAGAAGTTTGGGATGATGTTAAATGACCAAACCTAAGAATGATCGGTGCTCCTGAGGAAGAAGACAATTCTAAAAGCTTGGAAAACATATTTGGGGGAATAATCAAGGAAAACTTCCCTGGTCTTGCTAGAGACCTAGACATGCAAATACAAGAAGCACAAAGAATACCTGGGAAATTCATCACAAAAATATCTTCGCCTACACACACTGTCATCAGGTTATCCAAAGTTAAGACGAAGGAAAGAACTGTAAGAGCTGTGAGATAGAAGCACCAGGTAACCTATAAAGAAAAACCTATCAGGTTAACAGCAGATTTCTCAGCAAGGACCCTACAAGGTAGAAGGGGTTGGGGCCCTATCTTCAGCCTCCTCAAACAAAACAATTATTAGCCAAGAATTTTGTATCCAGTGAAACTAAGCATCATATCTGAAGGAAAGATGCAGTCATTTTCAAACAAACAAATGCTCAGAGAATTCAGCATTACCAAGCCACAACTACAAGAACTGCTAAAAGGAGCTCTAAATATTGAAACAAATCCTGGAAACACATCAGAACAGACCCTCTTTAAAGCATAAATCATACAGGATCTATAAAACAAAAATACAAGTTAAAAAGCAAAAACAAAAAAATCAAAGTACACAGGCAACGAAGAGCATGATTAATGCAATGATACCTCACATTTCAATACTAACGTTGAATGTAAGGGCCTAAATGCTTCACTTAAAAGATACAGAACTGCAGAATGGATAAGAACTCACCAACCAACTATCTGCTGCCTTTAGGAACCTCACCTAACACATAAGGACTCACATAAACTTAAAGTAAAGGGGTAGAAAAAGGCATTTCATGCAAACGGACACCAAAAGCAAGCAGGAGTAGTTATTCTTATACCAGACAAAACAAACTTGAAATCACCAGTGGTTAAAAGGGACAAAGAGGGACATTATATAGTGGTAAAAGGCCTTTTCCAACAGGAAAATATCACAATCCTAAACATATATGCACCTAACACTGGAGCTCCCAAATTTATAAAACATTTACTAGTAGACCTAATAAATGAGATAGATAGCAACACAATAATAGTGGGGGACTTCAATACTCCACTGACAGCACTAGACAGGCCATCAAGATAGAAGGCCAACAAATAAATAATGGACTTAAACAATACCCTGGAACAAATGGACTCAACAGATATATAGAGAACATTTCATCCAACAACCACAGAATACTCATCTATTCAACAGCTCATGGAACTTTCTCTAAGATAGACCATATGATAGGCCATACAATGAGCCTCAATCGATTTTTAAAAATTGAAATTATACCAACACTCTCTCAGACCACAGTGGAATAAAACCGGAAACCAACTCCAAAAGGAACCTTCAAAACCATATAAATACATGAAAATTAAATAACCTGCTCCTGGATGAGCATTGGGTCAAAAATGAAATCAAGATGGAAAATTTAAAAATTCTTTAAACCGAATGACAATGACACAACCTATCAAAACCTCTGGAATACAGCTAACGCAGTGCTAAGAGGAAAGTTCATAGCCCTAAATGCCTCCATCAAAAAGTCTGAAAGAGCATAAACAGACAATCTAAGGTCACATCTCAAGAAACTAGAGAAACAAGAATAAACCAAACCCAAACCTAGCAGAAGAAAGGAAATCACCAGGATCAGAGAAGAACTAAATGAAATTGAAACCAATGAACAACAACAACAAAATACAAAAGATAAATGAAACAAAAAGCTGGTTCTTTGAAAACATAAATATAATTGATATACCATTAGCAAGATTAACCAAGAAAAGAAGAGAGAAAATCCAAATAACCTCACTATGAAATGAAACAGGAGATGTTATAACTGACACCACTGAAATATAAAAGATCATTCAAAGCTATTATGAACACCTTTACACACACAAACTAGGAAACCTAGAAGAGATGAATAAATTCCTGGAAAAATACAACCCTCCTAGCTTAAATCAGGAAGAATTAGACACCCTGAACAGACCAATAACGAACAGTGAGACTGAAATGGTAATTTAAAAATTACCAACAACAACAACAAAAAAGTCAAGGAGTAGACAGATTCACAGCAGAATTCCAACAGACATTCAAAGAAGAACTGGTACCAATCTTTTTGACACTATTCCACAAGACAGAGAAAGAAGGAACCCTTCCTAATTCATTCTATGAAGTCAGCATCACCTTAATACCAAAACCAGGAAAGGATACAAGCAAAAAAGAAAACTACATACCAATATCCTTGATGAACATAGATGCTAAAATCCTTAACAAAATACTAGCTAACCAAATGCAACAACATATCAAAACCACCATGATAAAGTGGATTTCATGCCAGGGATGCAGGGATGGTTTAATGTACACAAGTCAATAAATATGATACACAACATAAACAGAATTAAAAACAAAAATCACATGATTATCTCAATAGATGCAGAAAAAGCATTTGACAAAATCCAACATCCTTTTATGATTAAAACCCTCAGCAAAACCAGCATTCAAGGGACATACCTTAATGTAATAAAAGCCATCTATGACAAACCCATAGCCAACATAATACTGAATAGGGAAAAATTGAAAGCATTCCCTCTGAGAATGGGAACAAGACAAGGATGCCCACTCTCACCACTTCTCTTCAACATAGTACTGGAAGTCCTAGCCAGAGCAATCAGACAAGAGAAAGAAATAAAGGGCATCCAAATCAGTAAAGAGGAAGTCAAACTGTCACTGTTTGCTGACAATATGATCAGTTACCTTGAAAACCCTTAGGACTCCTCCAGAAAGCTCCTAGAACTGATAAAAGAATTCATCAAAGTTTCCAGATACAAGATTAATGTAGACAAATCAGTAGCTCTTCTATACACCAACAGCGACCAAGCAGAGAATCAAACCAAGAACTCAATCCCTTTCGCAATAGCTGCAAAAATAAATAAATAAATAAATAAAATACTTTGGAATATATCTAACAAAGGAGTCAAAAGACCTCTATAAGGAAAACTACAAAACACTGCTGAAAGAAATCACAGATTACACACACAAATGGAAACATATCCCATGCTCATGGATGGGTAGAAATCAGTATTGTGAAAATGACCATACTGCCAAAAGCAGTTTACAAATTCAACACAATCCCCATCAAAATACCACCATCATTCTTCACAGAGTTAGAAAATACAATTCTAAAATTCATATGGAACCAAAAAAAGAGCCTACATAGCCAAAGCAAGACCAAGCAAAAAGAACAAATCTGAAGGCATCACACTATCTGATTTCCAACTATACTATAAGACTATAGTCACCATAATAGTGTGGTACTGGTATAAAAGTAGGCACATAGACCAACGGAACAGAATAGGGAACTCAGAAATAAGCCCAAGTACTTACAGCCAATTGATCTTCAACAAAGCAAACAAAAACATAAAGTGGGGAAAGGATGGCCTTTTCAACAAATGGTGCTGGGATAATTGGCTAGCCACATGTAAATGAAACTGGATCCTCATCTCTCACCTTATATAAAAATCAACTCAAGATAGATTCAGGACTTAAACCTAAGACCTGAAACTAAAAATTCTAGAAGATAATTTTGGAAAAACCCTTCTAGACGTTGGCTTAGGCAAGGATTTCATGACCAAGAACCCAAAAGCAAATATAATAAAAAACAAAGATAAATAGCTGGGACCCAATTAAACTAAAGAGCTTGTACATGGCAAAAGGAACAGTCAGCAGAGTAAAGAGACAACCCACAGAGTGGGAGAAAATCTTCACAATCTACACATCTAACAAAAGACTAATATCCAGAATCTACAATGAACTCAAACAAACCAGAAAGAAAACAACAAGCAATCCCATCAAAAAATGGCCTGAGGACATAAATAGACAATTCTCAAAAGAAGATATACAAATGGACAACAAACATATGAAAAAATGCTCAACATCACTAATGATCAGGGAAATGCAAATCAAAACCACAATGTGATACCATCTTACTACTGCAAGAATGGCCATAATCAAAACATAAAAAAATAGTAGATGTTGGTGTGGATGCAGTGATCAGGGAACACTTCTGCACTGCTGGTGGGAATGTAAACTAGTAAAACCACTATGGAAAATAGTGTGGAGATTCCTTAAAGAACTAAAAGTAGAACTACCATTTGATCCAGTAATTCCACTACTGAGTATCTACCCAGAAGAAAATAAGTCATTATTCAAAAAAGATACTTGCACATGCATGTTTATAGCAGTACAATTCACAATTGCAAAATCATGGAATTAGCCCAAATGCCCATCAATCAACAAATGGATAAAGAAACTCTGAGATTTTATATATATATATATATATATATATATATATCATATATATATATATCACATCATATATATATGATGGAATACTACACAGCCATAAAAAGGAATAAATTAAAAGCATTTACAGTGACCTGGATGAGATTGAAGACTATTATTCTAAGTGAAGGAACTCAGGAATGAAAAACCAAACATTGTATGTTCTCACTGATATGTGGAGGCTAAGCTATGAGGATGCAAAGGCATAAGAATGATACAATAGACTTTGGGAACTTGGGGGTGGAGAGTGGGAGGGGGACGAGGGATAAAAGACAACAAATATGGTGCAGTGTACCCTGCTCAGGTGATGGGTGCACCAAAACCTCACAAATCACCACTAAAGAACTTACTCGTGTAACCAAACACCATCCATACCCCAATAACTTATGGAAAAATTAAAATTAAAATTTTAAAAAGTGCCAGTCTGCAAAGGATGTACTCGGGTTTCCCTTTGCAAACATTTTCTAGATACTCTGGTAGGAAATAACATTCTACAAGGCTCCTTTCTACCCATCATCAGTTTCTGTTCTCATCAGGTAGAGCTAGAATCATGATGACAAGGTTATGTAAAGAGTGTGCACCAGTAAGCAAGTAATATGAGTTAAGCTTCAAAGAAAGCTCTTTTTCATAACTGTTTTCATGGTCTAGTACATGTTACATCTGAAAAAGAAAATGAACATAGTGATTTTTGGTCACAAGTAAACCAAGTCTTTCTTTCAGTATTTTAGTTCAAGCCCAGAATTGTAATTATATATTTTTGCCTTTTACTTTCACATATTTAAGATGACTAAAGCATTATGTAGTGGTAAAATGCTGACCAGTTCTATGCATCCCTACATATCTTATGAGAAACAAAGAGTGCACAGCCAGAAAACAATGCAAAACCTGCCTGAAAATCTCTCACCTAGGTAAAGCTTGTGATTATTACACAAAGGTAAGAGGTTAAATTTGCCTTTATTTTACAACTTAGTTCAACACTTATCATATCAATGACTGAACATTTGATAGATTTCTCTTTAACTTCAAACAATTTGCATTTTCTTGGCCATCCCTCAGTTGAATGCACATAAATAATAACTACTTGTTTTCAGTAAATATGTACATCACATAATTGATCAAAAATTGATGATACTCCAGTGATTGATACAAAATGCCAAAAGGTATTAATTGCCTTATATACCCAAGGTTTGACCTCACTCCAACAAAATCAATTTAGGCACTGGCGTAAGAGTTTCCAGCGCAGAATAAATATATGTAACCTCAAATTACATTCATTACCAAAACTGTTGCAATCATTGTATCAAAATCAGAGTAGTATACTGGTAGTTAGATGGCAAAAGGTACCAAGATCAGCCTCCTCACCTTACCAGGACTTAGAGGAGAGATATCTATAAGAAACAATGGTAATTAGGAAACAAATACCTATCATTCTGTATGTTTGTGGGCCACTATTCAAAGCTGAAAGTTTGGAGAAGTTGTTATAGACAATCACTCTCCACCATTTGTTTCTATTTGAATTAAGCCTACATAGCTTTAGGCTGAATCAAGGTTACTTACTGGAATAAGGCAATATGTTAGTTTTTATTAATATAAAGGAATACCAGAGAATGGGTAATTTATAAAGAAAAGAGGTTTATTTTGGCTAACAGTTATGTGGGATGTACAGGAAGTGTGGTGCTGGCATCTGCTTTGGGTGTGGACCTCAGGGAGCTAACTACAATCATGGAGGAAGACAAAGAGGGAGCCAGTGTATCATATATTGAGAGAGGGAATAAGGCAGGTGCAGGTGCCAGGCTCTTTTAAACAACCAGATCTTGCTTGTACCACCAGAGCAAGAACTCACTCATTGCTGTGGGGATGACACCAAGCCATTCATAAGGAATCTGCCCCCATGACCTAAACACCTCCCATCAGGCCCACCTCCAACGTTGGAGGTCACATTTCAACATGAGATGTAGAGGAGACACACATTCAAACTGTATCATTCTGCCCCTGGCCCCCCAAATCTCGTGTTCTTCTCACATTGCAAACTACAATCATCCTGCCCAATAGTCCCCCCCAAAGTCTTAATTCACTCTATCATTACCTCAAAGTCCAAAGACTCACCTAAGACTTAAGATCAAGTTCCTTCCACCTATAAGCCTATAAAATCAAAACAAGTTATTTACTCCCAAGATGCAATGGTGGTACAGACGTTGGGTAGACATTCCCATTCCAAAAGGAAAAAATCAGCCAAAAAAAAAGGGACAAAAAATCCCATGCAGGTCTGAAACCCAACAAGGTATTCATTAAATCTTAAAGTTCCAACATAATCTCCTTTGACTCAATGATCTGCATACAGGACACACTAGTGCAACAGGTGGGCTCCCAAGGTCTTGGGCAGCTCTGCCTCTGTGGCTGCTCTCACAGGTTGGAATCTGGTACCTGAAGCCTTTTCATGCTGAGGGTGCAAGCTGCCAGTGGCTCTACCATTCTGGTGTCTGGAGAGTGACAAACCTGTTCCCACAGCTCCACTAGGCAATACCCTGGTGGGGACTCTGTGTAAGGGCTCTAACCCCACCTGTCCCCTTGGCACTGCCCCACTAGAGGCTCTTTGCAGGGTTCCACCACTGTAGCAGGCTTCTGCCTAGGCACCCAGACTTTCTGATACATCAGAAATCTAGGGAGAATCTGCCAAGCCCCTTTCATGTTTGTGTTTTGTGTGCCTGCAGACTTAACACCATGTGGAAGCTGCTAAGACTTACAGCTTGTGCTCTCAGGAGTGGCAGCCCCAGCTGTACCTGGAGCCCTTTGAGCCATGGCTAGAACAAGAGCAGTCAGGATGCAGGAGGCAGTATCCCAAGGATGACCAGGGCAGCACGACCCAGAACCTGGTCCCTGAAACCATTCTTTCCTCCTAGGCCACTGGGCCTGTGATGGGGGCCATTCAGACCTCTGAAATGCCTTCAAGGTCTTTTTCCCATTGTTATGAATATTAGCACTTGGCTCCCATTTAGTCATGCTAATGTCTCTAGCAGGTGGTTGCTGCATAGCCTGCTTGTGTTCCTTGCCTGAAAATACTCTTTCCTTCTCTATCACATGACTATGCTGCAAATTTTCCAAACTTTTATGCTCTGCTGCCCTTTTAAATATAAGTTCTAACTTTAAGTTATTCTTTTACTCCCATATCTTATCATAGGCTGTTAGAAACAGCCACCCACTTCTTGAATGCTTTGCTGCTTAGAAATTTATTCTACCAGATACCGTGGGTCATCACTGTAAAGCTCGAGCTTCCACAAAGCTCTAGGTCATGGACACAATGCAGCCAAGTTCTTTGCTAGGGCATAACATAGATGATCTATGCTTCAGTTCCCACTTAGCTCCTCATTTCCATTCAAGGCCTCATTAGCCCAGCCTTCACTGTCCATATTTATATCATAATTTTTGTCACAACCATTTAACCAGTCTCTAAGAAGTTTCAAACTTTCCCTCATTTTCCTGTCTTCTTCTGAGTCCTCCAAACTCTTCCAACCTCTGCCCATTACCCAGTTCCAAAACTGTTTCCACATTTTCAGGTATCTTTATAGCAACATCCCACTTATTGGTAACAATTTTCTCCATTAGTCCATTTTCATTGCTATAAAGGAACACCTGAGACAGGATAATTCGTAAAGAAAAGAGGTTTATTTTAGCTCACAGTTCTGTGGGCTGTATAGGAAACGTGGTGCTGGCATCTGCTTCTGGTGAGGACTTCAGGGAGCTTGCAATCATGATGGAAGGTGAAGGGGAAGTTGATGTATCACATGGCAAGAGAGGAAGCAAGAGAGATTGGGGAGGGGGTTGCCAGACTATTTTAAACAACCAGCTCTTTCATGAACTACCAGAGCAAGAACTCACTCACTACCATTAGGAAGCCATCAAACCATTCATGAGGGATCCAATCCCATGACCCAAACACCTCCCGCTTCTCCCTGCTTCAATCAAAAGCAGGACTCAGAATAAACACCTCCCAGACCCACCTCCAAAACTGGAGGTCATATTTCAACATGAGATTTGAAGAGGGTGCACATCCCAAATATATCAGGCAGGAACAATCAGGAACAGACAACACTGAGAAGCAATGATTTTCCCTAGTTCTTTGCCCAAGAATGAGCATTGCCACTAGTGTGAATATAATAAAAGGAAGATAAAGTAGGTGGGCCTCATCCCATTTAGGAAGAGCCTTGGCCTTTTAATTCCATTCTTACATGGAATATTTATAAAATGGCAAGCTATAATCAATAGCTAAATGTGGTATTGACTAATATTTGGGTGAACCAGAAATGCTTTCAGCTGAAAGTAACAAAAAAGCCATCTAACACTGACTTGACCAAGGGTGTATTGTCCTCACGTAAGAAGGCTGCAGGTGGGTAATGGTTAGTGTTGGTTCAGCAGGTCAAAGATAGCAGAGACAGAATCTCCACCATTCTCTTGATCCTTCTGTCAGTTCCATTACCTTATGGTTGCAAAGTGACCACCAAAGTCTAGGCATCACATGTGAATTCAAGCCTAGAAGGTAGAGAAGGGGGTTCCAGTATCACTATGCCTTTATTCAGAAAATGAGTCTCTTCCCCGAAAGCTCTCGGTAGAATTCAGTTTACATATAATTGGACAGAATTTTGTCATATCACCACTCTTGGCTGCAAGAGAGTATGGAGAAGTGAATATTTGGACAGGTGCACAAGGGAGTTCTTCTTGGGGAAGAGCAAGAGGTAGGGCTGGAGGCATGATAGAAATGAGGAAATGAGAGCCTTTAGGAAGATCACATAGTAAATATCTGGCATCAGATTTTGAAGTAAGATCACTAGAGGAGAGAAGGAAACATTCTCTTCCTTTATTTAACACACATAGGAAAATAATTTCAAGAAAGAACAGAACGATACACATCAGCATATATTAGCAGGATGAGTGAAAAGGGCTTCCCTAACTAACTCAATCCAAAGTAGGACTCAGATCATGTCTGGAGCTTCACTGAACCTTCATCAAAACTGGCAGGCCAAAGTCACAGGCAATTACAGCCTTCTTTAGTATTTTAATCTACCAAACAAGAAGATATGGGTAAATAACACCACACTAAGACACTGAAGAAACCCTTGCATTTGACGATGCATGTCCTGGTATTCAAAATGCCTAAATAAATTAAATATTTCATAATCAATTGAATAGTGATGAGAAGGACAAGACAACTGGCATTTACCAGTTCTTAAAGAATTTCAAATATAAAACTTAAAGATGAAATATGAAAAAGTGGAGAGAGCTCTGCAAAGCTTTTCTAAGAACTAACTGACTATATGGTAAGGCTATGCGGGGTAGGGCATGCTATTTGGCCTTACTTTTTCCACGTATATGAAAATCCAATTGAGACAAAATATTTTGGCCATGAACATAATTTCACAGTATGTTTTTCAAGTTAATGAGACAAAATATATAGTACCCTGATACCAAAGGGTGTTGAAGAAGAATATTTTTCATTTACTCAGTTAGCAAAATGGTTCTGAACCCTTTTTATCAACTAGAGTCACTGGGAGCTTTTAAAATTACAGATGCATTGGCAATCACACTGCTTAAAAATTCTAATTTAATTGGTTTGGGGTAGAGCCCAGGCATAGACATGTCTATTTGTTTGTTGCCCCTGTGTTGATTCCAAAGTGAAGCTAGAGTTGAGAACCATTGGATGAAGAAAATAATACTCAACAGCATTGAAGATGCAGTGAAGTTGGAGCACACAGAAACACTAAGTAAAAATTAGTATCATCTGTCTAAAATATAATTTGGCAATATCTCATATGCCCAAACAATTGACTGTCTTTCTAAGAATATGCTCTAAAGAAACAGGCAAAGAATCAAAGATTAATATACTGAAATGTTCACTGCAACATCAGTTATTAGTAAAAACATCCAATAACCATATAATAACCTGACACATTTCCATTAAATATTTTCAAATAAAAATTTCAAAAATGAGAAACTACTAATGAAGTTTTTATAAATGTAGAATACAAGTGTATATATTATGGTATAAATCAAATGATATGAAAAAAAGGATACAAAAAAGCAAAGTAAGAACATTAAGGTAGTAGTAGCAAAGTATTAACAATAGTCTTATGGTATGATTACATTGTTAACGTTTATTTTTATATTTTATGTATTTTTCAAATATTCTATATACATGTTAATTTTATAATCAGAAAAGCAAACATTTCTTTCCAAAGCCATTGGTTTTAGCATTTGCGGATCCTTTATTTGTTTAGAAAACCCTAATCTGATTGCTGCCATATGAACTGAGTATACAGACTTCTAGTTTGAAGAAAAATGTAGGTTTTCATCATTAAATGATGAGTTCAGTAAGTTGGGGAGGTAGTTCTCAAAATACTTTTCAAGTTCCCATAGCTTCTTTACGAAATGAGCTCTTTTATATAAAATATAATTTAATCTCAAAATGTAATTCTAAGATGAGTATAACTGTACGTAGTCAGAATGTATAACAAGATTAGCCCAATTTTCTGTACTATTGTTGCCAAAGATGTTAACATCCTAGGGGAAATTTAACCAGCACTGTTTCTCAATTTGTTAAGTATACTAAATAATCTGTGATATAATAAACAACAAAGTTGTAGATATTCATTCATAAAGATATTCCCCTAGACATAGGTACTTTTTCTTCTTACTCTCCTATTTGTTTCCCTTTGTTCTAATCATCTTCCTCCCAAAAAGAAATCTAGTACATTGCCTCTCTGAATGTAAATATTTACAACATTTACATTTGCAATATTTAGTTTTGCTTCATGGGAGTTCATGGCTTAGCCAAGCACACTATAGCATTGGTTTTCAATTTTACATTCCCAAAGGAGACAGCTGGCTTCATGTCATGGTTATTGAGTTAATTGCTGTTTTGATGACTTGGGGTAATGACTTGTATAACCCTTTAATTTAAAGCATTTCAGAAAACATACACAGACGCTGTTGGGTATGGACAAGAGTCCAATCTGAGTCACCATGCTACACAAAAGACGGAAGAGAAAAGTCTCCACTTCCATGCCAGGCTGAGAATTTAGGAGGAGAACCTGACCACGCTACTTCTGTAGTGTAAGAGCCTCTTGCTATTAACTTGTCAGCCATGAGCAAGAAAATGGGCTCTTGCTCAATGATTTGGGGGAGCTAGACTTGAGCTTCTACTATTCAAGTCATGAGGCTTGAATACGCTAAAGGGAAGGGGTGAGTAGTTACCATGGGACACACAGAGGATTACAGCTTATATGGATTAAGGTCAGCCTAATTAGTGCATGGAAACAGCCAAACTAAAAGCCAGTGTGATTAGAGAGTCTACATTTGTTAAGGGCAAAGATAATGGGCTATAGATTGTATTCTAGGGAGGCCTAGCAAAGGAGCAACATGTAAATGAGCTCCATAACCTACACAACAGGCAATTTGTCTCTGGGCACTTCTCACCTGCTCTACAAGCTGGCTTTTCCCCAGCACCAATCCTGAGATCTTATTTTTGCTTTCAAACAATTGTCTGCCTAGTTCCCACTAACTCTAAAACAGCAAAGGGGCTGGCTGGCAACACCCCAAGTGGTGATGCCCCTCGGGTCTATTCACATTGTGGAGCAAGAGAAGAGGGGGAGGTGAAGAAATCCAGAAAAAAGAACCTGTCTGTGGCCTTGCAGGATCAGCAGCTTCTGTGAAGGGGCCTAAGGCAGCTCCATCTCACTGTCATCATCCCAGGACAATACGGGGACATGGGGACTATGCTACAATGAAAGAAACCTAGAGATGACTTGAGACCTCACTTAAATTTAAATGAACAAATACTGTCATTTCAGAAAAGCTGTTGACTGTCCATCTAAACTTTATAGTTTAACCTACCCCCATCTCAACTCTGCCAGACCCCAGAAATTCAGCAGGGATTTAATTTAAGACTTTGCTCTGGGAGAAAATATTAGTAATCATATTATAATAACAAATAACTATTGAACATTTATCATGCTTCAAGCACTATGTTACAACTTTAAATGAACTTCGGTAGGTATATTATCAGCATCATCATCAATTCTGAGATGCAAAAACAACCTCAGAAAGGTGGCCGGTTCTGTTCTGAATCAAATAGGAGGAATGGGTGGGACCAAGATCAAGTGTAGGCAGCCCCATGACAGGGTTGTGTTGTGAACCACCGTGGGAGGTAGGAGAGGAGTGGAAGAGAGGAGGCAGGAGAACAGTAACTGTGAGGCAACCACACCTGAGTGCTAATTCTATGCCAACCTCTTTGCTAGCATAACACAGCATAACAACTGAAGATAGTTTGTTCCATCAACCCCCATTTTACACATGAGGAAAAGGAAGTTTTAAGGGATTATATGACCCCCAGCTGGTAAATGCTGGAGCTAGCATTAGAATCCAGACAGATGCTCTAGTGACATTTGACTCAATATTCTTGCTGCTACCAGGAAGAGGCACTTAACTGAGCAGTCTGGCTGGAAACTTGAACTTTGAGGATCTTCTAACTTCGAGTAGGATGAGGAAAGTTTTCATTTCGGTCTCACTTTGATGTTTTATGTTTGTCTGCCTTAAAAAGCATGAAAAATGGGCAGGTAAACGCCCTCAAACACTACAACTTAATCCTGAATAGAGATGGCTTAACAGCACAGAGAGAAAGTGGATCAATTACTCTTCCTCAGACCACAAGTCCAATTACTAGGGAGTAATAAAACCAAAGAAAACTAAAAATGGAACATGTAAAAACAAAGAGAGGATTGCTCTTTAGTTTTATTATTTTTCATGGACTAAATCAAGTCTTTTCCCCCATAGCAAGTACCATCTACTGCATGAGTCTCGAATCTCAGATGCTTGTGGGAGTCTATTACCCATCACATTATTTCCCTGATATTTGGTCAGAGTGAGAAGGCACGATGAAAATTTTGGCAGGCTTTCTACAAGGCTGATCAATATTTTTCATTTCCCCATTTATGTGTCACTACAATTCATAGCTCAGAGGACAAGTTAACCGGATACAGCATAGGACAGAAAGCCAAGCAGATACTCAAGTCAAGGCAAAGACAGAAGGAAAAAATTAATGGAAAGAAGCTGAAGGAAGAATGGTTAAAAGAAGCAAAACAGGCCAGGCATGATGGCTCACACCTGTAATCCCAGCACTTTGGGAGGCTAAAGAGGGAGGATCGCCTAAGACCAGGAGTTCAAGACCAGCCTAGGCAATGTGGTGAAACCCTGTCTCTACAAAAAGTACACAAATAAGCAGGAATGATGGTGCACGCCTGTAGTCCCCGCTACTTGGGGGATTGAAGAGAGAAGACTGCCTAAGCCCAGGAGGTCAAGGCTGCAGTGAGTCATGTTAGTGCCACTGCACTCCAGCCTGGGTGACACAGTGAGATCTTGTCTCAAGAAAAAAAAGAGGAAGAAGAAGGAGGAGAAGGAGGAGGAGGAGGAGGAGAAGGACAAGAAGCTCATAAAAAGCTTACAAATCCACCACTGCACATAAAATGAAGGTGGTGGACCCAGTCTAGCCAGGACTAGAGTGTTCCCACATATACCCAGCACTAGCCCAGCATCATCAGTCTCATCTATGCCACTATCAATGATGACAGCGGGTTCAGGTCCCAGACTCAATACCAAGAGGGGACCTAGAAGAGAACCTTGAAACTGTGGCCAATTTCAACATGCCTCCCACTAAGATCTGTCTTGGTAGGCAACAAGTTGATGTTGACACCTCAGACTCTAGGTTCCCTGGCACTGCTAAGTTTTGGTGCCTTTCTTCTTGGGTCCCCACTTACCCTTAGGGACTGGAAAACTGGCAACAATGGGACAAAGCTGTGCAGATCTAGGGGCACAGTCAACTTTTAAGTCAGTTAGATAGCCAACCTCTGTCTACCTCCAAGTTTGCCCTGATGGGTTAGGATGAGGAGACTGCATCTGAGCCCACTGATTGTGTCTTCAACTAAATTAAGCAGAGCTTGGGGATAGTGTAGATTTAAGAACATCAAAATCAAACCATCACATAGCCAGAGAATCAATAAATAGCCCATGAGGCCAGGATTAGATATATAGACATTAAAACCACTTTTTTTAAAAGAGAGAACTATAAAGAATGAGATCACGAATGCTGAAGACCAAGTCAGGTTTCCTGGAAAGGAAATGGGAATTAGGAGCAGTCACTAATTCTGCTAAAGTCTCCTGCACTTGATTCTTCCTCACAAGTTTACCCCATGGCACATCAAATCTACTTCTTTTTCCATACAATTTGGGTAAGAGTAGATATTCATTAAATTTGCTTCTGGACTACTCACTGCCCCCTTTAGCACAGCGCCCCCATCAACATCTAATAAATTAACGACCTAAAGCAAGAGAACAGCCTCCCATGAGGCTTCTGTTAACACAGCTGTGCAAAGGGTCATCAGATGGATCTTTTGGCTTTGTGAGATATTTAATAGAGCAAGAGGAAGAGAATGGAGCCGGAGCATCAAAAAGGACTTTAATTGTATTTGTTATATTTTCTTGTATTAAAAAAATAAAACTGGGAGTAGAAACTGTTAATTAAATTTTACGTGGCATTGCTATTTTTAAAAAATATGTCAAAATAAAAAAGAAACCAAAGGATGATGAGACTGAGGGAGGGCAAAGGAGTTGGGGAGAGAGAGGAGTAGGACTAGAGGGGGCAAATGAGAGAGAGGGAGTGAGACTAATGAAGAAGGGGAGGAAACTTCCATTTGAAAGGCTCTATGAGGCGCTTGGTAAACCCCATGGTGAAATGACATGGAACCCAGCTCTGTCAGAGGTTGTTAGTACCCAAAGTAAGGGATAAACAAAGATAAAGTTCTAGAAGCCACAAATATGAGAGAGAAATTATTCGGATACAGAGAAGGGTCCAGGGAAGTCCTTCTAGGAAGTACTACCAGAGGCTCCAAAGGAGAGAAGAGAATTGTGGTCGATGGGTAAATTCCACTTATGTTCCCAGAATTCCAGGGACCTGGTCAATACCAGAACCTCCCATCAGACACTTTCAATGCATTTATATAGTTCAGTAAGGAAGTGTTATTCTGGCTTTAAAACAGGAGCCAATGAAGAAAGAGAATTCTCTTTATAGTTAAATGATGAATTTTTCAGGAAACTGAACTTCTGTATGATGGGGTACCTATATTGCATTTACATCTCTGAAACCTAAGTATGGGCAATAAGCAAACATACCACCTAGTGGCAGACTACCTGTTGTGCTAGAAACACAAAATCCATTCCCTTTTGATATTAAAAAAAAGGGGTTTTTTTTCCCTCATAAGACTTTAATATCCAGTAGTGAAACTAGCAGCTTATAAAATTTGCAGTATTGGAGAGAAGGAAAAAACCAAATATATATTATTTCCTTTCATTAACTGAATACTAGAGAATGGAAGAGACTTTATAACTGCAGGAAGAATACATCCTTTCATTAATCCCAGCTGCTTAATTAAATCAATTGGAAGTCTCTAATTTCATTGTGTCTTTTCAGATACTTTAAATCCATTTATTGAGAGAAGAAGATTTTAGATGGCTAAAGTCCCGTTTGGTTGAATTTCTTTAGAAGACATAATCTCTTAGTGCAGAAAGGGATTGTCTGAGACAATCAACTGACAGATTCCCTCCCAGTACTTTTGAAGGCTGTCAGAGGACAAAGCAATCATCATACACAGTGGGGCTGATTCCTGTAAGCCACATATGATAAAAAGAAAAAAAGATTAGCCTCCTCGTTCAATAGTCACACTTTAGTCCCTGGAGAAAGTGGAATTTTACCACAACATCTGACCAGCAGAAAACTACCAGGATTGAAGAAAATGTATTTACCCATCCCTTCCTGGAAGAGAAGGTAATTCAAAGTAAGCAAAGAAAAAAGTGACACATTTCAAAACAATAAGGGGAGAAAAAAATCTGTACAAGGTCAAAGAAGGAATATCAGAACCTAATGGTCATTCAAGATATGTCTTCAATGACTTTCTGGTTGTATTTAAGCATCAGAAACATTTTTATTTTGGGGAAGGAGAGATACAAAATTTAACAAAGTAAGCGATGGATAATTTAGAAGTGCCTGTATGTGGGGCTGGTTGGAGTCTAAACACCAGTCTTCCTCTGTAAGTAACAGATTACTGGCTGGGCTTGGGGGCTCGTGCATGTAATCCCAACACTTTGGGAGGCTGAGACAGGCGGATCACCTGAGGTCAGGAGTTCGAGACCAGCCTGGCCAACATGGTGAAACTCCATCTCCACTAAAAGTACAAAAAATTAGCCAGACCTAGTGGTACATGCCTGTAATACCAGCTACTCGGGAGGCTGAGGCAGGAGAATCGCTTGAACCGAGAAGGCAGAGGTTGCAGTGAGCCGAGATCACACCACTGCACTCCAGCCTGGGTGACAAAGCAAAACTCCATCTCAAAAAAAAAAAAAAAAAAAGAAAAGGAAAAAGTAACATTACTTTTGCTACCCACCACATCCCCTCCCCCTCACCAAAAGAGAGAAATTCTAGACTATGGAAAAATGTGATTTCTGGAAAGCTGCTGCTAAAAGAGAAAAATCTTGTCAAATTGTACTGCCATATTATCATGACCCACCACTGTTCTCTTTCTACCTCTTTTTATGAAAGGGCAGAACTTACACATGTTTGTATTTTTAAAAATATTACAAAAGGTACACTTGTTCCATCTTGAGATAAAATTGAATCCCTAATGCCACATTCACGGGGAACTCCAAGTGGTTAGTAAATTCTCTTGGGGCTTATGTTCTCCCAGTCATTTCCCCTTCTGATTCTCTGTTTCTGCTGAACTCCTCCCCACACTCAGCTCTCACCTCCCACATCCCCTCTGGCCTCTTTATTGATTCCCAGTCTATTTAAACAGTCTCTTTCGCTAATTTTCCTAAAGCATCAGTTACTCATGGCAGGGGGTATATGATATATTTTATAGAAGGTCAGAAGCCATGATGGGGATTATATTACAGCAGCCCACAAATCCCAATAAAACAAAATATAATAACTAGTTTTATGGTGCTTAATTGAGTGAAAAACGATATAAAATTGTATGTCTAGTGTTTTGGAGGGGTCATGGGGAAGGGTCTTGCTCTGTCACCCAGGCTGGAGTGCAGTGGTCCTATCACAACTCATCACAGCCTCGAACTCCTGGGCTCACCACAGCCTCCCACCTCAGCCTCCCACAGTGCTGAGATTACAGGTGTGAGCCACTGCACCCAGCGGTGTGCATATTCTGATTGTGTTAACATTACCCACTAGGAAGACAAAAAAAAGAAGGAAATACACAAAAGTGTGACAAAATTATTGTTCATTTTTTTCTTCCCCTTCCTCTCAAACTTTCTACAACTTCTTTGATGCACTTGCCTCTCTACATGTCAAGGTGGGTGACCTTCTCTTCCAGCCCCCATATCTTTGGGCTTCCTTTTCATATTTATAATGGAATGTCATCTCTGCCCAGCTTAGTGAAATGTTGCAAGCCTGTGGCTTTGCACTTTCCCATCTGCTGAGAAGAGTTGCGTTCCAGGTGCTTATCAGAGATGACCTCTAACTCTTTGCTGCTCAATATTTCGCAAAGCTTCAGTTGAAAATAAATAGTATAAATGGAAGATTGCCTGGAGGTTATTTCTTTCCCTTTGTAGAATTACACTTTGGCAAAATGCCAAGAATGAGGGACGTTATACAAAGAGGTCTGACACAATTCAGTTGCAGTCACTGCAGGGCATTTTAGGAACCTGATCATCAGAGCTCAAAATACTTTTTATGAGTAACTGTGAGAAAACTTACTTCTGTTCTTAATACCAGGGACAACTGAGTTCCTTCTAAAAAACTTCATTTTTTTAAATCACATAACCAAATGGGATTTTCCTCTTTGCTCTAGTCACTGGGAAGCCTACAAATGTTTATTCCACAGGTATACATTTTCCGTATTTACCTTTGCCATATTTATCCTTCCCCTTAGTCCTCATTTATTTTATATTCTTATTTTTTTATTGTCTTAAAGTTTTTATGAACCAAGACAGTTATAAGAAAAGCACTTGCCCCACTGTTATGAAGGAAAACAAATTTGAACAATTGCCCATGGAATGATGGAGGCACATGATCAGACCTTCTTTTCACTCTTCAATGAAAAAGACAGACAGCATCTTCTTTGGCAAAACAACACTGATCAAGGAAAAGAAGAATACTTCAATATTTTCTCTGAATCCTGGGCTGTTTTCCACAAGAAAGCTGGATCTCTTTAAGAACTTCTGAGCTGGCAAAATGTTTTCATTAAACATATTCAAACAGTTTTTCTCTGTGGTTTGTTCTGGGAAAATGTGTGTGCATGAGTGTACCTAGTTGCTTGCTTTGCATCAACAAAAGGACACCTGAATATTCACTTTTTAGGAAAAGCACGTATATAAGGAACAATCACATGAATTTCTGTTCCAGGGCCCTTGCAGAGCAGTAATAGGTTCTAGCTCTGCTTAGCTGGGCATAAGTCACATGAGACAGCAAACCTGGAATTTCATGGCAGAGCTTGTGTATACCTCCTGTTGTATAAAGGTTATGGTGTAATCATCATACTGCCTTGTTACCCAGGCTCTTTGGAACTCAGTAGGAAGTATTAAAAGTACATAATCTTAAGTATTAAGGTTTATAGAGAAGATCTTTGCTATCATGTTTAAGATAGTCCCTTCAATATAATCCAGAGCTGGCTTGTTTTCCCCCTCAATGACTTTCTAGAAAAACTCTCATCCCTTTTTGCTGAAATGGAGCTGTACCTTGTCGCAGGATGGTTCTATGTAGCCTCAGTTGTCACAAATGCCCTTCCCCACAAAGATAAGCCCCCTATTAAAAATAAAAAAATAAAAAAGCCCCCTATTAAAAAAAAAAAAAAACAGATGCTGGCAAGATTGTCAAGAAAAAGGAACTCATATACTGTTGGTGGGAGTGTAAATTAGTTCAACCATTGTGGAAGACAGTGTGGTGATTCCTCAAAGACCTAAAAACAGAAATACCATTCAACCCAGCAATCTCATTACTGGGTATATACCTAAAGGTATATAAATAATTATATTATAAAGACATATGCACATGTACATTCACTGCAACACTATTCACAATAGCAAAGATATGGAATCAACCTAAATGCCCAACAATGATAGACTGTATAAAGAAAATGTGGTACATATACACCATGGAATACTATGGTAGCCATCAAAAAGAATGACGTAATGTCCTTTATAGGGACATGGATGGAGCTGGAGGCCATTATTCTCAGCAAACTAAGGCAGGAACAGAAAACCAAATACCACATGCTGTCACGTACAAGTGGGAGCTGAATGATACGAACACATGGATACATAGAGGGGAACAACACACAATGGGCTGATCAGATGGTAAAAGGTGGGAGGAGGAAGAGGATCAGGAAAAATAATAGGTATAAGGCTTAATATTTGGGTGATAACCTGTACAACAAACACCCGTGACACCAGTTTACATATGTAACAAACTGTACATATATCCCTGAATTTAAAAGTTTTAAAAAGTCCCCAAAAGATGACTGTATGACTGTAAGCAACAACAGTTAAGTTGCTGGAGTTCACTGGAGTTAACTAAGTTCTTACTATGTGCCTGGAACAATGCAAAGCTCTTTATGAAGATCTCATTGTCCTTCACCACCAGCCTTCTAGGTAGGTACTGTGGTCTGAATGTTTGCGTCCCTTACAAATTCCTAAGCTGAACCCTAATTACAAACATGATCGTATTAGAAGATGGGGCATCTGGGAGTTGATGAGGTCATGAGGGATCAGTGCCCTTAGAAGAGGCCTGAGGATGCTGATTTGCTCCTTCTACCACATGAGGATGCCTAGAAGTTGCCATCTACGAGGAACAGGCCCACACCAGACACCAAATCTGCTGGCACCTTGATCTTGGACTTCCCAGTATCCAGAATTATCAGCAATAAATTCTATTGTTTGTGGATTCCATTTAAGGTATTTTGTTAGAGCAGCAGGAATGGACTAAGACAGTAGGTCTATCTCCATTTTAGTGTTCAGGCTCAGACCACTGAGTAACTTTTTCAAGGTCAAACAGTTACCAGATGATAGAAACAGGATTCAAACCCAGATCTGTCCAACTCCCAAATATATACTCTTAAACATGACATCACTGGAACTCCATTTGTCCAGAAGAGCAGAAAGTTTAAATCCTCTTTCCATGGCTTGTTCACCCCAATGGAGCTAAGAAGTTCCAGGTACTTGCTCATGGGCAGAGGGTCTGCCAGTCCTGCTTTCTCCCAGTCAGCCCCTAGAGCCAGAAGTCAGTCATGCTTCTTTGATCTCCAGAGTACCGTAATAGCTTGTAACAGAAGACAGTTGCTTTAGAAAACAAAATTAGTCCAGAAACCTTGTGTCCCGTGAAGTTTAAAAAGGTCTTCCACTGACTAACCCTGACTTCACTAGAAGGCACAGTCACCTCCAGCTATGTCCAAAACAGTTTAAGTGAAGCTGGGCCTCTACCCTAGAGTTTCTTATGACAATGTTAGCATTCCCAGAGGGTGTCTTGGAAATATGCGGGCACATTTTAGTTGTCATAATGACTAAAGTTTTTGTGTTGCTGGCTTTTAGTGGGCCAGGATTCCAGACATCCTGCAAAGCAGGTGACACATCCTACATATCAAGAAAAATGGTCTACAGGAGACTGAAGCAGGAGGGTTATTTAAAGCCAGGAGTTCAAGACCAACCTAGGCAACATAGCAAGACCTTGTCTCGAAAGAAAGAAAAGAAAGAAAGAAAAGAAAGAAAAGAAAGAAAGAAAGAAAGAAAGAAAGAAAGAAAGAAAGAAAGAAAGAAAGAAAGAAAGAAAGAAAGAAAGAAAACCTTAGCCAGGCACAGTGACACATGCCTGTGGTCCCAACTACTCGGGAGGCTGAGGAAGGAAGATGCCTGGGAGTTCAGAAGTTAAGGCTGTAGTAAGTTACGGTCATGCCACTGCACTCCAGCCTGAGCAAAATAGTGAGACCACCCCCAACAACAACAAAAAAAAGGTCTACATGCTTCATATATCCAAAGATGTTCCAATAGGCATCAAGGGTTTCCTCCTTATTTATAATTATCTTAGCAAAGGTTTTGATTTTGCCTTATATATAAGCAAAAATTACTTTTTTAAAGTTTTATGATAACTGAATTTGAGGAATGCAGCTACTCTGTCTAGAAAAGGGAAGATTGCTACGTATTTAACTTGGAACATCATCAATTGTGGCTCACCATTTCAGAAAATCATGTCACTAACAGCAACACTACTTGTGATATGACAGAGTCCATTCTATTCTACTATACCAGTATCATATGGATACGATGACCTATGGGCTGCCACATTCATGAAGATCCTACATGTGCAATATCTGACCACTGCACATTGTCTTCTGAAGTGGTTTGGCCATATTGCTTTTTTATAAATTATTTTCCCTTCATGTTTCCTTTATATTATAATCAGGACATTATTTTGATTATTTTTTATAGATTATATATGTATGTATATTTTACATATGATTTTCGTTTCAGGACAGGGAAAGGGCATTTCAAGATATTTCTTACCTGAAGGGGCAACTGATAGCATTGGGAATCACTCTACTCTCCTACCTAACAGAGTGCAAACCCCTGTCTGAATAATGTGGATCTTCAGGTTAAAAAAAAAAGGAGGCTTCTTTACTCAGTGTTATCTCAGCTGAGGATGCTCTACGCCAAAAGTGATTTGGGCTACGAGCTGCCATCTTTTTAGATTCAAAAAGATGGCCCAAGCCATTTGCTCAAAGCAGAATCCTTCACTTTTTGGAACAAGGCAAGATCCAATGCCATTGCTAACATCCAGCACAACTCTGTCCCCATAGGCACTTTAATACAGGGACCTTTTTATATTCCTATGGCATTGGATCACCCAGACCACTCAAAGGTTTCTGTAACCTGAAATTACAAGAAGAGAGAGTTGAGAGATTTTGGTCCCTTCCCTCCCAGGAGGGCCATTAAAGTCCTTACGGAAGTTTACTTACCTCTATCCTGCTTTCTTCCTTACAATTTTAAATTCTTAACATCTATATACTGTCCCAGTGAAAACCTCACTGGACACTCCACCAAAACAACTGATAGTCACTTTATATACTCATTCTCCCTTCAGATCCAGATGAAATGCTATATAAAAGGCCAGAAGTTGAGCAAGAATTATTTCCTTTCCCCAACTGAAGAAAGTGAGGCTCAGAAGGACTTAGGGGACTTTGTCAAGGACACAGAGCTCATGATTGCAAAGTCTGGACAAAAATCCTACCTTTTGAATCCAAATGCCAGGATAGGTCATACCATATTAAGGTGACGGAAATTTTTGCAAAGCCATCTCAGAGTCGAACAAGTTCCTTCTACAACACATCTTTGAAAGTTTTTTCCTTCTTTCTTAAGCAAAGTAACTAGAGTCATCCTCTAGATAAGCAGATAAAATATTACTTACAATTTAGATGGCACTTTATATTGAATGTGGGCCAGAAATCCTTCTAACACACACAACTCACACACACTCATACCCAAACTCCCACCTGTTACTTGCTCAGCTGCTTATTAATGGAATGGGACATTTACCCATGCAACTTAAAATCTTATCTGGGGGCTGCAGACTTCATATTGGAATTATCAAACATTTCCACCTTATTAGCCCCTGCATTCCTGAACTCAAAGGTCCTACAGAGCCTGAGGAAGGGAGCCAGAAGTTTAAAGGGCGCCACCTTTTAGTATGTTTTCCTGCTCATAATGAGGGAACTTAAGGTCTCTTTATGCTCTGAAATCCCATGTTGCTTTGACAAGGGCCACTCTTCCTTTCCCTTAACAAACACTGGGCATTCACCAGTCTCCTCTCAGGGCACCTCTGAACTCTGGAGAGCAAAGCAGTGCTCTCCTGACTACCTCCGAGAGCTCACCCAGACCCAAGAACCACATGCAGCTCTGTAAGGGAGAGTGGCCACAGGCTTCTGGGACCTGGAAAACTGGTGCTTGCTACTACCAACGGGAGCATCTTCAGGCTGAACATAGGACAGACATGGGTACTCCTGCCTCCCCAGTGCCTACTCGTCAGAGTTTATATGTTAAGACTGGTGCTTGATCCACATTGTCTGTGTCAGTGAACAAGTACTATAGATTAGCATTCAGTGGTTAAAATTACACACAGCGGACCTTTACTGTTAACTTCTTTCCATGAAACAACTTTAGTACAAGATAAGTGTCTCTTGTATCTGGTCCAAGACTCTGTGCTGCCATGTTACACAAGGATTACAGTACAAAGTGTCCTGTCTATGAGAGGTTCATGCTATGTCCTCCAAAGGTCACAACTTTATCAAGGCTTTAAACATTTTCAGTCCGAGTTCTGATTGCAGTAGAATTTCAGTGGTTACAGAAGACACGATAAGTATAGTCTGGATACAGATTACCCTGGTTAGTCACTTAAATGGTGCTTTAAGTGTGTGCATGCAGGGGCCTCCTACTGTGGGCTCCGTGGTTATGGTCCCAGACATTACAAATGTCAATGCACTTGAAAAAAAGGTTAAAAATAACAAAAGGAAGAAAAAGTTACATGGCAAAAAGTGTAATGCTCCTGGGATCTCCAACCTTATTGAACATGACAACACGTATATAATGACAAAAATTCCACAGATCCACTCCCGCATGATACTAGAGATCAAGACCAAAGGAAACACAGGACTGTAGCAGGTATTTCTGCTCCCACAAAACCCCAAGAAGATTTTTTAAAATTAACCAGGGAGTGTTTGGGGAGAAAAATACAAAGACCCACCCCTGCCCCCCAAATCCAGATGACCACAAGAAAGGCAGAGTCAACTTGCTACTTTAGTTGTAAATCCAAATGTGTACACTGCCAAGTCTAGATACAGGACAAGTATTTATAGCTGAGCAAAATTTAGATGGCCAGTAACTTTTCCTACCACAAATACTTTGGTGATTAAGGAGAAGATTCTGGCCAGGCACCGTGGCTCACACCTGTAATCCAAGCACTCTGGGAGGCTGAGGCAGGTGGATTATCTGAGGTCAGGAGTTGGAGACCAGCCTGACTAACATGGTGAAACCCTGTCTCTACTAAAAATACAAAAAAGTAGCTGGACATGGTGGCACGCACCTATAATCCCAGTTACTAAGGGGTGCTGAGGCAGGAGAATTGCTTGAACCTGGGAGGCAGAGGTTGCAGTGAGCCAAGATCGCGCCACTATACTCCAGCCTGGGTGACAGAGCAAGACTCTGTCTCAAAAAAAAGAAAAGTAAAGAAAGATTCTGATGATGACCAGAGGCTGGGGGAGGTGGGGAGGGAGGAAATGGAAAGCTGTTGATCAAATAGAAGAAAGTATCAAACAGAAGGAATAGATTTCGAGATCTATTGCACAACAGGGTGACTACAGTCAATAATCGTGCACTGTATATTTCACAATAACTAGAGGGTGAATTTCAAATGTCTCACCATAAAACATGATAGGTGAGTGAGGTAATAGATATGTTAATTAGGTTAATTTAATCATGTCACATTGTATACATATATCAAAACATCAAATCATACTCCATAAATGTATACAATTATGATTTGTCAATTAAAAATAACATTAATAAATTTTGAAAATATACAAAAAAGGAAAAAATAGATTCTAATAGAAGAGTTATTCTATCTGACAGTATATTAGACCTGTTAGTAGAAACCAACTGAAGCCAGTTCATATTAGAGACAAAGGAAATGGGAAAAGAATTTGACCTGATGAATAGTTCCTGTTTTCACCTTCAATTTCCAAATAATCCTTGTTGCAATGTTTCCGGTAATTTCTCCAATGAATTGTCTCCTGAAGTGAACTTGATTAGAGGAAACAATATTAGATCTACAAGACACAGCTCCATTTCTCTTCATATTCTATAAACTTTCTTCCATGGGCAGGGCCTCCCGAGATTTCTTAAGAGAGCCAAACAGAAGACAGGACAGGGATTAGAGGAGGGAGGCTAGAATCAAAAAAGAAAAACAGCAGCAACTTTAGTGGATGTTCCTTAAATTTCTTTGTAAAAACAAAAAAAGAAGTTATAACGGCTGCCAAGTTATAACTATTGATTTACTTTTCCTTCAAGTTACTAACAGAATTTTTACCTGCCATACTTTGCTACAAGATCCTAATCAAAACAACAGAGGGAAAAAGGATGTTTCATTTCCCTCTTCAGAGGGTCCTGTAAGACTCCAAATTTTACCTGAGGTGATCCAATTTGGTACCAAGTCATGCTAACGCAAATACTACTTGGTATCTCTTGTTTTGTTCTCATTTTATTTTTGCCTTGCTCCACAAACAGATGTTAGAGGAAGGCCAGTTCTAAGAATGGCCACTGGCAAGAAAAAAATAAACTATAAAAGTGTACAGTGTGCCTTTTTAAAGTATAAGTCATGGAGTTCATCAAGGATCTCAGTTAAACTTCATCTAGCCACATTAAGTATTAATGACACCCTTCTATGTGTGAGGCTTAAAACAGTCAGGGGACACTTTGCATAAATTCAGTGAGGAAGCTGATCTGTGCCTGAGCTCCTCCTAACTGCTGAAAAGGGATTATTCTCCTCAGAATTCGTCTGCAGCCTCCTCCCAGGGAGTACTGATGTCATGTTTGCAAAGTACTTTGAACCTGCTCAGAAGAAAGGCAACACACAAACTCAAGACATTCTTCTCATACTATGTAAGACATAGTGATCATTTTTTTGTTTCACATTTAGAAAACTGCCCCTCTAGCCGGGCAAAGTCTATGATGAAATCACTGCAAAGGAAAGACGAGATCTCCTATGACCTTCATGTATCTTTTGTTGCTTGTTTTGAGGAGTCTTTTTAAAAACTGTTTTTACTGATATGAATACTTGACATATTTATAGGATTCGTGTGATATTTTGTTAGTGCATAGATGGTGTAATGTTTCACTCAGGGTGTTTGGGGTACTCATCACCTCAAGCATTTATCATTAGAAACATTTCAAGTTCTCTGTCCTAGCTATTTTGAAATACATAATATATTCTTGTTAACTATGGTCACTTTACTATCAAACATTAGAGCTTATTCCTGTGTCTAACTGTATATCTGTATCTATTAACCAGCCCCTCTTTTTCATCCTCCCTCTCCATTCCCTTCCTAGCCTCTGCTATCTGTCATTCTACTCTCTATCTCCTTGAGATCAACTTTTTTAGCTCCCTCATGAGTGTGAGAACCTGAGATATTTGTCTTTCTGTTCCTGGCTTATTTCGCTCAGCATAATGACCTCCAGTTCCATCTATGTTACTGCAAATGATATAAACTTATTCTTTTTTATAACTGAATAGGATTCTGTTGTGTAGCTATACCACATTTTCTTTGTCCATTCATCCATTGATGGGCACTTATGTTGATTCCATATCTTTGCTAATGTGAATAGTGCTGCAATAAACATGCAAGTGCAGGTATCCCTTTGATATACTGACATCTTTTCTTTTGGATAAACACCCAGTAATGAAATTGCTGGATAGTATGGCAGTTCTGTTTTTGGTTTATTGAGAAACTCTATACTATTTTCCATAGTGGCTGTACTAATTTACATTCCCACCAGCACCACATAAGAGTTCCCTTTTCTCCATGCCCTTGCCAGCATCTGTCATTTTGTTTTGAGCACTCTTTATGCCAGCCAACTCTCTCTCCATCTTGTCTTTGTCCTTTCTTGCAGTCCCTGGCAAATGGGAGGAAGGGAGGGAAGAAGAAATATAGAGAAAACTAAACAATGATCCATCCTCCTTGTAGATGCCCTGAAAGGTGCCTAGAGTTCACCAAGAAAATATGATTAAAAGATCTCTTCCCATATTCCAATTCAATTCCACAAACATAGTAAGCCCTTCAAGTATTTAAATCATAATTTTTGCCTTCACAGTATTTACTTCTCATAGCAGCAAAGTAGAAAGCTTTGATTACAAAGAAGGACACTGTTGATATTGTGGTGTTATCATATCAATTGTGGTATTATGGCTAAGAATACAAAAAGCAAATGTTAGAGTCAATAGCAGTCTCAGTATGTCTCATTCCCCAAGTTTCCCCTCCCAATCCCAACATTTCCCCTCTCCATCTCTATCCACAATGAGACCGCTCTGGTACTTCCAAATGACCTTTCATTATCTTCTTCCTAAGCAAATCCAAGTCAATTTAGGAACAAGGTCTGATTTGGGTCATTAACCATCAATTATCTTTTAATTTGGGTCAGTAACCATGACCAGTTCTTCAACTATACAAGGAAACTTCTCCTAAAGGGTGAAATTTCTTATTTCTCTCACACGCAAGCCTTGTCCATTCAGAAAAACAACGAGACCCTGAAAATTGCTGTGATAAACACGCCTTCTGAGAGAGTTCAAATGTTTCCTGAGGTCGGGGGAAACAGAATTCCAAAATAGAATTCCACTTTCTACCAGGTCTTAAACCTGCTCCCACCATGGTTTAGCAATAAAACCACAGCCTACACCTTGTTATCCTATCACAGGAACAGCTGAAAATCATCTTTTTAAAAAAAATTTTATTTATTTATTTTTGAGATGGAGTCTTGCTCTGTTGCCCAGGCTGGAGTGCAATGGTGCGATCTTGGCTCACTACAACCTCCACCTCCCAGATTCAAGCAATTCTGCTGCTTCAGCTTCCCGAGTAGTTGGGATTACAGGTGCCCACCACCATGCCCGGCTAGTTTTTGTACTTTTAGTAGAGAGGGGGTTTTGCCATGTTGGTCAGGCTGGTCTCAAACTCCTGACCTCAGGTGATCAGCCCGCCTCGGCCTCCCAAAGTGCTGGGATTACAGGCGTGAGCCACCACACCTGGCCAAATGACTATTTCTTTACGTTCAAAAACATACTTTCCCTCCCACACAACTCATTCAAGAGCTCCTTTAAGATCTCAGTGGAAGACCTGGCTCCTGCTAAAAGTGCTTCTCCAATTACAATAGAATCCCCTTAACTCTTTGATCTGTGTATCCATTTATTCCAGACTTTTGACTCTAGGAATCATTAAGTGGTCTTTCCTCTTTTAGATGGCAAACTCTGTCATGCCTCATAATTGAGTGGGCACTCGATAAATGAATGCTATAGTGCTCTGAGAAATAATACTCTTCCTATTGGCAGCAAATCCAAGAGAAACTTCTTTAGAAGAAAGGACTGTCAATTACCACTTAACAAGCCTGAGTTTTGGCTCCTGCAGAAAAAGCAAACAAAACAATAACAACTCACCCCCAAGAGCAGCCACATTGCTATCTGGCTGCTGCCCTCCAGTCACCTGGCACACTGTAGGTCCCACAGAAGGTGCTCGACAAGTCCTTGCTGGTAGATTGATTTGTAAAGGCATGAGACCACTGATATGTAATCCATTACCTGATAGGTGGATGCCAGCTGGGTTCCAAACAGTCTAGCTGTGCCCAGCTTCTGACCTCCCATGGTCCTTGGCCCCCTTACAGCTGACAAATCTAGCTGGATGTGAGATGCTGGGCCAGGAGCAGGATGCACAAAGTGAGAACTGGGAGGCTGTTCTGGAACACTAGGAGGAATTTGCATTTGTTTCTCCTGCCACAGTCACAATATCCCTGTCTCCCTAAGAGTGCATTCTCATTCAAAACCTACCACACAGCTCCCCTTCTATACCTCAGTGGCCACAGCTTTAGGCTTGACACTGAGTGAGTCACCATTAGAATGCACATTAGACTCACCTGGAAAGCTAAACACTGCTCGTGCCCAGGCCCCACTCCCAGACATGTTATTCAGTTGGCCTAGATAGAGCTGTTCCTGTGTTGATAGTCTTAAAAGCTCTCTAGGAGACTTTAATGTACAATCAGGGTTAAGGACCACAGCCTTACATTGTAGAAATCCTGGGCCCATACCTGTCAGTTAGGTAGCACCTCTGTCAGTTAGGTAGCACCTCTGTCAGTTAGGTAGCAAGTAAGAGAAAACTCAATCTAAACTGACTTCAGCAGCAAAGGGAATTTTTTGGTGCAGGTAAGCGAGAAGTACCACAGAAGGGCAGCTTTTGAAACAAGCTGATCTGGGTTTGGGCTTACAAATTTGAGGTCATTTATTTCAGTTGCCTCTTCTCCATGAGTCAGTTTCATCTTCCAGCTGGCTTCCTTCAAGGTGGCAAAATGGCAGGAGCAGTTCTGGCCTTACGTCCACACATCTCATTACTTAGAAGATAATGCCTTTCTAACCAAGCAAAAGCCCTGAGCTTCATCATAACTGAGCCAGCTTTTGTACTGTGCTTAGGGCTGAAGCATCCAATCAATGTAAACAGAGGAAGGCCATAGGTTGACTGGCTGAGGCCCTTAAACCAATCACAGTAGCTGAGGGGGAAAGTAATGTCAATGGGTTTAGAACAGTGGTTCTCAATGTATGCTCCCTGACCAGTGGCATTAACATCATCTGGGAACTTACAAAAAATGCAAATTCTTGGGCCTACTGATTCAGAAACTCTGGAGGTGGAACCCAGCAATCTATGTTTTAACAAGCCTTCCAAGTGATTCTGATGGAAGCTAAAATTTGTGACCCACTGATTTTGACCATCAGGTCCTACTCATGGAGACTAGAAGGGGTGAATCCCACTCATTTCCCTGGCCTGTCACACAGTTAGAAAATAATGGAATGAAGCCTGGGAAGTTACCATTGAAACACTTCAGAAGGGGATGGCCCTAGAAGAGGACAGCTCATTTCACTGCTGACTTTCTATGCTGAGGCTGTAGGGTAGAAATCACAGTGATGAGTACTACAAACTAGCAAATTGGTTTGAAGATTATTTCTGATGCCAATATTATAAGTCTAAGGACCTTGAAGAAAAATAATGACAAGCATCAACCCTAAGGTTGATGGATCCTAACCTATTCCCTTAGGAGAAATGTGACAAATTAAGTTACACAAATATGATAGAAGTAAACCTACTTAGCAATTAAATGGCATTGAAGAAGTCATTCTCTAAAACAGTTTCTTAATCATGACTAATTCTAAGAACCAACTGGAATAGGGTTACATATACAGATTCCTGGGCTCTACCCTAGACCAATTGAAAAAGGATCATCAAGGGAGGGGCCTGAGAATCTGTACTTTTAGCAGACATAGCCAGTGATACACATGGATTATACATGTTTGGAAAATGAGTCAAAGAGATAAAGCCCAAAAAACAAGGAGAAAAATCTCATGGAGGAATTATTTGAATGCTTCTGACTAATCACACAGTAGTTTCTTCCTCTTATTTTTTATTTTTATTTTATTTGAGACACAGTCTCCCTGTGTCACCCAGGCAGCAGTACAATGGCATGATCACAGCTCACTGCACCTTCACCCTTCAGGGCTCAAGCAATTCTCTTGCCTCAGGCCTCCCTCCACCCCCAGTAGCTGAGTCTATAGGTGCGTACCACTATGTCCAGCTAGTGTTTTGTATTTTTTGTGGGGTTTTGCCATGTTGCCCAGGCTGGTCTTGAACTCCCGAGCTCAAGTGATTTGCCTGCCTCGGCCTCTCAAAGTGTTGGTATTACAGGTGTGAGCCACTGCACCCGGCCTCCTCTACTTTCTTTAATGCACTCCCTCACTACTGGGGCCTCTAACTAATGTTTCTTCCTCTAGTCTGACTCTATCCCGCAACCTAAACGAGTTGTTTTCCATACTACTGTCAGAGTAAAAGAAACTGGATGTCAGGCCTCTGATGACAATCTATCACAAGTTCTTACTATGGTTCATAGGATAAAATCCAAAGCCTTAGCATGACACCCTAGACTCCAGCTAATCCAGTCCTTGCCTTTCTTCTTCAACCTTACTTCACATTGTTAGTCCACTTGAACCCCACCCTTGAACCACCCTGAATCCCTTCCATTGCCTTGAATACATGCTGCTCTTTTGCCTTTGTGCCCTCTGCTAACCATGGTTTTCCTTCCCTCTTCCCCTGGTGTATCAGTCAGGTTAACACTAGGTTATGCTGAGGTAACAAAATCTCAGTAGGTGAAGATGACAAAGATTTACTACTCTCTCACCCGTTCTGTCAGGGGATGGCAAGTTTTTTGTTTTTTGTTTTTTGGGTTTTTTTCTAAAGAGCTAGATGGTAAATATTTTAGGATTTGCGAGCAACGTACAGTCTCTGTTGCACACTATACCTCTTCTTTGTAAAACTCTTTTTAAACATAAAGATCATTCTTATCTGTAGGCCATACAAAAACAGGTGACTGGCTAGACTTGGCCCATGAGCCCTAGTTTGCTAACCTCTACTCTATGTGGACATTGCTAAAGACACATAGACAGCAGGTAACTACTCACATGGGTAGTTCTAAATGAATCTAATCACTCAGAGACCTGGACTAATGCAACAGCCACCTCTTAAACATTTCTTGTCACCATGCAGACAAAAAGAGAGGGTCTCATATATGCAATTAAATGCTCCAGTCTGAAAGTGGCACCCTGTAACTTAGGCTCACAAATAATTAGCCAAAGTTAGTCTTTCGACCCCATCCAACCATAAGGGGGCCAGGATGTCCAATCCTATCATGTGTCCAGAAGTAGGGAGAATTCAGATTACTGGGTAAAAATCATGAAAAAAGCTCGGAAACAAATGCTCTGTGAAGCCTTTTCTGATACTCTCATCCTGCAGCCAGAATAGCTGCTTCTTCCTTGCAATCTTATAGCACTTTAAGCATCTCTTAATCAGAGTGCTATACATAGGGTACTACAATTTGCCCACTTGCCTGCCTCCCCTACCAGATGCTGAGCTTCCTAGATAAGCACTTCTGTATGCCCACTACTTTGCACATTGCCTGTTAGCGAGGGATGCTCAGTATGTGTTGCTTCAACAAATAAATGAATGTGGTGGATTGTAGAAGTGAATGGGATTGCCTCTGCATTTACCTGAAGGCATCAGGAATCCAGCAGTGTCAACTTATCTGAACCCAGTTAGTTCAACCATTTCAATCTCCACTTATGATCAATTAGCTCAGTTAGTTCAACCACTTCCATCTCCACTTATCAATTTATCTTTTTAGTTATTAGCTACTTTCTATCATAATCAAATGCATTTCTCCATACAACCTTTTTCTTCTAATAAACAATGCCTTGCAGAGAGCTGGTCCGTGAGGCCACGGAGCACTTTGATATAATGTGGGTTGGTTTTATTTTCAGTTTACAGGCCAAAAGGCAGACACGGAGAGGCACAGTGATTTTTACCAAGTTATATGTCGATCACAGATGGAGCCAAAAGTTACGCTTTATTTTGAGTCAACAAAAAAGTTACAGGGTTGAACACAGAGCTGCAGCTAAGTTCACCGAAAGTTTATTTATATCCCTTGGAGAATTAGAAAGTACTCACACATGTTTTTCAAAGATAAGTCTTATTATACCATATCAATGTATAGCTTGTAGTATACCTATATCTCTGAGAAAAGTATTAAATCAAGTCATATGCCTGTTTATTAATGCTGCCTCTTTTCCTATTGATTCCACCCATCCCCTCTACTCCTTTCCTCTTGTGTACAGTGACAGCTCATCAGATGGCATTTCAGAACCCTGAGAATATGAAAGACATCATGCACTAAGGTTTTCCCATCACATCTCAATGCCGTTTGGTGAATAACACCAGCATGCATCTTCACTACTAAATGTCATAAAAACAAATTTTAATTGTTTCACATGCAACCTGTGTGACTGCTGCAGTTTGTATCAACTATGTAACCACAGGGTAGGCAAAAGAGCATTCAAAATGAACTATAGTGCAAGATCCCCTTCATACCTAGAGTTAAGCCTTTTCAGGCTTAGCAGTCACAATCAGGGTATCTTTGGTCCCACAGAAACATATCCTGACTTGGAATTTTCCTCTCCTGTGTGTCTCCTGGATATAGTAAGTTCCTAACAAACATCTCCCCTGATTGCTAGCCTTGACAAATTTCCACAAGAACCAGGGCAACAAGAAGACAGTCAGGCAGTGCCCACTACTCTTCAGATCACCAACAGAATAGAGTCAGAATATGATATTACTGAAATCTTCCAAGTTTGAATCAAGATAAAAACAACTTTTTAAAAAATACCTAAAAACCTTTTATTTAAGAAAGTGAAATCGCTCAATGTGCCCTCCCACTCTGGTTAGATGCTTAGCAGACCACAGCAGGAGAGACAATGCACCTCAACCAGGGCTAAGTGTGCAAGAAAACTGAAGTACACAAAAAGCAAATTATAGACTCAGGTACTGTCAGGCACAAAAGAAGAATCAATCCTTTCTAGGAGTCTTGCCTTTGCTTCCTTTATGCTTTCCTCGATTCTTGTAATTGAATGTTACAAAGTATATCAAGAGGAATAAACGTATGGGGCCCGTCTCTTCCAAACAAGAAAAGGTTAAGCTTTTAATTACAGGCCCTCAAACTACCATTTAGTGCAATTAGCAATTAACTATAATCGTTGATGAGCAAACGCAAAGCTGCGCTAGCAATTTCCCTTCTTCTTATCCCAGGCTGGGTTATTTTAGTCTTGTTCTATTACAGAGGAGCAGTCACAACCGCGCGCACTCTTTCTTTCAAACACACACACTCTCTCACTTAAAGACACATTTAGTTTTTAGGAAAATGGCATCTCAGCGTGCGATTGAGACCGACATCCCAAACCCCACATTTGAGCGCCCCAAACGTTTGGAGCCCCTCAGCTTCATCACTTTGAGTGGAGAGAGGAGGCCCGAAGAAGATGCTACCTACCAGCCTCTCTCAGGGGCGCAGGAGAGGGTGGTAGAGAGATGATTGTTGCCCCTGGAAACTGCAAGTACCCCCCAGGTGCACGCCCCGTTAGTCGGGAGGCAGTGGCAATAGCAACGATAGTTGCATCAGCGCTAACTGCTGCTGCTGCTGCATGTTCTGCTGGCGGCTGCCGGGAGGGTACAGTAATGACTGTAGAGAGCGCACAGCTGCTGCGGCGGCAGGTTCCCTGGATCAGGAAATTAGGACAGGCACCGGGGATTGGAGACGAGGGCGGTGCGCGAGCCAACCAGCGGCCGCCCCGGGCCCCCGTCAGCTCCAGGCGGCCTCGCGGAGCAGCCGGGCCCCTAAAGCAGCCCGGGTGGCGACGGCGGCGGCAGCGGCCACAGCCACGACCACGGTCACTCATGCACGCACGCTCACACTCGCACACTCCTGGCGCGGGCACCCAGCTGCCCGGCGCGTGTAAGAGGAGCGCGTCGAGGGAAAGGAGGACTGAAGCCGCCGCGCTCCCGCCCGCCCGCCGCGCCTCCCGTTGACCACTCCCCCTCCTGCCCCCTCCCGGCTCCTCACCCCGAGCTCCAGCCGCCGCCGGTGTGGGTGCTCGGCTACCGGCTCCTCTCTGTTCTGTCCTCTCTTCTGCTCTTGGCTCCCCACCCCCTCTCCCTTCCTTCCCCTCCCCTTCCCTCCCCTCCTCTGCAGCGCCTGCATTATTTTCTGCCCGCAGGCTCGGCTTGCACTGCTGCTGCAGCCCGGGGAGGTGGATGGGTGGGTGGGTTGGCTGGTGGGTAGGAGATTGTGCAAGTTGTAGGGGAGGGGGTGCCCTCTTGTTCCCCGCTCCCTTCCCCCCCCAACTCCTTCCCCCTCCTTCTCCCCCTTTCCCCTCCCCGCCCCCACCTTCTTCCTCCTTTCGGAAGGGCTGGTAACTTGTTGTGCGGAGCGAACGGCGGCGGCGGCGGCGGCGGCGGCGGCACCATCCAGGCGGGCACCATGGGCACGTCCGCGCGCTGGGCGCTCTGGCTGCTGCTCGCGCTGTGCTGGGCGCCCTGGGAGAGCGGCGCCACCGGAACCGGTGAGTGAGGACGCGCCCCTCCGCCGGCGGCCGGGACCCAGCCGGGGCACCGGGAGACCCCGAGGCGCAGGTCTCCGTTTGCCCACCCGCCTCCTAGGAGGCGCCTCTCGGCTCTCTCTCGCCTTCTCTCCCTCCCCTCAGTGGTGGCGCCTCTGAGCTGTCAGCGCCGCGGCTAAAGGGAGCCGGGCTTGGGGAACAGTGGGGTTTGGGGTGTCCTGACGCCTCGCCTGAACTAGTCTTCGATCCCTCACACCGCCTCCCCCAGAGCCGCTGCTTTGCCTCGTTTCTCGCCCCCTTGACAGGGGCTGAGGTATGTGGGCTTCTGAGCATTGAACAATGGTTCTGCCTCCTCTGCCAGGCGGAGTGTTAGGAAGGAGGTAGAGGGCCGAGACGTGCGCGGCAGCCCGGGGCGCGCCCCTCGAACCTCAGGGAGTGTGGGAGCGGACGGTGGGCGAAGGTGAGGGCCTCCGGGGACGCGGGGCGCCAGGTGCGGGCCGGGGCTCGGAGTCTTCCGGCGGCCGTGAGCGGGCGCACGTTCGGTGGGCGGCAGCCGGGAGGCTCCGCGGAGCCGCGGGCAGTGCGCAGTCTGCGCACCCAGACTGCGTCTCCCCCGGCGCGGGGCCGCCTCTCCGGCGTGCGGGGTAGGGAGGAGCGGGCTTTACGCAGGACTGTCCTCTGGGTGCTTCTCCCCTCCCTTTTCCAAGCCTTGGGCGGCATTTGGAAACCTCTCGAGTCTCTCGTGTAGCTGAATGGGGAGGGGGAGTGGAACGAAGACTTAATCAGGTTAGTTTGCTGATCCTCCTTCCCGTTGACGTTTCCTCGAGAGGAATTGAGTCCTAGGCTAGTGACTGTAATTAGCCTTCATTCTAAACAATAAATCAAAAGAACAGCGCGAGAGCGAGTGTGTGGCCCTGTCTTATTGAGAAGGGCGGTGGTGACTACTGTCGGGTCCCTAGAGTCTGCCGCAGGGGCTTGGGGGCCCTGCCTGGTCTTCAGCCACGTTCCCACTTGGGGCCTCATAACTTTCCTGGACAAGCGACAGGAAGCCCTTCTAAGAGGACTCAGTCAGAATCCTAGCGCGTCCCAGAAGTGATCTTCAGATGTGACGCCAAGGGGCTTGTTTGCCAGCTGCGGGGAATTGAGACTGAAAGCTGCCACGGCCCGAAACACCCATTCCAGAGTCCCTAGCTCCAGTAGCCAGGTGGCTTAAGGGGCCCTGCCTGCCTGCAGTCACGTGCTCCTGAAGTGAGAGCGAACTTTAAAGTATGTGGTCAAGGAGCCTCTCGGGCAATGCCTGGGGTTTTTACGTCTCTGAATGCCCCTGCCCTTTAGTTGCCACTGTCCGGAGGGTGTGAACTGGGATTGGCCTTTCTGCCCTCTGCGATTGGCTGGCAGTGCGATCACGTTTAGGTTGGTCACATGGTTCCGCGGACTCCTAAGCGAGCAGCACGGGAAGTGTTATTTTCAATGGAAAGTAGGAGACTCCACAGGCTCCTCAAATGCCTTCCCCTGCCTGGACTCTTTGAAGAGGACGAATGTGTAGTGAACATGGAATCTGATGTGTAACAAGCCTGAGAGCCTAGAAAAGCTCTGCTTACAAGAGTTTTCAAACGCTAGCATTAATCATTAATGGATGAGTAATACTAACTTCTTAAACGATTTCTCAGTATAGTGCCATGACTTGCATTATGCCTTTTGTAACATTTCAAAACACTAAGGTATACCAAGAGGAACAATTATCCAGGAAGGTGAGAGAAAAGTTTCATTTTTGCTGCATGTCCCTTCCACTAGAGGTTAACTTTACCTTATAGAATGTTAGGAGTGCACCTAAACTGACTTGAGTTAGTCAAAGCCAGATATTCACCTTGTATTAGGCAGGTGAGGATCCTCTTTGTCACATGTGAAATATTTGACATGCCATGGACAATGGAAAAAACAAATTCTTCAAAGGAAAGGAGGCAGATTCTTTCAGAACTGAAGAAAATTTGGGCTGAGGCAGGTATTGACTCTAAACCAATCCCAACTGGCATCTGTCTTAAGTTCAAAGTCCCAGGGCATGTGGGCTCACTTCCTACCCTGGAGCTTCTACGCATACCCTGTCTCTCCACTGGCACATGGTGCTGTTCCATGGTACTCCTGGACAAGGCAGGTGAGCACTGAGACTCTGGCAAGGAACTTAAAGCTATTGAGAAGTTGGTATGTCTGATTGCACGATTGCTGGGGGTTCTAGGACATTTTCCTCCAGCCTGAGTAGTCAGGATTAAGATCTGTGGTACGATATATTCTTGAAGGCCAAAGTCTAAAAATACCAAGGTTTTGTGAGAGCTATTCATATATGGCTAGCAACTAGGCTAAGAGTAGAAGGAAACTTCCCTCACTGTGAGAAGTGGGTTGGTGTTACTGGTGGTAGTAACAGACCTGGAGGGAAGAAACTGGAAGGCATGGAAAGTAAACTTGGCTCATCCAGATAGCACCAATGAAGGTATGACGATAGTAACCCTTATCAAAGCCTGACCACTCATGTGAGCAAGGACTGTGTAAAGGAAGGTCACCAGCCAAGCCCTCCTTGGCAGTAACAGCTTCTTGAAACCTAGTGTAGCTTTGTTCCCTGAATCATCCTCTTGCCCACTTTATGTGGCATTTACCTATAGTGCCTGTCCTGTGTCGTTTTGATTGTTTGCTTTTATGGCCTGAGTCCCCAGATACCTAAAGCATGTATAAAGGTCAAGTAGAGCTGCCAATATTAAGACTTTAGTACAATAGACTGCTATTTAACACTAAATGTTGCTAGCAAAGGTGACAGCCTCCATGCTCAAAAGAAGTGAAGACCTGATCCAAGTGTCTCTACCTGTCATAAAATTGAATAACCATAAACTTGACTTGACTTGAGTAGTTTTATTACAATTTTGGAAGAGGAAAAAAGTTGTTACAAGCCTCTTCTGCTCCAGGAGAGGTAACAAACTGATGATACTTAACAAGAACTCCTAGAGTAGAACATGACCATAAGATCAAGGGAACAGATAGTACCCAGCCGTATGGTTTCAGGTTTTGATCCCAAACCTTGAAGACTTGGCACACAGCATAGAATTCATTTTAAATATCTAGCCCATTTTCTATTTCTCACAGAATGTAAATAAAGTCGTTCTTTTCAGTGCATGGAAAAGTGCTTAAAATGAGGCAGTTGCCTACATGACTTAAAGTAATGATTGCATTCACTTTGGATACTGACTTTCATTTGGAAAACCACCTTCATATACTAGCCTAAGAAATGAATGCATTAAAGGGCTTGATGAGGTCTATAATGATGTTCATCGTAAATGTGCCTGCCTTAGGGAGTTCCTTGTGGTGGCTAATACAACTGCCCTCTCCATGGTTGGTTGACTAAATTCAAAATTGCTTAGTTTGGTCCCTACTAATTAATTAATCTCAAAAGACTACTTGGACAACAGCATGATAGACTACTTTCAAGGCAAACAGTCCAAAAATACCGTCTACTGAGGTTATGGGCGAGATAGACTTGTTAAGCAGAAGTAAGTAGTCCAGGGACAATTTGGGACAATTTTTTCTGCCACCTAAGAGTTTTGGGCTAGAAAATCTGAGGACTGACAGTTCTTCTGAAGAGCTGGGGCAGGGTCTAACCTAGCTATAGGAGAATCTGGCTTTTAAGTAAAAATCATCTCAATTTTACTCTCTGCATTTTTCAAACTAAATTGGTGTCTCTTTGCTAAGTTCTTCTATTGGCTTGCAACAAAAACTCTAAACACTGTTAATACCACTTAGTTAGATACTCTAACCACACTGCAGGAACCAAATGAGATGGCAGGTGATAACACAGGTTGGGTGTCCCGTATCTGAAATATTTGAAACCAGAAGGGTTCCACAGATTTTAGATTTTTTCAGATTTTGGGACATTCACACATACATAATAAGATACCTTGGGGATGGGACCCAAGTCTAAACATGAAATTCGTTTATATTTCACATACACCTTATACACATAGCCTGAAGGTAATTTTATAGAATACTTTTAATGATATTATACAAAAAACAAAGTTTTGACTGCAACTTGTCACATGATGTCAAGTGTGGAATTTCCACTTATGGCATCATGTTAGCACTCAAAAAGTTTTGGATTTTGGAGCATTTCAGATTGTGGATTAGGGATGCTCAACCTGTACCATAAATTTAGCATATTTTTCCCATTGAGTGAAGTCTCCTAGGAAAGCTTGGCCCAATAGTTTGTTTGTTTGTTTGTTTGTTTGTTTGTTTGTTTTTGAGACGGAGTCTCGCTCTGTCGCCCAGGCTGGAGTGCAGTGGTGCTATCTTGGCTCACTGCAAGCTCAGCCTCCCGGGTTCACGCTATTCTCCTGCCTCAGCCTCCCGAGTAGTTGGGACTACAGGCGCCCACCACCATGCCCTGCTACTTTTTTTGTATTTTTAGTAGAGATGGGGTTTCACCTTGTTAACCAGGATAGTCTCGATCTCCTGACTTCGTGATCCACCCGGCCTCCCAAAGTGCTGGGATTACAGATGTGAGCCACTGCACCCGGCCCCAATAGTTATTTTGGGTCTCTAAGCAAGATAATGCCTGCTAGGTCCTGTGAGGGTAAGTGTGGAGATTCTGTTAGAAATGTTGCAATGCTTGCTTAGAGATCCTTTACCTACTTTGTAGTTTAGAGATGCTGGAAACTATAAGATGGAGCCTCTGGCTAGAACAGCTGATTTTGCCAACTTGGGGGGCATCTGGGTAGCCTTTATGTATATAGATATGGTGGTGGGGATGGGGGGACTTGCAATTTGCCAAGCAAGGGACCTAACAAAGCCTTGGCGATAGACAGCATTTGTGATTACATCATATGTCAGAACTTAATAGTTCTCCCACATACTGTGAGTAAACAGGGTTTCTATTTTATAGACTGCCTCTAATCTTTCATTTTCTTAAAGACTTCCCCAGATCTGAGGTATTAACTGATCTATATGTTCACTAAGGTTGTAGATTGATGCTGGTCATCTTTGTGCATCTTCTTGAAACCACTTGATGTATATCTACTGAGTACCTACCGTATGGTACCAGGCACAGGGTCAGTGACCACAGCACTGGTTCCTTCGTTCGTGGCACTTAGTCTAGTGGGGGAATCAAAGCAGGAAACGGCCGAAGACCGCTTGGAATAGAAACTCTGAAGAGGAGTGAGCAGATCCGTTGTTTAAGACCTAATCATAAAAGAGGCAGACAGCAGCTGAAGATTGCTGGAGTTTCCGTGTGCTATCTGGGTTCTAGCTTATGAAGTTTCCCTAAAATCACCAAGAACTTAGACTTTAATATGAAAAAGCCAGTAAAGAGTCTATCTCTGCAGATAATCCTACAAAAGTGATATGATTCAAGCAACAATGGATTACTGCCAGTATTACCAAAGAGCAGTAAAACATGTCAGAAGTAAAATCTGGGTCTGATATATCAAACTCTTAACCTTACCAGTTAGCCGCTGCTTACTTTCTCAGGTGTCAAAACCTCTCTTTTCACATGGAAATGAAGCCAACACACCCAAAGGGACACACTCATTCTGACAGACAAGTGTGTGAAAATGCACTGTTTTTAAATGATAAATTGCAACAAAAAGGCCGGGCGTGATGGCTCACACCTGTAATCCCTGTGCTTTGGGAGGCCGAGGTGGGTGGATCATGAGGTCAGGAGTTTGAGACCAGCCTGGCCAACATAGTGCAAGCCCATCTCTACTAAAAATACAAAAAAATGAGTGGTGTGTGGTGGCACGCACCTGTAATCCCAGCTACTCAGGAGGCTGAGGCAGGAGAATCACTTGAACCCGGGAGACAGAGGTTGCAGTGAGTTGAGATCGCGCCACTGTAGTCCAGCCTGGGCTACAGTGCGAGACTCTGTCTCAAAAAAAAAAAAAAAAAAAATTGTTACAAAGATGAGGTAAAGGTACCCTCATAGGCATAGGGAACAGGGACCTTTATAACCTAGAGTGTTTCAAAGTATTCTAGCTAGTAAAACAACCAGTCACACTTGGTTTCAAGTTCTGAAAAGCTGGGGAAAATGTCTTTGACAAAAGTTTTTAGTTGAGACCAGCTTTATTAGTAAACTAATAACTCATGCACCCAAGACTACCAACTAGTGCCTAGAGAATGTAGGATGTCACGCACCAGGTCCTGAGTTACAAATGTATATTGCAGGCCATGCCTTAGGAGATCTCTGTGTCTAAAGGTGAAAAATGGTAGCTGAACTCATCTCCTTGTGTGATGGCTCTGTGACAGGGACTATTATGAGAAAGCAGCCAGACCATACCTAGTTTTTCCAAAAAAGGCATTGAGGCCTCATTCAAGAATACAATCTGAGCCCACTCCTGGTGAATGGGTGGACAAGGGCAACATGAACAAACTGAGACAAAGCAGCCATGAGGAAGGGCAAAGCCACGGGGAAGTGAGTGGGTCCCCTTCGAGCTGTTGGCTTAGCCTGTATAGCAGATGGTGGGTGGTGGCCAGTAGGGAAAAGTCTGAGGAAATTAGTAGGGAACTTAATCCTAGAGATAGTGGTAAGCCGAAAAATGACCCCATTCTTGGCTATTCTAGGTTGCTTGAATCACTAGGTTGCTTGATATGGGTAGAGAATGTGGCAGCCTGGAGGCAAAGGAACAAGAGATTTAACTTTAGATCAGTTGAGAGAGGAGGGCTTGGACATGGCCACGGCTTGATGGCCAAATGTCAGGGAAGAATTTGGGCTTATTTCTGGAGTACTGATTTAGAGTAAGTAATGGGGCCAATCAAAGATAGATCACACAGGGAGGGAAGGATAGACTTTAGAAGAACCTCTGCCTAGTAAGACACCCAAATAAATTTTTTCTACAAAATAGTTTTGAGGGCTTTACTCGGGTGTTACTATCATGTGTGTTGTAAAAAAGGTATTTATCTCCTGTGTCCCTCCTGTGATGAACTTTAGGCCTTATGAGGGTGTTATTAGTAGATGTTACAACCCTGAAAATGAAAGAGCCACTTACATTATGGGTAGAATCTGTAGCTTCTTAACCTTAGTGCAGTGGTTCTCAAAGTGTGGACCGAAATTGGCAACATTAATTCAATATTAATTGAGTTCATGTGTCAACACTGACTCATTAGAAATGCAAACTTAGGCCCTGTTCTAGACCTACTGAATCAGAATCCAGGCTGGGGCCCAGCATTCTGTGTTTTAACAAGCCTTCCTGGGGATTCTGATGCACACGGGAGCTTCAGAACGACTGACTTAGTTTACCGCTCACAGAAGCTAACGATTTTCAAGGTATATCAGATGGAGGGCCTTTCCTCTGACTTGAACCCTAGACAAGAAAAGCAAGAGCTGTAATCCTTTTAAAAGACTTGCTGAGGAATTCTAGCAGCATTTTTAAAAACTTAGAATGGGTAAGGAAAGCAGGCCTCCATCTCAACAACAAGGCTCAATCTAAATTGATGCTTACTAACACAGTATCTGGAGCCTGTGCCTGGATTCAACTCCTAGCTCTGCAAAGGGCGATCTGGGACAAGTGACTGTACTTTCCTTCTCTAGCAGGTTTCCTGATCTATAAAAGAGGAATAATAGGGCCAACCATGCAGGATTAAGAATTTTAAAAGCTAAGAGATGTGAGGTCTTAGAGCGGTGTTTGACCAATAATAAAAACGATTCAGTTATATCCATGATTCTTAAGATCAATTTGATGTAAATGGAAAAACTGACAATTGAACTGTAAAATTCACTTATTTCCGTGACTCAGAAGAATTAGTCTACATATTCACCACTTTTTAGTGGCCCCCAAACTTTTTTTTTTTTTTTTTTTTGAGGTGGAATTTCACTCTTGTTGCCCAGGCTGGAGTGCAGTGGCACTATCTCAGCTCACTGCAACCTCTACCTCCCAGGTTCAAACAATTCTCCTGCCTCAGCCTCCCAAGTAGCTGGGATTGCAGGTGTGTGCCACCATGCCTGGCTAGTTTTTGTATTTTTAGTAGAAACGGGGTTTCACCATGTTGACCAGGCTGGTCTTGAACTCCTGACCTGAGGTGATCTGCCTGCCTCAGCCTCCCAAAGTGCTGGGATTACAGGCATGAGCCACCGTGCCTGACCCAAACTGGTTCTTACAATGTTTCAGAGGCTGACTTTAAGGCCAGAACACAACCTTTGTGCTTGACAGCTCAGAACATTTCCCTTAACACCTGTTGTGGTACTTTGCCTCTTACAAACCCTTCTCCCCATAGGAAAACTTTTTTGCTGACTCAGAAATTTGCTTGTCCTGAAAGGAGTTTTAGCTTACAAATAGAAACACTGGCATTAAAGTGGCAGGCAGTAAAGTGAACTAGGCTAAAAATAAATGCCCTTTGTGGCCCCAGAAGTGCCAGAACAAATGGACTGAAGGAATTCCAGCAAATAACACCCATATGCTCAAGCAATGAGTAAGGGCATGAAAGAATTAAATGCTTGGCCCTGGTAGCCCCAGCAGTGTGGCAGCATGAGCCTCTGTGCAGGTTGAAGTACACTGTGAGCCTGGTACCAGAGCTACTTTCTCTATATTCTGGGCATGCATGTTGGAGTGCTCCTGCCAGGGTGCTGCTCAGAGCCCCATAGGGAGATTTGTAGTCCATCTGGAAGGCTTGGTATTTACTCAAAGGCCTATGCAGTTTTTTACTGAAGCTTATGTATTGTTCTCCCAAGTCAACCCCTGCAGGGAAAATTAGACAATGGCAGGCTGACTTCTACATGCTTTAAAAACCCTGCGTTTCTCTCTAGGACATTGGTCTAGACAAGGAATTTATGAAAAAGATCTCAAAAGCTTAGGCCACAAAAACAAAATAGAGAAATAGGTCTTAATTAAACTAAAAAGCTTCTGCACAGCAAAAGAAATAACAAAGTGAAGAACAACCTGCCGAATGGGAGAAAATATTTGCAAACTATTATCTGACAGGAGACTAATATCCAGAATATGCAAACTCAACAGGGGAAAAAAAAAATCCCATTAAAACGTGGACAAAGGACATGAATAGATATTTCTCAAAAGAGGACATAAAAATAACCAACAGATACATGAAAAATTCGTTGCCATTACTAATCATCGGAGAAACGCAAACCAAAACCACAATGACATATCTTATACCAGTCAGAATGGCTATTACTAAAAAGACAAAATACAACAGATGTTGCTGAGGATATGGAGAAAAGGGAAAATAATGCCATTTGCAGCAGCATGGGGATGGAGTTGGAGGTCATTATGCTAAGGGAAATAAGCCAGGCACAGCAAGACAAATATCTTATGTTCTCACTCATGTGGGGAAGCTAAAATATTTCATTCCACGGAGGTAGACGGTAGAAAGATGACAGAGACTCAGAAGTCGGGGGAAAGGGAGGGCAGATGAAAAGAAGTGGGTAAAAGAATACAGATATACAGTAAGATAGAAGAAATAACATCAATGACTGTAGTTAACAAAAATGTACTCGCATGATGGACACTCTAAATCCTCGGATTTCATCAGTATGCATTCATTACATACATGTAACAAAATTTAACATGTACCCCATAAATTTATACAAACAGCACCAAGAAGAACCCTGAGTTTCTTGGAGCCAGTGAACTGCCAATGTGTCTGTGTAGCAATGTTAACTATTTAGAGAAGCAAGGCTCCCAGGAAAATAGGTGCCTTGAAGTGTGCGTAGTCTGATTCCATCTATGTAAGTGATAGTAAAGGTGAGAATTTTGTTGACACTCCAGGAATTCATGCATTACAAATTTAAATAGCCACATAAGTGAGTAGGTACAAGTGACTTCCAACCTCCTCACCCAAAGGAGCAGAGATATTCTAAGTATTAGAGCTGGAAGAAAACCTATACAATTTCTTAACAGAACCCTTTTCAAATTCTTCCAACAAAATCCAACATTCAAAAGAAAGTGTTGGTAGAGGCAGAGGTGGAACACACAGGGCATGGCCTTTCCCTCCACTTCAACCGCCCCTTAACCTAAGGCATTCTTGTGAAACCTCATGGCTTTGAGGAACCCACTAACAATTGCATTTTACCCCAACTTCTCACCTGTCTGAGCAGAAGTGCCTAGCACTTCTACTTCCAAGGTATTTTTTGAGGTGTCATCGGCTTTAGCTTAGCCCTAAGAATTAAAAGAACCTCGAGTGTAGATGATTTCAAGCTCAACTTGTTCCCTTTATGAAAGTATAATACTGAATTTGAGACTTAACTTTCATGGATGGGAATAGACTGCAGGTCCACAATCCTGTAATCCCCAAAGCTTTGGAAACCAAAAGCTTCTTAACTCATTTGGTGCTTTCAATTCTCCTAGAGCTCTGTACAGAAGCAGTCCCAGCTAAGTCCCAGAGGTAGAAAGGTAGAACCTTTTAAAAACTTGAACAGAAAACTTAACAGTGTTCCAGTCAGTGGCTAAGGGATCGGCATTCGATTTAGTGTCTGGGCTCACCCTCTCTGTGGGAAGCAGAGAATTAAACAGAACTAGGGAGCACTTTCTGCCCAGTAGCTGTCCCTCAAAACAAAGTGCTTAGGAAACGAAGAGGCATAGCCATAAAGCTTAAGGTCTTTATTTGCCTGTCTTTAAAGAATCCTTTATAAAGTCAGCTTGTCTTCCCACCGCCACCCCAATGTCATTCTTTTAAACAAGCAGGGACATTTTAGTAGCACACTGTACTCCTAATGCCTATTGCTACTTCTTATTGGAGTGTGTGCGTGTGTGTGAATATGTGTGTATGGTTGACAGAGAGAGGGTAAAACATAGCTTCATGATGATCAGGCAGAAACTTGAGTAAAGTGGAAATATCTGGGATAAGAAAAGCTAGAAATTAAACTCCTTTTTGGCTTCAGATATTTTCTTAGTAGAAAATGCTGATGCCTGTCCTGAGTCTGCTCAATATAGACTCTTGGAGCAGAGCTGCTAGGATTTTAATAGAATTTATTACTGTCGATAGCTTGTATATTACAACTAAATTCAGAGACCCTCTTTAAGGCAATAGTAGAGTACATATCAGCCTTAGGATACTGTATACCCATATTTAATCCCAGACCACTCTGAGTGCCTATGAAATCTGTAGCTTCAAACTCATTTTTAAGGAGGTTGTCTTCCAGGTGCCTTAACCCTGAGGTGGGAAACTATCATTTGACATTGACCTTTAAGTTGCTATTCAAATCTGATTACAAGGTTCCCATTTTGACACTGTAGATATCAATGTCAATGTTTTTGTCTCATTTTGACTTAACCTTTGGTAACTAAAACCTTAAAAAAAAAAAATCAGAGGCTTTCAACCTTTACTGTATCCTGACTCCAACCTGACTGTTCTTTCCAAGTATATTTATACCTATGTTCTCAGACTACAAATCGTTCTTTTTCTGATTACTCAAGGTAGAGTCTTACCACCTTCACAGTCCCCAAAGGTAATAAGGTTATATAGAACTACAAGACATGTACCCTCAGCATTGAGAATATTGCAGACATATTAAGAATCCAGTGGCAATGAGGGAAGAGGGGAGAGGCACCAGGTACATCATATTTGGTTTAGCAGTATGAAACCGCATAGGTGATGCCTCCTGACAACAATCTCTACCCTCCTCTAGCTCCCCTTCTAAATCCCTAGTATATTACAACCCATAAAACATGTGAGGAATGAAAAAGTATTAAGAAATGAAGGTAGGAAACCATTCTGCTTTGTAGCTGGGTCCTAGCTTAATTAGACTCATGGGAGCAGAGTGATAGATGCTGTTTTAAAAGCTACATATTTAATATCCAAGGAAGTAAGCACACCCATATGGTCATCTTGATTTGGGTCAAATTTTAATCTCCCAGGGAAGAGCCACAAAGCACAGAATGCTCCCAGACAGCAGGGAGTAGCTGACACTAGGGAGACCAGCTAGGGTATTGTGCACGTAACACAAGAGTTCCAGTCTGTGCTTGTCTCTGTAATATCAGTTCTTATGCCAGCATGCCACAGCTGCAAATGCTGAAAGGTGGCAGGAAATTGGAAGGCCTTCTGCTTGGAAACCCTCCCTAAGTAGTCTGCGTGAACTATATGATTCCACTGTTTTTCTCAAATATTTGCAGTATATTTGCTTTAAGCGGCCACATCTGTGCCTTTTATCATAAAGCAATCACATCCGCCAGAAGGACAGAACTGCTAATGATAGGAAGCACCTGAACATTAGCTGGCCTGTGCCGGGCAAAAAAACCAACTGTCCCACTTACAAGTCTTAGTTCACACCATTGTGTGAATTAAATATCCATACATTAAGCATAGAAGAACAGATTCAGAGAAATAGAATCTACATCTTCAGCTCCACCTCACTTTTCTTTCTTCTCGTCTTTAAATGACGAATGATCTTCCTTTCCCTCTTAACTATACTTTCTTGTTGCTTTTATCTTGGAGCTGTTTTGTAAACTTGTGTTTTCCAATTAGACCTCAGTTTCTAAGAGGAGGAATCATGTATTCAATCTCTATTTCTACCCTATTCTTGTTGCTCCTTCTAAATCTTCACTGTGCTTATAATAGAAACATCATTAATGAATAATAGTATGGATGTGGACAAGAAATGCCATTAAAGGATTAGGACTTGGCTGATTATAGCCACACATGTAGTTTCAACAAATGAGAAAAATGAGTCCAGAGGCAGAGATGATGCCCCTTGTGGTCTCTGGGCAATCTGGATTGTTTCTATTTTGGTCTGGTTCCATTTGCCCGAGATCACTATTCCAGCCACCATGCCCAATTTTCAGGTACCAGAAATGAATAGATGGAAGGAAAATGGATCCTCTGTCCTCTTAAGGATATTTTCTAAAGTTGTATATACCATTTCAGTTTACATTCCATTAGTCAGAATGTAGTCCCTTGTCTGTACCTCACTAAGAAAGAGGCTGGGAAATCTAGTATTTAGTCTTAGCGTGGACCCAGCTAAGAACGCAATTACTGTCAGTCACTGGCTGAAGATTCATCCTACTCTGGCCCTTAGGATGTTACAGCCTGCCGAGTCTGCAGTATCCTCCTTAGAAGGTCCCCATCCATGGGTATTAGGTATCTTAAATCTATAACAACAATCCTTGCTTTGCTGAGTGTTCCCTTCTTATTCCAGGGAGAAAAGCCAAATGTGAACCCTCCCAATTCCAGTGCACAAATGGTCGCTGTATTACGCTGTTGTGGAAATGTGATGGGGATGAAGACTGTGTTGACGGCAGTGATGAAAAGAACTGTGGTAAGTAAAGGCTTCGATGACTTATGCATTTTGTTAAAATATGATGTTAATCTGCAAATGTATTGAGATTCTAAAAATAAAATAACTTCTAACAGTTGCTTTGAAAGAGTCTAAAGAATCTGTACTTCTCTGTGTAAAGGAATAAACTTGAATCTTTGACATGGGGTTATCAACTTGAGAATGGAATAAGGTGATGTTCCATTTAAATGACAGGACCTAGTTTATCTTAGATCAGACAAACATGTGGAATAGGAATCTGGGAGAAGGAAGAAGAGGACCAGAAATAGAGACCAACAGAAGATTGCTTAGAAAGGACTGTTTTCCCCTTTTGATTTTCAAATGGCTCTGATCCTAGAAAAGAAGGCAAGCCATGGACATGAGAAAATCCCATAAAGTTTCAGGGGGTTAATTAACCCCTGACATAGAAACTACAAGACAGCACAGATCAAAGATCCGATAAGGATTCTTTTTTAATTCTCTGCCTACAATAGTTGCTCATTCTAAAGCATTAGCAGAGCGGAAGACATTCTCTCCCCAAGAGAATGGGGATACAGTGTCACATCCATCAATCAGCATCTATCAAAAGATCATTGTGAGAAATGCCTATGTATGCAATCTATACAACCTCATGTCAAGCCAAATCAGCTGAGAACTGCGTGGCAAGATCACATTTAGATACCATGAATACATGCTGAAGTTTGCTCTAGGATCCTTTCGTTCCATGTTGTAAACATTCTGAAACAATATTCTATGTGAATATTGGTGCTAACATTGTCATTTATCTTTTAAAAGATGTTACATAAAGATGTTCACTATACAAGGTAGAAATACAGAAGAAAAGTAGAGACTAAATGTAGGTCTCAGCAACTGACACCTTGTTATGCCCTTACCTACTTCTTGCATCATTACTAAAAGGCTATACAGTATGCATCATGGCAGACCTTGTTCTACACCTGTTCGCTCTGAGCAGTATCACAGGTGTTTTTATGCCAATGTGTAGAGCAGATAAGCAGCTCCTTTGAAAGCATAAGAAAGTCAGTTCTACAGTCTCAGGGAAGAAACTTAAATCCAGTCGTAGGACCAAGAATAGTTCTCCTGTGCAACACTTTCCCATCATTTGCATTTTAACACTAAGATTTTAATCTATTCCACAAGACATTGAGTCTCATGCTATTTCTGGGTTACCTAGGTAATTTAGTTCCCTCACTAAATATCTCCCTAGAGAGTCCTCACTCTTGTCAACTATTTTCCTGTTGTAAGTTGCAATTTTTTTTCTCTATTCTAAACTATATATTTGGCAAAACCCATTGCTTGTTCTTAAAAAGCAATTATTCTCTTTATATTGCAAAAGTCTTCTTTTACCATCTGACTCAGTAGGAACTAACCTGGGTCAACTTGGGATTTTTCTAAAATAGTCTTGTATAAGTACTCTCTACTAGCCACATGGTAGGAGAGTTTGGAAAAGAAAAGGAGGTAGACATATATCTAATCAAGATCATTTGAGGTAGGAAAAATTGTATTCTTAGCCACAATTAGTCTCTACTTCCCATGTGTGACAGTAGAGAAAGAAAGTGGAAACATTACAATCAGGGAAGTTCTGAGTGCTTACTTTGTTTCTCTATGGAAGAGGAAAGCTGTAGAATTACTTAAAACTTCCAAAGCTACCTCCTATTTTTGGTCTAATCTCTTAATATGGAACTTGGTTACAATATTTAGTATGGTTCTTTATTTCCAGTATGTCAGTGGGCATAGTCAACTTAACTTTAGATTCTCTAAGCCATGTGCTTCTGTTGGTCCCATTAACTCGTTCTTTTAGAGTGTTAGGCTGAGCTAATTAATCAGCAACCTAAGTACTCTAAATATGTAACTGCTAATTCTCTTCCTCTGTAGCACATCTAAATTTTTACTTGTCTCTCAAGGCCCAGTTCAAATATCCTTTCTTTACCCTCCCAGTCTATGCTCCAGATGAAGAGAGATAACCCTACAGCAATTTGTCTCTGTTTATCTTTTGCTCAAACACTCAAATACAGCCAATCTTTCACATCCTCATTATGTTTTCTAAGACTTAAAATCATGGGGGGCCAGGTGCAGTGGCTCATGCCTGTAATCCCAGCACTTTGGGAGGCTGAGGCGGGTGGATCATGAGGTCAGGAGATTGAGACCATCCTGGCTAACACAGTGAAACCCTGTCTCTACTAAAAATACAAAAAAAATTTAGCTGGGCGTGGTGTAGTCCCAGCTGGGCACCTGTGTAGTCCCAGCTACTCGGGAGGCTGGGGGAGGAGAATGGCGTGAACTCGGGAAGGCAGAGCTTGCAGTGAGCCGAGATCGTGCCACTGCCCTCCAGCCTGGGCGACAGAACTAGACTCCATCTCAAAAAAGCTGCCAGGAGCAGTGGCTCATGCCTGTAATCCCAGCACTTTGGGAGGCTAAGGCGGACGTATCATGAGGTCAGGAGATTGAGACCATCCTGGCTAACACGGTGAAACCCTGTCTCTACTAAAAATACAAAATATTAGCCAGGCGTGGTGGCAGGCACCTGTGGCTACTTGGGAGACTGAGGCAGGAGAATGGCTGAGGCAGGAGAATGGCCTCCGCAGGGAGGCAGAGCTTGCAGTGAGCCGAGATCACACCACTGCACTCCAACCTGGGTGACAGAGCGAGACTCTGTCTCAAAATCAATCAATCAATCAATCAATCAATCAATCAATCGTGAAGTCTCTTTACAGCCATTCCACTACTCCCTCTTTTGCAACTTCCAAAGAATATCACAGGTTGAATTACAGCAACTAACCCTGCAGACCCTCTGACTTCTTCCTCCATGCTCAGGAGAACATGGGCCTTGAATAGCACTTAATTCATTAACACTAGTGTTTGAGTTTTTCAGTGATTTTAGAAACAGTCATGAATCTAAAGCTAGCATGGCTAGTCTTGTTTCCTTGGTTATGTAATTCAAGGAGATAATCCTTTTTAGATCATAATTTGCCAACCCATCTTGAGTTCTAGAAATTAACTATAATCACTATCTCTCCCCTTTATAATATCTTACACTGAACCAGAGTGGTCCAAGGGCAAACTCTAAACTCTGAGAGTTCTACTTACTTTAAGCCAGTGATGTGGGAAATAGTCCCTTTCAAATGTTCATCAAATTGTGAATTTTTCACTTATTTATCTTTACAGAATATATGTTATAGAGGAATGTTTTAAAATACAAATTTGGGTAGAAGTTATAAGCATATAGGCAAGAAAGAATATAATGTAAGAAAGATAAGCTTAGGGTATCCTGTGTGGCTACTTTATATCAAGATTCGTCCTACTCTGTGATTCCTTCATGGCTAGGGTAATCAAGCTGCCCAATTTGCTTAGGACAGCCCTGGTTTATACTTATCTTCTGGATTAATTAACAGTGTCCCCTTTCTGCTGAGACTGTCCCAATTTGGACAAAAAATTGCATGGTAACCCTAAGTATAGGGGAAATACCTGCCCCAGCAAGAATTAGCAGCAGAATCAATTCCTTTCCTTAGGCTATTTTAACATTAGCAGTCAGTTATGGATATTAGCACTGACAGCTTCAATGACTTTTAGCTGATTGATGTTAGCCTACCCCTTGACTAGAAAGGCTAAAATCATCTCTCCCTTGAATTCTAAATACAACATCTCTTGTTACACTGATTGAGTTTTCTCCCCTTTCTATCTGATGAGTTCCTTTGCCCCTGTAGACCAGTATGGGTGACAATATTCAGTACTGGGGTTTGGCCTTCATTCTCCACACTAAACACATGTGTTGTTAAGGGATGCCCCTTGAACAGTGTCTTAGCTCAGACTGCTCTCACAAAAACACCATAGATGGGTGGCTGAAACAACAGAAATTTATTTCTCATAGTTATGGAGGCTGAGAAGTCCAAGATCAAGGTGCCAGCAGATCTGGTATCAGGTGAGAGCTGTCTTTCCGATTTGCAGATGACCATCTTCTCACTGTGTCCTTACATAGTAGATTACAAAGAGAGAGAAAGCAAGTGCTCTGGTTTCTTTTTATAAGGGTGCTAATCCCATTCATGGGGACTCTACCCTCATGACTTAATTACCGCCCAGAGGCCCGACTTCCTAATAACATCATATTGGGGCTTAGGATTTCAATACATGAATTTTGGGTGGAAACAAACATTCAGTCCCCAGCAAACAGTTCTACTATGATCCAGTCAGAAGAGGGAATGTTTAGCTGTTAAATGTATGAAGTACTTGAATGACTTGGAAGAAATACATGTAGAAAATGAAAGTGTTACTTAATCTCAACATTATACAATAGGCAGGAAGTTAAATGTAAGATATCTCCGAGTCGTAAGATAATGGGCAACCTCCATCTGACCTTGACTTCAGTTTTCTCCAAATCTCTCAAATGAGCATCTTCCTTCTCTGAAAAAAAAATAATAATAATAGTTTTTCTGAAGTTTCCCCCTGGATATTGGCAATTGAGTGCCCATTGACTCAGCTTTTTTTAGAGCAGAACATGCTAAAATGCAGTATGAGCCCTCATGTGAAGCTAGGGCTGTGGGTAAGTGACTTCAACTTTAACCCTTCAAATAAACGTTTGCAGTAAAGAAGACGTGTGCTGAATCTGACTTCGTGTGCAACAATGGCCAGTGTGTTCCCAGCCGATGGAAGTGTGATGGAGATCCTGACTGTGAAGATGGTTCAGATGAAAGCCCAGAACAGTGCCGTGAGTGTAACTTGCTTTGGCCTTGAACTTTCCTAAGTTGTTCGGTGTCTCACATTTCTAAGTATTGCTTAATCTACTACTTGGTATTCATTTTTCTTTGCCCGCCTTAAAGTTTAGGTCAATTGACTCCAAAGTCAGTCAAATCATTACCAGTTTATCAGCCTCCTTTAAAGAATGTTCTCCCTGGTCCAACAAGACTTACATTCTCTTGGGTAGCTTTACTATTGAATACTTAAAACTGAAGTCAGCAGATTCAATCAAGAACTCCTTGACTAGGTGCATAGATTTCAAATGTTTGATTATAATGACTCTGAGCAGATGGTACTCTGGTCCTGGAAGCTAAGTCAAGAAGTGAGGGTTCCCTATGGGCCAAGCATAAACTTTTAGAAGCACAGCTTCTCATACTATTAAGCTATTACTGAAGAGGTAAGGTAGCTAGTAATTGGGTGAATAGTGACTTCTGACACACATGTAGCCTAAAGTTACTAAAATGGAGATCTTACAGCTTATTCTTAAATAAGATAAACTTCATAGGTATGCAAGTGTATACCTGTGTCCTTAGGAAACAGTCTATGAGACCATAAAGAATGATGGTTTGGGATCATATAAATTGAGATCACATGAATGTCAAGGCAAAGAAAGTCTTAGAGTTTATTTTGAGTCAGTAGAGGCCTGCACTGGTAGAAGCACTAAAGAAGGACTAACATGAACAAAATTTAGGTCTAAAATGTGATTATGAAAGAAAATCAAATGGAAAGGAAGATAAGGGTGTTACTTTCAATTTTGTAGATAAGTGAGGGGAGTAATATTGGTCAAGACAAGTGAGTTCAAGGACTGCGAGCTAAAGACAGGTTGTGTAAAGATTCAGCCTCAAGTTTTAGTGGAGAATGACCTCGTCAAGTCAAGCATTAGGGCATGCTTCTACTTTGCAAGATGTCAATTTAAAGGAGGTTGTGAAGGAGGCCTGTAAAGGAATCTAGGCAATAGAAGATTTCCTAGGTGTTTGACGATCTGACTTTTCATGCACTTGAGATTAGATGACAATATCTGGGTCTGTCCACTTGATATCCAACAGATAAATAGTGGTCTAGGAGCAGCCCAGCTAGTAAACTTCACCATGCCAAGTAAAACAAAAGCCAGAACTGAGCACGCCATGGGACCTTGAAGGAGTGACGTGGTCAAGGCTGTCAGGTACGCTGTCAGGTAGCATAGGTTGGCACAGCTTCTAAGGAATGGAGCTGATGAAAGAGCTCCCCAGGCTTCAGCCAGTTAGAATTTCACCAGTTGCCAGGCTACTGAGTCACAGGTATTAGCGCTTCCAGGCAGCACAGGAGCATCAGCTTTGCATTGATCAGTTTTGAGGCTCTTTTGAGACTGTATATCATCAACAGATATGAGAACATGCCGCATAAATGAAATCAGCTGTGGCGCCCATTCTACTCAGTGTATCCCAGTGTCCTGGAGATGTGATGGTGAAAATGATTGTGACAGTGGAGAAGATGAAGAAAACTGTGGTAAGAAGATCAGTGTTGAGTGACGTAACCCAAAGACCCTTTTCCTAAAGGAAGGGTGGGCAGGGGAAACTAACCTAAGCATGAAGAGGCACTGACATTGACTCACTTTTCAGTGACTTCACTATCTGCTCAATTACTCGTCCTTCATAACTGCCCTAAAACCCTAAAAGACATTCACGTGGTAATTGGCCATTGCTTGGTGTTTCTTTTAGGCAAATAGAAATAAGAAGGTAAGTCATTCAAGGCACTTGTATGTAGCAGTAGCTCAGGGAAGCAGCAATTGTGTGGACTTTTGTCTCTGTTGTGACAGTAATTCATGTGCCTTTTGCACTTTGGCACAATAAAATTAGGTGAGTAGGGTTGGCAAACACATTCGTAGGTCTAAACTTGATTGGGTTATTGGAACAAATTATTTGAGTATTATACAAATATTTCTTTGCCCCTAAACTAGATTCTGGCATAACTTTTTTGGGGGAAAAGAAAAAAGACACAGAAGCATGAATTAACATCTTGCCTCAGATACCCAAAGAAAAGTCTACCCAACTGGTAATACCTTTGTCTCCTGTTGCAGTTCCTGTCTCTGAAAGCTAACTCTGTTTCCTATTCTTTCATGTTTCTGGTCTTGGAAAATCTTTAATAAAATGCTGCATGTTGAAGGTGAAGTCCTGGGAAAATCGCTAGGTTGAACAAACAGTGCTTTGAATGTTCTTTCAAGCTAGCGCCCTTTTTATAGGGCCTCTAAAACCTACCCAGGTCTGACAAGCATGGGTCTCCTGATATGGTAGTAGTCAAGGGAGCTCAGGGTACTTACAGTTGAAACACCAGTCTTGTGTATAGAAGTCACCTCCTGAGGTCAATACCATTGCACCTAGTCCAATGAGTTTTAGTGTTCAATCCTAGAACTGAGTTTTCTGTATTGGTAAGCCTTGTGCTGCCAAGTGTTTCCCTTATAAATCTAGACTTTGCTTCCCAAGAGAGTCGTGGTCTCTATTCTAATTGCCACCAAATTGTGACCTTGAAATGTTTGGCAGGAATTTAAGTCAAAGTACCAATTGGCTAGTAGGACTAGCTTATCATTGTCAGCATACCTGATTGTTAAATGGTGATTACAGCCCTGGCAGTGACTTTTTCAAAATGGAAAGTGTTTAAGACTTGTTATTCCTGATCCTTATTTAAAGGACCGAAAAGAGGAACCATGTATGGTAGTATGTGGTTCACCTCTTTTTGGTGACAGTGTCTTAATGCTTGTTGTATTACGTTGCATGATATTCTCAACTAGTGATGAGATCTGACAAGCTGTATGTTGATTCAAGGACAACTCAATCTCTGCCTTCCAAATTGAAATCCCTTGTTTCAGTTTGTTATTTATCACAGCCACTTTCAGAGTCAATTGTGGTTCTCATCTCAAATTAATTTCCAGTATTCAGCTATTTTCTTGGTCCTTTATTTCTGTTCTTCTTATTTACAGTGTGCCTTCATTTTTTGTACAGTGAGACTGTGTTCTTGATTTAACTCCGTTGTAGCCTTTAAGTTGGGCTAGTAAGTTAGGATTAATGAATAAAGATCAATGTATTAGATTTTGGGACAAGAATCTTGAAAGGACCTATCTTGATGCACTTTCAATGGGGCATCCTCTCTCTTAATAGGCAATATAACATGTAGCCCCAGTGAGTTCACCTGCTCCAGTGGCCGCTGCATCTCCAGGAACTTTGTATGCAATGGCCAGGATGACTGCAGCGATGGCAGTGATGAGCTGGACTGTGCCCCGCCAACCTGTGGCGTCCATGAGTTCCAGTGCAGCACCTCCTCCTGCATCCCCATCAGCTGGGTATGTGATGATGATGCAGACTGCTCCGACCAATCTGATGAGTCCCTGGAGCAGTGTGGCCGCCAGCCAGTTATACACACCAAGTGTCCAGCCAGCGAAATCCAGTGCGGCTCTGGCGAGTGCATCCATAAGAAGTGGCGATGTGACGGGGACCCTGACTGCAAGGACGGCAGTGATGAGGTCAACTGTCGTAAGTAGCTTTCTAGCATGGCATGTTCAGTTCTCTTCCGTGTATCAACTGGGACAATTTGCTAGCTTCATTCCATGGTGTTACCTCCCTTTGTAGCCTCTCGAACTTGCCGACCTGACCAATTTGAGTGTGAGGATGGCAGCTGCATCCATGGCAGCAGGCAGTGTAATGGCATCCGAGACTGTGTCGATGGTTCCGATGAAGTCAACTGCAAAAATGGTAAGGGTTTCTTCTTGTTGGTTAAGCAATGGATTGCTCTGACCAGACCCACTCATGGAATCTCTCTTCTTTGTTTCTCTTTGTAGTCAATCAGTGCTTGGGCCCTGGAAAATTCAAATGCAGAAGTGGAGAATGCATAGATATCAGCAAAGTATGTAACCAGGAGCAGGACTGCAGGGACTGGAGTGATGAGCCCCTGAAAGAATGTCGTAAGTGTACTTGTTGCTCAAGTACAAACCCTGGAAGTTTGATACAATCCAGCATAGCTAACACTGTAGACCCCATGTGATGGCCGCTTAAACTTTTGAATATACTGAAGTTCAATTGTAGACTTCAGAGTGAAACTTTATGACTTAAAAACCCAGGTAGGACAAACTATAGTGTTTGTTTTTTGTGTTTTTTGAGACGGAGTTCCACTCTTGTTGCCCAGGCTGGAGTGCATTGACACAGTCTCGGCTCACTGCAACTTCTGCCTCCCAGGTTCAAGCAATTATCCTGCCTCAGCCTCCTGAGTAGCTGGGACTATAGGCGCCCGCCACCATGCCTGGTTTTTTTTTTTTTTTTTTTTTTGTATTTTTAGTAAAGACAAGGTTTCCCCGTGTTGGCTAGGCTGGTCTCAAACTCCTGACCTCGTGATCCACCTGCCTCAGCCTTCCAAAGTGCTGGGATTACAGGCATGAGCCACCATGCCTAGCCCAAACTAGTTTATAGTTTAACCTCCTTAAAGATAACTGATCATCAATAGAGAAATTTGACTAAATGCTGCTTGACCAACTGGTAACTTGCCAAGGAGATAGATAATCCACCCTGAAATATATACCTATAAAATAAATGATTAGGTCTTAGACAAATCATGGGTTTGACCAGGCCAACTAGATAAGTTGCCAAATAGCTTGGGTTTTAAATGTGAAAGACAGGTATTAATTGAAAATAAGTTGTCAAGTGACTGCTACATTTTTATTCCAGATATAAACGAATGCTTGGTAAATAATGGCGGATGTTCCCATATCTGCAAAGACCTAGTTATAGGCTACGAGTGTGACTGTGCAGCTGGGTTTGAACTGATAGATAGGAAAACCTGTGGAGGTGAGTCTAAGAAGAAAACCTAGACCCTGCGGGTGATGGGAACGGGTAGTATGTACCTAGTAAGGTATAGGAGCAGCAAGACTAATTCTGATTTCCCTCCTAGATATTGATGAATGCCAAAATCCAGGAATCTGCAGTCAAATTTGTATCAACTTAAAAGGCGGTTACAAGTGTGAATGTAGTCGTGGCTATCAAATGGATCTTGCCACTGGCGTGTGCAAGGCAGTAGGTAAATGAACTTGGACTGCTGTAGCTATTGTACCTTTACAAGTCCCTCTAAAAGGTACAGCCAGTGACCACAATTGTCAAACTAAACATGAAATCATACTTGAGAACAATGTTGCTAGCCTCATAATACAGCAGTATCGGTTAAATAGCAGATCTCTCCCCCAGACATCTACCTTGGTCATTCCTTTTGCGTATGATACCATGAATACCTACCAGGTTTGCATGCTCTCTGTTTCCAAAACTTGAGTGCAACTCAAATAAGTGACTTATTCATCACCCACCCTGTTGTTGAAGGTTGTAACCCCAGGACTGCCTTCCTAAACCATAGGAAGCACTTGCAGGTCCCGGGGGCAGGAACTCCAGAACAGATACTACTGACGTATTCCACAATACCTTTACTGTCTAAGATCTCTGCTGGGAGGAGGTGGTTTAGAAAGACCTTGCCTTCTTAAAGCAAAACTAAGTAACCCTGACTTTCATCTTGCAGGCAAAGAGCCAAGTCTGATCTTCACTAATCGAAGAGACATCAGGAAGATTGGCTTAGAGAGGAAAGAATATATCCAACTAGTTGAACAGCTAAGAAACACTGTGGCTCTTGATGCTGACATTGCTGCTCAGAAACTATTCTGGGCTGATCTAAGCCAAAAGGCTATCTTCAGGTAACTTTCAGTTCCATTTGTGGTGTCTTGACATGAGTCATTGTCACTTGGGAAGTGATCTGTGGGATAGTTTGGAGGAGTTTCATTTTGTGTCTAGCCCCATCTAGCATCTAATTACCTGGGGACATTAAATCTAACACTAATTCTTTATTAAATTGTTATCATTTCCTAATTAGAAACTAATAATTGTCTATGAAGTAAAAGATGACATCTTTCATATTTTTTATATTTTCTCCCTTTTCTCTACAGTTAATTGAGAACTGTTCATTGTTGCTACAAATAGAAATGGTAGTACAGCCGTTTCTTAATGGGAACTATAGAAACTCAGATGATGGATACTGAAACAAATAGCTTCACTTATAAATTTGTTGTTCTTGTATATAGAATACATACCAGCAACTAGATAATCCACAGCATTATTAATTTAGCATCAGTAAGCAGCATGGTTAAATAATTTGAGTGGTGAGCTGTGGTGTTGATTTCTTTCTGAATGAAGTCATTGACCATTTTGTAAGCAAAAAGTCCATTCTCCAAGCTCTAATTGTGTCAAACTCTTAAATTTCTTGTGACCTATTCTGTTTCAGTGCCTCAATTGATGACAAGGTTGGTAGACATGTTAAAATGATCGACAATGTCTATAATCCTGCAGCCATTGCTGTTGATTGGGTGTACAAGACCATCTACTGGACTGATGCGGCTTCTAAGACTATTTCAGTAGCTACCCTAGATGGAACCAAGAGGAAGTTCCTGTTTAACTCTGATTTGCGAGAGCCTGCCTCCATAGCTGTGGACCCACTGTCTGGGTTTGTACACCCTTTTCTATCACATAGCTTTTTGAATGGTATCTGTGTAGGTCAGGAGCTTTCTCATACCTGAATTAGTACTAAAATCTCAAGGTTTATCAGCCCTCTACAACAAAGAATTAGAATTCTAATTCAAGATATCAGTTTTGCCCCAGTTGAATGACCCTAGGACGGCCTTATCTGTATGACAGGTCCTCCTGTCTGACTCGTATGACTGATTGCTGGTTGATGTTAATGAATTAACATTCCTGATTTGATGTGTGTACCAAAAGCTGTATCTGAACCCTTTTGCCCACCCAGTTTCTACGCAAGTGATTTTTTAGTTTTTGACAGAACACTTTGCTGGGCTAGCTCTGGATGATCAAACCTAAATGACAGCCTGAATTGTGGGGATTTGGGTAACGACATTGCATCTAAGTGTTATAGAAACATTTCACTAAGGGGGTTCCCTAAATTACCACTAAGTAACATAGAAGAGCAGCTTAGGAAATTGACTAAGGTTGTAGTCATCACAACTGGCTCCCCTGCAGCCTCATTAGAACTCAATCAGCCAACCCCTGCTATGAAATTTAAAGGATATTTGTCTTTCACTCCTCTGAAAGAAGTCACCTTTTAAAAAGGAAACACAACCTTGTGACTTTGGGCCGAAATTTAAATGTCAGACAAACATAGATTATTACAGTTAATAATGAACTTGCAGATTCTTAATATTCAATTTTATTTACCTAGAACAAAATTTAGACCCTTAAGTGTTACTATTTGTCACTAGAGAATCCCTTGAGTTTTCTGCTCAAATTTTGAATTGTTTCAAGCTACAACTTTACTCCTTCTAAACCACTGAGGCTTATTTCTCATTTAATTCTTCACAGCTTTGTTTACTGGTCAGACTGGGGTGAACCAGCTAAAATAGAAAAAGCAGGAATGAATGGATTTGATAGACGTCCACTGGTGACAGTGGATATCCAGTGGCCTAACGGAATTACACTTGGTATGTATGTTCTTCCTTCTCGACCACCCACTCAACTATCTTCATAGTGTTTCCATTTATCTCCATGGTGAATTCTGGACTAGCAGATGACTCTTCTGCTTCCGCCTAAGTTCTAGCAGGAATTTTCAATGGGAGTAACTGAACAACACAAGTAAAATGGTGGATTAGCAAATTACACATTCCATAACTACTGACCTGTTGTCCACCTGGGCCTAATATGTGACACGAACTCAGTGAAGGTTAGGTCTTGGGTGCACTCATACTAAATATTCTGGGCATGAATGCCTTAGCATTTCCTGAATTGCAGGCTTTTAACAGTTTTCTTCTGGCTTTTTGGAGGAGAACAACAAAATTCCAGCCTCTTTTAATATTTTCTGTAATGTGAGTAAGATTTCTTAAGTCATTTACTTTGAGAATCTCAGGTACCCCATTAGTCCCCAAAAATGAATGTGGATACAGATTCTGCATGCTGCTTTACCAGGTTTGTGTGACCCCTGTTAAGAAACCCTGTTGGGGAAATGAAACATAAAAGTAGAATCTTAATTCATTAGATGTTTTAAATGGAAGCCAGAGTAGTAGTGGCTTGTCATGTAATGACAATTCTTTTCCTACCTAGACCTTATAAAAAGCCGCCTCTATTGGCTTGATTCTAAGTTGCACATGTTATCCAGCGTGGACTTGAATGGCCAAGATCGTAGGATAGTACTAAAGTCTCTGGAGTTCCTAGCTCACCCTCTTGCACTAACAATATTTGAGGTAAGATGTGTCTCACATTAAAGTGTGTATACCTTTCAGCTACTATATCACTTTGAGGAGAAATAACAGACATGGTGGGAGGAGGGAAGAGCAGCTGAGCATGGCTTGAGAAACTGCATTCACTTAAAACCTGGTACAAATTAGACACTAATTCCAGAAGCACTTCAAACCTAAACTTGATTCTTTTACAGTTTTATATCTAGTGTCCCAGCTCAGCATTCAATAAACTTAGTCCATTAAATGAGAAGTAAATGATGATGGCCTTAGAAATGGACTTGTATTAATCCTGGATGTGCATGCTAATTGTGGGGTTCTGTTGTAGGATCATGTCTACTGGATAGATGGGGAAAACGAAGCAGTCTATGGTGCCAATAAATTCACTGGATCAGAGCTAGCCACTCTAGTCAACAACCTTAATGATGCCCAAGACATCATTGTCTATCATGAACTTGTACAGCCATCAGGTACCGTGGAGAAGCACAGTCCTTAATAACCACTTTAAGGGAAGCAGCATGACACAGAACCTGCTGGATGTCAGTAGCTCTTGGCAACTCACCTTTCTTTAAAAGGAATATTTGCCCTCCGGTACCCTACCTCAAACATTTCACACGTTATTTTTTTATTTCTGCTGCCTTAGAGAAATGGCTTCTCAGCTTCAGCTCCTAGCTTCCCTCCCAAGCCTCAGTGTCAGATCTTTTATTTCTGCTTCATCCATGTCCCTTGGCCTTCAGCCCCTCTTGCCAAGACTATTGCAGTAGCCTCCAAAGTAGCTTTGGTGCTACAAACTTCCTTTATTGTTAGTTTGCTAGGATTTTTGCAATGAAGTGCCACAAACTGCCTTAAACCACAGAAATTTATTGTCTCAAAATTCTGGAGGCCAGAAGTCTGAAATCAAGGTGCCAGCAAGGTTGGTGCCTCTTGAGGGCTGTGAGGGGAAGGGTCTGTTCGGGGCCTCTTTTCGTGGTCTGTTGACAGTGCCTCCACCTGTGTCTTTTCACATCATCTTCCCTCTGTATATGCTTTTGTCCAGGTTTCTTTTTTCTTTTTTTTTTTTTTGAGACGGAGTCTCGCTCTGTCGCCCAGGCTGGAGTGCAGTGGCACAATCTCAGCTCACTGCAACCTCCACCTCCTGTGTTCAAGCAATTCTCTTGCTTCAGCCTCCCGAGTTGCTGGGACTACAGGAGTGAGCCACCATGCCCAGCTACATTTTGTATTTTTAGTAGAGATGGGGTTTCACTACGTTCACTATGTTGGCCAGACTGGTCTCAAACTCCTGACCCTAAGTAATCTGCCTGCCTTGGCCTCCCAAAGTGCTAGAATTAAAGGCATGAACTGTAATACCAGTCATATTGAATTAGAGCCCACCTTAATGACCTCATTTTAACTTGATTACCTCTATAAATATCCTATCTTCAGTATCTCCAAATCCGATCACATTCTGAGGTACTAGGACTTCAATATATGAATTTTAGGGAGGAACACAATTCAACTTGTAACACCTACTTTCTCCCTGTGACACACCTGATATAGGATTGTGTAGATTCTCAAACACATCAGGTTATATTATGTCCTGCTGAAAACACTTGGCTGGTTCTATCTAAATAAAACCTTCAAACCTTCCTAAGGCTGAGTTTCCTTCCACTTTGTTGGAGCAAGTCAAGAGAAAACCAGGAGAACATACCTAGTCTCCTTTCTCTGAGCCTTCACACTAAACCTTGGGCCAATAGTGAGAGCCAGTCCTGGTCCCTCACCTCCCTTCCCCACCTCCTCTTTTGAAATCTATCTCTTAAAGACATAACTTTTATAGTCTGTCTCTAAGAGGTCCCTTATCTGGTGTCCTTAGAGCATGCTGCCTGTACCTTTATACTTATTCTTCCTTGATATTGCTCTCACTTGAAGGATTGCCAGAGTCAACAAGTCTAAGCTCTTGGGGGCAAGGACTCAGGTCTTCAAGATGTAGAACAAGGCTTTATATATTCTAGGCATTGGAATACCCATTTTAATGGTATTTTTTTCCTGACTAGGTAAAAACTGGTGTGAAGAAGACATGGAGAATGGAGGATGTGAATACTTATGCCTGCCAGCACCACAGATTAATGATCACTCTCCAAAATATACCTGTTCCTGCCCCAATGGGTTCAATCTAGAGGAAAATGGCCGAGACTGCCAAAGTAAGGCATTTTGTGTTTCAACTACAAGTAGAACATACAACAAGCAATATAAGACACAAGCTTGGATTGTTAAGAATTCTGTTTTAGCTAATTCTTTGAATAGATTTGAGAAGATATCTGCTATTGTTGTATGCCGGGTTATCATGTCATTTCTTTAGAACTGATTTAACCCATTTCAACATTAAATGAGTTTATAGGAGACTAAAGTGTCAACATACCTTACACTAATTTGTACCAATTACTCCCTTAACAGCACCGAGCTAGCCAACTTGCAGGTAATTAAATGAGGCCTTAACATTTTTCCTCAAGAGGAGGAGGACAGAAACTATGCTTAAGAAGGCCACGGTTACAGAAACCTCATTGCCTCAGTGGGTGACGCTTCCCTAAAATAACACTTAAGCTGAATTTGCATTTAGTCTTCTGTTCTTAGCTTTTGATTAAGTGGCAAATTAAACTCGTTTGTGTGGCCAAGGAAGCTCATATGGTGAGGCTGGTGAGGTTTTTATTAGCGTGATTCATGGTCAGGTCACGGCAGGGATTAGCTCAGTTTACCAAGAAATTAGTTGCAAGTCAGTCTGGTATGCCTGGTATACCAGAGCATCTTGAAAACATTTCTTGTAATTTCCAGGAACGTGGGATATTGTTTAGAGGGATAAAATATGGTTGTCCATCATTTTGAATTGTCGAATTCTAAACACCGACTGTTCTTCCCAAAGTTTCATGTATCTCTTTTTGCATGAAGATTGCTATTTCAATTTTGACACATCAGCTGTACACTTAATTCAGCAGTGGTTTGTCTATTTTACCTGGTTTTAAAATAACCTTTTGCATGGCTTGTCTGGACAAAAGAGCTAGCCATTCTGGAACCTTGGCATTAACCAGGTTCTTGGTTTTTATAATTCAGGTACTGCAACTACTGTGACTTACAGTGAAACAAAAGATACGAACACAACAGAAATTTCACCAACTAGTGGACTAGTTCCTGGAGGTATCGAGTTCAGTACTGCAAACTGTTAATCTCCACTAACAGCCACACTCTTTGTATCTATAGCTTAAATAATTAATGCAACCTTTAACTGCTATTTCTGCCCCAATTGGTAACCTATATTTAAACACCAAAGACTTAAAATGTGCATATCTTTTCCTGACTGATCTTTAAGGTTTCTAGTAGAGAACTGTCAGTGAAATGGCTACTACAGCGTGTGACTCAGACACTTCTAGGCCAGAGTTGTTCCTGGTGTTCAATTGTAGTAGATACTGAACATCAATGTTGGATGCATAGGTTTTGGCTCCTTACCTGATGGGTAAATCTCTAAATCTTAATACAGACCCTTCTGAACTGATTCCTTTTATTCCTCTGTAGGGATCAATGTGACCACAGCAGTATCAGAGGTCAGTGTTCCCCCAAAAGGGACTTCTGCTGCATGGGCCATTCTTCCTCTCTGTAAGTAGATTTCCTACAAGTCTGGGTTCAAGAACTTCTTAGATACCAAATAAAAATTTTTGTTCATCTGGAGCTACCCCTTTCATGGCCCTTTATGCTGTCATAGCACTTATGACACTGAATTATATTCACTTTCTCCCCCACATAGTACACTAAATTAAGGCCCATATCTTTCTCTTCAATTGTGCCCTTGGCACAGTAACTGGCATGATAAATGTTCAACAGTTAATGCTTTCCACTTCAACACTGTTAGGCTGGCTTATCCCCTTATAAGTCTCTTTAACTGCTCTTCTGTTCCCCCTTTGAAATGCGTGTAATGCTTTATACAGGAGATGCACAAATGCTTAAATGCTTTCTTGAAGAGTTACAGGACTTGTTGAGGGTAAATTAAAAGCAGTTAAGAATTTTCAAACCTATGGAAAATGGACCTCTAAAACCTATTATGAGACATGCGAATTATAAGGACTTTGCTATAAAAGCTTTTGTCCTAAATTAATAGATTCCAAGCTTAGCTAACACACCAGGAACACCTGAATAGCTCTCCAGAACCTTCCGCAATTTTAATTTGGTGAGCCTAAGGTGGGACCAAGGACCCTGCCCTTGCCTGGATGGATGTGGCTAGCCCAGCTCCAGTGCATAGAACTACCTCTGGGCTGAACTTGTTTCAAGCTCCTGGCCCATGTTTATTCCAACTTCTAGTTATCCTAGCTCCATAAAACATGACATTTTTACTAATGTCAATTATTATGGATTCCTGAACATTATTACCTTTCTTGTATGTTCCAATACTAGACTTAGCTCACTTAGCTACCCTCTAATTTTTTTCAGTGCTCTTAGTGATGGCAGCAGTAGGTGGCTACTTGATGTGGCGGAATTGGCAACACAAGAACATGAAAAGCATGAACTTTGACAATCCTGTGTACTTGAAAACCACTGAAGAGGACCTCTCCATAGACATTGGTAGACACAGTGCTTCTGTTGGACACACATACCCAGCAGTAAGTCAGCTTTGTGTCTTTATATACCATGGCTTGAAGTAAGACTTTTCAGAAAGGAGACCTAGGCTGGAAAGAGAGCCATTAGGATGATGGAGTTACCAAATACTTCATCTGCTACCTGGATATTAGACAGTGTAGCCTGTTAGAACATAAGTCAGTCAGTTGATCAGCATCTAACCTTCACCAAATGGCAAGAGGGTCAACTTTAAGGTCACCACTATATTAAGATATTTTTGGTTATAGAAATGACATGTAAATATTAGCATGAACCAAGTAGCTCTTTACTGAACTATTAAATCCATTGCCTACTAGATATTTGAAAGTAAATTAGCATATCATATATAGGGGAGTTGGCTTAAAGTCAGTGTATTGAGTAAGATTCACTTAGCCAAAATTATGATACGCTTTGCTTTAAAAAGTATCCCACCACACTTAGTATAGCTAGCTTTTCTTCTAGCAGTAGTCATTCACTTGTTCTTCAGATGAAACCCAAGTGGAGTAGTTGGCCTTCACGTAGGAAACAGGCTGAAAAAAACAAATATTGATTGCTCCCCTCTCAAGCTCTGGTGAAACATGGAACAGTGGTCAATTCTTGATACACATATGACTTTTCACATTTTTCTCCAAGAGTTATGATCAAGTAGAAGAGGCAGAATCAGTCACACTATCTTATCTCACTACCAAGCAGGTATAGTTGAATTCAAATTAAATGCTTGAATGATACAACTCAGTACTCTTTTGTATCTGACTTTTCTTCTGAGCACTCTGAGTGTTCGAATGACCAACTAAAAAGCAGGGTCCATTTTAAAGACGAGAGTTGCCATCAGTGAGTGATCACCAAGCTCATTCCATACTTCTTCTTTTCCACAGATATCAGTTGTAAGCACAGATGATGATCTAGCTTGACTTCTGTGACAAGTCTTGACCTTTGAGGTCTAAACAAATAATACCCCCGTTGGAACGGTAACCGAGCCAGCAGCTGAAGTCTCTTTCTTCCTCTCGGCTGGAAGAACATCAAGATACCTTTGTGTGGATCAAGCTTGTGTACTTGACCGTTTTTATATTACTTTTGTAAATATTCTTGTCCACATTCTACTTCAGCTTTGGATGTGGTTACTAAGTATCTGTAACCCTTGAATTTCTAGACAGTATTGCCACCTCTGGCCAAATATGCACTTTCCCTAGAAAGCCATATTCCAGCAATGAAACTTGTGCTATAGTGTATACCACCTGTACATACGTTGTATAGGCCATCTGTAAATATCCCAGAAAACAATCACTATTCTTAAGCACTTTGAAAATATTTCTATGTAAATTATTGTAAACTTTTTCAATGGTTGGGACAATGGCAATAGGATAAAACGGGTTACTAAGATGAAATTGCCAAAAAAAATTTGTAAACTAATTTTGTACGTATGAATGAAATCTTTGACCTCAATGGAGGTTTGCAAAGACTGAGTATTCAAACTACTGTACATTTTTTTTCAAGTGCTAAAAAATTAAACCAAGCAGCTTAACCATGGTTTGTGCCTGTTCCTCTAGGATGAAATCCTAGCCTGAGTAGTATCAAGTGTTCTGTGTGAGCTATAATTCTTGATGTTGTATAACTAAGCCTGTAATTGGACTAGTTTCTCTTACACCCAAGTACAGCTAAAAAATGAAGTACTGTTTAACATTTGCTCCCAAAATATTTCTTACTGTGTAAAAGAAGCTAGCTTAGTCTGTACCTAGAATTCCTTTTGGTTAGAGGAGTTTCTTTTCCATTAACTTGTTTCCTGATCGAGAAACACATGCTAAGATTTCTATGAATTCTGCTTCTTTATAGTTAAGTCTGTTTTCCATGTTCTGTCATTTATTTAGGTCAAGGACAAGTGCCTTCTAAGGCATGGATAAGGGATTTCTTCTTGTAAAATTCTAGACTGTCTTACTGTGAAGATGGCCAGGGAGGATAGCAAGCAATGGCATTCTTGAACAATCGAAGGCAGGGTTCTCAGTGTGGTCCCGGGAACAGAAGCATCTGCATCACCTGGGAATGTGTTGGAAATGCAAGTTCTCAGCCCCATCCCAGACCTACTGAATCAGAAACCCTGCAGGCTAGGGCTGAAACCTGTTTTCATAAGCCCTTCAGGCAATACTGATGTAAACTAAAGCTTAAAAACCACTGTTTTAATGTGACTTCATGAATAATATAATTATGATATCACCTAAATTTTTATCCTGGCTGGGATAGGGCAGATTTTTATTATGGACAATTTCTGGAACTTACAGTATGAAGAGCAGATGAAGAGTTTGAGACAAAGAAAAAGTTGCACAGGGAGTTTAGTGAATTTTTCCATCAGGTTGGCCATTACTTACTTTCTCCAAAGTCTCAGGATGTCTGGAAGCAAGGAAAGACACAAGACTGGAAGCATTGGGTGGATGCTGTGTGTCGCAAGTGAGGTGGAGAGTTGACTGTGGAAGGTACAGCAATTCCTCTGGAATTAAATGACCGACCAACACTGTAGGAAGAAGATGAAGAGAAGATGTTTTAAGTCGCTACATGAATCAGTGGATGACTCATATTTTCACTTGCATATGAAATATAAGGCAGTTAACATCTTGTTTGTGGCTTAAGCAAGGAAATTAATATTACTAGATGAAGGGGAAGTTGGTTCTGTTATCTTAAGGGATGCCCCCTTGTGATTTTGGTCAACTGAATGAAAAAGATAGCCTTGGACCTTTTTTTCATGGGAGGTTTGGAGGTCAAGCATGTAGAAGGAAAAGGCTGTAGTCATGAATATAGAACTGTCTGCTCTCCACCTTTTCCTTACTGTACATTTAGTCATCACACTGAACAGGATGTGGCCTGCTGATAGTGAGTAGCTGAAGTGCCTATTTGGTAAGTAGGTTAGCATTCAACATGAACTCTGAAAGCCATTTCAGTGTTTGAATGCTGCTCTGACCCTGCTATGGTACAAAAAAACATGGATTTTTTTTTTTTTTTTTTTTTTTAACTGGAGTAATACCAAATTCCCTTTAGAAGCTTGAAGTTTGATACTATTGCTTTCCCCATTATAACGATTATACAGTATTAATTATAAGGCCCAAAGTTTGTTTTGGCAAATAAAGTATTATTCTCTATCATCATCATCTTTTGAATTCCTGTCCCTAGTATGTTCTTTCATGTTCTGGGTACAAATTTCCAACCCTCAAAGAGTCTAAAACATTTTTTTTTTTTTTTTTTTTACCATGTCCTCCCCAATAAGAAGCCAAGGTACAACTCATTGTACCTAAGAGGTACAAACTCATTTGTAGAAACAAAGTAACTAGATATTCCTATTGAAATAAGAATAAATATACTGGGGGTCCAGGTATGGTGGCTCACGCCTCTAATCCCAGCACTTTGGAAGGCCAAGGTAGGAGGATCACTTGAGGCCAGGAGTTCGAGACCAGCCTGAGCAACATGGTGAGACCCTGTCTCTACAAAAAAAATTTATAAAAATAAAAAATAGTTATATGACTAAACTACTAGTCAATACAACTTGTAATACTAGTGCATGAATGATAAGAGGCCTTGGCTTTATCACCCAAACAAGAACCTGAATTCTATGTGAAATGTGTTAGGGTAAGTTTCCTGTGTCTCTAGAGTTTAATGTAGAAGATAATTAAGAGGTAAAATATGAAGCTTACCACACACTAAAGGAGAATGTTTGGAGTTAGATGAGCCTGTCACACAAAGTGAAAGTGGACTCTCCAGAAATTTTAGGAATTGCCACAAAGATTGATGATAGGTGAATAAACAGATTTGTGGCCTCTGCTAAAGAAATCCAGCCAAGTTCCTCTGTCCAAATTTTTAAGTGCCCTTTGCAAGCTATCTATTTGGCAAAATTAGTCCCAGTTGTTCAACTAGTTCCCTTGAAACATTCTAGTAGGTGTTTTAAAGCCTAGGTATCCCTGCCTCTCTAGTTCTTGATGAATACGAGGCAAAAAAAAAAAAAAAAATTGAGACTTGCACTTTGGCATTTGCTTCTGTACCTTATATCTGTGGAAGTCAAATAGCCCTTCGCAAAAATGAGAAGCCAAGCTTTAAATAGCAAACTATAGGATATTAAAAGACTAATTCTTCAGTTAAGAACACTGTTGAAATGGGAGACCAACTTAAAGTCTACCTTTCAAGAATCTCTACCCCAAACCTAAAGATTCTAGGGGTCACTTAACTCTATTATGTAATCTAATTGGAATAATTTCCTAGAATTCTTACTAGTGAAATCTTACCCTAGTAAAACAATTTATTATTTTGAATCCAAATGAAAGCTATACATTTTGCTTTCAATGGTGGCAAAAACTTGCAAAAACCAGATATACTTTTGCTAATTTAAGTTCAAGTTCAATGAGTACCACCTGCTAATCTTGATCCCCAAATCTGAGCCCTTCAGTTTCATAATTGTTTTATCCTGAATGTAGTTGTGACATAGACATTTCTCAAAAGGGTCTGATACATCAAACTCCTAACAAGTAGGAGTAGCAACTAGTGAAAGAGTAGAAAGAAGCTTCCCTTCTTGTGGGTAATGAGGCGGTGCCTAAAAACCACATATATATCATCCCCTGTGGTATTATACATTCTGCAAGCCCTGTTAGTGGGGAGATGGTGGCAATAGCAGTGATAGTTGTGTCAGCGCTAACTGCTGCTGCTGCACGTTCTGTTGGTGGCTGCTGGCCAAGTGTGCACACTTAGCCCTGGTTGAGGTGCATTGTCTGCTGTGGTCTGTTAAGCATCTCACCAGAGTGGGAGGGCACATCAAGTGATTTCACGGATTGATGGATTGATTCTTGTTTTATGCCTCACAGTACCTGAGCCTATAATTTGCTTTTTGTGTACTTCAGTTTTCTTGCACACTTAGCCCTGAGGTGCACTGTCTGCTGTGGTCTGTTAAGCATCTAACCAGAGTGGGAGGGCACATCAAGCGATTTCACTTTCTGAAATAAAAGATTTTTAGGTATTTTTGGTATTATGTATTCTCTAAGGCCAGAAGGGACTTATAATGACTTTTCTTCTCTTCCAGAATTGTAACATTATAAAACTACTCGAGTAAATATCCTAACAAGTATGATTTTCTTTGGGACAACTAAAAATTGTACATTCATGCTTCAGCCATATCATGGACCTAAACTATAAGAGTTCAGAAATATATAAAAGTAGAAAAATCATCAAAGGTACTTATTTCCAAATACGGAGGGAATGAATTTGAAGATGGAACAATAGCATTTTTCGAACTTATTTCTCTCTAATCCAGCCTGGAGGATTTTTAGCTCAAAACAGTTACATGTGAAGGTTATCAGGCGTCTTTGCATATCCCTTTCATATCTACCTTCACACATGAAAGCTGAATGCATTTTGCCAGTGAGGCTCTAGATATGAAACTTAGGGATCCATAGATAAATAAGCTACTAACGAACTGATAACAGTGGGGTTCCTTCTCTCTATCATGTCTCCTGAGTCTGTTTCACATTTTTGAGCCTGGCTAATCTGAGAAAAAGAACAAAGTAGGACCATAACCCAGTGTTCTCCTGTAAATCTCACCATAAAAATCTCAGTGTCAAAACACTGAGACAGGAGTGAGACCAGCTGCGGGTGGGGAGTTTGTGCTCTGCAGGTTACCTCACAGCATATCAAAAATGGCTCTTTTCTTCACTACGCTTAAGGAAAAAGTCAGATGTGTGGCAAGGTGGTTCTGTTTAGAAGCAGCAGGCAATGTAGTTAACAGCATAGACTTCTGTGTCTTGTGTGTGGTACGTTGGGCAAGTTACTAATTCCGCCTGTAAAGTAGAGATGATGGGGACTGTCTCACTGTGACAAGGTAAGTGTTAAGTGAGATGCACACGAAAAGCTCAGCACAGTGTCTGGCATCTAATATGTGCAGGGCAGATGTCGCTACTGAATATCACATCAATGCTAGGTCTGTATTTACTGTCACACACAGGAACCGGTAAGTGACTTTACCAGAGAAAGTCACAGGTACCTTTATCTATGATGAATGTAATGTGTTAGATGCTGACCCAAGTGTTCTCCTCTACACCTGTCTAAAGAGAGCTAAGTCTGATATTTAAGGAGTGATAGCATCTTGCATAGTTAAGGCGGCTTAAAAGATTGCATGGTTTAAACGCTAGAAACATAGATGGGATGTTTCTGCCTCAGTTCTTTTGACTACCTCCTAGGATGGAAACAAATGTTTCGGAGCCTGCATAGTCTTTAGATGGCTGCCAAAGAACTTAAAATCTCCTTTAAATTCTTATCATATGCTTAATTTTGTACTAAGTAAGTGTCCCCAAGTCTTCTACTTGCTCCTCACAGCAACCCTAATAAGTATCTCCATTTTACACAGGTAAAAACTGAGGCTACAAACAATGTGTGATTCCAAATCCTATGTGCTTACTGTGCAAAGATTGAGCTGGATGTTGCATTGCATGTTTGCTGAGTCCCCTTCGCTACTGATGTGAGGATCCTTCAACAGTTCCTCCGATGCCCATTATGGCTGGCATCCAATATGGTGGTGTAATGGAAGTGTACCACTGGTACTACCTTATTAGGTCAGCACAGATCAGCTCAACTATTTGTTATGCCTTCAAGATGCTACACATTCCAGAATTATTTTCCTTGGCCATCCAAGTGAAGTAGAAGTAGATTGTTGGATTGCAAAGAAAATAATAAAGATTCCCCTAAAGGAATTTATGAGCAGGCAACTTCATTCCTAAGATATTGGGAGGAAACAAGCTGTACCACAACAAATCTTAAGTTTCAAGACTCTCCTATAGGGAGAAATATGGCCAAAAAGACAGGAAGAACTGTGGCTTGTAACTCAATGATGCTATAACTCCAGGATTGGATCTTAGGTATTCTGGAATCTACCCCCTGAGACTTGGGTATTTCTCAATTTACACACATGCAAGGAGGAAGAGAATTTTTTGAACAAAATGACTGGCTTTGACAAAACTATCTTGCTCTTTTTAAATGTCACTTGATACTAAAATGTGATTTAAAAGCTTGTAATGCCTCAGGAGTCCGGCTCATACAACCAAATTATCATGCTCAGGATCTTCAGAATTCTAAAGGTACATGTTAGAATGCACAGAGTCCTGATGACCTGTCGATAAACATTTTTTTATTAATGAACTGTACATTTAAATAAAAGTTTATTTTTGAGATAATTGTTGTGAGCCTTTCCTTTTCCTAGATACCTTTTATAAAAGCTTTTATTCAAATCTTTTTCCTTTTCTCAACTGAATCACTGAAGATGACTCAGTCACCCCTTTCTAGGAAACAAGGTCACCCAGGTCTGGACTCTTCAGGCTGAAAAACTGAGATGTTTCCTTTCTTGCCATATTTAGTACAGTTAGTGCCTCACCATGGACAGCCAGTATATTATCCTCTCAAATTTCCCCTCTCTACCCTTCCCATGAAAAAGACAGAAGTCAAAGCTCCTGTTAGTTAGGAATGTTAGCCTAGCACTCCCTTCTTGTACGTGACTGAGAACAGGCAACACCTGGCTAAAGAGGGGCATACCCCAGGGCAACAGGACAGGAAAGGACGTAACAAGTAAAATCATTTTGATTCTGTCTCCTCGTCAGTTCTTAGATGGTCTTTGTTGAGATTCATTTATAAAGCTAAAACTTTTGTGAGCCTTAGATATATTCCACTAAAACTTTTCTAAGCAATGGCCCCAATTGTCTGAATTAAATTACGCACTAAACCTTGAAATTGACTCAGAGGATCCAAAAGAATAGGATAAAAATAAATAAATCAAAGGAAAGAGAAACAGTCAAAAAAAATTTTAAAGCTCAACAGTGAGTCCTTAATAAGTGAGATGTTGCATTTTGTTTGAGATGTTGATCTCACCAGCTTTGCAGTAAGTGGATATAAGTTTGGATGTTTTTCCACTACTTAATCAGCTGTGGCCACAAGTAAGTTGCTTTCCATCCAAGCTTCTGTCCTCTTCTGAAAATCACAACACCTACTTCCATAGAGTTCTCATAAAAGAGAGAGGCAACACATATAAAGTGCTTCATTCAAACAACAACTGTTATTTCCCTCTCTAGCACCAAAAAAAAAAAAAAAAAAAAAAAAAAATCGTGATTCATCTTTTTTAAAGTAAAAATCCTTATGTCTATTCGGAGATCTGATTTTGATCTGTACTCCATTTGCAAGTATTCCTTGTTAAATCTCCCCTTGAAATACTAGCATTTGGTGATACTTTTTTTACTTCAAAAAATCAAGATGATTCATCATCCTGCACCTATGAGCTTTGTAGAAAGCCTCGTGTGTGACCCTCTGCTGATTAAAGAACACAGGTGATTGGTTTAAGTTCAATTATTCATAAATGTCTTTTTAATTAGTGGGGGTAAGAAGACAGACTGTACCTTATACCACTCTAGAAGGTATAGCACGCTCTTTGGATTTATCAAGCTCAGGAAATATGACTGGCCCACAATCTAGGAAATGTGGAATGCTAGATTTCAGGCATGAACATTTCATGTTACAGTGTTCAATTCAGAGGCATTTCTTGCCTACTGGTTGATTGAGGGCAGAGAGTATATTTTAAACCCTTAGTCATTGTTTATGTTTCCTTAAATTTACCCACTTACATGTGAGATTTGCTGAGGATTAGTTCTTTAAAGTTCCAGGGGAATTTGCCTTTTGGCCTGACCCCAAACAAGTAGCCCTGTGGTTTCCTAAGCAGGACTTCTAAACGCTGGAAGGTAATCTCAGATAACTAGATAGCAACTGGCATGCCTCCTCAGACCTCAGGGGAATTAACAGATTCTAAAAGATTCCAGAACAGTTTTCTAATTGGCACATCCTAGATGAAACATCAGTTACGGGGAAGTGCAAACATTTCTTAAACTTTTCACAAAATTGAGGAAGGATCTACGGATCAGCCCCATCAGAAGCTGTCCCTCCTTATAGCCACACACAGACACCCCCTACATGTGCTGTCTTTACCTCATTCATTTGTTTAGTGCCTGCTATGTAGCAGGTATTGTTCTGGATTCTGAGGAACCAGTGAGAACGTGACGGGCCAGAGCCACATCCTTCATCGTGCTCATTCTAGCTGGGAGTCAGGCACTAACCCGACATTTATATGTTAGGCAGTGATAAGATCTATAAAGATAAACAAAGTAGAGTAAGGGACTAGAGAACAGCAGAATGTGCTATTTTAGATAAAGTGGTTAAGGTAGCTCTCCAAAGAGAGGACTTAGCAGCTAACCTGGTGGAAATGTGGTATGAGCCCACTGAGGCATAGTAAATACGTGAATCCTGAGGCAGGAGCATGCTTGATTTCTCTAAGAAGCAGCAAGATGGCCTTGGTAGCTGGGAGTGGCAGAGGCAGAGTGGGAGGAGAGAAAGGAAGAAGGACCAAGTGATGTCAATTTCAAGAGCTGTGGTTTGGACTCAGAATTTTAAGTGACAGGACAATTTTAGTGGGCTTGGGGCAATAGAATGACATCCAATTTTAAAAGGCTTACACTGGCTGCTTTGTTTAGAATGGACAGCAGGGAAGCAAGGGTGAAAACGGGGAGATAAATTAGGAGACTGGTAGTGGCCCTGGTAGAAGGACAGGATGTGAGCTAAGCCAGCAGGGATGAAAGAAAGCTCTACTCCAGATTCAGTCCATCACAGGGGGTGTGTGCACAGGCTGTGTCTCCAGAGTAGGGGGAATTCAGCTTGTAGATGGTCTCTTAATCCAGGAGAATCTCACCAGTTCCTATCTCAGCTGTGCCCTCTGCCTGTGGGATATCTGTTTGGCTGCCTCTCTGACTGGGCAGGAATGATCGGCACAACCCCAGCACGGCCGGAAAAAAACGAGGCTGCATGGAAAGTGGGAGAAAAGTCATGCCTCTTCTCCCTAACCAAAAGAAGTCAGGATTTAGGAGAAAAGAAGAGCCTAAAGCATGACTTCCAGCCCCGCAAAAGTTCAAAGGCTTCAACCATTCAAAGGGAGTTCTTTTCTACCCTCAACGTAAAGGCTTTCCAGGGACATATTTTGGCATCATCATTTTAATATGGAGTTCCCCATGGTCTCTGGAGGAATGTTTGTATGAATGGCATCATTTTTTTGAAATATGATGGCTTTAGGCAGGGTCCAGCATATTCTGTCTATCCAACTGCTTTATATTTTCCCTGTTACCTGTCTGGTCTCCAAAAATATTGGAGAACTATCAACACTACTTTCCCTAAGAAATTTTAGAATCCTGGTGTTTCTGAGTTAAAAGGAACCTGAAGGTCACTGAGTCTCTGATAATTGTCTGATATAGGAGGCAACAGGCTCCATTGAGGAAGCAGAAAGCGGGCCGCCTAATGTTACCAGGAAGGAGACCTCATTCAGTAATGTCTTAAGTCACCCACAGAGTAACAATTGCTCTCATAGTAAGCCTGTAAATTCAACAATAACTTGTGACTCTTTAAGATAAAGAAAAAAAAAAAAACCCAGAAATGGATTCTGTTTGGGAAAACAAAGCCTCCTAAAGCCAAAACTTTGAGGAAAGGATTATGTTAGGTAGTAAGGTGAGTCTCTGAAATGCATCCATGCATGTTACAGAATAGAAGCCAAATAGTAGCAAACAGCTTATGAAACAGAAAGCAGCCTCTTCCCAGACATTAGCCCCAGTGCCTATTTCCATTCAGAAAAGAAGGCCAACCTCCTGTATGTCAGGATCCGCTAACCTCCACGGAGGACTATGCTGGGAACAGAGACTATGTGCCATTCTCCCTCTCTTCTCCCACCCCGCAGCAGGCACTGTGTTCCCAGTACTCTGTGAACTGTCTCTATTATGAGACAGATAATATTTCAATGGGCCTATTTAATGGTGTCAGTTCACCAAAAGTGGCACACTAGTTTGTATGCAATTTCCAGTCTCAGAAATCCAGTGAAATGGGGGTGGAAAAAGATTATCTAAAACCAAAACCAACTGTAGCTTCTTTTGCCTTGGTAGGAGGGCTAGGAATGCCCCGGGAAGGGAAATTTCTATATAGCTACAAAGGAAAGAAAATCTGTGGATCTGCCAAAGGAGGTCCTGAGCCAAGTTTGGGAAGTAGGCTACAGATGGCTGCATCGCTCTGTATTCTGTGGACAGAAAATACAGGGTCAGGTCAGGGACGAGGAAGTAGCTGTGAAGCAGCAAGGTAGAAAGGAGGGCAGAGCCACATGGTGTGCTGTGGAAATTTGGGGCTCAAGGTGACAAACAAGAATATCCAATATGCAATTTTGGATTGCTTACCTTTTTGGCACTGTAAGCCCTATCACCTCCCTGATCCTTCAGTAACGTCTGTGGCACACACTAACACCTTGTGGGAGTGGCTTTTGATGAAAATCATAGATAGGAGCCCAGTCCTAGACCTGGGTTGATATGGCAACAGAACAGAGAAGGAACTTTCTGAACAATTTGTTAACTGGACAAATTAAGTCACTGAAGAGCTTAGACTCAGAGAACATAAGCAACCCAGGGTCTCTTAGAACTCTGGCTGGGACACTGGACTTTCTGCAGGATGTGGAATGGAAGTTCAAGCCCGTATTATCTGGAGATTGAAGGACAGAGTGACTCCAGATGATGTCACAGGTTATTAAATGTATTAGGTGGGATCAGGGACTTTTAAATAATATGCATCCAGCATTTTGCTAGTCAGGATACATAACTAAGTATAGCCATGGCTTGCAGGATCTTGGACTATCTTGAATTATGAAATCATCTTTTCAAAGTCCAAATATGATCACGTCACTTCCTATCTAAGATGACTTCTTGTTGCCTACAGAACAAAGGCCAAGGTCCCAAGACTCAGGCTCAAGATCGCCATGACCTGACCCTGGAGCCTGCTGCTCAGCCACACTATGCCCTGCAGTTCCCCAGGCCAACTTCTCAGTAATGCTGAACTCTTTGTAATCCCTCCCCTTTAACCTCCTCCTTTACTGCTGTTTTCTGTACAAGGCTGTGCCTTTGCCTCTGCTCTTCCCTCTGCTTGAAGTGCCCTTCTGGCCTTTACTTACCTGGCTCTTATTCTTCTTCCAAGTCTGGGCTCAGATGTCTCTTCTTCCAGGAAGCCTTCCCTGTTGTCCCTGTTTGGGTCATGAGTCTCTTGTCTACCCGGCATATAATTCTACAATAACATGTATATCATCATGTTGAGATTATATATAACTCTTTGACGGAATGAAATACAAGTTTCGTTTATATAAGAATTTAGTCTTTGCAATCTTTGTGCCCTCAGTGCATAGCACAAAGTTGGATGCTTTTTAAGTGCTCAAATACTGGATTGTAAAACTAAATTGGTACTATGAATGCAAACCATAGATTATTTTTAAAGTAAGCATCCCAGTATTTAGACCTCCAAGTAAGCACTGTCTCTTGAAAGAATAAGAGATTGTTTGCCTATCCCAGTGATTTACTACTCAGCACACAAGTTACAGGTCCTTTCGTTGATTTATATTCAGGGAGTACAAAACTGATTTTTGCATACATACTGTTATATATATTTTAAAAAAAAAACCCTTACATCTTTGAAGGTAGACTTAAGATTTTGAAACAGCAAAATCATTGCACTTTCCATCAGGGAACATAGTAATTTGTCATGCTGGTTAATGCCCTTTTGAGACCCTCCGTGGCTGTCCTAATGAGGAAGTCCTACAGACTGTACGTAGAGCTAATAGCATTGACATGGTTTGACTGTGTCCCCACCCAAATCTCATCTTGTAGCTCCCATAATTCCCACAAGTTGTGGGAGGGACCAAGTGGAAGATAATTGAATCATGGGGGTGGGTCTTTCCCATGCTATTCTTGTGATTGTGAATAAGTCTCACAAGATCTGATAGTTTTAAAAACAGGAGTTTCCCTGCACAAGCTCTCTTTTTGCTTGCCACCATCCACGTAAGATGTGACTTGTTCCTCCTTGCTTCCTGGCATTATTGTGAGGCCTCCCCAGCCATGTGGCGCTATAAGTCCATTAAACCTCTTTTTCTTCCCAGTCTTGGGTATGTATATATCAGCAGGATGAAAACAGACTAACAGAGCAAATTGGTACCAGTAGAGTGGGGTGCTGCTGAAAAACCACCAGAAAATGTGGAAATGACTTTGGAACTGGGAAGCACGCAGAGTTTGGAACAGTTTGGAGGGCTCAGAAGAAGACAGGAAAATGTAGGAGAGTTTGGAACTTCCTAGAGACTTGTTGAATGGCTTTGACCAAAATGCTGATAATGATATGGACAATGAAATCCAGGCTGAAGTGGTCTCAGACAGAGATGAGGAAATTGTTGGGAACTAGAGTAAAGGTGAGTCTTGCTACATTTCAGCAAAGAGACTGGTGGCATTTTTCCCCTGCCCTAGAGATCTGTGGAACTTTGAACTTGAGAGAGATGATTTAGAGTATCTGGCAGAAAAAAATTTCTAAGCAGAAAAGCATTCAAGAGGTGACTTGGGTGCTGTTAAAGGCATTCAGATTTAAAGGGGAAACAAAGCATAAAAGTTCCAAAAATTTGCTGCCTGACAATGCAATAGAAAAGAAAATTCCATTTTCTGAGGAGAAAGTCAAGCTGCCTGCAGAAATTTACCTAAGTAACAAGGAGCCATATGTTAGTCATCAAGCCAATGGGGAAAATGTTTCCAGGTCATGTCAGAGACCTTTGCAGCAGCCCCTCCCATTACAGACCCAGAGGCTTAGAGGAAGAAAATGATTTTGTGGCCCAGGCCCAGGGTCCCTCCGCTGTATGCAGTCTAGGGACTTGGTCTCCTGCAACCCAGCTGCTCCAGCCATGACTAAAAAAAGTCAAGGTACAGCTTGGACTTTTCCTTCAGAGGGTGGAAGCCCCAAGCCTTAGCGTCTTCTACATGGTGTTGAGCCTGCACAAGTCAATAATTGGGGTTTGGAAACCTCCTCCTAAATTTCAGAGCGTGTATGGAAATGCTTGGACGTCCAGGCAGAAGTTTGCTGCAGGGGTGGGGCACTCATGGAGAACCTCTGTTAGGGAAGTGCCAAAGGGAAATGTAGGGTACAGAGCCCCCACTGGGGCACCACCTACTGGAACTGTGAGAAGAGGGCCTCTGTCCTCCAGACCCCAGAGTGGTAGATCCTCTGACAGCTTGCACCGTGTGCCTGGAAAAGCCACAGACACTCAACACCAGCCCATGAAAACAGTCAGGAATGGAGTCACAGGGGCGGAGCTGCCCAAGGCTGTGGGAGCCCACCTCTTGCATCGGCGTGACCTGAATGTGAGACATAGAGTTAAAGGAGATAATTTTGGAGCATTAAGATTTAACTGCCTGCTGGATTTTGGACTTGCATGGGGCCTGCGGCCCCTTTGTTTTGGCCAATTTCACCCATTTGGGATGGCTGTATTTACCCAATGCCTATACCCTCATTGTATCTAGGAAGTAACTAACTTGCTTTTGATTTTACAGGCTCCTAGGTGGAAGGGACTTGCCTTGTCTCAGATGAGACTTTGGACTAAGGACTTTTGAGTTAATGCTGAAATGACTTAAGACTTTGGGGGACTGTTGGGAAGGCATGATTGGTTTTGAAATGTGAAGACATGAAATTTGGGAGGGGCCAGGAGTGGAATGATATGGTTTGGCTCTGTGTCACCACCCAAATCTCATCTTGTAGCTCCCATAATTCCCACATGTTGTGGAAGGGACCTGGTGGGAGATAATTTAATCATGGGGATGGGTCTTTCCCATGCTGTTCTCATGATAGTGAATAAGTCTCACAAGAACTGATGGTTTTAAAAATGGGAATTTCCCTGCATAAGCTCTTTTTTTGCCTACTGCCATCCATGTAAGACATGACTTACTCCTCCTTACCTATTGCTATGATTGTGAGGCCTCCCCAGCCATGTGGAACTGTAAGTCCATTAAACCTCTTTTTCTTTCCAGTCTCGAGCATGCCTTCATCAGCAGTGTGAAAATGGACTAATACAAGCATCATCTTCGAAAAAACACATAACCGGGGAAAGGAATCACATTGAAATGGTAACAGTTATCTAGGTTACGATACGCTGATGGGGCTATTTTTAAAGTTATCCTATAGCTTGATAATCATACCTGTTACTTAGTTTTTTGTGTTTAGAATTGATTTGCCAACTAAGTACCTTAATTAAGCATTGCTTGATCCCACAGTCCTCATGGGTTCTTACCCTAGTTATCAGAGACTTTAAAGTCAACATTTACAAATCTATGTTTTATTAAGCATATACTACGGGCACAAAAGGGTTCTGTGTACTCTGAAACAGATTATTGAGATGAAGTCCCTCTTATGTATAACAGTTAAATAACAAAGCAAAGTTCAGTGGGTCCCAGATAAACATGCCAGACAGATAGCACACTCTCTGAAAGCTCCGGAGATGGAGATATCTTTGTGGGCTGCTTTGGTGGGGGATAGGAGGAATTATTTTTGGTGTCTATCAGAGTAATGGTTCTCAAGAAACAAACCCCCTTTAAAAGTCCAATGAAACCAAAAGATCCTCCCAGAAAATATTTATACTCAAAAAATTTTACATTTAATTTCAGGAATTCCTGTATCTCCTGGTGTCTATCTATATGGGGATTCTAAAAAGGTCCATATCAGAAGTTGGAAACCTCGATTTTATATACATTTAAATAAATTCACATTATCTATGCCTGTTTTCTTTTTTTTCTAAAATCCCACACATAAGTTCTCTGAGATACCATCAAAACAGTGTATTAATGGGTGGAAAAAAAATCTTATTTAAAAGTAAAACATAGACATTTCTTTATGGAATTGTAACATTTGGAAACTTATTGACAAAATATTCAAATCCAGGGATGTAATATTGGCTTACCCTATGTATATACCAAGTGTGTATATTTTGAGTCTTGCAAACGAGGAATCACTTCATCACCATTTCTGTATTGTCCCTCTGGAGAGGTGGTACGCCATGTGTAGAAGCACGAAAGCCAGAGTTGAGAGATTTTAGTTCTGATCTTAGTTTTGCCACTTACTTATTATAGTCCATGCCTCCATTCTGCATCTGTACAATGAGTGAATTATAAAATTTGACTTAGTTGCTTCACATAGTTGTTATGAGAACCAGATGGGATAGCAGATGTATATGATCCAAATGTGAGATTTTTGTTTTGTTTTGTTTTGTTTTTAAGGTTGTTTGAATAAAAGACATTTGCCATGTGTATATTTTGCAGGTTCAATTCCCAGAAAGAAATTTTATTGAAGTTTGACATCACAGACTTTACAATGAAAATCACTGTGCAGGATGTTCTGTATTTAAAATAACACCACCCATGTTGACAATGCCAAGTCATTCACACTAATGCCAAGTGAAAGCCATTCCCTAACAAGGCTTTTTCCCAACAACATTTTATTATATTAGAAAGGTGTTTAGGTATTGTTTGGGTTGCAGTTAAGAAGAAAATGCTGAAAGATGCTTTCATAAACTTATATTTGGGGAAATATTTTCATGAGCTGAAAAGGGCTTATAAAATATGATGGTTTCAGCCTTAAGACAAATTCATTTTATTATTTTTAGTTTAAGTTACTAAACTTTTGAGTTGGCACTGGCCTATCCTATCCTGAGAGCCAATGCAATAAAGTGAAACTCATTGAGATTGGCCATTGCAATCAGATAAATTGAATTTCAATATTGTTTAATAAAAATCATAAACAGTGTGGAAAGAAATATGTTGGATATCATGCCCAGAACAGGAGACCGTGTTTATTCAAAAGGACAAATCTCCAGTATTGAAGGAAGGTGGCAACATTACAGAGTTGTATTATGAATAGGCCCTTCAGACTTGTTTTCTTTCATGACTCTAAACCTAGAAAGAAAAGAAAATCTAAAATCGTCTTTAAAACATTCCAGTCACTTAAAAATGCTGCCATCTAACTCTGGTCTTGGCACTTCATAAAGCCAAGTGTCAAGCCGGGTTGGATTTATTTTGCTGAATTAGAAACCCAAGGGAGGAGAACTAATTTTTCAGTGATGATGGCTGCAGCCCCCTCATTGCCTCCCCATATAGAAAAATCTTCTTTCAGACTATTCACAGTTTTCATCAAATGGGGTCACTTTCCCTTCTATGTAGGAAATTCCTTCCAGCCTGTGAAAGATTAAACAAAAGCTTTTTCTGCAGGAACTTTGGAAATTAGAATATAATGTTTTCCTGGGTGTTTATATTGCCCTCGCTGCCAACATATTTCCTGCCCATGGCTGCCAGATTCATCTCTCCAAAACCCACTTTGCAGACATCATCCTTTTACCATAGAAACTATTGGAGGTTTCTGAGCAAAGTCTAAGCTCTTGAGCCTGGCATTCAAGGCCTTCCAAATGGCTTGCTGGTAAATTTGACCAAATATTTAAGAAAGAAATAATACCATTACAACCTAATCTCTCCAGGAAATTGAAGAGAATAGAATCTTTCCCAACTCATTTTAAGAGATCAACATTACGCTGATACCAAAACCAGATGAAGACATTACAAGAAAATAGATCAATATTCCTCATAAGCACAGATGAAAAAATTCTTAACAAAATATGTTAGCAAATGAAATCCAGCAATACAGAAAATGGATAATACAACATGACCATACGGGGTTTATCTTAAGGATGCAGGGCTAGTTTAACAATTGAAAACCAACTAATGTAATTTGTGATATAAATAGATTACAAAAGAAACCAAGTAATCATCTCAATAGATACAGAAATAGCATTTGACAGAATACAGCATCTATTCCTAACAAAAAAATTAAAAAAATCTCAGCAAACTAGAAATCGAAAGCTACCTCCTCAACCTCACGAAGAACATTTGCAAAATGTTTATAGCTAACATCACACTTAATAGTGAAAGACTGACTGACTGCTCTCACCCTAAGATCAGGAATAAGCCAAGGCTCTTTTCTTTCACCACTTCAATTCACTATTGTATTAGAGATTCTAGTCAATACAATAATACAAGAAAAAAGAAATAAAATGCACCCGGATTGAAAGGAAGAGGTAAACTTTCTTGATTCACAAATGACATTATCAACTGTCCAGATAATCTTACAAAATCTATAAAAAAGATCCTAACTTAATGTGTGTTTAGCAGTTGCAGGATATAAATGCACTGCACGAATATCAATTGTCTTTCTATAAACTAACAACAATTAGAACATGAAACTTAACGATAGGTGTAAAGCTGACAAAAGATATGAAGACCTGAACGTAAGAATGTAGTCTATTTTGATAAATGCTACATATGTAATTTTAAGAGAATATGAACTCTGCTGTTGGGTGGAGTGTTCCGCAAATGTCAATTAGGTCAAATTAGTTGATAGTGCTGTTCAAATTGTATATATTCTCACAGATTTTCTGTTTTATCCGTTATTGAGAAAGGTATTGAAATCTCTAACTATAAATATGCATTGTCTATTGATTCTTGTAGTTCCATCAGTTTTTGTCCATATATTTAACGCTCTACACAGAAAAGTCCTGTTCTGTTTGGAGACTTCTCAAAGAATTTAAAATAGAACTACCATTTGACCCAGCAATTCCATTTACCCAAAGAAATGTAAGTCGTTCTACCATAAAGACACATGCACACCTATGTTCATCTCTGCACTATTCACAATAGCAAAGACATGGAATCAAACTAGATGGCCAACAACAGTGGACTGGATAAAGAAAATGCAGTACATGTACACTAAAGGATACTATGCAACTATTAAAAAAAATTGAGATCATAGTCTTTGCAGCAACATGGATGGAGCCAGAGGCCATAATCCTAAGCAAATTAATGCAGGAACAGAAAACCAAATGCCGCATATTCTCACTTATATGTGGGAGCTAAACACTGAGTGCACATGGACACAAAGAAGGGAACAATAGACACTAGGGCCTATTTGAGGGTGAAGAGTGGCAGGAGGATGAGGACTGAAAAACGACCTATCAGATATTATTCTGCTTACCTGAGTGACAAAATTATCTGTATACCAAATCCCTGCAACATGCAATTTCCCCATGTAACAAACTTGCACAGGTACCCCTTGAACCTAAAATAAAAGTTGGGAAAAAAAAAAAATGAAAACTCCTGGTCCGTGTCTGACAATAACAGCTTGTGTGAAAGCGCATGCGCACACTCACACGCAGGTGCATGTGAGGGCATCTATCAATCATTGTCACTTATAAATGCAAATGAAAATATTCCAAATAAAATGCTAGCAAATTAAATTCAAAGATACCATAAACGGCATAATCCACCATGACCAAGTCATAATTATTGTGCTATGCTAGAAAAATTTAATATTAAGAAATCTAATATGGCACATCAATGGATCAAATGAGACAAACCTTATAATATAAAACGTCCAAAAGGCATTCTGTAAAATTTAATAAGCAATTTTAAATAAAAGCTCTCTGAAAACCAGGATTACGAAGACACTTCTTTAAAATGATAAAAATATACAGCACTTTTAAATCAATAGCCACTTCCATACTTAACGATAAAATACATCAGAAGCATTTCTTCTGAGAGCCTCAATAAAACAAAAATGCTGGGTTTGGCTGGGCGCGGTGGCTCACGTCTGTAATCCCAGCACTCTGTGAGGCCGAGGCCAGTGGATCACGAGGTCAGGAGATCGAGATCATTCTGGCTAACATGGTGAAACGCCGTCTCTACTAAAACTACAGAAAAAAAATTAGCTGGGTGTGGTGGCAGGTGCCTGTAATCCCAGCTACTCGGGAGGCTGAGGCAGGAGAACTGCTTGAACCCGGGAGGCAGAGGTTGCGGTGCGGCCGAAATTGCACCACTACACTCCAGCCTGGGTGACAGAGCGAGGATCCATCTCAAAAAAAAAAAAAAAAAAAAAGGATTTTTTCCCAAAGATATTTGCAACTTGCTCACTTCTATTCTTCATGTTACGTGCCCCCACTGGCTCCAGGGTTCTTGAATTTCCTCAGTTCCTGCCAGAGACAGTTGTTGCAGGGTACTCAATAGGGCTTGGTGTCATAGGGTTTATACCTTGGTGTCATAGGGGTTATACCTCACGTCTAATTTGGCCAAATAATTATGGCAAAAGCATCTGTGAGCCACATAGATTAAATGAAGTAGAAAATAAAAAGTCAAAATTATTGGGAAAATAATTTCCTTATAGCTGCATCAAATGGGACAAGCTTTTCTTATAACTATTCAGTCTTATTTTCAGATTTCTATTTCCTGGTCTTATTAACACATTCTTTGTCCTACAACTGAAATATTTATAGCAATAGGAATTATACAGTGAGAATATTTTTTGTTTTAATAAAATACTATTATATTATGCATATTTTGTAGCCTGCATTTTTTCACTTAGCTGTATATTATCACCATTTTTCTACATAACATATGTTTGGCTATATTATTATTGTATAGGCTACATAATATGTCATGATATAGCTGTACCACCATCTACTTAACCTTGTCCCTATTTGTAAGCAATTGATTTTGCCTCAGATTTTTCTAAACTTGGGTTTTTAAGGAATATTCCCACCTCCTCCACCCACATAGCAAATAGAAAACTCATTAGATTTTCCTCATAACCCAGATCACTCTCTCTCTTGTCTTAATAATAACCAAGTTTACAATCTGGAAGAAATAAACCAGAACTTTGAATGAAAATAGGATGGAACAAGTTGGGAGTAAACATTGTCTATTTTCAGAGCCCCAACCTTCTTAATTCCCAGAATATTGCAGCTAGATTTATACAGGCTTCTACGCACACACACATGACAGGGGACTAAAGGTTTTGATATGACCAAGAAAAAGGATCTGTAGTTGCCGATGGTCAGAATTCCCTCTAAAAGTGGCGAGGTACTGAACAAAACCATGTACAAAGAAAATCACCAGTCAGCAAGCCCTACTCATGCACACAGAGTTTTAATTAACATTTTAGTTCCTCACCCTTAAATATCAACAGCCAAAAGATCACCCAAATTTTTTTAAAAGCCTTCCAACGTGAAAGACAGACTAAATTGAACAAGAAAAAAGAACTTCAGAAGAATTCGTGTCAATGAAGAAAACAGAACAAAATGTTAAAAAAAAACCTCTATAATTCATAATTTTGAAACATAAAATACTGCATAAAGCAAGAATTAAATATTATAAAAAAGTAATATTCCAAAAATAAGAAAAGTTTTCGAAAGTTAAAAATACTATAACCAAAAATAAACAGGTCAGTAAAATAATTCTAAAATAAAATGGGAAAAAAAAGAAAAACAATTCCAAAAAGCAGAACAAAAGTCAAAGAAAGAGAAAATAAGAGACAAAATATATGACAACTAGAGTATCAGTCTTGGAGGCCCAATACTCACAGACAAAGTTCCAGGAAGAGTTCAGAGAAAATGAGATAAAGGATATCACTGAAGTAATAACATGAGAATTTACTGGAAGAGGAAAAATGAGTTTTCAGACTGAAAGGACCCCCCCTTACCTGACTGTCCAGAACAATAAAACACATATACCCCAAGACACATCCCCATAACATTTCAGACAACTGAAAAGCAGAAATCATAAATACTTCCAGAAAGAAAAAACAGGCCACAAATCGATCAGACAACCATATGTCACTAGACTTCTCAACACTACCAGACACTAGAAGAAAATGGAATGGCTTTAATATGCTGAAGAAAGATTAGTTTAACCTAGAGTTCTATATCCAATCAAATTATTAATCAAATGAGAGAAGGGTGAAATGAACACATTTTTAGCCATGCATGCTCTTAGAAAGATTTACCAAACAAAAAGTTAGGTGATTATTATTTTCAAGAAAATAAAAACTAATCATACAAGAAAAATAAAAATACACAAGATTTAGTATTTACATCATTATGAAAAACAAGACTATGATTTACATTGTTACAAAAATATAAATACAACTATTAATAATAGTAATCTACAACTTGATTACTATAATCAAAAATTGTGCAATAGAAGGATATAGAGAGGAAGAATGTGGAGGCAGAGTTGTGAGGAGTTTTAAGTGAGTAAAATTCTCATGTTTGATAGTAACAAGTCAGTTGATAATCTGTAACTCAATAAAAAATAAGATTTAGCAGTAAAATTTTATCGTTTAGAAAATGAAGTGAAATACTAGCATTAAGGGTAGTAAAAGTTAACAGTACTTGTCTCTGGGGAGCTGGGATCAAGGGTGGGAAAGAGGTGAGAGAAGGGACCACAGGTTTTCATTATAATCATTGTAGAACTTCTTAATTTTTACAACAGTGCCTACATTTTGTTTATTAAATAACTTCAAGAAGAGCATGAAGTAAGGGCTTTGATGGCATGAACACATAGGGTTGAGGAAGTTCCTTTATGCTTTGGTGTAAGGAAGATAAAATGATATTCCAAGAAACAAGGTGACCTCTGAATTCCACGATGCACTGAGGAATGTGTAGGCTGTGCCGGTAATGCCAGAGGCACAAAGAAAGGAATATGCACTCTAGTTGAAATAACTACACAGAAAGTTTTTAAAACATTCACCTGGATCAGAAACTGCTTTCTCTGCCAGAACTCTTGCCTGAGCCCAGCCAGGGAAGACTGTCTGTCAGAGATCTAGGCCTGTAGTATGGTTTGGTCGTGTCGTCACCCAAGTCTCATCTTGAATTGTAGCTCCCATAATTCCCATGTGTTGTGGGAGGGACCCAGTGGGAGGTAATCAAATCACAGGGGCAGGTGTTTCCTGTGTTATTCTTGTGATAGTGAATAAGTCTCACGAGATCTGATGGTTTTATAAAGGAGACACTCTCTCTTTGCCTGCCAGCATGTAAGATGTAACTTTGCTCCTCATTCATCTACCGCCATGATTCTGAGGCCTTCCCAGCCATGTGGAACTATGAGTCCATTAAAACCTCTTTTCTTTATAAATTACCCAGGCTCTGGTATGTCTTTATTAGTATCATGAAAACAGACTAATACAGCCTGGATCAGAGAACCAAATTTTGCAAAATGGAAGAAAAAAATAATTGAAGAGATGGAAGAGGATGGACGGAAGACTTAGGCATAGGGAAAAGAGTGGGAGAGATCATGAATTAATCGTTTATTGCTTGCCAACCATGTTTCAGGACACTGTGCTAAGCATATTACCTCCACAATAACATATACTCTCACATCACAATAATTAGGCATTTCTATTTTCTCCATTTTACCAATAAGAAAGCTGGAACTCTGAGGAGTGAACTCGCCTGACCAAAGCCACACCATTAGTGAATGGTGGGGCTTGGATTTGAGCCAAGTTTGACTGATGCCAAAGTCTTCTGTGCCATGACAGAGAAAAAGAAACCCAAAGAAACAAGTTTTCTGTGCTCTCTGGGCATATTAAAATGTCAGGTTTGTTGTTTGTTTGAATTGTGGGAAAACATGCTTAACATAAAACTGACCATTTTGACCATTTTAACCATTTCAATGTATACAATTCAGCAGCACTAAGTACATTCACAATATTGGCAATTGATACCACTATTTCCAGAACTTATTCCTCATCCCAAACAGAAACTCTGTACATTAAACAATAACTCCCTATTCCCCACTTCCCCAGCTTCTGGTAAATTCTATTTCACTTTCTGATTCTATGAATTTGTCTGGTCTACTTACCTAATATAAATGGAATTATATAATATTTATCCATTTGTGTCCTGCTTTTGTGTTTGGCTTAATTTGCATCTGGCTTGTTAAGTATAATGTTTTCAAGATTCATCCTTGTAGCATGCATCAGAATGTCATTCCTTTCAAAGGCTAAATAGTATTTCATTGTATGTACATAATACAGTTTGTTTATCCATTCGTCTGTTGATGGACATTTGGGTTATTTTTATTTTTTGGCTATTGTGAATATTGCTGCTATGAATATTGGTGTACAAGTATTGGTTCAAACACCTGCTTTCAATTCTATACTATTTATTTTTAAGCCTCTTGTTCTCCTTTGACATTATTCTCTAAAAGTTACACTTTTTCTCAAACTTTTTCCCAAACCTTTTCTTCTACCCCCACTCCATCCTTCAAACATCTTCAGCCCATGAGAAAAAAACAGTGGAAAAGTCTATTTTTCCAATAGCTCCTTGTACTCTCTGGACCTACTTAATTAATGATCAACACACTTACCCCTTTATTTATTCATCTGACAAATATTTTGAGCACTGCTTTTATGCCTGACACTGTTCCTAGAGCAGGGATACTTCAATTAACAAAACAAAGATTTCTACAAAGATCATTAAGTTTACAAACAAAGATCATTAAGTTTACATTCTACCTGCTGATTTTTCTGACTCAACTTTATCAGAACATTTCTAAATCACAGGGATGTTTTTATAGGACAGAAGAAAAGAAGTCTTAGTCATTCAAGAATGCAAGTCTCAAATTTGAGTGCACTGATGGAAGAGAAAACATGACCCTTCTGAAAAGATTTGGATCCCTTCAGAAGGATGTGAGTGATTGTTTGACCCTCACTTCCCTGTCCTGGAGAAGAGATGAAAGCAGGAAAGCAAGAGGAGGAGAAAGAAGCAAGAAGATGAAGCAAGAGTCTTCGTTCCAGCATTAGCATAACTTGCTTTGATGAGTCCCATTTCCAGAAGCAAGATATAAGGTGCCTGTATCCTTTCATCAGGATGTTTGAAAGTTGAGATTCCCCAGTGCTTTCACTGGATCACTTAGTAGATGACAGGCACTACATTTTTGCTGAACTCAAAGTCCACTGAGGATTCTAAAGGATGTTTTGAGTCCCTAACGAGTTGGAAAAGACTTTTGCAACTCTGCTCCATATAAAGGCACAGCCTCCTACATTTTTTTAAGATTAAAAAAAAAGTCCTGCCACTATATATAGTACACTGCTGAATCTGCAAATGATTTTATAAAGAGCCATGTCTTTCTTGGCTCTGAAGCCACTTAAAAAGCATCAGTGTCATTGAAAACTGGAGCATTCGATTTTCCCCAAAAGGCATGGATTTGGGGCCAGTAACTGACATCAACTCAAAAGCGAGTCTTGGATGACTACAGACCCAGCTGGCCTGCTGGTAACACAGTGCAGGGGTTGCTTGACATATTTAGGGCACCAGTTAGAATTTGGCGAGAACCAAACCAGTATATTTTCATTGTTTCCAGGTCAAAATCAAGATTACAAGCTGACACCGAAAACCAATCTTGAAGAAGTGTGCTTCCCTAGTTTCGACAGGAAGACTCAGAATACAAAGAACTGGTTACATTCAGTGACACATACCAACATTAATCCCTCTACCAAAGCAAACCAGGACTGCCAGAGTCAGCATATTATGTTCTAATACCCAAACAACTTGACTGGAAATCAACCCCCAGCAAAACAAACTGAAACAGGTTTACCAACATGACACTGCCTGAATATGTTTATTAGATTTGCTCTTGAGCCCAGGAAGCAGCTGGAACAGGCTTTCCTTGGGTCCCTTTTTTTTCTTCTGCCATCTAACATCTCTAAATGCAAATTCTATCTAGCCTGATTTTTCTGGGACAGTGGTGTTCTTTAGGATTCCAAGTTAGTATAATGTCCTCAGGCAAGCAAGTTTCAATAAATGATAATTAAAATTAATTTTAAAGCCTGGGTTATCCTCAAGAAAATTTCATAATGAAAATGTTCAACTGACACCTTCCCTTTGGAGGGCCTTAGGACATAAGAAGGAAAAACACAAGCTACGATATGAAGGAAGGAAGTAGAAAGCTTCCTCAATGGGGTATAAACATGGTATACTGGCAGGGTGATCTCAATTACGCTGGAGGAGCCCGATTATGACCTGCTCTTTGGGCCAACCTGTGCATTTAACTAGGGTGACTAACCCACGCACACCCTCTGCAACCAGCACCTAATAAATAACAAAACACGCCAAGCCTCTGAGTCCTGGTTATGTAGAGGATCCTGAGCCCTCTTTTCCCTCCTTGCTATCTTTATTCCTGACTTCCTCTGTTCTTGTGTTTACCGGCTGCCCAACCCATGGGTATCATCCTCCATTCCGCCCTCACTCACTTTTGGAGAGGCTTTACTCTTTCTATTCGTCCTTGTGGTACCTAAGCTCAGACTCTCCTTGCTTTAGAACCCATAGCCTATTTTTCCCAGGCAAGCCATTGACCCTTCAGGTGGGTGCCTCACAACTCCATGGGGAAACTTAGGCTACACATCCAACATTCTCTACTCCAGATTATACTATTATAGGTGACCTCCACAGGCACTGACATTAGGATCATTGTGCTAACGTCCCACTTTAAAAGAAGTAGAGAGCTATATAGGAGAATACATTCTGACCTTGGATTTAGATAACTTGAGTTACACTCTAATTTACCTATCTCTTACAGGCTATGTGACCATACTACCTGGTAAGTTCAAATTTCACTTCTTAGCACACAAGGCCCTTTACTGTGGAATTCCTGACTTTTTTTTCGAGACTGAGTCTCGCTCTGTTGCCAGGCCGGAGTGCAGTGGCGTGATCTCGGCTCACTGCAACCTCTGCCTCCCAGGTTCAAGTGATTCTCCTGCCTTAGCCTCCCGAGTAGCTGGGACTACAGGTGCGCACCACCACGCCCAGATAATTTTTGTATTTTTAGTAGAGACAGGGTTTCACCATGTTGGCCAGGATGGTCTCAATCTCTTGACCTTATGATCCACCAACCTAGGCCTCCCAAAGTCCTGGGATTACAGGTGTAAGCCACCATGCCTGGCCCCTGACAATTTTTTTTTTTTTTTTTAATTTCACTGCCTATCACTGCCTCCGTCACTTCATTCAATTCAACCATACAGTCCCAGCGATAATTGCTCATGCTCTGGTAAACCCTAGCAGCTTTTGTGCATGTTTTTTCTTTGGCCTTAACTGCACTTCCTCTCACTTCTCCTTGTCCTGCTTGTCCTTTGAAACACATCTCAGGGGCCATCAATAGAAAACCTTCTCCATCACTATACCATCATCATCATCACTATCTCTCGCCTCCTCCTCCGGGTTTCTTTTCTGGAATCACTGATGTACACATCTGCTTTCTCCAATGGACTGTAAACTCTTCAGAGTCAGGCACTGTGCCATATTTGATTTTTTTTTTTTTTTTTTTTTGAGACAGAGTCCCATTCTGTCACCCAGGCTGGCAGTGGAGCAATCTCGGCTCACTGCAGACTCCACCTCCTGGGTTCAAGCAATTCTATATCTCAGCCTCCTGAGTAGATGGGATTACAAGCATGAGCCAAAACACATGGCTAATTTTTGTATTTTTTAGTAGATGCGAGGTTTCACCATGCTGCCCAGGCTGGTCTCAAATTCCTGGCCTCAAGTGATCCTCCTGCCTCAGTCTCCCAAAGTGGTGGGATTATAGGCATGGGCCACTGTGCCCAGCATATTTGATTTTAATGTCCTGTCCTAAAATATGCCTGGAACAGAGCAATACTCAATAAATGTCTGTAGAATGAGTAAGTGCTCACCTGCATCCCATGCCTGCTCTAACTTAATCCTCACAAGGTCTATAATAGTATGTCAGTTAGCAAATAAAAAAACTGAGGCTTATCTTGTATTGGCTAATTATCTGGTTTCAGTCACACAATTAATGTCAGAGATGATTTGTGAACTCAGGCTGGCTTGACCCTAAACCCTGTTCTCTTTTCACTACATCAGGCTTCTTCTACTGCATGGAACCAAGCTCAGTAATGAATCTGAAGTATGCAATTAACCTCATGTGGACTTATTCTTCCTATGAAGACTTCTAGACCTTAACAGAATAGAGTACGCCATGTATCACTACGTCCAACTGGTAGCTTTACCACTGAGATAGGCCTTCTATCTGTGAAAAGCTATAAGCCCACTTTTGTGCTCTTGTAATATAAAATTGCCATCCCATCAAACCTATAAGAGAGAGAGAGAGGAAGGGCAAATGAGTGGGGAAGAAAACACAACAGGGAGAAAAGAAAGGATTTATTTATTTAAGATCAAGAAAGCTAAGTCAGCCCATGACTAACAATTTCATGAGCACATAACTCAATGGAAAGCTTCCTTTGCTGCAACTGGTAGAACTTGTCAATCAAGGTTCCAAAGACCTTTCCTTTCAGTACAATCACCCAGTTGCTCTGTTTTTCTATAACAACTTCCTTTGTGTGGCTTTGGACGTCTATTCTTAGAGTTCTATGGTGCCTTCTATAAGCAAAGTTTGCTTTAAAATAAAAGCATCACAGCAGAGTTTCAGACACCTGTCACCAGAATCTTGGGAAAATTCCACGTAACTAAGAATTAAGTTTGCAGTGTCTTTTAGACGAGTGCTTACCATGATCCACTGCCAAAGTCCAAAACGTGTGTGTGTTTATGTGTGTTTGGGATTGAAAGAGAGATGCTGTGGTGAGACAGACACGAGATGTATGAAACAGTATTATCCAGCAATTAACAAATATTGACAGGTCTAATAATAGTTTATCCTCAGCTAATCCTGTAATTTGCTCCCACAATACTATAGGCTAATCATCTATAGGCCTGTACTTCTAGCAAGCTTGCCTCAGCACCCAGCTTCCTGCTGTGGGTGGGACACTGAGTAAATACTGAATTGACATTTCTCTATTTTGCAGATACTGACACAGCTGTAAGTGCTTTGCCTGCATTTTATCGATTTGGTTATTGATGTCAGTATCATGTTCTTGCCATGGATTTCACACACACAAAGAAATAGAATAGATTCCTTTTTTCTGCAACCATAAGAAAAATAAGTGTAAAAAAATCTTAACCAACTACAGTGTTACCTTGTTTCAAAGTGGAAATATTCTACCACCTCCATCCTCATAAATCATTTTTAAAACAGCCTAGATCTGCAATATTTCTTCCTGGTTTATAAAATTTGCAATGGAAATGGCTTTTCTTAAAAAATAAAATACTAGACTTTTCCCTATTTTAGTAGTTTTTGCTTCTTAAAGTTTTCCATAGCAGGAGAAAGAACAAGAAAAATGTCTCTTTATTTTCTACCCATGAAGCTCCATGTTACAGCCAATAAGGGCTCTTTAGTTTTCAACAGCTATCTACATAAATACTATAAAGGTAATATATTATTAGGATTATTTTGGCTACAAGTAACAAAACAATAAACTTAACTATCTAAACCATAAAGAATTTACCATTTCACTTAATAAAAAAATTTAGAAGAAAAGCTGCCCGGCTTTGTAATCTCAGAACTTCTACATGTCACCATGTCACCATGGACTCAGATTCTTTCCATATTTCTGCTCCATCACTCTGGTCTTCTTAGCTTGTCCTCAGACTGACTCTCTAATGAAGGCCAGATGGCTGAATAGCTTCAGGAGTAGACGTGCTTTCTTTCAAGCAATGGGAAGACTGCTTTCTTCAAGGGGTCTTATCAGTGAGGAAACTTTTCTAGAGCCCCAGTAGCACTTTTTCCCTAACTGGCCAGAATTTATCACTGGCCAGAATTAAATCATGTGACCATGCTCACAACAATCATAAGCGAGAGAAATCTAGTCACAGTGATTCACTAGCGCACTCTGGTAGTTAAGACATGCCTGTACCTACAAATGTTGTCCACATCCTCTGGGATCCCTATTAATAGGTGATTTCTTAAAAGATTCACCTAGAGTTCTGCTGTGATCTGGACATTAAAACCATAATAGAAGTAACCAAGTCTCTGGTTAGAAACCTTACTTATATTTATGCTAAATTGTTAGTTCTGATTACTCTTTTTTGAATTTATTCTATAAACAGAATCACAGAGGTGCACAAAGGCAAATGTACAAGGATATATGTTGCAGCATTACTTATAGAAGGTAGACATCAGAAACCATCTTAGGATAGGCACGTGGTAGCTCACACCTGTAATCCCAGCACTTTGGGAGGCTGAGGCAGACAGATCACTTGAGGCCAGGAGATGGAGACCAGCCTGGCCAAAATGGCAAAACCTCATCTCTACTAAAATACAAAAAAATTAGCCAGGCGTGGTGGCACGTGCCTGTAGTCCCAGTTACTTGGGAGGCTGAGGCAGGGGAATCGCTTGAACCCGGGAGGCAGAGGTTGCGGTGAGCTGAGATCACGCCACTGCACTCCAGCTTGGTGACAGAGCAAGACTCAGTCTCAGAAAAAAAAAAAAAAAAAAAAAAAAAAAAATTAGCTGGGTGTGGTGGCACGTACCTGTGGTTCCAGCTACTTGAGAGGCTAAGTTGTGACGATCGCTTGAGCTCTGGAAGTGGAGGCTGTAGTGAACCGAGACTGCACCGCTGCACTCCCACCTGTGCAACAGTGGAAGGCTCTGTCTCAAAAAAGAGAGATTTAAAAAAAAGAGAGAGAGAGAGAAAAAACAACAAAAAAGAAACAGCCTTAATGTTCCTCAATATATCATGACACAATGCCTGAACATCCCATGACCAATAAAACAAAAGAAGTAATTCTATGAACCAACATGGAATGATCACCAGGAAACCTTAACAGAAAAAGCTCAGTGCAGAACAATACATATGACATGAAGCCTGTTTGTAGACAAATTAACAAAGAAACAGAAGGAAAATACAGTATATCTACATGTGCTTGAATATGCAGGGAATGCCTCTAGAACAGCAGTCAGTAAACTGGCCCAAAGGCCAACACCAGCCCACTACCTGTTTTTGTATTTTTTTAAAATATTTTTAATGATTAGAAAAAATAAATAGAAGAATAAATTCAAAAGATGAATATAACGGCATGAAAATACATGAAATTCAAATGTCAGTTTCCATGAAACTTTCCTCGAACACAGACACACTCATTTTTTTTTTTTTTTTTTTTTTTTTTTTTTGGTTAGTGGCAAGTGCCACTATGTCCTGCAAATTTTTGATATTCTTAGTAGAGACAGGGTTTCACCATGTTGGCCAGACTGGGGCTCAAACTCCTGACCTTAGGTGATTCACCCACCTCAGTCTCCCAAAGTGCTGGGATTATAGGCAGGAGCCACCATGCCCAGTCGACACACTCTTCATACTATCCACAAAATAATGGTAGAATTGAATAGTTGTGATGAAAGCTTCATGGTCCACTAAGGGTAAAACATTTATTACCTGGGGCTTTACAGAAAATGTTTGTCCACCCCTGGTCAAAAAGAATTTACAGCAACTAACAGCTATAGTTTCCTCTGGGGAAGGGCACTGGAATTTAAAGACAAGGGCAGGAAGAAGACTTAGGTGTTACTTTCTACCCTTGTGTGTGTGTGTGTGTGTGTGTGTGTGTGTGTGTGTGTGCGCGCGCGCGTATTTTTTTTTTTTTTTTTTTAGACAGAGTCTAGCTTTGTCGCCCGGCTGGAGCGCAGTGACATGATCTCAGCTCACTGCAACCTCCACCTCCTGGGTTCAGGCGACTCTCCTGCCTCAGCCTCTCGAGTAACTGGGATTACAGGCACAGGCCGCCACACCCAGCTATTTTTTTTTTTTTAAGTAGAAACGGGTTTCCACCATGTAAGCTAACATGGTCTCAGTCTCCTGACCTTGTGATCCGCCCACCTCAGCCTCCCAAAGTCCTAGGATTACAGTCTTGAGCCACCATGCCTGGCTTCTTTTGTATATTTTTAAATTTTGTGCAAGGGTCCAACGTTTCTTATTTTAAGAAAACAATTAATTTGTTAATAATGTCCTTAAATTATTTGATTAATAATCCAGTAAATCTTTGAAATTGTCCATTTGGGATAAGAAATGGTCCTTGATGAGGCATTCTTTCATTGGCCTGACTCCCCGAGGTGATCCTTGGAGTATCAGAGAGACCAGGAAGCTGGACAAGTATGTGTCCTATATTATTTTACCACTGCATTTAAAAGAGTCATCTCTTCTGAGGAAGAAAAAAGCAAGTGTCCTTATTTCTTCTGACAGAAAAATAAAATACATGGCTATTTTATGTGTGTGTGTATATATATGTGTGTGTGTGTGTGTGTGTGTGTGTGTATAATGCTACATTATAGTGCATTATAGTACTTCATGATCATTTTCTCTGTGGCTACATTGGAAAAGTAAGTGAAAATCTTCCCTGTGATCGTCTGGACCTGGCTGCATAGGCACAGAGGGGAACCCCTGAAAGGCATCTGGAACCTGGAAATGAGCAACCTGTGCAGAGATCTAGATTCTAAACTACATCCAAGGTTAAGAACTTTCTCTAAAGAGCATCTCAATTTTTTTTTTTTTTTTTTTTTTTTTAAGACAGAGTCTCCCTTTGTCTCCCAGCAGCGCAGTGACGCAATCTTGGCTCACTGCAACCTCTGCCTCCTAGGTTCAAGCGATTCTCCCACTTCAGCCTTCCGAGTAGCTGGGATTACAGGTGTGCACCACCAGGCATGGGTAATTTTTGTATTTTTAGTGGAGATGGGTTTTCACCATGTTGTTCAGGCCAGTCTCTAACTGCTGACCCCAAGTGATCTGCCCGCCTCAGCCTCCCAAAGTACTAGGATTACAGGCATGAGCCACCGCATCCGGCCTGCATCTTGAAAATTAATATGAGCATAATTAAAAAGAAAATGTAAGGAGAAAAATAAAAGAAATACAATTCATGATCATAACCAAGTGTCTGAAAAAAACCTTAATGAGAAAAGTGTGTGACTTTATACATAGAAAAGAATGAAACTTATAATAAAGAAAGCTTGAATTAATATAGAGCCATATCTTCCATGAGCAAATATTTGAAAGATGCTAATTTACCTCCTTCCCCCACCCCAAGAAAAATTCACAGAATGATTTATTCTAAAGTTATAGGAAAGAATGACTGAGCTGAAATATTTACAATAATTCTAGAAAGCCTGGTTGCAGGAGAATCTAGAAAGACAGTGCATTGGTGCCTCCTGCCTTTGCTAGACATACAGCTCCTCCTGAGCTTTATCTCACTCCTCTCAGCCTAGCATCCACTCGGGCAGTGAATTGGCAAAACTGCACACACATGTTACACACATTGCACATCAGTGCGGTATGTCCTCTGGGCCAAATGGGAGCCTGGGAGGCAGAGGCAGCAGAAGGTAGTTCCAGTGCAAGGATCTGAAGCAGCCAGATCCTGGGAATAGCTTGATCCCCTGAGATCCCTAAACCTCTGTAGGGAAAGTTGACAAAGTTGACATTGGCCAGTCTCACCAGGCCCAGAGAAGCTGATGAGGAGCTGTGAGGGTGGACTGAAGGCTCCCCCTGAGGCTGGGAAAGCCATAGAGAGCCTCCCTCCTCCTCCACCCTGCCTCATGCCATGATAGGGAGTTGATGACTTCTCACTGCAGCCCAGCCAGTTTTCAGGGCCAGATCACCACACCTTCTGTTTCTCAGACAATCTCACACCACCCTCAATCCCAGTTAAGGTATCCTAGCCACTAAACTCCAGTGATCAGCAAAGAAAAATAGCCAGATGCTAAGGGGGCTCGACAATTAGAGAGAGGGAAAAAAAACAAGGATTAACAGGTCCCTCATGAAATAAAGCTGACTGGAGCAGGCAGAGGGCAACGTATTAAAAAAAATGAAAAAGTAAATTATCGAAAGAGTATTTAAAGGGATTCAAATTCAGCACATAACAAAAGACTTCCTGGAAAACATGCATTCATTTTTTTTTTAAGTCGGCAGATGAATTTAAGGAAACGATGATCACTGATGATACTCAAATTCAATGCCCTGGAAGATCAAAAGGATAAAATAAGTAAATTCTCAAGAAAAAAAATACAAAGGTCTAGTAATCTTGAGGAAACAGATAAGAAGTAGACCCAGGAAACCGGCACTAGAAGAAAAAGAAAAGAAAAAAGTAAAGAGATGGAGAAGAAGCAAAAGTTAAAAAGAAAAACAACAACAACAAAAAAAAACCCTGAGTTTTTAGATTGAAAATGCCTAATAAACTTCAGGCAATATTATTTAAAGAAGAGAGACATTTATCCATACTTTGGCAAAACTTCAAACTTCAAGCACAAAGAGAAAATCTTGAAAAGCTCTGGGTTGAAAGGACAATTATTTTCGAAGAAAAAGATAATTCTACAAACTTGGAAAATCCTCATCCTAATGCTAGTAAAACAGAAATACAAAGAAAATAATTACACATTTCTATCAGAAATATAAGTAAGAAAATGGTAAATTTATGTGAAATTTTATGCAGCCAATAAAAACAATCATTAAAATGATTCTATAGTTACATGGAAAAGCAGAGATGTAAGGAAAAACAACACATTATAAAGTAAAATAGCAAATTATAGAATGTTCTACAGTATAATTAAAACTATTTTTAAATGGTCATGAAAAAGAATAAACAAGGATGACAGTAGTTGGGTTAGAGTCGTTAGAGGAATAAGCAAGATAACTATAGTTGGGTTAGTGTTGCTAATGGAATTATAGGTTTTATTCCCTGTTTCATACTTTCTGAAATGTAATATTTTAGTAATAATTTTTTGAGTTAATGGTTTATATAAAGTTCAGCTTTTGTAAACAAAAAAAGGAGTTATATTTTTAATAAGTAATATGAAGAAGTCACAGCTATAATCTGTAAATGCTGAAGGAAAGTTCACACATAGCACGTGCCTTGCAGCTAAGCCAGATGATCCAAGGCTCTAGGATCAATATGCCAAGATCAAAATCAAATTTTAAGCTTGATATTGCTTGGGGGAAGGGTTTGCCCTAAGACTTAGATGGTTAAATTATCTATTAGAAGAAATAAGAGAAGTCTCAATTTCCTTATTTGCCTGTATGTTTACACTGATTCAAACCAAAGTTTTAGGGTAAAATCTTGTCTCTCTGAAGACATTTCCTCCAGTTCATCCATACTTATTAGGCTCCTCAGTCTATAGAGTGGGAGAAATAAACACAGCCCCTGACAGTTGGGAGCCGGCTGGCACTAGCAGTTAGATCTTGGTATTGCTATTATAGAAAACAACGCTAGACAAGGCCATTCTATCACTGTAATAAAGTGAGACAGAAATACATTCACCTCACGGTCATGTCTGAGCACAGACAAAAATAAGGCCACTGTGAAAACTACCAAAATAACCAATTATGTATCTCAGCTTATGAGAGAGACTATAGTTTCTTAATAATCACAGCTTTAATCACACTTCATTCTTCCTGCCTTCTTGATAAAAATTCAGATACCCAATCAGAATTGGCCCAGTTCCTGATAGCACCGTATCCGGAGCAACACATGCTTCCTTGAATTCTCTCCAAAATCATCTAACACCAGCTCAAATATCATAATGTAAACCTCTCACACCTTCTCTCTGTGCCTTCCACCGATGTGTCCCGTTGATATGCAGTCTCCCTCAGTGCAACAAGCCAAGAAAAACCCAACTCAGTTTGACTTCAGGTGCATTCCTGGTGGTCTTTGGCTTTAGAGCACTGTCAAATGGAATCACATCTTCACTCCTGGCTCTTTTTCTTATCTTTCTTTTGAGACAGAGTTTCGCTCTTTAGCCCAGGCTAGAGTACAATGGCGTGATCTCAGCTTACCACAAGCTCCGTCCAAGTTCAAGTGATTCTCCTGCTTCAGCCTCCCAAGTAGCTGGGATTACAGGCATGAACCACCACGCCCAGCTACTTTTTGTATTATTAGTAGAGACAGGGTTTCACCATGTTGATCAGGCTGGTTTTGAACTCCTGACCTCAGGGGATCCACCCGCCTTGGCTTCCCAAAGTGCTGGGATTACAGGCATGAGCCACCGCAGCCGGCCTATTCCTGGCTTTTGTTGCCTTTAGTATAAGCAATCAAAACTTACGTGGCAACCCAGAATTCTGTTTGTAGGCTCTTGCCATTGCTAAATTCATTGCTCATTTAAAAGAAGCAATGATAAACTGCCTGCAGCGTATGTAGTCCCTTTCTTCCTCTAAGACCTTGAAAATCTAAGCCCTTGGATTAACTGAGGACTTACTATAGCCTAACTGAACTAAACTTTGGTATAATGCTGTGAGAGCATTCAAAAAACCTCATCACTTGGCCACTGTGAAGATGCTGAAAATGCCATTCATTACATAAAGCAGTTTTAGAACTCTCAGGAGAAATTATTCTTTCAATAATATCAGGAACAGTTTTACTTCTGAGCAATCAGTTTGTTTCCATTTTATATACAGTGTGAATTGTATAACTGTAAAGTTTCCATTTTTAAGTTGGGTTCTTGAAAAGTGAGCCAAATCTGTAGCAAGATGAGCCTGCTCTCTGATGTTTGTTTCATTCCTGGCTCTCTTTAATATTTCTCTGTATTTCTCTGTCGTTGTTTTCCTTTCTCCCCACTGCCAAATTTATGTTATCTTGCTTCATTTTATGTACCTGTGTAAGCCTAAATATACCTTTAAAAAAAAAATTGGAAAGTCTATGAAGAAAGAAAACTCAAGCCTGAAGTGGTGTGGTACCAATTAGAAAGCAGGGTACCTGTCTAGAAGAAGGTGAGAATAGTGGAGAAGCAATCGAAATCTAGGCTTTGGGGGCTGTGTGGATAAGGGACCACATCAGGACACTGGAGGAGCAGAACTTAGCAGTGTATATGGGAGGTGCAGTGAGCAAGACAGGAAGGAACCTTGTCTGATGGTCATGTAAAGTTCATGCCAGAGAGATAAGCCTTGGAATGCAGAAGAGGAGAGGAAGATTGGAGAGAACCTAGAAAACAAGGAGTAGGAGTCTAGGCTTGATGTAGGTCACATCTGTGCTTTGTGTATGTCTAACAAACACAATTGCCCTTGACCCCACATTCAGGAGTCAGCAATGCAGGCGGCAGAAAGGATCCCGTATTAGTATAATATGGGGTACCACATATTATAACGAAGTACCACAGACTGGCTGGCTTACACAGCAGAAATTTATTTCTTCACAGTTCTGCAGGCTAGAAATTCAGAATCAAGGTACCAGCAGAGTTGGTTTCTTTTTGGGTCTCTCTCCTTTGTTTGTAGATGACCGTCTTCTCCCTATGTTTTCATATGGTCTTCCTTCTCTGTGTGTCTGTGTCCTAATCTCTTCTTATAAGGACACCAGTCATAGATTGGATTTGAGTTCATCCAAATGACCTCATTTACCTTAATGACTTCTTTAAAGACTCTCTCCAAATATAGTCACAGTCTGAGGTATTAGGGATTAGGACTTCAGCACATGAATTTTGAAGGTACACAGTTCATCCCATGACAGGGACCTGTAGTAGTTTCTGGAGAGGGCACAAAGCAGATGGCAGCTAATATCCAACGAGAGTCCACATGGAAAATGCAATTTGTTTCTGTGAGATGCAGCACCTCCTGATGGAAGGAAGTTGGGAGAAACAAGCATTTTGAAGAAGCACTATCCACTTATTTTGCCCCCCTGAAAATCAGCTAGGGCTCATCTTTTCCAAACACCTCGAATCAACGGCAGCAAGGGAGAAGGGTGAACTTTGGGCATAATGAAGATGACAAAAGAATTTTACTGGCAATGACTATGATGAAAACTGTGAGCAATTTATGATTTTATCCTCAGTACAATGAGTGATAAAGGACAGACATACAGTGACTCACAATAGCCATGTCAATTCCATCATCACTAAGGCAGAGGTAAGAACACACACAGTGGGACTGGGAATAGTATTCTGACCTTACCTTCACTCTCTTCCATAGGTGCCACACTATCTGGTTGGCATGTCCAATTCCCTCCTCTCTGTTCTAATTACTTATCCCAAGAAGTTCATAGACTTTGCTAACATACCATCTCAATATCTTTAACTGGGAATGCATCAGTTGAATTCTATAAAAGCAGGCTTTGCTTATTTTCAATATTCCCTGTTTAAAAAAAAACAAAATTGCTTACTGTTTCTGACATGTTCCCAGTTAAAATTATGCTATCCTGTATGCCGCTGAGCCTCTCCTCCTCTCTAACCTGTTTCAGATTGGTTGCAGCATCTGTGTGTGCTTCATAGAAACAGAATTCTCTCCAAGGAAAAAAACCATCATTTCCGGTAAAATCACCAAACTCCTGCCTGCTATGTCAATGGAAGGAAATGTTACATCCTTTATAACAGGATGAATTACTTCCTGTTGTGGGTCCAATGAAAAATGAATCGTTGGTTAGGAAGAAACACAGGGCCCATGACATTTTTAGCGCTACCTATTATCTTCTTTCCAATAATAACTCCTGATAATATAGTCACTTCAATATTGAGTTTGCTAGATTAGCAAGTAAATTCCCTTCTTGCCTTTACTGCAGTCCTTTCAAGTTGACTTTTGCTTTTCTGTGCTACCCCATCCATACAACATTTCATGAGTTGACTGCTATCCCTGAAGGTTATACCCGTTGCAAGTTTAGTTGACTGAGGTTGCCCCCAATTATTATTCTAAATGGATCTCTTTTTTTCATAAGATAAAAACATTATTTGAATAATAGTGGTTGTCAGATCCAACTTGAGAAGGCTTAAGCTTGAGAAGGAGAAAATAATTGGAAGCTGTTGAGTAAAAGGTTGAAAGTAAGACAATTCTGGTTGTGGCATTCAAGGCAGATGAGTTTAAGAGGAGGATGGGGTTGGGGTGCATTCACAGCAACCCAATCCTGAGGTGACACTTCAAGGGCTTGAATTCCCCAAGGCTATGAGAAATGAAGGACCCTAGAAACAAGGAATCTTAGAGAGTGGCCACAGTAAAAGGAGAAAAGAAAATAGGTCAGCCAAAAGGACAAGAAAATTGCCACTGAGAAAGATGGCATCACCAAAGTTTTGAGGCAGAAAACTTTTAAGACCTTATAATCCAAACTGCTTTAATGTTATTTAATTTTATTTATTTTTGAGCTGGAGTCTCGCTCTGTCACTCAGGCTGCAGTGCAATGGTGCAATCTCAGCTCACTGCAACCTCTGCCTCCCAGGCACAAGCGATTCTCCTGCCTCAGCCTCCCAAGTAGCTGGGATTACAAGTGTGACTCATCACTCCCAGCTAATTTTTGTATTTTAGTAGAGATGGGGTTTCACCATATTGGTCAGGCTGGCCTCAAACTCCTGACCTCAAGTGACCTGCCCTCCTCAGCCTCCCAAAGTGCTGGGATTACAGGCATGAGCCACCACACCTAGCCCCAAATTGCTTTAATTTTAAATGTGAATTCATGCTTCAGAGTTGAATTCAATGTTACAAAATCTTTGGTCCCAAACTCCACACCCCTCTGCTAAGAGGGACATTGGAATACACCAGCAAGGTCATGGAGGATAAGATAGTCCCCACAGAAGCTATTTGCCTCCAAATATCTTTCTTTGAACAACTCTGTAACCCGATTAGCTTTCAGGCCTATCCCCATTTTGATACTGATGGGGTGAACAGCTGTGATGTATGTTGTCATTGAAACTGCTCAGCATTACCACCTGCCTCCCTCCACTGAGTTGGTGGCACTGATTTAGTGACACTGCCCTTGTTGGTGGGAACAAACAACTGCCAGAAGTCTGAAGAAATAAAAGTCCATAACTTTGCCCATCCAGAGGAGAATGGGTAAAGCCAGGACACATACTAAAGTATTTTCCCCCGACATTCTCCCTTCATCCCTTACTAAGAAATAAATATCTGGCTTCTGGGTTGACCTTTTTTTTGAGAGCCCACTATGTAAGGTCAGAGTGGGCAATGAGTGTTGAAAGATGAAAGGAGGCTGGCGAGCAGGCAGACTGAGGAAGCCCACACGGCCTGCCTTAAATTCTAGTCCTGTCACTTTCCAGCTGCACCTCAGGCCATTATTTAACTTCTCCGAGATTGAGTTTCCTCATCCGTATACACACACACACACACACACACACACACACACGATGATAATGCTTCCTTTGCAAGTTATAAAGAAAAATATATAATTTTGACAACATAGGGAATGTTTTAGAAACAACTGCTTCTACTGCCATTAAGAGAAAACGTATTTCTTGACCATATTCTTTGTGCCAGGCAATGGCCAAGCACTGTTGACATAAATTTCCTCATATAATCCCCATATCTGTTTTACGCAATAGATACTATTAACCCGGTTCAGACAGGTACAACTACTAGCCCAAAATTAATTGGCTTATATGGGCTGGCCTCAGCTGTCACCCCTAGACCTGTTTTTCTCCAAGGTTTCTTCTAACAGATGACAAGTTTGTCCATCTTTCAAAGGCCCAGGCTGGGACATTTTTCAAGAGCACTGTGATTTCCCTAGACTTGTATGACTTTGCTGTGAACTTGCTGGGTCATGTAAAGTTGTTACTTTGGAGATAGTTGGGCCACTACACTTATTCAGCTGTACCTCAAAGGGAACTGGATGTGTGTTTTCATCAGGTTCACTTATCCTCACTCTCTGACAAGTGAAGTGCTACTTTCAAGTTGTTTTGTTGAGAACTCTGAGAGCTCTTTGCCCTCGGGTCAGGGCAGAATGGGTACCAGTATTTTAAGCTACACATTGGTCCACAGATAGATAGGTAGATAGATAATTAGTCAGGCTTGTCCAGACAAAAAGGATCAAGTGTGTGTGTGTATGTGTGTGTGTGTGCGTGTGTGTGCACGTGCACACATATACATATGAATATCTATTACGAGGAATTGGCTCATGCGGTTTTGGCGACCAAGTCCCATGATCTGCTGTTGCAAGCTGGAGACTCAGGAAAGCCAGTGGTGTCATATTCTAGTTGAGTCCAAAGGCCTGAGAACCCAGAAGCTGATAGGTAAATCCCAATCCAAGGGCAAGAGAATACCGATGTGACAGCTCAAACAGGCACACAGGAAGAAAGAGAGACACATTCCTCCTTCCTCTACTATTCAAGCCCTCAATGGATTGGATGATACCCACCCACACTAGGGAGGGCAATTTACTTTACTCAGTTCACTGATTCAAATGCTACCTCACCTGGAAATACCCTCACAGATACACCCAGGAACAATGTTTATTCTAGGCTCCCCTGATGCAGTCAAGTTGACAGATAATACTAACCATCACAATAGATATAGAGATAGATGTATGCATCGATAAGGATATGTGTGTGAGTGTGTGTATACACACATATGTATATATGTGTGTAATCACTGGAACGCTTTATGTTGCACATACACGTGTGTGTGTGTGCATGTGTGTATCTGTGTGTGTCTTTGCTAGTTAAGATTTTTCTTTTTGAAGGCTGGGTGCTGTGGCTTACTGTAATTCTAGCACTTTGGGAGGCTGAGGTGGGCGGATGACTTGGGTTCAGGAGTTTGAGACCAGCCTGGGCAACATGATGAAACCCCATCTCTACCAAAAATACAAAAATTAGCTGGACGTGGTGGTGCATGCCTGTGGTCCCAGCTACTTGGGAGGCTGAGGTGAGGTGGAAGGATCACTTGAACCTGCGAGGCAGAGGTTGCAGTGAGCTGAGATCGCACCATTGCACTCCAGCCTGGGTGATGAGTGAAACCCTATCTGGGGAAAAAAAAAAAAAAAATAGATTTTTCTGTTTCAGCACCAGACTCATAAGCTACACTTTGGGATCCTTTCCCAAGTCAGAAGTTTCCCTGGCCCGTCATAATTTCTTTGCACCACTATTAATATACCCTTGTAATTGCCATCAGAAATGTCTTCCTGAGTTCTGTATTCTGAAGCCAACTATTCATTTTCCTCTATGAAGTTATCTAGTTTTTCTGACCAAAATACAGCTGAGACCTTGCCTCCTCTGTTTGAAATGGAAAAAGAAATTGCAATTAGTGTACTAGATTTACAAAAATAAATTTTAAGCCTAAAGAAGTCAAGTTTGGAATTTGGCTTCTGGTATTAGAGCCCTCATTCACATCACCACATTCTGCTGCTTCCCAGTAATGCCAGCTAAGTATCATTAGAAACAACAGTGATCAGAAAGTAGAATAGAGGCTACCAAGGCGCGTGGGGAGGGAGTAATGGGAAATTATTGTTTAATGAGTATAGAGTTTCTGTTTAGGATAATTAAAAATTTTTGAAATAGTAGTAATGATTATACTACATCATAGATATATTTAATGCCACTGAATTGTACAGTTAAAAATGATTAAATGTTATGTTTTTCATTGTTGTTGTTCAAAAGGTTCAAGCAATTCTCCTGCCTCAGTCCCCCGAGTAGCTGGGATTACCAGCACATACCACCACGCCGGCTAATTTTTGTATTTTTAATAGAGACGGAGTTTCACTATGTTGGCCAGGCTGGTCTCCAACTCCTGACCTCAAGCGATCCACCTGCCTCGACCTCCCAAAGTGCTGGGATTACAGGCATGAGCCACCGCACATGGCCAAATGTTATGTTATATGTTATGCTTACATTATGTGTATTTTACCACAATAAAAAATACACCAAAAAATAGTAATTACTACTTGTTTTGCAATTCATTTAACTTATTAAAGCCTCGGTTTCTCCATCAGTAAAAAGGGTGACAATAACACGTACGCTCGAAAATTGTTGTGATAATTAAACTCTAATACATCAAAAGCACCTCGCTTGGTACTTTGGGGTGGTTATACAGCCTATATCATCCCTTCATCTGATGGCTTCCATTTCCTCAACCCACCAGCCAGGGGTGGGCTTTCAGCAGCTGTGTTTTAATTTGCCTAATATGGCCTGTATAACTGCACTGTTTGGCACAGAGCCCATTGTGGTGCTCAACCTATGTTCATTAACTTTCCTTTGCCCAATGCTAAGACAAGTTGAGTACCCCAAATTCAAAAATCAAAACTCCAAAATGTTCCAAAATCTGAAACTGAGCACTGACATGTTGCTCCAAGGAAATACTCATTTCAGATTTGGGATTTGCACATTTGGGATGCTCAACCTGTAAGTATAATGCAAATATTCCAAAATCTGAAAAAAAATCAAAACTCAAAATACTTCTGCTTCTAAGCATTTCCGTTAGGGGATACTCAACCTGTATCTCCATTTATTTATACTTACTGGGCTCGGCTAGCAGAGTTGGGAAACGTGTGTGCTAATGGGAAGCTTCTCTCTTATTTAAAAGTGGTAGCACACTATCTGAAAATCCCTAACACTTAATAGGTGCATAATGAATGTTTGTTCAACTAAATTGGATTGAATAGATGATAGACCACAAGGGAACCAGAGAAAAATGAGGATGTACTACTCAGACAGTTCTTGATGCACGTATCAGGGACTCTCAATCCATAGGGGATACAAACAGTATTTGTTGTTGATGAGGCAACTATGTTTGTGGTACACTTGATTACATTCCAGATTTAGGCTATTTTTAAAAAGCTTTTTTATGTGCAGTTTTACTACCTTGAACAACTGGAGCCAATGGGAAATTGGTGTTTGGGGGATCATCTGTAATGAAGAAAATTGCAGTAATAGGTACAAAAAGCAGATTCAAAGGTCACAAGTTACTTAATCCCCAGTTTAGGTGATGTAAATTAAAATCTGAAAAATGGAAATAGGCATTGATTGGGCTCACCTTTTATTTCTAAGCTTGCATAGAGTTTATTATAGGAATGATCATTCTAATTATGTAATTTAACTAACACTGCTTTTAAATTCAGAGCAAGGAACATAAAACTTTATTCCATAAATTACAACTTCTAGAGAGAGACAATAATTTCATTTGATATTTTCATAGGTTAAGTGAAGAAGACGGGGTTGAGTGAAAGCAGAAAAGGGAATAATAAGGCAAGAGAGAAAGACAAGAGAAAAACCAGGCAAGGGTAGGTCAGATAGAGGTCCAAGGAAAAGAAGAAACCCACATAAGGAGACATAAATAGAAAAAGAAAGAAGTGCATAGTAGACATAGAAGGACAACCCAAAACTCTCAGTTGGTTCTGAGGTAAGTGAATGAAACAGATTGGACTTCCAGCAAACCAGGGAATGTGGGAGCGATCATCTGATTGACCTAGCTTGGGTTAGATGTCTTCACATGGCCCAATCAGCTATAGTCATACAGGCCATATTAGGCAAATTAAAACACAGCTGCTGAAAGCCCACCCTTGGCTGTTGGGTTGAGGGGATGGAAGCCATCAGATAAAGGGGTGATAATAGGCTGTATAACCACCCCCAAAATACCAAATATGTCCCATCCTTCCCTGAAATCTTTTAGTTCCCTTCTGGTGAACCAGTCCAATGGTTCTCGTACTATAGCCAATGCAAAAGTTACCTCAAGGGTATTAAGACACAGTTTCCTGGGTCCCAGGACTTCTTTTGTTTGTTTGTTTTGTTTTGTTTGAGACAGGCTGGGGTGCAGTGGTGCAATCACAACTCACTGCAGCCTTGACCTGCTTGGCTCAAGCGATCCTCCTGCCTCAGAAGTGAACAAGAAATACAGAGACCCACAGAAACATGGAGAGCCACGGAGAGACTGATAATGAAGTAGTCAGGCCTACTCTTCCCAATGATTATGCTACCACTTCTGACACTTGGCTGGGAAGAGAGATGAGAATGAGACAGAACAAGCAGGCCAGAGGTCCTTGAGCAATGAAGTGGGTCCTAGCCCATCAGTGAGAAATAAATGAGAGAGAGATGATACTTTCAATCATTAACCTTTCCACATACATAGCAAATATGGCCCAAGAACTATTCCAGAGTCAGTTCAACTCACAGCAACTTTCTCTCCTTTGGGAGAAATTGGGAAGAAGTTTGAGAGAACCGCAGATAGAGCCTTGAAACAAAATTCTTGTTAGTACTCCCCAAACACCATGCTACATGTGCTACATGAAGTGAAAAGTGACCTGATGGCATGTAACGATGCTAAAGAGACAGTAAAAATTAGGTATGGAAGTCTATTTGATGAGGTTAAAAACCCTGGGCTATATCCTGTAGGTCAGTGCTGCTTGCTGTTGTGGTCCATGAGGATGCAAATTCTCTAGCCCCATCCTGGACTGCTAACTCAGAATTTCAGATTTGAGACTGGGTGTGGTGGCTCACAGCTGTAATCCCAGCACTTTGGGAGTCCAAGGAGGGAAGATTGTTTGAGCCCAGGAGTTCAAGGCCAGCCTGGGCAACATAACAAGATCCCAACTTTACAAAAATTAAAAACAAATTAGCCAGATGTAGTGGCACATGCCTGTAGGCCTAGCAACGTGGGAGGTTGAGACAGGAGGATTGCTTGAGCCCAGGAATTCAGGGTTTCCATGAACTATGATTACACACTGGACGCCAGCCTGGTTGATAGTGTGAGACTCCATTTCTAAATTAAAAAAAAAAAAAAAGGAATGAAAGAAAGAGAGAAAAAAATATTTTGCTTTTTTAAATTTTGAATTTATTTTTTTCTTATTCTCCTTTGTCACCAGGCGAATGTATCCACATCATTGGGGAGGTAAGATTTCAGTATTTCTGGACACCCTGGCTTTATACTATCATACTACCATCAAAACCTCACCTTATTTTTGACAGAGGCTATTTCATATGGGGAAAAACCTGGGCCCAATAATCCATTCCCAACCCTGCCACTTCATGGCCCTGTGTCTTCCATTCTCCCATGCCAAATGAGGATTTCAAACACTGACCTCACAGGGCTGTTGTAAGGCTTAAATGAGAAAATAGCTTTGAAAAGTGATTTTGGCAACTATGAGACTTCAGCCCTCTTTGCTAAGCTTCTATTATCAAAGAAGGCTAAGCCTGGGTCTCAGTGTTCAGCACAAAACTT